>NC_045785.1:51284783-52545497 GCF_009873245.2 Balaenoptera musculus | reverse complement strand
TGTTCCAGAAGATCTATTCTGGGCAAGCATGGCTAAAAGGATGGAGTTTCCCTTCCTGACCCAGCTCTAATGCGTAGGATGGAAGCTCTCCTCTGGGTGCAGAGGCTGAGAACACGGGAGCCCTATCACCCCCATCCCAACTCTCTTGGAGGGTGGAGGTTCCATGCCAGGAGGGGAAAGCCAAGAAAATCAGGGGCTACCACCTCATCCAGTGCTCACTCATAGAGCGAGGGTGTCACTTTAATAAAAATAAGTATCTGTCCCCAGCTCTGCTGCAGTGGCATAGGGGTTCTGCTCAGGGCAAAGGCGGGTCATAAGGACTGAAGAATGCCACAGCTCTGCCTGAGGGATTGACCTCATTTGGAACAGTGTTGAGCACCCCATACCTAAAGCAGTGGTAAAAACAATGGGGATCTTGGTGGAGAGCAATTAAAAGGAGGCTGGTAGCTCCATTGTACAAGAACAATGGCAGAGCAGAAGTGTAGTAGAAGCAAGCAGAGAAAGACAGCTAAGAGGAGCGCTCCAGGGATCATAGTCAATTGTGTAGTCAGGAAGGATGCATGCATGTGCTAGGCTGCACCGTCCAGAAACAATCAGAGTGGGATGTGGGGTGGACTTGAAAGTATCTCTCAAGTTGTACGCAGAGCTATTAACCTCGGGCAGAAGCTGCACTAGCACAAAGGGCTTAAACACAGCCTCTGACCCAGCGGTGACTGTGCAATAAGCTACTCTGACCCAGGGGTGACTCCTAAAAAGCCAGGTTTAAAAATAAAAATCACACGTATCCCTGGCCATCTGGAAGCCTGTGTGAATGCCCAAGGCTGTACCTCTCAGAAGGGATAAGAGAGGGAGCCTCCACACTACAGTGCCTCACAGGATATGGGGCAAAAAAAGAGAAAACTCCCTGAATTGTGATAGAAACCTCCAAACCACATACACATTCATTGTTAAAGGGTAAACATCTACCTACCTACAGGGGTTAAGCACAACCTTTCACCAACAAGTGGTTCATGCCAACCCAGGGGTGACCCCTAGGAAGTCAAGATAAAAGATAAAAGCAAATGGAGAAAGGTCTGAGCAGGGGTTTCAGAGGCTGCATATGGCAGTAGAATTAGACTTTGTCGAGTTCGTGCAGCCAGGTCATGAAACAAACAGGCAAACAACAACAACCAGGGTGTGGGGGGGGGTTAATATTGAGTTGTTACAACATATTATCTAAAATGTCTAGTCTTCAATAAAAATTATGTAACATGCAAAGGAACAGGGGAAAAAACAGGCAATAGAAACTGCCTTTGTATGAGCCCATATAGTAGGCCTAGCTGACAAAGACTTCAAAGCTGCTATTATAAAAACTCTTAGAAGAAAATATAGAGGCAAATCTTTATGGCACTGGGTTAGGCAATAGTTTCTTAAATATGACATGAAAAGCACAAGCAACAAAAGAATATGTAGATAAATTGGATTACACCAAACTTTAAAAATTTTGGCTCCAAACAACACTCACAAAAGTGAAAAGACAGTGCTCAGAATGGGAGAAAATATTTGCATATCATATATCTGATAGGGGACCTGTGTCTAGAAAGTACAAAGAACTCTTTTAACTCAATAATAAAAAGACAACCCAATCTTAAAATGGACACAGGATTTGAATAGACATTTCTCCAAAGAAGACATTCAGATGGCCAAAAAGCACATGAAAAGATGCTCAATGTCATTAATTATGAGAGAAATGCAAATCAAAACTACAATGATTATCACCTCACACCGGTCAGAATGGCCATCATCAAAACAATCTACAAACAATAAATGCTGGAGAGGGTGTGGAGAAAAGGGAACCCTCCTACACTGTTGGTGGGAATGTCAATTGGTACAAACACTATGGAGAACTGTATGGAGGTTCCTTAAACAAACTAAATATAGAACTACCATATGATCCAGCAATCCCACTCCTGGGCATATAGCTGGAGAAAACCATAATTTGGAAAGATACATGCACCCAATGTTCATTGCAGCACTATTACAATAGCCAAGACAAGGAGGAAGCAACCTAAATGTTCATCAAACAAAGGACTGGATAAAGAAGATTGTGGTACATATATACAATGGAATATTACTCAGCCATAAAAAAGAATGAAATAATGCCATTTGCAGTGACATGGATGGACTTAGAGATTGTCATACTGAGCAAAGTAAGTCAGAGAAAGACAATATATGATATTGCTCATATGTGGAATCTAAAAATATGGTAACAAATGAACTTATTTTACAAAACAGAAATAAAGTCACAGATGTAGAAAAAAACTATGGTTACCAGGGGAGAAAGGAGGGGAGGGATAAATTGGGAGATTAAGATTATATATACACACTACTATATATGAAATAGATAACTAATAAGGACCTACTGTATAGCACAAAGAACTCTACTCAATACTCTGTAATGACCTACGTGGGAAAAGAATCTAAAAATGAGTGGATATATGTATATGTATAACTGATTCACTTTGCTGTACACCTGAAACTAACACAATATTGCAAATCAACTATGCTCCAATAAAAATTATTTTTTAAAAAAAAACGAATAATAGATCATGTGTTACTACATAAATTTCTTCATTGCCCAGGGAAGAAAAATAATAGAGACCAAGGGTAGTACGGAATAACTCAGAGAAGAAATCAGTGCTAAGTCTTGCAGATGTATATTTTTATCATTGAGGAGTCAAGCTATATAAACGTCAATCTTCATGTAGAGAAGTGTTCCCTCTTAGGATGAAGAGTGATTTTTATCTGATAAGCAATGGACAGTATAGGATATCTGTATACAAAGGAGTGAGGTGGCTGAATTGTTTTTAGGAATTCTATTCTGGCAAGATGAATTGGAGAGAGAAGCTGGAAGTCAGGGATCAGATAGGAGGCTGCTAAAGGTCATTAAGCCTGAATTAGGCTGGTTGATGATGGAAAGGAGAGGAAAAGATGGACAGGAGATAAGATGTTAATACCTAGTGAACTATAAAGTGAGCCACATGAAAACATATATATATATATATATTTTTTTTTTTTTCTTCTTCTTCTTGGACATAGACTATCAGGGCTTTTGGTAGTTTTGTGTTCCCTGATATCAAAAAATCATGAGATTTCCATTGTCAGTCATATGGCAGGCTAGATGGTTTTCCTGATGAAAACAACTAAACTGCTAGATTAAAAAAATCTTTTAAATCTACTTGAAAGCTTCTAGGGCTGGTAGAGTAGGAGGAAATTATACAGCCACATTCTTTGAGAGGATCCCAGAACTGAAAGTGACGCTCAGAGAAGCTTTTGTCCTGAGGGCATTTGCTGAATTTTTTGCCCTTGAGCTTTGTTTTCCCCTGTCTGTGTGGCACAGAGAATAGAAGACAAAGCCCAGGGTCTTCTCTAGGTGGGGATTCTAAGAGAAGATACTTCCCACAAAACTGACCCTTCAAATGCCACAACCCTCAGTGTAAGTGTGACCCAGAACTAAACTTTCACACCCTCTGACTCCTGGTGACTGCATGCAGTATTGCCTGGGTTCTGACAGAATAGTGGGGAGAAGTCCCTGAGGACATTGTGACCATAAGCTAGTTCATGCTTGGGTTAACGTTTGGATTCACATTGTGAGAGATCTAAAAACCTCAAGCTGTGAATTAACTTTAAAGTTGTCCCAGATTGTAGTGTTCCCAGCTCCCTGGTAGAAGGAGACACAAATTCTCTCTGAGGAATGTACTTCTGTCCTAGGTTTCAAAGAATCCCCACAAATAGTATTCCAAGGGAAATGAGCAGTTCAAAGTAAAATCAATAAGCACAAAAAGAACACACCAAAAACAAGAACTAGCAGGAACAACTGACAGTAGATACAGACAAGCAAAGACCTTAGGTAATATATTATCAGACATGGAAGAACCATTCTTCTGTTTAAAAGAATAAAAGATAAACTTTCAAATGTCTGTAAGAAAGAGGCAATTGTAAAAATAACTTATTATATTTGGAAAATAATGAAGTAGAACTTCTGGAATGAAAAAATAATTGCAATAAAAAATCTCACAGATTAAACAACAGATCAGACATAGCTGAAGAGAAAATTAGTAATACGAAAAATAGAATTTTTCCAGGATTGGTTCAAGATGGTGGAGTAGAAGGACGTGCGCTCACTCCCTCTTGCAAGAGCACTGGAATCACAACTAACTGCTGAACAATCATCAACAGGAAGACACTGGAACTCACCAAAAAAGATATCGCACATCGAAAGACAAAGGAGAAGCCACAATGAGATGGTAGGAAGGGCACAATCACAATAAAATCAAATCCCATAACTGCTGGGTGGGTGACTCACAAACTGGAGAACACTATTACCACAGAAGTCCACCCACTGGAGTGAAGGTTCTGAGCCTCACATCAGGCTTCCCAACCTGGGGGTCCGGCAACGGGAGCAGGAATTCCTAGAGAATCAGACTTTGAAGTCTACTGGGACTTGATTGCAGGACTTTGACAGGACTAGGGGAAACAGAGACTCCACTCTTGGAGGACACACACAAAGTAGTGTGCACATCAGGACCCAGGGGAAGAAGCAGTGACCCCATAGGAGACTGGACCAAACACAACTGCTAATGTTGGAGGGTCTCCTGAAGAGGCAGGGGGTGGCTGTGGCTCACCATGAGGACAAGGACACTGGGAGCAGAAGTTCTGGGAAATACTCCATGGCGTGAGCCCTCCCAGAGTCCGCCATTAGCCCCACCAAAGAGCCGGGTAGGCTCCGGTGCTGGGTCACCTCAGGCCAAACAACCAATGGGGGGGGGGGGAACTTAGCCCCACCCATCAGCAGACAAGTGGATTAAAATTTCCCTGAGCACTGCCCACCAGAGCAACACCCAGCTCTACCCACCACCAGTCCCTCCCATCAGGAAGCTTGAACAAGTCTCTTAGAAAGACTCATCCACCAGAGGGCAGACAGCAGAAGCAAGAACTACAATCCTGAAGCCTGTGGAACAAAAACCATAATCACAGAAAGATAGAGAAGATGAAAAGGCAGAGGGCTATGTACCAGATGAAGGAACAAGATAAAACCCCAGAAAAACAACTAAATGAAGTGGAGATAGGCAACCTTCCAGAAAAAAGAATTCAGAATAATGATAGTGAAGATGATCCAGGACCTTGGAAAAGAATGGAGGCAAAGATCGAGAAGATGCAAGAAATGTTTAACAAAGGCCTAGAAGAATTAAAGAACAAACACCTAGAAGAATTAAAGAACAAACAAACAGAGATGAACAATACAATAACTGAAATGAAAAATACACTAGAAGGAATCAATAGCAGAATAACTGAGGCAGAAGAATGGTTAAGTGACTTGGAGGACAGAATGGTGGAATTTACTGCTGCGGAACAGAATAAAGAAAAAACAATGATAAGAAATGAAGACAGCCTAAGAGACCTCTGGGACAACATTAAACACAACAACATTCGCATTATAGGGGTCCCAGAAAGAGAAGAGAGAGAGAAAGGACCAGAGAAAATATTTGAAGCGATTATAGTTGAAAACTTCCCTAACATGGGAAAGGGAATAGCCACCCAAGTCCAGGAAGCACAGAGAGTCCCAGATGGGATAAACCCAAGGTGAAACACACCAAGACACATAGTAATCAAATTGACAAAAATTAAAGACAAAGAAAAATTATTGAAAGCAACAAGGAAAAAACGACAAATAACATACAAAGGAACTCCCATAAGGTTAACAGCTGATTTCCCAGCAGAAACTCTACAAGCCAGAAGGGAGTGGCATGATATATTTAAAGTGATGAAAGGGAAGAACCTATAACCAAGATTACTCTGCCTGGCAAGGATCTCATTCAGATTCGATGGAGAAATCAAAAGCTTTACAGGATAGCAAAAGCTAAGAGAATTCAGCACCACCAAACCAGCTCTACAACAAATGCTAAAGGAACTTCTCTAAGTGGGAAACACAAGAGAAGAAAAGGACCTACAAAAAAAACCCTGTAACAATTAAGAAAATGGTAATAGGAACATACATATTAATATTTACCTTAAACATGAGTGAATTAAATGCTCCAACCAAAAGACACAGGCTTGCTGAATGAATACAAAAACATGACCATATATGTTCTGTCTACAAGAGACCCACTTCAGACCTAGGGACACATACAGACTGAAAGTGAGGGGATGGAAAAAGATATTCCATGCAAATGGAAATCAAAAGAAAGCAGGAGTAGCAATACCCATATAAGATAAAATAGACTTTAAAATCAAGAATGTTACAAGAGACAAGGAAGGACACTACATATGTTCAAGGGATCAATCCAAGAAGAAGATATAACAATTATAAATATATATGCACCCAACATAGGGGCACCTCAATACATAAGGCAACTGCTAACAGCTATAAAAGAGGAAATCGACAGTAACACAATAATAGTGGGGGACTTTAACACCTCACTTACACGAATGGACAGATCATCCAAACAGAAAATTAATTAGGAAGCACAAGCTTTAAATGACACAATAAGCCAGATACATTTAATTGATATTTATAGGACATTCCATCTCAAAAACAGCAGATTACACTTTCTTCTCAAGTGTGCAAGGAACATTCTCCAGAACAGTTCACATCTTGGGTCACAAATCAAGCCTCAGTGAATTTAAGAAAATTGAAATCATATCAAGCATCTTTTCTGACCACAACAGTATGAAATTAGAAATCAAGTACAGGGAAAAAACCGTAAAAAACACAAACACATGGAGGTTAAACAATATGTTACTAAATAACCAAGAGATCACTGAAGAAATCAAAGTGGACATCAAAAAATACCTAGAGACAAATGACAATGAAAACACGATGATCCAAAACCTATGGAATGCAGCAAAAGCAGTTCTAAGAGGGAAGTTTATAACAATACAAGCCTATCTCAAGAAACAAGAAAAATCTCAAATAAACAATCTAACTTTACACCCAAAGGAACTAGAGAAAGAAGAACAAACAAAACCCAAAGTTAGCAGAAGGAAAGAAATCATAAAGATCAGAGCAGAAATAAATGAATAGAAACAAACAAAAAAAAAACAATAGCAAAGATCAATAAAACTAAAAGTTGGTTCTTTGAGAAGATAAACAAAATTGATAAACCATTAGCCAGACTCATCAAGAAAAAGAGGGAGGGGACTCACATCAATAAAATTAGAAATGAAAAAGGAGAAGTTACAACAGACACCACAGAAATACAAAGCATCCTAAGAGACTACTATAAGCAACTCTATGCCAATAAAATGGACAACCTGGAAGAAATGGACAAATTCTTAGAAAGGTATAACCTTCCAGGACTGAACCAGGAAGAAACAGAAAATATGAACAGACCAATCACAAGTAATGAAATTGAAACTGTGATTAAAAATCTTCCAACAAACAAAAGTCCAGGACCAGATGGCTTCACAGGTGAATTCTATCAAACATTTAGAGAAGAGCTAACACCCATCCTTCTCAAACTCTTCCAAAAAATTGCAGAGGAAGGAACACTCCCAAACTCATTCTATGAGGCCACCATCACCCTGATACCAAAACCAGACAAAGATAGTACAAAAAAAGAAAATTACAGACCAATATCACTGATGAATATAGATGCAAAAACCCTCAACAAAATACTAGCAAACAGAATCCAACAACACATTAAAAGGATCATACACCATGATCAAGTGGGATTTAACCCAGGGATGCAAGGATTCTTCAATATACACAAATCAATGAATGTGATACACCATATTAACAAGTTGAAGAATAAAAACCATATGATCGTCTCAATAGATGCAGAAAAAGTGTTTGACAAAATTCAACACCTATTTCTGATAAAAACTCTCCAGAAAGTGGGCATAGAGGGAATCTACCTCAACAAAATAAAGGCCATATATGACAAACCCACAGCAAACATCATTCTTAATGGTTTAAACTGAAACCATTTCCTCTAAGATCAGGAACAAGACAAGGATGTCCACTCTCAGCACATTTATTCAACATAGTTTTGGAAGTCCTAGCCACAGCAATCAGAGAAGAAAAAGAAATAAGAGGAATACACATTGGAAAAGAAGAAGTAAAACTGTGATGTTTGCAGATGACATGATGCTATACATAGATAATCCTAAAGATGCCACCAGAAAACTACTAGAGCTAATCAATGAATTTGGTAAAGTTGCAGGATACAAAATTAATGCACAGAAATCTCCTGCATTCTTATACACTAATGATGAAAAACCTGAAAGAGAAATTAAGGATATACTCCCATTTACCACTGCAACAAAAAGAATAAAATACCTAGGAATAAACCTACCTAGGGAGACAAAAGACCTGTATGCAGAAAACTATAAGACACTGATGAAAGTAATTAAAGTTGATACAAACACTTGGAGAGATATACCATGTTCTTGGATTGGAAGAATCAACATTGTGAAAATGACTATACTACCCAAAGCAATCTACAGATTCAATGCAATCCCTATCAAATTACCAATGGCATTTTTTACAGAACTAGAACAAAAAATCTTAAAATTTGTATGGAGACACAAAAGACCCCGAATAGCAAAAGCAGTCTTGAGGGGAAAAAACGGAACTGGAGGAATCAGACTCCCTGACTTCAGACTATACTACAAAGCTACAGTAATCAAGACAATATGGTACTGGCACAAAAACAGAAATATAGATCAATGGAACAGTATAGAAACCCCAGGGAGAAACCCACGCACCTATGGTCAACTAGTCTATGACAAAGGAGACAAGGATATACAATGGAGAAAAGACAGCCTCTTCAATAAGTGGTGCTGGGAAAACTGGACAGCTACATATAAAAGAATGAAATTAGAACACTCCTTAACGCCATACACAAAAATAAACTCAAAATGGATTAGAGACCTACATGTAAGACTAGACACTATAAAACTCTTAGAGGAAAACATTGGAAGAACACTCTTTGACATAAATCACAGCAAGATCTTTTTTGATCCACCTCCTAGAGTAATGGAAATAAAAGCAAAAATAAACAAATGGGACCTAATCAAACTTAAAAGCTTTTGCAGAGCAAAGGAAACTACAAACAAGCCGAAAAGACAACCCTCAGAATGGGAGAAAATATTTGCAAATGAATCAATGGACAAAGGATTAATGTCCAAAATATATAAACAGCTCATGCAGTTCAATATTAAAAAAACAAACAACCCAATCAAAAAATGGGCAGAAAACCTAAATAGACATTTCTCCAAAGAAGACATACAGATGGCCAAGAAGCACATGAAAAACTGCTTAACATCACTAATTATTAGAGAAATGCAAATCAAAACTACAATGAGGTATCACCTCACACCAGTTAGAATGGGCATCACCAGAAAATCTACAAACAGCAAATACTGGAGAGGGTGTGGAGAACAGGGGAACCTCTTGCACTGTTGGTGGGAATGTAAATTGATACAGCCACTACGGGGAACAGTATGGAGGTTCCTTAGAAAACTAAAAATAGAATTACCATATGACCCAGCAATCCCACTACTGAGCATGTACCCTGAGAAAACTATAATTCAAAATAAGTTATGTACCACAATGTTCATTGCAGCACTATTTACAATAGCCAGGTCATGGAAGCAGCCTAAATGTGCATGGACAGATGAATGGATAAAGAAGATGTGGTACATATATACAATGGAATATTACTCAGCCATAAAATGGAATGAAATTTGGTCATTGGTAGAGACGTGGATGGATCTAGAGACTGTCATACAGAGCAAAGTAAGTCAGAAAGAGAAAAACAAATATCATGTATTAACACATATATGTGGAACCTAGAAAAAGGGTACAGATGAACCGGTTTGCAGGGCAGAAACAGAGACACAGATGTAGAGAACAAATGTATAGACACCAAGGGGGGAAAGTGACGGGGAGGGGGGTGGTGGTGTGATGAATTGGGAGATTAGGATTGACATGTATACACTGATGTGTATTAAATGGATGACTAATAAGAACCTACTGTATAAAAAAATAAATAAAATTCAAAAATTCAAAAAAAAATAGAATTTTTCCAGAATAACATCCAGAGAGTCATAGAGAAGGAATGTTAGACTGGATTTACTATGTAAGAACTGGGAATCTACCACCTGTAGATCCTCAAGAGGGCCTAGAGGGCAATCCTTTCCCTCAGGTTATAAGACATGCAATGGAGAAGGGGGCTCTGGCATCTTTGAGAATTTGCAGTTCAGGGTTGACACAGGTGGGTGGGGAAGATTTGCCATGGAACTGGGCTGCTGAGTCTCAGCGGAGATGACAGAATTCAAAAATGGACAAGGCCAAGTGCCAGCTCTTAAGGATCAGAGGAAAGGTGCAGTTAAATTTCTATAACAGGCAGCAAGACCAAAGTACTAATCAGGTTCCTTGACCCACAGAGATCTGTGGTGATGGTGGATAGCTCATGCTGTTCCTAGGAGAAAAACAAATGGACAAACATCAAGGTCTTTCTTGTTTTGTAAAAGTTAAATTAAGTAAGTAAACAAATAACATGAGAGTTGATAAGCAGAAGGCTAATGTTAGTTGTCACAATGGAAAATCACGTTTCTTCATCCAGTTTTCAATCCCAATTCATAGGCCTGGAGCCCCTTAATTAGAGAGATTGGATCTGCTTGAGGCAGGACCTACAAAGCCCTTGTAAGCATATACGATAAATATCCCCCAATCCTTCCCCAAAGTTATATGCATCATTTGCCAGGAAGTGCTGGCATTATGTAGTGGGAGTGGGGACTTCCCTGGTGGTGCAGTTGTTAAGAATCTGCCTGCCAAAGCAGGGGACACCGGTTCAACCCCTGGTCCGGGAAGATGCCACATGCTGCAGGGCAACTAAGCCCGTGCGCCACAACTACTGAGCCCGCGTGCCACAACTACTGAAGGCTGCACGCCTAGAGCCTGTGCTCCGCAGCAAGAGAAGCCACTGCAATGAGAAGTCCACACACCGCATGGAAGGGTAGCCCCTGCTCGCTGCAACTAGAGAAAGCCCATGAGCAGCAACAAAAACCCAACGCAGCCAAAAATAAAAATAAATAAGTAACTTTATAAAAAAAAAAAGTAGTGGGAGGTGGGGGATAGACAGATTTTTGAGGGCTGTAAAATATGGAGCCTGAGCTGATACTGATACTAGAGTACCCCAGATGTCATCATGGCTCTCTGTATAGAGTGAGACTTATGGAAGCCAGGAGGTAAATGGAGTACTACAAAGGTTGCCTCATTTTGGGTCCAGTGCACTTGAGGATCCACCCTTCAGTTATTTATCTGGTCCCTGAGTGTCTAACTGAGATAGATGTGCTTAACAGCTGCAGATCCTTCACTGGTTTCATTTGTTCAGTTCCACTGAAATATAGAATAAGGCCATACAGCAGGAAGTACCAAGTAGAAGCCCTTTAACTAGCCTCCTCACCTTATGGTATTGCAGAAATTAGTTCTATCCTCAAAGGACTTAAATGTTGCAAGGATGATGGTCTCCATCACATCCCTGTTTAAGTTACCTGTCTCATCTTTGAAAAAAAAAAAAAAAGATGGATCCGGGTAGGTGATAATGAATTACTGTAAGTTTAACCAGGTATCAGCCCCAATTGCAGCTTCTTTGCTGAATTTGTATGTTTACTGGAGCATATCATCACTGTTTCTGCACTTGGTGTATGGTTATTGATCTTGCAAATGTCCTTTTCCAGATTCCCATCAGTAGAAAGATTCCAAAGCAACTGGCCTTCACATGGCAGCCCTGCAGCACACATGCACATTGCCCAAGGGCCATGGTGACTCTCCTGATCTCTCTGTCATGATATTTTCTGCAGGGACATCATTCTAATTGGACCTGGTAAGTGAGTTTCCTAGATGCTCTAGTAAGGCATGTGAAGGGCAGAGGGTGAGCATATGGTCTCTAATCACTCTCTCTCTATATATATATATGTCTGCTTTGTTCTTCTCCACCTTTACAAGTTGGCTTCCTCTGCTTCTACATGCACATATAGCCAACTATGGCTACTTCCCAGCATCACAGTTACATGCCCTTGTTCAAGTGGCCAGTACAGGCTAATTAGATTCTCTAAGACCCAATTACAAATCCTTGGGAGAGAGAACTAGCTTGGCTGAGTTGTTTGATGGCATGCTGCTGGCCATAGCTGTTTGGACCAGGAATTAACAATTGACTCGGGTTTGCCACCAAGAAAGTCTCTCTTCTGGAAATCTGGAACTCAGACTTAGCCCATCCGTTTCTGTTGATCGCTGTTGGTCACTTTGAACGAAGATGTATAACTTAGGGCTGTGGGAAGGTTGAGGTCGTTGCGGTAGAACAGGGCTTTTCAGAAGTCATCTAGAAAACAAGCAAGCAATTATTATCCCATCCAGAGCAAATACCTCAGCAATTGTTCGTCTACTTAAAATACATTACATTTGCTGTAAGGATTTAAAGTTACATATATAACATAAATGCTGGAACACTCTCACTACAAATTATTTCCTTTAGTTCTCTTGATTTTATTAAGATACCCACAGACTTTGCAGTCAGACAAAATTTGGTTCAAATCCTGACTGCCACAGAATAGTTGTTTTGAAGTTTAAATGCTAAAATATGTTTGGAAGTGCTACTATATTTTCTAACACATAGTAGGCACTCATGTGTGTAGCAGGTTGAATCTTAGGCTACAGATTAAAGAAGCAAGAAATATCACACATCTTTATTTTATTAAGTCAACTTAAACAAAACTCTGAGCTCCCATCCCTTTTATGTTGGAAGGAAATTCAGTCTCAGTCATGAACCTTCCGGTCTGTGGACAGGTTCTTGGAGTTTTCTGTGAGGCCAGAGACCCCTCTGGTCACTGCTGAGATGGCCATTGTTCCCTCCCAGGGGTTCAGGTCCAGGTGCTCTGCTTGGGACAGAGGAAACCCAGGTGAGACGGGATCACTGCCCCCAACATCCAGGTTCCCAAAAAGCTCCACACAGCAGCTCTTAATCCCCTCTCTGGCCACAGTAAGACAGCTGGGAATTTGCTAATCTTTTATGCTTTTCCCATCTCTGCACACCCTCTCCTCTTGCCTTCCAAGTCTCTTCCTTCCTCCTCCAGGTTGCCCCCTCCCCAAATAATAAGACCAAAGAGTCAAATGCTAACAACAACAGATGCAACTTTTGCTTTTTGCCCTATAAAACTCCAAATATCCACAGCAACACAAAAATTAACATCTCAAGGAAGTATCCTATCAGGAATGTCAGTTTTCTTTCTGCCTCCCCAGTGTAGGAAGAAGAGATTTAACTCCAGTTAAATGGAATTTTTGACTAACCAATGCCCCATGACACTGTAATGTGCCAGGTGACACAATTTTTACCAAACAATGGAATTTGTTACACAAGGCATGGCAGGGGCCTTGGTGGTACAAAAACTGTGCCACTTGGGAAAGCAGCAAACTTTCCAGGGCCTTCTTGTAGGAATCACACAGAGGGATGGAGTGCTAGACCTGGAGGGTTCCCACTCAAGGTGTCTGAGGAGGGGTGCTGGATGAGAGGTCCAAGGTCACATGCGGATGGAGCTAAATATCAGGCCTGAAAGATGAAGTAGGCGAGGCTGCAAAAAATTAGGGCAGATGCGAAGAAGACAACTTATTTATTATTTGTGCCAAGGGTTGCGTGGGGCGTATGCATGGCTAAAGCCTGGCAGTAGGCCAGGGACAGTTCAGTGTAGTGGTTCTGAGCACACAGCCTGGGTTCAAAACTCATCTCCACTATTTACTAGCTGTGTGAGTTTACACATGTTATTAAATTCGTGTGCCGTAGTTTTCTCATCTGTCAAAAATGGTGGCTCCTATTTAATAGAGTTGACATGCTTAAATGAGAAAATGTACACAAACATGTATTACATTGAGCACATATGCTCAATATAATAACAGTAATTAGCATTCATGGGCATGCACAATATTCCAGGGGCTACACTATATACAAGAAACTCAAGAATTACACACTATTATTAATTTCCCCATTTTATAGAAGAGGAAAATGAGGATCAGAGAAGTTAAGTAACTTGCCCAAGGTCACATAGCTAGTAAGTGCCTGAGCCAGGAGTCAAACCCAGGCTGTTTGACTGCAGAGTCAGCACTCTTAACCACTATTTTCTGGTGGTTATTGTTACTGTAATTTGGTAGTGACTTCTTACTTAGTGTACAGGCAAACCTGAGGGTTGATGTGGCCTGTAGAGGGCCACATATAAAACGGCACCAGATTTACCCTCCATCCAAGCTGTGGAGTCACAGAAGAGGCCAGTAAGCCTGACATTCATTGCAAGGCACTCTGCACCAGGTGGGTGTTGACAAATTTTGAGTGATCTCTTTTTGGTCTAAAGGCCATTCTTATTTATTACTGGATTTCCAGTTGCTCCTAATAGGCCCTCCCTCACTTCCTAAGGCCCAACCTTAGGAAGAGTTGCAGACTTTTCCAAGAGGCCCATGTGGCCATGCTTTAGCATCTCAGAACGTAGAGGCTCAAGAGTGCATTGTTAAGGGCATGGACTTTGCAGCAGACAACCTGGTTTTGAGCCTGGTTCTACCATGCTATGTTGTGAGGATTAAGTGAGATCATATAGGTAAAACTCGTAGTAGGTACTCAAAGATGAGAGCTATTACTATTCTTAACAATTCCAGCTTCATCTCCTGCCCATCAAACTTGGTTATTCTAGCATTTTGATTTTCTATTCCAGTGCATTGTGCCCTGTTGTCACCTCTCTGGTCAACCCCTGTGGACTGAAGTTTTATTGGGATTTTGCCCTTGGATGCTGTCCTTGGGGTCTCCCTGGGCTTCACACTCAGTAAGCAATGGGTCAGTTCCAACCTCCCCATGGCCTCAGACAGTGAGGGTGAGCCACGTGTTACCTCCTAGTGGTGGCGGCAGGTCTGGAATGAGGGAAACCCCTTCTTCTCTCCAAGAAGCACTCCCTTGTGACAAAAGAGGGAGCTCCTCTTTGAGGTCCCTGGGGCTGTGATGGCATCAACCATCTCAGTTTTAGGTTTGCATCAACAAAGAGTGGGTGGTGGGAATGGAAGCAAATCAGGAGAGAGGCTAAAGCAAAACAGGACCAACAGGATACCCAGCCCTTCTTGGGAACGTCTCTGAGGGCAGTGATCTCTCAGGGCCAGACCACCAGGAACAAAACATAGAGGAAACTGGTGAGCTGCGGGTCTCTGACGTTGTGTGATTCTGTCAATTCAGATGTGGTGATAAGCTCAGGGAGAAACACCTGGCTTCCCTGTGGGCAGAGGTTGTACCTTATGAGGGGATGGACAGGCATGGGGATTGACAAGTGGAAATGGACAG
Source organism: Balaenoptera musculus (assembly GCF_009873245.2). Lineage (NCBI taxonomy): Eukaryota > Metazoa > Chordata > Mammalia > Artiodactyla > Balaenopteridae > Balaenoptera > Balaenoptera musculus. The sequence continues at coordinate 52,530,144 of NC_045785.1, read as the reverse complement.
GGATGGGGGGCATTAGTTAGGCTGAAAAACAATTCTAATGTGTATGGCTATTTTTGCTTTTCAGGTAATAGCAGACTAGAAGTAAAAGAAGCAAAAGAAAGAAGAAGAGAGAGGAAGGAACGAAGGAAGGAAGGAAAGGGGATGGGGAGGGGAGGGAGGGGAAGGAGGGGAGGGGAAGGAGGGAGGGAGGAAAGAAGGAAGGAGAGAGGTGGAGGACAGAGATAGACACCCTGAAAGTAACACAAATGACATCTTACATCTAAATAGTGAGGAACTTAGAAAAACAAGAGTTCATTCATTCAACAAATGTTTTTGAGCACCTATTATGTGCCAGCCTCTACTCTAGGTTTCTAGGAAATATCAGTGAACAAATCAGTTAAAGACCTCTGTCCTCTGGGGCTTCCCTGGTGGAGCAGTGGATAAGAATCCGCCTGCCAATGCAGGCGACATATGTTCGTTCCCTGGTCCGGGAAGGTCCCACATGCCACGGAGCAACTAAGCCTGTGCACCACAACTACTGAGCCTGCGCTCTAGAGCCCGCGAGCCACAACTGCTGAGCCCACGTGCCTAGAGCCCGTGCTCTGCAACAAGAGAAGCCACCGCAATGAGAAGCCTGCGCACCGCAACGAAGAGTAGCCCCCGCTCGCCGCAACTAGAGAAAGCCCATGCGCAGCAATGAAGACCCAACGCAGCCAAAAATAAATAAATAACATGTTAAAAAAATTTTTTTAACCTATAAAAAAAACAATCTCTGTCCTCAAAAAGCTTATATTCAAGCAAGTTTCTAGTTCCTGCAGAAAATCTATGGATACATTTACAATACTGGCATAAACCTTACAGGTTTTGGTAGTTACTTCAGCCTTGATTATATCATAGCTCATTCACCAAAGTAATAATGATAATAATGAATAACTATTCTGTGTATCCCACGTGCCAGGCACTGCACAATTGCTTTCTGTACTTTAGCTTTTTCAACCCTCACCGAAACCCTAGTATTCTTTTTTTCCTCGAGTCGGCCACTGTGGCCAAGTAGCATGGTGTGCTCTGATTGGTCAGGTCTGCTGTCTCTGACTAGTCACCCTCCCCCTGCTCTTACCTCAGCCTCCTCACCTCCTTCCGGCTGAAACATATGTCATCTCATCGGTCCCATCAGAGTCATCTGGATTGGGCAGGAAAATGAATGGGATGAGGACTGGTTCACCAAAGGAATGACACTGGACAAACAAGCATCTACCTACCAAGTTATATAATAGGCCGCTCTAGAAAGGCAATGGCTTTAGCCATTCAAAGTCCAAAATGCAGGAATGGTGTGGCAGGACAAAGCAGAAATAGTACTATTATTAACCCTATTTTAAATGAGAAAGCCAAGGCACAGAGAAAGGGTGTAACTTGCTCAGATTCACACACCTAATAAATAGTTTGACTCCAGAGCCCATGCCTTAATCTCTGCACTCTTCTGGCAAAGCCACAAAGACAATTTTAGTTATCATAGTTCACGTATTCTAAGAAGTCCATCTTTCCCATTTTAACATCTCTGCAATTTGGATGTGTCATATAATAGATGTGATAAGAATACGTAGAATCAGTTTAATTGGCAGCATTTTCTCTTCCTTAGTGGAACATAAAATAATAGTGCATCTCACAAAAAAGTCATGTTAGAGTTGATGAAGCACTGTATTCTTTCAACAAATATTGATAATGTTCCCACTCTGTGCCTAACGGCTGTGCTAGGCTCACCATGCCGGGCAGTAAGAAAGAGTGATTCAGAGAATTAATGATTACCCACAATGCAAAGTGAAGCGTGCAGTGAAAGAGTCATGCACAGGAGGGCATGGGACTACAAAAGGGGGCACTGGCCAGAAGGAGGGGTCAGGGAAGCCTTCCCAGAGGGATGGAATACAAGTGGTTGGGGAAGGAGTTGAGTACAGTGGGGACAAAAGTGGCTCCATCTTGATAGAGGACAAAATAAGAGGCAGAGATTAGTTCAAGATGAGGTTTGGGGTGTTCAGTACCATTTGATATAATGGTATGTGACTCAGCTGGGCCATGAATGTCCACGAGTGTCATGAGGTATACACTGCAAGCGCTCTAGAGCCCGCAAGCCACAACTGCTGAGCCCACGTGCCTAGAGCCCATGCTCTGCAACAAGAGAAGCCACTTCTCCGCAACAAGAGAAGCCATGGCCAGATTCCACTTTGGAAAGTTCTTCTGGGAGCTGGGTGCCTGATGGTCTAACCAGGAGGCTGATTCAGGAGCTATGGCAGTCATAACAGAAGGGCAGTGTTGAGGGCTTGAACTCCAGGAGTCAGTGCTGGGATGCAGACGAGGAGGTAGCGTTGAAAAAGCGTTTAGAGATAAAACTGGAAAGGCTTGGTGATAGGATTTGGGGGGTGAGGGAGAGAGAAGAGTCAGGGATAATCTCTCAGTTCTGGGCTTGGACAACTGGCTGGGTGGTGATGCTACGAATTACGGCTGGGAGTAAAGGAAAAAGAATGGGTTTAGGGAGAACGAGATGTGTATGATCATGTACGTGTTGAGCGCGAGGGTTCTGTAAGATAAGGAGGTGGCATTTGTGGCTAGGCGGTGTGTTCATGTTTGAAGGCAGAGTTAGCAGTCAGTAACATTGTGATTTAAAACTGTGGGTTCCACTGAACTTATTTATGAAACAAAAATAGGCCCACAGACATAGAAAACAAACTTATGGTTACCAAAGGGGAAGGGGGTATAAATTAGGAGTTTGGGATTAACGTATACACACTACTATATATAAAATAGATAACCAACAAGGACCTACTGTGTAGCACAGGGAACTCTACTCAATATTTTGTAATAACCTATAAGGGAAAAGAATCTGAAAAAGAATAGAGATATATATACGTATGACAATCACTTTGCTGTACACCTGAAACTAATACAACATTATAAATCAACTATACTTCAATTAAAAAAAACCTGTGAGCTCCTTAGGGGCAGGGACTCTTTTTCTGTTTTCCACCTATTTTTAGTGCCTAGCATGGGAACTGGCACATAATCAATGCTCAATAAACATTTGTTATCAAGTAAGTATAAGAATTGTAATAATCTATGTGTTGTCTATGAGAGTGTGTGTGAATGTGGGTCTGTCTGTTAATGTGTGGTTACAGTGCTTTTTACATGTTAGCCACTGTTCTAAGATCTTTACAGGCATTAACTCTCATTTACTACTTAAAATAATATATGAGATATGGACTATTGTTACCCCCACTTTAAAGATTAGGAAACTGAGGCACAGAGAGGCTAACCAACCTGCCCAAGTTTCCAGTGCTAGGAAGTGGTAGAGCTGGAAGTTAAAGTTAGATAGTCTGGCTTCTCTATGCCTTTGGTACAGTGTTTTTGTTTTTGTTTTTAGATAAGATTTCCCTTCTTTTAGCAATTGGTAAAGAGAAAAGTTTCAGCACACAAAATGTTAAGTTCCATTTATTTGGAAATTTTATCTTATTACTTGGCAAATGCACATTCATATGACAAGTTTCAGCCTAAACATCACTCTATGAAACTTTCCTTGGCCCCCACGACTTTTCCCAAAGTTAAGCTTGCCTTCCTCTGGACCCCTGGTATTCTCAGGATGCAGCTATTAAAGTATTTACCACATTGTGTTGAATCTGTTTTATTTTAACTTGAATCCTTCCTGAGGATGGAGACTTCGCATTAAGCCTTTCCATTTTCTCAGATAGCTAACATCATGCACGGCACATGGTTAAGTACACAATGGATGTTGGCTAATTGGAGGAATAAATGAATGAATGAAGAATACAAATTGTCCTTCCTTTACTAACATTTGACAAAAAGATGTTACTGTAGACAACACACTTTCTGTTCTCTCTGAGCTTCTTCCAGTACAGCTGCAAGAACACTCACATAAGATACATCTTCCTACAAGGAAGAACCTTGTATTAAGATGTGTTGGCCACAGGTCATTCTGTCAAATCCCCCTCCTCTAGCAGCAACAGGGCCTAGTGTCTCATTGCCTCCTGATCACAGCAGATTCTGGAGAGAAATCCCGAGGGCACTCTCCTGTGACGCCTGTAGAGGAACATTCCACGTCACTCTCCAAAAGTTGGAGCACAACACGGATACCAGGTTCAGGCTTCCTGCACCCATGCCAGTGTTGGAAATCCCCTGGGAATTCCTTTGTATGTTCAGTATTTCAGTTCCTTCTTTTTGACGTAATGGGATCTAGGAATGCTCAGAACATCCCCTTCAACCCCTGTTTTCTAAAGACCTATTTATATTAGTCCTTGCTATGTATTTATTTAGGAATAAAATCAACATTTGGAATCATCGCAGCATATGGTTAACGTTTGCCGTAAGGGGTGCGGTATCCATTTCTCCATCATGTGGCGAAAGTGCAGCAGCTGTAATATCTCATTACAGGGCTTCATTTTATTTAATAACAAAAAATAGTATTGCTCTACTTAACAAAATTATCCTCATCCCCCCACCACCACCCAAAACCTGATCTGTGGTTTCAATGCCTCTTGCCGTAATAGCTTTAGATGGTTTGCATGTGATATTAGTTAGCTCCAGAATCTGCTTTCAATTCAGTTGCTTCAGATTGTATTTTCACTGTGAGCCATTAGTCACCAAATGTTGACAAGCATTTGTAAGGATGCCATCTCCCCCTTTGTTTATATGCAAGTGCAGCAACCAAAATGATTTATTTATGCTTTAATTAAAATTTGTGGATAGACCAGTGATTTTTAGCAGTGACTTTTCTAATTTGTGGGTTCCAGAAAGAAAAAAAAATCAATAACCTGATACCATTTATGTTTTTATAGTTACCCCAAGCATTTATAATGCAGACCTGCCACTCACCTGCAGTCTTACTCTGAGGAGGGTGATCCTCGCCACATAAATCTTCCCTAGAGGCCAAGAGGGTCTATATTTCAGAGTCACTTCCCTTCTGTGTCAGCTCTAAGTGAGATGTTACAGGCTTTCCATTCTCATGGCTTTCATGGCAAGGCACAGGGCTAAAATTAATACTGAAAGTAAATTGATGGACTGTAAGTTTTAAAATACCTGACCTGATCTGTAGCCAGTCCTTAGAATTTTAATAATTTAAGACCATTGATTTTTGGCTCCTGCATATCACTCTCCACAATGAAAATGTACCCCCACAGAGTCTTTGAAAAGAACACACCCCAAAAGCCAAGCTTTTGTGAGAACTTAATATATTCGACTTTGCAGGTGCATAAATCTCCACGAAATTGCACCAAGTTAATGTATTTACTGGTGCACACAATTTAATAACTACTTTGTAAAAGTCTGAATAAAGATAGATAAGACAGGTAGATATGGGGAAATAAGGAGTAAATGTTCCAATGTATATTAACAGGGTGAGTTTATTGTCTTCACAAGGCGATAAGCCTAACTGGAAAAGAGTTAATTAATTTTCAAGGTGTTTGGGATGGTTTTAATTGCTATTTTTCAAAGTCTGGGAAAATGAACTGTTTTCACATTTTCTGCCAAACTCAAATTATCCTCTCCTCCGCAGTCAGGCCTGGGGATGTGGGGAGAATGATGACAAGTTTGGTGGGAAGAGAGATGCTCGGTTTTGCTCACCATTCTGGCCCCTGAGATAAAGGCAGAAGTAACAAGCAGAAGCTTGTTTTAGCTCAGAAAGTCCTCTTAAGAAGGATCCCATCTGAGTTTCTGCAGCTTCCCTTCTTTCAGAATAAGTGTTTTCCAAGGTCCCTACAAACACTCACACTCACGTGTTTGACTTTTCCCCTTTCTCTCATCCCCACCCCGTTCTCTAAGTTTTAGCAATTCAGCTCCAGGAACATTGAAGTCAAGTTTTCCTTGCAGCATGTTGGAAACATCTGGCCATGCTATCAACGAGACCCCCACCCCTGCTCACCTTTGGAGGACAGAGTTTGTGTCCTTTGCTAGAGGCAGATTTCTTAGTTCCTGAAGATAATAGTTCATTTCGTGGGAACTATCTAATTCATATATACATATACATCATTTTAAGCAGCAGAACCCTGCCTTTGGATGAAATATTACACAGAAATCCATTTTATAAATCAGGTAAGTGTGAAACGACTGCTGTAGTTGAAATGGAGGTTTAAAAATAGATGATAAGGGAGAGGGGCCTGTGCTGCCACCCACCTTACCTCCCAAAGTGGTCCATGGGCATCTCTACAGAACTCCTGGGACTACCTAGCACAGAGGGGGAAAAAAAAATCACTGAACTAACACTACCTCAGTATCAGTCACAGTATCAATATCTGTTAATGAAAGTGAGCAACAAATGAAAAAGCCAACCAGACAAATCTTCATAGAGCCAGCCTCCTTCATAACACGGCTCCCCTACTCTCTGGGCCACCCCTCCCTTCTATTTGAGATACACTAAATGTCTTTCAATTCCTGGAGCACAAATAATTCTCTCCACCTTTAGGCCTTGGAACATATTCTTTACTCTGCTTGGAATACACCGTATCTATCACCTACACATCTTACCATCAACTGCTTACTCCGACTAACACTTTAACTTAGAGCTCTTGTCCAATATGAAGCCTTTTCTGACTCTCTTATACTAGGCTGAGTATCCTAGGGTATGCTCTCCTCTAATATCAAGTCCTTTCCCAGTCAGCACATCACACTCTGGATTTATAGTCTTGTTTATTTTCTCTCTTGTCCACAAACATAGATGCAAAATCCCCAAATGAAATATAGCAAAACCAAGATGGGTTCATTCCAGTAAAAATGTTAATAAAACCCTACTCATTTATGATAACAAATGAACAAAAAACTTAGCATATTAGAAGTAAGAACATTCTCAGTCCATCAAAGTTTTTTTAAAAAAACCTAAAACAACCTAAAGGAGATATACTTACAGGTGAAATATTAACAGCGTCTTCCTGAAAATCAGAATAAAATGCCTGCTATCAGCAACTTTATTCAACATCATACAGAAAGTCCTACTAAGTGCATTAAAACAAGAGGATAAGAGGATAAGTATTGTGAAGGAAGAAAACTGTCATTATTCACAGACAACCTGATTGTGTCCATAGAAAGTCCAAAAGAATCTAAGATAAACCTAGTTAAGAAATTAATTTAGCAGTTCTCTGGATACAAAGTCAATATACAAATATTCGTAGCCATTTTATATAGCAGCAACAACAAATCGGAAAGCCATATTTCTAAAAGATAACGTGTATACTATTTATGAACACATATAAAGAAAGAAGTGCAACACCACTATACCATAAAACAAATTTAGAGAAATCAAAGAAGAAAATATATATGTAGGGGTATACCATGTTCCTGGATTGAAAGAATCAGTATCATATTTATATGTCAATTCTCTCCAACATGATCCAGAAATCCAATGCAACCCTATTCAGGATCCCAGAAATGTGTTTTTGGAAATTGACAGCTGATTCTAAAATTTATACAAAAGTGTAAATGACCAAAAATAGTTAAAACAATTTTGAAGAACAAAGTTTGAGGACTTATACTACTACATATCAAAACTTACAATCATTTGTTTAAAGTGCACTTGAAAAGAATGTGTTTTCTGTAATTGTTGATTGTAATGTTCTGTATATATCCATTGGATTAACTTTTTCACTCATGTAATTTATTTCTTTTTTATCTTTTTTGATTTTTAAAAAAATTTATTTGTTTATTTAATTTATTTTTGGCTGCCTTGGGTCCTCATGGCTGCACGTGGGCTTTCTTTAGTTGTGGTGAGCGGGGGCTACTCTTCCTTGGGGTGCACAGCCTTCTCATTGGGGTGGCTTCTCTTGTTGCAGAACACGGGCTGTAGGGTGTGCAGGCTTTAGTAGTTGTGGCACATGGGCTCAGTAGTTGTGGCGCACGGACTTAGTTGCTCCGCGGTATGTGGGATCTTCCCGGACCAGGGCTCGAGCCTGTGTCCCCTGCATTGGCAGGCGGATTTTTAACCACTATGCCACCAGGGAAGCCCTATCTTTTTAAATTTTATTTATGGTCTGCCTATTCTATCATTACTCAGACTGTTAAAATTTCCCACTATGAAAACAGTATGGAGGTTTCTCAAAAAACTAAAAATAAAACTACCTTATGACCCGGCAATTCCACTCCTGGATATATATCTTAAAGAAACAAAAACACTAATTTGAAAAGATACATGCACCCCAGTGTTCATAGCATTATTTATAATTGCCAAGATATGGAAGCAACCTAAGTGTCCATCAACAGATGAATGGATAAAGAAGATGTGACATATGTGTGTATATATATATATATATATATATACACACACACACATACACACATATATATATCTTTGTATATATGTATAATACTACTCAGCCATAAAAAAGAAGGAAATTTTGCCATTTGCAACAACATGGGTGGACTTGGAGTGTATTATGCTAAGTGAACAAGTCAGACAGAGAAAGACAAATACTGTATGATATCACTTAAAGGTGGAATCGAAAAATTCAACAAACTAGTGAATATAACAAACAAGAAACAGATTCACAGATATAGAGAACAAGTGAGTGGTTACCAGAGAGAAGGACGGAGGAAGGGGCAATATTGGGGTAGGGGATTAAGAGGTACAAACTATTATGTATAAAATAAACTTCAAGGATATATTGTACAGCACAGGGAAACATTATGCTAAGTGAAAGAAGCCAGACACAAAAGGCCACGTATTCTATGATTCTTTTTATATAAAGAAATATCCAGAAACAGCAACTCCGTAGAGAGCAGAAGTTGCCAGGGGCTTGGCAGGGAGGGGACGGGGGAGTGAATGCTAATGCGTCTTTGTTTCTATTGTGGGATATAAAAATGTTCTAAAATTAGGTAGTGGTGATGGTTGTACAATTCTGTGAATATACCTAAAACCACTGAACTGTACACTTTATAAGAATGAATTTTATGATATGTGAATTATATCTCAATAAATCTTTTATTTAAAAAATATCCCACTATGATTCTACATTTGTCTATTTCTTCTTTTTTGGTCAAGCTTTGCTTTGTATATGCTGAATTTAAGTTATTAGGAACAAAAACTCTGTCTTCATGGCAGAATGACCCTTTTATTATTATGAAATATCACTCTTCATCTCCAGCAACATTTCTTGCCTTAAAATCTATTTTGTTTGATACATATCTACACCCTGATGTATGATGCATATCTACACCCTATTTATTTATTTAAAATTTTATTTATTTTTTTAATTTACTTTTGGCTGTGTTGGGTCTTCATTGCTGCATGGAGGCTTTCTCTAGTTGTGGCGAGTGGAGGCTACTCTTTGTTGCAGTGCACAGGCTTCTCATTGAGGTGACTTCTCTTGTTGCGCAGCACAGGCTCTATAGCGCAGGCTCAGTAGTTGTGGTGCACAGGCTTAGTTGCTCCGCAGCATGTGGGATCTTCCCGGACCAGGGCTTGAACTCATGTGCCCTGCATTGGCAGGCGGATTCTTAACCACTGCGCCACCAGGGAAGCCCCTATTTTTGTTAGCTTTGTGCTGTATTTCTTTTTTCACACTTTCATTTTCAATTCTTCTATATGCTTATATTTACAATGTACCTCTTGTAAGCACCATACAGTATTTTCTTTGTTTTACTGTGTCTTTTAATTGGGATTTTGTTTGATTTATCAAATCTTTGTATTTTAGTTAGAATTTTTAGTCCATTTAAATTTAATAAATTACTAATTTATTTGGGTTGAAATCTACCATCGTCCTATTTGGTTTTGATTCATTTCACCTCTTCTATGTTCCTTTTTCTCTCCTTTCTTTTCTTCTTTGGGTTAAGATTTTTTTATTGTTTTATTTTCCCCTCTATTATCTTGTTTGTTATACATTCCTTTATTATTATTTTAATGTTTATCCTAGGGATTACAACATGCATACTTGACTTTTTAAATCTAACAGCATAACTGTAATACTGTGATAAAATATATTATATATTATATATTGTTACATATAACATTATATATAATACAAGAAATGCAAGAAACTTAGAACACCTTCACTCCATTTAATACCCTCCCAAATTTGTGTTTTGTTGTCATGTATTTTAACTCTCTGAGTGTTTTATACATTGTTTCTCTAAAATTTATCTTTTTTATTCTTTTTCTTTCCTTCCTGCATCTCCGTGCTTCTGTGAGGGATCATTTTCCTTCTGCTAAGAGCATCTTTAGCATTTTCTTTAGTGTGCATCTGCTGTCTAAAAATGTCTTTATTTTGCCTTCATTTTTGAAATACATTTTTGATTCTAGATTACCAATTATAGTTTCTATTCTAATATATTTTATTTTAAAAAGCTGTATGTAACTTATTACATTGATTTAACAAACCACTGCATTGAAGTGGTTTAAAGGTCACCACAAACCACTGCAAACCTGTAAAGGAAAAACTCTGCTACAGAATGTGCCCCCTGACCATCTAGCTATTTCAAGCCATCCTGAGAAGTAAAGTGGTTCCCGTAGTGAAGAATCTCTAACAAGCTTGCCAAAACACTAACCACTTTTACAGAGAAGGCCTTTGGAAGAGTCATTCAGTCTTCAGCTTCCCAGACTCCACGGCTGGATCTGAGCCAACCTTGAGAATTACAAGAAAGTTTCTACCCTTATCAGGAACCAGGAATCAGACTGCTCATGCTGCCACTCTAAGCACAGAATCGAAAAGATGCATACTTAGGAAATAACAACTTGTAAAGTCATTGACCAACCTTTGTGCTCAGAACTTGAGTAGAACCAGCTGGAGGCAGGCTGAGGCCACCATAAAATTCTAGGATTCACTCACACTTTAAGCATTTGTTGAGTGTCTACTCTGTGCCAGGCGCTCAGGATAAAAAGATAAGGTATTCATCTCCATAACTGATGGGACGCCCATCAAAGCACCTGGGATGACCCTATCAGACCTTTTTTCCTCCCTAAGCACTTTAGGTGAACACTACCTACCTTGCCTCCACACCTCTCCTGTTCTTCCAAAGTCCACCAATAACCCAGGTCACCTTCTGCGCGAACCCATGTGTTTTAGTCACTATAATGCTCTCAGTCAGGTCATAGTCAAGCCTTGGAGTATTGGGAGCCATTCTTCCAATCATTCCCTAAATACTAATTGTGTGCCTATTACATGTCAGGTACTGTTCTAGGTTCTGGAGATGTAGGCCCTACAGTCATAGAACCTTGTGGAGTAAGGATGACAAGTAACAAATAAACAAGCAGATATGTCAGATAGTGGTAAGGCTATGAGTAAGGGCAACAGGAAAGAAATCACATATGATGGGGATATCTTAGAGAGTGTGGTCAGTGGAGCCCTCTCCAAGGAGGTGAGATCTGGGCAAAGCTCTCGGTGAAGTGAAAAAATGAGTCATGAAAAAACTTAATGGATAAGCACTTCCTGACAGAGGAATAGCTAATAAAAAATCTCTCAGTTGGAGCATGCTTGACCCATTCAGGGAAGAGCAAAGAGGCCAGCATGGCTGGAGCACAGAGAGCAGGAGGAGGGCTACTAGGAGATGAGGTCAGGCGGGTGATCAGGAGCCAAGCCGGGTGTCAGGTGTCAATTCCAGGTCTTAAGGGGACTTGACTACATGGATTATTCATTTAATAATTGCGAATAAATGTTTTTCTTTTAATATGACTAACATATAGTTTTATTTCTCCAGTTTTTAAATCATTAGTTTAAAAGTCTGAACATAGGGCTTCCCTGGTGGCGCAGTGGTTGAGAATCTGCTTGCCAATGCAGGGGACACGGGTTCGAGCCCTGGTCTGGGAAGATCCCACAAGCCGCGGAGCAACTAGGCCCGTGAGCCACAACTGCTGAGCCTGCGCATCTGGAGCCTGTGCTCCGCAACAAGAGAGGCCGCGACAGTGAGAGGCCCGCGCACCGCGATGAAGAGTGGCCCCCGCTTGCCGCAACTAGAGAAAGCCCTCGCACAGAAACGAAGACCCAACACAGCCATAAATAAAAAAAAAAAAAAAAAAAAAGTCTGAACATAAATTTAATTCAAACTACAGCCCTAGGAAGAGCATGACTGTGGGGTTGGCTTCCCTTTGAGACCTATCTGTAAAATGAGGATAAATGATATAATATACAAAACCAAAGCATTCAGCGCAGTGCCTGACACTCAGATGACACTCAAATTTTTGTCTTGTGTCCTTAGAGCACAAGACAGGGGAAGGGTGGGAGAGAAGTCTCCTTGGGGGGAGCAGGATTAGTTCACACAGGACGCTGGCTGCCACTAAACAGAATAGGTTTCATCCTGCTGGGGAGGCCTCTTTAAAGGGTTTTGGGAAGCGGGGTGAGAATGAGATCACTCAGAAGAGGGTGGATTTGGGAGGACGGAGGCCGTGGTAGGGAAGGTTATAGGAGGGCAGGAGACAGCAGAACCAGTAAGAAGGCGGCTGCAGTAATCAAGGTGAGAGATGGAGAGAGTCTGAACTTGCTCACTGCAGCAAGGCCGGGGGAGGAGGTAGGGGGGAAATGAACTTAAGAGATTCCCACAGCTCCCAAAGCTGTTCATGCATCGGTGCCGCTGAGAGAGCGTCCTCCTCTGTCTAAATGGCTCGGCTCCTTCTGCACCTGCTCTCCTCATCCTCATCTTAAGAATCTTCAGCTCAGGGAAGCCCTCCCTTGCCCCCAGGCTGGCGTTAGACACCCTTCCTTATGTTCCTTCCATAGCTCTCTGATCCTCCTGGAAAGTTGCTTTTCTTGTTTCGCTCTCCACCTCCCTTCCTGGGAGAACAGCAAGGACCCCCCTTTCCTTTGTACCTTCGGCACCCTTAGGGATGCTCAGTCAATCTTTGTTTTTCACATTCAGCCTGGCATTGTGATTTCCAAACGGAAGTGGGTAAAGCCTGGGAATGCTCCTGTTTTCATTAAGAACCAAGTCACCCCTTATAATTACAAGGTCCCAGATTTTAAGGCCAACCTACGTTCTTTTCATTTCAGAACAGCGTGGGCCCTATAACAAGAATATGTCCCACTGGTCAGACTTCTTATTTCAGGATGAAGGTTTCTAAGGAGAAGCTGGCTTTGGTACCCAGTAACCACATTACAGTTGTTTGGCCTCCATCCTTGAAAACATGTAATTTATTGATTCTGATATTTATTTTGTATCCCATCACAAGATGTGCAGATAACAGAGGCAGGCCTGAGGTTAAGAATTAAGACTGGAGAATGATCCTAATAATTAAACCAGCTCCTTGGGTAGCACGCTGCCCATTTACTCTGGGAGTCTATTGTATATAAATATTCTTTAACAAATTACATCCCTGTCAGGCCAGGACTTCCCAAACAGGAGTGCCTCTCAGGTTGCTCCAAGAAGACAGTTACTTACAGCAAAGCCAGTGAGCGGGGAGGAGACAGTATATCAAACCTGCAACAAAGAAAAATGTGAAGGCCAGCAAAGAGGAGCCCCGTCAGCAGAGCTGGCACGGCTGTTCCCTTTCATTAGAGATGCGTGGCTCTCTGCTCGAGTTCCGTCATTCTGGGCGCAAGATGGACGGGGGAAGTGGCAAAAAGAGGATTCTCACGTGGGAGAGATAGTAGACACAACACCCACAGGCCTTGGAATCAGAAAGATCAGTATTAATACCATTGCTACTGATAATACTAACATTGACAATAGCAATAATAATAGGAAACACTTATGCAAGGCTTACTGTTTGTTAGGCACTGTTCTAAACATTTTATGTATATTAACTCAAGTAATCCTCACAGCAACCCAATGAGACAGGTACAATTATTACCCTCATTTTACAGAGGGGGAAAATGAGGCATAAAGAGATCAAGGAACTTGCCCAAGGTGACGTAAGTAGTCAGTGGTGGCGGTGGAAATCATACCCAGGCAGCCCAGCTCCAGAGTCAAGTTTCTTACCTACTCTGCTTTATCAGCACGTCACCTTGCGTAATTCATGTAGAGCAGCGGTACCTACTCTGCTTTATCAGCGCGTCACCTTGCGTAATTCATGTAGAGCAGCGGTCCTCAACATTTTTGGCACCAGGGACCAGTTTCGTGGAAGACAATTTGTCCACAGACAGCAGTGGGGTGGGTGGGGATGGCTCAGGCGGTAACGTGAGCGATGGGGAGCGGTAGATGAGGCTTTGCTCGCTCGCCCCCCCGCTCACCTCCTGCTCTGCGCCCGATTCCTAACGCGCTGGTCTGCAGCCTGGGGGTTGGGGACCCCCCACATAGGGCCCTTGAGTTAAAGTTATCTCCACTGTTAACCGGGGATACTGGTACTCACATGGCAGGGTTACTTTGAGAGATCGGATAGTAGGCACTCAATTAATAGTAAACGAGAATTAGAAAATAGTGTAGTGAAAAGAATCCTGGACTGAAATATCTTGTAACAGTTTTGGATTGTAAGTAACAGAATCTGACTGACTCGCCTAGGCCAAAATGGAATTTATTGAAGGGATACAGGATATCTTACATTGAGCCTCCAGGAAACAGTCTCTTGGAGATTTCTCTACAGTGTTCTCAGTAACAAAACCCATGAGGGAGTGAGGAAGGCAAGTCTGGGCAGAGGGAGAAGTTAACTGTGATCCCACAGGGATGGCCTTTCAGAATTGTCACACGGGAGGCCATGCCAGGGAGGGAGCATAACCTTGGGTGAGGTGGCAGAGCAGAGGGCAATTCTTGGGGTGAGATTTATCCGTGGCCATCAGCAAGCCACACTTCCAGTCCTGGGAGGAGATCTGGGCAGTGCACCAAAGCATCCACTACAGGCGGTAATGTACAGAACTGAAGTAAAACTAACAGCCAGGCTTGAGAAAGGAAGTGGGTAGACTGCACTGGGCAAGCAAAGTAGCAGGAACAAATGGAGAGTCTTTCTGTAGTCACAACGTCACTTTCCTTGTTCCTTTCTTTTCTGAATAATTTTACTGGATCTTTTTTTTTTTTTAATTTCATTGAGGTATAGTTGATTTACAATGTTGTGTTAATTTCTGCTGTACAGCAAAGTGACTCAGTTATACATGTATATTCTTTTTCATATTCTTTTCCATTATGGTTTATCACAGGATATTTTTTTAACTATTTTATATTGGAGTATAGTTGATTAACAATGTTGTGATAGTCTCAGGTGTACAGCAAAGTGATTAAGTTATACATATACATGTATCTATTCTTTTTCAAATTCTTTTCCCATTTAGGTTGTTACATAATGCTGAGCAGAGTTCCCTGTGCTATACAGTAGGTCCTTGTTTATCACAAGATATTGACTATAGTTCCCCGTGCTATACAGTAGGACCTTGTTTATCACAAGATATTGACTATAGTCCCCTGTGCTATACAGTAGGACCTTGTTGTTTATCCATCCTATATATAGTAGCTTGCATCTGCTAATCCCAAGATCCCAACTGGTTCCTTTCACTTAATGTTCAAATTCCAGGCAGAGAGTACCCAGATGGGTCTACTGGTTTGCACGACACCTGTTGGCTAGGATGGGTGGAGACTTTGATCAAAAGTTCTATCAGGTTCCTCCCATCAAGAGATGGGGACTTTTTTTCCACCCCTTGAATCTCTGCTGACTTTGTCACTTGCTTTGACGAATAAGATGCAGTGGAAGTGATGATGTCTCACCAGTTCTGAACCTAGCAGGTCCTGAGGGCTTCTACTCTCTCATAGACTCCTGCTCAGCTGCCATGTGAACAGGCTTGGACTAGTCTGCTGCAGGATGACACTGCATGTGGAGCAGGGGTGAGCCATCTCAGCTAAAGCCCATATAGGCCCGCTAGTTCCTGGCCGACTTTGCATCCAGCTGTGCACGCGTGAGTGAGCCCAGTCAAGACCACAGGAGCCCAGCCCCCAATTCTGGTCCACAGAACAATGAGCTAAATATGTGGTCATTGCCCCTAAGTTTTGGGGTGGTTGGTTACTTAGCAAACGCTAACTGATACATACTTCTAATATACTATGTGTCCATCACCCAACTGCCAGATTAGGAGCCCTTGCCCATGGGGATTATGTGAGCTTTCTTCCAGCTCAGGGTTGGTCATTCAGGTTGGTACCTCCCTTCCTGTACATCGCCTTTTCCTTCACTGAAGGCGAGGGTGCAGAGGTGCGGAGGCGGTTAGTCTCAGGTTCCTTTTGCCACATTCAAATCCAAACCAGCAGTTCGCTCCTCAAATGAGGCCTGTGATCCTAAATGAGCTGGTATGTACGTGTGCATGTGGTTTCTTAGTTAGTTAACTTGTTAGTTGACTTTTTTTAGTTTTCCAGGTTTAGTAACAATTTTTCAGGTCTTGCAACTTTTATTGAAATCACGTTATGTACCATGTATTTCTTCTATCAGCTGCTTCATGCATATAATCTTATGATTATCCCCATGTACCAAAGGCTCAAAGAAGGTATATAACTTTCCCAAGGCCATAGAGCTTGTGGCAGAACCAGAACCAGCACCAAGGGTTTCAAAGTTAAATTTATATATTCTTTGTCCTATTATGGGCAACCAACCAAGCCAGGGGTCTCTGCCAGGGCTGTGTGACCACTCCTATAGAAAGATGTGCTTTTTGAGTCCACCAGGTAGAATCAACAGATACCTAGAATGAAACAGAATTGATCTTCATCCAAAATTTGGGATATACATTGTTATGTAACAGTAACACCGTAACTTGTGTTTTAATACTGTGTGTAGTTGATTAGTTTCATTGTTTTTGTGGAGACCTATGCTTTGTATTTAATCATGTCCCCAAATGTTATACATACTGTTTTATTTGAATAATACAGCCCTGAAGGGATACAGATTTCCTGAAGCCTGCTCCTGAATTCAGGGGTAATATTTAGCTGGCATGAACCAGAATAGCTGTATTGATGGTCAAACACTGCAATAATTCCATAGTTGACAGAACACGCTTACCCTGAGCCTTCAGAATACCTACCCACCCCTCCCTGACTCAGCTATCCTGTACCCTCACCCGAGACCTCCCCCACCCCACCTCCCCAAGATCCAGCCACTAAAGGGTGCACATGTGGCCCCGTGCGGCCTCCAGTACCCAGCCCGAGCAATGCTGTGGGGCGACCAGTGCTGGGCCTCAACCCCAAGTACTGATATTTCCCTAACATTACTCATTTCCACTCAATAAACTTGGCAGTTTAGAAAGATGTCTGACAGGGCTACATTTGAGGATGCACTGGAGATGGCAAAGACTGATGGAATGGAAATTCTGTATTCCGGAACTTTCTCCATCCTTTACCACGACCCTCCAAATCTAACTGACTCATGTCCTATCCACTTAAGGCTCATGCTCTGCTTGCCATGGGGAAAGGACCCATCCCCTGCAGAACACTAGTTTGCTGGAATGTTCCTTTCTGAATAAAAAGGTTCTGTGATCGTCTGAGTTGGTGAATGCCACCTGCTATATCCTCGTTTTGGAGCTTCACATACTACATAGTAAAGGCTCTGAGAAGACCTGTGATAAAGAAAGCTACTTTGTTTAATCCAGCCTTTCCTAACCACGAAACCCCATTTACGCCCCATTAGACCTATTAAATTTCTACTTTCCCACATGAGAGACTGGGCATGTACAAAAGCCTCAGTGAGGGAGGATGAGGGATGAGGGGAAGGAAGGGAAGATGGAAAATGCCGCTGACTGTGTACTTGTAAACCAGATAGGGTCAGGAGGTAAGGCAGGGAGGCGGAGATAGGAGAGTAGAGAGGGCAAGGGAGCCCACGGCTGGCCCTGCTGCTCCACGGCCACCACGCCCTCTGAATCCCGGGCAAGCGCAGAGAAGGGGGCTACAGCACCTGGGACTCCGCCCAGGATATCTGGAAAACCGCTGGGCTGATTCCAATCTGCTGGTTGAGAGCTGGGTTCTCTTTCCAGCTCGGTAATTTTCCAGCTGTGTAACTTTGAGCGTGTTATTTAAATTCCCCGGACCTCTCTTTCTTCTGTTCTAAAGATGAAATTAGACAAATACATGTAAATGATTTCCAACCTGAAGGTGCATGGGAGTCACCTGGAGGACTAGCTAAAACACAGAGTGCTGGCTCCCACCCCCAGGGTTTGACTCAGTAGGTCTGGAGTGGGCTTATGAATTCAGGCTTCTGACTAGTTTCCAGGTAAGGCTGCTGCTGCAAAGTGTGGTGGGGACCACACTTTGAGTAGCAATGGATATAAGTTAAAAGTGCTTCGTAATTTGTAAAGTATATCTTTATTAATTTAAATAAATGTATCCATTCTGTGTAATTTAAGTTAACTCATCCATTCTGTGTAAAGTAAGGATGTGTTTGGGATAAGGTTGATCTATTACCACCTTTGTGCTCTTGGGAGCAAATGTTTTTGTGTTTGTGCCAGAGGGGTGATTCCCATGGTAGAAGTCTCTGGAAAGCATCTGGGGACCCAGCAGCCCCTGTCACACTGCATGGGCAGGCATCTGCTCTGGCTACAGGGTGTCAGTCCCCCAGACATCTCCCTGAGGGTGCAGAGTCATTTGTCACCTCCAGGGGGGGTCCCTGACTAGTACACCTCCTTGGTCACTCACTGTATTCTGTAGAACTCTTGTCCCTTGTCTACACCCTGTGGTTAAAATCTTTTC
This sequence comes from Balaenoptera musculus, assembly GCF_009873245.2. Lineage (NCBI taxonomy): Eukaryota > Metazoa > Chordata > Mammalia > Artiodactyla > Balaenopteridae > Balaenoptera > Balaenoptera musculus. The sequence continues at coordinate 52,511,610 of NC_045785.1, read as the reverse complement.
TGTGATTATATCCCCTTGGGTGTGTTCTATTTCCTCTTTAAACTTCACAGTACTCATTAATGCTTAAAGGCTCTGAGAAGTACTGCAGGAAAGAAGCCTGTTCAACTATGATTGTGTAGTCTAAACCTGCACAGTCCAATACAGTTGCCACTAGCACATGTGGGTATTTAAATTTAAATTAATTAAATTTACATAAAATTGAAAATTCAGTTCCTCAGTCCCAACAGCTACAATTCAAGTATTCGATGGCACGTGTGGCTGGGGTCTACCATATAAACAACACAGACATAGCATATTTCCTTCACTGTAGAAAGTTCTATTAGACCCATACACAGGGCTTCCAAACCCAGATCCACCCTTTACCAGCTGTGTGAATTTACACTAGTTTCTTAAACTTTTAGTGCCTTAGTTTCCTCATTTATAAAATGGGCCAAATAAATGGTACATACCTCAAAGGGTTGTTGTGAGAATTAAACAAGTTAATATATGTAAAGCACCTAGAACAGTGTCTAGCACATAGCAAGCCCTCAATAAATAGTGCCTATTATAATTTGTTTAACTGATTGTTCTTAAACGGATTTTTACTTGGAACCCATTATCTGTGTAATGCTATTCACTTCATGGAACACATTGGAAATGTGTATATTATGGAACACACTGGAAAACATTGGAGAACGTATTCTATGGAACACACTGGAAAACACTGGAGAACGTTGTCCTATATTTCAAAGCAGGTTTCAAGAAATCAGGGAGGTTCTTTACACTGTAGTTCTGAATATAGTCACAAGAAATCCCTAGGAAGATGAACAGGGCTGTCTAAGAGCTAGCTGAAACTCTTTAGACGGCAAGAAACTGAGCTCACTTGAAACTGACTTCAAATAAAAAAGGCATTTTTGGAAGGATTTATTGGGCTCTCTTGGAATTCAAAGCAAAGTTGAACAACTAGGTCTTAGGCTGTGGGAGAACCATGGCAACTCCAGGATTGTAACAGCAGGACTTGAAAGCCTTCTGTTCTAGAGTTCTTCCAATGACCGTTCTTAGTCCAATTCCAGGTTCTGTCTTCCAGGCATATTTTCTGTAGAGAGAGAATCTTACAGGCCCAGCTAGGGTCAGTCACCAGCTCTGGCCCAGTCAACGATGGCTGAGGAAGCTCAGTCACATGATAGAAACGTGACTCCTTCTCTGTGATGGGGAGGAGGGCAGTTCTCAGAGAAAGGATGTCATCAAGCAACTCAGAGAAGTGACTTGCCCAAGGTCTCCCAGCTATCCCTGACACTAAAAGTCCTCACTCTTTCTTGCTAGGCAACACTCCCTACACTTCCACACTTCCAGTGTGGAAGACTCACAACTGGATTTCATCTTGGTCTGCAGGCAGCATAATCCACAATCAACAGGTCTTTTATTGCTTCACAAAATGCTCATCCCCCTTTGGCATATGAAGCAAAGCCACAGAGATGGGAAAGCGCATAAGCGGACCAGAAAGATAATAATAACCTTACACAATGTTTCATGATTTATAGACCTTCAAAGTATGACATATGCATTATCAGAACCTCACACGGACTCGGAAGGGGAGTGGGAGGGGAGTTGTGACTCCCATTCTACAGATGGAGAAGTTGAGGCTAGGAAAGGATAAGTTCATTGGTAGAGAGACCCAAGTGTACTAATGTGCCTCATCTCTCGCTCCCCTCCCCCTCTCAAGGAACATCTCAATGATCCTGTGATGTAGGCATGATGGAAATTATTATCCCCTTTCCTGTTGTGATGGCATTTTTGAGCAGGATAGCCCAAACTCCTTATTTCATAGATGAGAAATAGAAGATTAGAGAGAAGGTGCTCTCCCAGTCACCATTGACCTACTTCTTTCCCTTCTTTGGGAGAAAAAGTTTGCTAGAAGATGTATGTCTAAAGCCGTCATGGGCAGTTGGGTAAGTTCACTTGGATATTTATTGGATAACAGCTCTGTGCTGGGCACAAGGGACATAATACCACCCACCCTCTCCTCTCCACTAGTCTCCCCTTGCTCACACCACTAGCCTCCACTATACCTCAGACAGCACGGGCACAAGTACACAGTAAGGCCTTTGCTTGAGTTCTTCTCTCTGTCTGGAAGGCTTTCCCCACATATGTGCTGGGCTCACTCCCTCAACTTCTGTATCTCTGCTCAGATTACTTTTTCCCAGTGAGACCTGCTCTGAACCTACTCAGACCACCTTATTTCTTATAGCAACCTGGGCCCCCTCCCCTTAGCTCTCCTGAACCCCCTATCCTGCCTGACTGTCCCACTGAGCTCTCTTAGCATATCTCCTGTGCTTTATGATGCTGAGAGAGACTGTCCTTTCTGAATCTTTACTTGAATTACTACCCTCTCTCATCTTCACTTAGATAAGAGCCAGTCATGGAGAAAGGGGTGAGCATGTGGCAGCCCCCAAGAAAGGAGGCAGTGGTGGAACAGAAAATGGAACATCCTGTCGCATATCCTGCTCCTTGAGGCTATAGGAAGCCTGGCATATTGGAAGAGTTCCACATGGCCAGAGCATAGAGTACAAAGGACAAAGGGGAAGGGACAGGCTTAGAGTGGGGAGCTCATCAAGTACCTTACAAACCTTGCTAGGAAACTTAGACTCATCCTGAGGAAACCAAGTGTCACTGAAGGGTGTTAGCTGCAGAAGGGTATGATTAGATCTGTACTATGGAGAATATGTTTAGATACAGGAAAGTCTGCAAAATAGGGGCTCAGGGAGACCCATTAGGGGACTGGTGAGAAATGATGGTGGGTGGCAGTGGACTCATAGAGAAATAGATTCAAGAGCTACAAAATAGATAAAACAGACAAGACTTGGGGCTGATTGGTTGTTGATGGTGAAGGAGTGAACGAATAAGAATGACACTCAGATTTCCATCTAGGGCAACTGATACATGGTGGTGACATTAACAGAGGGAGGGAACACAGAAGGACAAGCATGTGAGCCAGGAGAGGGTGATGAGCTAGGTTTTAGGACTGAGGGTCAGAGGGACATTCAAATGGAAATGTCCAGGAGGCAACTGGATAGGCTCAAAGTCCCAAGGGATTGGCTTCTCCACACTTTGTCATGGAGGGGCAGGGAAGAGTCAGAGGGGTTACAGTGGTTCTCAACTGGGGGAGACATTGCCCCCCACACCCTGGGAGATGTGACAACGTCTGGAGACATTTCTTTTTTTTTTTAATTTTTATTTATTTATTTACTTATTTATGGCTGTGTTGGGTCCTCGTCTCTGTGCGAGGGCCCTCTCCAGTTGCGGCAAGCGGGGGCCACCCCCCACCGCGGTGCGCAGGCCCCTCACCATCGCGGCCCCTCCCGCCGCGGAGCACAGGGACGCGCAGGCCCAGCAATTGTGGCTCACGGGCCCAGCCGCTCCGCGGCACACGGGATCCTCCCAGACCAGGGCCCGAACCCGCGCCCCACGCACCGGCAGGCAGACCCCCAACCACCGCGCCACCAGGGAAGCCCTGGAGACATTTTTATTGTGGGGAGTCCAGTGGCTCCAGTGGATAAAGGGCAGGGATGCTACTAAACCCCTACAATGCACAGGACAGTTTTCCACAATAAGAAATTATCTGGCCCAAAATGTCAGTGGTGCTGAGGTCGAGAAGCCCTGGATCAGGAGTAGCTGAGCACCATGTTGGAAGCGGCACAGTTGTTACCAAGGGCACAAGCTGGAGTCTGAGAGTCAAGGTTTAAGCCCTGGCCCGTACTACTCACTAGCCACATAACCGTTGGAGTGTTACTTAAACTTCCGGAGCCTCAGTTTCCTCATTTATAAAACGAGCCTGGTAATATCTCAGGCGAAAAGGAGCTCAATGCGTGGCTCATGGAGAGCACTTAATTCGTGTAACTATGCTGCTTGCGGGCAGGACTAGGATCCATCTACTCAATGAAGAGTTGTGGAGCGCCTGTTGTGTGCTGGACATTGTGCCCAGAGCAGGGGTACAATGATGATAAAGTGCAGTCCTTGCCTTCATGGTTTCGACACCAAACACCACACACACACGCGCACACACACACCCATCCCAACATCTATCGGAAAAAACAGTAGCCCCTCCCCGAATCCTTCTCATGGATCCAGTTGGCAAACAGGATTGTCCAAAAGTATCTCATCTCTCCCTGCCAGTCGAGCGTTTTTCTTCAGGAAAGAGAAGATGTTGCTGGTGTTTGAGCCACAGACTTAGCCTAGGGAAGGAAGAATCGCTTTCCTTCTGTGCTCTCACCTTTGTCCCATCCTCAGAGCTCCCATGAGCGTCCCAAGTTGGCACCTATCTTCTCTCCTGCAGCCTCTGCTGGTTTGGGGGCGCTTGCTCAGTTTTGAGCCTTCATCTGTGAAACTCAAAGGGGAAAGGAGCCTCTGACTTCTCCCTGCTATAGGGAGACAGAGCTTTCCTTTCCACATGTGATCCCATGGCCACAGAGCCCACAAACCCTAGAAGAGCCAGATCTCAGGACCCACTGCAACTTTTAGTGAGAGCAGGAGAAGAGGAGCTAGAAACTGACATTAACTGAGCATCTACTAGCTGGGTGACATCGGGAAAATTACTTAACCTCTCAGAGTCTCAGAGACTTTATCTCAAAAAATGATAATACCTGCCTTCTAGGGTTCTCATAAGATTAAATGGACACCTATGCCAGTGTGTGGAACATGGAATGTGCTCATTTATTCATTCAACAAATATTTATTGAATTTCTTCTCTGTATCAGGCACTGTTCTAGGCAATGGGGATTAACAGTGTATAAACCGGACTAAAACCTCTCCCCTCATGAAGTTTATGTTTTTTTTTGTTTTTTTTTTGTTTTTTAAATATTTTATTTATTTATTTATTTATTTATGGCTGTGTTGGGTCTTCGTTTCTGTGTGAGGGCTTTCTCCAGTTGCAGCAAGTGGGGGCCACTCTTCATCGCAGTGCGCGGGCCTCTCACTATTGCGGCCTCTCTTGTTGCGGAGCACAGGCTCCAGACGCGCAGGCTCAGTAATTGTGGCTCACGGGCCCAGTCGCTCCGCGGCATGTGGGATCCTCCCAGACCAGGGCTCGAACCCGTGTCCCCTGCATTGGCAGGCAGGGTCTCAACCACTGCGCCACCAGGGAAGCCCGAAGTTTATGTTTTATTGCTTAAGAATTGTGGCTATTTATTATTATTTGTTAGGCATTATACTACACTTTATCTAACCACCTATCTTTCTATACACATATATGTATATACATGAATATATTTATATTTATATCCAGTTAGTTATGATTGTTCCCTTTTATTTATTGTATTAAAAAATTTATTGAAGTATAATTGATTTACAATGTTGTGTTAGTTTCAGGTGTACAGCAAAGTGATATACATATATATGTATATATTCTTTTTCAGGTTCTTTTCCCTTATAAGTTATTACAAAATACTGAGTAGAGTTCCCTGTGCTACACAGTTGGTTATCTATTTTATATATAGTAGTGTGTATATGATAATCCCAAACTCCTAATTTATCCCTCCCCCATTCTCTTTTATTTAAATAAAGAAATTGAGATTCAGAGGAATAAAGTAAGTTATTCACAGGTTCACAGAATTGGAAAGCAAGAGACCTAGAACTGAAATCCAGGTGAGTCTGCCTCTAAAAAGTTGCTCTTTCAACTATGCTATAGTCAGAGATGAAATCAGACCCACCAAAACCTCAGAAAGTGGCAGCAACCATTTCAGGATGGCATGTTCCTTTTCCTTTTCATGTCAACAGCTCTTGCTGCATAAACCCCCTTTAAAAGTAATAATAGAGACCCTGATTTTGAGCGCTACGATGAGCACTACAGACCCTACCGTGTAGGCCGTAATTAATGGAGATGCCAACTGCCAACTAACCAGAAAAACTCCAGCATCGTAAATCTGTCCCCTGGCTTCTCACGAGAACTGATGGATGAGGAATTCAGCTTAAATACTTAACAATCGATAATTCAAATACCTATCCAACCATTTGCAAGTTGGCATGTTTATAAATATAAGGGTTACACTTTCTTGCATCTTACAGGAAACGTACCTAGGGTTGAATGGAGGGGCTAAAAACGCCCCGTATTTTATGGGGAAGAATCTGGGGGAGGAGACAGAATTATCCTCCCAGTCTTGGCTCAACTTGAATCTATGAAACTTCCAGCTACTATCATGTACCTTTGTGTCATGCCCTCACCTTGCTGGTAAGCAAATCAACCACAGATAATGTGTTGGAAGGCCCAGTGGTGCAGCTGGAATGAGATGCCAGAGCCTGATCTCCTTTCCATCAGCAGCTCAGGGATGAAACCTAACACACAGCCGACAGGACAATGAATTATTCACTTTGAGCTTCCGCGATCTCTCTGTCACTCGAATGGGTCATCTCTGTGGCTGTAATTCAACCTGCTTCCTCCTTCCCCACTTCCCAACAGACAACCAGGAATGAGGCCCAGCTCTGGGAAGACATTCTAGCCCAGTGGCCGGGGGCTGTGAGCCGTGTGTATCTGGATGCTGGATAGAAGTATTGCTGTTTGAATTTAACTGTTTTGAATGAATAAAGCCGAAGTCAGCATTGACAGCAGTGATTTATCTGCACTTCACAATTATTGAATTTAGATGCTGCATCCACTTGGTGATTTATTAAACTGCTCTCCCCTCCGAGGGAGAATCAAAGCGCCTCCTTTGGCCCTAATGGATAGACACTTTGTAGGCACTTAGGGAAGCCATTGCTGATGAGACTTACTACCTAAAAGAGAACCCTGGCTCATGGTATCTCTGCACAGAAATAACCTCCATTATTTGCGTTTCCTTCACAGTCGATAGCTTATCCTTTCCAAAGAGGGGTGAGGCTATTGGCAAACGCCTCTGATACTGTAGGGGTTGAAGTGTCAGGTCTGAACAATGAGCTGCATCCCCCCACCTGTGTGGGACCTCCCACCGAGGTTCCTCAGGTTGAAGAGAGACCCACAGCTCTGGCCACTGGCTGCCTACATTCCTTGTTCACAGGTTCTACCTCCCCGTGGCTGTCCCTCAAAACAATTCCACTCAGGACCTTGACCATTATCCCCTTCTCAAAACAATGCAGATTCTGAAACCCACCAGTGGGAATGGAGAGGAGAGAGGGGCCATGAAATGAATCCAGGCCGGGAACGCCCACTGCCCTCATAATTGGGAAGGGCTGTGGCATCTCTGTGCCACCCGTCACGGACAATTCCAAGTGGCGGATGGCCTGTTAGTGAAATGAATCCCAGGCAGCAGCATATCTGGTGTGGAATTTTGCCTTTACTCTGGGAAAACAAAACTAGCCTGTGGGGAAGAAAAGGACAGATCAATGAAAGCCAAGTTCTCCCTTCCAGAGCCACCAGTTATATAAGTGTGTCTTAGATTCGGGTTTCCAGGGCTACAGGGGAATGGATGAGGTAGAGGTCAGTTATATTTGAAAGAAGACAAAGGAAAAGCAAAGCTGATCTAAGACAATGATTAATGAACGTCAGAAAGCATGATACATACAATTACTGGAAACTTGTATAAAAGACACAGTAATAGTAACGCACATGTGAACAGTTTGTGATCATTGTAAAGCATATTCACAATCATTTTTATGGAGTGGGGCAGTACTGATCGGAATGAGAATCGGGAGAAGGACTCTGTTGCAGGAGGAGGGAAGGACATAAAATTTAGTTATTAGAATCAAAGTAGGGAATTCCCTGGCGGTCCAGTGGTTAGGACCCCTCGCTTGCACTCCTGGGGCCCGGGTTTGATCCCTGGTTGGGGAACTAAGATCCTGCAAGCCGCGCAGCACGGCCAAAAAAAAAGAAACAAAGTAAGTTATGAATACATTTAGGAGAAAGTGAACTAGTCAGGAAGACCTTATGGAGAACATCTGGGGTACCGCAGACCTGCGGTTTCTCTCCCTGACAGAAGGAGTCAGTATGGATCATAAATCTTATGGCGGCATAACCAAGTTTTCGGTCTTTTCTTTTTTACCCATCGGTGTTGATGCCTAGAAGGAGCCTCAGGCAGAATTTCCTTCTCACCTGTGTGTACCTTGGCTTGGGTTGAGAGCAATTGTAATGGCTGCCCTTATTCTTGCTCAGGAAACTTGGGCCTGCTTGGAGCAGAGTGACTGAAGTAAAGCAAGGAGCCAAGCTTTTCATCTGAGGCTCATAATCATTCCGGTAAGTAAATATTATTGGTTCTATCTTTAAAACAAGCCAACAGAGGCAAAGAGTGGTTGAGTACCCATCTCAAAGTCACACATTCATATTGTTTTTTACAGAGCAGAGATTTTAGTCCATGTGTTTCAATCTCTCCCCCGCCCCAGTTCTTTTCCTGTTTTCTACAAAGAAGAGAATCAGGAGCTGTGGGAAGAGAAGGCCACGTAGGTGAGACCTGGGGCTCCTGCCTCTAAATTAACCAGCACGTTCTCCTCTCTTTCACACACGATGGTTCCAAGTACAAGCTTAGAGAAAAGTCCTTGTGCTTCCCAAATACATTTAAAGACCACTATAATAGACAAGCTAATTTTCCTTTTGCTGATGACTGGATATGAAGATGAAACAAAAAATCTGCATGCTATCTGAAGACCTGGTGCTTACATATTAGCCATTTTTCACATAAATAATGCCTTTCTCTAACCCAATAGTAACATAAACTGGAACATCAGATTCAAACAGACTACTGAACCTTGTACATATTTCAGAAATATTGATTAAACTGAATTGAAAGTCTCAAATACATTGGCAGCTGTCATTCATGGGTGAAGTCCCTACTTGCTTTTCTTGGGGTCAGCAAAGGCCAGACACTTCTCTGGAATTCAGTATGAGACAAGAGGAGGCCAATGTAGCTTGTTCCTTCTTGAAGGACAGAAACTTTTCAGCATTTTGGCAATTATTATTGAGAAACCACCCAGAGAGAAGGTAGTTTTCAACACAATTAGGATTCTATCTTAAGAAGAAATCAGAAACTGCCCATTTAACGCTAATGTTTGACCTACTGTGAAACGGAAGAGGGAGAAGCTATTACAAATTTGCTAATACCATCAGAACTTATAAAGTGATAAAACGAGGCTACATGAAGAAAAGGCAGTCACCCCAAGCATGAGGCAGGCTAATAGCTGTGAATATATAAAAGAGCAGAGAATTATTCTGAAAACCAGTGAAATAGATCGGGCTGTTTTATGGCCACTCTGCACGGTGACCCAAGGACACTCCTGACTCTTGACCGGTTGGAATGATCTCCAAAGCGGGACACACACCCCAAGAAACTAGCACGATGATTGGAACTGCTATTTGCATTTATTTTCGTTTCATCTATTAAAAATGACTATTTTTGTGTGATTTTTATGATATCCATGTATTAGTACAGAAGTACACAAATAATAATAATAATAATCTTAAGTAAACATATAGCTACCTCTACTACCCAAACTCTTGCTATCAGAATGCTAGAGCCAAATCAATTCAGATGAATTTTAGGATAAATTTTTTGCTATCCAAACTCTTACTACGTGCTATTGGAAACTCAGCAGCCAAATTGATTTGGATAAACTGGTATTCCTCACTATTCAAATACAGTATTCCAACTTAAGAACTGATATATTTGGATAGTTGAGGGATGGTTCACTATCCTTGGAGGATAGTGAATCATGGAGGTGCCAGGGGTGTTTTTGGTTTTTATTTATTTTTTTATTATATTTTATTTTTTGGCCGCGTCACATGGCATGTGGGATCTTAGTTCCTCAACCAGGGATCAAACCCACGCCCCCTGCAGTGGAAGCGTGGAGTGTTAACCACTGGACCGCTGGGGAAGACCCTTGTTTTTTAACTAAGATGCACTGTGAATGGAATTTAAGAGACCGGTGCTGCAGGCGGCCACACTGATAGGTCTGACGTTGAGTCACAGCCAGGCAGGGCTTGCAAGACCCTGGGTCATCTAATGGCCCCGGACCAAACAAAATGCTGCTTTTGTGCTCCCATCTAGAGCAAAGTTGCATCTTTCTTGAGAATTAAATTCTGATATGTGTATAAGGTGGAAATTTCATGTCATCGAAATTTCCTTTGGGGCTTCCCTGGTGGCGCAGTGGTTGAGAATCTGCCTGCCAGTGCAGGGGACACGGGTTCGAGCCCTGGTCTGGGAAGACCCCACATGCCGCGGAGCAACTAGGTCCATGAGCCACAACTACTGAGCCTGCGCGTCTGGAGCTTGTGCGCCGCAACAAGAGAGGCCGCGACAGTGAGAGGCACGCGCACCGCCATGAAGAGTGGCCCCCGCTCGCCGCAACTAGAGAAAGCCCTAGCACAGAAACGAAGACCCAACACAGCCAAAATAAATAAATAAATAATAAAACACAAACTGATCCTATCTCTCACTTTCTGTTAAAAAAAAAAAAATTTCCTTTGAAAAGCCCTTAGGAAAATACTGTTTTGGAGGTTGACGTACCATCTCTTAGTAAGTCCATGGTGGTCAGTTTTTTATTCCGTTCGGGGAAAAAAAAAAGTCATCATTTCATAACTGAACCCTCATGAAGATATTGGGTTGCACTTTGAGGCCATGTGGTGCCAGAAATTCATATCTTTAAATATTTGAATCAAACTCAGTGCAGCAACACATTTTATGAGAGGCCATGGGGAAGACAGATCCCCTGAGAAAAAGCCAATTCCAGTGTCCCCCTCTTATGCTCCCCCTGGCCAGACATGTTGAGTGGAATGAAAGTAGATTCCCCCTTGACTACTGAAGCAGAAGTCACGTGAGTGGGGTGGTTGTTGCCTAACTCTGCGTATATACTTAAAACAATTGAATTGTATACTTTAAATGGGTGAATTGCATGGTGTGTAACATATCTCAATAAAGCTGTTATCAAAACAAAAAAAGCAATAAAAAGCATATAGCCCTAGGCACTCGTTTCTAAAAAAATTAATTTCCAAAAGATGAAACCAGTACCATTCCCAGACCCAGGTTCTTCTCCTGGGTCCCACACTTTAGAGATCCCTGTCTTTGGCTCTCCTATAGCTGTGCCCTCCCCACAGACAGAATATCCATGGGGCTAAGAGAACACACCCACCAAGATTCCTCCCTGTCCCTTATAGGCTACGCTACTGGTACTAGGCACCCTGGAATTCCTGCCCAAATGGCTCCAATCTGCTTTCATGGCTCGTAGAGGCTCTTCACCTGTCCATCTCCCAATAGTGATGGCAGGCTTTGTCACAGGTATACATACTCCTAATTTTGAGAGGGTAGACTAGGGGCTACTCTTTGCCTTTGGGTGGGCATGTAGACAGAGCTTGGACATTCAGGTTGGGCTTTCCAGGCACATGCACAAGACTCCTCACAGTGTAGCACTGAAGTGGAGGTAAGAAAAGAAAAGGGTTAGCCTTGATTCAGGGGCCCTTTCTCTTATTCCTGGACCCTCATATGTTGGAACATACCAGCCATGATGGAACAAAGCCCAAAATCAGAATAAGCATCAACCTACCGTACTTTTTCCAATATAAGTACATTTCCTCTTTCTCAGAAATCCCCAAACAGTGATGGCTAACATGTATTAAATGTTAGGCTCTTTTTTCATGCATTTAACATGCATTATCTCACTTATTTCTTAACAATGAGGTGGGTGCTGTTATCACCCCAACTTCCCTGATGAGAACGCTGAAGGCTTGCAAGAGGTTAAGAAAATAGTTGAGTCAGAATTTCGTAACAGGACAATCTGACAAAATCCCACCGAGCCATACTGCCGCCCGAGGAATGCCTGGCTCATAGATAAGAGTGTGTGAGCAAGAAGCAGTCCTTTTTTTAGCTTTTAACAATTCTGAGAATGATACAAAAGGGAAAAAATATGTATACCTTCCAACAGAATAGTTGACCAAGTTCCTTTCATTTGAACAATATCGGATAGTGCAGAACGCACATAAGTATTGTAATACGAATCACATTTGCAGAGGACATTTTCATTTTTCTCTGCAGTATGAAGCAATGGGTTGCCAGTTATTCCTTCTAAGATTAATCTTTCTGCATCAGAGATATGGAGATTAATGGTTCAGGGCATGATGACTTATGCACACATGAATATGATTTTCTACATGTTACTAAAAAATTGGTTCACAAAGCATTGCTTCCCTCTGAAATCTCAGTGCCATAATTACTTGAAACTTATTGGTCTGTTCGGGGGTGGTTTTCTCAAGGTTGCAAACAGGACCGCCACATTTACCAGCCCAAACTGGTTTTAGAAGAGCTGACTCAATTCCAGCATGGACACAATTAAAAACAATTTATAATAAATGAATATTTGTGAGCATGTCCCATTATTAGGTGGCACCCCCATTCTACAGATGGGGAAACTAAGTCTCAGAGAAGTTGCATAAATTGTCTAAAGTGGTAGGTAAGGATCAGAAATCAAATCGGTCCCCAGATGGCACTTGGCTTGTTGGAGTCTGGCTTTTCTACAAGTACAAGGCACTGCCATTTTCACAGTTATATGACTTTTGTATTAACCTAGAGAGTTGTATAAGAACAGGGCCATTTTGGCAGATGCTTCCCCAGCCTCAATTTCTCCATCTTCTCCTGGAAATAGCACCCAGATCTTGGTGCAGAGAGCAGCTCCTTCCTGGGCTGAGCTCCCCTCTCTGGAGAGAATGACTTCCACCTCATTTTCAGAGGGGGCTCTGATTGGCTTAAATAGTTTGGCTCATCTCACTCTGATCCACAAGGATCTTCAGGATGGGCATGAGACCAAGTTTGCCTGGTGAGACGTGAGTAGACAGCTGCTGGGACTTCCAGGAAGGAAGTTTCCTTTTCCATCCACAGTAACAACTGGAGGAGACCAGTCTTCCTCCTTTGGGGCAGGCAGTGTATGAAGGAGAGGCCTGAAAACACTGCTGTCATTCTTGCTACCACAGGAGAGGCAACCAGGGGAAGCGGGGGAGGGAAGGGGAGCTGATGCAGAGAAGAAGGCAAAGTGGAGGAATAGTGGAGAAATGGAGACAGAGCCGTGATAGTGTGACTTCTAGATCATCTCACACCTTGACGTGTCAGTTTTGCTTAATTTTGATTGAGCTGATATAGTAGGGACTAGCTTCATTTTGTATATGAGAAACTGAGACTTAGAGAGGCTGAATAACTTCTCAGGTCCCCATAGCTAGAAAGAGCTGTGTCTAGGACTGAAATACATTTTCCCTTACCTCAAGTCTACAACTTCTTCAGTGTTTTAAAAGATGTTTTCCCCAAACTTGGGTCAAGCTATACTTTTTCCTCTTTACCCGGGAAAAATAAGCAGACACCCACTCCATAGAAGATTTACGGAGAAAAGGCCAGAAGACACTGAAAAGAACAATAAAGCCATTGTAACAGAAAGAGCTGTACCAAAGCCAACAGAACCAACAGAATTGGAAATAGCTGATCTTGGGCATTCAGAACAAGTTCTATTAAAAATGTTGATTGATTTATTAGAAACCAGGGAGGCCATTTTAAGTTTTTATAATTAGTAGGGACCTCAAAATAGTCCCATTAAGATGCCAAAATGATGAACCTAGGGGTAGGACAGGAATAAAGACGCAGACATAGAGAATGGACTTGAGGACACGGGAAGGGGGAAGGGTAAGCTGGGACGAAGTGAGAGAGTGGCATGGACATATATACACTACCAAATGTAAAATAGCTAGCTAGTGGGAAGCAGCTGCATAGCACAGGGAGATCAACTTGGTGCTTTGTGACCACCTAGAGGGGTGGGATAAGGAGGGAGACGCAAGAGGGAGGAGATATGGGGATATATGTATATGTATAGCTGATTCACTTTGTTATACAGCAGAAACTAACACAACGTTGTAAAGCAATTATACTCCGATAAAGATGTTAAAAAAAAAAAAGATGCCAAAAATCCGTGGAACAAATGAGAAATGTAAAAATAAATTAAAGCATAAAATATTAACTTTAGAAAAGATCTTAGACATCATTTTATTCTACCTCCCACTAAACTAATGGAGAAGTTCCTTTTACTACATTCCTGACAGATGGTCATTCTACCTCTGTTTGAATACCTCCATTGATGGAGAGCTCACTATTTCATAAGGCAACCAATACGGTTTTAAATTACACTGTACTCTGATTTAATTAATGAAAAAATCAAAAATACAGACAGGCAAAACCAGTAAGGTTGCAGGATAGTTTATATTCTTTTAAGTTATTTATTATATTTTAACTTTTTGTTTGTTTTTGTTTCTCAGTATTTCCTGTTACCTTATAAATCGTCCCTTGATTTGGCAAACAGCTTGTGTGTTCTGTGTTTTCTGCCTTGGAAGAGGGATGGCCAAGCCAAGAACAAAGGAAAGTCAGGGCATAAGTAAAAGGTTTAAGGATTTAGGTGTAAAGCCAGACTATCCCACCTTCAGAACAAAACAACACCAACAACAAAAACAAAATTCTCCAGACTGGAGAAGCTAAGAAATTCACAGGAGAAACACAGAGAGCTTAGACAGAGGGGGTGTTGTATCCCACCCTCCACCTTAGGTCAAGCTCAGAGTGAGAGGAGACAGCAGAAATTCCAGACAGGATTGAGGAAGTCAAGAGCCCTCTCTCCTTCTCTGAGGAGAGTCTGTGAAAGGGGAAAATACCCCAGGGTAGAAACAGCCACGTGAGTTGTCCTCTGCTATGGTCCCACAGACTTCCCCATAGCACAACATGGTAAGGGGTGGAGGGAGGTTTCCCAAGCACAGAGAGAGATGCTTCCCAGAGCTCTTGCCAGTGGAAGGAGGAGGATTCCGTGGTGACCTCTGTGGGCTCATGACATAAGGACCACATAGAAGTGGAAACATCTCACTGAGCAGATGGAGGTGAGTAATGACCAAGGGTCAGGCTCCCCGTATCCCTCTGCCAACATCATGGGCTATATAACACCCTTGAAAGGAAACACCATCCCGCAATACCGGTCATTTGTCAATTTTTTTGGCTTCTCAAAACCAAACCCCTATCTGGGTTTTGGTGAACACTACCTTAACGGGAAGCGTTCCCTCTCTCTACCACCCCCTCCCCTGCTAGAGTGAGGGCACGTGACCTATGGTCACTAATTGAATGCTTCTACCCAAAAGTTTGACTCTTGAGTGAGTGAAGCAAAGACAAAAGGATGATGAGACCAGCCACAGGATGGCTCTGTTTGTTACTGGTTGTAGCTACATCCTGGCCAGTTTTTCCTGCTGCCTAGCCTTGCTTGGTTCCAGACAATTTTCCAAACCCGTGAGCTACCAATAACCTTCCAATGAATTTTGTTATGAAAGTTAGTCAGACTCTGTTTCTGTACTTGCAGTTTCCCAGTACAGAGATTTATACCGAGGAGTATGCAGCAGGTTCTTCAAATCAGAAGGGCTTTAAGGTAGAAATCTGGGATTGATTTTATTGCTTCAGTGGGGAGTTGATGACCATGATCATCTTTTTAGGATTCAGAGATAGGAACCTGGAAGCCCATGGTTCATGGCAGCAAAACATCTTATCACCTGTGGTCATTTGTACAAAGGGCTCATGAGAAGCAAGGTTTCAAGACCACTATCTCAGGACAGTATACAAGACAGGAGGAGTTCAAGGACTGCAGGATAGAGTGGCTACTTCTGCTGGCCGTGGTTAGTTTATTAAAAGAGAACAAGTTTAAATACCCCCAAATTCTCCATTTAAAACATTTATTAACACGCAGTAACTTACTATGGCAGTGCTATTGTTAAAGGAATGTCCAACCTCTAAAAGCCACATAGCTGAGAGACTGGAAAACAAATTCAAAATGGGATCTGAGGTTTGTCGAATTACATCAGCTGAGTTCTCAGCCTTGTCTTGCCTCTCAGGAGAAAGTTAAGGCATGGATAGGATAAGACTTGGAATGAGGGTATATGAACAACTCAGAGAACTCACTGACTCTCCCGTGCTAGCCAAAGCAGCCCTTCTCCTTTGTTGACTCTTTTTCATTTTTGCTCAAAGATACTAGAACTCCCTTACTCCAAAGAGTTACACTGATGGAAGGACTATTTTTATGATCTGCCTTACAGCAACCCTCCCTTGTCTTGAGGATCAGAGCTTGAATACCCATGGGGAAGGTGGGGAGTAAAAAGTCAAACCTGCAAGTAGAAGGCATATAACAAGTAACTTAACAAACTTTGCTAATTTACACCTTCAAGGATCTGGGGAATATGTGTGGGAATGAATTCTGTAGGCTCTTGACTAAGGACAGAAGAACATAATTTTAGACCAAATTGAAGTCATTGACGTGGATGCACTTAACAGAGACTCCAGATTTTGCCGCAAGTTCGAACAGCTGGGAGTAGATACCGTTGTTTGTTCAGTTGGTTGACAGAAATCTGGACTCAATGGTGGCCAACACTAAACAGAGTTGAGATGTCATAAATTCCTTGATATCAAGTAAAGGAAAGAATCCAAAGACTTTGAGAGATAGAAATGCTGGAGTGAATTTATCATGTGTAACTTACCCTTTCACTCCCTAACTATGTCTCCCAGGAGAGCACAGAGGACATCTCCTTTGCCAAAGTCTTGAGAAATACCTCAATGAGGGGAACACCAGCGTCTTCGCTGTAGCCACTGCTATCTGGAGGCTGGGGCTACTGATGGGAGCCACAGTTCGCATGGGGTCCCAGGATTCAGCGGGGGTGGAAGGAAGCCAGGGCAGCAGAGGCCTTGTAGTAGCTTTTCAATAGCAGAGGTGGAAGCTGAAGGGAGAATCCTTCCCGTCCCCTCCCTGGGGATATGTGACTTTAATGAAGCTAAGGAGATTTTCCAACCCAGAGCTCTGAATCTTTTATCAGATGTTTCTTTTGCAAATATTTTCTCCTAGTCTGTGCCTTGCTTTCTCATTCTTTTGACATTGTCTTTCGCAGAGCAGAAGCTTTTCATTTTAATGAAGTCCAGCTTATCAGTTATTTCTTTCATGGATCGTGCTTTTGGTGTTATATCTAAAATGTCATCACCAATGCCAAGGTCATCTAGGTTTTCTCTTACATTATCTTCTAGAAGTTTTACAGTTTTGCATTTTACATTTAGGTTTATGATTCACTCTGTGTTAATGTTTGTGAAGTGTGAAAGGTCTGTGTAGTGATTCACTTTTTTTGCATGTGGATATCCAGCTGTTCCAACACCATTTGCTGAAAAAACAATCTTTGCTCCATTGTATTGCCTTTGCTCCTTTGTTGAAGGTCAGTTGACTACATGTATGTGGGTCTATGTCTAGGCTCTCTTTTCTGTTCCATTGATCTATTTGTCTGTCCTTTCACCAATATCACACTGTCTCGATTACTGTAACTATATAGGAAGTCTTGAAGTCCAGTAGTATCAATCCTTCAACTTTGTTCTTCTCCTTCAATACGCAGAGCTCAAAATCTCAAGCAAGTAAAACAAAAATGACAGAGGGTGAGATTGTATTGGGAGAACTTAGCATAAACACCCAACTACTCAACCCCACTTAATGTGACTTTTGATATTTTACAAAGCTCAATATGATCAAACCCTTATTTATCCCTCCAGTTTCATCTTGCTCTGCTCCCTACCCATCCACTAGGCTTCCACCACATTGGCCTTGTTCAAGTTCCTTAAACTTATCTAGATTTCCCTCTCCTCACAGCTTTCACACACAGTATTTCCTCTGCTTAAAATAGTCTTCCAGCTCTGGCCTGGCTAACCCCACTCATCCTTCAGGTTTCAGGTAAATTAGCCCTTTATTATTAGGTCTTTCCTATATTATACTCTTCTCTTCATTTTCCTCTATAGCTCTTATCAGAATGTTAGTTACATTTTAGTTTGTGTATATTTTCTGTGATGTCTCTCTGTTCATGATCCTCTAGGTTTCATGAGGGGAGGGGTCATTTCTGCTTTGTTCCTTGCTGTGTTTGCAGCTGCTGACTTCTGGACAGTGGGCCTAACAGAGAGATGGTGCTCAAAAATTATTTGCTAAATGGATGCTGTATGCTCTTCTGATTATTTTTCCTCACTGGTATAATGGGAAGATCTTTTTACGTCAATAAACACCAATCTACAAGGTCATTTGCAATGGCACCACGGCATTCTACAATAAGGATGGTGATGATGATGATGATGATAATAGTGATCTTTATTTCATCACTACTATCTGCCAGACCCTGTTGTAAGGGCTGCACATATTTTAACTCCTTTAATCTTCCCCAAACCCTATGGTAGACATTTGTATTATTCCTATTTTACAAATGTGGAAACTGAGGCACAGAAAATTTAAGTAACCTTCCTCAGCATCTCATAGTATCCTCTGCAGCCTGGATTTGAACCTAAGCGTTTTGACTCCAGAACCCCCTGTGCTCTTAATCTTTTTTTTTTTTTTTGCCGCACCGCACAGCACGTGGGATCTTAGTTTCCTGACCAGGGATAGAAACCACGCTCCCTGCAGTGGAAGCCCAGAGTCTTAACCACTGGTCCCCTTGTGCTCTTAATCTTGATGTTATATTGCACGGAAAATTCTATTTCATTTTACCAAAGCCTTTATTGTGGTCCATTTAAGTTGTTTCAAACTTTGGGTCATTGAAAATACTGGAATTAATTCCCAGTATCTTTGTACAATTATCCAGTTATATTTGAAAATATTTTGCCAAATTCCCCACCAGACTGAACATTTTTCCATCGGCAGAGCAAGAACACTCTTGCTCACATCCTTTGATCTTTTTAGAAACTTAATGGGAGAAATACATCTACCCAGTTCAGCACATAAAAACACAGGATGACCAGTTAAATTTGAATTTCAGATAAATAACAAATACATTTTTAGTATAAGTATGTCCCAGGAAATACTTGAGACACATGCTACTTGGTATAAGTATATCCCATGTAACATTTGGGACATACTTACAGTAAAAAATTATTCATTGCTTATCTGAAACTGAAATTTGACTACAAATTCCAGTTTAACTGGGTGACCTGTGGCACCACGTATTTATGAAGCAATAGCTAACTGCTGGATACTTTAACAATAAGAAAGAACATATAGTTCCTGATATCAACTAGTGCACTGTCCAGTGAGGGAGAAACACATAGTTAAATCTAACACAAGGTAGGGAAGACAGTGACAGAGACAAGGGTATCCACGAGGGACATTTAATACCAGACAGGGGAGGTAGAGAAGTAGTCCTAAGAGACTCTTAAAGGATGAATAGAATTTAGTCGCCCTCAGAGGTGGTGGAGTATTTCAGGCAAATGGGAGTGTATAATCAAAAGCAAAAAGCAGTCTGGCTGTGTCGGTAACCACAAGCAATTGATGTTGCTGTAGACCAAGTGGGAAGCAGGGCATGAGGAGAAATGAGCTTGGGGTTTGAGGTAGGAGCTGAATCACGAATGTGGTTCGTCATATAAGCCACGTTACTGAATAGAACAAGATTTGAAGCAGGCCAATCATGGGGACATCCTCTCTGCTGTCCAGATAAGCTGCCATTGTTTTGAAGTCCCATTTCTGGTCCTAGCTCCTCCAGGAACCAACTGCCACTTGATGGCCTGGGGGCCTCTCCTCAGGGCTTCTCTGGGAACAAACATTGACCACAATGTGTCATAAATGCCTGTTCACTGTCTTCCCCCAGGGGACTTCCTGAGGGTAGGAATCATTTCTTTGGCACTCTGTACTGCACCTGCCAATTACACACTGCTTTCCCTGAATCCTAAATATTTGCACCAGTGGGTACTGCATCCATGATCTCCCACTGGACCATATTCTCTCTGCTTCGAGATTGTACTCGACCTCCAGATGGATTCCCAGGCCCTAACCATACTGTCAGGAGCTTCCTTAGAGCTGAGAGCCCTCAGTTAATCCCAAGGCCTGGAAATGAACTTCCTTTCCCAGATCCTTATCACCGTCCCCCACCAGTCCTCCAGCAGCTGGATGACTTCCGCTTTAGAAAACTTCCAATGACAATGACTTCTGTCAATGACTTCCTGCAGCAGAGTCTCAGGTAGCAGACAGCGTCCTTCTGGTCACCCCAAGGATACGCTCTTTGGGATGTCCCATGGCCACAACTTCGGCTCTCTATCATCCCCTCATCTTCCTTCCAGAGGCTCCTCCTCTCGCAGACCGTGAGGTTTCTCAATTTCTTGGGGGGTACTTCTCTGTCATTCCCACGTGATGGGTATATATTGGTCCATCTTCACATATGCTTGGATGCTGACCTTGTTATGACCCCCACCCCCAGCAAGCATAACGCTGCTCTAGCTTCGTCCTTCAGCAGATCCAAGCCCTACATGGCACTTGAGTGGGTCCCACTCTCAGTGCCCTGCTTGCCTCCTGGATAGCTCTGGCGGTGACATCCTGCCTTGGCTTCTGTGTCTCTCCAAGGTTGTGAGTTTCTATGGTTTAATTTACAAGAACTTTGAGTCTGAAAAGCCTGGCTTGGAATCCCAGCCTGGTTGACTTTCATTTTATTATTTAATTTAACCTGCTCAAGAATCCCATGACGACTGTGTCATTATCTTTTGTAGACAGGCAAAAGAAAAAGAAAACCAAAAAACCTGTGGGCACAGAAATGTTAAATAATTTTCTCAAGATTACCAGTCTAGCGAGTGGGGTACCTGGGATTCAAATTTGGCTTCTGTGATTTCAAAACTCACGTTCTGCCTGTCGCATGGTCTCCAGGCAAGCACCATGCACAGGCTCAGGGCAAGTCACTTCAGTTTTATGAGCTTCAACTTCCTTCTGTCTAAAACAGAGTTAATAATAGGTTAATAAGAGCCACCTCTCAAGATGGTTGTAGAGATTAAATGGAATTATGTAAATTAGGCACCTAGCCCAGAGCCTGACAACAGATGTGCAAGAAATATTTCCTTCCCGCCTTGCTATGTCCGTCTGGGTAGATTTTCCCATTGTCTTAGCAAGGGGCAGCTCTGAGGAAATAGCAGTTGTGTCAGCCGCGCCAGCCTGGGAAGAACTGCTTTGCAGAAGCGCAGGTGCATGAAAGCTTTTTTCCCAGCTATCAGGATGAAACGGGCAGAGTCAGAACAGGCGCCCAGGAAGCACCTCCTCACAGATCACGAAGCAACTCATCCAGCAGGATGGCCTGAGACCTCCCCTGGGACCTGCCCCCGGCACCTGGGAGGCCAAGTATCTACCAACCTGTGACATCCCAAAAGAAGGTGTCAGCTAACGGGCTCAGTAAGGATTTGGGAGAAATACTCTCTTGGATAAAGCTACTTTTTGGTACTTCTTATCTCCCCACCTCATCTGAGCACGTCCATGGCCCTG
Source organism: Balaenoptera musculus (assembly GCF_009873245.2). Classification (NCBI taxonomy): domain Eukaryota; kingdom Metazoa; phylum Chordata; class Mammalia; order Artiodactyla; family Balaenopteridae; genus Balaenoptera; species Balaenoptera musculus. Next base: position 52,490,385 of record NC_045785.1, on the reverse strand, counting down.
CTCTGAGTTACAAGGACGTAAATCTCCATCACAAATTTATTGCCATCATTTATCAGCTCCTGTTGCTCAATGGCCAAGTAGTTAATTTTAAAATGAAGTGGGGCTGTTTTCATTAATACCCTTGCATGAACTACCCATCAAAACACTCAGAGACAATTAATACCATGTTGCAGAATACTGAGCGGATAAATATCTCCAGTCTTGGCTTGTCTCTGGGAGATAGAAGACATTAGACTCATCCTCTGTTGCAATAATATTCTCTCATTCTCTTCCTCTCTACAGCATCAGAAACATTTACATCTAAGAATGAGATTAAATAGCCGTACCGTGCTATTTAAATAGCCCATAACGTGAATTTAAAGGGCTGTTGGCTCACAACATCTAAGTAATGCCTTCAGGATATAGTGGTAATGACAATAGACCTAAAAAGAAGATGGAACATTTCTGAGGACGATGCATCTCCAATACTAAAGCCTTCTGGCCTCGAAGGCTTTCTGGAAGGCAAATGCCTTGCCTCTGATGGGGGCTGAAGTCCAGGTTGGTTAGCAGCCTGAGCAGTGGGCGGAAGTTGGAGCCCACACTCCCACAGGCTCAAAACCTATATAGAAAGAATCGTCTAGATTTTGACAACTCTGGAGCCACAACAGGGCTTCATGGCTTGTGGTCATTTGTTATTTTACTAAGGCATGATTTTACACCTCACATGGAGGCTGCTGTCAGAGTGATTTTCTCACTTTGGAGGAAGCCTAGTAACCCTCCCTGCCCCCAGCACCGCATCCAACCGCTTTTGTCCTTAACCATTCACTTGCAGGCCTACTGTGTGCTAAATGTTGTCTTAGGCCCCGGGAACGCAACACAGGATCTCGATCTGCAGGGAGCGTGTTCATATCAGCTTTATTATTTTCTACCTGCCAGCATCATTTACACAACTCTTAAGAGGTAATAAAAAATTCATTTCTTTGTGGAAAATAGCCCTGAAAAGAAATCCAGGTGGTGCATTAAAAAAAAATTTGTATTGCTTTTCCCCCCATCTTGCTTAAATAATACGTTCACTGTGGCAAAAATTAGAAACTATAGTTAAGAAAAAGAGAATAATTAGCCCCTGAATCCCGCCACCCAGAGATCACCACAGTTAAGCTCCGCCTCCTGCACACATGGGCTCTCGTTTCTCTTTTATATATAGCCATCGCTTTTTTAAAAAAGCATGATCATTCTTTGTGTGATTGCCCCTCATCCCATCTTAATAAGCACACTTCTATAACTAATGGCTGCATACACTCTCAAGGTTACATTTTAAGAACATACACCAGATTGCTTACCTAGCCCTCTATGTTTGGATACTGAGGTTGTTTTCTGCCCTTTTAAAATGATAAACGACACTGTAGTTTCCTTTGTCTAGCCATTATTATTACTAGATCCTGGTGCACATCCCTAATTATTTCCTGAAGATAAATGCGTTGAAGTGGAATTTCTAGGTCAATTCACATGCACATTTTTGAAGTTCTTGACATATGTGGCCAAACTGTCCACAAAATGCTTCCAGTTTAAGCTCCCAGACAGTTGCTTCCTCTGTCATGTGAAGACTCACCGGCTTCTCACAGTCAAATTATAGAGACAGAGATTGCACCTGCTCCAACCTCTTGCTTCCCTCCGTTTACTGGGGCAGGCCCTCCCTCTTCCTGCCCAGGGCTCCCTTTCCCCTGAGCTCTACATCCCAGCCCTCCCCTGGCCTCAGCACTTTTCCTCTACCAATTGTCCTTTCTTCCTCTGTGAGCTCTTTCCACATGAAAAATGTTGTCACTTGCATAGTAAAAGAAAAACATTTCTTTGAACTCTGCTACACACTGAAATGTGCCCACCCACATTCCTATGTTGAAGACTCAACCCTCAGTACCTGACTGCATACGCAGACGAGGCCTTTGAAGAGGTGACTCAGTTAGCACAAGACCTTTGAGGTGGACCATAAGCCAGTCTGACAGGTGTCCTTCTAAGAAGAGAATATTTGAATGCACAATGAGATGTGTGTGTGCAGAGGGAAGACCACGCGAGGATCCGGTGGGAAGGCGGCCAGGAGAGAGGCCTCCACAGAAACCAAACCTGCTGACACCTTGATCTTGGACTTCCAGCCTCCAGAACTATGAGAAAATAAATTTCCGTTGTGTAAGCCCCCCAGTCTGTGGTGTTTGTTAATGGCAGCCAGAGCAAAGCCATGCAACCTCCTTACAGAAAACCTTTTCTACGGCTGTCCTTCTTAGACAAACTTACCCTTCATTCTCTTGCTCCATCTCGCCATACAGCCCATGGCAATCTGGCTCCTGCCCCGACTTCAAGATACAGCTGCCACCAAGGTTACAACCAACCTCCACAGGACCAACCCAGCCGACGCACTGCCTAGCACAGACAGGCACTGGGCTGTTGTAGAAGGAGTTGTTGTCGCTGTGGTAATCACTTGAGTAAGAGGTGCAGCTCAGTCTGCCAAATTAGAGAACAGGGTAATAAATATGCCCATGTTAGTTCTCCACAAAATGCATATTGGCATTTTTCAAGATATATGTGGAAGAGACATACATACACACAATAGACTTACTTGGAAAATAGAATAGGTGTGCTCACTGTAGACTCTTTGGAAGATAACTTGATCAATTTCTACCAGGTCTTTTTTTTTTTTTCTTTTCTCTATGCAGAGGTTGTTTGATTGCTATAGTCTGCGACATATTCTTGGTAGGCTTATTTTTATCCATCCTTCTCCTGTTTTGGGAACATTATAACTGTGCCTCCTCCAGCTATATTCAGGTTATTTAAAAGGAGGATGTAGCTCACTGATCTTCCTGATTCTCCCTTCAGTTTCAAAAAGTCAGGTCTGGGGCTGTTTCTGGGGATGCCGTGGCCTCCATGAGGATTAAAAGTAAGTAGGTTAAGAAGCAGCCCGCTGGACTGGGAGCCTGGTGTATCCCCACCACCGCCGCCTCCAGATGTCCAGGTGTGCGACCGAAGGCTCTTCAGGAGTTGGCAACGATGCCAAATGCCACTGAGAAAGAAGGGTGAGTCAGGCAACAGCTCTTGCAGCAAGCACCTGGCATGCGCAAGGGCTTTGGTTGCAGTGGGGATGTTTCTGTCATCAGCTGAATGGTTGTCTTCCTCTGGAAGGAGGGACTTTAGGGTATCTTTCACAGATCCAGAGAGACACAGCTCTGGGCATTTGAAAGCAGATTTATGGTCTCAGGCACCAAGACTCTGACTTGCACCAGCAGATGAAGCTCTGATAACAAAAGAGGCGGGAGTTTCGATCATACTTTAGGGCGTGGGTTATTCATATCACATCCCCATGGGCACGCAGGGCCAGCGCAGGAGGGTGGGTGGTAGGAGGTGTGGGGACTATCCTAACCAGTCCATCAACAGAACCTCCGGAGAATCAGACCCCAGAAGGAAGAGGCAGTCTGGACCCAGATGGCACCAACCTCCTCTTCTCTGAAGGCTCCCCTGTGCTCCCAGCATCACGCCTTCCTCTGAGCCTCCCCAGGTGGCTCCTTAGAGGCCCAGCTCTCCCTTTTCCAACACATCCTGCCCACTTTCCAGGCTCACCTGCTCTTCCACGGCGTCTGGAGCCTGACCAGATTCCTCCCTTGGCTTCCTGCCGTTTGACAGCCAATAGTTCAACAGCTTGTTTGTGCAGTATCTCGTCTGTATCCAGCACTGAGGACCCAGAAATGACTCCCACTCTGAGTCTAGAGGGAAAGACAGATACATAAAGTGGAAAAACGCCAATATTAATGGGGGGAGAAAAAACACAGAGTGCTGTGGGGTTCAAGGCCGCAAAGACAGTCTTTAAACCCAACAAATATGCCAGATTCTCAAATTTCAATCTCTAGCCTACCTTTTTTTATTCTGTGCTTCAGACATTTAACAACCTACCTCCTTCTTGACATCAATGTCTCACATGCATATATGGCTTAAAATTGAGCTCTTAATCTTTCACACACCCTGAACTAGCACCTACACTGGTACTGGCATTGAGGCCCCCCACGCCCACCAGCAGGCTACCTGAGATTCATTAGGCGCTGCCACTTTGTTCTCAGTTTCTGCTGTCTTTCTAGAACCTGAGGATTTCTCTTTCTTCCTTGCAAGCTCAGCCATACAATGAACTTTTAAAAATTGCATACTGTCCAGTATCTTTAGCTGTAAGGTAATTTGATTGTAAAGTAAGTTGTAATTTCAAGGTAGCCTAGTCTGCCTGAAATGCCTTCATTATGTTAATTTTTTTAAATTGTGAAATATAACACAAATACAGTTAAGGGCACAAAATAAAAATCTATAGCTCAATGATTTATCATAAGCAAACCTTCTCCTTTATTCTGTTGATATGATGAATTACTTTTGTTTTTGAATGCTAAGTTAACCTTGCATTACTGAAATAAAACTAAACCCATTGTGTTATAGGTCCTTTTACTATAAAGCTGGATTCAGTGTTAATATTTTGTTTAGGAATTTTGCATCTATGTTCGTGAGTGAGATTGGCCTGTAATTTTTCTTTCCCTTAATATCCTTATCAAGTTTTGGTATCAAGGTAAAATAGAGGGGTCTCTCTTTTTCTCTTCTCTAAAACAATTATGAACTATTAACATCATTTCTTCCTTTTGAGTGTTTGGTAGAAGTCACTGTTGGGAGATTTAGGTCATGGAGTTTTCTTCTTGGTGGGTAGGTTTTTAATTTCTTTCATCTTCATAAGACAGTTTAGATTTTCCATTTTGTCTAGTGTCAGGATTTTAAAGAAATTTGTCCAATTATCCATTTGGCCCATATTTTCTAGTTCATTGGGATAAAACTGTTTCACAAACTTCTCTTACTATATTATTTTTAATAATTACCTTATCTATAGTTATGTCCCCCTTTTCATTCCTGACATTGCTTATTTGGTGCATTTAAACTCCTCTTTTATGGGTGATTTTCCTCAGAATATTCACTCTTATTGTTTGTTTCAAAGTACCAATTTATGGCTTTGTTGACCTCTGTTGTATGTTTGCTTCGTCTTTCATTTTTTTTTCCTATTTATCTTTCCCTTCTTTCTACTTTCTTTGGGCATAATTTAGTGATCTTTTAAAAAATTATTGGGACTTCTGTGGCAGTCCAGTGGTTAAAACACCATGCTTCCACTTAATGGGGCACAGATTCCATCCCTGGTCAGGGAACAAAGATCCCGCATGCCGTGTGGTGAGGCCAAAAAATAAATACATAAGTAAATAAAATAAAGTTAAAAATTAAAAAATAAATAATTCTTGAGTTGGATCCTTAGTGCATTGATTTCATCCTTTTTTTTATTTGCTAAGGTATGCATCCAAAGGTATAAAATGTTATATAAGTATGATTTAGCTAAATCTCTTACATTTTAAGAAGTGTATTTTTATTTACATATAGTAAAATTTACTGTTCTTTGTTGATGAAGTGCCTGTTCAAATCTTTGGCCTATTTCTAGTTGGATTGTTTTGTTGGATTACTGTTTGAAAGTTCTTTATATATACTGGACACAAGTTCCTTGTTAGACCATATGCTTTGAAAATATTTCCCCCAGTCTGTGGCTTTTCTTTTCTTTCTCTTAACAGTATATTTTGACAAGCAAAAGATTTTAATTTTGAAGAAGACTATTATTTTTTAATGGATTATGCTTTTGCTGTTGTATCTAAGAACTCTTGCAAAATTCAAGGTCACAAAGATTTTCTAGTCTATTTTGTTCTAGAGGTTTTATAAATTTACATTACACATTTAGTTTTATGCTTCATTCTCAGTTAAATTTTGTATAAAATGTGAAGTATACATCGAGGTTCTCCCTCCTCCCCCTTTTTTCGCATGTGGATGTCCAATTTTCTAGCACCATATGTTGAAAAAAACTATACTTTCTTCATTGGGTTGCCTTTGCCTTTGTCAAAAATCAGTTCACTACATTCGTGTGAATCTACTTCTGGACTCTGTTCGGTTCCATTGATCTATGTATCTATTCTTTTGCCAATACTGTGCTGTCTTGATTACTGCAGCTTTATAGTAAGTTTTGAAATCACTGTGAAAACTCCTATTTGGTCCTCCCTCTCTTTCAGAATTGTTTTGCCTATTCTAGTCACTTTGCCTTCCCAGGAAACATTTGAAATCAGACTGTTGATATCTACCAAAAAATTGTGCTGGGATTTTTATTGAGGTTGCATTGACTCTACAGATCAATTTGGAGAGAATTGACATTTTAACACTATGAGTCTTCCAAGCCAAGAACGTGGTGAATTCATTTACTTAGGTCTTATCTAATTTCTTTCATCAGTGTTTTATAGTTTTCAGCATACAGATCCTGAACATATTTTATTAGATTTGTACCTAAGTACTTTGGAGGGACTGCTGTTGTAAATGATGCTTCAAAAACTGAATGCCAATTATTCATTACTATTATATAAAGATATAATTGATTTTTGCATATTGACTATATATCATGTGACCCTGCTGTTATGGACTAAATGTTTGTGTCCCCCTAAAATTCATATGCTGAAACCCTAATACCCCTTTGGTGGTATTTGGGGGTTGTGCCCTCATGATGGGATTAGTGCCTTCTGAGAAGAGACACCAGAGAACTTGCTTTCTCTCTCTCTTTCTCCTAAACTCGCATAAAGAAGAGGTCACATGAATACACAGAGGGAAGGTTGCCAAGAAAAGAGGACTCAGAACAAAATCTACCTTGCTGGCACCTTGATTTTTAACTTCCCAGCCCTCAGGACTGTGAGAAATAATGATATTTTGTTATAGCACCCTGAGACGGCAAATACACTTGCTAATCTCATTTATGAGTTGTAGGAACTTTTTTTTGTCAATTCTTTGGATTTTCCTCACAGACAATCATACAGCCTGTGAATAAATATAGTTTTCTTTCTTCTTTTTAGGGTCAGTAACAGTAACATGTTGAGCCATCCTGGAGCCTGAAACAAAAAGAAAAATCAATAATACTGACCTTGTCTTTACTTGAAATTTTGATATTTTGTTTATTCTGAATATTTTTGCATTAATTTTTACTAAAAATATTTTCATTAGAATATTATCTTGATTACTGAGTTTTGGGGCACCTTTTTAAAATTTTCTTTTCTTTTTTAAAATTTATTTATTTATTTATTTATTTTTGGCTTGTTGGGTCTTCCTTGCTGCGTGCGGGCTTTCTCTAGTTGGGGTGAATGGGGGTTACTCTTCCTTGCGGTGCACGTGCTTCTTATTGCAGTGGCTTCTCTTGTTGCACAGCACGGGCTCTAGGTGCGCAGGCATGTGGGCTCAGTAGTCCTGGCTCACAGGCTCTAGAGCGCAGGCTCAGTAGTTGTGGCTTGCGGACTCTAGAGCGCAGGCTCAGTAGTTGTGGCGCACAGGCTTAGTTGCTCCGCGGCATGTGGGATCTTCTGGGGCCAGGGCTTGAACCCGTGTCCCCTGCACTGGCAGGTGGATTCTTAACCATTGTGCCACCAGGGAAGTCCTTAAATTTCTTAAAGTTTATTGACCTTATGTTCAAGGGAAAAGTGCATTCAATGTCACAAATCTAGTTTTAACTTTTTTTTAATTGAATGAAATACTCTTTAAATTCTATAGTGCTTTACAATTTTCAAAAGTTTCACACACATGATTTCATATAATCCTATAATAACCCTTTTTATTTTTTCCCCCCATCCCTACATTGTCCCTCCCCCCTTCCTTCTCCCCACTGGTAACTACTAGTTTGTTCTCTATATCAGTGAGTCTGCTTCTTTTTTGTTATATTAACTAGTTTGTTGTATTATTTAGATTCCACATATACGTGATATCATACAGTATTTGCCTTTCTCTGACTTATTTCACTTAGCATAATGCTCTCCAAGTCCATCTATGTTGCTGCAAATGGCAAAATTTCATTCCTTTTTATGGCTGAGTAGTATTCCATTGTATCCATTCCTCTGTTGATGGACACTTACGTTGCTTCTGTACCTCGGCAATTATAAGTAATGCTGCTATGTACATTGGGGTGCATGTATCTTTTCAAATTAGTGTTTTTATGGGATTTTTTTTTGGAAATATACTAGGAGTGGAATTGTTGAGTCGTATGGTAGTTCTCTTTTTAGTTTTTTTGAGAAACCTCCATACTGTTTTCCACAGTGGCTGCTTCAATTTACGTTGCCACCAACAGTGCACGAGGGTTCCTTTTTATCCACACCCTCACCAACACTTGTTATTTGTGTTCTTTTTGATGATAGCCATTCTGACAGGTGTGTGGTGATATCTCATTTTGGGTATGATTTGCTTTTCCCTGATGATTAGTGATGTTGAGCATCTTTTCTTTTTTTTGGACACCTTCTTAAATTTTGCACCCTAGCAAGTGCCTGACTTGCCATGTCCAAGCCCTGGCCCTTGGTTCACTCTACCTCAATTGGGAGCCAGAGTTCTGGAGCCCTGTTGTCAGAAGAGCAGAATAAGGAGATGAGGCAGTACCCATGTCAGGAATCTTATACCTCCACACACCTGGTCTCCAGTCATGATCTTTTCTCCTCGCCTTAGCTGATAGGGATTCTGAGCTACAGGGCTTACTAGGAAAGAACAGTTGGATGGCTGGTCCTTCCTGCCACCTAAATCATGTGGAACCACATCTCTATGGTAATGCCGGCAGTATTTTCATTGGTTTAAACAAAATAACATGGGTAAATGCCTGGCACACAGTTCTCAATTTTGGTAGCAGTTGTTATTATCTTTATTATTTTGGGGGACAATTTACTCAGATATTGTTTGTAGTTTGTCCTTGCTGCTACAGGAAAATCAAAACAATTAGATTTTTTTTCTTCTCCCATCCCAAGAAGGGAGTCAGCCTCCATGTTCCAGGTCAAGGCTCCCTTGATTCATGGTGACTAACAGCTGTGGAGGGTCTGCCGTTTCCCAGTCATCATTTGGGTGTGTAAAAAAGAAATGTAACTCTGTTTCATTTGTGATTCTTGGCTTCTAAGCTGTTTTTTGGCCAGCAACTCAATCTAGACACTTTGGGGTAAATTCAGGCCAATCAGTGATTTCTGTCAAGTTTAGAATGATTAGGTCCACTTCCAGTTCAAAACTATTTCCAGTTTCTCCCCTCTCCCTCTCTGGAGTTGGCTCTAATGTCAGGGGCACTGAGGCGACCACAGCTGGGCAGCAGTGGGTAAAGGGAGGCATAACGCTCCAGTCTCTCCTGCATCTTGTTCTCATGTTGCCAGAGATGCTACTGTGCCCATGGTCTCCTCTCTTGTCACAGACAATGCCTGGGGGTTGCTCTGTCTAGGGGCACCTTTGGCTGTTGGGAAGTCCCCGGTATGAGGGATTCACATGGAGGACGCCTCTTCCTCTCTCACTCCCGCAGGCCTGTTCGCAGGCATTTCTGTTGTGCATCCCTTGGCCTCACCAGGTGGCCTCTTGTGGATGGCACACAGGCCCACACTCCCAATGTCCATGTCTTCGTCAGGGCAACATAGGGCTGCCACTCTCAAATTGTGCCCCCGCCTTCCCTCAGGACTTTCTTGTATTTATTTCCCGGCCTCCCCTCCCAACCTTTCAAAACAAATGGGGACACCAAATGGGCAAACTCTCAATGCTACTTCTCTTTCTTCTAAAACTCTTTCTACCTTTCCCTTTCTAGAGCTTATATATCATTTTCTCCCTGGACAAGGGAAGAGAATGGTTGATCTCTTCAGAAAATTCATGAATTTGGACAAGGGTAGCTGTACTCCTCGAGTTTTATGTGTACGAGACCAGGTCTTGGCTTCAGTCATGGGCTCTGTTCATAGCAATCAATTCACTTCCAGCTTAATTTACAGCTGTCTCTTTTTGAGGGGGAGGGGTGACAAACAACGGGTGGCCCCAGGGAGCAGAACGGAGCATGTGTCATTAATATTTCTGTGGCATCTCTGTTCAGATGCAGAGATTTTATTTTGTTACCTTTCATTCAAATGAGAAGATACTTTCAAAAGAACCCCTTAGCACAGTTATTGGCACTTGGTTGTCATGAATACAGGCCAACTTATGGAGATACCAGTTTGAGGTTTGCTCTCATTATTATAGTAGATCCAGAAATAAGGATGGTATTTTTGCTTCTTCCATCCCAAGAGGCTAGCAGAGACTCCATGTTCTGAGTTCCCTTGCCTCAGAGAGACATTACCATTTTTTATGTTTTCAAGGTCAAGGAACAGGCACCCAGGAAAAAACCCTCCACCGAACTAATTTATTGGGAATACAGCCTCAATAACATGGGTTAAGGCAGGAAGTTGAGGAGGTGGAAGAGGCCAAAGTGACCTTTTTATAGAACCTGAGAAAGCAGGAGTAGAGAATGTTCTGTGACACTTGGGTCATGTGGGCAGAACCATTCAGAGGGAGGAATGTTGCCTGCGGTGCAGAGGGGGCTGGAATCTGGGCATCACAGCCTGAAGCCTCAGCCTCAGTGTGGCCTGGAGGCACCACTTTCTGAAGGGAAAACCGGGGCTTGGCCAGTTAATCTTGGTAGAAGTGAGCCAGATACATCTTGGGGCAGGAGGCCCTTTCTTGTATTTTCTGGGTCGTTAGATGGTAGGGGGTGGGAGTGAGGATCCTGATGACTTCTTTCCCCTGGGCAGGGGCAAATTCAGGCACACCATCTCTGCTCCATTTCTCTCAGCCCTTAAAATCCAACTGTCAACCTTTAATATGATCTTCCTTTGTTTAACAAGGACTTTTATCACCCTGTGAGAACCACCCCTCCTTTTACAAATAAGGAGTACTGAGATTCAGAGATGCGCTGGTTAAGATGAATCAGGGTGTCAAAGTGTCAGAGGAAAAACTCAAACCCAGGCCTCTCAGCTCCGGACTCGACCCTGAGTCCAGATCCTGTGTATTTTCCATCCCTGGAGACCATGAGGCTCAGGTCCCCCGCGGGGGCAGTGAGCCACAGAGTGTGACTCTCTGACTTCCTCTTGCTGTGCCTTTGGCAGATACCTGGGTTTCTGTGCCATGTTTGAGGATTCACCTGGACCTAACTTCACGGGAGCTTTTGAAGGATTGATCCATTGAGAGGACAAGACTCCTCTCACCTTGTGTAACGGATGTGGTTGTGTGTCCTCACGAGTGACACCTGAGTGGGTCATGCTCCCCACTCAGCCCACTGTAAACGGCGCTCGGGGTAACCAATCGTTCCCCTGACAAGGTTTGTACTGACCACCCGCTCTCAAAGGACAAGAATTGTTTAAAAAACTTAGCACACTCAAGTGGTGCTAAAATTATTCAGATCTCTGGTGGTGCAGTGGTTGAGAATCTGCCTGCGAATGCAGGGGACATGGGTTCGAGCCCTGGTTTGGGAAGATCCCACATGCCGCGGAGCAACTGGGCCCGTGAGCCACAACTACTGAGCCTGTGCGTCTGGAGCCTGTGCTCCGCAACAAGAGAGGCCGCGATAATGAGAGGCCCGCGCACCGCGATGAAGAGTGGCCCCCGCTTGCCACAACTAGAGAAAGCCCTCGCACAGAAACGAAGACCCAACACAGCCAAAAATAAAAATATAAAAATAAATAAATAAATAAAAGATTACTTTAAAAAAATAATAAATAAATAAAAATACTTTTAAAAAAATTATTCAGATCTCTCTTTGATTATTTTGAAAGAGCTTAAGGGTTGTAAGGCACCTACAAGTCCTAATTATGAGCACCTTTCAGGTATAAATATTCCACAGTATTAGTTGCTGGCACTTCTCTTCGTCTAAATAGACTTCACACCCCTTTTAGGGTTCAGAGGTGAGCCTTGTGGTTCACGATTGCTAGCTGGGTGACTTTCCTCTTTCTGTGACTTATAATTTCTTCACTTTTTAAGTAGACTAATAGCATCTACTTTGCTGGGTTACTGGGAGGATTAGTGATTAAGTGGGATGACCCCGCGACACAAGCCAAGCACCTACTCTCCTGCTGACTCAGGTTTCAGGCTGGGCATCTAATTGACATAGGAATAAGTAGGGGCCCATATAGCCATCATTTATACTTTTGTGGGAATGAGACAAAGGCCCTGTGTACGTATGTTTACCAATCTAGGAATGAGAGTAAACACAAAGTGCTGAACCGGAGAATACTTTAAAGATCTAGGCAAATGGTTTAAAATATGTATTTGGGATTTTAAAAAATCAGGTTTTGGGGAAGAACATTTTGAAAACTTGTGAAATAAATTTTGAAAAAAAATTCATTTGTCCTCAGTGGTTTGTGGGCATTGAGGTTTATCAGATCCTGGCTGTATTGCTCTTCCTGGTTCCTGCCTGGCTCAGTTCAAGACCAGTGAAAGCCCAGCTGGGTGGAGATTGGAGGGAAGAAGCAGAGGCCTGGAGAGCTGTCTATACAGCAGCGGCTGTTGTCAGGGATTGTAACTACCTGCAAACAAGCGCCCTCCAGAATTCAGGGTGAGGAAAACATGTAGAGGATGAACGGCCAAGGAGACAAGTAAATCAAAGGAGAAGAATTCCCCGTCTCCTGTCAGGAACCCAGTCAGCCATCTTCAGTGGAGGTTTGGGCTCCATCTTTCCCGCCGTCCCCTGACAAACCTTTTAGAACTCATTATTCTAAGTGTTCGTTACAGCGTAGTGTTCTCTTAGAACGACTTGAGACCAGCATGGGCAGAATATCTGCTTTCATTGATCTGCACTTCAGAGCTACAGGAAGGGAAAGATGATTTAGTGCCTATTTTCAAAGAATGAAGGATCTTTTGTTCAGCTCTTGCCAAGGAGCAGACAAAGGAAGCGGGCTTCACCTGTAACAGGAGGGGGTTCGTGTTAGACAGAAGGGAGATTTATCAGGCAGGGAGGATGGAGACACTCAAGTGAGTTATGGTATCTCTTTACCTGGAGATCTTCAAAGTAAGATATACTTCTCTCTGACAGGAGCAGTCGGGGTTGATGGTGGGGGGCAGGATTCCTTGCTGGAGGCAGGGAAATGGACTTTAGTGACCTTTGAAGGTTGAGTCCAGCCTTCTGAGTCTAGGATAAACTAAGATGGGAAAATTTATGGTTTTGACATCCATCCTGTGAATAAATCTGAGCCTCTGCTGGAGTTTAGGAGAAAGAAGACTCCGGAAGCCTGCTCTGGCTTGACCACTCTATTGGTCTGCATTCCAGCAAGAAGCAGACGGCACATTCAACGCAAGATCATTTGAGAGAGGTTAATAAAGAGGCTATTGACAAAGGTTTGGGCAATAAGTAGAGAAATTACAAAGGACACAGCAGTACCCTCTTACCACCTCCTGCCGAAAGGGATGAGGAGAGGGAGCCGTTATCAGAACCCAAAAGGAGAAATGAGGGCCATTGTGAGAAGGGCTGTGACCTTCTGTTAAGGAATGCCACTGGCCAGCGGGGACCTGGGGAGAGAGCCAGGGAAATAAATGCCCTGACATCACTGCCCTCCCCCACCCCCCCATCTGCTCTCTGGGCTTCCAATTGGCTGGTCCCTGAAGACCTGAGGTCGAGGATGCCCATTGATGAGGTCACACAGTCTGCCTCCTGAGCAGACAGTACTTGGAGAGGGGTGAAGGGTAGACCAGGAGGGGCAAGGACAGCTGACTGACACATCCATTGCTGGTCCTGTCACACAACAAAGTGCCTTTTACGTGCCAAGCAGTGTTTTAGGCACTAGGAAGAGGGTAGTGAACCAGACATATCTGGAACTAACTGTGATTTAGAAGTGTACCCCACCCCTAAGCCCCTGTATGCACTTTAAGGTCACACACAGGCAGCTGTTGATATAAGGAAAGTTACTGAAACTCTGTGCCTCAATATCCTCATCTGTAAAATGGGAATAACAGTTGCGTCCCCTTCATGGGGTTGGGTTATGTGCGAGCGCATGTAAAGCCCTCGGAAAGATGTATGGTAGGAAGTAAGGGCTCACCCGATACATGTTGCTGTTCTTACTATTGTTATGCTATTGCTGTTTATATCTTTTAGCCAGTGTCTTGAACTCTTTCTCATCCTTGAATTCCTTCATTGTGCATCTCCTCCTTGGGCTCCCTCTCTGTTCTCCCTCTCCCTTGGGCATACCTGACCCCAGATTACCTGGCACAAGATGCCTCCCTGGTTCTTACAAGGCCAAGGTGCAATGATTTGGTTTGCATGTCTATTTCCTCTGCTAGACTGTGCTCCTCTGGGATGATCTCAGATACATGTCCTTCTCCAGCCCCAATTTCTGGCACAGGAGAGGAACTCAATAATGGTGGTCGGGGCTTCCCTGGTGGCGCACTGGTTGAGAATCTGCCTGCCAATGCAGGGGACACGGGTTCGAGCCCTGGTTTGGGAAGATCCCACATGCCGCAGAGCAGCTGGGCCCGTGAGCCACAATTACTGAGCCTGCGCGTCTGGAGCCTGTGCTCCGCAACAAGAGAGGCCGCGATAGTGGGAGGCCCGCGCACCGCGATGAAGAGTGGCCCCCGCTTGCCACAACTAGAGAAAGCCCTCGCACAGAAATGAAGACCCAACACAGCCAAAAATAAATAAATAAATAAATAAAGTAAACAATGCGTTTAAAAAAAAAAAAAAGATTTCTAAAAAAAAAAAATAATGGTGGTCGAGTTTGTTTTGAATGACTTTGCACAACGAGATTTTTGTAGTTTTAGGAAACAGAGTGTGGCCCAGGCCAGTGTTCAGAATCCAGGATGGTAGAAGTGAAAGTAGCAGATGAGCTAGATGAAGCGATCTCAGGGCTCTAAGAACCCAGTTCCACTGCTCCATAGAGCCTGATTAGAAGCCCCTCCTCCCTGCCCTGGGACTGACTTCTGTCCCAGGGGCATACATTCGCAAGGGAAGAGGATGCCCACTGAACGGGGCGGTAAGAACAGAAAGAGTTTTATCTGAGTTTTCAACCAGAATTATTCATTTTGTTCTTAAGGTGGCAAGCTGGCTTTTTTTTCTTTTTCTTTCTTTCTTTTTTTGTCAGCAGTGGGTGGCAAAGGAGACAGAGTTCTTTGCCATTAAGGTGGACTCTCCTTTGCCTTCACTGTCTCTGTCAGAGAAAAAAACCAGTTAGGGATGCAGTTGGTGGAGAACAGTTCCTGGGGCACCTTTCACTTTGCCCCAGTTATTTTGGCCACAGTTTCCAGAGTCAAGGCACAAACACAAGGTGAGTTCCTTGATCCATCCCATAACAGTGTATGAGGCAGCCTTGGGATTGAATCCCATTGGGTCAACTTCCAAGGTCAAGAATATGCTTCCAATTTAGTGGTGGAACATGTTTATGCCACAGGGATGCAATCCACAAAATGGAGATTGTGAAAAACTCTTCAGGACAAATGGCCCAGTTTCTTCAGCGAATAATTGCAAGGAAAATAAAACAGAAGAAGGGAACCCTTCTTTTTAAATATTTAAGATACATACAACCACTTAGTGTAGGGACTTTATTTGGATCCTTATTTGGACAAATTATTTAAAAAATCATAAGATACTTGGGAGTATTTGAACACTGATTGGTTATTTGATATTAAGGAATTATTATTAATATTTTGAGGTGTGAAAATGGTATTGTGAATACATTTTATAGAAGTCTGCTCTTTTAGAGGTATATTCTGAAATATTTATGGATGAAATATATGATACATGAGATTTGCTTCAAAATAATCTGGGGGTGGTCAAGAAGTGGATGGAGTATAGAGGGCGTAGGAGTTAATTGTAAGAGATGAATAGCAGGTACATGGGAGTTCATTAATCAATTCTGTCTATGTTGTATATAATGGTATTCTTCCATAATAGAAAAAATTTTAAATGTGACAGAAATAAATGCACTGTTTGCTTGTTTTACCAGGCTCCCTGAAATGAACTTGAAATTCAAACTGAATGTGCCAGATTGCAGCACTATTTACAATAGCTAGGACATGGTAACAACCTAAATGTCCAACAGCAGATGAATGGATAAAGAAGTTGTGGTACATATATACAATGGAATATTACTCAACCATAAAAAGGAATGAAATTGGGTCATTTGTAGAGATATGGATGGACCTAGAGTCTGTCATACAGAGTGAAGTAAGCCAGAAAGAGAAAAACAAATATCGTATATTAATGCATATGTGTGGAATCTAGAAAAATAGTACAGATGAACCTATTTGCAGGGCAGGAATAGAGACATAGATGTAGAGAATGGACATGTGGACATAGGGTTGGGGAGAAGAGGAGGGTGGGATGAACTGGGAGATTAGGATGGACATATATACACTACCATGTGTAAAACAGAGAGCTAGTGGGAATATGCTATAAAGCACAGGAAGCTCAGCTCGGTGCTCTGTGACGATCTAAATGGGTGGGATGGCTGGGGGCGTGGTGGTGGGAGGGAGGTCCAAGAGGGAGGGGATATAGGTATACACATAGCTGATTCACTTCACTGTACAGCAGAAACTAACACAACATTGTAAAGCAATGTTACCCCAATTAAAAAAAAAAAAGTGAATATAGAATGGCCTTATATGTTTCAGAGATAAATGGAAGTTTGTTCATTCCTCATAGGTCAAGGGAAGCACTATTTCTCCCCAGAAGCCGGTAAGACCGCTACACGTTAGCCATTTTTTAAAAACAAAGAACCAGAACTTGAAGGGTTAAAAAGATGCCTAGCACCACTTCTCTTGACCAGCTCCCCTGCCTGATGAGAATGGATTTCCCTGGCCATTCACACTGTTGAGGGAAATAGAAACCAGAGCCAGGTGGGCCTAGACTCTAGCTGGGTTCTATTCAATGTAGCCTAGTGCCTGATGCGTGGAACTGTGCTTCCCCACACCTTCTCATCCATAGTCATTGACCCATTTGGGCCTTTCTCTCAACTGAGACTCAGGGAGAGGTGTAGTCCCTTGTTTAATATCTATGGCCCATAAATGGTGAAAGTGGGACTCACATCAAAGTCCTCTAGTTTCAAGCCCAGGCTTCTAGACACTACACAATATTGCCCTCCCAGTGTCAGGGTTCCTCTCCTTAGGATGCACCAACCCCAGGCCGCAAATAATAATAGTTGTTATATGGTTGGTACTGTACTGGGTGCTCTCATGCAGTAATTCATGTAAGTCTCTTAAATGATCTCATAAGGTAGATACTATCCTTATGCCCATTTTACAGGCAGGAAAACGGAGGCCCCTAGTTTTGCAGAACTAATAAAATGAGAAACCGAGATTTAAACCCAAGTGTGTCTGTCCTCAAACCTTCGACGATACTTTCTGTGCTACTTCTTCCTACTTAGTGGAAGCAGGTGTTAGAAGAAAGTTTTTTCAGAATTTTCACCCAAATAGAGGCCTGGAAATGACAAGGAAGAAGACTTATGCCATCAGTGCACTGAAAGAATGCCTTAGCTCTACATTTTGCAATCACTTAGTGTTTTAGTTACAGCATTCACATAGCATTTACAATGGGTCAGGTCACTGCTGGCCATTGTACAAATGTTAACTCATCAAATATTAACTCACCAAATACAGCAGCCTTGTGAGGTGGTCAGGTATTGTTATTATTCTTCCCATCTTACCAATGGGGAAACTGAGGCACTCGCCAACACCACAGAGTTAACAAAATACAGAGCCAAAATTCAACCCAGGCAGTCTTGCGCCTGACCCTGTAGTATTTGGTCTCTACATTGCCTTCACCCCAAACCCGGTACCTACAGACAATCTGTCCTAGAGTATGTCAGTGAGGGAGCAGTGTTAATGACTTTAAATCCAAGTCTTAACTCCAGATAATAGAGACCAAAGTTCTGCTACTGGCCAGAGTAATAACTGAAAGGTAGTAACTGATTCTGTCTAACTTGGACTCTAAGGCATGTATGGGAGAAACTGATCTATTCACCTGAGTCAGAAATATGTTTTGAGGACGGACTATACCTTTTTGAAAGCTGCAATAATAAGAGAGAAAATATTAAATTTAATGGGATAAATCACGTACAGCACTTAGCACATAAAAGAGGTCAATACACAGTAGCTATTAACACCCTTATTAACCTCTCTGATCTGTTCACTTGTCTTCCACTCCATCACAGGAGCCACAGCCCAGGCGTCCTTTCTCTGGTTGCTGCAGTATGTTCTCGCTGGACTTCTCCACTCAGCCCACTCCCCACACTGCACCCCACCCCCTACCCCAACTAATCGGCAGTGGTGTTCTCCAGCCTTCCCTGAGAATGCATTATCCTTCCTGGTCCTGTTGAACCACGTGATGTGCTCTGACTGATGAAATGTGAGCGCAAGTGGTGTGTGTCAGTTCCAGACGGAATTGTTAAAAGCCAGTGTGTGTCCTGCCATGCTCCTTCTCCCCCCTGCTGACATCCAGCAACGGTCCAGATGGTAGCCGCTTTTCACCTTGGGTCCTGGAATGAGGAGATTCTGTACAGAAGTCTCAGCAACCCTTGACAGACAAGCAAAATAAGATGTAAACTTTTATTGTTTGTTGTAAGCTGCTGCACTTTTGGACCTGTTTGTGTCACAGCATAGATCTAGCCTAATCTGACTGATACATGTTTTATGATGCTCTTAGAGGGTAGGACAGAGATCTCTAATATGCCGGTAAGGCCCTGCAATACTGTGACCTAAACATGAAGCTTCATCTTGTACCATACTTCTTCTCTTTTTCTCCTCTTCATCCAAACAGGCCTTCTTTCAATCCCCTCCTAGGGCTACTACGGGCTCTTTGTACATGCTGTTGCCTCTGCCCATAACATTCTGCCTGCTGCCCACCCCCTTTGCTTGGTTAATTTCTGTCTTACCAGTCTCAATTGGCTTTCACAGCAATGTGTACATATCCTTTATAGCACTTAACACAACTACATGCTTACCTTTGCTGCTGTTTGAATAGTGCTTATTTTGCCCCCTAGGCTGTACACCTCCTAAGAATAGTTGCCCAGTCTTTACTTACTTACTATCCCTAGCCCTTTGCATAGTCTCTGGTACATAATAGGTACTCAAAAAATATTTGTTGAATAAACAATTGAGTCAATATATTGTAGTGATTACAGGATGGAAGTTGGAGCCAGACTTCTTGGATTCAGATCCTACCCTGCCATGTATTTGTTGAATGACTTTGGGTAAATTATCGAATCTCTCTCTGCCTCAATTTCTTCATCTGTAAAAGGGGGATTAGAAATAGTAGCGATCCCATAGCGTGCTTGTGAGGATTAAACGGATTAAGATATGTATTTATTTACTTATTGTCTTTGGTCTCCAAGCCTACCCTTCCGTATGCTGTTCTGTGGGGCTGGTAGTTTTCTCACGACATTTTCCAGACTCCTTTGCCAGATGGCTCCGGTTAGATCTAGCCAGTGAGAGACCCTGGCAGGAGCCTAGGAGTAGGAAGGAAAGCAAGAAGGGACTTCCTTCTGGGTTCAGTTCCTTCCCACAATGTGACAGCTGCCAAGGATGGAGGCATGGTCAGCCCCAGCTCCTTTCAACTCTCCCAGCACCAGTCAGGCTTTACTGCCTCAGAAGCGCTGATACCCTTGGCTGTGAACCCCTTGGTGGTCCCAGCACCGGCTGCCCACGTCCTCTGAGAGGTCTGAGTACGAGCCATGGGGTGCCCCTCACCTTCATGGTGACTGCTCTCAGTAAAGATCCAAACATCGTCTGTGGGAGGTCCCTCCTTGGAGCTCCTAGGTTCTGGTAACCCGACCTTTCACTTTTGTTTCCCTGACTTCAGGGGTGGCGGCTGTACGTGTGTTGGAAAACCTATTAGACCCTTTTCCTAGTTCCTGCCTGGGCCCTAACTGATGCAATATCTAAAGCACTTAGAACTGATGCAATATCAGGCACATGGTAAGCACTATGTGAGTGTGAAGTTTTGCATTTGCCTAAGTAGGTAAAAAAGCCAATATGGCCCATGAGAACCCTGTGAAGGGCACAAGGTGCCTGACATCCATCAAGGATAATGCAAATGCCATGGTGCAGAGAGACCGTCTGTCTTCCGGGAAAACTCCAATCCACACCCGTAACTGTCACTCAAACACTACCACCCAGGTATGATTTAAAGCAAATGATGACACAGCTTCCATAGCATTAGCAATTTTTTATTTTCCTTTTTTGTTGCATAGGAAATGCAGTACTTGCTTCCAGTAATTGTATTGTAATGTGAGAAGGTGGTAGCACTAATGGTTGAATACAAGAGTTAAACTAATCCACACCAGCTCAAAAAACCTGTGGAGATTTAGTTGAATAAGAATGGACGCCCACAGTGATTCTCAACCAATTACAAATTTTCACAGAACACAGTCAAACTAAAAGGGTAACTATGAGAGTCAATACAAGTACACTAGAGGCACAGGGGGGCCCGGCTCATAAAAAACAAATGTCAAGCCAACTTATTAACACGGGGGTGTTTAGTGTCACAACAGCTCTCTCATCACTGGAAGTGTTTAATCCCCTCCCTGCACAATTTGAAATGAAAAAAAAAAACCGAGGTATCTTGAGCAGACAGATTTCCAAGGGTGGTGGGAAAAGCCCCCGGTGAACTTTGTTCTGGTAAAAGGTCAGGGCAGTAGGGGAGGGGGTCGTGTATTTGCCTTTGAAAGTCTTCCTTAAGGACCTCCTAGAATCTGATAAAGCTCCAGCTCTGGGTCTAGCTAGTACCTCAGTGGTGATGCTACGAAATGCCTTTGCAGTGCAGAAAGGCAGTCGGAGACCAGGGAGAAAGGGCAGCTCTCTCAAGCCTCCATCCCAACGTAGCCAGTGGCCTTGTGGCCTTCGGTTGAGATGTTTGAAAAAAAAAAAAGTGCTAAATTATAGACTATTACTAAAAAAAATTAACAAAATAAGAGTAACACAAATAGAATCAAAAAGGGAAGAAAGCTTGTGTTATTTTAAGAAGCTGAGCATAAAAACAGCAGGAAAAATAGCCCCATTCTTTGGACACCATTTGTCCTTGAAACCACCGTGGAGAGACACAAGTTCACATCGCACACCCTGGGGAGTATTTTCCACCCTGAAGGTGCTCTGGTTGGATTAGAGGTGGCACTTCCACCATATATGCTTGTGGTCCAGACGTACTTCGGAAATTGTGTTTTTTAAAGTAAATAGCATCAGGAGTCCACAAGTGGAAATTCATGATGCCTGGCACACAGGCAAGGTCCTGACCCCCACGTGCTGCTGCCTCCCCCGTTACCATGCTCAAGGGCAGGTGGTCCTCCTCATCTTTCTGAGCATTTCTGGTATCTGCTCCCCATTTCCCCGGCCGCCTAATTTGATTATGTAACCCTTTGGGGCATAAAAGGCAGATCAGTGCTGGCTTAGGAAAAAAAAAAAATGAGATGAAACATTTCATTTGGGAAGCAAGTCATTTCAAATTTAGACCAAAAAAAAAAAAATAGTTATATTCTTAAAATCCCGTGTTAATAGCCAATTTCTTTTTCTTATGAATCGGGCCCAAAGTTTGTACAGAGTTTTATTTTTGAAGAAAATATTGCAACTGTGCATGAAACTAAATAGCCACGTGATCTCATAAAGATTTTTTTTTCTTTTTTTTTTTTTTTTCTTTTAATATGAGGAAGTCTGGTGTGAAGACGGATCAAGCATGGGTACCTGGCTGAACATTGTCCATTAAGAAAACGCTTCAGGATCAGCAAAGCCTCAGTCGAGGGTGAAGGAAAATGTCCCTCATTTGGAAATGTCCTCAGTGTCTTCAGAGCAGAGTTCTTGAAATTCAAATGGTCGTTTTGAGACAAAAGTCTTGCCAGGGACTGATTTCTGAAATCAAACACCCATGCTTGTCCCCTAGGAAAAAGAAAACAAAAAACAAAAACGAAAACAAAAACACAAGTAATACTGAATTAAGTAAATGTATACCTCCAAAATACTGAAAACAGCCGAAATCAAGAAAAGACAGAATTTGCATTCTCAGTGAAATACCTTTAAACCTAGCTGACAAGAACCAAGTCAGAAAAAAAGACTAACATAATTTTGAGTAATATTCATACAGTTCACTAAGCATTATGGAATAGCATGCATTAATATTGTACGGTTATTTTACATCACCTATACCAGAAGGTCCTGACTGACAGACAGCGAAGGCTACCGGTGTAGAAAAATCTTACTTCAGAAGAGCAATATAATACAGATTTCACAGGCACTACATTTTAATATATCAGGTATTATGCTGGTTTTCTTATAATTCTTTCTGTCCTAAAGCTGGCATTATAACAATGACCAAAAAGGCAAGGATTGAAGTAAACGGAAAGTAGATACCAAAGTTGATATAGTTTTTCTTCAGATAGATTAGTGCATAGTTCTCATGCAGATAAACACTGCTATGCATTTACACTGTTGGAAAGCAGAGTGAATTGAGCCCAAGTTGTCACATTTGTGTAAATCATTTTGTCAGCCTGTAATAGCACCATGTAATGGATTTGCATTAAACATTAAATTGATTTCAGAATTGGTGACACAGTATTCACTACAGTTAAGTGCTATGGAATAGCTTCAATGTTACCTGCTATATATCAAAGCAATTTTCATCCCACTGCTTTTTTATTGGAAAAAATAAAAGGAAAACATACACGACACTAATTAGACGAATGCACAGCCTTGGACGTGGAGAAGGCAGAGCGGGTTTACTGTCAAACAGTAAATACATGCATTGACTTCAGGACGAAATTGGCCTTGGAAGCTGATTTGAATGAAAGCTGTGCTGGGGGGCAGTGCAGCTTTCTGAGACTGTCTCATGTCTTAGGACAGATCTCGGAGGGTGGGTGGTGAGGTGCCACTGAAGCTCTCTGTACATTACCATGCCAGTTGTGTTTTAAATTTGTTCTATGGAGGCCTGCTACCAGGAAAAAAAGAAAAAAAGAAAGAAAGAAAGAGAGAAAGAGAATGAGAGAATGAGAGAGAGAGAGAGAGACCACCACCACTATGGACAAACAGATATGATGCCAAGTACATTAAATGACATTCTTAGAAACTCCCTCCCCCCAGAAAAAACAATCACAAGGAAAAAAAATTTTTTCTTAATCCAGATTTCATAAATACTTTATGACACTGTAACTACAGAGTTCAAAGCCTATGAGGATAAGGGTTTGAAAAGTGAAAGACAAACTTTTTGAGATGGGTTTTGCATCTTCTGATGGGCTGCCTGAATACTGTGACTCTGGGAAGTCTGGGTTCCTTTACACTTCACCGGTCAGAGTATGAAGAATATAAGCTTTGGGAAGTGTGCCTTGGCTTGCCCGTAGCCCACGCCTGACTGTGGGGTAGGGAGGGGCTGACACAATAACTGTCATGCCAGGGTGTGAAGAAACAGAAAAGTTAGTTCAAACCTCAAAGGAAAGAAAAAGACTGTGGGATGGATAGAGCGGCATTGGAAAGAGGTCCTCTGCCCATGAATAATCAGACAAGGAGCGTTTTAGTGGCAAGGGGACGGGCCAGAAAAAAAAAAGCATACAGAAAAATGATATGATTTAGTGTTTGTGCCTCTGACTTCAGTTCCCAAAGAAGAAAATGGAGAGTTATTTGAGGGACTTATCTTTGCCAATATTGTTAATGCCATTTGACGGGAGAGAAAAAGTTCAAATGGGTCTCAGAATCAAGGGCTGGGCCTTCAAACACGGATGGCCCTCAGTCTGTCAGTCTACACACCCCAGGTAGCAAAGTCTTCCTCAAAAATCTTCGCTTGACTTTGAGTCTAAAAAGGTTAAACACTCATATTGTTGGTGTTTCTTTTTTCCTGCTTGATCACAACTGAACTACAGTTTCCTGCTGCTTTCTGGACAATGAAACATGAACAAAAATATAACTTAGTGTGTTTAATACTTAACCCCGTTCGTTATCACCCTAGACTGCCTCCCTAATGTTTTAAAGCCTTTAAAACATTTTTTTCCTGCAAATCTGTTCAGAGTTCCCTAATTTTAGCTTCATCAAACTTAATACAACAAAATACCTTCAAAAATACAGCATACCTGTAACGTCCATTTACAATGGTTTTTCAGTAGACCTATACTTCTCAAGCATAGGAATATGCTATACCATTGAGAGAGAAAAAAAAATAACTGTATTTAAATACTTACAAAAAAAAAAAAAAGGAAACAGGAAAGTTTTAAACTTAAATCCAGTTCCCAAAGGGAGGGGGGGCAGGAAAGAAAGAAAAGCCATTCTATGAACGCTGCCTTTATAATGAACAATCAGAAATTTCACTAGGCTAATTTGACAGAAATTTTTCCTCATTTAAACAACATTACAAAAGTCCTGCATTATAAAATAGGGTAGAATAAATCAGTGTAATCAATAAAACTATACAACAATACAAATTACATATCTTCTGAGTGGGCAGTTAATCTCTCTCTTTGCAGTCATGACTACAACATGCTCACTAAAAACAACTAAAACTGCCCAAACTATTGCTTAGTTTGTTTTGTTTTAAAAAAAGGGTGCAATTTTATTGTATATACAACCAATTTACTGGTAATACCTTGGCTTATCGCAAGGTTCTGACAAAATGTTTGTCTAGGCTTTTTTCCCTTCACTGTGAAGCACTGAAAGCTGCTATTTTTTTTTCTTTTTTTTTTTTTTTTTTTTTTTTTTTAGTGCACATATGTCATAATAAAGTAATGCCCAGCTAAGTGCTATAGGGGAAGGCAAAGTATGCTGGCTGGCTAGAGGAAGTGACACCATATACTGACAATCACACCATACAACAGCGCCAAACGACTATTCAACCACTTATCAGACACATATGAAAATCCAAAATGTTTTATTTTATTTTTTTTTTCCTTAAATAGAGATAACCAGTAAACAATTTTCAGAACTTGGAAGTTTAAAAACGTGCATATAAAAATGGGCATTATATACTTTGTATTGAATGTGGATTGACTGCAGTCTGCTAAGAAAAATGGGGTGTGGGAGCTGAAGAAAAGGGAAGTTGTCTTTTTTTTTTTTAAGGCTTGCTTGTGAAAGGAACAGTTGTAAAAACAAAATTGCTTGAAGCAGGGTCAGCTTAGTGCTTCACAGTTTGACTGCTTCTCTAAGAGGAGCCCTTCCTGCGCACGTGCATTCAAAAATCACAAATAAAGTACAAAGACAGACACCTAAAACACACTGCGTCAAGTGCAGCACCGACTTTGGTCAAATAAAAAAAAATAAAAGAAAAATTAATCATAGCTAAGCTTTTCTACACGATATAAGCAGGTATTGCATATTTTCATAGATCTGGGGCAGGGAGGGGAATAAAGGAAGACTCCAAATAAATTGTAAAATGCAGCAACATCCAAAATACTGATATTCTAAGCATCTACAGATCTCAGAATAGCACTGCCACTGACCACAGAGGACAAAAAAGACTACTCCTATCTGCGGAACAACTAACTCTCTATTTAGTTCTAGATGTTGAAACTGACAATGGCTGACGTAAAAGTCACATTTACAAAAAGTGTCTCCAAACGCTTGACTAGGGAAAAACCCCTTTCAATAGAGGAGCATGTGCAACAATTCCACAAATAATCGCTATCCAGGGCAAGGCACATTGATATGGAATTTTTGTTTTCGTGCAAATTAAGGAAAAAAAACAAAACAAAACAACATTGTTTCGGGGGGGAAAGATGAGGAGCAAAGTGTCTTCCCAAGAATTTCAGTTACTTGATTGTATAGGACAGTAGTAGAACCCTTCTGAAGGGCTGAAAAACATAGTTTAAAGGCAAGTGCCTAGAGTAGGGATTACAATATTGTGTCTTAATGCACTCTACTTTATCCTACATTAGCTATATAAAAATTAGTTACTAACACTAGAACATGCAGAGACTTTCTCTGATCAGCAGGGCTTGCCAACCAGAACGTATATATATGTATAGTATAGGAAACCTTCTTGAAGTTGCATGGGAAGCAAAGGGGTGCTTCGCTGTCTGGTAGAAAAATCACTTGCACTTTTTTTTGTTATTTTTTTGTTTGTTTTTTGTGGTTTTTTTTCTTTACATAAGATACAGGACATTTGGGGGTGCAAACTTTTTTTTTTTCCCTAACAAGTACCCTTGATCTGAATGGGCACCAGCATTTGTGTCAGTATTGGTTTCATTATTATTATTAATATTATTTTCCCATAGCCCAGTTCAGGGGCGCAAAGGTCTTTAAAATTTCTGGACAATCTCTGGAACAATGAAGTGTCTGATAACTGATAAATCCTATGTTGCCTGATACATGTAAAAATTTTCAGAATTGGCATAATCCATTATAGTGACTTCTAGCTTATAAAATTAACAGATACCATGATTTCATTTTAGTTATGTGCTTTGATAACAGAAAATAATTAATTAGCATTTAATGTAGTTAACATATTGTGGTAAAAGCACCATTAGATTTGTTTTTTTGTTTTTTTTAAAATTTTCCTTCAGTTTTTAAAGGGATACAAGTTTAACAATAAAAAACATAAAAAGCAAAAATAGCTCCCCTTTTTCTTGCAAGGCTGTTTTTTACCCCAATAATTTAGAGTCCTGGGGTGGAAGGACTTGAAAAACAAAAATAGAATTTTCAACAATCTCTATCTTACAAAGATATTTAGCTATCCAATGAAATTGCACTTTACTCAATTCAAAATTCGATTGTTTTGATTGATTCCTGTCAGTTTCTGTCAAAACAGACCATCTTCCCCATTTCCATGTGAATTTGTGTGTCATTGTTGAAATTGTTGAAAAAATGTTTTTTTTTTTTTTTTTAAATGTAAGTGCAGCATTTCAAAACTTTTAAAAAACTGAATAGTAGTAGTAGTAGTTTGCCATTTTCGGAATTATTCTGCAACGTGAGTGGATTCACTGTCCTTCCGGGCCATGTTATCTAGTTAACTGCTGACTGCTGAACCAAACCGAACTAAAAGAAAAAATAAAAAAGGAACATAACTGCGTTTTCTTTTTCCAATATGTTACAGAAAAACATTGCCCTTTGACTGTCCCGTAAGTTATATATTGCAGATCTCAGCTACTACAAAAGACTTAGTTCTCCATGTGTCTCCTGACTGCTCAAGGAGGCTCACACCTGTGTGGGTAAATTCATGAAATACTGTGAAACAGCCAGGCTCCGTAAAGAAAGTGTGTCACAATGGGAAGTCAGTGAGCAAGGGTAGACCTTCTCCAGCCGCATCGCCTAATGCTCACGCTACCACGGAAAACACTTCAAATGTTACAAAGCCCAACCATTTCCAGCACCATATGAGAAAATTACAACAGTCCCTAAAGTATTAAAAAAAAAATCCCAAAAGGTTATGGCCTTTGCTGTTGGACCATAATGCTCGCTGTTTCCATGTACAAGTTGATTTGATTCTCCCCTTCCAGTGACAGTGAAGTTGTAACTGCGCTGGGTTGAGGATGCGTCCATGTTACAGAGTTGAGAAGGGGTCAGGTGGTCTGTCTGGTGGATGGTGGGACGCTGCGACTTTTATCCCAGGTACCAGGACTGGAAGACAAAAGGAAAAGTGCAATTAGAGGCACAATTTGGAAAATAACACATTTTAAAAGTTGTCCTTCCAACGGTGAAATCAAGATCTACGTTAGGGACGAAGAGGGGATTCACTGGGAAAAGTAAAGGAATGACAAACAGTAGTAAATCTTGAGACACTGAAACTGATCTCACTCTTCTGAAATTGAAATTCAATGCCTTTGTTGGGGTTTGCCAATGTTTTGAGTGTATCTTACAAAATAAAGTATTTAGGTCCACTTGAAATACATATATGGGTTTTGCAGTCTGGAGAGGGCAGCTATAGGATGGCAGGAAGCTTCATCATCTGGCTTTTGACTGAACCCTCAGCACCTAGCACAGTGCCTGGAATAGAAGCTTCTCAACAAAGAAATGTTGAATGAGTGGAGAATGGGCGAGGGGAGAGGTTTTGCGTCATGATGAGTGTCTTCTCTGATGAATTTCACAACGTCTCCTTTTCAGTGAGATGTTATTGCCACATTCTTGTAACAGGCACAGATGATCAGCAGTGAAATAAGAGTAAATGGAGCTATAGTAGACAAAGTGCTGTACCAAGAATCCTGGGTGATTTTGGACAAGTCACAGCATCTCTCTTCTACTCAATTTCCTTAGATGTACATGAGGTAGATTTTATGATGTAAAATGCTCCTCTCAAGCTCAATCTTTCTAAAATAATGTTTTCAAAAATGACATAAAATAATCATGTGGTATCAAGATTTCATCCTATTAGCTACCGTGATGTCCAAAGGAAAAAAATGAGGTCACCTGCATAGCCCTCGTACATGCTTTCGTTCATTCGACATTTATTTAGACCCTTCCATATACCTGCTGGGCCCAGTTACCTTTTCCTTTCATAAATCCTTAGGTGATTAGCTTTGGGCAATAGTCTGGTGATACGTCACTCTATATGCTGGCACTTCTTCTATGTTAGCTAAACAAAGTGACCAATTATGGTCTAATATCAGGGTCAGTTTCACAAGTGAAATAAAGTATACGGCTTTTGACAACTTTTCTCCAGAAATACCCTACCAAATTCACCACATTTATCATTATTCACAGAAACATCATCAACCTCTGGCAAAAGTGAATGCTTCCGAAATCTCTGAGCTGACAGCATCAGAAAGGGTTACATTTGGGTTGATTCAGTCAGATGAAGGCTCATCCGTGTCCAAGAGATTCAATTAGGTAAAGCAGGGACTCGTTTTGATCCCAGGATAAATGGCGAAGTGATAGCTACATGGAGGTTGGGATAAGATTTCCTGGTCACACAAGCTACCTTTGATCTCCAGAGGACTTGAAAAAAACCTAAGCCTAAACCGAAAAACTACTCATCCTGTATACTTTTAGATGTTATTCTTTGACCACATGCTTTGAGGAACACAATAAAGCCTCTTGTGTACTGAAAGGAAATCATCCTGGCAAATACACACGGCCTAAATCGAACTGGACAAAAGAAAGAAGAGGGGGGAAGAGAGGCGTGGGGAGGCAGACTCCAAACTGTTATTTCTAGTGGGCCTCCCGGTTAGCTGACGTGGCTCCTAGTTAGAGCAGAGGCGCCCTCTAACAAAAGTCTCAAACTTTGGGTGCGGCGAATAATGCTTACAATTTCTGTTCTCACACTTTCTAAGTCAGTTGTGAAATTCCAGACTTCTTAAATCTGACACTGTGTCGTAGTTCTTGAAGCAAGCACCTGGGACCCAGTGAGTCAGCAGGGGGAGCAGTTTTCCATACCACAGTTTCTGGACACAACCTTGGTGCACTACAAAAATCTGCAGTGCCTCTACGCTTCTCTTAAAAAGCAAAGCAAAGGGAAAAAAAAGTTTCTTCACACATCTTACTATTCAGTGTGTGCCTTGCCGACAAGGTTACCCCAGAGCAGCTCTGTAATCCTTCACTGAAATAGGCTTTATTGATTGCTCTGGTCTATTGTTCTCTTTTCAAGTCCCCCAAGTTCAAGTTCATCCTGGTGTTACATCATGTCTGGTTGCTAAGAGCAACCAGACAGACCCAGACGTGACTATCATTAGCAAGAAACCCTCCGCTCTCCTCCCACCAACCTTCCAGTGGCTCTGACGTAGCAGGCTCACTGCAAACACATTGAAGTATTTATTCTGCCTAATTTATGACCTACACAGCAAGCAAGACCCCCACTCCAAAAACCAACACTGTTGTATATTTAATTAATCTGTCTTTCTCTGGCACTTGGGAAAGTTAGACAAAGGACTAATTATTGTGTTTCACTCTCCACACTTTTCTTTTGGGGGGTGAATATTTGCATGGGAAAGAAAACTACAGGCCCAGCCTTGGCCACCCACCCCCCCTTTTTCTTTTTGCCCTATTGACATTTCATGAAATACTTTAGCTGCTTAAGGGAATTATAAAAAAAATGCGATGTGAATGTTACTCCTTCTGAGTTGGTATTCAGTAACACAAATCAACTCATGACATGTTTAAATTTAAATGCTAACCACACACTCTCAGAGTTACTTTAAAGGTTAGTTTTTAATCAATAGAAGTTGCTGACTCCGAGTTTTTGAGCCTCGCACTGCAGCTCTTGGGCTTTTGTCTAACGTTAAAGCTTTCAAACTTTTTTTTTTCCTTGGGATGATTTTAGCAATGATTTGCAGACACAGAAGGCTATTGTGCTCTGACCAGCAACATGTCACCAGAGGAGCGAGTTGCCCTGGGGTGGGGTGTCAATATGGCTCCTGAAGGCCTGGGTTAGGGGTCTTTTAGAACTCGTGAAAAAAACTTAATTAACCCTTTCAGGCCCAAACCAAAACCTATTCTCAAACTTTTTCACTCCTATAATTTGACCATTAGTCCTTATTTCAACATTACACTAATCTTCATGACAATTAACCCGGCTACTTGACCAAAGCTTTCCAGAATGGGAAGTCAGCCGGTTAGGGGAACTACACAGGGATTTTTTTTTTTTTTTTGAATGAGGGCTCTTTGATTAAATAATTTATTTGTAGAGATGGCAGATAAACAATTATAATGCTAAAAAAAAATCCATCCATTTCATCGAATGTTCTCATGATCAGTTTGTAGCTGAAGACCCTCCTAAGTCCATTACGGATGAGTGTGATAGTCGCACGTGTGTAAGACACTCGACTTCTAAAGACTTCCATGAACTACAAATGACGTCCAATGAACAAGATAATGTTTGGAAAAGCCCATTTTTCTCTTGTGATGTTTTATTATAAAATCTATTATTCAAGCAGTGCAAGTTTCAAAACATTACTTGACGAATAATTCTGGGCATTTTCTTCTTGGGTCGTACAAGAAAAATATTAAAGAAATCTGAGATTGTTAAATTGTTGGGGTTGAGGAGAAAATCACTGGGAAAATGTTGCCACATTAAACAAAATTCATTTATGGAGAGTCAAAAAATTGTCTTCAGATATTTACTGACATAAGCTTAGGTTTCATATGGTTTCTGCCTTCATATTTTATAGCCCTTCAATCTAACCTCCTGTATCCAGATGGACTACAAAGGAATCTCTGTCCCTTATCTGCAGTGAGTTCCAATATTACAATACAATATCGGACGATGTTATCTTGATACATTTACATTAAGGAAGTAAACACAGAGCTTTGATCTGTTTTTCTTTTCCTTGCGAACTCTCAGCTATAGTAGTTTTGGAGATCCATAAATCCACACTCCCACGGGGGCTCGAGTTAAGTAAAATTACTCTGTTACATTCACAATTTCTACAGTTTGGGATGTGCTAAAGGAGGAGGGGAGGGGGCTGGAAGGGGGGGTAACTGTCCTCTCTCAGTGTTCAAGGTGAAACATCAAAAGAAATCTGCAGTCCAGGACCAGAGCTCAGCTTTCCTCTTCTCTAGTCAAATGAAGAAGTAATCTCATCAGGTTGGAAAGTGCTGACTAAGGATTTAATAAAGTGCCTGCAGATGTGGCGTCTCTAAGGTATTCAACTCATGTAATGCAAAACAGCTCCACACTGAATGTGCTTATAAAATTTCATTTAACCATTGCAGCGCGACTTTTTTTTTTTTTTTTTCACCTTTCTCTAAGGAGTTTTATCACACTTCCCACCCCTTAATTTACAGCTCCATGAAAGTTCGAATCCCATTCTGCCAGGATTCTGGAATACTCACAGTAGTCAGGTTTTATGAACCATAAACAACATCTATCCGGCTGCATCGTAAGCAGGAAGCCTGAAATGGCTCTTGGTAGCTTTGAAAGCAGTCTCTCTCCTTTCCTATGTTGTAGGAGAGCAATTAGGAAACTGAGGTTACTTTCCAAAATTTGGTCAGGAGGGTGCCTAAGACATGGTTGATGAAGACTCAACTTCTTAGTTGACACCAAACATTCTAATGCAAATAACGACTTTTAAAAAGGCTTTTAATTACACTTTTCACTGAGAGGGCAGGATGTATATTTTAGAAACAAAAGGAAACGCAAGTCTGTTTGAGATAGCCATATTTCACTTTAACCAAAAAAAGGGAGAGGGTGCTAGGGGTGGGGGTGGGGAGGGCGGAACAGACTGTGACGCAGCAGAATCTGTTTTTCAAATTAAAAAGTTAAACAAAAGGCCTCAAGGGCAAAGTTGAACGCTGCGGAAGGAGGTTGTTAATGTGGAATCCAGAACTGGGTGTGACACTTTGCTTTCTTCTCCAGGCAAGGTGGGTTATTTCAGGACATTCACACACAGAAAACAGAAACACGCAAATACAGGGAGGCCTCGGCCCCCAGTCCCCACTCCTTCCTACTCCATCAGCCCCCGAAGAGGATGTTGCCAACCAGTACTGCATGAGTTGCGGTCAACATTTTGACTTCTCTCTTGAGCAGACGCTATCTCTTCTGGGTCACATTAATCCAGTTAGTCATTTTTGGCTTCCTGCTCTTGTTCGATGAGCTCAAGCCCACCGTTTAGCCCAAATGAGTTGTCCTTGGCAAATCAGCCAGAGTCCTGGTAGCCTCCCCTGCCCGCTTCTAATCCAATGGAAATGGACAGGGCCTCGGAGTGAGAAACTCCTGGTTTCTCACGTTAGTATACATCATTTGGGAGTACTTCATCACTTACGTAACAAGTCCTAGCATCTACTGTGTGCTTTGTATGCTAGGCTCTGGGGATATAATGAGTACAACAAATACGGTACCTGCTCTTAAGGAGTTGCCCTGCAGAAAGAAAGCGCTGGATTTTAGACTTCCATATCCTTCAAGAGACCAGCTACCCTGATCTTCTCACAGCTGGATCTTTAAAAACTTATGTCAGCTGATAAGGCTGAGTATCCAATGTCCGAGGGACCCAGGACCTAGTCCCACTTTTTCCATTGACCAGTTGTGTG
The DNA here is from genome assembly GCF_009873245.2 of Balaenoptera musculus. Classification (NCBI taxonomy): domain Eukaryota; kingdom Metazoa; phylum Chordata; class Mammalia; order Artiodactyla; family Balaenopteridae; genus Balaenoptera; species Balaenoptera musculus. The sequence goes on along the minus strand of NC_045785.1, from coordinate 52,457,688 downwards.
ACTTCAAGTAAGCAGGACTCTGTCCTCTGGCCCCCAGAGGACTACTGTACGGCCAATTCTGCATTCCATGAGGGGAAAGCAGTTTCTAACACTGGCTCCTTCTGACAAAGGTGACACGCTGTACCCAGGTGTCAGTTATTGGTCTTGCCAGCCACGGGCTTTGATCTCTGCAGCCATTCTTCTTGTGTGATTTTGTTAATTAAAGAAAGCCTGTTTTCAATAACACTAAACCAAGACTTGTTTATTGTACAGGAAACTACTAAAATGTTAATGGGCAGTGACTGGCCCTGCTTACCTTCGCGGCCTTATCTTTTCACTGCTTGTACTCAACACTTGTGCGGTGTCAACCTTCTTCCAGATCCCCCCAAAGCCAAATACTTTCTCTCTGCTGGGCCTTGGCGCAGGGGTCCCCCTCTCCTTGGCTTTGCTAATGCTTGCCAGTCTTTGCTGTCTCAGATTATCAGTCCCTTCTTCCAAGGGGTCTTTCTCCAGGCCTTTAGTCCCGGGGTTTTACCTCTGTCCCAGTCACTGAACTGTCATTAACCTATTTTTTCCCCCCAAGAAAACGAACTGTCTTCTTGCATGTGGCAACTCCAGCGGCTTAATAAATACTGTTGCATAAAGGAAGAAAGGAAGAAGTGAGGTATCTCCAAGGCTCCCAAAGCCTGGTGCCGGTTACTCCAACGAGGCATTTAGATGCGTGACTTCTAGCACGGCTGTGCCACACCCATGCTCGTGCCTCGTGTCCACATCTCCCCAGGTGAAGGTGCTCTCCCCAGAGAGACACAGGTCTCCACAAGCCGCCCCAGGCAGTTCTGATGGAAAAGCTCTTGTGACGGGGCCAACTGCAGCCAACTGCGGCCGTAGCATGTGCAATAGTTTTGTAACATGGACCGCGGCCTACTTACTACGAGCTCAGAGGAGTTGTCCAAACCACCACTCCCTGGAGAGTGACCATGCCGCTCCCGGCCAAGACCTCCGTTTGGTTCAAACCTCAAGACGGGAAAACACTAATCTTTTTACCCAATAAGCCATCCAGCACCTCCAAACCTTGAGAGTACATACACAATCCAATTATTCCAACGGTCGTTCCAAAGTCTGACTCTTTCACCGTATTCCAACTTGCCCTAGTGTCTGCCTCACCATCAAGTAAAGTTCTTTTTTTCTGGTTTCCCTTTACGTTTTTATCAAGTAATCTTTTACCTTGTGAAACCAAAGACTTCCGAATTAAAAACTGCACTCTGGCCCACTCACATTTGCTCGGCCGACTTACTGGAGGGCTGAGTGCACGGTGGTGAGAGGTGGGACAGTGGAGTCAGAGTTAACAGAATCCCATCATTTAACTAGTACACCATTACATGCTAGTTAAGTGATCTTAGGTAAGTTAGTTAGCACCCCTGTGTCTCAGTTTTAGACTCCGTGAAATGGAGATAACGACTTTATCAGTTTTTGTGGGGACTGAATGAGCTAATGCCTGGAAAGAGACAAGTACAGAAAAGCCGAAAGCCAGGGTAGATGGGTTCTCTAACTGTAAAGTGTGTACAGGCCTTAAGGTCCACAGGAGACCTACGGGGGACCAGTTCCCTTGGAAAGGCATTGATCAACAAGGCGGCTTTCTCTCATTTAATGATATAATTTCTTAGTTAAAGGTAGCAGTTGTGTCAGTTCCATTTCCCCAGTTGCAGAAGAAAGTTCTTGAGAAAATAAAAATCTGTCTTTAATTGCGGTATTAAAATCAGAGCAGCGAAACCAACTGCACAAAAGGAATTGGCTCAAGTTTATGAAAGGCATTTGGGCCCTTGCCTTGCAAGGCTGAACTGCGTGCCTTGGAAGTTGGGGATGAGGGGGAGAGGGGATCCGGGGTCGGGGTGGGGGGGGGAAGAGTGTGGAGGCAGGGAGTAGTCAGGCAACCAAGTGGGACAGAAACAATCCTATTTTGGTTTTTGTTAGCGAATGGCATACTACATAGATCAGAGACTTCTTATAAAATACCAACCCCCAGTGTACACAAAGCACAGGAAAATGTGAGGAAAAAAGGGAAAAACGAAAAGCAGCTTAGGGTGTGTTAACGCTGCTATTCTGTCAGCTTAAAGAGTATTTTATGCTTGATCAACAGCTCTTTTTTATTGTGCTTTTCTTTCATTCATTCAAGACATCAAAGCCAGGCACCGCCAGTGTACCTGCCCTTCTGGAGCCGCTTGTGAGGGGGTTCTAATGAAGCACGACTCTGGGAGCGGAGACCCCCGTGGACACGGCAGTTCAAAGGGAATATTTCAACAATGATTACATTTTGTAAATCTTTTTATGAAAGAGACAGCTTATTTCCTGCTTTTTCATGAAAAATAGATTATCCATTAAAGTGAGCCCACGCCACGGAAGCTGCTTGAGATCTGAGGTGCAAGCGTGGAGATTAGAGGGACAAGGACCCGATGAAATCGTCCAGAGTTCCTATCTATTTGCCTACGATGGCACCGCGTCTGCTCTGGGAGGAGCCCAGACGGTGCGCTGGACGGCTCTGCTGCGGAAAAGGCTGTGACCAGGGTGTTCTGAGGTTGATTTTTCAGCTTGGGCCTTGTGTCTATTATTTGTGCTTTAAGATGTTTTTTGATTCCACGACGTCCAGCCAAATATCAGAAGGCATCAGGCAACCCCTTTTATTGCACAAAAGTAAGATGAAAGATTTTAGTTACAGATTCATTAAATGCTGTATTTTAATGCTCTGAAAAGGGACGACCCCTTTTCCGTATGGGAAGTTAGCAATAAAAAAAGAGCTGGCTCTGAGCTGAAGATACAATACAGGCTTTATTATTGGCTAATGTCAGCCCCAAAGGCAAAAATAAAGAAGGCAGCCTGGCCCTTTGTAATTTCTGATTTTCAACATTAAATCATCTTTCCCCTAGTCTGTCTTTCTTTTTTCTTTTTTGGCGGCAGGGAGAGTTGAGGGGAACAGGGCAGGAAGAGAGGATGATTTCCTGGGGAGCTATGAAATGAAAAAAATGTATGTTTTCTACACATCAGATTCCAATTTTAATTAAATGCCTGTTGTCTAACAAGTGCAGACGGTCACACTTGGGGCTGGCCCAATGGTGGCCCAGGGAGGTAACCTTTCTGGTTTAAAAAGAGAGGCGTGGGAGTGGAGGTCGGCGCTCAGCCGAGCGTGGCCACGTTACAATGATCATGCCACCGAGTGCCTCCCCACTCCTGCTCTTCCCCCAGAGCCGAAAAGCTCTTCCCAAACATGACTCAGGTTCACAGTAAATCTATCATGTAGATTTACTGTTCCGATTGTGCAGGTAGATAAAATCTGGTAAGGAAAAAAAATAACATTGAAGTGAAAAGTTCAGTAATTTCAAAAATTCTCCCAGAGACCTCCTGCAAGAGAACGACAGAAGATGTGCTACTTTGCCAGAAACGAATTCCCAAACTAACCTTTCCAGTCAAGGAGCCCTTTAGGCACTGGACGGTACTTGCCCCCTGTGCCCATTCCCACCCCCCCCGCGGGTAACCTCTATGCCAGGCCCCGAGCACAGGTCTTCGCTTCGGACCTTCTCTGTTCCCTGTCCAGGGTCCTTCCTTCTGTCCTTTCCAGTCCCGTTTCCTGCCTCCCTCCACCCACCCCTCCAGCCAGTCTCTCTCTCCCTCTCTCCCTCTCCACCTGTGTTCGATCCCGATCCCCGACAAGAATGAGGGCAGACCCCTACTCTCTCAAAGGCTATGCAAAGCAGCAGCTCTCCCCACTCCATTCACTGGATTAAGAGGAAGGAAGTGGGTACACTCAACTGCAACCGCAACTACCCCGCCTGGCAGCCGGAATGGAAGCGTGTGTATTGAGCCAAACAAGTGAGGCGCGGAGGCGGGACCTGGACAGAGCGCAGAGGAGGTTGTGGCATCTCGGTTCTCAGATTCTTGACAGAAGAGAGCAGAGAGTACAGTAAGATGCAACTCAGCACCGGACTGTGAGGCAGGGGCCTGGGTTCAAGCCTCAGCTCAGTCACTGGCTGCCCTGGGACTCTGGCTGCTCTGATTACACTACAAAGATCCCGTTCCTACACTTTGACCTTCTGGGAACACCTGCTTTTCAACTGTATTGGTCCAGGAGTCATCTTTTCCTTGTGCACTGTGTAGATGTGATACTGGCAGGGATAAAACTGTTCATATCCCTCACTGAGGTTAGAAGGAGCTTGACCATGGAAAAAGTCAGAGACCTAAATTCTCGTCTGTGTGACATCAGGGGTCACAACTTTACTTATCTGCAGAACAGGCCTCAGTATACCGGTTGTTATAATATTATTATATTATTTGGGGGACGAAATAACAAACATAGAGACAGATCTTTGAAATATTGGCCTAAAATGTAAGCAGCATCATTAAGGGAGGCATTGGTGTGACCTAGATGTCACCCGACGGGGTTAGGGTTTCATCGGAGCCAACTGCCCTGGATAAAAATGGAATGATTTCCCCAAGTCCAGTCAAGGCTCTTACGTGCCATCCCTGAAAGCACAAACTAGGGATCAGTGAACAATGCTTTCCTCCTCCTTCTGAAAATGTGGTAGGATTTAGGGTTTTATGGCAACAAAACTTGTCTTTGTTAAGACGTGACTTGCAAAACAAACCCACATGGGGGAGTTGGCAGTTTCAAATGACAGTACTTTTTTTTTAATGCTGAAACAGCAAATGCTTTTTATGTTCAGATTTGTTTCCTTCTATATTTGTAGATTAAATTTACAACTAAGCAATATTCACTACTACAAACAATTAGACTCTTCCTGAATATTCTTCCAGGGGAGGTGAGTTGGAAGCTTCTCGGTAGGGCTGGGTTGGGGGATTGTGCAAAGGTGAAATCCTACAGCATTAAGGGTCTCTTGTCAAAGGTCTTATCAATGATTTGGATGTGAACATAACATATGGGACCAGCAGAGCTACTAGGCTTCCCTGTCAGGAATCTATGCTTCTGGGAGAGAGGTAGTATCATTCTAACACAGAAAATTTAATCCATTTTTTACCTTTTAGTAATGGCTTTAAAGATGGTGATTTCATAAGCAAAGATTCCTGAAGACATATTTAAGAATGTGTCATAAAATCAAGCACGCAAACAAAATCACTTACTTTGTTTTCAGATGAATTCTACTTGGTAGTGCTCTCCTAGTAATTGAGATTTAAGAACAAACTCAGAACTCGTACACACAGTGCCGATTTGGAACAGTTCCATACCTATCACTTTATTATATTTTAATGCAACCAGTTACAGATTGGATGATGGTTATGTGTCCTTTGGCTTTTTAAATACCCTTTTCTCTTGTTAAATCACCCTATGGCTAGGAGATCCCATTGTTCACTTTGCAAGAATGGTGGCAAATTCAAATGACACATATTAACTTTCTTTCTGATTCTGCAATCACAAAAATCTTGCAAAGATGCCACCTTGTGCTATCCTAAAGGCAGTTCAGTTAAAAAAAAAATTACTCGAAGACTTTCTTTTCCTTTAAAGAAGTGAATTGTCTGAGCTGAAATATGGCTTCCTGTTCTACTGCATCAGCTTTCTGTGTTGTTCTCCAGGAACAGGTTTACAAGTTCAAGTTCAGGTTTAAACTAAATAAAACACTCCTCAGGAGTTTATAACTGAGCCTCATTTACATGTGCTCCCTCTGAACTCTACCGGCCTCTGTACACTAGTTTCCAAGGCTTGGGGGAGGAATGTTTTACAGTTGGAATCTGTACTGCTTTCTCAGGCATTTTAGACTCAGAGGCCAGGCAACAGCAAGCTTTAGTTAGTATTAAAAGTTTCCTCAGATGTACTATAAAGTCAAAGAAAGAGGGGAAGAAAGACAAGGCCAGGCCTGGAGAACTGAATCTTCTTAATTTTCCCGATAAGGCTTTCGTGGTAACATTCCAGTTAAAACGATTCTGGATGCATATTCTAGAATTCCATAGTCATGACTTTAGATTTCTCTGAAATCATTTTCAACTCTTTGTGGAAAGTGGTCAATGCATATTTATTCCCTCCAAATATAAGACCTAGGGTTTGTGTAAACTGGTTGTCTGACTTGAAAAATGCAGTTAAAAAGTGTTATGAAGATAAATGTCCCCAACTCAGAAGGGACTCCTTATTATGTTTATGAAAAAACCTAAGGGATTTTTGAGGTCAAAAAGATCTCAGGGATTTTCCAGCCAACAAAGTTACACTAGAGAGGAAGAAACGGCTATTTTTGGTTTAGAAGCTTGAAGGGTTGAAGTAGGGGTTCTGAGATGCTCATAGAAACCAATCTGGAGAGAACTGGCTTCCTGGCTGACTGAGATTAAGACTCAATCTCCTTGCTAAGAAGGGTCCTGGAGTTCAGAGAAAGCAGTGATGGTCTTTGTGGACAGAAATGGAAGGAGAGCCGGACAAACAATACCAGGAACTCTGCCACTCAACTTCTCTGTGAATTTGAGTTTAGCAAGAAAGTGGGTACAGCAAAAATAAACCAATGCTTCAACACCTGAGTGTTACTCTATAGCATCTTGGCCCTGGAGCAGTTCTTTCCTGATAGGTGAGCATACCCGGCATTGCAGGGTAAGGCATTCCCAGTACTCCAGCTTCAGCAGCTGCATCCCTGCACAGTGACAGGTGATAAGTCAGATAAATAGCTCAAAAGAAAGCACTGCTGTGGGGATTCAGAGAAGAAACTACCTGGCTCAGGGAAGATGGACTGAGTCTGTTGTGAATCTGGTCTCAGTTTGTGCCTCTGATTAAGAACACCTTCCTAGCACCGTGGTTGTGAGGATGAAGTGAAGTAATACATGAAAATATGGAAGTGTTTTGTCTTTTAACTTAAACTAAGCTGTTAAACTAAGGTGATGCTGTTTTTATGCATGTGTCTTCCTTTCTGACATGGGGAAGACAGAAACCTTATCTCTATATGCTAGCCCATATAGGCCTAGTACATAATGGGCAGTCACTTTTCTTGGATAAATACAATAACAGCCTGAATATGCTGGCTATATCCTCTTTTCTCTCAATCTCTTGAACTTAGCCTAGCTCAAATGCTAGACACATTAAGGATTTTTAAAAACCAAATTAAATGTGAATATGCGTCCAAATAAAACCCTTTGCTATGAACATAGTAAGTTTCTTCTATTGGATAAAGACGTGAATAAAAGTAGAATCCACATAGATGACATTCTGTAGAAATGAACGATAAAATTAGTCTCTTTGGGAGCGGCAGTTTACTTATGACGACTGAATGAAATCAGTACTCACAACCCTAAGAGTTTCTCTGCCTTTGGCCAGGAACGATTGGCCAAGCTGCGGAAAGATAATAATCTGCATATGTGATAGTCTCTACTATACCATTGGTCACTCAATCCCAAATTACTGAGAATCACATGTTCTCTCCTTTGTCTAGTTTTTGTTTCTCTTCTTTCTTACTTATAAATATCTATCCAATTTTGACTCATTCTCCACTATCCTTTGAACTTCTGCCTTAAGGGTTGTTGCAGGAAACAAAGTAAACATAACTGCCAATGTCAATTTTTTTTTTTTTAAGTAACTCTGGCAAAATGGTGGATGGGAGGAATTCGATACTCAAATGCTTTGCAGATTTTCCTGAGGATTTAATCTATCCACGCAGATCTTAATTCTTCTGAAGACAAAATAATTTGATAGTTGACCTGATAGTTCAAAAAGTTTTACAGTCATCAGTGTGTTGGTAGACTGATGCAGATCTAATGTTATTTCATTCATGCTGATTCTTAGGGCAAAACAGTACTCTCATCCTTCAGCAATTTTCTTTTAGAAACAGAGGCCACCAATTTGGAAACATGCTCGTTGGATGGAGCTACATGGAAGGCACAGGATGAAGAGGGCAAGCTATTTCCTGGACACAAATCAGGCACTTGGAGAAGCTGCCTTCTCTCTCCTGCTCCCTTAGAGTTATTCAGTGGGTACAATCCCTCATCTTACTACGGAGCTTAATTCTGTGCCTGGTTCTTATTCAAAGCAAGCAGCCAGGAAGGGGTGCAGAGGGACAGTCCAGATTTGACATCACTGTCCCCAGAACTGAGGAGCACTAGTGAATTCCATAAGGAGTGTCATTCGGCAGTTCTTGTTTTACAAAGGTCATTGTGATGCAAGGCTCAGGGGAAGAGCCAAGCAAATAGCGTTCCTGGAAGATGGTGGGGGTGGGTTAAGGGAAAGGATTATGTTATTAGGAGGGAGGGGTGAAGAGAATTTGGTACATCTTTAGACTTCGACAGGAAAAAATATTTGGGAAGAAGCCAGCAGAGAGATACAGCCTGGCCCTAGCTGAATGGTAATGATGGAACTAATAGCAACATTGAGAGCTATCCAGATACCAGAGAGAACAACTGGCAGATATTAAAATCATTATAAGATGTGAAATTATACCTCTTGCTGCGTCATTATCACTACATTTCATAATATTTGTCTAGAAAAGCACACAAAGCCTATCAGGTTAAATTAATCCTAATGATCAATTTCAGTTTTTATTCTAATTAAACAATTTCAATTTAATTAATGTGAGCACAGAAATTAGGCAAAATTACAAATGTAAATGTTGAACTTTAAATCAAAGGTCCTCCAGGCTCCCTGCCTCCTATAGAAGTACCTTAAAATATTTGCCTGTGAAAGTACATGGGAGTTTTAACCTTTGTCTGCACTGTGAAGGACAGAAGTTAGAAAAATACACCACCGAAAGCTTCCCCAGAGCACAGACAGAAGCACAGGTTTAAAACCCACCCACCCACACACACACACACACCACACGCACACAATACTAGGTGGTAGTGTGTGAAGATAAATTCTGCACAGTGAACTTTGGAAGCATATGCTTTTGTTCCTCAGGATTCCAATGCACTTGGGTCAGTCTAATGGATATTGAACTTCTATAAAACACCTCTGTAAAATAGAAACTGTGCACCCATATCCTAAGCCACATATTAAACTACCAGTCCCTTCCCTCCCTGGTGTCAGAAACCCTGCCTCTCAGACCTGCTTTGCCTCTGATTAGCTGTGTGGCTTCACAAGTCGTTTCAACTCCCTGAGCTTGGGCCCTCTTGTCTGGAGGGGCTGTTTTATCAAAAGTATACACACTTTATTCCAAAATGCACTTCAAGTCATATCTGAAAAATGATGGGGTGTGGAGGTGACAATCTTTAAGAAAACTATCAGCTTCAGGATTCTGAATTTCTGTAACTTCCCAAAATACCAGCATCTTAAAATGGATTTGAAAATGGCATGGGGTACATGTGTCTGAGTCATCCTATAAACACCTTTAAAGAACCTTTCTTCTCCCTTAATAAAAATCCTAAGGAGATGGGATCCAGAGCTCTACAAGTTTGAAGAAGAAAAGGACCTGTAAATGGATTCTTTCCCTACAAAGAAGGAAAAAGATGGCAAAAATATGAAACAGAAAAAAAGATAATGAAAAGAAATGCATGTTCTTTTTTTTTTTTTGTATTTAAAAAACTTGTCCTGGTGAATCATACTTAATAACATGTCTGTAGTGTCACAGAGTCTTGGTCTTAGAAGAATGTTATATGCAGTGTAAGGTTCTATGTTATTTCTCTTATCCATAAAATAGCCACAACTTCTTTTCCCACAAATAAGCGTTCATCCACGAACCCTCATCATGACTTGTTCACAATTGTATATGAGAATTATTTGACAGCAATCAATCCACTATTACTGTTTGGGGACATTAAAGGAGAACAGCAGAGTAATTTAACAATATAGTTGATTAGTGTAATAATCATCATTAAATTTAGTAATAATAGTGGGATTTCTCCTTATCTTGGTTAATGATCATGGACAATTCATTTCTTGACTGCCAGTGGTAGAAACGGTTTTTAAAATATTAACTTCTGCCTCTTGGGAATGACACTTAGCCCATCACATTTAATTTTTGACCTTCACTGAACAGCATGATCCTAATCTCTTGATTTTATAATCTTAACTAGGAAACATTAAAATATGGATTGACTCCAGTTGGCAGGAATCTTTATGTTCTTTTCACTAAAAAAGCTATAAATCCAATGGTTGACCTTTTATTTCCAGGTCACAAATGACACCCACTCACTTTTGTCCATTCACATAGGATTTATGTTAGGGTCTACAGGTATAAGCCATGAAAGTTGAACTTTAATGAAATGTCTTTCAAAGATGTGCACTTAACCAAAAATGTCCCACAAAAAATTAGCGGCTGGCCTTTTAAAAACATCTATTATATCTTCGGGTTCACTGCTGGCTTCAACTAAATCTATTTTTCACTTGTAGTAAGTTTCTTTTAATAGTAGCATTTTTCTGAGGATATAAATTAGGCTTGTGTTTGGGATGATAATAGTACCTTAGTTCCCAATTTAAGTTTCTAAACTGAAAGATTTCTGAAATGTTCTCTTTACCATCACCATAATTCATCTATCTCCAGCTGAAAAATGTTCCTTGTCCTTTTTCACAGAATCAATCGTATTGATGGGAGGTGTTCTGTGTTGTCAATCAGGGAAATGTGATTTGATGGGACCCCAAAGCAGTGAGATGGGGGAAGGAATACCAAACCCGCTCAGGTCCACGCCATCTGAGTGAGATCAATGTTTCCCATAATACTCTTCCTGTCATGTAGCACCCTGTCACAATTAATAATGTAGAAGGAGCTGATTAACTTAAGTAAAGTGCTCTCTGCTGTGTAAACACATAAAGATCTATGAGGCAAAAAAGGGGGGGGGGACAGGAAAGAACAAAACGTCATTTTTATTTTTCACGTGGCCACGTTCTCACTTTCCATTCTTCTCTTGTAACAATTACTATACCAGCCATTCTGACGGAGTCGATAAATTGATTTGGGTCTTGATGCTGCAGCAAAGCAGACTGATCTGAGACACCATTATCTGCGTTGGAGAGAGTGTGTGTGTGTGGTGGGGCTGCACTTTGGTGGCAGAGGGCAAAGGGGCAAGGTCAGGAGAGGCAAGTCGGCATTGTTCTAGATGGGAAATTAAGGCTCTACACGGAGTTTCTGGAATGGATAGATGCATGCATGTGTGTGCGCATGTGTGTGCATGTTACGTGTGTGCATGTGTGTGTTGGGAATGGATGGAGAAAAAGAAGCCTTCAACTTGGCTAAAGGATGCAGCCTAAGTAATACAGTATGCACCACTTATTTAAGTCCCGGTGGTATTTCAGTCACTCACAGCCATCTGCAATTCAATGAGGATCACCACCCCATTAGAGCCAATCATGTTAGCTGTGTATCTGACAAAATAAACATTCAGAAACTGTGCTCCTAGGTTCATAACTTGTTTTTGCACTGGGATTTTTTTCTTCTCTCCCTCATCCAGCATAAAGTTTAATAGTTTTTTAATATGAAATTATACCATACATAGAAACTCTCCATATACATTCTTCAGTGTATTTTTCCTCACAACCAGAAACTGAAGCTGTTAGCTGAGCTTTAACTTGCTCCTTGGGAGTATGCTAAGTATGTTCTTAATAAATAAATATCATTCCACTAGCTAGTGAGAGAATTAATGGCACAGTTTATGGAAAATGGACATGGGAGGATGGAGGGAGAGACGACGCAGCCCAGGGGAAAAATTACCAGATTACCTCTGGGGTTCTCACCATATTAACATTTCTATGTCTCTACCGGCAATCACGGGTGCCTGGTCCCAAAGATGAAGGAGATGCATCCTGCCTCACTTCTGGTGCTGACGGAGGTTCCATTCTAAGGAGTGAAAAGGCAGCAGCACACGTCAGCTTTCCCTGTGCCAGGATGGGGTGCTGGGGGCTTTACATTCTAACCATATTGAATTTTCACAAAACTCTAAGTGGAATGCAGGAATTAATTTATAATTTTATAAATGTGACATCTAAGGGTCAGAAAGGCTAAAAATTACCCCAAGGTCACTGTAGAAGTCTGCTCAGGCTGCCATAACAAAATACCATAGACTGAGTGGCTTAAACAACAGAAATTTATCTTCTCACAGTTCTGGAGGCTGGAAGTCCAAGACCAAAGTTCTAACTGATTTGGTACCCGGGGAAGGTCATCTTCCTGGCTTGCAAATGGCTGCCTTCTTGCTGAGTCCTCACATGACAGAGAGCATGCTCTCTGGTGTCTTTTTTTTTCTTTTTTTTAGCTGCACTGCGTGTCTTATGGGATCTTAGTTCCCCGACCAGGGATTGAACCTGGGGCCACAGCAGTGAAAGCACTGAGTCCTAACCACTGGACCACTAGGGAATTCCCTGTCTTTTCTTAAAAGACCACTAATCCCATCATAAGGGTCTCACCCTCATCTAAACCTAACTACCTTTCAAAGGCCCCATCTTCAAATACTATCACATTGGGGGTTAGGGCTTCAACATATGAAATTGGGGGGGGGGGTTACAATTTAATCCATATGAGTCATGTACTGATATAAATCAAAATCAAGTCCATCTGGCTCCAAAGCTTCTATTTTCTCTACTATGTTATACTGCCTTGGAGAGGAGAGTACCTCATGACCATAGGTCTTAATGCTGCTACTACCTGTAAAATCTCAGACCTCATGCATGTTAAACCAAGCTAAGTTAAGGTTTCTTCACATATAGAGATCCCGCTGTGCCCTTCACCTGCTTCCCATCTCCCGCAGAATAAAGTCCAAGTGCCTTAGCATTGTATAAAGGCATGTATGTATTCAAGACTAGACCCCGTTTAACTTGCCAGCCTCATTACTCAACATTCTCTGTCATTTACCTTACATTAACCAACACACGAAACAGAATTCTCTGAACACACACCACTGTTTCTCTGCATGTGCTGTTCCCCTCTCCTGGAATGGAACTATTTCTGTCTCCTTCCAAACTAGCTCATGTGAAATCTCCTCTAGAATATCTTCCATGAATTTCCTGCTTCTCCCCCGGGTTAATTACCTACTCTCTGTACTACCTGTAGATTATACATACTTCAACTGTTTCCCTTACCATATCTTACTATAATTTGTTTACTTTTCTCCTTAAAAGTCTGTGAGCAATGGATGGCAGGGATTGGATCATATATATCAGTAGTACCCTGGTGTGGTAGGTACCAGGCATATAGTATGTGCTCAGTAAATTCTGGTTTCACAATCACATAGCTGGTGAGTGGGACAGATGAGCTAGGAACCCAGATATTTTGACTCCTAGTCCAGTGCTCATTTTACTCTACCAAGATGCACTACGGTCAGTTCCCTTACTAGACCTTTCTATTGTATTGTCTTTCCATTCCCCCCACCCCTGACCCCCGGTACGACTGCTTCCCCAATACACATACATACACACTTGGCCATAGAGCCACGGACGGGAGATTGTACTTGAGAGGGGCAGAACCTGTGTTCCACGAAGGCTGCCTTAAATGCAAGGCTGCCCTGGGCTGCCCTGGGCCGCAGCTCCATTTAGCCCAACACATTCCGATTCTGGGGGTGGGGGGGCAGTGGGGTGGGAGGGGTGGCAGCATGTGCGGGGAAGGGAGAGTGTGAGGGCGAGGAACACCGGACCAGGACAGCCTGTCCTAACCCAGTGTCCCAGCTCCAACCCAGGGATCCAGCTTATCACAAGATCATGTGGTTCATTAGTTAATGTGTAAAGCATTTGGAAAGTGAAAAGCCAATTAGAAGTGCTAAGTTACTTTGTCTCTGCTATAAAGGAAGCGATGTGAAGCCTAAGGAAAAATTCTCAGGTGAATATTTTGGGGGAAGCCTGCACTGTGGAATGCAACTCAAGGAATAGGCTCCAACGAAAGGCTATACCCCCCAAAACATAGGCCACTGATAAAAGAATGTGTCTTCGTCCTCAATAAACAAACAGGAAGGTAAACAAGTGGGTGTGGGAAAAGTGGCCAGGAAGAATCATTGAAAACTCACGTGAGATCTTTGAGAATCTCACATTAGACAATAGGCTCTGGCCTTGGAACTGTGTGTATCTGTGGAACCTTCAAGGTCTTAGACTCATTAGAAGGCCTGGGAAAGCCTGTGTCCTAAAGGAACCCCTCCTAATGCGAACGGTCATTATTTAGAGTGCAGAAACATTTGGTAAAGCAAATTCTTCCCCGGTATGGGATTTTCACATGCAGGGGCTTTGTGGAAAGTGGGAACCCCACCTGTACTGCCTTCTCTCCTCAGAGCATGTAGCAGGGCCAATGCACTCATTTTCCTGTTCTCTGAACTCTGTTGACTCAAGCTCAGCAAAACCAGGCTCTTTTCTTTTGCAAAGGAAGCATCTGGTTCCAAGTCATAAAAGAGAAACCCAGAACCTATTGCTGACTGTTTGATAAGCACCTGGGAGGGCACGAGGAGGGCACTGTTTCCCAGAGTTCCCCTGCAATTACAAAGGCACATGTCCTTCAACACAGCCTTTTCAGAGTCCTCGTTTACCAGAAGTACCTTGACCCAGCCCTGTGGAAGCTGGTCTGCAGAAAACTCCAGTACTTCTGCCCAAATCCTGGACTCCAACAGAGGGCTGAAATGAGATGATCACTGTACACTCATACATGCACACAGCATACCTGTCTCCTAGACGCACAGGGAGTGAGTGTGGAGGAAAGGCACTGGAAGGAGACAAGCAGCAAGAGAGGAAAGGAGTCAAGTGCAAGAACAGGAGTTGAAAACAGCATGAAACCTACCAGGGAATGGGAAAAAGGAAGATGGCAGATACTGTTAACAGTCTACCCACTATCTATTGCCCCTTCTTTCTGCAATTTTGTTTAGGGAAGACAATGTGACCAACCCTGGGTAAATGAGTCATGATCATAGCCAATCAAGATAGTTTTGTGTTGGCTTTCTTGGCATCCTTTGCAACTAAAGATTAAAATGTGACCAGTTTTAGTCAATGAGACCCAAGTAGAAATTTGCTAACAGGAAACAGGGAAGGAATAAGGCAGGATCTTTGTTCCCTGATGTAAGAGGAATAATGGGGAAGGATATGGGTATGATGCCTGGAGCTGCAGCAGTCATTTTGCAGTCAGAGGCACCTGCTTGTGGATGCTAAGAATGGTAGAGCAGAACGTTAGAAAGAGCAAGGTTCCTGCTGGCATCATGTAGCAGCTGAAACAATGCCAACAACCACTCAATGACAGTTTTCTTGCTATGTGAGGAAAAAAAAAAAAACCTGATTAGCTTAAGCCACACTTAATTGGGTTTTCTTCTATGAGGTAGATACTTTATCACCTTCATTTCATAGATAAGGAAACAGAATTTTAAAGGGTAACATGTCCAAGATCACTCAGATAAATGGCACAGCCTGGACGTGAAAACAAGTCTATCGTACTCTCTAATTCATGACTTTTTCCTTGTTCCCCTAAAGAAATCAGACCATGAGCATCAAGAGCATTTCCCTTAGGAACCCCCCTCCGCTGCTGGTGGGAATGTAAGTTGGTGCAGCCACTGTGGAGAACAGTATGGATTGTCCTCAAAAAACTAAAAATAGAGTTGCCATATGATCCAGCAATCCCATTCCTGGACCTATATCCAGACAAAAATATAATTCAAAAAGATACACACACCTCCTATGTTCATAGCAGCACTATTCACAATAGCCAAGACATGGAAACAACCTAAATGTCCATCGACAGATGAATAGATATAAAGAAGATGTGGTACACATATAGAATGGAATACTACTCAGCCATAAAAAAAGAATGAAGTAATGCCATTTGCAGCAACATGGATGCAACAAGAGATTATCACACTAAGTGAAGTAAGTCAGAAAGAGAAAGACAAATACCATATGATATCACTTATATGTGGAATCTAAAATATGACACAAAAATGAACTTTTATGAAACAGAAACAGACTCACAGACATAGAGAACAGACTTGGGTTGACAAGGGGGAGGTGAGAGTGAGAAAGAGATGATGTGGGAGTTTGGGGTTAGCAGATGCAAACTATTATATATAGAATGGATAAACAACAAGGTCCTACTGTATAGCACAGGGAACTATATTCAATATTCTGTGATAAACCATAATGGAAAAG
Source organism: Balaenoptera musculus (assembly GCF_009873245.2). Classification (NCBI taxonomy): domain Eukaryota; kingdom Metazoa; phylum Chordata; class Mammalia; order Artiodactyla; family Balaenopteridae; genus Balaenoptera; species Balaenoptera musculus. Next base: position 52,441,712 of record NC_045785.1, on the reverse strand, counting down.
AATATATATAAAAAAAGAATGTATATATATGTATAACTGAATCACTTTGTTGTACAGCAAAAATTAACACAACATTGTAAATCAACTACATTTCAGTTTAAAAAAAAAAGAGCATTTCCCTCAGTATCCTGAAACCTCCACTGATTGGAAACATCATTATCAAAACACATTTCAGGGCTGGAAATTTTGACGGCAGTTCTGCATTTGATACTATGGTTTTCTGACTTCACTGTAAGGCTATCATCAAATTCTGATCTAACTCCTCTCAGCTCTTTACACCCATTCACAGCTTCTTGTTTCAATCTCTTCCCCCACTTCATTTTCTATCCCACTTTTCCCACAATCTCAAGGGCTAATTAAATAAATACCAGACGTTTGGTCCTTTCTCTTCTTCCACGAAATCTAAAATTTCCTGCGAAATCTCCCTTTTCTCTTCCCCTTCTCCATTGCCACTGATCTCATTTAAATACCGGAAAAGAAGCAAGCATGAAAGGAACCACTATTTATTGTGCACCTACTGTGTGTCAGATCCCACGTAAGCACCTCACCTTAATTCTTTCAACGATCATCAATTCGCTTCAAGTAAGAGGTTTCCCCAAATTTTTTTGGAGCAAGGCAACAAACAAACAGAAAGGCTAAAACCAAACCAAAATATGCCATTAAACATGACGGGATCTCCGAAGTACTAAAAACTGAGGGAGAAAAAGGAGACCAGTACCTAGAACTGAGGCTCTTGCTTGGTTCAGAAGTGAAATTTGTGGCCGAGGACAACTAAAACGCGCTGCCCAACTAAAACTTGAAAGACAACGGTTCTGTTTATTGAAAAATGTGTTTTAAGCGTGTCTCATAGGCTGTCCGTGAGTCAGCTGCCAAGTGGCAAGAACTTACAGGCTGGGGTGGGGGCTGGGAAGCTGGGGGAGTTGCTCCTGCCCACAGTAAGAGGGAGCAGATGGCAGGCGTAACATCTCCGCGAGGCGGTGCTGACTATTCAACACCTACGGCTGGAGCAGAGAACATAAGAGAAAAAAATGACCAGGCACTGCCTTTCCCCGCAGATTCTGGGGGGTACATTCATTTGCCACAGCCCTTGCCACCCTCAGAGACATGATTTCCCCTTGGGAAGTCTCTTCTTCCTTGGGGCACAATTTGGCTTAAGAGGAGAAACGGGGTGCAGGGCAAGGATAGATGTGCCCAGTTGAATGAGGCTTTTGGAGTACCTTTAGGGCAGATGCTCAGTGAAAGAATCCACGAGATACTGATCTTGTGGAGGTGTTGTCCTAATTTTGTCCTAACTGGATGGTTACTTTAGACCCAGCATTTGGTGGGCAGGTTCTGCCCATATCTACACAGTAGCACATGAGGACGCATACAAGTCCTTCCCTGATGGGGCATGCTGAAGGGAGTGTGGGCTCTGGAATCAGAAGCAGGTTTGTGTCCTGGCTCTACGAACCCCCGGCTATGTGGTTCTGGGGAAGTCACTTCCCTCTCTTTAAACCTCAGTTTTTAAATCTGTATAATGGGGATAATAATAACGGCTCTGCCTACTTCAAAGGGTTGCTCTGAAGATCAAATGAGAAAACACTTTGTAATCCAGAAAATACTGTTTAAGTATGAGTTTAGTTATCAACTGAACAACAAATGCTATTATTTGGTGAGCATTTAACAGGTGTCAAGCATTTACTTTCTCTACACTAACAGAATTTAAGACTCAAAGCAACCGTAGAAGGTAGATAAATACAGTTATCACCATTTTACAGTTAATAAACCAGGCTAGAAAAATTGAATTACAAAGAAAAAATTTTAAAAACTACAAAAAATGAAGCACACATACTACTGCTAAGTGATGAAATAAAGCTCCAACCAAGATCTGAAAGGAAAGCTCACAATCTCAGCTGCTCTGCTATCTGGGCTCTGGGCAGAGGCTGGCTGTTCTCACAGATGCAGACTAATGTCATTAGTAAAGGTCTTTTTCCCAGGCAGGATGAGAGAATGAACTCAGTCTTGATTTCACAGATGCAGGCTAATAGGAAACTGGGGCAGGTCTTCAGAAGAACCAAGTGCAGCGTCGGTCCTATTCCTTGATGTAAGAGGATGAGTCAATCTTAGACCATAAAGAGAAAACGGTCAGTAACCTTTCATTATAAATGGTTAAGGACGAAGATAGTATTCAGGAAAGAGAGAAGTTCTGGAGACAGACTGGTTCAAACCCTGGCTACCTCGTTTGCCATGGGGCAAGTATACTCTTTGAAACTTCAGTTTCCTCGTCTGTTAAATAGGGATAACAGCACCAATCTTAGAGGGCTCTGAGGCCTGTAGGGAGTGCAGGCACACAACCTGGCACGCACTGGAGCTTAATAAATGCCCATTTGGCCAATTAACTTTTTTCAAAGTTAGGAGTAAATGGAATTTTATCTGCCATTCCTCTCCAGTCCTGGGAGTCTTCAGCTGTATGGGCTCGTAACAAAAATGCTCAGATCCAATTCTAACTAGAAGCGGGAGGATAATTTTTTACTTTCCTTTCTCTAACGAAATCTGAGTTTCCTGCCTTTGCAAATTATCCAGGCTGCTCCTTGAACTTCTGTGTGGTACCTAACCTCCTACAGGCAGGCAGCTGGAGTCGGGGCAGGGAGGGGGCAGGGAATGGCTTCAGCTCACTGCAGTGCAATCTCAAGTGAGCTTGGTGCCCTGGGTGAGAACATTACGCAAGAAGGGCTGTTTCTTGGAAATGAGGGATTGGGGGGGTGGGGTCTGGCTGATATGCCAGCAGTGGGAAAGGATTCTAATTTTATCTGCTTGGTCCAGAGAAGACAGAACTCAGCGTGTCTCTCTACCTAAGGTGGGATAAAGCCTTATTGACCAGCTCATGGCAAAAATTAAAAGTACAGAAAAAAGGTAAAATGTATAAGAACCAGACCCATATCATCAGTCCAAAGTTAGACAAGGACAGAAAAACTATCTAGCCTTTTCTGTCCCTTCCACCCTTTGGGAAGTTTTTCTACCCAGCTCTCTGGTCTCAAAGCCTCTTAGGCAAATCCTTATTGTAACTGGTTTCACACTGCATTATTAATGTTGTTGTCATTTACTATTATTTTTTACATCTGTTTCCTCTATTAGACTTTGAACAACTTGAGGAGAATTGTTATTCCCTGACTTCTGTAGGTGTTGGGAATATAGTCAGAAATGATGAGTGATTGATGAAAGGGACTTAGGAAGTTTTGCATTTTGCAGATTGCCTGAGCTTTGGTTTCTTAGGCAGAGTTTCAGGAATATGACACACAGAATGGCAACAGATCCAAACGCTCTCCACATCCACCACCTCCCTATGTTCCTTGTGCATCCCCACCAAAGGCAGACAACGGGTGCTATGCCCATAATTTAGCTCTTCAGGGACCTCTCCAGATCAGCAGGTTTCCAGCACAGTGAAGTGTGGGGTTTGTGCATACATTTGTAAATTTCATGAGGCAAAGGCAGCCACACTGCTTGCGAGTCAGGCAGCTAAATGATTTATTAAGCAAAGGTTACGGCACCTGGGCCTTTTTGTCAACAAATCAGGCCCATGCCATGCCAAGCGATTCTTCTAATAACCCAAATGGTAATTCGGTTTTAAATAGCATTTCAGATACCACAATTCTGTTGAGGTAAGAACAGTGATAGATTTGGGTGTCAGGGAAGAAATGCCTGTTTTCTAGTATTGTTTGCACTCATTTTTCATTTTAAAGAATTAGTCCTCATTGGTGTTCTGCAGGTTAAGCATTTTATTTGAACATTCTGATTAAACTAGAACCTGAATAAAAATGAGTTCTTTGCTCAGTCCTTCTGTGTGGGAATTGGTATTTCTATTTATTACCTCACGATGAAATATTAACTTTTTTTCTCTAAATAAATGCCTCCTCTTAATGGCTCTCGTTTTCAGGGATCAGATTAAATTATGAGATGCAACTGAAATGGCCATTGGCTTTCTGCTGTTTGAGACGATGTCATGCTCTCTTATATCATTCAGTGGGCGTGCAGGGGACATTAATAGTGTCCCAAGTGAAGGAAATACTCTATGCCCCAGAGTCTTTTCTATATGTTAGTATCAACTGTCATGGTGGACAATATTGAAAAATAAGAGATTCGGGGGGGGGTGGTCACGGTTTCTTAGAACAGATGGGTGTTTTAAAGGCTGTCAGGAGGTGGCTATCCCCCCATGTTAATGATGAGCTACAAAATGTAGGAGTATACGGAAAACGAAAGGCAAATCATGATAGTAGCAGAGGTAGCAGACAAGTGATTCAGAAGAATGGGACAGATAACTTGGCAGGAATGTTCCAACAGAGCCAAAAGCTGGGGTCAGATAGACAGTGCAATTGGAAGGCAATCTGAAAGAAAACTAGCTCAAGGCAAGGCTAAAGAGAAGGCAATTCTGTCTCAGTGAAGGGAGGAATTCTCTGGAGGAAAAAAGATAGACTGGAAGGGAAGGAGGAGAAAAAATGGCTTTCAATTATCCATGCTATCTTTCCCTACCAATCATTACAGATGATGAATAGGTGCAATAAAATCCAATATTCAATTTTTCCTATTTACATGGAAAGAAGGCCATAATATATTGTTACGGGGAAGAAACAGCAGGTTACCAAACAGTGTATATAATATGATCTCATTTTTGCAATATATTTGTATGTGTAGAAGCAGTCTGGATGGATTTAGACAGAAATGTTAACAGTAGGACTACAAGTGATTTTTATTATTTTTCCCATCTGTATTTTCCACAATTAACATGTATCACGACTGTAATAAGAAAAAGTCATTATTTTTAAACTTCCTTATGAATCATGTAGATTCAACCCATATCTGCTGACTACCCACTATGTGTTGGACATGAGAGCACAAAATGACAGTGGATTTTTTGATAAACAATCCACTCTTCCTGGCTGTTTTACAGAATTTTAGACACTCAAGTGGAGAAAGGACCATGAAGAGTTTATCTAATGATTACATTTAAAAAATTGTGGTGAAATACACACAACATAAAATTTACCATCTTAACCATTTTTAAGTGGACAGTTTAGTGATATTCAGGACATTCACACTGTTGTGCAACCATCACCACCATCCATCTTCAGAGCTTTTTTCATCTTATAAAACTAACACTCTATACCACCAAACAATAACTCTCTATTCTGCCCTCTCCCCAGCTCCTGGCAACCACCATTCTACTTTTTGTCTCTATGAATTTGACTACACTAGGTACCTCACATAAGTGGAATCGTATAGTATTCGTCCTTTTGGGACTGGCCTATTCCACTTTGCATAATGTCTTCAAAGTTCATCTATGTTGTAACATACTGCAGAATTCCCTTTCTTTTCAATTCTGAATAATATGTATGATACCACATTAAAATGGTATACACAAAAAAATGTATATACCATATTTTGTTTATCCATTTATCTGTCAATGGACATTTGGATTGATCTTACCTTTTGGCTATTGTGAATAATGCTGCTACGAACATGGGTGTACAAGTATCTCTTGGAGACCTGGCTTTCAATTCTTTGGGGTATACACTCATGATTAGATTTTAGTGCAATCTCAGATTTAAAACCAGGGAATACGTCAGTGGTATTCCTGAGAGTTGAGCATCAGTCTCTGTTTGAATATCTGCAGGGAAAGGTGCTCACCGGCCCATGAGGCAGTACAGCACAGTGGTTTGAGAGCATAGGCCTTGGAGTCAGACAGAACTGGGGACGCATTCTTGCTCTGCTCCTCACCATGTGTGGCCTTGGGAAAATCAACAATCTCTTCAGATCTCAGGTTTCAAATCTATAAAGTGGAGATAATTATATATATCCTATTGGGTGGCTGTCAAGATTCGTTGGATAATGTACCTAAGGTACTTAGTACATAGAAAATGCTCAATAAATAGAGGCTCTGTATAATCAAAGAACTCTTTTTTTTTTTTTTTTAAAGAAAGGTCTTATGATAAACTGAAAGCTGCCTACTTCAAATGTCTATTCATTAGTTGGAATTCTATCTGCTGGAAAAAACAGGGACCATATCTAATCTGTCTTCTACAGGTTGATGTTTCAAGTATTTTAAGAGGTTTCTTTGGGGAAAAGGGAGACCATTTTATTTTGTATTTGTTTATGGATTTCTGTGCAGGATACCTCTCCTGCATTTTTAAAGCTTACCTATCTGCTTGGGTGACGCTTCAATTTTTACTTCTTTAAAGGCAGAAAAGAAAATATTGTTTTCCCAGAAAACTTTTCCCATAATTCAATTAATACAAATTTCATGCCTTATTAACAAAAATATTTATATAGGAAAATGCAAGCTTGCCTAGGAAATTACTAATCTGCAGGCCATGTTCAAATTATGTCTTAAAAAATTCCTGTAAATATTCCTCTTCTGAACTGATGTCCTCTCAAAAAGATTACCTAAAAATATTATTTTTATGATCTATATCTATATGTGCCTACCATTTTAAATGGTTCCAGAAAGTAGTTCCTTTAAAAAAACAAAAAGAGTTAATATATATACCTAAATATTAAAATACTTAGAGCACATAATTTTTATCTCAGGATATTTTTTGGGGGAAAAAGAGTAACTCCATTAGCGCAGTTTCTCATAAGATAATTGGGGATGGCTTCCTTCAAGCCAAAAGTGGCAGGTGTCACTGTGATAAAAACCATTTAAGCTGTTGTCTCTATGATGCCAAATATTTAACAGAAACCCAAAAAATTCAGTTCCAGATGCCAATACTGGGTCTACATGACATCATTCATACAGATGCGTAGAAAATCTGGATTTTTAAGAATTGAATTTTTGTGGTCAACATCATGAAGACTCAGTTTCTGGGTTAAATAAGGCATTTGTGAAACAAAGCCATGTTGGAATAGAATACGTTTTGATTATAGAGAAACAAATTGAATGGAATGCAGGGTACAATTTCAGTTCAGTGAATCACAGCTTATATAAAAATACTATATAAAATACAAAACAGGACATTTCCAAACTGCATTTTTGAGGTTCTTAATGAAGTAACCTGAGCCCACTGGTGCTTTGAGAAAAGCAATCATCCAATGTAAAGCTACTGTCCCCAGTTTTCCCCTTCTCATTGACCTTGATCATGTGAGCCAAAAGTACAATCAGAAATGTTTCTCTACTGTAATGCCTTTGAGGTAATTATTCAACTTCAAATTCACCAGTTAAATATTTGAAGGTATGGGAAAATAAGCAATACACTGGAACAATTTTATGGGGAGTACTGAATAGGCGATGTTAATTCCAGATGCCATGTACCTGCCAGTTTCAGAAGAAACAGCAGAAGCGGGAAATTCAAGAGTTAACCTTTATTCTCCCCTCCCTCCTTCCCCTCTCCCTCTCCTCCCAGCTGCCTCCTCTGAGGCTGTACTTTCTGTGACCCTGCTTCAGTGTAAGGAAGGCTTCAGATGCAATGCTGTTTAACCCACGCTGTCGACACAGCAATAAACTAAAACCCTTCGCAGAGAAAGCAAACGGACCCAGGAAAGCAAATCTATCTCGTTCATAAGCACCTGCTCATAGTGTTACAAACAAAGATGAATAGTTATAAATTAGGCATCTGGAGATTACATACCAAGGCACATGCACAAAATATCTTGGAGAATTTTTCAAACACTGCGTTGAGAACCTCAAAGAGAAAATTCTTTACGTCAATTCTGAGAATATACAGTCACATTCTAATTAGGAGATCAGAGAGTAGTTTCTTCCAAAACTTGCATCTAATTCTATTCCACAAATCTCTAAGTATCTTTATATATGCTACCTTTGAATTCCGAAAGTCTTGCACTGTTTCTCAATTAACAGCAGCTATTTCAAAACTTTTAAAAGAGATTCTTTCTCCTTGGCCTATACTAGCACAAAACACAACTATCTATTGAAAAACAAACTCTAGATGTCCTGGCATACTCTTTTTCAATCACCTACGTCAAAATATGACATTGTATTCACATAATCCCCTCCCACCCCACTGGGGCCAGCGAAGCCAGTAACAAACACCTCCTATTTCAGTACCAACACCAGCAACTTAACAGCGCTCAGGAACCCTTTCTTTTCCTTTCTCTTAGAAAGTCTGCCAGGTTCCTGGGGACCCTATAATGAGTACATAAGAGTGACTGGCCCCCCATTCCCAGCATGCACTCTGATGTCGCCGGCAGCCAGAGTACACTTTCCAGGTTCAATAGGGGCCTACTTCTGTCTGCTTGCGTGTAGAGAGGCACAGATTCCTAAAAGAGGGAGCACACGCTATCCAGCCTGGGAAAATTTTCTTCCCATAGCAAAAGCAGTTCTGGCACAGAAACCCTCCTCTCCTACCCCCTCAATACAAGAAGCAAAAATTGCAGGCACTGTTTTCCATGATTTCTAAGAACACATGGAAATGTGGCTGAAGGGCCAGGATGGGTAGGGGTCGGGAGGAAAGGGGACTGAACAGGGACTGGGAAATGCAGCCTGTTGTGCCGAAAGACGAGTTACAATGCACCTGATGAATAAAACAAGCTGCACCACATACAGAAAAGATGAGAGCGGCCCACCTGTGTCTGTTGAGGGATATTTACAAAGCTTGGATCCCGTGGTCCAACACTGACGAATCGGTTTGCGGGGGAGGTGCTGGGTGTCGAGTAGGCTGTGAAGGGAAGGGACACATGCGTTCAGGAAGCAGCACGAGATTGCACACACAAACAACACCAAAACACACAGTCTCCGAGCCTACGCGGCTGATTAACAAGGAAATGTGCAAACACTGTAGCTAGCAGAGGGATCTGGCTAGCAAGGGCATTTTAGACAGTCAAAAAGGGAAGGGGTGTTGGCTTCCAAAGACTGTTGGAATAAAACGATGTCAAATTGGTGCTCAGATGAGCTCTTTTCTCCTTCCATCATACAAATTAGAACATGCAGGACATTTGTAAAGTATACTTTCTGAGTTAAACATGAGCTCTGGGGTCAGAAAGAGATATCCTAGTCTTTAAAAGCACAGGAGAAAGAAATTAGATAGAAAGGGGAGGAAAGTAGTTCATTTTACAACCTTACTTTTCACCCTATTACCCTCCTAAAGATCATGAAATGTTCCTGTGCCTCTATCTCTAAATATGGAAGAGGAGTCTTTATAGAAGGGATTGGGTTCTCCAGAAAAGTGGTGGAAAACCATTTAGAGCACGCTGTCTTTACAGGCTCAGTGGGGCGTCTAGAATTTTATGATGCACAAAATGCTCTTACGGTATTAACATTTGTAGTCTTCCCACCCTAGAACCCTTCTGTTCAGGCACAAACCACCAAGATCCCGTGTAAACCTGGAACCTCAGGTACCACACTTCAGCCAACTATCCTTTTCACAGTATATGAACGTTTTGTTGTTGGTTTTTATACTTATATTTAAGAGCTTCACTCTAGTTTAGAGAGAAAAAATTCTGTGATTCTGGTGTTTCATTGGTTCATATATCCAAATGAACATTTTGTTTTCTGGCGTCCTTCAATTCACTTCTTTACCACAAACTCCAAGGATTTATTCACATTCTTTACTAAAATTTTTAGATAGACTATTATTTAATTTCAAATTTCTTAACAATACTTGTAAAAGGCATAAGTTTTCTGGACTAACACGAGACATGCACCATCTAAAAGATGAGAAGGATTTGCATTTCTTAAAAAACACAGATAATTGAGGGAATAATACCAAATTCCTTTGCCAGATTTTTTCCCCCTTGTTGACATCATCTGCTTCTCTTCCTTTGATTTTCTGTTTCAGAGAAAACTGCTCAGACTTCTTGTTTCCCTTGTTAAGCACATCTAGAGATAAAATTTCCACCAATCTGGGCCAAGTCCTATTGGTCATTAGAGCTAAGTCACCCACGCAGAGCTGTGATGGTCACGTGGGTATGGTTGTGTTAAATCAGCATGGAACAGAGAAGGAACATAAGGTTCCCCTGATGTCTATTATTAAGAAACTTTTTGTTGTTGTAGTATTTGTTTTAGAAGAATTCGTCCAATAACAGCTTTATATAAAATGATCTAAATGTATGATACACTGTACTGTCTAGTAACGTGAATCCACTGATTTCTTCCCCAGCCTATCCTATGTCAGATTAACCTGAACAGATTTGAGAAATACCTCTGCATTTAGCCATTCTGTATGTGCCTCTCACTCACTGGTATGGGGGAAATTTGCTTTTTTTAAAAGCTCAGTAAAATACTCTTTATTAATTGTTTCATTCAGCCTATTGCTCTACTTTGATATGCTCTCAGAAGTCTCAACAGAAAGTTGTGTATTGAAAATGATGTACTATAATTAGCTGGTAGTGAATTTACCTGCTTCTAGGGCACAAAGAGGATGTGGGAGAGACAAGGAGGAAGCTAGTAGATAAAATAACCTGTTAAACCTGTTAGCCGTTAGGAGGAAAAAAAGTGTTTTTTCACATGTGAATAGGTAGGAAGGTTGAGAAGGAACAAAAAGGCATGAAGAGTAAGCTAAGGTTCTAAGACTAAATGACTGATGACAGATGCTGAACCACGAGGCCTTGGTTTGATGGTCCTAGCGGAGCAGTGTGTGCATGTCAGCCCTGGTCACTGCAGACACACAGCAGGATTTCCTATGACGTTTTTACCATATTGGTGACGTCAGAAACAAGCATGCTGATTGATCCTAGGATACATGGCACTTTTTTTTTCTTTTTCTTTTTGGTGTGTGAATATAGTCCTTCGTTGACCATACATAGCACTAAGTCTGGAAAAGTCTGTATTACATCCCATTCTCTATTTTGCCATTTTGAAAGCAGGGTTAGCATACAAATAATTGAGTCACTCAAAATTACCATGAGGCTAACAATCGGCTATTGTCCCTTCTTCAATCATGAGACAAAACATCCCAGAAGGCCTTTAATGTTCTCACAGGCTATTAAAACTACTCCAAACTTTATTCTGGTTTTTAAAAAACAGAGCAATGCTGAGAGAGGTGGCAATGTGTTTGCCTTTTTAAGAAAAGGATATTACAACTACAAAAATCTGAGAGTCTCTGAGTTCCATCGAATGGAACAAAAAGTGCCCAGGGAAATTTATTCTATAGAAAGTTGATTCTGGGAAAAATCAAGGACACAGGAAAAACAAGGGAAGGAAGAAAGTCTGACTCATCTTCCATTATTGTAGCTACAATAGGCAGAGTGTTCACCTATAACAGGATGTAGTTCCAGAGATGATATGACATAAGTTGAATCTGATTTTCCTAAAGAAACAGTGGAATGAGGGAGTTATCCTGTTAAACAAAAGCCTCAGTTGAAACTTTTTATTAAAACAACCATATATACCATGGTTATATACCATGTGAATCAATTACACATGCCCAGTTAAGAGTTTTCAACATGAATATAAAATCAAGTAAAGGGGGCAATGTGGTAATGAATTATATACAACTGTGTTTACTATGCTATTATAACACATTCATTATCTTTCTTAATTATAATTTTTGCCTATTTACAGCAGCAATAATCAAATGCTGCTGGAGGAGCTTCAGGACATCATGAAATCCAGAAAATAATTTTCTAGGAAGATTATTGTAGCCATTTTTGAGAATTCTGGAGGGAAGATTCGGGGGCATTTTACGATTTTCTGATAAAGTCAACAGGGAAATCAATTTGCTTATATAACCTCATTGTAAAAGTCCTCATGGCAAACATGACTATTAGAAATCAAATTATGATTGCTTGCCTGTTTCTGAAAAAGAAAGCATTTGCTTTTTTTTAGCAGCCATTTTACCTACATGAGCAGTATCACCATGGACCATTTTCTTAACATTTTGAAAAAACATTCCTATAAGAAGCTTCCACCAGCTCTTATTTGGGCTAATCTGATCGTACTTTTTCTCTTTCTAACATATTTCTTCAGATTACCCAAGACTCTTAGCCTTAGCCACAGGGGTAAGTACCAAAATCCCAAATCAGAATTTGATCCCATATCCTTCTGTGTTGCCCACTTACCATATGCATTGCTAATTCTATAATCCTTCACTTAGGCAGTACAAGTTGGGCCTCAGGATGATCAACTGGAAAAACAGTTCATGAACAGTTCTTTCTTTATATGCAATCGGGCCTCTGCGGATGCTGGAATCTATCTCTAGGGAGATTGTGGGATGGGCAGGGAGAGTGGCAGAGATCACCCATTAGCCCCGCTCTTTACAACCCTGCAGGTGTTCCCCGGGAGAACAGCCTCTATGTCCTCAGAAATGGATCTAACTGACTGCCTGCAAGCCAAAGAGAATTCCAACTTTTGTTGTTCCCAGGTTGTCTGTTTTTTTTGTTTGTTTGTTTGTTTTGTTTTGTTTTTCTGAATAAGAAGGAATAAGGGATGTGTCTGGATAGAGGAATCATGGCATTTCTAGATGAATCAGTTTTGAGTCTGTAATAGCCTTCACCCAACAATCATACCTGACCATGGTGCTAAGAAAGTGGTCAAATTGTTTTGAATAAAAGATGCTTGGAGTTTTCCTGTTTTGGGGAAAAAATATGACTGAAAAACAAGATATTAAGATATTAAAATATTTGTATCAATGTCAGTTGATGTTTCTTTAAAAACGGTATCAATAAAACCACTCAAATCTGACAAACTAGAAAATGTGAGTGCATCAGCTTGTTTTCAAAGTAGGCAGCCAGATTCAAGATCTAGTTCAAATTTAGCAACCCCTGAAATGCGTGTAATCACTGAAAAACAGAAGAGCGAGAAAATTTAGATAGATTTCTCTGTAGAGCTTGGGTGTGAAAGGAGAGCTGACCTTTGGACGAAGCCCCCTCCAGTGTCCACAGACCAGCCACCAGGAGGTTGAGTGGTCAGGTGGCCTGGGGCTGAACGGCCTGAGGATAGTGATGGTCAGCTCCTCTGCTGGAGCGGGGGAGTGGGGGATGACCTGGTGAGGCACCTTGGCAGGAAAGACAATGTAAGACAGCTAGTGAGCTTTGACATTCTTTGTGTGTGTGTGTGTGTGTGTGTGTGTTAGATATTTGTCTTTTTTTTTTTTTTAGTATATGTGCTGCCGAAGCGAGCACAGATATTTGTCTTTTTAAAAAAATTTTAATTGAAATATAGTTGACTTACAATGTTGTTAGTTTCAAGTTTACAGCAACGTGATTCAGTTATATATATATATGTACGTGCCTATTCTTTTTAAGATACATTTCCATTATAGGTTATTACAAGATATTGAGTACAATTCCCTGTGCTGTGCAGTAGGTCCTTCTTAGTTCTGACATTCTGAATTTACTTCCAGACACAGGAAGCAACAAAGTTCCCCAAACCCTGGCAGACACAAAGTTTGAAGAGAAGTTTGTGATCTGTTTCATCAGAGATTCCAACTACGTAAAAGGAGGGAATACCAATTCTTCATTCCCTTAAACTCTACCAAGTCTAACCGCCGTGGTGCATCAAGGAAAGATAGTTTAATATATTCATATTCTCTCCCTCTCTCTCTTACTCTTTCTCTGTCTCTGTCTCTCTCTCGTGTGAACACTTCCTCTGTGCCAGGCTCTATGCTAAGTGTTACGGGAGATAAAAAGATAAGCCAGACACACGGCTATCCATGAAATGTTAGAGTCTAGTGGGGAGAGATGAGTACAGAAAGTGAAAATATGAGTGCCTAAAAGTAATATAAATAAAAATCTTTAGGGTGTTAAAGGACAGAAAAGTGACACCTGGCAGGGGAACAGGAAAAGCTTTGTAGAGGAGATGGAGATGGCTGTGATGACGGGCTGTAAAAGATGTGTTGGTTGACAAGTTCAGATGGATTGGGGATCACAGAGGAATCTGCATGAGCAAAGAAACAGAGGTGGGTGATGGGGATGTCAATCGCGGAGGGAAAGGAGAAAAGACGGGACGCTGTGAATGACTCTGCCATAAGGTCAGGGAAGATAAAAATTTAAGGATCAGAGTCTTGAATGTTTGAAAATGGAGGAGAAAAAGTCTATTGAATTTTTCCTTCAAGAGGAAGAAATAATTTATAAAATTATCAAAGATACCAGATTTCCATTCTAAACACCATTAAGACCATTAGGCATCCTAACACTTTAAACCTTTCCCCTCCTATCTCAAAATCAGTATACACTTCACATGTTCCCTTGTGTTCAGAAACTCAGACATATTCACATGTGCGGATATCCCTTTAAAAATGCTAGTCAAAAATTCAATTTCATTCAGCTAGACTTACTGCCTGCCCAGGAATGTGCTGGTTACTGGACAGAAGCCATCCAAACAAGTTTAGGAATGCAGACTTGAACAGATCACTGTGTCTTCAGACTGCAATTTGCTAAATGTTTATCAGTGACACCTGACGGTGCACGAGAAAGCATTCAGTTGCAAACTGAAGCAGTGAGATGACTAAATACCTAATTGAAATAGCTTCTGCAATCTTAACTGCACAATCACATGTTACTAGTTTTTAAAAAAAGCCCTGTGAGAAAACTTTCATTTCTAGAAAAAAATGTGGAAACTATTAGAAAATAGATTGGCTAATTTCTAAATGAAGCCCATTACAATTGAACTCATTTGGGAACTTGAACAACACTATTTCTTGCCAGGTCATAAAAGAAATGCTGGAGGATATTGGAGTTTTTTTCCTTCGAAGAAATCTATGAGTATCGACAAGTTTACAGGGCCTGGGTTAGCATTATTAATGTAATTATACAGCCAAGGAAACACATACAGCCTTTGTTGACACATGAATCCCCAGTATTCAGAGGTTTAGAAATTCCCACGTGAATGAATGGATATTGTAGTTTTCATCCAGATGTTTGGAATCTAGAAGATAACCACACTGAATTTCCATTACTTTGATCACATCTGTGCAGTCAGTTACCTCATTCTATTATCTCTGCAGATCTTTTGTCTCTACAAACAAGCTACCAACAACACAAAAAGACACAGCCCTCAGGGCATGAAATTAAAGCCTACTTATCGCTAGTAAATTATTACAGAATAACATACCCACAAGCCTTCTTCCTGAAAAGCTAATGAATTCGAACTTTAATATATTAGCATTACTTAACATGTATGGTAACAATTTGCATGAAATGTTTAATGTGCCAATAGTTCTCAAAAAATCATGAAAAGAATCAATTTAAGCAGATGGCTTTGCTCTGCTGGTCTCTCTACTTGTATTAGGGATCTTCATAGGGGGCAGGGGCTTAAGTGACATCATGATTTGGGGTAAAACGTACAGAAAGGAAGGTATAAGCCAATTCATGTGTGCACACAGAGAGAAGGGGATCAGAGCAACTTGTAAACTGGAGGTGCTTTGACGTTACGTTACCAAAATCTGTGTGATAAAGAGGTACTTTACAATGCCTGTTTCCTGTAAACAACCTATTTATACTGCCTATAATATTCTTTTCCGTAATAACTTAAAGGATAGGAATACAGCCTTGTTTCAGTTCATTTAAATTTATTTCTAATGACTAATCCACATTCTATGTCATGTATTTTTACATGTATGCCTGTGTGTTGTTCAACTGATAGAACGTATTTATTGATCAGAAGCAACCACATAGATGGATAGGCACAGGTGAAAGTAATATTAAAGAGCCACAGGGAATAAACCCTGGATTCAGCTGGGGTTTACTAAAAAAAGAAACCTAGAGCAATATATTGGATCCCTCCCTCTTGAAAGGCTTCTGCAGCCTCTCCAAAGGCAGTGTAACTTCGGAAACCCACTTCTGAGACTATATCCTCAACAAATACTTAAAAGTACATATAAAGATTTATGCTCCAAGATGTTCATTACAGCATTACTTATAAGTGCAACAAACTGGAACCAACTGATGGAATATTGCAGCCATTAAAAATGTTTTAAAATAATAATGACACCATGACATGTTTATAATACGAAATAAAATGAATAAAATTAGGTTACAAAACTGTATATATGTGTATATATATGTATGCACACACACACACATATCATGATCAATTATGTTTAAAATATGCACAGAAAATGACTGGAAAATATGCACAGAAAGTGATTATCTCTAAAGACTGGGATTATGAGTGATTTTAAAACACCTTCCAGTAATTCTTAATCTTAAATAAAATAAAGACAAACAGAACCTGAAAGCCCCAAATAATATTTTTATTTTTACAGCAGTGCAAGGTAGTTAATAGAAAATGAATTTTAGAATCAGAAAATCCTGGATTGAATCCATTCAGTCTCTTACTAGAAATGTGACCTTGGCAAGCAAGTTAACCTCTCTGAGTGTCTCTATATAAAAAGTTCAGCATAGTAAATATTATTTACTCTAATACTCCCAGCTCTTTAAGGCTTCACCCCCTCTGTGAATGTCTAATAGGCGACCCTCTCCACAGGAGCAATCAGAGAGTGATCCCTAAGGAGAGGCTTAGCCAACAAGATGGGAAATCTCCAGAATCCCACTGTACTTTATATTAAAACAGTTGAAGAAAACTGCTAAACTCATCCCATCAGGGACTATTGATTCCAAACTCTGATCAAGGGCATTACACCCTGAGATATCTGCCTTCCACCAATTAAAAAAATAATACTCAAACCTCTCAAGGGTTAATGTTATATCAGACTCAAATATAATTTGTAAGGGTGTAAGATGGCACAACTTTTCTGAAAAGCAGTTTGGAAACGTGTATCAAGAGGAATATTCATACTGTTTGCACTAGTAATTCCAATTCTAGAAATCTAGCCTAATAAAATTATTCAAGTTGGGGACAAAAATATATGTTCAACAATATGCTGGAGCATATTCCATAGGTTGGAACAAAAGTTAATGGTCTATGGTAGGAGAATAAGTAAAAATATTTAAAATCACATTTCTTAGCTTTTTATTTTTTTTATGAAGTAAGAAAAGGTGTAAAATACTCGTTAAGAAAATAACATACAAAATATTATATTCAGTAGGTCACAATCATATAAATATACACATAGAAATGCACTGAAAAAATGGGGGAAAACCAGACCAAAATGTTAATAGTACCTGGTTATAGGAGAATATGATTTTTAAAATCCTTTTCTGTATTTTTCAAGTTTCCTACATTGCCATTGTTATCTTTATGAAGAAAATCTTAAAACTCATCTGTCATTTCTGTCATCTGAAAAAGTAAAAAACTGAGGCAAAAATAAGACCTGAATGGGTTATGATAACCTAAATGAATGTAATCATCTATTGTCTGTTCTCTTTTGTCACTCACTCCTTCTTTACAAAGTTCATTTCTTCTCTCTTTTTTCCTGCTCTCATTCCTGGTTTTCATCCGATTCAATGTACCCAAGAGTTTTTATTGGAATAATTTAAAAGTTCTTTGGGACTTCCCTGGTGGTCCACTGGTTGAGACTTCCCACTTCTAGTGCAGGGGGCACAGGTGTGATCCCTGGTTGGGGAACTAAGATCCCACATGCCACGCAGTGAGGCCAAAAATGAAAAAAAAAGTTCTTTATGGCGTGTCTTAGGATTTTCAGAGGAAAGGTGTATGATATTATATCTTGAAACACAGTACGTGTCCTGGTAGAGTAGAAAGCACGGGGCTTTAGAGTCCAACAGACCCCGATTTGAATTCTGGTTCAGTCTCAGTTTTCTCTTTTTAAAAAGAGGGCTAACGATTCCAATTCTGCAGATTAAAATAACAATCAAGTGCAACTAAGGTAACGCATATGAAAATACCTATCGAAGTGCCTGATTTCCAATAATTATTTTTCTTTTTCCTTTTCAAAGTTAGACATTAAAAACTTGGGTTGTACAAAAAGTAGAAATACTCTTCAAAAAGTATTTATGAAAAATTATGACTTAAGATAGCATGTGTTCATCTGTATCCAATGGGTTCCTAAAGCTGAACTTGTGACCAAATAATAGCTACTGAGATTGAAAATGCTATCCTTGTACTCAATTCCATGTTCTCTGTGAGGGAAAAAGAATAGTATTCTTTACCAGAAAGAGCACATATTTTTGCTATCACACCCGAAGTTCAGGTTAATGCAACTAAAAACTAGATGTATAAAATTTGCCAAGGATTTTATGGACCGCATCCCTTCCCTGCCTCCACTGTGTGAGTTTTGGTCACTAGAGTTAGTGGTTGGGGTGTAAAGAAGAATTTTAGTTCACTGGACAAATACTTTAAAAATTAAATAAAGCATTATATTTGACATAAAAGGGGATTTAAAGCTCAGTAATACCTTTCATTCTCGTTGGGCAAGGCACTAAAGAACTACCCCCCAATGAACCTGTTTCCATCCTTCAACACACAGTCAAGTGTGTATATACATCCCCCACTCTATGGCAGTAGGTATTCTATACATACTTTTTCTTAGCGCTCTCCTTTGCGGACTTAATATAACTCAAAGATTATTCCATGAATTCATACAGACCTATCCTTACTTTTTTTTCTTAAAGATTTATTTATTATTTATTTACTTATTTTACTTATTTTTGGCTGTGTCGGGTCTTAGTTGCGGCACGCAGGATCTTCGTTGAAGCACGCGGGATCCTTCGTTGCTGCGCGGGGGCTTCTCTCTAGCTGTGGTGTGCAGGTTTTCTCTCTCTAGTCGTGGCACACAGGCTCCAGGGCGTGTGGGCTCTTTAGTTTGCAGCACGTGGGCTCTCTAATTGAGATGCGCAAGCTCAGTAGTTGTGGCGCAAGGGCTTAGTTGCCCCACAGCATGTGGGATCTTAGTTCCCTGACCAGGGATCGAACCGCATCCCCTGCATTGGAAGGCGGATTCTTTACCACTGGACCACCAGGGAAGTCCCCCTATCCTTATTTTTAAAGGGTTTCTAATGTATATCATATTGGTGGATATGATTGGTGTTACCAATCTTTTATTATAATCACTGTTGCAATGAATACTTGATGTATATCTTTGCTCACATGTCCAACACAATGCATGGCTTACATTTAAAATTTATATATATATACACACACACACACACACACACACACACATATATATGAATATATATAAAACGAAATTGTCCTCTGAAGAGGTTGAACCAATTTACAGTCCTCTAACAGTATAGGAGAGTGCCTGTTTTCCACACACTTACCAAGACTGTGTCAGGATCCTTTTTGGTTTTTGCTAATCTGATAGGTAAAAATACCATTCGAGTTTTAATTTGTATTGCTTTCATGCTACATGAATGAGACATCTTTCAAATGTTTCCCATTTCTCTATGTTTATATCATTTCATTGTCTTTCTGTTGGATTGTTGGTCTTTCTCATACTGACTTTAAAAAACTATTTATATATTACATAATTTAGCCCTCTGCCACAGGTGTTGCAAATATTTTTCCCACTTTATCATTGTCTTTTGACTTTGTCCATGGTGTTTTTTTCCAATGTATACATTTTTAATACTTTTAGAGTAGAATTTATCAGTTTTCTTTTCATGGATTCTGTTCTTTTTGTATTATTTGAAAGGCCTTTCTCACTCCAATATTCCACAAAAAGTTTCTCCTATTTTTTTCTTGGTATTTTTAAGGCTTAATATTTCTATGTTATATTTTTTGCACCACCTGGAATTTATTTTGGTGTAAGGAATTTTATTTTTTCTGGACAGCTACTCAGTCATCCCCATATACTTTATTGAATAATCCCTTTCCCTCTTCCAATATGAAATGTCACTATTATCATATACTAAAGTACTGTAGTTATGTAGGTCTCTTTCTAATTCAGAAGAATATAAAAACTTAAAATATAATGGGGATAGTAGCAGTGCTGACAGAAGAATAAAAATCAAGGTGGAAATAGAGAGATCAAAGTAAAATAAGTTCCCTGGCACTAAGTGACATCAGACAGTAACTTAAGAGTAGATAAGAAAGAGGAGGGAGCTCTTTAGAATTGTTCTATATCCTGTCTGGTGTTGGCTGGAAGAATCTACGATGTTATAAAACTCATAGAACTGTACACTAAAGAGTGAATTTCATTGAATGTACATTTTTAAAAAAAATTTAAAGACTAAAGGAATAGTGCAGCCATCAGTAATGAAAAACTGTTTTGTGAAAGGAAGCCGCTAACTTTTTTTTTTTATTCTCTTTTGTCCTTATCCACTGTCTCTTCTCTGAAAGAGGAAATACAGTCCTTAGTCATTTAAAAATTGTGTAAATATGACATATCATTCACTGACTTGTTCTAAATTCAATTACTGATTAAAATTATGTGTTTTACACATAAAAAAGTGTTGGTGAAAAAGAGAGCTGTCATTATTTGGGTGAAAACTCAGAAAGTAATTCTTCTAAGCATTCAGCAACGGTTCGAGCTCTGGAGAGCACTGGGGAATAAAGAAAATCTGCCTTTAGCAATAGCTCCTGTTTGTCCACCTTTTTTGCTATTCTTGTCCTATCTCCCTCCAGATCTTCTGCTCTCTTCCTTTCCCTGCTAACAAAAGTTACTCTCAGCCACAGAAACCAATCCACACTGAAGTATAAATGACCACTAATATCTTCCTCTGTACTATTCCCACAGGGTCTTCACTGCAAACATGGAAACTTTGGGCTCTGGATGCTCTGGCCAAGTAAGTGCATGAACTACAGGTTCCAAGTGGCTGGGTGTGAGTCATGATGTTGCTACCCTTGGCTGAGTGACCCTGAGAAAGTTACGTATATCCTCGTGCCTTGTCTTTCTCAATTAGGGTATTTACTTTTTAAAGTACGTACTTCATAGCGTTAATGTGAGGATTACAACAAGATAATACATAAAAAACATTTTTTAAAGTGCTTGACACATTAATAAAAGCTCAATAGTTTGTTGTGTTATTAATTTCAGACGAGAGCAGACAGTTGTGGCTACTCGGTAACCAAAAATCAAGTCCCATTGCTTTGTAATTTGGCTACAGTAGGAGCTAGTACCAAGCTACCATGGGATTATATAATCTTGGGAAATTAACCTCCACTCTCGAATCTCAGTGTCCTTGTCTATAAAATCCTGACCTCACAGGAGTCTTAGGAAGACGGAACGAGATAACATACATGTGTAAAGAGCTTTGCTAACCAAAAAGCATTGAACATATGTCAATTATTACACTAGGAAATTTTAATCCCCGTCAGATTATTATCTTCCTGGTTAACAGGTTCAAACTCATTCATATAATGAATATATACAAGATTCATCAGAGACATAAAAATAAAAAAGGGAACTTGTTATTACGTGCTTCTAATATAATAGAACTCTAGTTTTAAAAAATCAAAAGTTCATGGCTAAGAAGGCATGGAGAAAATTGTTTATAAGTCCTTTATGCATTTTTAAATTGAGTTTTTGTGTCCTTAATTAATTTAAAAGAGGAAAATATGCATGTTTTATCTTCCATCATAATTCAAAAGTGTTTCTTTCTTTTCATTATAATTCTAGGCTATGATGCCAATCTTCAGTTTCTTTTCTGGAAAAGTCCATTTTTATAGTATGTTCTTGGTGCCAACCTATTATAAAAAAATTGAATCTTACAATGCAATTAAGAAAATGAATAGTGGATTTTGAATTATCATACCACAAACAGACCCAAATGTAATGAGAGATTTCTCCTATTCTGGAGCTGTTGTCCTCAGGACTCTTAGGAATATCCATTTGTTTTATTACATGTTTGAAAAGGAGTCCCTCCGCAATTAATGAGATGGTGCATGTGGAAAAACTGAGTACACTGCGAAGAACTGCAGTAGGTAGGATGTTATTATAATTGGTCTCACCAGTAAGATACCTAATAGGCGTCTCCAAATATAACTTGGTCAAACCAAACTTCTGATCCCCACCCCTTACCCAGAACTGCTCTTCCTGCAATTTTTCCCATCTCAGTTTATGGCAACTCCATCCTTCCAACTGCTCAGGTCAAAAACCTAGGATTCATTGCTGATTTCTCTAGTGTTTTTTTTTTTTTTTCTTCTCAACCCACATCTAATGTGTCAGTAAATCCTATCAGCTTTACCTTTCAAATATTTCTCACCACCCCTACTGCCCAGATGCTGGTACAGGTCATTAGCAACTCTTGCCTGCATTATTGCAATGGTGTGCCACCTCCCCTCCCCGTGTTAGTTTTCTCCATTGTACTTACTGGTCCCTAAATTACTAGTTTACTTATTCTTTAATTATTGTTTGTCCCCTCCCTCTAGAATGTAAGCTCCACAAGGGAAGGGGATTGTCTGCTTTGCTCACTTTTGGATCCCTTGCACCTAGAATAGTGGCTGGCGTGTAGAAGACACTCATCATATGTATTGATTTTTTAAAAAAGCCTCTTAACTGGTCTTCCTGCTTTAATTTTTGCCCCCTGAAACCTATTTTCAACAAAGCCTTCAAAGAGTTTCTGTTAAAACCT
This sequence comes from Balaenoptera musculus, assembly GCF_009873245.2. Lineage (NCBI taxonomy): Eukaryota > Metazoa > Chordata > Mammalia > Artiodactyla > Balaenopteridae > Balaenoptera > Balaenoptera musculus. The sequence goes on along the minus strand of NC_045785.1, from coordinate 52,419,410 downwards.
AGGTAGTATCTCTCCTCTGCTCCCCATCTCACTCAGAGAAAATGCCAAAGTCCTAACAATGGCCTATAAGAACCTCCAACATTTGTCGCCTTCCTCCACCCCCTCTTGCTCCCCCATCTCCCAGTCACATCCACATTCATCCACATTACCCCTCAGACCTGGCCTCCCCCTACTTTCACTCATTCACTCACTCTGCTCTCACCACACTGGCCTCCGGGTTGTTCCTTAAACATGCGGGCTGGACTGGCTGATCCTCTTGCTTGGAAAGCTCTTCCCTCTACAGTCTCATGGCTCACCCTCTCACCTCTGTCAGACCTTTGTTCAAATCTCCCCTTCTCAGACAGGCCTTCTCCGACCACCCTATTTAAGTTGTATCCCACCCCCACTAATCCCAACCCCTCTGTGCTTCATTTTCCTACGTAGCACTTATGTATCACCATCTTACATCACTCCTACCTATTTATACTTATTATTTTATTTATCGCCTTTCTTCCTTCTGTAAAATGAAAGCTCCGCAAGATCAGGGATTTTTATCTCTTTCATTTCCTGCAGAAAATGAATGCTTTCCTAGCATCTAGAACCCTGCTGGCACATAGTGGATGGTCAATAACTATTTACTGAATGAATGAAGGAAGTGATATTCTCTCACTGGGTATCTAAACCCAGTTAATCAGCGGGAATGGAACCCATCCATTGTGAATTACTCTTAACCGGTTATTCTCTCTATTTGTCATGGTATCCTAAAGAGATCAGGCATAGTATATCAATCTTTCTCCAAACGAATCAACAGTATGAATGTCCTCCTTGAGAGACAGCAGAACTTTTATTTCCACCCTCACTACTGTGTTTTTTAAGGCACTGGTAAAGATTTTTCCCATTAAAATATATTTATTTTATAGGCAAACATTTCCCTCCCCAAATCTGCCTTACCCTGTTTTCCTGGCCACAGCTGCAAAGTTGCATATTGGTGCCAGAGGCAACTGATTAGTTTAAAAATATATACTCTGCTTTAGGCTGGCATCCATTTGTATTTCATTATAAGAGCATATTAAAAATGATGTCTTGGACTTTTAACTGTCTATAGCACAGCACATCTGTCACCCCAGTTCATCCTGACAATCTACCTATGAGAGTGTGTAGAGCAAAGTATTATTCCAACAGACACGGGAGTCCAGGCCTAGAAAAGCTGGTAATATAGGTGATCCTGGGCATGATTTCCTACTTTTATTTTTTAAATCTTTTTTTATTGCAAGTCATCTTAAACCCCTCAATAGGAAAGGCTGTCCTAGGTTATACAGTTAGAGTTTTGGAAAAAGCCTCAGTTTCAGACACACTGTTGGGATACTGAACATCTGTACTTAATACTCTGTTGTGATGTTTCTCCTCGCTAAAGCTGAGCTCTAATAAACTGACAAAGATAAACAGGATCCAACCATCCTGTGGTTTTAATTTCTAAGAAAGCACAGAATTTATGAAATGATACTTTTGCTCTAAATTTTTATCCAGTGGTAATCCAATTTTAGACACCCCCTCCTTCCACCCACAAGCTGGTTTCTGAAGGGAAGTTCTACCTTCTCTCTCAGACTTAAAACATCAGAATGATATTCCTACTAAACAGCTTAGAAGTCACTCACTCCAAAAAAATCTTAACTGAGGCTCCGCATCTGGACCCAAATCCCTCCCAAGTCTCTTGTGGCACCTATGTGCACCTCTGTCCCAGTGTTGTCAGTGTGAGCTACCCGTTTCCCAGCTGTCTCCTGCAATAAATTCCACATTTCTTTAGAGCAGGGATGAATCATCTTTGTATCCCCAGGGGCTAACACAGTCCTTGGCACATGACAGATACTCAATATATGAAGGATGAATAAATGAATGAAAGAAGGTAGTTATCAAAGATGAATGTTAAGGGAGAGGGGCTACATCACTCGTGGTACCTTTTCCCACCCATACACTCTTGGGCCCCTCCACTCCCTCACTTATTGTAGCGATTGGAAGTAGAAACTGGACGTGACTCGTCCCACCCCTTCCTCTCCTCTTTCCCTTAGGGAGACAGGTGCTGGCAGGAAGCACACGGCCACCTGGACCTCCATCAGCTCTACACAGGAGGGCAGCCCCCTCCCATGGGAAGGCCTGTGGTGGTCCTGCACTGCCAGAGACTGGGTGGGTTTGTTTGTGTTTCAGCATTAGGAAGTACATTCGCCTGTAGCTAAAAAATAAATTTTCTAATAGTAGAGGTTATAGTCTAGTCTTCCATCTGATTTTTTTTCTTGGATTTCATTTATCAATTAGTGCAGAAATTGGGGCATGGAAGAGGATTTGTTTTGCAGGGGTTCTTAAATCTCTTCCCAATGTGGACTGGTGGGCTTTGAGATTTTTAACTTGAGAGGCTTCTCTTATGCTATAAATTACAGATTTCCCAGAATATCACTGTCTTAATAATAAAGTAGAAGATGGTCAGGTGATAATTGCTGTGAAACAACATATGACTGTGAATTCAGCAAACCCCAGAAAAGACCAAAAAGGCTAAGATTTATGATGATAAAAACCCTTCTATGCCATCAGTAGAACACTTTGTTTTGTCTATATTCCTAGAATCCTAGGATTCAAAAAGTAAGTTTCAAATTATTATGTAAATATCAAACTTTGGGTCCCCTTTCCTGATATTCTCTTTCCAAAAATCTCTAAACACTGTGCTAATGAACATGCAACCACATGAACTGGATCTGTCCAGACCCCCTCCACACTTCTTCCCATCATGTTGAAAGAATGCTTGAGGCTGGGCACAAGAGGACCATGGGTATCTTTTTATACAAGGCATTAGATCCAATCCATGGAGTGGAGTCCAGGGAATGGACCCAAAGGTATCAACCTGACTGAGGGATTGAGTAGCTTCTACATGTCCTACAGGCATAGTTTTTCATTAGCCAAGCCTGGAGGCTTCCACTAGGTAAGAGTTTTGGCAGATAATAAAATGCTCCAATTTATTTGGTGGTAGTGCTTATCGTGGCTGATTTCACATAACCAGCTAGGTATTATCACCCACATTCTACAGATGAGGAAACTGGGATTGGAAGAGAAACAGAGCTAGCAATGTGAAAAGTGATGGTTTGAGCCCCTATCCTTTAGACTTCAATAGCTAGCTGCCCAGGGTATTTCCACTCGTCCACAGTGCCTCAGAAAAGCCCCATCCCCATTACTGGAAAATGCACTACAGATGCATGAGACATTGATGGTGGAGGTGAGGATATGTCTACACAGAATAAAAAGAACATTAAACAAAGCTTTTTGAGGGCTCTGCCAATGTCCTGAACATACAGAGAGAAGATGAAGAGAAAAGTGGTACCCAGAGGCATGTACAGAGCACAGTTTAAGCACATGGCTGCCAATGTGTAAGTCAACATCCCCAGTGACTAGATCTAAATAGAGTTTGGAGATGATTATTTCTCTGACTCCTTTGAAGATGTTACATGAATACACAATAAGCAGGACAGGCCTATGAGCTTCTGCTTCTCAGAAGCTTCTTTTCTAAGCTGAGCTTCCAAGATGCTTAGAGCAAGTCTAGTTTGCTTCCTATGTCACTGGACACTCAAGAGTTTTCTCCTTTGTTGAAAAGTGTTGAACCACCTCTTACCAAGAGAGGTAAGCCTCCCCAGAATTGTCCCTGGACTCTCAATCTTTTTGCTATGAAACCAGAATCCACGCACAGGGCCACTCACTGCTACATGTATTATCAAAGGGAATATGTACTAGATAGCCTAAAGCTCATCCACGCCCATAAGGGACTCTAGACATTTTGGATTCAGTGTCACCAAAATTAAATCCAATGAACACAGTGTCAACAGAGGCTCATTCTTTCTCTTTGGCTCCTTCCCTCCTGTACTCAATACCATCATGTCCCCAGTACTGAGAAGTCTGAATCATCCTTCACTATATTCATCCAAGTGGTTGTCCAATCCCAAAGCTTATGTCTATAAGACGTTTCTTCCTGTGCTCTCCTCCATTCAACTTCTATAACTGCTGCTCAAGTTCTTGATCTTAACACTTCTTTCGTGGTCTACGCTCATCTTTTCCTCAGTAGATTCCTTGCATTCAGCCTCACCTCCTTGAAGACCTCCTCTCCTTAGGGGCACTGTCACAGCTCCCATTCTTTCCTGTGCTTTGATCTCTCTGTAAAGCTTTAGAGAAGGTGGTCATCACACCCCCGTCAAGGTCAGGTAGTCCATCCATCACCTGGGAACTCTGCCTCCAGCTGTCACTCTTTTGGTCATTGTTTCAGGGACTAAGAGAAGCCAAATTTCTGTGTTTAAGCTACTTCTATTCCCTGTCATCTTTAAAATATCAGGAGAGCTGTTCTCCCTCTAATTCATCAAGTAATGATTCCCATTATTCCAAAAGGTTTTGAAATCCTATACTGTCTGATCACATGTTCCCATACTGTTCAGAGACAAGCCAAGATTTCTTTTCTCTTTCCTTCCAGTTTCATCTTCCATCTCCTCCCTCTGCCAAGCCTAGCCATGCAACTGCCATGGCTACTGGCTCTGACCTTCTGCCAGGCTCTTATTCTTCGCGAATGTTCAACATACACACCTTTGAATTGGTTACTTTGATCTAAACATTTTTTCTATTTGATGGATGAGTTGCATTAACCTTGGTACCTCATCAAATGCATTTCTCTTGCATTGTAAGTTACTGGAAGGCAGGGCTCTACAGAAGCATGAGGAACTTTTTGCTAATAAGAATCCATAAAAGCAGATGCTGTTTGATGATCATGAGGATAGCATTCAAAGCCACTCAAATAATAGGCAAAATTTAATACTTCATATCTTGACTTCAGTCCTTGGCACGTAGTTACACCATTTCATCCACCCAAACACCCAGTCATTTCCACACCTGATGTGGTTGGTAGCACCCTAGAGTGCTATTTGCTCTGATCTGGTCTTGGTTCTGCAAACTCATGCTACAGCCATCGCTGGGGATCGTGCCTTTCACTGAAGCCTATGCAGTGAGGGGCCAGGCGTAGGTGTGCATTCACGTGCGCAGAGCCTGACGGGCGACCGGCGCCGCATCTCAGCCATACTTACTTGGTGAGGTGGGGGACGCTGCACCTCCTTCCGCGGACGTGGTCGGAGGCTTTGTGTCTGGCACCGGCAGAGGCACAGGCCTGGCCATCGGTGGTGGCGGCGGCGGTGGCAACATGGGGGTGGGGAGGAATGGGTTGTGCACTTTGCCTTGGCTACTCCCGTTGGGCTGCCAGGGTGGGAACCAAACAAAACACGCACAGGAGAAAGAAGACACAGATAGAACCATTAGCCGCTTCGGAAAACAAAAGATTCCTTAGGCACCTTTCATGTAAATTACTAAGTAGTCTAGCTACTTGAATTCTTCCATAAGAGCATATGGATGAAGAGCTGTGGGTTGTTCTTAAGGCATTCCACAAAAGTACAGTCTTAGGCACACATGCTCCATGCATCCTAAACTTACCTCTTGAACTACTTTGACCTTCTTTGGATCTGATTCTAGAAAATGACCTGCCAACTTTTGCTTGGGATGTTTTGATTCTGTATTAACTGTGACTTTCATCATCATTCTCATGATATTAAATATTGATTTAATATATAAGTGTTTTATAGATTGTGGAATTATTCCATCACGTCTATTTATACAGATCTAACAAAGTTTCCTAAATATGCATTTAAGATTAAAAAAATATTTTATTTTCACTCTTCAAAGTTGATATTATATAACATTTAATAAATATGTTAAGTGAACATAAAAAATTTCTTTCACATATTGTATAACATCAGGCACAGAAACTTTAGAATTCAGCTGTCAAAATTCTGCTAAGGAAAAATATCACTTCTAATTTTGATTTAAATTATATAAGCATATGCCATAAGAGTCATATTTATCTGGCTGCCTGATGTTAGAACAACCAAGTAACAGCTCTTTAACAAAAGAAAAGTTTCCTTCTGAAGAAAGCAATAAAATCCATTTATTTCTGAGTTTTTCGAAACAGTCCCATGAAGAACCTGCCTTAAACCCTATAAAATTTTGATCAAAATGCAAAACTGGTCATTTGACAGTTATATGGGATGATGTCAGGACTATTAAAAAAAAGTTAAACATTTTAAAAGTCAGATGCTTGATGCTGGTGATCACTTCAGTTTTCCATGGTTTCCCAAGTGGCCTTTCTGCCTCTGGTCTTCAGTGACACTATTCAACCAACAATAATAGCTCCTATTTAGGCTCTAGTCCTGAATCAAAATTCAGTTGCTGTCCCAGGCTTTTAAGTTTAAGCTTAGTAATTCTGCAGAGGAAGTCTCACTGCCTCATCAACATTCACTTATATATTTAGTATTGTTCCTCAAAGACAATCTCATCTGACAGTCAGAATGTTGTGCTTTCTTGCCAACAAACTTGCCTGTGTGTCATTTCTGAGTGGGCTAAAAGTCCATAAGTGAATGCTTTAGAATAAGCCAAGCAAATGAATACACAAGCAAAAAGAAAAAAGGGTCCATATTGATTTGTTGTCTAGACAGAAATGTATCTGCTAACACATCACCAGACATTAGTCAAAGCTGCCTGTTCTAACTCAGATATGCAGAATCAGGTATTTCTTCGAGGGAAGAAAATCGGTGATAGGGTGGTGTGATATAATATTCTAAATTAGGCAATAATAATTATGGCTCATCTGTGGCTTCGTTACAGTTATTAGGAGAAAAGGAAAATCACATTTGGCTTTATGCTGGTCATTATTTCCAATTCATTGTTATTATTATTGGCCTTGGGATATAGCTATCCATTGCGAACATTTGGTTCTATATTTGAAATAAAATTTGTGATTTAAAAAAATCACTTTTACATTAGGAATATTGTTTCAAATTGTGATTTGGATTATTTGAGAAAAAATGAAAACCTCCATTCGAAACTACTGAATACTATTTAGCTTTATACAAAGATAAGTGGGAAAGATAACTACTTGCAGAAATAACAAACTATAATAAACTACTTCTAGAATCTTGAGTTCAAGTACTGGTCAACTTGATGTAAAGTGTTAGAGGACTATTTTTTAAAAATATCAACTTAGTTGATCTGAAACATCTGTGCCCCCTTCTCCCCCTACCTCTCCCTACCACCCAAAATCATTATTTAAAATTATTTGGTCTTTCTATTTTGTTAACTGCGTGAGCCCTTGGGTTAGTATGCATGAGGTGGAATTATCTGCCCACAGACCTTAGAAGGTTATACAGTTCACCCTTGAGATGATTTATATCCATAAACTTGACAGTTGCGAAGTTAACACAAACACTGTTTTTAAACCCTGGCCAATCCCTCTTAGAGTAAGTTAACTTTCCCACAATCTAGAATAAATATGACATTTGCCTGCAGTCAGTCAACACGACATCAGAGCACAACGTCACATGGTCATAAGGTCTTCCCTTGTTATTTTTACATTCGGTTAATATTTCTAAAGAAATTGAAAAAAAAAAAAAAGAAGTTTCCTTACATTGAGGAACCCCACCTGTCCAGCCTGCTGACCAGCATCAGGGCAGACAAGTTGGACAAACTCTTTCAGCGTCTCCTGAGGGTGATAGCGGATGGCTGGGTGGGAGAAGTAAGGCCCAGGCTGCTGGATGATGGGTGATGTTGGAAAATGAAGAGTTGATGGTGTCGCATGTGGACTTGCTGTAGGAAAAGAAAACATCAGAGTTAATAAGAGAAAGACTTGTTTTGCCACAGCTTTTAAACTGGATTCAACTTCCTTTTAAAATTTCTTCTCCTGACCCAATTCCTAGTAACTGCTCGTGTGACAGCACTTAACACTGGAGAAGTCTGATAGATTTTCTTCCTTAAAGCTCTAAGACAAACATGGAGGCTAGATTAGGGTAGAGTTTCAAGCTGTCTTTCTATTTTCAGTGGACATGAGTTATAAAGGCATTAATAATCCTTGGTGAAGCTGAAGATTATTCATTACCTTAAGAGCCTTTTTAATGAAGCAGGCAATAAAAAATGTATTTGGTAGATTAGACCTGATTTAACTGACATTACATATGACAAATTCTAGTTTGCACATATGGATCCCCTTTCATGCTGAGATTTCCATAGACAATAATTCATTGTTAAAGCTCTTATACTCCTTTCAAGGAAATTTCTAGGGACTAATTCAGGATGAAATTTTTTGAAGTCTGTAGTAAATGATCACTTAATGAACCCATGCAATTTGGGTGCCTCACTTTACATAGAAGGTTTATGTTGCCTTTTTTTTTTGGCCATTTCAAAGCCAAACTCAGAAACGCATAGATGTTAGTTATAGCAGGGGAACCCACAGGCTGAGTAGGTAGGCAGTGACCCCTGCTAAACTGTTGGCCCTCTGCTCATACAAACTGATGAAAGGCTCAGACAACCATCACTCCCTTATATTTGAACCCTGCTGAGTTTCACTGATACAGGAAGAAGATTACATTAGATTTAAAAAACGTATGTGAGGTGTTTAATAATTTTTCCTGGGAAGACTTTTGCCCTTGAAATGGAAGGGTGATTCATGAAGCCTGCTGAAGGGTAAGAACAGCACACGGGAAGGGCTGAAGACACTCAAACCAAGTAACGCCGAGACGGACGCTCTCACTCCCCAATGAGGGCCAGTAAAACAACTGCCAAGTAAAAGCAGATGAGAGTATTTATTTTTCCTTTACTTTTTGCAGTTTAAATCTTTAAACTCAAGGAGGCCCTGCAAAGAGAAAACAAAGGAATACCCAAATATTTGGAAAGTAAGACTTTCCTAATATTGAGGGTGACTCATAAAACTGAAGAGCAACTAAGCGAGACTGGCCACACTTTCTACCACCATCCCATCTGTCAAAAAAGGATGCATCTCTGTTGATCCCTGGACACGGGTTTTTTGTTCCCTACCGTATCTGTAGGACTGGGGCATTTTCTGACTAATAATTGGAGTGGCTAGGACTCTGAGGTTCAGAATGGCATCTGTAGTTTTTAAAGAGTAGAAATAGGGGTTTGGAGTGGAAACAAGGGTCCAGTCCATACATTGCAGATGACCTGATGGGATCCTTTCATTCATGCAACCTTTAATCTATCCAAAAATATTCCAAGGCTCCTACTACGGGCTTGGGATACAACACTGAGACAATACAAAGTTTTGTCTTCAATCATATAATTGAGGGCATCTTGAACATAACCCATTCGAACTAGAATTCTTGTCACCTTCCACCCCTCACACTGGCTCTTCTCTCTTCTCCATATTAGTAAATAGCTTTTCCATCCATTTAATGATTCACTGTCATATCCCCCGAACAATGTCTGGCACTCAGTAAATATTTGTTGATGGTACAATGAATGATTGAATATATGAGTGGTACAGAAATTAATAAAGTAACCATACAAATAAATATAAACTTAAAAAAAATTTTTTGGGCTTCCCTGGTGGCGCAGTGGTTGAGAATCTGCCTGCCAATGCAGGAGACACGGGTTCGAGCCCTAGTCTGGGAAGATCCCACATGCCGCGGAGCAACTGGGCCCGTGAGCCACAATTACTGAGCCTGCGCGTCTGGAGCCTGTGCTCCGCAACAAGAGAGGCCGCGATAGTGAGAGGCCCGCGCACCGCGATGAAGAGCGGCCTCCGTTCGCCGCAACTAGAGAAAGCCCTCGTACAGAAACGAAGACCCAACACAGCCAAAAATAAATAATAAATAAATAATAAATTAATTAAAAAAAATTTTTTTTTAACCTGGCAAACAGCCAGGGAGCTTGTAGAAAAACTGATAAAACTTAGGGCTTCATACACTGAATGGTAAATCTTGGAATCCATTACTGTCTGAGTTAAAATCTGCAGCTAAAAAGTTAAATGGCTCTGGTCATCTCTTACTTTGCAAATTGTGCTTTAAAGAACCCAAGGAATTTTTTCATCTAATACGGCATGGGCATGGTCGTCTTTGCTGGTAGCAAGAAACTTTGACCCAGTGCCCTGCATTTGACCGAATAGTTTCTAGTTAGAGATGGAATGTGGCATTTCCCAAATGAGGCTGGGAATGTACTGAGCACAACAAAATGATACACTCAACTTTTACAGCATGTCAAACACAAAGGTGGCAACTCCATTGTCAAGAGCCCCCAGGAAGCAGACCTTAATGATAAAGTGGCAATGCTTCAGGTGCTCAATGGAAAGTGATGCATGATCGTGAGATTATGAAATCGTGGTGGCCAGCAGAGAACGCTGCCCAAGGGAAAAGATTCACTTGAGCAAAGACTAGACAGATAAAAGTTAGAGAAACCTGATAGAGGAAATAATTCAACAGGACCATGGAATCCCTCCTTTAATTGTTAATAAGCATCCTTGCCCTCTTGTTGTTGCTGCTGTTGTTAAATATGTAAAAGAAAATCGTTAACAACTTAAATGTAGACCTTAGTTTCTTTATTACATTTTCCTAAAAACAATTTATTCACCTTTTTCTTGTGTCACAGAGTTTATTTTAACATAGACCTAAGAACACATGGTACTATATGGAGTTAATTCCACAATGGTTGATTTATAAGGATCAATTAATTCTTAATTAATACCAGGAAATCATTTAGCCTGTAGGTTCACATTAGACAACTGCTGAGTCTGCACTGCGAAGGCTCATCCTTCACAACCCCTACTTTCTCATGCCTTGGACATTCTGGTTCAGCCATTAGTCCACTGTGGAACTGCATATAAATCATTCAAGATCCTGAGCTTTAATTTCTTCAAACAGAAAACAGTTGTGTTACAGACATCACAAAGGACTATTAAATATTATTAAATACCCACCATTTCTCTGGATCACCTGCTAGCAGCACTCTTTTCCTGAACAATGAGACTGCATTGGGTTCTTCCATTGCTCTAAAGCTCAGACTTAAGATTTCAGCCATGTCTAAATTTGGTTTTCCTCCTTCCCTATTTCTTGTTTTCTCCCTTTTATCTTGGATTAGATGTTGTTAGTGTGCCTAAGTTTTTGTCCAAGTAGTTGCAAATTATTTTAGAAAGTGTCACTGGGGTTAAATCGGTCAACAGATCATTCAATCAGCAAAATTCATTAAATGTATTTTGAGATGGTCAGCTCAGGCCTTAGAGAAGAGAAAATACCATTGTGAATCTGGCACGGTGCTAATGCAATGCACAAAAAATGGTACGAGTCCAAATTTTTGACGGAGAAAAACATCTCTTATGGATGTGTGTGTGTGAGTAGTTGACACAATAAAAAATTATAGCACATTATGTAAATTCATATTTAGATCCTTTAAAATGTGCATTATTTACTTGAGAGTCAATAAAGGCTTTTCTCAAGTGGTTACAGTTTATTGCAATGCATCCATCTGTATCCAGGCTGATGTTAATACAATTTTGTGTATTAAAAGGCACTACAAAATTGGCTGCTTCTGGGGTCTAATACTCTTAGTACCCTAGGCCAGGAGCAGCAGAAAGTGTCAGAAACACTCCATTCTGGATGGATCTCACTACTAGTTTAAACTTTAACCAGAGGCCAAACTAGTTTCAAACAACCGCTTGGGTTTTTCACAAAGAACACCAGTAGGATGGGAAGGAAGGAAATCTGATCAGGTTTCTTTGGCTGGAATGGCACTGCCTACACATTCTGAACAAAGTAGCCACAATTAAAGAAGAAGAGACCCAGAATTTCCCAAAGCTGTAGGCTCACTTATTTATTGCAAAATGATCATAATACTGGATACTTAAAAACAAGAAAGCAGGTCAGTCAGGTTGGTTTACCTGTTTGCACACCACTCACCCACCACCCCACACAGTGGCCCCGATTATTTAAAGGACTCTCCTGGTTTTAGCTTGAAAGAGAAAAAGTTTAAAATTCAATGTGATTGAGTATATATATTTTTAACTTAAAAAAGTTCTTCCTTCTTTAAGGCAGAATTGATTAAGACTGGGGAAGGAGAAGGTCAAGGTCATTACTGTATTATTGTTTATGTTGAGAGACTTATGTGGTCCAACAATTGATTCTTGGTCTGAGAGTCCACTATAGGGAGGAGGCTTTATGGACACATTTCTAGCTCAAAGAAGATGATACCAGGGAGGCATGGCCAGATAGGTTTGGAATCTTGTATTTCATTCTAAGTCTTAGGAAAGAAAAAGAGATAGAAGAAAGTCACCTCTCTTCATCATTTCCAGCAGTTTTGCCCAAACTCAACCTCCAAGAATTCTAATAACCCTCCTGCATTTTTTCTCAAACCAAGATTTCACAGTTGAAATATGCTCTTCTATTTAGCCCTGACATTGCCTTAATTCCTTTATTTCTTGTCCACAAACCACTGCAGACTCTCACGGACTGGACAGAGACTTGGATTCTTTTCATGTTAGTTTTTGTTTTCCGGCACCAGCCCTTAGATCCCAGTCTCTCTTTTATAGGCGGCTCCAAAGATAAGCTGTCAAGAGAGCAGTGCAAACAATAAAATCTAATCCTCCTTCAGGTGCAACGTGCTCTTAAGACAGCGTTACACACAGCCTTCTTCCCTCACAGAATGAATGACCACTCCCAAGCCCTGGCACTTGCGAAACTTCAGTCTTACTGTTAATTGACACTGTCGGTGGCAACAGGTGAGATTCCAAACTGTTTGGCTCTGTTAGCACCATTAGAAGAAAAAGCTACCCATCTGTCTTCAGCGGTACGATGTTTAGACAAAAATAACCATTTCCATAAAGTACAAGGTGGCATTAAGAACTCCTGACTACTCGTATTTAAAAGTAAAGATTTTAATAAGGCAGAGCTCTAAAAGGAGCAGAAAGTGGAAGAAAAAATTGTGCTTAAAAAAAAAAGCTTTCTATAAGGGCAAACGGAACTTGAGTTGTTTGGGTTGTCAACGACTATGCAGTTTGCTTCTTCAGAAATTCAAAACCACAATATATAACACCATGATAGCCTACCTAAAGCTGAAAAATCTATCTTAATGGTCCATGGCTATAATTTATAAATCATGCATGAGTCAGACCTGCCATTTATGAAAGCCTAGAAGTTTGGAGTTATGGGATTTATTTTAACAGAGACACAAGGAACGAGAAATTGGCAATGGTTTTCAAGCCTTTGGGAGGTGGAACCTTTTCTAAATAACAAACCTGTGACTCAAGCCAAGGTTTTCAAAACATGTAGTACGCATCTTTAACATCACTGAGAGGCATGCAAAAGAACCTGGGTATGTCAAATAAGAGAAATATATGACATTACATGATGACTTGCAAAACACCAGTATTTTTATATTATTGCTACCAAACAAAGTGACTTGCTGTTACAGTAGATTTCCAAGATAACTGATATATTCTATTCCATTTGAGTTAAGGTAGAGGTTCAGAGTAGAGATCAAATTCCAATATCTTTTGGTCTGTTTTTAACCAAAAAAAAAAAAAAAAAATAGAGAGAGGGGTGACGGGCAGGCCAAGGTCTTTTAAAATTTTAATTTAGATCAATTTTAGCTATTGAAAGACCTTTCTTGCTCAAATGCCCTGGTTTATAGTCTAGACCAGGGGTTGGCCTTTCTGTAAAGGCCATAGAGGACACAGTTTAGGCTTTGCAGGCCCCATGGTTTTTGCTGCAATTACTTGACTCTGCCACTAAACGCAGGAGCAGCCATAGATATTACATAAACAAATCAGTGTAGCCATGTTCCAATAAAATTTTATTTTAAAAAACAGGAAGAGGGCTAGATTTGACTGGTGGGCCATAGTTTGATGGCCCTTGGTATAGACCCACATAATTCCTGTTCACTCTCCAAACACCTGCAACGCTCTGCTTGTGAGTTGTGCACCAGACAATCACTGTTCCTTCCACCTCTTCCCTACCAAACTGCATCCTTGTCCCAGCTGGCCTTTCTCCTGGAGCCTCACCTTTTTTGAAGGCTTCCAAAGCAACCTGCTTGCCATCTGTATCTCCACGAACTATCCACTGTCACTCTTTGATTGTCCCTTTTCACCATTATTTAACATGCCTTGTGTATGTGCTGGTTTCCCACATCCATGTGTGTATCACGTCAAATTAAACATATGAGTCAGAAAAGTAGTAGATAACCAACAAGGACCTACTGTGTAGCACAGGGAACTATACTCAATATTTTGTAATAACCTATAAGGGAAAAGAATCTGAAAAAGAATATATATACATAAATTTATATATATATGTGTATATATATGTATAACTGAACCACTGTGCTGTATACCTGAAACTAACAGTCCACTGTAAATCAACTATACTTTAATAAAAAGAAAAGAAAGGAAAGAGAAGAAAAGTAGAGTGATATAAGGACCATGGACTTTGGAGTCAGATAGACATGGATTTAAATTTTAGCTCTATCATTTGCCAGCTATGATTCAAGTTTCCAAGCTTCTCTCAGTTTGCCATCTGTATAATGGGGCTTATACCTCATAGATTTGTTTTGAGGATTAAATGAGACAATGTATATAAGGCATATGGAGCAGCTCCTGACCATACAGTTAAGTGATCATCAATAAACAGCTTCTTTTACTTGTAATACTATTATAGGTAAGGATGAGGATGGGGATGAGAAGTGACTAAATCGGAATTTGCTCCTAGGTGCTAGGGACCTGTTCAAATCGTAGAATACACAGGGGGAAGGGAACAGTGGAGTAAGAGGCACCTGTTGCCTATCTGTCTCTTGGACAAATGAGTGCATAAATATTGATAAAAGAGTATGAGCTATCAATATGGATATGACATGAGGGTCTTGAAAAAAGTTCCATCAACAACAAAATGCAAAACCAAAGCAACAGAAGCAACCTTGATGTAAAAGTCATAGATTCCATAGAAACAATGACTGTAAAGGCTCTTTTTGGATGAAATACACCTTGAATCCCTACCTTTGCTTAAATCTTAGACTCTGAGACTTAACCTAGAAACTTAGAACTATGGGGCTATCTCCCTCTAGACTCTATTTTTTACTTAGACCTATAATCCTTAAGTGTCCATCCTGACCTCCCCCATTACCATGTAGACCCCTGCTACCTAGGTACACTTCTGACCTAATCAGATTCTGAGCATGGCCTCATCATAGCCTCATACAGTGGGGATCTGTACCATTGCCCTTAAATGTCCCACTGTGTTAGTTATTGGGAGCTGCTTATCAGAGAGCCAATATATGTTAACTGCTTAAAAAGTTTTTTAGAAGCTCTGGGGCACTTTTTAGGAAAATTTTCTAGTTAGATAAAGAGACTTGGGTTTTAATTTTGTTGCTGTCTCTACCTGGCTTTAAATGTGGGCAACTTCTCTCTCCTCTGGTTCTTTCATCTGCAAAATGAGGAGTTTGAGCTAAACAGTTGCTGAAGCTCATCTAGCTTTAAATTTCAATGAAATTCAGTCTCTGGGATTACATTTACAAATAACAATACAATTGATCCATATGTAACAACACTGAAATCTAAAAAATATGAAACAAGGGAGTATGTGGGGTTTTTAAAAAAATTTATTTATTTTAATTTATTTATTTTTGGCTGCGTTGGGTCTTCGTAGCTGCACACAGGCTTTCTCTAGTTGTGGTGAGTGGGGGCTACTCTTCGTTGTGGTGCGCGGGCTTCTTATTGTGGTGGCTTCTCTTGTTGCAGAGCACGGGCTCTAGGCGCACGGGCTTCAGTAGTTGTGGCTCGCGGGCTCTAGAGCGCAGGCTCAGTAGTTGTGCCGCATGGGCTCTAGAGCTCAGGCTCAGTAGTTGTGGCGCACGGGCTTAGTTGCTCCGCGGCACGTGGGATCTTCCCGGACCAGGGCTCGAACCCGTGTCCCAAGCATTGGCGGGTGGATTCTTAACCACTGCGCCACCAGGGAAGTCCCGGGAGTATGTGGTTTTTAAAAGAAATTATTTTTTAAACGTTTCTGGGATATTAGGTTCTAGGGTATATCTGGACTCAGTCTCTAGGAGCCTGTGCCTTTGGGAAGGCTGTGATATTTAGAGTTTTAAAAACCCTGAGGGAATGTGCCAGTTCAAGCTCTGTGAGACAGAGCCCCAGCCTTTGGGTCCTGACAGGACCTCTTCTCTGAATAGATCATATTTGTGCACGAATCCCCTAAGCCGCCATGACGGCTAATGTGCAATGCATTCAAACGCCACAGAACAGCTGTGATTATTGGAGATATGAAGAGTGACTGGTTATTACGCAAAGTTGACAAGACTTCAGTTCCATGAAGGGAACTTGAGCTTCTATATAATATGCAAGCAATACTGCGAGTCAAGAGATGAATGAAAGAAAAACATTTAAGGAAAAAACCACCACCATAGATTGGATGATCACAGAGGTTAACAGAAACAGGCAGAGAATGAATTCTCAAACAACCTGTTGGAAGGGCAGTCCCGCAAAAGAGAATTTCAAAAGTAAGCTCCGTGGAGGTTCTCTAGCCTATGCGAGGCCTACCAAGTCCTGGGACCGGCACTGTTTGGGAGTCTTTGCTGGCTGACATTTAAAATAAAAAAGGCAAAACCAAGCAGATAAACAAACAAACCCCACAACAAACAAAGCTATGATTGATTCACGGCCTTCCCCCCACTACCCCCGCCCCAACTGGCAGGTATACATTGCAGTTCAAGCCCCTGTTTCTGAGCAACATGATTACTAAAGCACAGGTTTCAAAGTATCCTCCTGAATTCACGCTGCAGGATTTAGGGATTTATCCTACTGCTGGTAGATTTCACACAAGGGGAGGAAGTAGGAGAAGAATCGGTCCAGCGTTTGAAGTCAGGGTACCAAAGTTTTACCCCAGGCTGGGTATCAACTAGCTCTGTGTCAGCCTCCTATGCACCTTAGTTTCCTCTGCTGCAAAATGGAAATTATATGTCTGTATGGTTTTTAGAGCTCAACTATTTTGGGTTTGAAATCATTCACTCCCTGTGTGAGTCTAGGAAAAGTTATGTAACTTTTTCAAACCTGCATTTCCTTGTCTGTAAATTGGGTAAAATAGCACTAATTTAAGAGATTTTCCCCAAAATTAGAATTATTCCTAATTCTAGGTGCCTAGTACACAGTGGGCTCACACCTTTAAAATGAATGTGTTGAGAATATATTGTGTGCCAGACAGCGTGCTTGATTCTGGGCTATTTATTATTCTTAGCGTTGTGATTTTAGGATAAATTCAGATATACGAAAAGTAATCAGGATCATGCAGCGCCATGTGGCAACCTGAGACAACTGGGAATCAAGAGTTGAACTGTTCTCAACTGTTTTCATGGCCCTGGAGGTCCCCGGCATGGACTAAGTGTCACTCTTCTAAGACCGGGGTTTGACCTGTGCTCTGCAAGCTCCACCTGCAGCACAAAGTCACTCGGCTGGTAGGAGAGCCAAGCCCACTACCCAGCACACAGGACAACGTTGCTCTTATCTCCTGTACTGGACAGCTCTCAGTTTTGGCTGCCCAGCAGTCCTTCACCCTTTCTTCTGGAAACAGAGCTCTAATGTTTCTTTGGGTAACTATCCTTCCCTCCACCTCAGTCTGTCATTAGCCTAGACTTTACCCTCCCCCCAGCTCTGTGGGTGCACATGTAACCCAGGCGACACCAATGAGAAACCCTGTTATCTTTTTTTTTTTAATGTCTAGGAAGACACCTCTGGGCCAGAGGCACGGGGAGCCCCACTCGTGGCACCAGGCCTGGCTGCAGGGCCCCCCAGTATTGCTGTTGCTATGAGGTCGGGGAGCAGGGGTTGTCCTGTGGAGCCACTGTTCACTTGCGTGGGGGACCCTTCCTTTCTTCCGGGGTGTGCTTGGCTTCTGCATGTCCTGGATCTTGTCCAGCAGGCCAGAGACGGAGGCCTCAGTGGGTTTGTAACAGTCCACCAGCAGCTCCTTGACCCCGGCAGCTGGGTCTCATCACTCTCCACATCCAGGAATTCATCCACAGCAATCTCCAGCTCCAGCATCTCCCCTTCCTGGTAGTTGTAGAGGCCAGGGAGCTGCTCCAGGATCCACTCCTCCAGGTTGAGGCACTTCCGTAGCTCCTCGAGGTCATACTTAACCATGACCTTCCCTTGGCACCTTACTGGGCCCTCACCTGCAGCCCCAGGGGGTCTGTGAAAGCAGACACTGCCACTGCCCAGCTTGGGGGCCAGGACCACCAATGCTGTGCCCCCTGCGGGGCGGCTGTCCACCATGGCAGCTCCGCCCACCCCATTATTTTTTAAACATAAAGATTATTTTAAAAGTGAGCAAATGACCCAAACCAGGCCAATCAGAGACATAAGCATCCTACTCTAGGGAGTAGGACCGTCCCTAGATCTCTCGTGGAAGAGCTGCTCTCTTTCCCTTGGGACTGTTACATTGGTGGGGATTAAGTCTGGAGCTTCTCATATCATCAGTGCCACGATCTGAGGAGATGTAGTCCAAGAATCAAGTTCACACAGAGGACAGCAGAGCTGAGAAAGATAAAGATACAGATTTCTGAAGGTATTGCCTGAGCATCTGGATCCAGCTCTACCTGAAGCTGCAAACCCTCTGACTTTTTGGTTACATGAACCAATCCATTATTTTCTTTTGGGGAGACTGGAGGGGTGATTAAGCAATCTGGCTGGGTTCTTTCACTTGTACGAATATTTCACTTGAAAGGGTGCTTATTAACATGTCTTCTGTTCATTACTGGGTATGCAACAATTCAACAACTCTTATTACAGTATTCAGGAATTTGAGGTTTCAGGAAGATCTAGAGATATCCCTCAGCAATACCAAGGTTTTCTAATTCTGTATTGTATGCCAATAGAAGGGACCCATACAACCTGACACAAATAAATCCAAATCCCCACAATTACTTTAAAATACCTGTGCTATATTATCCCTTTCTTTAATTCCCCTCTCATGAATCTCATCCAAGTAATAATTATTTGTCCTTCTGTTCTACTAGGTTGCAGGGGCAGGACTGGCTTGTCTGGTTTGCTCATTAGGGCCTAGCACAGTGCTTGGCAGATGATACATTCTCAAAAATTATTTGCTGAATTGACTCTTGTAAATAACAATGGTGTGCTTATCTCCCTTTTTTTTTTAAAGATTTTTTTTTTGATGTGGACCATATTTAAAGTCTTTATTGAATTTGTTACAATACTGCTTCTGTTTTATGATTTTTGGTTTTTTGGCCGCGAGGCATGTGGGATCTTAGCTCCCTGACCAGGGATCAAACCTGCACCCCTTGCATTGGAAGGCAAAGTCCTAACCACTGGACCGCCAGGGAAGTCCCGGTGCTTACCCCTTTAGCAAGAGCCATGCCTGAATGAAGACAAACCAAAGCAAAGTCTTCACCATGGCTACGGGCTAATCATCATGGAAGGGGGTTCACCTGCCTGACTGGGGAGACCCCCCCACCCCCGTTCTTCTAACCACACAAGAATAATGGGATGGAGTAACCAGGCCGGCTCACTTCCCTGAGGCCCCATCTCTTCTAGGCTATGAGGCTCCTCCTAGTGAAGGGAAACACACACTCCTTCTGGACCCACAGGAGCAGAATAAAAGAGAGAACTGGGGATGGGGAGTGAGGAACGAGGGAAGTGAGAATCCTTTCAAGAGAACTACACAGAAAGACAGCAAAAAATGATATGGGGACGGGGGGAATCTGAGACAGTTAACATTTTTAGAAATATATATATATATTTATTTATTTATTTTTGGCTGCATTGGGTCTTCGTTGCTGTTTTCTCAAGTTGCGGTGAGCAGGGGCTACTCTTTGTTGCGGTGCACGGGCTTCTCCTCGCGGTGGCTTCTCTTGTTGCAGAGCACGGGCTCCAGGCGCGCGGGGTGGCTTCTCTTGTTGCGGAGCATAGGCTCTAGGCGCGTGGGCTTCTGTAGTTGTGGCACAGGGGCTCAGTAGTTGTGGCGCACGGACTTAGTTGCTCCACGGCATGTGGGATCTTCCTGGACCAGGGCTTGAACCCGTGTCCCCTGCATTGGCAGGCGGATTCTTAACCACTGTGCCACCAGGAAAGTCCCTGAGACAGTTAACATTTAGTAACATACTAATAACATATGTGGCCCTTTCCCTATGTCATTTCACTTCCTCCTCCTATTAACACCTTAAAGTTCTGTACAGGTGGGAAATTAAGAGACCAGCAGAGGATGGGTGACTGGCACAAGCTTATGCAGATCCCAAGTGGCCGGCCAGGATTTGCATTCTATTCTGGCTGACTCTACAGCCCATGCTCTTTTCACTGCACTCTGCTGCTCCCATTTGAATTATTTTTCAGAGGTCAAATGGCGTATTTCCTTTCATGATATTTGCCTCATAGGTCCCTTATTACCGTAATACAACCTGGCAACTCTGATGTTCCTCACATGTGTTTTGTGCATAAGAAGAATGAATTGTTTGGGGTTGGGGGAAGCAACTGCCATTTAATACTAAGAAGTGGCGAATGTAAATTTACTGTGGAAATATACATTTTAAAAAACATTCCATACACGTGAGAGGTTAAATACACTAGTTTCAACAATACAAAGGATGCGGCATGAAATGGGTAACTCTCCGTGATCCTGCAGCCACATTAACAGGACTGTACATTCCCATTTCGAATATCAGTGCTCACCCCCCTTTGCCTACATGGATGATAAGCTGATACTACATAAACATTGTTAAAGCTACAGTTCCATGCTACAGTAATTCACTTAACTTTAACATGATTTATGGTTCTGTCAATCGGTGAGGTTGAAAACCCTGTGCTGAAGCTTAAATGTGAGCTTCATATTTAAAACAGCAAGTGTGTGTGTGTGTGTGTGTGTGTGTGTGACAGAAGAAAACATTTCATATAGAGAGGAGATAGAAGCCCAATATTGACTTTTTATTCTACTCTGAAAAAAAGAAAAATAAAGAATGAATCTAAACATGGAATCAACATTATATTAAGCTAAACCAGAAAGACCTGCTTGGGATTTATCTGATTATGTGATTTATAGTATAAGTGATACCCAGAAGTCTTATCAGTGACATAATTTCCAAGAAACCTTGCTCAGAACCTGCGCCTTCACTGTGGCTACATGTGTGGATTTATGGTTGGGGGGGGCGGGTAGGGGAGTGGAAGACAGGGAGGGAGAGATGGAGAGATGGAGAGCAGCTTCTTTTGTCCAGATGAGTTTAAATCTGGGTCCACGTGGTTAATCACCAATCACCCTATTCTTTTCTCCGGTGCTCACCCGGGAGGCATTTTGCCTCTTGAAGAGATTAAGGAGCCAATTGGTCTTACTGCTCTAACCTGTCCTCCTTGGGACCACATATTAACAGATTCCACTGCAGAAGAGCTCTCTTTAGAAGTTTGCTGCGGGGATGACAAATTAACCCAGCAGGGTGTCCCACACATCTACCTCAGTACAAATTATTAGTGTAATAGAGCTTTTAGTTATGCATTTATCTAGTAATTATTGAACGGTTACACAAAACCAAGCTGAGCAGCCACGGCCCTTTATGAGGCTTGCTCGGTGGGTGGCCTTACAGTTCATTTAGGATACCAGTTCACTTGCAGACAAATTAGCTAAACAGCCTTCTCCTTTAAATATTTTCCATGTCACAGTGAAACGCTTTACAATACAATAAAGGTACAGTTTTAATTACATGCTTCCTGACTTTTGTTTAGTGGTAGTTTTAAAACATTTGCTGGCACTGTTTTTTCCTTTGGCTGGGCAGTAATAGTTGGTTGTAAGTATCTGGCTAATGAATTTAATAATTTCCTGAACTGGGACGTAAAGGGCCTTTGCTAAAAAGCTGCTTCTCCTCTTTACCATCCAGTTCCTTCAAAGCCCATCGACGACGTTTCCCATTAGGCTGGGCACCAGCACTTGAGCTAACCTTGCCCGGTGTTCACAAGCCCTCTTATTCTCTTTTTAGTGCTCCTCAAAGGTGGTACTTGTTAGGTCTGTGATGCCTGCATCTGGAAGTCAATTCTGATTGTTAGAAAGACAATGTAATGTCTTCTCAAATGACACACTCCAGTAATAAATAAACACCTTGCATCTGGTGGCAGATTATTTCAGCGCCTTGTTAGCAACAGGTACTTAATTGCTTCTCATTTTCCTGAGATGATTCAATTGCACTAAACCAGGAGAGACAAATTAGATTCAGCTCCACTGAAAGGAACACCAGCGCATTCTACAACTAAGTTAAGAAGTTTTCCTAAGAGGCAAAGAAGTTTGCCAATATGATACGAGAATGCTGAACGAAACTACCGCTTAGGTAGAGGGCCTATGTCAAGGAAGGGTGCCATGGTTATGAGAGTGACGAGGAGCCAGGGACTATTCCTTCTTCAGGATCCTTAGTTTGGGCAGACACATTTATAATACCATAGAAAATATTCCATAAAAAGGGGATCAAATCATTTTCAGCTCAGCATTTCTCTTAATGCCCATGAAAGTAGAAGTTCTTAATTAAAACCAAGCAAGTGTATATCAAGCATTCATTCACCATGCTATGCATCTCCCTAAATGTCGCCAAACACACGCACTTGAATATTGTATTATTATCACACATGGGGGGTGGAAAGAACTCCCTATTATTCCCAAACTTTCTGTTTGCCTTCAATCAAATCCATGTGCTCATTCATTTATTCAACAAATATTTATTGAGTGCTTTCCTAATGCCAGGCACAAGGCTGAGGGATACAGGATATCGGGAGGAAGAATAAAGAATGGTCCCTGTTCCAATGGGCCCTGCCATCTAGTGATAACTGCTGCCTTCCTATTGTACCTCTCCTTCCTTCCTCCTCTATTATTGTCTATGAGTCTCCGCTCTTCCAACCTTTCCTGGTGACCTGAACTTCCTGGAAAGTTATCTTAATTCTCATAATTCTCTGCAGTATATTTTTCTTGGCCAAACGGGGAGATGTTAACTTCAGACCCTCAGATGTTTCATCACTAAGAGCAGGATCCCTGTTTGGGCCACGAGGATCATGGACTTAGAGAGGTTTATAGAGCATGTAAACGTCTGAACAGAAACTGGCAGGATTCTTTGAAAGCTGCACAATAAATCTTTGGTTTATATGGCTATTGTTTTAATACATCTTGTGCATGTTTTCAGAATCAGGGCAATTTGATTTCTAAACTCCCTTCACGTGTATGTGTGTGTGTATATATATATATATATATATATGTTTTGACCCATAAAGAAGTGGGGCTTTAGCCTTTTGCTCACATTTTGTATGTCTGGATTCCTCAGTACTTAGTTAAAGCATGACTGCTGTTGCTTTGCACGCTTACAACTAGCAGGTACTCTGTTTGAGAACAGGGGTAAATCACGCTTGTGTGGACTCGCCCAGTGCCGAATGCCATGGTAGTTCTCTATCAGGTTGCCCCCGACCCTGACAGCACCCGGGAGACCCCATCACAATAATACATCAGCTGGCTTTCTTGTCTGCCCTCCACCAGGAAGTAAGCATGCTGAGGCCAGAATCCAAGCTTCTCTTTTTCACTCTATTCAGCAAGTAGCAGAGCACCTTGTACACTGTAAGTGCTTGATAAATACTTGCAGAAGAATGAACGGGTCCCCAGACAGTAATGAGAGTCTGCAAGCTAATTTCAATATTTAAAAAAAAAAAAAGCCAAACTGACCTCAAAAGTTGTCTTTGAAGTGACTCACACCTACCAGAAACCCTGCGTTTACCAGTAGCAAGGATTCAGGGGCTCATAAAAAATGTCAAGTGATCTGTTTATGGCTGTTATTAAAAAAAAAACTCAGTGTGATAACACGGGTTATGTCATGCTTATCGAAAGATCTAAATGGCTATGTCATGTTTTTGACTAATAAAAATTGTGAAAACAAACTAATTGTTTAAATAAATGCAGTTGATTTCTCCCAGTGGTAGAGAAAAAGGTAGAAACTGCTGATATGGTGAAAAAAGGCACAGCACTGGAGACTAGATTTCTAGTCTTGGCTCTGGCCAGCTCAGATGTCACATTTCTGTGAGTAATGGGAACTATGCTGCTGACTGCTAGCCAGCATATTTCTCCCCTGTTTACCTACTTATAAAGCCCCAATTTTATACAGAGCAGCGATATGCTCAGCTAAAAAAACCTAGATTTTCCAGCCTCCCTTGCAGCTAGAGGTGATTGTGTGGCACAGTTCTGATCATGCTGTGTAAGATTCTATAAAAGGTGGCAGAATGAGCTGGCAGGCACTTCTTGCCCTTGTCGGTTCCCTTCTTTCTGCTTGGATTGCAGATGCATGGAAAGAGAAGAGGGTAGTGGCTATGCTGTGACCATGAGGTCACAGCATGAGGATGAAAACGACCCATTAAAGCATGGGTAAAAGAAGAAATCTCAATCCTTGATGGTGCTTTGGTGACACCATGACGGTCCTGAATCATGTATTTGTTTCTATATGAGAAAAATACAACCTGCTTAGTCCGACTTTCAGTTACTTACAGCCAAACACATACTTAGTGGATACAGGGAAAGGATTAAACCAGAAGATTCTCAGAGCACTATTCTGAAATTCTATGGCTCTAGATGAAGCTCAATCAGTGCTTATTTGCGATTACTCTCAACCTCTGCCTCACAACGTGTATAGTGCAGGCCCCTCCCTGCTTCTCAATCCCGAAAGCACAGAGTTGCCTTACCTAGTGCTGAGCAATTAAATTAAGTATCATTCATTATCTTGTTTTTGAAAATAGCAGAGACTTTAGGCAGAAACATAAGTTTCAAGAAGACAAACTTTCAAGAAGTTCGAAAATATCTCTGATGAGTACTCCAAATAATTATCAAAAAGAGTTAGGCTCTTTTAAATCATCAGGCAAACCTACAACTCTTAAAAAGGCAAAAGGAAGAAAAAGGATTTTTTTCTCCATTATCATGAATAAGATAAATTGTCATGATTAAATACTTTATTATGGTTGAAATTTTAAGTACTGGTAAAAGAAAGTCTTTGAAAGCCCAATTGTTCAGCTTGAAGTGCGCAATAATTGTAATAATGTATAACAACGTACAAATGCCCTTACTGAAACTTAATCTCTTCCCCACTCCCTAGGACATTCCATAATTTTTAACCCCTTCACCTAATTTTAACTACATAGGTGGCAAAGTATTACCCCCATGATACAGATGGCCAAACTGAGGCCACAAGGTTAAATGATTTATCAAAGCCATAAAGAAAGCCAATATCAGAGAAGGGATTCATTTTAAGAAACCACATGTCTCTACCTTCACAAGGTAAATAGGAAAGTGATTAGAATAGCATAAACTAAGAAAAAACATAGCTTTTAATAGCAAAGCCTTACTTCATAATCTTGCAAAAGCTTTCTTTGGATGAAAGGCCATCGTTCTTCCTCATCTTTAACATTCCTCATAAAGAAGTACTATATAAACTATTATCCTTTGTTACCCTTTGTTCTTCTGAAGCAATGACAATCTGCCAGTGTCAGGGAGGGGATGAATGTCTCTTGTGTACCTTTATGTGCAACTTGAGTACTTTTTATTCATTCAAGCAATATTTGAGCATATTTGAGCATTGTGTATGAGACACAATGAAGATACCAAAAAGCACACATTAGAGATTCTTCCTCTCAGAGGTTTTGCTCTAGAGGAGGGACAAGACATGTACATTAACTAACAAAGCAAGACCATGTCGGTGGAGGGAATATGCAGGCGTGAAAGTCTCCCGGAGTCTGCGGAGTGTGAGATGATGGCGGCCTGGGTGGTGCTGAGCAGGTTTCAGGCAGAAGGTGGTACCCGAGCTGGTCTTAGGATGGGCAATATGTGGACAGGCAAAGGCAGGAGAACAGCATGAGATTTTCAAACCCTGGATGAAAACGGGTGATTTAATTGTTTGTATGACCTGAGTACATACTCTACTTCCAGGCACTGTGCTATTGACTGCAAATACATGATTTCATCTACTCCTTCGATAATACAATTCTCTTGAGATTGAGATTAGGATCTTCAATTTATAGATGAGGAGCCCATGGCTCCAAGAAAGAAAGCGATGTGCTAGGTTCTCACAGCTGGTGAAAGTGGTAGAGACAGGATTCAAAAACCAGTCCATTCGACCCCCCGAGTTTTTGCACTTACCCACTCCCTTCAAGGCTCTATTTTTCTGCCTCAGCTTTACAATCATCAAAGAGAGGTTTCCTTTTTAAAAGGTGGCCACCAAATTTCCAAACATAGATAATTTTTGCAGTGAAAAATGGGGTCATTGTTTTTTCAGTGAGGAGACCTTGCTTTTCTGTAGCTGTGTTAAAACACCACCCTTGGCCTGGGCACTGAGGTACGTGACAAAGCTACTGCTTACTAACTGGTGTTTGTCTAGTCAAGGTAGTCCCCTGAGAAATTTTAAGGAAGGCAGCAGAAGTTTTGCAATCTAGGTGCTATCCAGAGGTGACTATTCCACCTAACTCTGAACAAGAGTGTAGTAAACAGCCTCTCCAGTGCCCCAGGATCCTGATAAAGGACACACCTTTCTCTTCTTCCTTTTGAAGCTGGATCATCTGTCTGGATTTTCTAATGATTTATCACTTCAGACTGTGGTAACTCCTTACACTAAAAAGAACATGTGCGGTTGAATTCTCCTTTATGTCCAATGTCTCATTTATTCCACACTGGCTCCCTCGGTCAGACTCTCCTCCTTTAAATCCGGCCTCATCTTCCTAAAATATCAACTCTTGCTCCCAGATGTGATGTCATTCCAAGCATTAGCTTTCCAACTAGTTCAGAGAAGAATAACCGGGATTACGATACCTGTAGCAAGTATGTCTTAAATAATAAGCACCTGAATACCAACCTTTAAAAAGGTCTTAGCCCAAGAGTGTCTTATGTTAGTCTATCTCAATTCTGTGATGCTGCTGAAATATTTCATCTCAACTACCCCACTTCCCTTCACCAGACCACTAAGTGGGGCAGGATGCAATAAGAATGGGTACCTGAGTAGATTTCCCAGAAAGGAGAACTGAGGATGCTGGGAACCATCTTGAATTCTGGTGGAAAAAAAAGAATCTTTGGAATTCCATAATTCTTAAATTGAGCATCTTTCTCTTTTCCACATAAACAATTTCATGAATATGAATAGATCAAAACTCAC
This sequence comes from Balaenoptera musculus, assembly GCF_009873245.2. Lineage (NCBI taxonomy): Eukaryota > Metazoa > Chordata > Mammalia > Artiodactyla > Balaenopteridae > Balaenoptera > Balaenoptera musculus. The sequence continues at coordinate 52,392,398 of NC_045785.1, read as the reverse complement.
TGTCCTGTAGGCTAAGAAGGTCCCCTCTGGTTCAACCCAGTGTGGGTCATTTTAGCAAATGTGATTGTTTAGCGTGAAGAAAGCACCCAATCATGGCACCCACAGTAACTGCTAGAATCATTTCAGTAATTTCTAGAACTATGGTTTTAAGGCAAGACACACAGAAGGCATTCAGTATTTATTGAATAAATGATAACATATGCACATTGCTTTATGCTCCTCAAAGAGTCTCTACAAATATTGTTTTATTGTAGTTTCTGTATAAGAATATGAGGTTGGGAGAAAAAATTCATTCAGCAGTAGTATTGTTCCCATTTTATTGATGAGGATATTAAAAAATTCAGAAGGTAAGTGGAAAGGGAAAGAGGCAGCTTAACCAACTAACCTGATTGCTGACATTGCTGCTTCCCAATCCTTATCGCCCTGCTGCACCCATGAGTCTTTTCTTTGCTTGGAATGCCCTCCATTCATGTAAGCAACTTTTAAGATTTGACTTCAATGTTATGTACACTTTGAAGTCTCTTTATTTGATATAAAGTGATAAGTAACAGTGCATTCCACATCATCTTCTAAATGCTTATTTTCCTGCACTAGATGATATGCTCTATGAGGACAGAAACCACTGATTTCCCAGTGTCTGTATAGTGACAGGTACTCATTAAATCCTTGTTTAATGGATGAAGGAACCTCCATAGTTCCCTCCTCTGAGGCCCTACAGAACTGTCTGCTTTTAACATTAATTTAGCATTTAGAATGTTAACCTGACCATAATAAAGATGAGAAACGTCACATGCCTTATCTCCCTGAGACCAAAAATCTTCTGACTAAAAGGGCTTTGTATTTCTTACTTCGCACCACAGTTTCAGTGCTTAAGGAATGTTGACAACGAGGAAAATATCATACTGCCCCATTTAAAGAGACTCATTCTGGGACCACATAATCCCATTCAGATGCAAGGTTTTCAAATTAGGAAAAAATACATATATAGCTTCTCTGATTGTACCACACACACTCTCACACACAAGTGAAATAATTAGGGATCTTGAGAAAGTTCCGTCAATGATCGCAAGATGTTTAAAGATGGGGCAAGTGAGCATCCATAATGGTGGACAGAGAAACTGCTTCACACAATAGTCAGAATACTTATTTTCTTCAGTGTGATTTCTGCACGTGTGCATTGGCCAGCCCTCTCAACTGCCATATTTCCCTGAGATGCACAGAGTATTCATAAAGGGATTCAGATTTGTGGCACTCACATTGAGATTAATGCAAGAAACATCAGTTTCCCCAGGCGTATGTCAAAGTAGACAAGAGACCATAACTTTCTAGGATGTTTTATGATACCAGCTGGTAGATCACAAACCTACCTAAACGAAAATCTGATGGGAGAAAGCAAACGTGGTTACAATTATTCGTACTCCTACTGTGGGAGTTTCATAAACAAACTAATAAATATTTTCATCTTGCAATAAGATCAAGTTAAGTGATTTGCTGACATTCTCTTGAGGTTTAAAGCTTGTCTTTAATGTGAAATACAAATCATATTTCTTGTGGACACATTTTAATAATAAACTTAAAAGCACATGAGACAAAAATAATGAAAACATTGCAATGAAAACCAGACAAACTATCTACCACTTCAAAAGGAGGGAATGAAGATGGCTCGTCAACACAGTGATTGCAGACAACCTCAATGCAAAATGCCACATATTGAAATCAGGTTTCAAGGAAAGGGAATCAGCAGGGGTGAGAGAATGAAAATAAGCTATTGCTTGAAAAGAGGTAATCGACTACACAAAAATAAACTACCTAACACACGCACACAAATACACACAGATGTGCATGCATGTGCCCCTCGTACAATTTGTAGGACAGATTTGATTTTGGTTTAATTCAAATTACCTCCCACCTCTTTTCAACATCCCACCAGCAAAGAAACAGGTAAGGATCAGGGTTTGATGCCGAATCTCTTGGGTCCCTACCATTCCAAAGCAGCCCCCGAGGATAAGAAATTAGAACACTTGCTGCCTTTAGGACCACTCTGGGGGAGCCCTCATTGTCTCTCATTTTGCTACTCTGGTCCCGAGGTTATGATCTGAGCACAATCAAGGGTGCCTGTGGAGCAGCTCACCTCTGGGTCCTGTAATGACAGGTCGGTGATGCTGTGTGAATGCCGTTCCCAGGGAGGAGGTCTGCGAAGGGGAGGGGCTGCTGAAACCAGACTTCTCCGACTTCTTCAGTGTGGTTGGAGATGGCATTCCTGGCAGGAAGGATGGATTGACAAGCACACTTAAATCACGGAACAACAGTTTAAGCAACCTAAAAGATTAAACTTAAAAGAATTTAAAAAAGAAATCTACCTGTGAAGGGAAAATTTGTTTTGAATTGGTTTGAATTTGTCATAGGAACAAACAGGTGACAGAACGGTCCCCTGATATCAGCATAGAGTTGATTTCAACTTACTCTCCTAAATCGCAGCCCATTTTGGGGTTACTGATCTTCTCTAATTACGGAGCACCACTTCCCCAGTGCTTCCTGAAGTTGCTGTCTGAGCCAGTGGCCTTTCGGACCCTTTGTAAGGAAGGTTATAGAAGCATATGAGGACCTCATATGCAATCATCTTATCTTGCCAGCTACTTTACTTCAGTGTCAAGGCACTCTCTCCATATTTTATACAATTTAGCTATTTTAACATTTAAAAAACCCTCATCAATGGTAACTCAGTTGCTCATCCAATGAATAATTTATAATAGAAAAAAAAGAAAAGGTAAAAGTTAAAAAATAAAAGTTAAATGGTTAAATAAGGTATAACCAATGCAAATAACACTGTAAAAGAATAATGACAATGGAAAGATATTTAATGACATGAAATAAAGACATGGAAAGCAATTACAAAATAGGATATTATACAATGATGCCATTTTAAAATGTATTTCTATGTACAGAGAAAGAACTGGAAAGAAATATGCATAAACTATAACAGTAGTTCTCTCTGCATGTTGGATTTGAGTGATTTTCACTGCTTCTTTTTGCTTACTTGTTTTTTCTATGATGAACATATTTTATTTTAAGAAAATAAAAGCTTGTTTTTTTAAAAATAGTATTTTTACTATAGTCTAAACTTTTCATAGCATTTCCAGCATAGGAAATGCTTTGGGAAGAAAATAATGGGAAAATGGTCCCTTGTAATTACTGCACCTGTAATGTTCTCAGCAACTACGCTGACACACACAACTAGAGGCATCTATCAGTTTGGTAGGGTGCCAATTAAAACAATGAAAACTTGGATATAAAAATAAAGGAAATGACTCCTAGTCTCCACATCACAGGAAAAATTTGGGCTCTTTTAAATTTGCAGCACAAAATTGGTCTGATTTCATGTTAAAAGAACCAAATCTCATTTTACTTATACATATCTACAAGTATTATGTTCTGCCTATGACTAGAGAATTATTTGGGTGAACTGGAAAAATAAGTAATAAAAATAATAATGATATTAGCATGTAAATGTTATCGAGTACTTGCTAAGTTCCATGTACTATTCTAAGCACTGTATAGGTATAGATCTATTTAGAAATTTAGTTAGTCTAAACATGTCCTTGTTATTTCTAATCACAGATTTCCTTAATGAAATTCTACAAGACAACCTTCAAGTGTGACCACAGATTCTATAAGGAGAGAGAACAGGTCTGCTTTGCCTGCCTCTATTTTCAGGCTATCTAACAAAGAGTCTAGAACATACCAAGTGGCCTGAAAAGATATGTAAACTACCTGTACAGTTCTTGGCTTTATCTGTGGCTTTACTAAGAGATGCCTGGACAGAGCAAAACTTGGGGTTTTGACCCTAAGAAAGAAACAAATTGCAAATCGGCAAGCACATTTGCATAGTCAGACACAAGGACAACATGAAGTGGTGTGTGATTTCACACGAGCTAGACAAATCCAGATCAGATCCGTTCTACAGATCAATATGTGTGTGATTTGAATTAGAAACAAGTCACTAAGTGACTTTAGCTATATTTGTTTGCTCGCTGAATCAGTAACCAAAGACATGGCATGCCAATGTCCTAACATCGTTAGGACAAATTGAGATTTTGGATCAACGTCCATTACGAGTAACCTAACCTAAGGTATCATCATGTAATTACATCACAGAAGAGATTTCAAATTAAAAAATGAAAGGAAAGAAATAAAAAGCTCCCAAATGTAAAGAAATCTCCCAATTCATTCAAAACTCTTCTGTGCAAGGCAATTTTTAGGCTTCCAACCAGTCCACTGATTTAAACTCAGTCAAATGCCTGAATTATGTGTCATGGAACAGAAATAGAATAGAAAATGAAAATGTCAAAACTTTTGAGATGGCAGAATTTTTTTCAGATGATGGAATTGATGATGAAATGCAGTATCTGAACTAATCTTATTAAAGAAAGCAAATGGCTGGACTCAAGGAAAAGTCATTTCTTTGAAAAGTTCACGTTTTCCAACCCATGCAATTCTAAATACGTCAGAAATGTTGACATGATTTAAACCCACCACTTAACACTTAACACTTTTAAAAGGGGAAGTGGAAGTTAAATATAGACAATAAGCATCAAAATGCTTATCAAGTTAGTAAATGGATTCAAAATGATCAAAATTTAAATCCTCTTTGAAAGGGTTAAAGAGAGAAGAAATACTGTCTGCATACAAGAAGAACAAGCCAAACTCTGTATAATCTTCTAAATTTATCACGGTCAAGTAATATGAACCCCAAGGCTGTCACGAATCTCAAAATTACTTTGTGTTTTCAATTTTTAAAGACTCATATTGAGCATGTTTCCTTATTATTTACTTATATGTTCTCCATATGCATAATGTATGTTTTGGTTAATTTGCTTTGTATACTTAATTGACCAAATGAAGTTTCAAAATGCTAGTCAACTGCTTTATGTTTAAAGCTAGACAACGTTAATCCTGGCTTTTATTTTTGAAATCAAATTTGGTTTCTGTATGTTACTTTAAAAATAAACTCCTTGTTAAAATTTCTTTTACCAAATAGCTATGCACAACTGTTACACAATTACTGCACAGATTGACTGATTGGCTTTCTCTTAATGAGTCAAAATTTTGATTTCAAACTATTTTTTAGAAGTATCAGATTTTAAAAAAAAATTATAAAGTAATGTGACACGTTTTTCTGGAACAAACAAAATATTACTTCAAAGTTCCTTTCAATATGTAAAAATAAAGAATTATATAGAACTGGAAGCAGAAATTTAGCATAATGTTTTGTTTCAATAGGACATTCCCAGAGACCTTCAAGATGGCGGAAGAGTAAGATGTGGAGATCACCTTCCTCCCCACAAATACATCAAAAATACAGTGGAGTGGAACAACTCCTACAGAACACCTACTGAACGCTGGCAGAAGACCTCAGACTTCCCAAAAGGCAAGAAACTCCCCATGTACCTGGGTAGGGCAAAAGAAAAAAGAAAAAACACAGACAAGGGCTTCCCTGGTGGTGCAGTGGTTGAGAATCTGCCTGCCAATGCAGGGGACGCGGGTTCGAGCCCTGGTCTGGGAAGATCCCACATGCCGCGGAACGACTCGGCCCGTGAGCCACGGTTGCTGAGCCTGCGCGTCTGGAGCCTGTGCTCGGCGGCGAGAGGCCGCGATAGTGAGAGGCCCGCGCACCGCGATGAAGAGTGGCCCCCGCACCGCGATGAAGAGTGGCCCCCGCTTGCCGCAACTGGAGAAAGCCCTTGCACAGAAACGAAGACCCAACACAGCCATACATACATACATACATACATAAATTAAAAAAAAAAAAAAAAAAAAACACAGACAAAAGAATAGGGACGGGACCTGCACCAGTGGGAGGGAGCTGTGAAGGAGGAAAAGTTTCCAGACACTAGGAAGCCCCTTCACTGGCGGAGACGGGGGGTGGCAGGGGGTGAAGCTTCAGAGCCACGGAGGAGAGTGCACCAACAGGGGTGCGGAGGGCAAAGCGGAGAGATTCCCGCACAGAGGATCGGTGCCGACCAGCACTCACCAGCCCGAGAGTCTCGTCTGCTCCCCCGCCGGGGCAGGCGGGGGCTGGGAGCTGAGGCTCCGGCTTCGGAGGTCAGATCCCAGGGAGAGGACTGGGGTTGGCTGCATGAACACAGCCTGAAGGGGCTAGTGGGCCACAGCTAGCCAGGAGGGTGTCCAGGAAAAAGTCTGGACCCGCCTAAGAGGCAAGAGACCATTGTTTCGGGGTGCGCGAGGAGAGGGGATTCAGAGCACCGTCTAAACCAGCTCCAGAGACGAGCGCGAGCCGCGGCTATCAGCGCAGTCCCCAAAGACGGGCATGAGACGCTAAGGCTGCTGCTGCCGCCACCAAGAAGCCTGTGTGCAAGCACAGGTCACTATCCACACCTCCCCTCCCAGGAGCCTGTGCAGTCCGCCACTGCCAGGGTCCTGTGATCCAGGCACAACTTCCCCGGGAGAAAGCACGGCACGCCTCAGGCTGTTTGCAATGTCATGCCGGCCTCTGCTGCTGCAGGCTCGCCCCGCATCCGTACCCCTCCCTCCCCCCTCGGCCTGAGTGAGCCTGAGCTCCCTAATCAGCTGTTCCTTTAACCCCGTCCTTTCTGGGCGAAGAACAGACACCCTCAGGTGACCTATATGCAGAGGCGGGTCCAAATCCAAAGCTGAACCTTGGGAGCTGTGTGAACAAAGAAGAGAAAGGGAAATCTCTCCCAGCAGCCTCAGAAGCAGCGGATTAAATCTCCACAATGAACCTGATGAACCCTGCATCTGTGGAATACCTGAATAGACAACCAATCATCCCAAAATTGAGGCGATGGACTTTGGGAGCAACTGTAGACTTGGGGTTTGCTTTCTACATCTAATTTGTTTCTGGTTTTATGTTTATCTTTGTTTAGTATTTAGAGTTTATTATCATTGGCAGATTTGTTTATTGATTTGGTTGCTCTCTTCCTTTTTTGTTTTTATATATAGATATATATATTTTTTCCTTTTTCTCTTTTTGCAAGCATGTATGTATATGCTTCTTTGTGTGATTTTGTCTGTATAGCTTTGCTTTTACCATTTACCGTAGGGTTCTGTCTGTCCGGGTTTTTTGTTTTTTTGTTCTTTAGTATAGTTTTCAGTGCTTGTTATCATTGGTGGATTTGTTTTCTGGTTTGGTTGCTCTCTTCTTTCTTTCTTTCTTTTTTTTTCTTTTTTTAAATTACTTTTAAATTTTTAATAATTATTTTTTATTTTAATAACTTTATTTTATTTTATTTATTTCTTTTCTTCCTCCCTTTTCTTCTGAGCCATGTGGCTGACAGGGTCTTGGTGCTCTGGCCAGATGTCAGGCCTCTGCCTCTGAGGTAGAAGAGCCAAGCTTAGGACATTGATCTACCAAAGACCTCCCGGCTCCATGTAATATCAAATGGTGAAAGCTCTCCCAGAGATCTCCATCTCAACGCTAAGACCCAGCTCCACTCAATGACCAGCAAGCTACAGTGCTGGACGTCCTATGCCAAACAACTAGCAAGACAGGAACAAAACCCACTCATTAGCAGAGAGGCTGCCTAAAATCATAAGAAGGTCACAGACACCCCAAAACACACTACCGGACGCAGTCCTGCCCACCAGAAAGACAAGATCCAGCCTCATCCACCAGGACACAGGCACTAGTCCCCTCCACCAGGAAGCCTGCACAACCCACTGAACCAACCTTACCCACTGGGGGCAGACACTAAAAGCAATGGGAACTATGAACCTGCAGCCTGTGAAAAGGAGACCCCAAACACAGTAAGTTAAGAAAAATGAGAAGACAGAGAAACACACAGCAGATGAAGGAGCAAGGTAAAAACCCATCAGACCAAACAAATAAAGAGGAAATAGGCAGTCTACCTGAAAAAGAATTCAGAGCAATGATAGTAAAGATGATCCAAAATCTTGGAAATAGAATGGAGAAAATACAAGAAACGTTTAACAAGGACCTAGAAGTACTAAAAAGGAAAAGAAAAATGATGAACAACACAATAAATGAAATTAAAAATTCTCTGGAAGGAATCAATAGCAGAATAACTGAGGCAGAAGAATGGATAAGTGACCTGGAAGATAAAATACTGGAAATAACTACTGCAGAGCAGAATAAAGAAAAAAGAATGAAAAGAATTGAGGACAGTCTCAGAGACCTCTGAGTCTGGGACAGAGGGGACAATATTAAGTGCATCAACATTTGAATTATAGGGGTCCCAGAAGAAGAAGAGAAAAAGAAAGGGACTGAGAAAATATTTGAAGCGATTATAGTTGAAAACATCCCTAATATGGGAAAGGAAATAGTTAATCAAGTCCAGGAAGCACAGAGAGTCCCATACAGAATAAATCCAAGGAGAAACACACCAAGACACATATTAATCAAACTATCAAAAATAAAACACAAAGAAAAAATATTAAAAGCAGCAAGGGAAAAACAACAAATAACATAAAAGGGAATCCCCATAAGGTTAACAGCTGATCTTTCAGCACAAACTCTGCAAGCCAGAAGGGAGTGGCAGGACATATTTAAAGTCATGAAAGGGAAGAACCTACAACCAAGATTACTCTACCCAGCAAGGATCTCATTCAGATTCGATGGAGAAATTAAAACCTTTACAGACAAGCAAAAGTTAAGAGAATTCAGCACCACTAAACCAGCTTTACAACAAATGCTAAAGGAACTTCTCTAGGCAGGAAACACAAGAGAAGGAAAAGATCTACAATAACAAACCCAAAACAATTAAGAAAATGGGAATAGGAACATACATATTAATAATTACATTAAATGTTAATGGATTAAATGCTCCAACCAAAAGACACAGACTAGCTGAATGGATACAAAAACAAGACCCATATATATGCTGCCTACAAGAAACCCACTTCAGACCTAGGGACACATACAGACTGAAAGTGAGGGGATGGAAAAAGATATTCTATGCAAAGAGAAATCAAAAGAAAGCTGGAATAGCAATTCGCATATCAGACAATATAGACGTTAAAATAAAGACTATTACAAGAGACAAAGAAGGACACTACATAATGATCAAGGGATCAATCCAAGAAGAAGATATAACAATTGTAAATATTTATGCACCCAACATAGGAGCACCTCAATACATAAGGCAAATACTAACAGCCATAAAAGGGGAAATCGACAGTAACACAATCATAGTACAGGATTTTAACACCCCACTTTCACCAACGGACAGATCATCCAAAATGAAAATAAATAAGGGAACACAAGCTTTAAATGATACATTAAAGAAGATGGACTTAATTGATATTTATAGGAAATTCCATCCAAAAACAACAGAATACACTTTCTTCTCAAGTGCTCTTGGAACATGCTCCAGGATAGATCATACCTTGGGTCACAAATCAAGCCTTGGTAAATTTAAGAAAATTGATATCGTATCAAGTATCTTTTCCGACCGCAACACTATCAGACTAGATATCAATTACAGGAAAATATCTGTAAAGAATACAAACACATGGAGGCTAAACAATACACTACTTAATAACCAAGAGATCACAGAAGAAATCAAAGAGGAAATCAAAAATACCTAGAAACAAATGACAATGAAAACACGATGACCCAAAACCTATGGGATGCAGCAAAAGCAGTTCTAAGAGGGAAGTTTATAGCAATACAATCCTACCTCAAGAAACAAGAAATATCTCAAATAAACAACCTAAACTTACGCCTAAAGCCATTAGAGAAAGAAGAACAAAAAAAACCCCATAGTTAGCAGAAGAAAAGAAATCACAAAAATCAGATCAGAAATAAATGAAAAAGAAGGAAACAATAGGAAAGATCAATAAAACTAAAAGCTGGATCTTTGAGAAGATAAACAAAATTGATAAACCACTAGCCAGACTCACCAGGAAAAAAAGGGAGAAGACTCAAATCAATAGAATTAGAAATGAAAAGGGAAAAGTAACAACTGACATGGCAGAAATACAAAGGATCATGAGAGATTACTACAAGCAACTATATGCCAATAAAATGGACAACCTGGAAGAAATGGACAAATTCTTAGAAAAGCACAACCTTCCGAGACTGAACCAGGAAGAAATAGAAAATATAAACGGACCAATCAAAAGCACTGAAATTGAGACTGTGATTAAAAATCTTCCAACAGGAGAACAGCAGCCCGCTTGCCGTGCATCAGCATGCAGCCCCGCCTCCCATGGGGACCCGGCCTGAGGAGCAGGGGCTGGAGCTTCAAGACTAGGGCAGCCAAAAGTACCAGTGGATAACTTCTCCATCGGTGAAGGAACCATCCAAAGCTGCTAGACAGAAAAAGAGAACTATAATTTTGGGAAGTGGTCTAAAAGTAAAAGCTACTATTAGAATTGATGTCCAGTGGAGCCCCAGAACAGAAGCAAAATGAATATTCCATTTCACATTGGCAACACCAAAGGAGATGATGCTTTAGAAAAAAGATTTCTCGACAAAGCTCTTGAACTCAATATGATCTCCCTGATAGGGCATAGACATTTTTATCATCCCAAAAGGAAACTCTATACCCATTGAGAAGATACTACTTTGCTCTCTCTACCAGGCCCTGGAGACCACCAATCTGCTTTCTTTCTCTATGGATTTACTTACTCTGGATATTTCAGATAAATGGAATCATACAATGTGTGACCTTTGTGTCTGGCATCTTTCACTTAGCATGATGTTTGTGAGAGTCATCCACACTGTAATATGTATTAGTATTTCATTCCTTAAAAAACTGTTTTTGGCCGTGTAATTGTTTGATATTTAATTGCTCCATTCCTTTTTATGATTGAATTACTATTCCACTGTATGTATGTGCCACAATTTGTTTATTCATTCATCCATTGGTGGACATTTGGGTTGTTTCCATGATTTTTCTGTTGTGAATAGTGCTGCTATAAACATGTGTGTACACAGAAAAAAAAAAACAATCTTGCAACAAACAAAAGCCCAGGACCACAGGGCTTCACAGGCAAATTCTATCAAACATTTAGAGAAGAGCTAACACCTATCCTTCTCAAACTCTTCCAAAATATAGCAGAGGGAGGAACACTCGCAAACTCATTCTACGAGACCACCATCACCCTGATACCAAAACCAGACAAAGATGTCACAAAGAAAGAAAGCTACAGGCCAATATCACTGATGAACATAGATGCAAAAATTCTCAACAAATACTAGCAAACAGAATCCAAGAGCACATTAAAAGGATCATACACCATGATCAAGTGGGGTTTATCCCAGGAATGCAAGGATTCTTCAATATATGCAAATCAATCAATGTGATAAACCATATTAACAAACTGAAGGACAAAAACCATATGATCATCTCAATAGATGCAGAAAAAGCTTTTGAAAAAATTCAACACCCATTTATGATAAAAACCCTCCAGAAAGTAGGCATAGAGGGAACTTACCTCAACATAATAAAGGCCATATTTGACAAACCCACAGTCAACATCATTCTCAATGGTGAAAAACTGAAACCATTTCCATTAAGGTCAGGAGCGAGACAAGGTTGCCCTCTCTCACCACTATTATTCAACATAGTTTTGGAAGTGTTAGCCACAGCAATCAGAGAAGAAAAACAAATAAAAGGAATCCAAATTGGAAAAGAAGAAGTAAAGCTGTCACTGTCTGCAGATGACATGATACTATATATAGAGAATCCTAAAGACTCTACCAGAATACTACTAGAGCTAATCAATGAATTTGGTAATGTAGCAGGATAGAAAATTAATGCATAGAAATCTCTTGCATTCCTATATACTAATGATGAAAAATGTGAAAGAGAAATTAAGGAAACACTCCCATTTACCACTGCAACAAAAATAATAAAATACCTAGGAATAAACCTACCTAAGGAGACAAAAGACCTGTATGCAGAAAACTATAAGACACTGATGAAAGAAATTAAAGATGATACAAACAGATGGAGAGATATACCATGTTCTTGGATTGGAAGAATCAACACTGTGAAAATGACTATACTACCCATAGCAATCTACACATTCAATGCAATCCCTATCAAATTACCAATGGCATTTTTCACGGAACTAGAACAAAACATTTCATAATTTGTATGGAAACACAAAAGACCCCGAATAGCCAAAGCAATCTTGAGAAAGAAAAACGGAGCTGGTGGAATCAGGCTCCCTGACTTCAGACTATACTACAAAGCCACAGTAATCAAGACAGTATGGTACTGGCACAAAAACAGAAATATAGATCAATGGAACAGGATAGAAAGCCCAGAGATAAACCAACGCACCTATGGTCACCTTATTTTTGATAAAGGAGGCAAGCATATACAATGGAGAAAAGACAGCCTCTTCAATAAGTGGCTGGTAAAACTGGACAGCTACGTGTAAAAGAATGAACTTAGAACACTCCCTAACACCATACACAAAAATAAACTCAAGATGGATTAAAGACCTAAATGTAAGGCCAGACACTATAAAACTCTTAGAGGAAAACATAGGCAGAACACTCTATGACATAAATCACAGCAAGATCCTTTTTGACCCACCTCCTAGAGAAATGGGAATAAAAACAAAAATAAACAAATGGGACCTAATGAACCTTACAAGCTTTTGCACAGCAAAGGAAAACATAAGCAAGATGAAAAGACAACCCTCAGAATGGGAGAAAATATTTGCAAATGAAGCAACTGACAAAGGATTAATCTCCAAAATTTACAAGCAGCTCATGCAGCTCAATATCAAAAAACAAACAACCCAATCTAAAAATGGGCAGAAGACCTAAACAGACATTTCTCCAAAGAAGATATACAGATTGCCAACAAACACATGAAAGGATGCTCAACATCACTAATTATTAGAGAAATGCAAATCAAAACTACAATGAGGTATCACCTCACAGCAGTCAGAATGGCCATCATCAAAAAATCTACAAACAATAAATGCTGGAGAGGGTGTGGAGAAAAGGGAACCCTCTTGCACTGCTGGTGGGAATGTAAATTGATACAGCCACTATGAAGAACAGTATGGAGGTTCCTTAAAAAACTAGAAATAGAACTACCATACGACCCAGCAATCCTCCTACTGGGCATATACCTGGAGTAAACCATAATTTTAAAAAAGTCATGTACCACAATGTTCATTGCAGCTCTATTTACAACACCCAGGACATGGAAGCAACCTAAGTGTCCATCGACAGATGAATGGATAAAGAAGATGTGGCACATATATACAATGCAATACTACTCAGCCATAAAAAAAATGAAACTGAGTTATTTGTAGTGAGGTGGATGGACCCAGAGTCTGTCATACAGAGTGGAGTAAGTCAGAATGAGAAAAACAAACACTGTATGCTAACAGATATATATGGAAACTAAAAAAAAAAAAAAAAAGGTTCTGAAGAACCTAGGGGCAGGACAGGAATGAAGACACAGATGTAGAGAATGGACTTGAGGACACGGGGAGGGGGAAGGGTAAGCTGTGACAAAGTGAGAGAGTGGCATGGACATATATACACTACCAAGTGTAAAATAGATAGCTAGTGGGAAGCAGCCACATAGCACAGGGAGATCAGCTCAGTGCTTTGTGACCACCTAGAGGGGTGGGATAGGGAGGGTGGGAGGGAGACGCAAGAGGGAGGAGATATGGGGATATATGTATATGCATAGCTGATTCACTTTGTTATAAAGCAGAAACTAACACACCATGGTAAAGCAATGATACTCCAAGAAAGATGTTAAAAAAAAAAAGGGACATTCCCTCCTATTGATTGCTATAAAAACCCAATGGTGGTAAACAGAATAGGAGATGAATTTCAAGAAGCATTTTGGCTTGCCATTGGCTTTCTAACAACTAGACTTTCTGAATTTCTCTCCAATTAGCCATTTTTCTAAGCTATCTGAGTCATTTCAAATAGTGTTCAATGGACAAAGGCAAACGTACATGAAATTCTAGTCTTTCAGTGATTCTGTTCCCTGGAGGCAGTTGTGAGTGCAAGTACAGGCCAAGTACAGTATTCACAAAGATTCTGTTAGCTTCATCATTGATATTTGTGGTAGTCAGATTTCTAAGAAGATCCCAAAGTTCCTGGCCCCTTGGTTGCATACTTTGTATAATCCCTTCCCCTTGAATGTGGGTGGTACCTGTGAATAAAATGGATGCCATTCTTGTGATTAGGTTGTTATATTGCCAAGGGGAAAGAACTTTTGTGAATGTAATTAAGGTCCCTAACCAGGTGACTTTGAGTTAGTAAAGGATTATTATGCTGGGTGGGCCTGCCTTCATCAGATGAGTCCTTCAAAAGAAGCATTAGGGACTTCCCTGGTGGCACAATGGTTAAGAATCTGCATGCCAATGCAGGGGACATGGGTTCGAGCCCTGGTCCGGGAAGATCCCACATGCCATGGAGCAACTAAGCCCGTGCACCACAACTACTGAGCCTGTGCTCTGGAGCCTGCGAACCACAACCACTGAAGCCCGCACTCCTAGAGCCCGTGCTCCGCAACAACAGAAGCCACTGCAATGAGAAGCCCACATGCTGCAACAAAGAGTAGCCCCCAGTTGCCACAACTAGAGAAAGCCCGCACACAGCAATGAAGATCCAACACAGCCAAAAATAAATAAATAAATAAACTTATAAAGAAATAAAATTAAAAAAAAAAAAGAAGCATTAGAAGTCAGAGAGATTCTCTTGCTGGCTTTGAAGTAGTAAGCTGCCGTGTGATAAAAAGGCCTGTGAGAAGGTCACATGGCAAAGAACTGTAGGGACCTCGAGGGTCTAAGTGGGGCTGTGGCTGACAGCTTTAAGAAAGCTGGGACCTTAGTCTTAAAGCTACAAGGAACAGAATTCTACCAACAATCGCGAGCATGTGCAAGAAAACCCTAAGCTCCAGAAAAGAATGCAACCTGGACAAAATTTTGATTGCAGCCTTGTGAGTCCCTGAGCAAAGGGACCAGTTAAGCTGTGCCCAGACTCTTGACCCATGGAAACCATGAGATGATAAATGTGTGTTGTTTTGTTTTAAGCTAAGTTTGTGGTAATTTGCTATACAGCAATAGCAGACTAACATGATATTCAAATATAAGACTACTGTTGATGCTAGGAATGGGTGTATTAGAGATGCCTACTCTGCACTAATTAATCTCTAGACATCCAGAAGCTTCCATTATTTTTAGCAAGTCTGTCCTAGCAGTGAGGTATTCCATTAGCCTACACTCACCCAGAGAAAACGGTAAGACACCTTCTTAGGAAAGAGGCTAACAAATAGTGATTTCCAATGGTGTAAACACTTTCTATTTCCTCCTGATTCTTTCAAGAAACATCAATAATAAAATGAGATCAAATGATATGAAAAAATTCAAAATAATTCTTGAGGTCTCCTATAACAAATCAAGGGTTTTTTTTGGGGAGGGGGTACTTTTTGCTGTGACCTGATGTAACAAAAAGAATACACAGGGGAAAAAATCATAATCAATTTCAACTCCCCCTCTCACCCAAATCATGAGATTTACGAAACACTTTGATCAAGAACTTTACAGTGACAATTGTGAAGCAAATCCTACAGGAATGATAAGAAAGTACAATGCTGTTCTTTGCTTGAGAAAGCTTCTAAAAGGGGATATGTTTTAGGAGTCAAAGGACCTACAGTATTAATGGGAAGGGGGGAAGAAGGCAGAGATCACAATAAACTATAATTATTCCAGTGACAATGGAACAACATGCTGGATTTTTAAAGAGGAGGTGACAAGTTAGGGTTAGTATTTATTTTGTTAGAGGACTTAGTCAAAAATCCACTGTCCTGTGAAAATAATCCCTGGTTAATGCTACTCAGGACAGCAGGACCTTATCTTGTCTGTTGTAGGAGTTTGGGTGATGTAATTCCAGTTGTCAGAGAAGATTTAACTGGTATATGTTTCTTTCTTCAAAGTATCAAAGTCAAGAACAGAAAGGTTAGGGGACTTCCCTGGCGGTCCAGTGGTTGAGACTCTGAGCTCCCACTGCAGGGGGCATGGGTTCGATCCCTGGTCGGGGAACTAAGATCTCACACGCCTCGCGGCATGGCCAAACAAAAAAAAAAAAGAAAGGTTAGTTTCAATACTGTTCATTTATAGTCACAATCTGTTTGGGAGAAACCAGCAAACTCTGCACTTTCATTTTAAAATCCAATATATAAGCTGGTTAGAGAGGACCACAAAATGCTGTTTAAGTTCGTCTGTTCATGTTCGACTTCAGACATTCTTCTGTTTGCTGTCATGATCGAATTCCCAATGACCTATCTTTACCGCTTTACCAGAACAACTATTACACTAAACCTAAAGGTTATTGGAAGCCTTCATCCACCTAGGAGCCTCAAGAGAGCCAGGATGCAGCTAAAGAGATGGTTATCAAATTCCTACATACTGATCATTTCCAAAAAACAGACTGAGAATAATAAAAGCCGCAAGTGATGGAGTTCCTACTATGTACCATGTACTTACAAATCCTTACATTTTCATCTCAGAATGGTAGGTATTACTATCCTACCTACCTATAACTTAATGTCACAGAAAGTAGATATCAAGGATGTCAAGCAACTTGCTCAAGATCATACAACCATTCTTTGCTGTACACCTGTAACTAGCACATCATTGTTAATCAACTATACTCCAATATAAAATAAAAATAAAAAAAAAAAAAGATCATACAGCCATTAAGTGATAATTCCAACCCAGGTCTCTCTGGTTCTAAAGCTTGGAAAATATCACACTCCCTCATGTAGTTTCCCTTGTATACTATAAAAAGTGTCCTATTTAAGTCAACAAAATATATTCATAGTTGAAGTTTCTAACATGGTTATCCAAAGAAAAAAATCAAAGAAAGTTTGTATCAGCTGCAAACAAATATGCGAAAAATAAAAACCACTCTGAAGTACAGTACTAAGAATCACCTTGTCTTACATACCAAAGGTTTTTCTTGGCCTTAGTAGGAATCAGTATTTTATTAAATATACTCAATGTATTACCAGTAATTCTAACACAGAACCTCCAAAAGAAAAATATCACACAGACTCAGAAGAAGTCTTCTAATAGATAACGACCCAAAGATGTTAAATTGTAGAAGAGTAAATACATTTAATATGTACAATAGGCCTCTTGCCTATTCAACGAGTGGCTTTCTCTACAGCCTCCTGCGAATGACAGCAGAAAGGATCACAATTTTTCTTTTAAGAATCATTGACATCTTTCAAGCCTAGTCTATATGATAATGCAGAAATACCTCATGTAACCAGAGGTAAAGTCTAACACACAATTATTAAGAATTCAGTAAGTCTTGACATTAAGGGAGGCCTCTGAGTTACTAACATCAGTGTCAAAGTAGGCAACTAAGTTGAGGCATTTTACTCAGAGGAAAGTGCAGTTGTACAGAAACTAAGGGAAGTATTTCAAGGAAACGGCTGTGATGGATTGCGGTGAAGGCTGTTGAGAGGTCAAGTATAATGAGAATAAACGAGCACCAGGAGAGTGAGAGAGTGAGGCACATGGAAGATGGGTTAGAATGGCTTGCAAAAATCAACGGGAAGGGAAGAAGCAGGGACAATGGCTGTAGTCAACTCTCTCATAAAATTAGTCTGTAGAGGGGAGCAGAAAATTAGGGTAGTAGCTTTAGGGAGCTGGAGGGAAGCAAAGCAGAGCTTTCTGAAGATGGGAGACAATAAGGCATGCTGGCCTTCTGATGGGCATGTCTAGCAGATGGGCAGAAGGCCATGCTTTGGTGGGAGGATAATTGAGGGAGCAAAGTCCTGGAGAAGGTGAGAGGTCACAAGATTAGTACGTGGAGGAGCCAGGATTTGAACCCAGCCAGCCAAAACTCTTCCTCCTTTCAGTGTACTACTCCACCCAGATGCCCACTTCTGAAAAAAGTTCCCATTGTCTATCTATCTTACTGGTATAAACAAGCTGGTTTAAAATAGAGCTTATTAAGGGTATGTAAACATTTTTCTCCAGCCTAAATGACATGCTGACTGCTGTCGTACTGTTCTCTGTACATCTGGGCCTTCAGATTCCTCTGTACCTCCAGGTCTAAGTGTGGGGAATGGATACGCCAGTCAGGTCTGTCAGACTAATTGTGCCGGCATAAACTGCAGTGCCATTTCTCAAGCACAGGATGAAAGCTGAGGACCAGTACCGTATTTTGCAAGTCACCTACCACCAGCAAATTTACGCTCAGACTCATGGCTTCCAGACGCAGAGCACTGCCCCACTCTCTAGCAGCTGCCCCCCAGGCAAGAACTGGACCGTCCTAGGACCATTTCAGCTATACCTTATGATGAGATCATCTCCAACCATGATGCTAAATAAAGGCTGTGCTTGGATAGATTAATCTCACAGTTAAAGAACCCTTCTGTTCCTGTGGGTATCAACACACGCTGTGTGACAGGAGGAAGTACTTCAAGATACTGTATTCATCTTAGATTTGTGTCCTAATGATAAAATCCATTAGGGTTCATACTAATGTAATTTATTATGATTAACACACTCAACAATAAAAAAGGTAAAACATTGAGACGATTTTGACTTTTAACCCTTTTCAGTGAATAAAAATGTTTTAAAATCATTTTTATGATGGAGAGAATAAAATGAAAGTTAATATAGCTTCTGAGGTTTATCCTTCTTGCTCTATATGCAACTATTTAAAATGAGCTAAAAGGACCCCCCCAAAGAATTACCACATCATAAAGAAGTTCAGGTAATTTAAAAGGCTTGGACACAAGTGATTTCTTCAATTTTTAAAAAATGGGAGAATGGAGTAAAAATTATATGGATTATTCAAGAGAAAAGAAACGATGAGTTCTCTAATGTATTCCAAATGTTCACTTGTACGTGAAAATTTACAACCAGAGAGAGTAAAAAGAATAGACACAAGGAAAACGTCATACAAAAAATCTAGTTCCTATAAACAGAACTACCATACGACCCAGCAATCCCACTACTGGGCATATACCCTGAGAAAACCATAATTCAAAGAGTCATGTACCACAATGTTCACTGCATCTCTATTTACAATAGCCAGGACATGGAAACAACCTAAGTGTCCATCAGCAGAGGAATGGATAAAGAAGATGTGGCACATATATACAATGGAATATTACTCAGCCATAAAAAGAAACAAAATTGAGTTATTTGTAGTGAGGTGGATAGACCTAGAGACTGTCATACAGAGTGAAGTAAATCAGAAAGGGAAAAACAAATACCGTATGCTAACAATATATATGGAATCTAAAAAAAAAAAAAAAAAAATGGTTCTGAAGAACCTAGGGGCAGGACAGGAATAAAGACTCAGATGTAGAGAATAGACTTGAGGACACAGGGAGGGGGAAGGTTAAGCTGGGATGAAGTGAAAGAGTGGCATGGACATATATACACTACCAAAGGTAAAATAGATAGCTAGTGGGAAGCAGCTACATAGCACAGGGAGATCAGCTCGGTGCTTTGTGACCACCTAGAGAGGTGGGATAGGGAGGGTGGGAGGGAGGTGCAAGAGGGAGGAGATATGAAGATATATGTATATGTATAGCTCATTCACTTTGTCATACAGCAGAAACTAACACACCATTGTAAAGCAATTATACTCCAATAAAGATGTTAAAAAAAAAATCTAGCTCCTGGGCCAACAATAAAGTCTCATGACTTTTTAGGGGATTCCCTCTCCTTTCAGGGTAAATACAGACACCCCAGTGTCAGGGCTAAAATTTTAAAATTGCATTTCATGCTCCATATACTTACGAGTTGGAGATTCCCTACCCATCCCATCTTCCCCCTAACTATCTCATCCTTCCATGTGTTCAGGGAAGGATTGATTTTGGCTCAACATAGCAATCACACACATTCACAGAGGACTGAGAATGAAGAAGAAATCACTGAGAAAACCAAACTATTTTCTTTTCATGAAAAATAAATATAGTACAATATAACATAATGTTTTATTCATTCTACCTAGATACCCAGATGAAAAGTAAAAAAACTCAATCATACATATGTTTGGTTTATATCTGCCCTGTCTGATATGGTAGCTACTAGCCACATGTGGTTACTTAAATTTAAATTAATTAAAATTAAATGAATTTAAATATTCAGTTGCTCAGCGTAGCCACATTTCAAGTGCTCAATGGGCATATTTGGCTAGTTGTTACAGTATTGGACAGTGCATATTTAGAACATTTGCATCATTGCAGAAAGTTCTATTCAACAGCTTTGGTCTATATGCCACCAAATAACTTTTTTACCTTTTTGGTCCTGCTGTAGAACAGTAGATAAATCTTACTTTTATATATTTTTTCAGCATGTTTAACCCTCTTTTAAGTTGCAAAAGCAAAATATATGCACTATACAAATACAGAATTGTATAAAAGGGAAAAAAACAAAAGCTCTTTCCTCTTTATCTTCAACAACCTGGGGGTAACCCAGCGCTCAAGCTTGGTAAATATCCTTCTAGATACTCTTCTTCACCTACAATATTCATTTAGATGATGTGAAGTTAAGTGTTTATTAAAATATGTTCACTCTGTTAAAACATGATTGAAATCTTGGGAGTCTAAGGTTCCTACTGGTAGAATTTAATTTGTAAGAGATGCATAGTCTGTGATGTTCCATGCTTGGGATATGCCTGCAATGGGAATCTATTAAGTCCTAATGTTCCTTGGATACAAGGAGAGCACCCATCACCTTATTTAAAGTAAAATTTGAAACTGATGGGAACATTTCATAGGGGAAAAAAGCAATATAATTTTAGGTCTCTTCAAATTGCTTGAACTGTGAAATCAAGTAATGAACACTAGAAAAGGTTCTGTCAGCTAGAATCTCAGTTTAGTGCAGTCAGCATTTTGTTGCTAAACCTTATTACGGCAAAGTATTTGATTTTTCATCTCTGCACTCTGTTCATCCCCACAAATAAACTACTTTGACCTCCACCTGTTACTTAGTGAAATCTGCCTGCCATCCTTCAATAACCCTATTCTTTGCCTTCAAAGGCCTTTGAGTCGTTGAGAAAGTGGGGAGGTATAGCCGAGCAACGAACGGAGCGGATACCACTTTATAACTATGCAGTAGTTCATAGTTCAGGCTAGAAGCCCACAGAGCAAAAGGAAATGGATTTTTTAAAAAGGCAATGCCTGTGGATGCTGAAAGGGGGCAACACATTTCATCATTTTAACATTAAATTTTTCACTGAGACACGTTCTCTCTCGAGCTCTTGTTTAATGCAGAAAACGTCTGGCTTCTTCCTTATAAGAAAACCTCTCTCTAAAAGAGTCACGCCTTCATTTCAGTGAGATGAGCCAACAGGTCATTTCAAAGCTTCAGAATACTTCAAGTAGGTTTGTTATTCTGACAGTTGGCAAAACAAAATGAACCGCTAACCTCAAATGCAGCTTTGTGGATGCAAAAGGCCCACACTATTATTAAACACTACTAAAACAAACAAAAACATAAAATCAAAAGGAAATAGCTGTGCACAACTACGTGAGTCATTTTTGGAAGCAAAATGACATATCAGAAAAGAGTATTCTTTGTAAAGTTGCACTTCTGATTAATGCTACATTCAACAGAAGAGACGGTGTCTGCCTAATTACGTTGAACACTTATCAGGGAGGGATTAGCAGGACGTTTCTGCTCACTGTCATTCTTTGTGACAACGTAATGATAGATCCGTTTACTTAGGAGTGCAATTATTAAAAACTGTGCTGTTTTCTTAACTGTCTTCATATCTTGGAAATATTTTATTAAAAATTACTTATCTGACGTGAAGGATAAATGCTTGGCAAAGCTTTTCATATCAATTAAGTAGATGAGGTAGTTCCATTCAGTCACAGCCTTTGTTGAGTGTCTTATGCACATTTGCTGAAACTTGATCACCATAACACTTTTATATTGGAGTTAATGATTCACC
Organism: Balaenoptera musculus; assembly: GCF_009873245.2. NCBI lineage: Eukaryota > Metazoa > Chordata > Mammalia > Artiodactyla > Balaenopteridae > Balaenoptera > Balaenoptera musculus. Next base: position 52,370,473 of record NC_045785.1, on the reverse strand, counting down.
CTTTTTTCTCCTTGTCTTATTTGTCCAAATCCTGAAGTTTGGTTTTCACTTAAACTAAAAACTGCTCATGGCCGACATTTTCTCTGGAGTCATGATTTAGCACTTCTCCTTCATATTCACACCTTTTTTTGGAACCCAACACAAGCATCCAATTTTATACAGACAACTCACCACGGGCCAGTCAGAATGGGATGCTAGCAACATACCATCTTTTGCATCTTTTTCTACTAGGATAATTAACTCTAGAGAGTGTTTATTAGGAAAAGGTCTTTATGCACTATAAAAACAAAAAAGCAAACCACATTGGACTCTTTAAGTAGGCCGGCTACACCCAAGCCAAAGGACTATCTTCATATGTATCTAAACAGACAAAACTAGGTTCCTCTCCTTTTTTTTCGTTCTACTTACCAACCCTGAAATGACAACTGTCACCAGTTGAATGTGAAAAACAACGAAATATCCGTATTGAATGTAAGTTGCTGAACCTCTCCCACAAGGGAGAGTTTATTTCTCCGGCTTTGGTCAACTTAAGACAACTAACTATCAATTAGTCCAAGGGGCAGATAATGACATTTATAACAAATATATCTCTGCAAAAGTCTCTAAATGTGTGGCTAGGATATAAATTTATGTGACCCAATATAATAATTATGTGTTATGAAGATTTTTTTTTAAACTAAAGGCATGTAAAGGCTTCAGTGCCAATGGACAAACTCATAAAAATATCAAGCACATCAAAAGGAGAAAAGTTACCAGTTAAGTCTTTTGAGGATACGATTTCTTTTCTGAAGAAAAAAAGAAATCACCCACTGGCAAAAAGAACTCTTAAAATTAGAAGCAGGTGTCATTGCTATGAAGTGATAAATATCAAAGAATAGCTGGCCCTGAAAAGTATTCTCATGCATCCCATACTACTTTTAATCCTCGCACGTGTATTTTGACATGAGAACACGAAGCGCTGCTTATGTAAGTCTCTAAAGAGCGCTAAAACATGAGGTGCTGCACAGCCATTTTGAAAAGCATCTCTTCACTCAGGTTCACGAAATGGCTGAAAGGCAGATGGCAAATTCTAACTGGCATTAAGTCATAAGCAATCATGATATCCTAGAATTCATTCATCTTAGAAGCTAATCACAGTGAAGTGATTTCTGGGTTGGGATAGCTAACGCTGCAGAATAATCTGGTACCGCAGAGGACACTTCAGATTAGAAATGGATATTGGGTTGCCATTCCTTGAATTCCTAATGACTTGAGTGCAAGGATGCAAATGAAAACTTTACGTCTCATTAGATACAAAGTGGAAAATCCCTAGAGGTTGGCATGTTTTTTCAAAATGAAGGACAATAAGATGTTTGGACCACATTAAAATCCGGAAGAGCTGGAGCCGCATCTGAGTGAACATTCACCGCTGTCTGTGAAGCCCTTCTCCACAGTGGCTGGAGACCCTGGACCACAGCACAGAGTCCCTCACTCCAAACAGACCAGAGAACGAGGAGCCAAAGTAACCCAATATTTAAAAATCAAAAGCTTCAGAGGGGGATTTTTAATTGTTACAAAAGGGAGATCAGTAATGCTTGACTCTGAAGAGGCAAGCTGCATAATTGTATTTAAATGGGTTCAGTTATTTTACCAGGGTTTAATATTTCATCACTTAGAAATAAAGTGACTTTTTTATTCCTGAAGTTTTCTCCTATTTGAGAGACATACTTTGCGATTCAGTGCAGGAAAGAACCCTCTCCATTTTAGTATTTGGTGGGTTGTTCAGGAATCCATCAGGAAACAGTCCCTGATTTACTACGTTGATGTGAGCGTTTCTCGTAATCTTCTAGGATGTAATTCACCCATCGTCTCAATATGGGTGCCATGTCTTTGATTAATTGATGAGTTTATGATGTATTTGAAATCCTTGGATGGATAGAGTGGGATAAATAGGCATTATTGTAATCCTCCGCCGAGCAGGAAAGTGACTGGGGTGTGCAACAGCCACGTCAGAAACTGCTGCACAGCACGGGCGGAAAAGCTATTCCCTCCTGAGACCTGCGTGCACCTGAACACTTCTTTCCTCCTTTTCTCCCCCATCCCCATAGAAAGCCCCTTAATTCTACAGTATGAAAAACCGATTTTATTAAAAACACTGGTGGCCAAAATAGAACTCTATTCCCATATAAACGGACAGTGTCATACTTGATTATTTAACATTTAAATAGAATCATCAGTATGTAGGACCGAGAGAGGGAAGTAAGTCTGCAAATAGTATTATTAGTGATCTGTATCACTTTTACAAATTGAACATATATGTACATATGCACATTATATCTATACATATATGCACATAGTTGTCACATATATACATGTAAATATATAGCTACATATATAAAAATATATACAGATAGCTTAGAACAATGTATGGCCCATGGTAAGTGCTCAATAAACATTAGCCCTTTCTAATATAACACATATATTTAAATTTTCAGCAGCATTCCAATGACAAAATACAAGTAAATTTATCTTTTATTGTTAATCAGCTTGTGGTATTACTCATGTCTATGAAATATCTACATTGTGTTCATAGAATAGACCAGAGGAAGTAGGAACACTTCTTTAAGAAGTATTTTTTCTCTTTATATCAGAGGTTAAAACTACCTTCTGTTTGAGTCTACAAATATTTATTAGTATTTATTAGATAAATAAAATCTGTTAGACAAAGGAGAATCAACACAGGACATTCTTAGGTAAGTCTGATTATCTGTCAGATAATCAGATATCTTATCTATCTGTCTATCTATCTATCTATCTATTTATCTATCTATATCTTTTGTTTCTCCTCTTCCAACTATACTTTCTGGTTACTTTTCCCTTTGGTGAATTTAATCTCAATTCAGAATAATTTTGTTTCCTCTGAGTAAATATTTGCTTAGATTCTGCCCATTTTCACTATCTACAAGTCAGAACACTGCTTTAGGAAGGGGTTGAGTCCATGGGTGCAGAAAGCTGTATCTTTTGCTGGAGTAGGACGGCATTGCCTGGTGCGCTTCCAGAGTGTTTCCTAGCACATCAGCATTCTACCTGCTTCTCAGAGATAAAGAAAGATAAGACTCTGACAGTATGAAAGGGAGGAAACAGGGACCAGCGTTCACTGATGCTCCTTTAATAATGGAATGGCTGATGCATTTGCTTTTTCAGTTACAGCAGAGGATGGTGGTCTAAGCCAGCGAAATCAACTCCTAACCTATGTGACACTTGGCGTACTCGATACCTTGCAGAACTGGGTATTGGTTTAACCAGTTACCTGTCCTTCTTCACTGGGCTAGAAGGCTTGTCTTATCTATTTTTATATGCCCTCTACCATCTTGCACAGTGCTTTATATACAACAGACGCAGACGTGTATACTAGGGTTTCAATTTAATTTCATAGTTATCTTAAACTCACATAGCACTTCAGCATTTTGAAAAAGGGATAGCTAATATCTGTATAAAGCTTTATGTTTATAAGTATACTTTACATTTATTAAAAATACTCCTATGTCCGGTGTCATGCACAGTACCTTTCACACAGCTGGTGCTTAATAAATGGTAGTTCCTGTTTTTATTATAATCTCATCTGATCTTTTCAAAGCTATGAGTTAGGAAGGCCAAGGTGTTTTACAAAATCCAATGTTGACATATGAGGAAATGAAAATTCAGAGAAGTCGTTTGCTAAAAATTCCAGGCTTGTTCATGACAGAAGACAAGAATTGGAGGCTTTTGAATCTTAATTGTACTTTTCTCCTCTTTATAATACATGCTACTTTTCTCTTACTTTCTCCCTCCCCAGCAAGCCTATGAAGATTGTTGTGGCTGGAATGAAATTTGCTTTTTTTTTTTTTTTGGCTGCATTGTCTCTTCGTTGCTGTGCGCGGGCTTCCTCTAGTTGCAGCGAGCAGCGGCTACTCTTCATTGAGGTGCGCGTGCTTCTCATTGCGGTGGCTTCTCTTGTTGTGAAGCATGGGCTCCAGGCGTGCGGGCTTCAGTAGTTGTTGCATGTGGGCTCAGTAGTTGTGGCACACGGGCTCTAGAGCACAGGCTCAGTAGTTGTGGCTCATGGGCTTAGTTGCTCCGCGGCATGCGGGATCTTCCTGGGCCAGGGATCGAACCCGTGTCCCCTGCATTGGCAGGCGGATTCTTAACCACGGCACCACCAGGAAAGTCCCTGAAATTTACTTTAAAGCTCCTCTTTACAATGTGCTAAATAAGGCCACTTGATGAGCCAGCTCTTTGCTACCTAAGACTCAGGGGCTGTACTGAAGACGATGATAGGAACAGGGGAGGGAGGAAGATTTCCCGTGTAGACCTAAGGTATAAGATACACTTTTCCTTCCTTCTTTCTAGCATACTTACACAACTTCATTTTCAAACATGAAATAAAAAATTTGGCGACTTGGGTAATTTATTTACTCAGATAAGACCAGCTGCTGAAATACTGCATCGTTTTCTCGGGAGCTTCTGTATTCACGAAATCGTTGCATCTGAGTTCTCTGATGCAAGTCGAGCCTGTACTCATTCACTCAACAGATGTACGCAGCGCTCTGCTTCCTGAGCACTTTGCCCTCCTCAAAGGACAAGATAAGACCGCTGCCGGTCCCCATCTTATTCTTTTTTTTTTTTTTTAAAGGATTTTTAAAAAATTTATTTATTTATTTTTGGCTGTGTTGGGTCTTCGTTTCTGTGCGAGGGCTTTCTCTAGTTGCGGCAAGCGGGGGCCACTCTTCACCCATCTTATTCTTTATTTAGTTATCCAACAAATCTTGGTTGAATGGTTACCATGTGCCAGGTACTATAACAGGCTTCAGGTATACAATGGTCATTTTTTGGACCATGTTCTACCATATCTGCGTATTTGACAAACACACACCCACACATATATAGTGTACGTGCACGTATGTGAGAAGAGTATTTCTTTTTTCCTAACAGGTAACGTTTTAGACTCCAATTAGAATAGGTTGTTTTAGCGCCCCTTTTTTGGCTTTAAAAAATAGCCTTGATAAAGAAAATTCGGACATTTTTGAAGGGTAGTTAAGGAATGCTCATTTTGTAATATAGCTTTCCTTTCATAACACCTTATTTGGATGAAATTTCTCTGCTAAAAGAGGGTCACTGAAGAGCAGGAACCCTTGTTACCGTAGTGGTGCTCCTGGTGCACCAGCCTCTAAGAGCAAGTGCCAATACTAAAGAGATAATGGGAGACCACGTTGTCGCATAATGATGATTTCCCACTGCTCTATAAATGTAGAAGAAAAGCCAAGACATTGATCCTATGGCAGTGTTCTGTAACAGTGACTCTTCCTATTACAGCAGGAGATTGTGGGAGATTTAATCATTTCCCCTAATACATGCCAGTACAGCTGAGTGTCCATGATCAATGTACTACAGTTACTAGTCTGCTGCCTTTTTCTTGGCATCGATAATGGGGCTCTGCCTATGCTTCTCAGCTACAAGTTTAAGTTGGCAAACTTCCCCCACTCCTACAACCGATGAATGACTGTTGACAGTCAAATTAGGACTAGCAGGGTTGGGAATCCAAGTGAACTTATTATGGAATATTGAAAACTACAATGAACCAACATAAGTCTGCAAAATCCAATTGTGCTCCTAGCAGTTGTGACACTGAACTCTCGTTCTAAATGTCCTGGCTGCGGTTGACGAGATGTTTACCAAATATTCTTCTACAAATGCCTTTAAAAATGTATTTCCTGACTTAATAATTGTGATAAGAATAGACAGTATGCTATCACAGTGCTTAATTTTAACCTTCAAAAATGAGGGCTGCTAAGCCTTGGAAAAAACCTATCTCTGAAAGAAGTTTATCTTGAAAGTTTTTAAGAAAAGGACTACGCTAAACTTACTACTTACCAAATTTGACTTTAAAACTTTTCACTTAACTGTTTAGAACTTCCAGCATCTTGGCTAAAGTAATGGTGTCTGTTAATAAGGTTTTACAATCACAAAATAATTGAAGGCAATGCTAGAGTTCTGATATTTCCTACAGGAAGAAAAATTAAGGAGTAAAGGCTCCTGTTTTCAAAACACAGAACTAAATTTCACTGAAAAAGTCCTATAACTTCATGTTTTTTCACAATAAAAAATATCTTTAACTGTGCTGAAATTGACTGGTATGTATGTCTCAAATGCAGAAAGGGGTGCAACTCAGTAATCCATGAAGCCCACTGAACCCTCGGATGAGTCAATTCTGGGGACACAGACAACCTGAGAAGTTTCACAGGACAGCCACAAAGCTGGCTTGCAAGATATATGTATCTTAGAAAGAAAGGTATATGAAGAACACTTAAATTTCTATATATACCAATGATTGAAAGGCTAAGAGACATCACGTCTCACTTTCAAGTGTGTGAGCGTTTCTCATTTGGGTTCCAATGGAAACCCAGTTTCGTTGCCTCCTTTTGAGGACAGTGTCCCTAATTCTAAAGTCAGCTCTCTCCTTTTACTCCAGTAGCATTTAATCCAACCACCATGAGGTGGGTAGGGTTTGCCTCTCTCAGTAATTCTAATGATACTTCACATGATTAAAGAACATTAATTTTAACAAAGGACTTTGGCATTTGGAACAGAAGTTCAAGTTCATCATTTGATTGTTGTAACTTTGCGACAGAGATGGGGCAGAAACAACAGTGCCCATCTTACAGATGGTGACTGACAATGGAGGAAATTTGGTTTGCCCTTGAAGACAGGGACTTGACAGGGTCATCTTGTAACTACTCTGTACTGTACACAGTCAGCACTTAAGAAAGAATCAGTGACTTGGCTCGACTTGAACTATACTGATAGATGAACCAGCTCTTCTTCTCCATGCACTTCAACTGGAGGAAGATGAGAGAGGCAGAAGAGAGAAGGTTCTTTCTTGTACCGAGGTATGAATCACTGTGTGAGGTACCATCTTCTCTGACTGTCTGAAAATAGGCTAGATTTTTATCTATCTAGAAGAGTGTTAAAGGCATTCCTACTTAAAGTAGGGAGAAAGCTTGGGGGAGCACAACACTGAAAGTTCAGGTTGCCGCTAGACAAGGCAATGATTGAGTGGTGAGAGCCTACATAAAGGAACAATCAGAGGAGGAGCCTAGATCAGGGCTCTTCAATCCCTAACATGTATAAGTATCACCCAGAGATCTTGCTAAAATTCTGTGGGCCTGGCTAGAGCCTGAGATTCTGTATTTCTAATAAGCTCTCAGGTGATGCTATGTTGCTGGGCCTCAGACCACACTTTGAATAGCAAGATTAGACCTCACGTGATACAGATCTCATAGTGTCTCATATGGGTGTTACTTATGCTTGTATAAAAGAAAATTTCACGTGGAAATCTTAAAATTTTCAGACATAAATCAGGAAGGTTACATAAAACATTCTATAAAGATTCACTATTGGGATTCTTGATATAGAGCTTGTGATAACGTATTATCTTTTTTTTAAAAAAAGTATTATCTTAGAAGACAATAAAGTATTATCTTTTAAAAAAAAGGTTTGATTCACTTAAAGGAATACCCTTTAAGGTGAGGGATACTTGTAATAAAATTTGTTAACACTACCACTTGTCAACAGGGCCCATGGTTGAGCCTTAGCAATTGTTTTGCTTACTACTTGCTAATAATTGGATTTGACTGAATAACAGCCTACAGATTGAGATATAGTAAAACATCAATCTGAGAGAATTACGGGTGGGCCAAATCTGCTTTCAGATTTATGGAAAGCACCCAAGTTCCCTGCTTTATGGGCTTCATTCATTCACTCAATCAACATTTATTGAGTACCTATTATGTGGCAGACTGTCACGGATGCTGGGGGTACAGCAGTGGAAAAGACAGACTCAGCCCCACTGCTCAGAGTGTATATTCTAGAGGGAGAACATATGATAACAGGAGATAGTGGTATGAAGAAAGGAAAGCAAGCAGGGTTATGAATTATAGGATGATGCAAGAGAAACAGCAGCTATTTCAGATCACTAGAAGCCTCTCTCATAAGGTATTATTTGAACAAAGATCTGAATGCTGAGGATTGTTTGATTTTATGAGCAAAAAATGGTAGATATTTCACTTTGTTAACAGTTAATACCGTTTGCTCATATATTATATCCTATGCGTATTTAATAAACCCACATTCCTTCTCTGTCCTGGGTGCATGACAAGGGTTTGGGATAAGGAAAGTGGGGGATTTTTCAGGTCTTTCTGATGAGTAATTTTAAAAATTTTTTATTGTTATGCTTTATATTTAAATACAAGCTCAGGACATGAGACCTTAAAATACAAGCATAAATGTTTAGGGTAAAAGAGGTTATTTTGTCTTCTGGGTACAGAAGACAAAACTTATACTCCGAAATCAGATTTAGGTTGAAATCTGGATTCAGGATTCACAGGTTTACTATCTCTGTGGCGCTGGGCAAGTCACCTAATTTTTTATAATTCTCAGTTTCATCTCTACAGAGGCAAGCTCATTCTACTTGCATGATTTAGGGCAATTAAAAAAAACCCAAAAAAACCTGGTACACAGGAGGTACTTAAACAATTTATAACTATAATCATTACCATGTATATGAAAGCACCATGTGCAGCGTCTGACCCAGTGTAGGCGCCTGCCCTGTTGGGTTTCCTTCCTATTTATTTGCATTATCAGTTCCTCTGCAATTTTCATTTGTACAGATAAACAAGAGTTGATGGTATGTGCACTTTTGCTTGATAGAATTTCATAGGACTCATTTCATCATGCATGATTAGCTTTCAAAGCTCGAATCTAACCCAGTTTTGAGATAACTGGGAAACGAAACTAAGTGGAAAGAACAAATTCAGCATTGTAAGAGAGCAAAAGTCAGCTTGAGGTTGTCTGATGTTTTTAAAACTAACATCAATCTTTAATCTCCTATGCCCCTCTTCCCAGATAATAAGAGCTTGTGCACTAAAAGTGCTGAGATAACTAATGGGGAACAGGATACTACTACAAAAGACATTTGAAAGAGCCCATGTAATTACTGCATGTCTGGTTTGTTTTTACTTCCAAAGCCTTCCTGGTTGCTCCAGGAAATTTGTCTCTTCTGGCAACCTCGGCCCCTCTTTTGGCCGGGGAGCACTGAAAAAAGCATTTGAGGGCAGTAAACAAGATGCAAAGCTCTCTGAGTGAGGAATAGTACGAGCCTTGCTTCCTGGGTCACATCTGAGGCATAAACAAAGTATCCTTAGTACTTGCTTGAGAGAATTATCCCAAATGTAGGCAACCACGAGGCTGCTGGTGCCTTCAGATATACATAACTGCCAAACACGTTCTGAAGGTAATTTACATGCGTGAATCACTAAAAGCCTCCTACTCAATGAACTGTACCCCTGGGGAAAAGCTATGCAGGCCCGGATCAGTGTGGGAATAACATAAGGGTGTTCTCTGTGCCAAAAAGGGGATTGGGCTGCATGGAAAATCCCCAAAAAGGACCATCTGGCAGCATAAATTATCCATGTAAAATGGCTGGTGTGAGTTAATGACACCAAAGTCACCACGAACATGTACAACATCCTTCAGCTGAGTTTTAATGTCCCATCAGGCCATGTTTCAATTATGACTTTCTACGCTGAATATGGCCAAATGTAAATTTATTCACTGTCCTCCCCCACCCCCTGCACATATACCATGAAACTGCATTTTTCTGTAAAGAAATAGGGATAGAGAATGGGGCATCAGTGCAGGAATACAGTATAATTGTGGGGGATTTCTCTAAAAATATAAATTTTTTTCTTAGAGAGCCCCCCTACAAATATACACTTTCTCTCTCTCTCTCTCTCTCTCTCTCTATATATATATATACACACATATATATGTATAGTATATACACAGTATATTATATGTACATATATGCTATATACATATAGTATAATATGTAGTATTATTACCATATATATATATATCCTCCCAAAAAGGATTTAGCCATTAAATTTTAGTTATTTAATGACCACAAAGGATATAGGTATTCAGATGTTAAAATTTATGGTTAGTTGAATCATAACATGCAGAGAAGAACAGAATTACTCTGAATAAAAGAGTCACTAGGTCAAGGTACTCTATATTCACCATACTCCCACTGCCCCCAGATATGCCCCAAAGGAATCTACCTTGACAGGACAGGCTTATGGTGGAGGAGCTTCATGTACATCGACACAATGAAGCACCTCAGTCTGTATAAAACCACATCAGTATGACCCTCAAGCACAATGTCCCAAACTTATATATTTTGATTCTGATTTTCACAGAAGCAGGTAAACTGGCCAGGACTTTAATTGGCCTTTTAAAAAGGGTTCAAGGAACATTTAGATCTGTAAATTTTTTAATAGCACATAAGCTTCTCATTGGCACTATCCTGAGGTCGCGCGGATGATGCATTTGGCAGCCTAGGTGGTCAGCATGTTCATTTAGGCCTGGGTGTATTTCTTAGTTGCTTTCAGTAAACTGGCATGAATGTCAGTGTGGAGTGAAGCTGATGTGTGGCCTTCGTAGAAGACCCACCACACCTTGAATGCTGTGTTGATAACACTTAGAAAAAAATGGCAGCACCAGAGGCTAATTCCCCATCCTTGCGCCTCCCATGTCACCACATAATGATCTTCTTTTTTTTCTTTTAAATAAGCTTTATTTTTTTAAAACTCTAGATTTACAGAAAAAAATGTGACGACAGTACACAGAGTTCTCACATACCCACACCCAGTTTCCCCTGCTACAGACACTTTACATTACTATGGTATGTTTATTACAATCAGTGAATCAATATGGATACATTATTGTAAGTTCACACCTGATTCCCATCTTTTCAGTTTTTACCCACTGTCCTTTTCCTGTTCCAGGATCCCATCCAGCACCGCACACTACATTTTGGGGTCATGCCTCTTTGGCCTCTCGCGGCTGTGGTAGTTAGTCAGACGTTCCTTATATTTGATGACCTTGACAGTTTGCAGAGTAGAGGTCAAATATATTGTACAGTGAGTCTCAACTAGTATTTGTCTGATGTCCTTCTCATGGTTAGTCTGGGGTTATACTTTTTTTTTTTTTTAATACAGCAGGTTCTTATTAGTTATCTATTTTATACATATTAGTGTATACATGTTAATCCCAATCTCCCAGTTCATCCCACTACCACCCCCGCACCGCTTTCCCCCCTTGGTGTCCCTACGTTTGTTCTCTATGTCTGTGTCTCTATTTCTGCCTTGCAAACTGGTTCTTCTATACCATTTTTCTAGATTCCACATATATGCGTTAATATACGATATTTGTTTTTCTCTTTCTGACTTACTTCACTCTGTATGACAGTCTCTAGGTCCATCCACATCTCTAAAAATGACCCAATTTCGTTCCTTTTGATGGCTGAGTAATATTCCATTGTATACATATACCACTTCTTCTTTATCCATTCATCTGTCGATGGGCATTTAGGTTGGTTCTATGACCTGGCTATTGTAAATATTGCTGCAATGAACATTGGGGTGCATGTGTCTTATTGAATTATGGTTTTCTCTGGGTATATGCCCAGTAGTGGGATTGCTGGGTCATATGGTAATTCTATTTTTAGTTTTTTAAGGAACCTCCATACTGTTCTCCATAGTGGCTGTATCGATTTACATTCCCACCAACAGTGCAAGAGGGTTCCCTTTTCTCCACACCCTCTCCAGCATTTGTTGTCTGTAGATTTTCTGATGATGCCCATTCTAACCGGTATGAGGTGAGACCTCACTATAGTTTTTTTTTTTTAACTAATTAATTTTATTTTTAAAATTTTGGCTGTGTTGGGTCTTTGTTGTTGTGCACGGGGTTTCTCTAGCTGTGGTGAGCGGGGGCTACTCTTCGTTGCAGTGCGTGGGATTCTCATTGCAGTGGCTTCTCTTGTTGCAGAGCACAGGTTCTAGGCATGCAGGCTCAGTAATTGTGGCACATGGGCTTAGCTGCTCCACAGCATGTGGGATCTTCCTGGACCAGGGCTTGAACCCATGTCCCCTGCATTGGCAGGCAAATTCTTAACAGCTGTGCCACCAGCGAAGCCCCCTCACTGTAGTCTTGATTGTATTTCTCTAATAATTCATGATGTTGAGCAGCGTTTCATGTGCCTTTTGGCCATCTGTATGTCTTCTTTGGAGAAATTTCTATTTAGGTCATCTGCCCATTTTTTGATTGGGTTGTTTGTTTTTTTAATATTGAGTTGCATGAGCTGTTTATAGATTTTGGAGATTAATTCTTTGTCCATTGATTCATTTGCAAATATTTTCTCCCATTCTGAGGGTTGTCTTTTCATCTTGTTTATAGTTTCCTTTGCTGTGCAAAAGCTTTTTAAGCTTCATTAGGTCCCATTTGTCTATTTTTGTTTTTATTTCCGTTACTCTAGGAGGTGGGTCAAAAAAGATCTTCCTGTGATTTATGTCAAAGAGTGTTCTTCCAATGTTTTCCTCTAAGAGTTTTATAGTCTCTGGTCTTACATTAGGGTCTTTAATCCATTTTGAGTTTATTTTTGTGTATGGTGCTAGGGAGTGTTCTAATTTCATTCTTTTACATGTAGCTGTTCAGTTTTCCCAGCACCACTTACTGCAGAGACTGTCTTTTCTCCATTGTATATCCTTGCCTCCTTTGTCATAGACTACTTGACCATATGTGCGTGGGTTTATCTCTGGGTTTTCTATCCTGTTCCATTGATCTATATTTCTGTTTTTGTGCCAGTACCATATTGCCTTGATTACTGTAGCTTTGTACTATAGTCTGAAGTCAGGGATTTTGATTCCTCCAGCTCCATTTTTTTTCCCTCAAGATTGCTTTGGCTATTCGGGGTCCTCTGTATCTCCATACAAATTTTAAGATTTTTTGTTCTAGTTCTGTAAAAATGCCATTGGTAATTTGATAGGGATTGCACTGAATCTGTAGATTGCTTTGGGTAGTATAGTCATTTTCACAATATTGATTCTTCCAATCCAATAACATGGTATATCTCTCTCTCTGTTTGTGTCATCTTTGATTTCTTTCATCAGTGTCTTATAGTTTTCTGAGCACAGGTCTTTTACCTCCTTAGGTAGGTTTATTCCTAGGTATTTTATTCTTTTTGTTGCAATGGTGAATGGGATTGTTTCCTTAATTTCTCTTTCTGACCTTTTGTTGTTAGTGTATAGGAATGCAAGAGATTTCTGTGCATTAATTTTGTATCCTGCAACTTTAAAAAATTCATTGATTAGCTCTAGTAGTTTTCTAGTAGTGAATGGGATTGTTTCCTTAATTTCTCTTTCTGACCTTTTGTTGTTAGTGTATAGGAATGCAAGAGATTTCTGTGCATTAATTTTGTATCCTGCAACTTTAAAAAATTGATTTTAGCTCTAGTAGTTTTCTGGTGGCATCTTTAGGATTCTCTATGTATAGTACCATGTCATCTGCAACAGTGACAGTGTTACTTCTTCTTTTCCAATTTGTATTCCTTTTATTTCTTTTTCTTCTCTGATTGCCGTGGCTAGGACTTCCAAAACTATGTTGAATAATAGTGGTGAGAGTGGACATCTTGTCTTGTCCCTGATCTTAGAGGAAATGCTTTCAGTTTTTCACCATTGAGAATGATGTTTGCTGTGGGTTTCTCATATATGGCCTTTACTATGTTGAGGTAGGTTCCCACTATGCCCACTTTCTGGAGAGTTTTTATCATAAATGGGTGTTGAATTTTGTCAAAAGCTTTTTCTGCATCTATTGAGATGATCATATCGTTTTTATTCTTCAATTTATTAATATGGTGTGTCACATTGATTGATTTGCGTATATTGAAGAATCCTTGCATCCCTGGGATAAATCCCACTTGATCGTGGTGTATGATCCTTTTAATGTGTTGTTGGATTCTGTTTGCTAGTATTTGGTTAGGAGTTTTTGCATCTATATTCATCAGTCATATTGGTCGGTAATTTACTTTTTTTTATAGTATCTTTGTTTGGTTTTGGTATCACGGTGATGGTGGCCGCATGGAATGAGTTTGGGAGTTTTCTTTCCTCTGCAGTTTTTTGGAAGAGTTTGAGAAGGATGCATGTTAGCTCTACTCTAAATGTTGGCTAGAATTCACCTGTGAAGCCATCCGGTCCTGCACTTTTGTTTGTTGGAAGATTTTTAATCACAGTTTCAATTTCATTACTTATGATTGGTCTGTTCATATTTTCTATTTCTTCCTGTTTCAGTCTTGGAAGGTTATAACTTTCTAAGAATTTGTCCATTTCTTCCAGGTTGTCCGTTTTATTGGCATAGAGTTGCTTGTAGTAGTCTCTTAGGATGCCTTGTATTTCTGTGGTGTCTGTTGCAGCTTCTCCTTTTTCATTTCTAATTTTACTGATTTGAGTTCTCTCCCTCTTTTTCTTGATGAGTCTGGCTAACGGCTTATCAATTCTGTTTATCTTCTCAAAGAACCAGCTTTTAGTTTTATTGACCTTTGCTATTGTTTTTATTTTGTTTGTTTCTCTTTCATTTATTTCTGCTCTGATCTTTATGATTTCTTTCCTTCTGCTAACTTTGGGTTTTGTTTGTTCTTTTTTCTCTAGTTCCTTTAGGTGTAAGGTTAGATTGTTTATTTGAGATTTTTCTTGTTTCTTGAGGTAGGCTTGTATTGCTATAAACTTCCCTCTTAGAACTGCTTTTGCTGCATTCCATAGGTTTTGGATCGTCGTGTTTTCATTGTCATTTGTCTCTAGGTATTTTTTTATTTCCTCTTTGATTTCTTCAGTGATCTCTTGGTTGTTTAGTAACATAGTGTTTAGCCTCCATGTGTTTGTGTTTTTTACATTTTTTCCCCTGTAATTTATTTTTGATCTCACAGCATTGTGGGCAGAAAAGATGCTTGATATGATTTCAATTTCCTTAAATTCACCGAGGCTTGATTTGTGACCCAAGATGTGATCTATCCTGGAGAATGTTCTGTGTGCACTAGAGAAGAAAGTGTAATGAGCTGTTTTTGGATGGAATGTCCTATAAATATCAATTAAATCTATCTTGTCTACTGTGTCATTTAAAGCTTTTGTTTGCTTATTAATTTTCTGTCTCAATGATCTGCCCATTGGCGTAAGTGAGGTGTTAAAGTCCCCCACTATTATTGTGTTACTGTCGATTTCCTCTGTTATAGCTGTTAGCATTTGCCTTATATATTGAGGTGCTCCTATGTTGGGTGCATATATATTTATAATTGTTATATCTTCTTCTTGGATTGATCCCTTGATCATTATGTAGCGTCCTTCCTTGTCTCTTGTAACATTCTTTATTTTAAATCTATTTTACCTGCTATGAGTATTGCTACTTCAGCTTTCTTTTGATTTCCATTTGCATGGAGTATCTTTTTCCATCCCCTCACTTTCAGTCTGTATGTGTCCCTAGGTCTGAAGTGGGTCTCTTGTAGACAGCATATATATGGGTCTTGTTTTTGTATCCATTCAGTGAGCATGTGTCTTTTTGTTGGAGCATTTAATCCATTCACATTTAAGGTAATTATCAATATGTATGTTCCTATTACCATTTTCTTAATTGTTTTGAATTTGTTTTTGTAGATCCTTTTCTTCTCTTGTGTTTTCCACTTAGAGAAGTTCCTTTAGCATTTGTTATACAGCTGGTTTGGTGGTGCTGAATTCTCTTAGCTTTTGCTTGTCTGTAAAGCTTTTGATTTCTCTGTCAAATCTGAATGAGATCCTTGCCGGGTAGAGTAATCTTGGTTGTAGGTTCTTCCCTTTCATCACTTTAAGTATATCATGCCACTCCCTTCTGGCTTGCAGAGTTTCTGCTGAGAAATCAGCTCTTAACCTTATGGGAGTTCCCTTGTATGTTATTTGTCATTTTCTCCTTGTTGCTTTTAATAATTTTTCTTTGTCTTTAATTTTTGTCAGTTTGATTACTACACGTCTCGGCATGTTTCTCCTTGGGTTTATCCTGCCTGGGACTCTCTGTGCTTCCTGGACTTGGGTGGCTATTTCCTTTCCCATGTTAGGGAATTTTCAGTGATAATCTCTTCAAATATTTTCTCGGGTCCTTTCTCTCTCTCTTCTTTTGGGACCCCTATAATGCAAATGTTGGTGTGTTTAATGTTTTCCCAGAGGTCTCTTAGGCTGTGTTCACTTCTTTTCACTCTTTTTTCTTTATTCTGTTCTGTGGCAGTGAATTTCACCATTCTGTCTTTCACGTCACTTATCCTTTCTTCTGCCTCAGTTATTCTATTGATTCCTTCCAGTGTATTTTTCATTTCAGTTATTGTATTGTTCATCTCTGTTTGTTTGTTCTTTAATTCTTCTAGGTGTTTGTTCCTCAATTCTTCTAGGTCTTTGTTAAACATTTCTTGCATCTTCTCGATCTTTGCTTTCATTCTTTTTCCAAGGTCCTGGATCACCTTCACTATCATTATTCTGAATTCTTTTTCTGGAAGGTTGCCTATCTCCACTTCATTTAATTGTTTTTCTGGAGTTTTATCTTGTTCTGTTATCTGGTACATAGCTCTCTCCCTTTTCATTTTGTCTGTCTTTCTGTGAATGTGGTTTTTGTTCCACAGGCTGCAGGACTGTAGTTCTTCTTGCTTCTGCTGTCTGCCCTCTGATGGATGAGGCTAGCTAAGAGGCTTGTGCAAGCTTCCTGATGGGAGGGGCTGGTGGTGGGTAGAGCTGGGTGTTGTCTGGTGGGCAGAGCTCAGTAAAACTTTAATCCACTTGACTGTTGATGGGTGGGGCTGGGTTCCCTCCTTGTTGGTTGTTTGGCCTGAGGCAACCCAACACTGGAGCCTACCTGGGCTCTTTGGTGGGGCTAATGACAGACTCTGTGAGGGGGCTCACACCAAGGAGTATTTCCCAGAACTTCTGCTGCCAGTGTCCTTGTCCCCACAGTGAGCCACCTCCACCCCCCGCCTCTGCATCAGGAGACCCTCCAACATTAGCAGGTAGGTCTGGTTCAGTCTCCTGTGGGGTCACTGCTCCTTCTCCCTGGGTCCTGATGCCACACTACTTTGTGTGTGCCCTCCAAGAGTGGAGTCTCTGTTTCCCCCAGTCCTGTCAAAGTCCTGCAGTCAAATCCCGCTAGTCTTCAAAATCTGATTCTCTGGGAATTCTTTCTCCCATTGCCGGACCTCCAGGTTGGGAAGCCTTACGTGGGGCTCAGAACCTTCACTCCAGTGGGTGGACTTCTGTGGCATAATTGTTCTCCAGTTTGTGAGTCACCCGCCCAGCAGTTATGGGATTTGATTTTATTGTGATTGCGCCCCTCCGACCATCTCACTGCAGCTTCTCCTTTGTCTTTGAATGTGGGGTATCTTTTTTGGTGAGTTCCAGTGTCTTCCTGTTCATGATTGTTCAGCAGTTAGTTGTGAATCTGGTGCTCTCACAAGAGGGAGTGAGCGCACGTTCTTCTACTCCGCCATCTTGAACCAATCTCTAAAGATTGAACCAATCTCTAAAGATCTCCAGGATCTAAAGATCTTCTTATGTGTCTCTTCCCCACCCCCACTGTGAATTCCTTGAAAGCAGGAGCCATAGCCTTCCCATTCATCCTTGAGTTCCCAGAACCAGGCATAGTTCCTCATCATGAGAAAAGTTCCCAGTGAAGGTGTGAGTGAATGAATGAATGAGCTGGGTGAAAAGATTAGGTAGAAGTAAGGCAAAGTGAGATTTTTGCATTTTAGTAAAGTGAACAAGATAAAGGACTTAGACAGTGGGGCCTGAGGTTTTGTTTTGTTTTTAATTATCATATAGCAAAACTGCCTGGGGGTTCAGGAGTGGAAGGCATACTTTTCTATGAATGTTAACACATGTATAGATTCCTGTCCATCACCACCACAAACAGGATACAGAACAGTTCCATCATCCCCCAAATCTCCCTTGTGCTATTTCCTTTATAGTCACACCCTCTGAGGATTCTCTTTTGATATGTTAGAGAGGAGAGAAAAGAGTTAAGATCTGAAGATGAAGGGGTTCAGAGATTTTCTTGGCGCTTGTCTGTTTTTGCAGGGAATTACTCTGAGGCACGGGTTGGGGAAATTTTTTCAAACTTACTGTGCTAGGTGTGATTCATAGACAGGTTATGTATATTACCTCATTTAATTCTCAAGAGCACTGACATAGCTATTATTATTGACAGATTATAAAAATGGGGACAATTAGTTTCAGACAGGTTAGGTAATTTGCCCATAATCACACAGCCAGCAGGAGCTGGAGTCAGGATTATACTCTGCCTGTCTTTTTCCAAAGCCCACTCTATTCTCTATAGCATTTGACTTTGCATATCGAGGAAGCCACTGGAGAAGATTTCCCCTTGCCCATGTGGAGGTTAGACACTGAGAAAAGTTTCAAAAAGCTTCTGCTATCAGAATTAGTCACATTACTCAAGACTCCAGAGCCAAGACTAAACTACCCCAGGAGGTTAAACTAGCGGTCATCATTTGCTTAGTCCACGAAAGAGGGACATAAAGATAGCTGTTCCTTCTAAATAGAAAAAGAATCATGATGAAATCCAGTAACAGGAAAACATATTTAAAAGTATCCTCATTTTATAAAGATCCAAGTACAAGCTATCACACAGGGAAACCATTCTACCTTTCTAATGTTATCAACGCAGTTGAAAAAGTTGATAGATTTTTATTTTGATTATTAAAAGATAAAACCAGACCCAAAAGGCAATTAGTATAAAATGAAAGCAAAGGCAAATGGAACACTGGATTGCAGTGTAGGTGAAAAGATGTAAGAGTAGAACACCCTACACACCATTCTCAGTCTTTCATCTCAGTTAAATGGCATCCTTGCACTACCACCCTTTCATAAAAGCAGCAGTCAGGTACAAACACGTGTTCACGTGGAAAAAGTCCACTGCTCTGAGCTTGCTGCGTTCCCTTTTTGCCTGGCGTGGGCTCCCACGCATCTTGGATTTTACAGGGGCGGCTGCAAGCCCACTGCCCAGACCGCTTACCTGGCTCCACTTCATGCCACCCGCTGGACTGACTTCCGCTCCCCGGGGAGCGCCCTTGGCCTGTGTAAAATGGCTCTTCACCAGGACTGTCCATTTCATCCTCCACAGACTTGAGGCGCTTTGTGGAGCTGAAATAACAAAACGGGTACATGTTTAAAAGTCATCCAAAGCACCTTTCTCCTGGACATGGCATCTCTGGTGGAAAGAAAGCCAAGGGAGGAAGCAGTTGGGCAACTCAGTGTAGTTCATGGGCTCTCTTTAGGCTCTTGTTCAGTTTAGTGAGTCACTGGATGTGGAACAAAGTCTTGGGTCTGTGTTGTTCCAAGTGTCTGGGTTTGATTTTTATTGTCACTCGAGTTTCTGCTGCCCCCCACCTCCGGCTCCTTTTTCCTTTGAGGAACGGGTGGCTGGCACCGGCTCCTGTCTCCACCTGGAAGAGTCAGTAGTTAAGCTCACATTTGCATCTCCTAGAGCAGTGGCTGGGGCGTAGCCGGCAGCAATGTCCCTAGACATCAATTCAATCCCTTCTGGCACCCCAGAAAGGAGAAAAATCAGGGCGCATGACCCTTGAAGAAAAGCTCAGATTGCTGTTTGGTTTTTTGCCATGTTTTCTCATCTTCCATTTAGATCTGTTCATTTAAAAAATACTTATTGCACAGGGACAGCAGGCCAGGTACTGATCTAGGCACTAGAGATAAAACAGTGAACAAACAAGATAAAAATAGAAGGAAGGAGTACACTTCCTTGTGTGGATAAGGGACATGGAAAAAAGAGTGACCCAGTGACTTTTATGCGCTTTCTCTACAACAAAATTACCAAAATGAAATTCTATGCCATCAGGGTGGGGATTTTTTAGTTTTGCATAGGTATGGTTGGGACATTTCCAGAATATATTCCATTTTCTACCAGTTAAAGGACTGAATTTCTTTTCCTCCCAATTTGAGACTTCAGGAGTCAAAAGGTAGTGAAATGCTACATGTTGCTAATGTTGTTCTCATTGTGTTAACTGATTATGTCACTAACATACCAGAATTGGTAGATTTCATACCCGGTGCAAGTGCTTGTTGGGAAATCTCTTCCTCCTGTGTCAGGGTACAGAATTTTTAATATGTGTTCATTCATCAAACACTTCCTGTGCACCTCCTGCATGCCAGGTGCTGTGCTAAATGTTGCTATATTGAAATAAATCAGACATAACCCATCTCCATGGGGTTTAAAATCTCATGGATGAAGACAGAGAGGTAAACAAAATTGTGCAAAGAGAAATACAGGTATGATGATGGAACCACACAGAGGTTACAGTGGGTTCTTTGAAGGAGGAAGGAAAAGTGATACACAGGGAAGGTCGGGAAAGGCTTCCCATAGGAGATAGTTCCTGAAATGTCTGTAAGAGAGTGTCAGGAGATGGGGCAGAAAGAAGGACAGGGCAGAGACAGGCTGTTATTCAACTGATGCACCCCTCAGGCGGCCATTCTGGATTTTAAAATACTGAAATGCTTCTTTACCAGTTGGCAAAGTGCCATTGTCCCATGCCCCATACATTTCCCCCAACCTTGTCATCTCATCTTTGTGCCAGAAAAGACTCATGATCCCAAACCTAAAGGGTTAAGGTTTGGCACATCAGGGGGGCATTCCAGGACTTCACACTGTGGCAGGGCAGGTCTGTCCTAACCGGTATGCTTGAGTCACACAGGTTATCTGCTATTTTGAACATCACTCCAGGAGGGAGGTGCCTATCAGGCACTAACAACACCATGAGCGGAGTGTGACACGTGCAGAGAATTGGCAGGTGTTTGCTATGGCTGAAGTAGCAGGAGGGGCGGAGCAAAAGAAGGGCATAGGGGTGATAGAAGATATTGTATGTCTGGACTTTATCCTATAAGCAATGGAGACTCCCTGAAAAAGTCTAAACAGGGAGTGACATCAGAGTCATCTGTTAGAAAGGTCACTCTGGTAGTTGCACAGATGATGGCTTCTGAAAAGCAAAGGGAAAAGAACCTTCCCCAGAGAGAGAGTTAAGAGGCTACTGCAGCAACCTGAGTAAAAAAATGCAGAGGGCCCAGTTCAAGGCACAAATTTCTAGTTATTAAATTTGGCATTCCAGGATTCTTAGTCTTTAAGTTCTATTTTCATTAAAGCCAGACCACAGGAAAGCAACATATCTGTAGCATGCTAGCTTAGTACCCAAAGGAAGACCCTTTAATAGCTTATTTAATGTTCTTTGCTTGGCTTTCCTTGAAGTTCAATGCAAAAGAGCCACTCAAAGAACTTTTCTGTATTTTATGTAAAACTGCATCTAATAGAAGTCATTTATAAAAGGATATACACACAAAAATTCCTCCTAATACATAAAACCAGAAAAAATATGGTCTCTTAAAATGAATTTCTACTGTTTCCTTTTATTAGAAAATGTACATTATATAACCTAGTGTTTCCCCTTCTCGCCTTGGCAACCAGGAATTTCAGGGCTAAACGCAAGGCAGAATTATCTGGGTTCACGTTCCTGATATAATAATCTCTCCTATCTTTCCATATGGTTTCTGTCCTCTCTATATTTAATACTATCTGCTGTGTTTTTAAATTGAAAGCCGCTTGAAATAATTTTGGAAGTTGGAAGAATACAAATTGGAACCAAAATAAATATTTTCCTTATGTTCCTTGGCAAATAAAAGGTAAGACATGCATATTCTGATAAAACTGTGAGATCTGTGGGGAAGGAGACTATCAGGTTTTTTGTTTTTAGGCTGTTTTTTTAAATCTCTAGTGCCTATCACAGTATCTGACTAATAACAGATGCTCAAAAACTGCTGAATTGGGCTACAGATTTATTTATTTATTTATTTATTCATTTATTTTTTGGCTACAGATTTAGAAACAGTCATATGAGTACTTGTGACAAGGATTCGCCCAAGTGTCATGACTCAGTGAGATCCCACCCAAAAGGCCAACTTCACTGCCCGTCATTCTCCCATTATTAATACTTTCCTGAGTTTCTAAAGCTTTTGATTTCCTTGGTGTCCTCTAATAAAACGCAAATAATACTCATGTAGTTATTAAATCCTAAAGGAGAAAGAATCTGTAGATATTAGCTGACCCTTTAGTTTGAAAGCAAGGACTGTCAAGGGTTGATACAGGATAAATGTTTGGAAGTGGAGACACAGGTTGGAGGAGAGAACAGGATGCAGGAGGGAAGGAAATTAGAAGTGCCAGGAAGGATGAGTGGAGGGCTTCCAAGACAAAGTTTACTGACTTCACAAACTTGACAGTTGATTTATCTTGATGAAGTTCTTTGGGATCAAAAAAGTATATACTATCCCAATTTTTACACTACCCTTCTATGATTTTGCAGATGTTTACTCTGAAGGGGTACAGAACCTACAGTTAATGCTTATCAGTCTTCTTTAGTTTTTTTAAATTTAGAAATGAATCAGTCATTAAGTTTGGTTTCTTGCTCTTAACTTTCTAACACACTGATTCTACTCTCCCAGAAACACTTGAGGAACACTGGAAAGGACCAGTAAGATCTCTATATAAGAGAGAGGATAAATACTTCTCCAAGCAGTCTCTCTTGTGTGTGGAATTTGTTCTGTTCCTATCAATTCTACCTCGAAATTAAGGTAAGACTACTACCTTCATTCCAAATATTTGCTTAATTCCTACTACGTACAAAGCCTAGAAGCTTTACCCTGTCCCCACAAAACAGCAAAACACATCTTTCCTGAGTGTTCCTAGTGCCCTGAACTGACAATCTCCATTCATTTGTTAGTCTCTACCTCGAGATTGCAAAGCTCCTGTACTTGACTTTACATCCACAGTGCCTAGGGCAATATCCTTGGGACCTAATAAATGTTTGTTGCTGATTTAGAAGACTTAGACACTGTTCTCTAAGGGATTTACAGTCCAGATGGGGAAGCAGGACCTGTACATAACTCAAAGATGATAATAATAATTCAAAATTGTAAATGTCCAGGAAAAGTAGAGATGCTGGATATTCCTTTCTGGGGGCTTCCCATTCTATTGTTCCTTACTAAAAGAGTGAGCCTCGTTCCTAAGAGGATTCAGTGTGAAAAGAGCATGGTTTTAAATTTCCAATAGACCTGAGTTTGAATGTAGACTCTGCCATTTACTTGGTCTGTCACCTTGGGCAAGTTACTTAACTTCTCTGAGCTCTAGGCTGACCCACTGTTAAATGGCAACACTGTCTATATTGTAAAATTACTGTGAAGATTAACTCATATCAGGGATGTAAAGCACCTAATACAGTGCCTGCCACAGAGCAGGTGACCAATTAATAGTGGCACAGCATGAACAAATATTGATTGGTTGATGAACTTTTCTATATGTAAATCTGGGGCATTCTTCTGGGCACATTTTCTCACCTGTACACAAATAATTCTGCTGAGTCTATATAGTTAAAGAATAATTTTAAAAGAATCATCTTAGGAGAGCCTAATGTGAGCAAAACAAACATATTACCAAGTTATTAACTACTGATGCTGTTTATAATTAGCACCTTATCAGGGTTAGTTATTTGCAGATTATAGGAATGACACTAGCCTTTTAAACAACATTAATAACCAGGTTTCCACACAGAGAATCACAACAAAAGGCAACAAAACAGCTGGAGAAGTTGAAAGGATATTTGGGATGTCCACGGTACATACGCAGCACACATATGAAAAACAAATAGCCCATCAACTTTTAAATTAATCACTGACCACAAGTATTTGCAAAGCTCTTTCATGTTCACTGAGTGTAGTTACACCCAATGTCTCTTCCATCAGCAAACATTCAAAATCCTCAAAATGTATTAACATCCAAATGTGTTCACAATCCCATTCTTTTATTTTAAGTGTTTTTTTCGGATTGGAGACTTTTTTTTTCCCTGAAGAGCAGATACCCCAGTGAACTGAGGGGGACATTTAAACAGCAAGAAAGATGATGGTAGAATCTGGTGGTTATATTTAAGGAATAACTGTTTCTTTAACTGTCTTCAAGGTACTGGTAATGACTAAGCTGATTTTTTTTTTAAAGTAATGATGGTTCAAATATGTAAAGTCAAGGTAAGAATGAATCTCTACCATGGGAAATTTCTATCATCTGGCCATTGTTTTAAATCCTAAAACTCTGGTACTTGCTTTAGGAGGAATATACCTTTGTCAAACGTTTTTCTGTGAAGCACACAAACATTAAAGATTGTTCTGCACCATTCTTTTCTTTGTTGTCACAGTCTAGTGCTAAAGCCAATTTGTAAAAGAATACTGTGGGTTTAATGCCTAATCCCTTTCCCTCTGGTACAGGTTATCTAGAGACAACAGGATCTTGCAAAATGCTTCATTTTGATTTTGGCTTTGTGACGTCAAGGGGATCAAGAACCCCAGAATTGTTATCTGGTTATGTTCTTTTAGCTTTGCTCTTTTAAAGGTCTCCCGGTGTAACAGTGTTTATGATCTGGCCTCACACTGCTGGGGGACTGCATTTGCTTTTACATTCTCGCACCAGGATATCAAATAGGTTGCATCTCACAGGGCAACTCGAGTAGACTGGATTTTGAGACCTGTCAGGGCTCAGTAGGAAAAGAGCTGGGACTGATCTGTAATGTCTGTTGTGGGCATGGAGACTGGGACTGACGTCACCAGCATCAGCTTTCTGCCAAACAAGCCAAAACACACCCTCTTTTCCCTAGTCAAGCCTTGTCCTTAATTTCCTGGGAACCTGCTATGTTCATCATCCATCCTTCCTCCATGCCTTTGCTCGTGTCTTCACCCCACCCAGAACACCATTCCTTTACTTTCCATCTCACCAACCCCGAACAATGCTTACAGTTTATAGCTGAGCACAAGTCACTCTTTTTAGATAAAGCTGTCTTTAACTATTTTCAGCCTATGCCACACAGTTTTTCACTGACTTGTGTGTGTGTGTGTCTGCGTGTATACACATATATGCATGCTGCATATGCATTTGCTTTCTCTCCCCAGTGAGACTGAAAATCCACTGGGGCTGAACCCATTTCTAGTATCTTCTACTACTACAGACACACTGCTAAGTGTCTAGCAGGCCCAGAGTTAAAATCAAGGTATGTAACTATGAATTATGACCTCTTTATGAGCCATCAATCAAATTACCTGGTAGAGGATGTGCTGGGTAAAGACCTCCTCATGGCTCCCGGACTCATGCTGTAGTATGAAGAACTTTCTAAATCTGAGAGAGAAAAATTTGGGCCAGTTCCTGCAGCTATTGGTGCTAGAATTAAAAAAAAGAAAGAAAGAAAGAAATATCAGGTAAGTTCTGTAAATACAAGACCAATGAGAGCATATTTCAGTGTCGCATTTAACACATTTTATTTTTGAATTTATATGATAAGATCATCAAAAATAATCAGTAATGAACTCGGACCTTAAAAGAATATTGACAATAAAAATCATCTACATCGGAAGGACATATTTTTTTTATAACATACCTTTCATCTTTTCTCTTTTTGTAATGGTAAATTGTCACCAAGGTTGCAACATTCCTGGATGCTTGTAACAAAAATACCTCCACGTTTTGGTCTGAAACTTTTCTTGAATGACCAGACAAAATACTCCCTGGGCTTTTCTAACTTTGTCTGATCGTGATAGCTTCCACTCATCTGTATTTTGGAATTCGTTCTGAACTGCAAATTCATCTTTCTAGGCCACCCATTCCCAATTTCTTGCCCTGAGAAATGTGTGATTTCTCCTTACTCCGAATCACCTCAGCACCCTGCATACATCTTTACTTTACTATTTGTCCCACCTTCTCATGTAAGGCAGGGTCCTCAAACTATGGTCCCTGAGCCATAATTTTTGTGGATAAAGTTGTACTGGAATAGCCACACCCCTTCATTTACATACTGTCTCTGCTTCCACACTACAACAGCAGAGACAAGTAGCTGTGACAGAGACCATATGGTTCACACAGCAGAAAATATTTATATAGAAGAATTTGCCGACCTCTGATTTAAGGGACTGTTAAAAATAACTTTGACAACACATGATTTTCAGAGCTGACCCTTGTGGGAGATGTGATTCTCTGTACTTTTTTATGTCCTGGATATCCTGTTTACAGGAGTAGCTTAATAAATATTTTCAAATGAATAAATAACATCTATCAATCTTGGAAAACAATTCTGTGTAAAATCAGTGATGTAACTATATAAGTGCAAATAATCTGTTCTTTTGAAAGATTACACAAGGTGGGAGCAATAGATGCATATATTTCTGTATTGAGGCATTAGTTTGAGAGTTTTAAGCCCATAGAAGTGGATATATAAATAAATTAAATAGAGGCTCATATCCATAAGAAGAAAGGATAATTAGGAAAATCATGAACCAGGGACTTTCATTCTTTCAGCAAATGATTACTGAGAGTCTGCTATTGCTAAGAATTGTGCTGGGTAAGGAAGGCACTTAAATCAATGACATGGTCCCTACCCTGAAACAGCTCTAGAGAGTGAGGCTGACAGATTAATTTCAATACAGTCTGATAAGTCCTTTGCTAGAGTTATTCCTAAATTGATATGCCTGCACAGAAGTGGGTATGTAACCCAGCTGAGGGATAAGAGGTTCAAGGGAGTAAAAGGGCCTCAGTAAATGTGATGCCTGGGAAGAATGTTGAAAGGACAAGTAGGATTTACCCAACTGAGAGGAATGGAGGCATTCTAGGCAGAGGGAACAGCATTTATAAAGGTAAGAGAACATAAAATGTGATTGGATTTCTGATAACTTGATATGATGTAGTATATAATACATGGGGAAAAGAGGGGAGATTTAAGGTCAGGTCATGAAGGGTAGGTAAATTCATGTAGGTAGGTAAATTCATGTAGGTAGGTAATTCATGTAGGTAGGTAAATTCATGTAGGTAGGTAAATTCATGTAGGTAGGTAGGTATTTTCATGTAGGTAGGTAGGTAAATTCATGTAGATAGGTAGGTAAATTCATGTAGGTAGGTAATTCATGTAGGTAGGTAGGTAAATTCATGTTTCTGAATTTGAGTTCAGTCGATTCCCTAGTTTATAAGCTACTAAAGGACTTATCACACTCCACTATCATTGGGGACTTTTGGGTTTATATTGCTAGTATCTAATACAATCCCTGACACCAGGAGGCAGTCAGTAAGCATTGGTCAAATGGAATTGATTGTTAGTCAAAGGAGAACCAACAAAGTATAGGAATGTTGTCATCAAATTTGCACTTATAAGCTAGACACACCACCTTTCAGGAGGGTAAGCTTGGAGTGGGGAGGGGTGGCAGTCAAAGAATATAATCAGTAAAACCGTGGAGCCCAGTGGAGTTCATTTAAATAAGAGAAGATGGGGGTGTGGTCTAAATTCAAGGGATAGAAAGGAGCCTGGTGACAGCTGTTTAGGAGTTAGAATTGAGAAAATGTATTGACTTCTTGAGTGTGGTAATAATGGAAAAGGAGCAGTATGGGATAATTCCCAGGACCGCTGCTTGGGAAACTGGGTGAATTGTGAAGCCATAATAAAACTATGGAATCAAGAAAAGGCATGAGAGGACACAGCAATTTCTAAAATAAACATTTAGTTGTTTGATTAATAGCAATGGCTAAACCTTAATCGCAACTATCGTTATATAAAAATAGTCACTGCTAAGAAACAGAAAGCTCTGAAATTCACATATACTTTCTGAAATTCAGACACATTTCTCAATGACAGGCTCTATGGAGGAAGGCCTTTACTTCAAAAATAAATGGTTAGGCTTGATAATAAGTGTAAAGGGAGTTCTAATTAATAATTTTGCTAGTCGTTCGCAAATTTGCTTTTTATATTAAATTTATTTACATAATCTCCCCTTTGAGTTCATAATATTTTATGTCTGAAATAGGCCATGAGGTGGCGAGGGGACTGCTCTAATATGGGCATGGACCACCCATTATCCCTCTTAGCAACATGGCATATAATAGGTGCTTAATGTTTGTGCCTTCATGGAGCTTAGAGATTGGCATCTCTCGTTAACTAAAACAGAGGATAAGGCTAATCAGTATCATGGGTCTGGATTTAGATTTTCTTCACAAGTTTAAAGATGGGGTTGAGGCTTCCGCCGGATGGAGCGCCGTGGAAACTGCATGACCCCACTCCCCCCCTCTTGGAAGGAAAGACAGAGCAAGATGTGAGTGAGATGGACTTGACGCCACTGAGAGAAGTCTGAGGCCCTCCACCTATTGGTGAGTATCCAGCTGCTCTTCCATTTAACACTCTATCATGTTCTACCCTGGAAAATATCTTTTACCTTGCTTATATTTTTACAATGTCAAGGGAGCCAGAACAGGTGAAGGAAGAAAACTACATGCGTGCATGTGGTGTGTCTACTTCTCAGAGAGAATAAAAAAATCATTAAGCCCACGGAAATGTTCCTTAACTTGCCTGTATATTTACTTCCTGTGATCCACTTAGTACACTGTAGCTGTAATCTAAAAAAGAGCATCCAAATTCTGCCTTCTTGAAAAGAGCCTTGTAAGGAAACATCACCCGGTGCTGTCTGTACATATGTTTGGCATGAATGTCAGCTTATTGCCGTGGATTCTGATTCAGTGATACTGTGACAGCCAAAGAGAAAGCCTTATATCTGAGGGTAGAGGTCACAGTCAAAGTATCCTTGCAATGGGTTGGGTATTCTCAGCGCTTCTAATCTGAAGAACAGGAAGAGCCTTGACAAGTAACCAAGAACTCAAAAGGTGTACTTTCAGCAGGCTTTTCTGAGTACCTGGGGTCCATGTTTTGAGCAGCACTTTATTATATCTAACTTAAGCCTCAAAACAATCTTTTCAGGAAAGGTGCATTTTCTAGATGAGGAGAACTAAGCCCTGGAGTGAGGTTAAATCACTTGTCCTGGATCACAGAAAGGCAAGAAAGAGAGAGAGCCAGGATTAAAATTCAAGGATGTCTGACCTTGAAACCTGTGCTTTTCCTGCTGCACCACCCTGACTTTCATGTACAATATTGGCCTTAAACTTGAGATGATAAAAGGGTATGTAGTATCTCTGTCCCCACAGGGTTTACAACCTAGCAGAATAATAAAATAATACCTGAATATCTAATGCAAGGCTGAATGTGTTCATCTCATAGGGAAAATGAAAAGAATGTGTTAGGAAAGTTCAAAGGAGTAATAGATCCCACTGGCTTGTGGGATCAGATAAAGGGTTAACTCCAGGAAGGGTGGGTGCTTAAGCTGAGCCTTCAAGGATCTTTGGGATTTAAAGAGGCCCAGAAGGAGATAGGAGAGGGTTTCTAAGCAAAAGAGTACGTACCTAAGTTTGGAGGTAGGAGGTAAGTGGGTGATCTGTGGAAACCATGACATTTTCTGAGTAGCGGGGTGATAAAATAATTGTTGAATCTGAGGAATGTTAATATAACGACAGCATACAGAATGCGCATAAGGGGACCAAGACTCCGGAGGTGGGGAAGTCAGTTGGTAGGTTGGTTCGGGAGTCCCGGCGAAAGGGAATGGAGACCTAAACTACACTGTCAAGGAAGAAAATAGAATTTTCACAACTGGTATCTGTCACCTCTTTCTGGATAGTAAACAGGTATAAAAGACATGTTTCTAATTATACACTATGGAAGGGCATAAACGAGCAAATGATTATACTATTCTAATAAATATAAAATATCGAAAAGATGTATATAACAAAATGTGCTTCTTAGCTAACGATGGTATTACGTCCTTTTTGCAAATTAGGGAAATAAGTTGTCGAGAGGGGGTTAAATGATTTGTCAGGTGTCTGTCCAGGATGTCATGCTGGGCTTCTGAAGCTAATGACTAACTGCCTGCTGGTGTGGTGCAGAGATTATAGCCACTGCCAATCAAACGTGGGGATGTCAAGGAAGGATTGGACCAGCTACAACATTTCCTGTCTGCTCTGTATATTGTGAAACCTGATTTTTGACCATAGGCTTCATCATTCTTTAATTAACTCATACATAAGATTTTCTACCCAACTAGATTGAGTGCAATTTGAGCTCTGTAAAGACAGACATCCCAGGGCATAGAAAAAGTGCTGGTCAGGGCCTGGGAGAGATTGTTTAGAGTCCAGCTCTGCCAATAACCACGTGCAGAACTTGGTTAAGTCACTTACACTCTTTGGACCTCATAATTCTAATATTCATTATGATAAAAGTGAAAATTCATCACCACTACCACCAGCACCACCCATCACTGCTACAGCTATCACCATCACAACAACAAGGACTAACATTTACTAAGCATCACTTTTGGGGCAGACACTGGCCTAAGAGCTTTAAGCACTGTTTAATCCTTACAACACCACTAGGAAGGATAGAGGCACGAGGAGGTTTAGTAACTTTCCTAGGTCATGAAGTCAGAGGCCTTATACCAGATGGCCTTTAATCCTACAGATCCCACAGCCTCTTTTATGTTCCCAAACAGCTGATGATCAGTAAATATACTTTGAATTACGAAGAGTAAATAACTACCCTCCCCCTCCATTTGTACCCCCTCTCCCAAACTTGAAGCAGCGCAAAATGACACTTAGAAATCTGTAAATACACATAAATAGTGAGAACTGGCTTCTCAACTCTCTTAAGTGGCACTGCGATTACTCCAGCCTGAAGTATTTGTGGATTTTGTTCCACCGAGGAGTTTTCCTCCAAAGGTTAACGTTGGGGAATTGTCTCTTAAGATGTTATTCCTAAGTCATTCATCCCCCTCCCCCCGCCCTTCTTTCCTGTCATGAGTAGAATGTAGTCTTTGTGTCATTTCTTAATAAACGGTTTGCTATTAAGGAATCATTACAGTAATGTGGGCTATTGGAAGAAAGGGGTTACTTTAGTAGCCAACCCTCTTAATGACCTGCTCTTCTGTACACATTAGTAGTTGGATAAGGTTGTGGTTATTGAACTTCTGCCATCCACCAGAGACAATCTGCTCAGGCTTGCATTGCTGGAAAGAGAAGATGATGGAAAAAAAAAACTGTATCCAAAATTTCAAGCTACTCTGCCTGGGAGATAACAGTGTACTGAGTTCACAACTTGTTCAGTGGGAATCAGCGGGAAGCATTAACTAAATGACTAGTGCGGCCAGCCTATGGCTAATGGCACATCTTCTCTGAGAGGCTGCATTCAGTTGAATTCACCACATATTTATGGAGCACCTTTAATATGCCAGGCTCTGCTCCAGATGCTTGAGATCCATCAGTGGACAAGATATATAAAAACCCTTGCCCTCGTGGGGTTTACATTTTAAAGATTAACAGTCATAGCTGGTCTTTCCTCAAATTTGCATGGCAACTAAAGAAGATGGAATATTGGCTAATAGGTATCCCCCCAAAAAGACTATCAGGATTTAGTACTGGATTTCCAACTTGTAAAATAACTATTGAAAAAAAAAAGAGAGGTTTATTTCTCTCTAGATTACGTACTCTAATGTACTCACTGAGACTTTGGGAACTTGTACTTTAAGACTGGGGCAGGGAAAAAAGTCCAACAACAGCACACAGTTCTATGGGCCCAGCACAATTTAGTGTTGTTTTGCATTCTAGCGGCACAGATCTTGTAAGAAAGTCCATGCCACTGGCACAAAAGGAGTGAACATGGGAAAATACTTGTTCTTCTTTTTATCAAAGGCACAGTTGTAAACGCACAATGCTATGAAAACTCAAGCAAATCTGGAATCATCGTTAAAGGGAATTAACTTGGAAAGTAATTTGTGGCAAGAAAATTCAAGTCCTTTGTTATCTTCCTTTTACCGTAATATGCTTCCTGAACACTGCTTATGAGAGAGGGCTCTTAGAAAGAAAAAAGTAAGTATAGTAAAATTAACTCATTTTATCAATTTGTGCTCTCGGCCAGAGTTTCCTGACTGTGGCTTCGAAGGGCTGTAAAACTGATGAATTTGCATGGAAAAAGAAACCAGTGTAAGTAATTTGTATAAGAGGGAACACGGGCATAGACTGCTATAATTCAGACACCCTGCAGATAGCAGACTGCTGCAGTGTGAGCAGTTATGGGTTAGAAAAATGACCACACGGCAGTCAGTCTGACTTGAATGCAAATCAATCATAAAGGTACTTTCTCTGCAGCTTCTACGCCACGGTCTTCAGCAACTCCTTTGCCAAGCAGATTTCTAGTTTGTAAACCGTGTGCTGATCTCCCTTCCCCACTCTTCCATTCTGAAAGGTCTGACCCAATGCAGGCTTGGAGTATGTTTTTTCAGAATGGAACATAAAAGAAAGGCACTGAACCAAAGCAAGGGTTTCCCTCCAGGTGAAAATGAACTTCCCTGCTATTATAAGATTGAAGCAATGTTTCATTATGAAATGTAGCATTAGGTGCCAAAAGCAGCTAACACAGAGCACTGTTTTCACACACTCACGTTTTGAGGACACAGGGTAAGGAATATGTAAATTTGTGGTAGCAAAGAAGGTAAATAGAGGAATATTTATTTCTAAAACAATATTTTCCTTTTACGAAAATAGGAACCATTCACTGATACCCTCTTCCTCCCCACTATGAGCCATGAAGATGGTTTATCTTTGATAATTACTGTGAGTTCAATTTGTAAATAAAGCGTATTCAGGCACTTTATCGCCATAAAGTCCAGTCTTGGATCTCAGTAAACTTACATATCTACTCTGTAAAGGAAGGAACTGTCTCCTACTTATTTCTGTATTCTCAGCACGCAGTGAAGGATGCTTCATATATTCACATGCAACAAATGTTTACTGAGTTGAACTAAAATTATATGAGCTTCTTAATGAAAAATGGTGAAGAACTAGTACTTAACGAGTATTTATTAAGAGCCAGGCAATGGGATAGGTGTTTTACCTGAATTATCTCATTTCATCCTTGCATGGGGACATGGAATATGCACTTGTATTCTTCTCATTTAGAAGTGAAAAGGGAGCTGCGAGGTTAAGTAACGTGATCAAGATCACACAGCTAAACATGTGACAGAGCAGGGATTTGAACCCAGATATCTCTAGATACCTGCCCGAAGAAACAGAGGGGAAACCCACATTTCTAGTCTCCTTGTCTTTCCTTCATCATTGGTTACTGGGGAGATGAATTCAGTAAGATTGAAATAGAGAAATATTTATCACCTACCACTTAACTGGCAAAACAACTATCTCCTTTGTTTCTACAGGTCTTTAGAGTGGCAGGCAGTGCTTCACTGGGTGAAGGACCTGACACCTGGTCCTGCAGAGCAACCCACAGCGGGGTGAGTGACGCTGACGGATCTCTTGCATTAGTGGCTTCTGCCTTTGGGACTGAAATTGATTTTCTGCATTTTAGAGTATCATCTCTTCTTAGCTTTTGGTTGAGGTCAAATGTGGTACCCGTTTAGTATATGATACAGCCTCAGCCATGGGATTAAGTCTTCTCTGACAGGGAATAGATATGATAGCCTAAGAGGTCCTTTCACCACAATGATCTATAAACCAAGGACGGGCTTCTAAACATAAGCCCCTTAACCAGGAGTGCACTGGGACTATCTGACCATTAGCAATTAGGAAACCAAACTATGTCAACAGAGTCCCATCCCAACAACCTACAAATCCAGCTGTCTGCAATACTTCTCAATATTTTCACCAAGAACTGTTTAATTTTTTCCCTCCTCCATCTATTGAAAAATTCTGCGTGCTAATATGTCCTCACACCAATCACATACTGGATTAACTCAGTTCCCAGTATATGACCTAATATGTGGCTTTTCTGAGTGTGAACCCCCTCAGTCTCGTCCTAGACAAGCCTATAGGGTCATCAGCAACCGTCTTTGTAATCAGCAAGAGTTATAGTGAAGACAATATATTCCAGCCAAAATCTCAATAATATTTGCAGTCTTATTGTGTCAGGGTTTTGGAAAGCCCCCAAATGCCTTTTAGTTCCCCAATGTTACCTATTGGATATGAATATCTGCTCTTTAAAAATTGAGGCTTATGAGTGCATAAATGAAGATTTACTAAAAACCAATTGGCAGTAATGACCTCCAGCATACTGGAATTTTTACACCCATAATGTAAGAGAAAGCAAAATTTTCAAATACTATAGAACCAAATACTTTGAAAAACTCTGATAAAAATAACCATGGTGTGGCTGGCCACTTAAAAAGTTGTTAACGTGTCAATGTTAGACCGAGAATTTTTAAACATCTTGTTATCCATTCTATACCCTGGAAGAGAAATTCCAAGAATAATGCAGAAACATAGGCTTTGGCTGAAAACGTGAGGAATAAGAATTTTCTGGCTTCCTAAAGCAGATGAATTAGATCTAGTATTGGCATGCTCTTTTTCTATCGGAATTACTAACTCTGGAAGGGTCACTAGAATGGTCCTTGTAATAAATTGATTTTTAGAACATGAATTCTAAAATCAGTCCGTCTTAATTTATACACACACACACTCAGCACATATAGACACACATACGCATTTTTAATAAATTTGCTGATAGTGTGGTCAACTCAAGGATCAGCTCTGAGTGAAAGATCGGGGACAGAGGCTTTGTTCAATAATAATCATAGTAGTTACCATTGTTGAGCATCTACTATGTGCTAGACTCTTGACATTTTCTCACTTCATCCTTGAAACACTCCTGAAAGGTGTTTCTTTTTTTTTTTTTTTTTAACATCTTTATTGGAGTATAGTTGCTCTACAGTGGTGTGTTAGTTTCTGCTTTATAACAGAGTGAATCAGCTATACATATACATATATCCCCATATCTCCTCCTTCTTGCGTCTCCCTCCCACCCTCCCTATCCCATCCCTCTAGGTGGTCACAAAGCACCAAGCTGATCTTCCTGTGCTATGGGGCTGCTTCCCACTAGCTATCGATTCTGAAAGGTGTTTCTATTTCCAGCACTCAGACTTAAACCCAGCACACAATTGGTACTTAATAAATCTTTGCTGATTGAATAAATCATGGTTACCTATCAGGAGAACACAGCTGAGAGGGGTTAAATGTTGCCCAAAGTCACTTGGTAAGGCCAGATCCCCAAATCTATTATCCTGGACTATTTTATGATACCATTATGCCATCTTGCATATAGATTTTATATAATATATTATCCAAAGAAAAAATTACCTAGAAAAGATGAGAAATAGATGAATATATGAAAAGAGATCGTGATAACAAAATAGTATGTACATCAAGGTGTTATGTGTTTTGCTTCTCCCTGAGTCAAACCTTTACCATAAAAATGTTCATAGTCTGGTAAATTTAGTAGGAGCTTCAGCTAAGAAAAGAAAACAAGAGGCCCTCTAAATCTTGCTATGAGAACTCACTGCCAGCTCTAACCAGGAAGGCTGTAGGGGTATGAGTGTAACAGAAAGGACAACACCTTCATGCACAGTATTGGCTGATGGGTCTGCTGATGTCATAAGCTTGTTCTTATCATAGCTCTAATTTCAGCCGACATGGTGGTCATAACACGGCTGCCAGAGCCCACACCAAACACAAGATATATGCACATTTCAATTTTTAGGTAAGGGTGGGAACACCTTTTACTTTATGGGGCTCTTTCTCTAGTGGGTGAGGAGAGTAGGACAGAACAAACAATCATGTTTGGCCACACATACTGTGAGCCGGGATTCAGAAGGAAGAGTAGTTGACAAAAATTTCCTGCTACTGTCAGTTCATTCTATTTGTTGCCAGCTTTACTGTTCAAATATTCACCCCAAATATGTCAAGAAAATTAAAAGAAAAAAAATGATACAACAAAACATCCTTTTCAAGTAATTCAATTTCAGTATTTATTTTGAAAATTTATTGAATTATAGTAGAGGAAACCCACTAAATTAAGCCAGCCAGACTGGTATTTTTCTTCCTAAGAGTATGGCAATATTTATTATTTTGTCTCTTCATGAGGGGTTGATTAAAACTAGAAAATAAAACATTCGCAATGTCATAATATATTCAGAATAAGGTGGCTTAGACTGGCAAATGAAAAAATATATAGGGTCAATCAGTATTTTCTATTCCATAATGTAACAGGTTTTCTTGAAAAACTGCATTCTGGAGATAGGCATTATGATTTTTTTAAAGGGACTCCTACTCTTTTGTCTGCTGCACACGATACCCTTACTCTGGAGGAGGTGCCATTGACTTCTACAGATAGAAAATGTGTGATGTTCATTTTAAAATTACTAGTAGAGCCTGCTATTGACCATCTAATTATGCCGAGTTCCATTTATAAACTTAGCTAACCACTAAGTTTATGGAGACTTTTTGTGCTGCTTTAATAGGATATTGATCGAGAGCATAGTTTGAGTGGACTGCCATTGAATTGTGTAATGGCAAACAAGAGGCAAGGTCACAGCCACTGTTCATGCTAGGGCTGCAGTGTATTTTTTATTATAATCTTTTTGTTTCTTCCTTTAATGCTCAAGCCCAAATGGTTTCTTTCGAAAGAAGAGCTTGCGTAAGAATATAACCTGATTTTTAAAAATAATTTCCAATGCCATGATCAAAGGTGAACCAACAGGCCACCTATTCAGAAAAGAAAGTTTCAAATCTATTCCACTTTAACAAAGACCTAAAATCTGGCAAATAAATGGCACCCCAAAGGACTAGGACATCCGGAATCCCTTATCCTACACCAATTTCCTCATGAGTCCTTCTTTGCAGGAACGTTTCGTAATTTTCAAGTTTGGGCTTGTCCCTACCAAAGATCTTCGTTTCCTTATTGTACCTTAGAGCCGAGTTAATTCTGTTGTAGTAGCGCCATTACGGCAGGTTAGACTATTGCCAATAGTTCCTACTAAATTGCTGGTCAGAAAATCCAAGGGTGTAGATATGGGCCCCCAGAGACACACAAAGGACCTAGAAACTTAAGAAAGAATTTTACAAATGAACTGCAATTTGGATCTTAATGACAAATCTCGTGTAAGAATACAGAAAGAGTGCACATTTCTAAGGCAGAAAACAGCCACTAGGGTGCCACCTCATGCCAGGCTGAGGCATATGCCTTGCTCCATTCACTCCCACTCTCCATTGACAAACAACTCGGGAATCCTGTAGCCACCCAGCAGCCTAGCTTTGTGGCAGAGCCAGGACGATTCAGCTGCTGGATTTTAATAGATTCTGCAGCAATGCAACAGGAACCCAGAATCAGTCTGGGTAACTGAGAGTGGTTTTCACACCCAAAGACTCTAAGGCTGGCCACAGTGTACTGAGAACCCTGGCTTTTCAAAATTCCAGGGCCATGAAATCATACCCAGCCACGAAGTTTACTTAACCCTTGCAGCCAGCTCGGGTGTACAAACCACTGCTAGAAAATTAGAACCCGTCAGGCCAGAGTCACAATGGCCTGTGTGTATTTGCGGTTTTCCTCTTTCCCAGTGAAGTATTTAAGGTTTCAGAGTCACTCCACCAACTTCAAATAAAAGAGTCAGCACTTTAGAAGGATATGGGCAGAAGTAGTGGATTTTTTCGGGAGGATTTTCTGGGTGCATACCAGGAAGGATATTTGACAGCCTCAAAGCACACACTTTGAGGCAAACACTGGTGCAAAATAAACAAGAGAGGGTGCTGACAGAGAGCTATCTAAGCAGCATCATTTAGCCACCAGTAGAGTGGGCTCTCTTTGTAGCAACTTCATGGGAAAGAGACCCATCTGAAAATGCTTCTAGAAGGCTTTGTTTGAAAATGCAGCATCATGTAAGAGCCATTTCAACAGATGGTTCCTGTCTCTTTCCTCACAGTCTTATGCTAAAACAACTTTAATGATTCTGAACCTCAACGTTAGCACTTATAAACCCCCTCCCCCAGAGCAGAGAAGACTTCTCTCTCTCTCTGGCAACGTGTCTAGTGGTCTGTATGTCGCCCTCCCTCCCCCGGAACAAAGTAATAAATAACCAGAACTACTTTCAGATGGTCCTAGCACATGGGGGAAAAGGTAGGAGGAGAATGAAGATACATTTACTTTTATGCTACAGTACTCTCTTTGCTGCTAAGAGAAACAGAACTCTCCTTTCTTGCCTTTCACGGAGTCTGGATGATGCAAAAAATTAAAAGGTAGGCAGGCAGGAGGCAAGGGTAAGAGGGGAATTGGTGGGAGACTGCAGCAGGAGGCCCTGATTCCAACAGCCCCGTGCATCTGAGCAGGATGATTTCATGTCAAGCAAACTTGTCGCCTGACCCTCACCTCTGAATGTGCAAGGCTAAGCCAGCAGCTTTCTCTTGAGTTTCTCGGCCATGGCCACCCTGTAGTAACACGATTATAATCAACAAACTTAGCACAGTTATTTCAGTGAATCCTCATGAGGAAATACTGAAATAGCATCTCCCTCCTCTATTAAGTTTGAAAGGAGGAAAACTAAAAACAGAAACGAACTGGAAACCTGGGGAATGTCAATATTTGTATTAGCAAATTGAAAAACTGAATTCGAAAGATCCAGAAAGAGGGAACATTTTCAAGCTAAGGCCACCATTAGTGTGAAATTTCTGGGCCACGTATGTGGTCACAGGTGTGACTGGGGGGACTGGGTGGGGCTGGGATAGACGGGAGGAAGTTAAGAAAAAATGTGCAGCACAGTGGAAGAAATTCTAGGACTCTGAGGCCATTAGAAACATCCAGGTGAAAGGCTGAACTATAGAAAGAGTAAAAAGATCACTTGTTGGGGGAGTGGGAAGATGACTAGTTGGAGCACACGTGATTTGTAAGGAAGTGAGACTATTCTGTATGATACTGTAACAGTGTAATAATATGATACTGTAATGCACTATTCTGTATGATACTGTAACAGTGTAATAATATGATACTGTAATAGACTATTCTGTATGACACTGTAACAGTGTAATAATATGATACTGTAATAGACTATTCTGTATGATACTGTAACAGTGTAATAATATGATACTGTAATAGACTATTCTGTATGATACTGTAACAGTGTAATAATATGATACTGTAATAGACTATTCTGTATGATACTGTAATAGTGGATACATTTGTCAAAACACATAGAATGTACAACACAAAGGATGAACCCTAAGGTAAACTACAGACTTGAGTTAATAATAATGTATCAATATCAGCTCACCAATTATAATAAATGTAGCACACTAACAAAAGATGTCCATCATAGAGGAAACTGGGGAGGAAGCGATATTGAAAGTCTATTCATTAAAAAAAAATCAAACCTGAAAACAAATCCAGGAAAAAAATTGTAATTAAGTATTTTACTTGTTTTGGTTTACCTGAAAATCATTTAAACTTTTTTTTTTAATGCACACATTAACAATTGAAAAGTTTATCAACCCTAATAAGAAATGATAATTTAATAAAAGCGCAGAATCTTTGGATTGTTTAGTTCTATAATGCAGTTAATAGGAGAGGTCATGACAAAAATTTCTACAGGCAGCTAGCTGAGTACAGTAAAGTGAAAAGGGCAAGTTTCTTAACTTTGAGCATCACCGACTCCTTCATCTATTAAAAGGGGCAATAACGGCAACCATGGGAGGACTGAACGGTGCCTAGCACAATGCCAGCTGCTTGGTGCATGCGTGATAAATGCTGGCTACTGTAATTTTTCATATGTTACATTATGCTCCTACCAGGGCTAACATCATGCATTTAATCCACTTACATGCCAGTTAGCTTATTTCTATCTCAGGGCTACAGAATGTACTCCAGCCCCACTTATCTGGAAAAAGTGTCCACTGCACCTCTAGAATGGATGCTTAGTTCTTCTAACGTGGGGAGGTAGGCAGCGCCGTAAGGAATGGTTAAGGATTTTGACTCCATCCTGTGGTCTGAGTGTTACGTCTTTCAGAAAGGTGTGCGGGTGAGGAAACACGAGCTGGGGGACCCTTCCCTCATCAGCCAAGGCAATCTTGAGACACAGACCCTGAACAAACCTGGATTAAAGATCTGCAGGAGGGAGGGGGTTCTGGATGGCAGTTTGGCCAGAAGCCATGGTTCAGCTGACACAGCCCAGTCCCACTCTTGCCAAACAGTGTCAGTCAGCATGAGGGCATGTGTGGGTGAGTCCTAGAGCAATTACACAGCAGCGTACAGGATCGAAAAGCATTCAAGAGCCGAAGGATACTATGCCAGGCATAAGCAGCACAGCCCTCTAAACAGGGACAGGAAACAAACCAGGTCCCTCTGTAGATTCAGTGTGTGGTCTGGCCATACCCCCTGGCAATCCTGAAGGCAGGTTGAGAATTCCCTTGGCAACCACGTGTGGTAGACTGAATGGAAGTCTAGTCAAGTTTGGAACTGATAAGGCTTGGGCTAGAAGACCTTAAAGGGACACAGAGACAGTGGAAGAAGGACGAGATTCTGGGGATGGTTCTGAGCAGTGTGGGCCTTCACATACAAACCCCCAGGCCTCAGGACACTGACAGTAATGAAGACTAAAGGTACGTATTACAGCAGCAAGGGTAGAATAAAAAAGGTCTTGTGCACCAATCTTAAAAGGGTTTTCTTTTCACTCAGGAAGGCTATGATTAGATCCCAGTAAGGGCTCTATGAATGAATGTGTGCCCCAGTAATGCCATTAGGACAGTTATACTCTAATACATATACTCTATATTACTATTATTATTAAAATCGTGAGAAAAATGTACGATGATGATCACCTTTTAAAAATCTTTAAAAAAGTAAAAAGATATACATACAAATGCATTTTTATTTGTCTATGGCAAATAACTGGTTCATCAGCTGTGCTAGGGCAGTATATACCCTCCAAGTTAACAAGGCAATCTCTCCAGTTCACTGGCTGGTACTCTAAGCACACTTCATCACATGGCAGCAACTTCGCCATTCCAAGTCATAACTGGCTGCTCATAATGCTTCATTCTTTACGGTTCTGACCCCCTACACCAGGACATCCCAGCATTAACCAAGGGTTCCCGACTGTAGACTTCTAACACCCATGGTTACCTTCCTGCTGTTTTCCCTGTCTAGTCTCAGGTTGTAGATTTCTTCAAGTTCCTTTGGGCTAGTCTCAGAGTACAGATTCTAGTGCTACACAGACTTAGCTTAACCTTTTACCCACTTGTTTGACTTTGGAAAAATGACTTAACTAGACCCTCGATTTAACTCATTTGTAAAAATGAGAGTAATTTCTTAATCTCACATGTTTATTGCAAGGATTAACTTTATGTAACATACATGAAAATCTAGCACAGTGCTTGGCGGATAGACTCTCCCTCCACCCTCAGATCCCCTGCCCACACCTTGTATCACACTTTCTGGATTTTTAAGAAATAAGAACAGACAGAACCTGAGCCTGTGAGATCAGGATGGCTTGGCTTGCTTGACCTGACATCTTGTCATGAGATTGACTTGCTTACTCGGTCAAGCTTGCAAGACTGTAATACAGTGAATGGAGGGTATGAACTTGAAATAAAAATATTTATTTTTACTCCACCTCATTCCACAAAGAAGTTGATGCAGCTTGAAACCAATTTCAACAATGTAAATTTTATCCACCAGTGGTGTTTTGAAGTTGAAGGGGGATAAAAAAATAAAATTTTAATATTTAGTATATTTTTCCTTGGTATCGGGACCTAGAACACCATAGTCATTGTAGATACGCTTTTTTTAATGTTAGCCAGAAACTTTTATTTTAATCCATTAAGCACAATAGGCACAATGTCTAAGGCCTATGATCTTTTCAAGGCCTGCAAAGTTGTTTGAAGCGTGATGAAAATTATTATTATTAGTTTTTTGAAGTATAGTTGATATATGACATTATGTTAGTTTCAGGGGTAATATAGGTATGGTTTTAAATAAAAACAAAGAGATGTTTTTGTGGGAAGGCAACAGTGTGTGGGGGGGGTGTGTGTGTTTACATGGGGTGGAGGGAGGGAGACTTAGAATCCTATACTTTCTCCTTGGACTGTCTGGATTATGTCATAGCAAAAATACAATCAATGACCCTTTGATCAATGGAACAGGGTGGTGACAGGTACTCTTAATTCACTGTTGTTGGTGATTATTGACAAGCTGGTAATGATCATGCTGCACAGTGTCACTCATGCTAAGGGCATTAGCATTCTTTAAAGGTCAAAAACAAATTCTTTTAAAACTCAGAATTTCTTAGAAATCCGGGAAGCCTCAATTTTTTTAAAACAGGTTCACACTATAAACTAGGGACTATGTGAGACACTCAGGATTTCAGTTCTTTCCCTATGTCTCACATTAAAATGATATTAATTTTTCCTGATCTAAATTCTTGGCTGTCAAACAAACTACGTGGCAAAATTCTTCCAGTGGGAGTATGAAAAGGAGATTCTGAAAGGTATTTATGTCTTTAGGAGGCCTAAGCAAAAGGTAAGCACAAACCCAAGGCAAATCTGTACCAAATCAAAGCAAAATTATACTTACTCTGTGACACTCTTACTAGCTCAGTCACACTAAAAACCCCTGATGTGACAAAACTGTCCTGGAAGCCCAAATGTCCTGGGGAAACAAAAACAAAAGAAGCGAAGTGTCATAAATAGAAGACATCTGACAAGAGAATTTCAAATATTAGTTTCACTGTGATTAAAAAATGTGAAGTCTAATTTCATATTCTGCTCTAGTTAGAGTCACGTAGGAGGGTATAGTCATTTAGTTGCATAGATGGTTTTTTGGTTTGAATCTTTGAATCTGGAGGTTATGGAAAGCTACGACACAACAACTGGGTGATTTTTGAAATGGTTAAAAAAAAAAGTTCAACAGGAAATCTGAAACAAAAGACGATTTAAAATAAATGGTTACCTTGGCTGACCTCTGAGACCTTCACAACTGGGATGAAAACAGCCTACCTAAGAATCAGCTAGGATAGCTAAATTCCCTAACAGTTTTTAAACATTGTTCTCTAAAGAAACATCTGATCGGGATTAGCTATCCATTCCTTCAAACCAAACAAGATTTAAAGATGTTCCCCCTTCATTTCTACAGGCACCATAGCGTGAATCCTTAAGAAG
The DNA here is from genome assembly GCF_009873245.2 of Balaenoptera musculus. Taxonomy (NCBI): domain Eukaryota; kingdom Metazoa; phylum Chordata; class Mammalia; order Artiodactyla; family Balaenopteridae; genus Balaenoptera; species Balaenoptera musculus. Next base: position 52,327,615 of record NC_045785.1, on the reverse strand, counting down.
TCAGACTGCAAAAGACAAGCCCCAACCCTTGAAACATAAACACAAATTCTTTTGAGCACAAATAAAACTTTATATTTGTTTTGAGACAAGAGTTTTTTGTGGAGGGGTGGGTTGAACCTTATTTTTTGAGAAAAGATAATAAATTAGTTGTTCAAAATGACTTACTCTTTGATTTCTGTATCTGCTTTATTTTTGCTGGATATAATTAATTTCCTTTAAGATATCTGATATTACATCTAATTGTCAACTACTTATTTATTTTTATGGTATATACAGGAACATATTTATAAATGGCAAGGAATACATAATTTACGAATGTCATTTCCCTCTCTGCCTCTAAAGTTTTCTGATTCTGAGTCTCACAGGTAGAATCTAGTTGAGGGATCTGCTTATAGGGCTAGTGTAATCTCCTGCTTTAAAATTAGGGTCAAGGAAAAGTAGTTGGCTGAAGGGATTTTTTTTTTAAATAAGTGTTCTTTGAAATAAGAAACATACCTTTAAGAAATGCAATGTAAGAAACTGGACTAGTCTGAATGAACAACAAACAATCCATAAATAAGATTTATGTTATTGATAAAAGCAAGATTTTGCCCACTACTGAAAGGAAGCAAGTTTACCTGTGGCATAGTTTATGCACCAATAAATTTGTTAAATATCATGCACATAAACACATGCAAAAAAAATCACCACGCTTTGTAGAATTATAAATGGACCTACAAATTATTCTTTTTCTTTTGGTTACACTGGACTTTTGCATAAGAAAGATGTTTTGGCTGAGAATTAAAAGACAATTTTCAGTCAATTTTTATATCAAACATACAATCTATGATATTTTAGATGAAGCGGCTCTAATTTTTAGAATATGCAATAATCAGAACTTGCTTTTTAAAAATAAAATGGCACGATGTGTGGTGATGGATGTCAACTGGACTTTATTGTGGTGATCATTTTGTAATACATACAAATTGAATCGTTGTGTTGTACACTTGAAACTCACAGAATGTTTATGCCAATTATATCTTAATAAAAAAAAGAAAAAAAGAATCATGTAGATACACCACAATTTTTTTAAAAAGGCAAAATTCATTTGAAGAAGTGCCTAAGAAATTTCACCTTTTAAAAAAACCCACACCCAGGTATTTAGTTGACTTCTACTTGGTAAGTGCCTGAGGTGTTGCCTCTTGGGTTAAAAGAACTGAGAAGTAAAAATAAATAAATAAATAAATAAATAAATAAATAAATAAATAAATAAATAAATAAATAATAAATATCTCTAACGAAGTCTTGGCAAAACAGCATAATATCTCTTTCTACTGTGACAACGTTAACATCACATTTATCCCACAGACCATAACAAAGGAAATCCAACCACAACGTACGATAAGTTTGACTTAAGACCCATATAACAATAGCGAGGAAATTCAGAGCTGAGTGGGAAAATCTGGGTTGATCTCCAGCTCTTGCTCATCTCTGTCTGCGTCACTTGCTTGCGGGCTGATACTTGTTTCAGTTCCAACCTGTGAAATTCCTTATTTTAAGGACGACTTAAAATGAATTTCTGAACAGAGTGAATGTGAACGTACTTTAATCCTGCCACCGGAAAAAGCAACCAATCTATTTTGAAGACTTAGTTTAGTTTAGCATGAGGACTTGGGAGGGGGAAACCTGAGGGCTCATCCATTCAAACCATCATCCTCTCCTGATTGTTCCTTTTCTTTTGTCCACCTCTACAATGCTGGTGTTCTCCAGCATTTGTGCTCATCTCTCCTTATATATATATTCCCTATGTTATTTTCTTTATTTCCATGATATCAGCTACCAGGCTTGACTGTGATATTTGTGAAACTAGAAAAATGTTTGCTTGCTTCACCACTGTATTTAATACTTGGGACACAGCAGTTAGTAAGTGTGTGCATATTTGTTGAATCAGTGCATGAATGAATCTATAGGCCAATGACTCTCAAATCTTTATCTTTTGCCAAGATCTCTCTCCTGGGCTCCAAACCCATAAATCAAAATGTTTATTAGATGTTTCTATCCAGATAGCCCACGGGTATCCTCAGACCCAACATGTCCAAAGCCGAGTTCCTTTTCTTCTCTCCAAAAACCTGTTCTTACTCTTTTGAATTCCCTACTTCAATGAACCATCCACTGTTCATCTCATTTTCTATGTTTGGTGTCATCCCTGAATCTTGCCTTTTACAAACACCCACATCCAACGAATCTCCACTGATTCCATTTCATACTGTTTCTTCACTCCATGTATATCTCCATCTCTCCCTTCCAACTGTGGCCCTGGCTCTTCCTACTTCTCACCAGCATGATGGGACAACCTCCTACATCCTCTGTCATCAGTCTTGGCTTCTCCTCTCGTCTGCTCCCCACTCTGCAGCCAGAGCTGTCTCCCTGATGGGCAAATCTGATGATTCATTCATTTATTCAGCAAATACTCCTTGAGCACCTCCCGTGTGCCAGGCATTGGGCCAAGGGTTTGAGACACAGTCCCTACCTTCAGGGAATTTACAGTCTAGGATTAGGCACAGCTGAAAATCTAAAACAAATGAATTATTTTAAAAATTATAAACGGAATAAATAATACGAAGGAAACAAATAAGAAAAGCTTTAGAAACAGTGGTCAAGGAAGGTCTCTCTTAAGAGCTGACATCTGAAAGATACTAAGGAGACAGTCCGGAAATGGAGGAGGAAGAGCTCTTAAGGCAGAGGGATTGACATGTTCAAAGGCCCTGAGGTAGAAAAGAACAAGGTGTTGAGGAATCTGAGATAAACGCAAAGCGTTCAGAACTCACTGTCCTGTCAGAAATCTTGCAAGAGCCCCACAGAGTGTTCAGGGTTCAGTACAAACTCCTTCACTTGGCGTACGACCTCCACACCCCCTCTGTTTTCCTCTTCAGGCTCATTTTCTATCTCTTGTCTTTCTCTTCCAGCCCTACCTCTTGGCTTAAGGGAATACATGCTCCTCCCTGAATTGCCTTGTCCTTCATACCCTTTGTTTGGCCACCTCCTACTTGTCCTTTAAATTTCAGCTTTGTTGTCATCTCTATCAAAAACCTTCCCTGGTTACCCCCACTGCTGGCGAAGACTTCTTTTCTCTTTTCTCAATATTCTCCTTGTGTACTAAGCTCTAACCTAGGACTTAGCACACTGAATTGTAATTTTGTCTTTTTCTCACATTAGACTGTGAGCCCTCTGCAGGGAGAGAGAGCATCTTCTGTGTCTCCAGCCCTCCAGGTCCTAATGCGGTATCTGGTATTCAGCACGCACTCCAGACATGCCTCTGAATGAACACGACTCAAATTGGGTTCAATATGCTTTCTTTCCTTTTTTATAAAAATGTTAACCGAACTTCTTATTTCTGTCTCTTTTTCTCTCTCACCTCTAGCAATGAAATCAAGCCAACGTGCACCTGAAAACTATTAAAATGAACTATCCAAATAGTTCCTCCCAACTAAACAGGACAAGGAGAGGATGGGCAAACCCCTTAGACAAAGCTTCCAATCAAGACGGTGCTATAAGTTTCCCTGATAAGAAATGTCTGGGGTTGTCCTATTGTTGTGATTGTGGTTAATATTTTTGGCAGACCAAATAAAAACAGAGATAAAGAGCAGCATTATATAATGGACATAAGGGGCTAAAAAACATCTAGTCCCACACTAAAGCTAGGATTTTGTGTCACCCTGAAAGTCACTGCAAAAATAGCAATTGGATCCTCCTTCCCCTTCCAGCCACCTGCCTCCTAAAGCCTATTTTAATAGAATATGTGTAATTTAGAAGATCAAATATATGTCAACGTACAATAACCAGAAAAATAACAATAAAGGTAGAATTATTTCACAACTTTTGAAGCAACCATCCCTTTACAGTATCATGAGATTATCAGATTGTCTTGACTACTTCATGTTTATAAAATGTCCCCAAGGAAAGGCCAGTGTAAACACTCCATGTAACTTTAAATGACTATGAAACTGGTTTTGTTCCTTCACCAATTACTTGGAAACCCAGTGATGAACTCTAGAAGAAGATAGCAACGAGAAATGAAACCTGAGAAATGATGGAAAAAATGACATAGCTAGTGTAATTACTAAGCAAACCTGAGCAGATTAGTATTTCGTTCTTACTAACACAAACCAAATCACAAAAATGACTTTCAGGGAAATAACACCAATCTTGGTGTTCTACTTTATTGCAAGATGAGAGAAAAATAGAAAAGACAATAAAAAGGCAAATTCAAGTACATAATTCAGAATTCAGATGTTAGCATTAAAAGATCTTCAGATAGAAAGCTGATTAAACATTCCCAAAAGGTCCCAAGATTTATGTTTTGAATAGGGCCTCTCAGAAATGAGTGCAAAACATATACTTTTGTTAAGTATGTCTTAGGTGAAAGGCCAGACTGCACACTGATCTAACTCTCTCCAATTCTGAACTACTGTTCAGGAGCAATTGTATAGGACATTGAAATAAGGAGCAGATTCTTTTTCATTTTAGATAAAATGGCTAAAATAGTTCCCTCACTGAAGTCTTGTTCAATGAATTTCCAATTAGAGTACAGGTTTCAATACCTGGAGTCAGTCATACTCACAGTGGGGAGAGATTAGGCTTTCTAGAGAGGCAGAAATATAAAAAGCTAAATTCTGTTATGCGTGGTTAGGGGAAGCATCTCTCTTTACCTTGATGATATCAGCAGTTATTATGGAAAATGCCATTATATGGGAACCAAATCTTATCTCATGAAGGGACTGCATGTCTATCTACCTCTTAAAGGAAAAAAGTTCGATTTGCAGAGACACAAGTAACCTTGCAGAACCTTCAGAGGTTGGGGAAGAAATAGACAAACCATCTGGAGGGCTGGTCTTTAAAGAAAGTTGAAATGTCCATGAAACAGAGTTAATGTACCTGAGGAGGAAAGTTTATACATGAGGTGGTATGTTTGTTTGTCCTGTTGGAAGAGCAAAGGCTCTCAGCTCTAAATTATCAAACCTCATCTGGCCAGTGGATGTAGGCCAACTGCAACATACAGGTCATTTCACCACAAAGAATGTACAGCCCGCCTTCCGTATAGGGGGTGCAGAACCTGTGGATACTGAGGGCCAACTGTGCCATTTTACACAAGGAACTTGAGCATCTGAGGATTCTGGTATCCACGGTGGTCCTGGAACCAACATCCATGCATACAGAGGGACGAGTGTATCTCTAGTCTATTCTCCCATGGTAAATATGGTCCCGTCACTGGTAAGCCAGGCCAATGTCTGGGACTTTTCATGCTTGGGTCTGGGCTCCTCAAAGAGAAAAGAGCTCCCTCGTGGTCAGGCCATCTACATTCCATTAAGTACTTGGGACTGTCTGTGACATGAAGACCCTGCGCTAAATCCCGAAGACACTGCTCTCACAGAACTCACATTCTCCTGCTCCTAAAGAAAACCTGACCTCATCAACTGTTCCTCCCTGGAATTTTCAGTCCTCCTTCGGTGAACTCCCCATTGGCTTATGAGCCGCGTGAGGGGAGGGAACGTGGCTCCTTCTTCTTGCCCGTCCCCCCAGCTCAGTCCATACTTATCAGCTGTGCTCAGTCAATACTGTTGAGTAGAGCTTCAGCTCAACTTGCCTTCTGTCATAGGCTCTTTCTCTTTATTTGACAGTGATTTGTTTTCCTGTTGCCCTTCAGTACTCCCACAACAAACCAGGTAAGAGTAGGCTGTGTCTCCTGATCTGACAATGCCCACAGGGCCCAGCACAATCTCTGGTTCTAGGTATGTAATGAATACTGATTCAGTGATTCAGATGAGCGCCTTGAGATACCCTTATTTAGTAGCCCTCTAAAGCACAATGTAAATTATTTTAGCTTATGTCCAGTCACATCTTCCTTCTACACTTTTATTTTGGAATATCTTAGAAAACAGGTTGGTTTTTTTTTAAGGTGGGGTGGAGGTATATTTCTACTGGTCCATTAAGCCCGAATTGTAAAATTTTGGTCTGCAGACAAAGACAGAGCCCATGGGATGGGAAAGCAATAAGACAGAGGAAGCTGGGACCCTGAATGACGGTGTGAAGTGGAACCCCCCTGCCAACTTACCCTGTCATCTGGAACAGTTACAAAAAGAAAAATAGATTTTAATGTACTTTAACCACATTATTTTTCTGGTCTCTGTTACAGCAGCCTAGTACTTAACCTAACCAACATAAGTGCCAGTCTTTCCCTTTAGAATTGAAAGTGCCACAGATTAGCAGCCCAAGGGCCAATTTCAGTCTGCAGACACATTTTGCTTGGCTAGCAGAGTACTAATTTTTTTTGTTTGTTTTTTTTTGCATACAAAGGTTTTTAAACTGAGCGCAAGCTTACAAATATACCACACTCCCCAATACTCTTTATTGTACTTTATTTATTTAAATGTTCTGTAAGGCCCTTATATGCAAAGAAATTTGTGATGCCGGCTAGGTATCTTTTCTCCACTTTAATCTACTAGCACAATAGGGAGAGAATGCATGGATGGTTGGTGTGTTTTGTCTGATAATAAAGCCATCAGTATTTCATGATTTCTTTGAGAATTAAGTTTAGATTTCTTAGCTAGGTATTTAAAGCCCTTCAAAATCTGGCCTCTAATATACCTTCTCAGCATTTCAGGTAGTAGTTCCAATACCACCCAAATACATATTCTCTGTGTTGCAGCCAAGATGTCCCACCTGCTCTTCTCCAAATACTGATCTGTTCCATCCTCCATATCAGGGTTCATATCAGCACTTCCCAAACCGTGCTATGTAGAATAGTCCCCCAAAATGCTCTACCACAAACGAATTAAAAACAAAGACACAAATACATATTAAATAAAGATTTCCATAGTAAAATAAGTTCAGAAAACATTATCACACCCACCCTTGGAGAATGATGAGGAAAAATTACATATTAAAGCCTCTGAAAGTTCCTGCAATAAACAAACTTTCTTAATATCATTTAACTCACGATTTCCTAAATAATTTGACAAGGATACCATTTGTTTTTGGCAAATGTTGTTCTGTTAATACACTACTCTGCTCCTTTTCCTATTTTCCCCATTTGGTTTATGTACCAATGTGCCAAGGGGAAAGCAGAATCTGAACTCTCTGAGCTAATTAACACATTTAAGGCAAGGCTCAAGGATATTCCACATCTTAACTTGCAATCACTTTAAAATATCTACATTAGGGAAATGGATCAAGCTGGTAACAGGTATTATAAAGTTAAGCTACCTAGCTGAAAAATTTTTCCATAGAACAACTCTAGGTAGCATTAATTTTCATCAAAACCATAGCTTTCATTTATTCAGTATTTACTACGTGTTTGGCACTCTGCTAAGCACTTTAGTCATATTAGCTCTAATTCTTCCTGCAACTCTGTGTAGTTAGCAATATTCTGATTTTACAGAAAAGGAAGCTTAAGCTCAATGAGGTTGACTTGCCTAAGGTCACACAGCCAGCGGCAGAATTAGGATTAGAACACAGGTTTGTTTAGTTATCTTTATATAATGAATTTTATTGCATTTTAATCCAACAAATATAATGCTAGAGACTTGATTATCCAATCTAGCCCAGAGGCCTCATCACATCTTTTTACCAATTCCTGCAGTTAATAAGGGAAGAGTAGTATTTCATTAAATTAAATTTCATGGTTCGACTTCACATAAAGAGGGTTTATGAGTTTGAGTTACAAGTGATTAAGCATTTAATTAAAGGACTATGTCTAACAGATATCAAAACGCCTAAATAAAAAGTGAAGAAAGATTTTTACCTATTTGTATGTTTAGAAATACTGGATACATGACATCACAGAACGAACTGGAAATGAAGGGAACTTAAAGATCATCTAGTAATGGAGTAATCATTGTGTCATAAAGAATTTTAGACTAATAAAATAATGAGGTTTGATTTTTTAAAAATAATTCATTAATATGTTTGCCTTCCTATAACTTCACCTCACTTAGCCCCTGGAACAGGCAGAATAAATCTAATCTCCCTTCCATTTTGCTACCCTTCAAATATATGAAGACAGTCCCTCAGCCCCAGTCTCTCCCCCAGGCTGAATATTCTTCCTTTCATTGTTTCGTCATGTCAGCAAATTAATTTCCCCGTTGCCCCTAAACATTTAGAATTATACATTTATTATACCTATAATAAGCAGAAATAGATATTTTGCAAGTGGACCCAACTACAAATTAGCTTTGTACAAGAACAGAGAAACACTTGCTTTAGGGAATTTTTTTTCAAAGCACCGTAAAAAAAAAAAAAATTTAAAGAAAGAAAATTTTGCTTCATGTAAGAAAAAGTAAGTTCCAGTATATTAGCATAATAAGATTAGTATTTTATAAATATTTGAAAATTAATGTTGTTATTTCTTAATGCATCATAAACTTAAAAGTATTTCTTAATTAACCTGGTTTTGAACTAAAAGGGGTTTTTAAGCAACCTTATTGTTTCTATGTTCTGAATCAAATTTTTCTCTAAACTTGGACAGTAACAACTGTTAATCTGCAAACAGATCAAGCTATTTGTAATAGCTTCAGTTTCTGCTTATAAACTCTTACATATACTGGAGAAAAAAAATAAGGAAATGCATTCTCTGAATACATCAGAAACTGATTATCGTAAATGAAACAGACATGAAACTGTATCACCCGAGGGCTACCCTGGTTTATGGATGTAAAACAGAAAAAAAAAAAAAAAATTAATGCCCATCATTCTGTTCTTCCTTTTTAGGTTTAATTCGCATTGCTGTGAAAACATTCACAGAGAGCCCTGCTTGGTAAACCACCTGAGGACACATGCAATGACAAGGAAAGAAGATGACCAGGGGCCATGTGCTAATTTTAAGACACTTAACACTGATTTTGGTTCACCAAGCATGGAAAGAAAAATCACTGATGAACTGAAGCAATATATTTTAAAAGAATTCTTACAATGACTTGTCCAAGACTACAAAAAGAAAAAAAAAAATACAAATAGGTAGGTGCCATTTTCTAAATATATAATAAAATTAGTTAATGTTTAGAACCACAAAATACAAAGAGCTTCCATCTTTTTTAAAGTCATTTTTTTGTGCAATTCCTACTCACCCAGCAATTACTTAGCTGCAGATGCCATAATTCACAGCACTTATTAAATTATAGGATCTATATTATACATTTCTGCAGATACCATGGCATGCCACAAATTGTGCAGGCCACTAGACTTTGAAGTTTGCTGGCTCAGCACAAACACAAAGTATTTTAGAAGTAGCAGAAAATTCTTTGTGAAATATAACAAAATGAATTAGACTGTTCAGGCCATGTCGTGTTAGCACAACGGGGGAACACTTTTAAGACTTTAAAGTCATGTAATACAATTCTAGCCTGGATTTTTCTTGTTAGAAAAAGTAGAATGGGAGTGATTGGAAGAGAAAAGGGCCAATATTTGACAACAGAAATCAGCATAACCTTTTAACTGCAGCAGCCATGGGTGACTGCCCTTTGACCTTGAAAGATTATGTGGGATTTCAATGACAACAGCTGGAAGTGAGCATGTGTGAATGGAGAACACAGATCTGAGGCCTGGTACAAAAGGCTGCACAATCTCTGCCCAGATCAGAGTGCTGATTAGAAATTGTTTCCTGGTCCTGGCTTAATAGAGTGTGATAATGAAAGTTTTTTTTTTTTAATTCTTCCAGCAAGAAATCATTGGTAGATTTCTTCCATACCCACTCTCCCCTTTCAGCCCCTCAAATCTTCTGGGCCTGCATTTATAACAGCCCCATCTTTCTTAAGGACATAGTTAAAAACAAAACTTTGTTTCACAAGCTACCTCTCACAGACAAAATTTCTTTAAGTTCCTGACTTCTTCTTCTGAGTTTTAAAGTAACCTCTGGCATTTCACGCAGGGTATCATTATTTTTTGTTTAAGGATCTGTCATACACACACACACACACACACACACACCACACATGCACACACAGACACAACTTAAATGGGAGTTCAATGAAAGCAGGAACTGTATCTATCTCATCTTTTTAATTCCACCATTTATACAGTGATTAGCATATGGTGGGTCCTCACTATATGTATGACAATGGAACACAGAAATGAAGTATTTATTCTTATCCATTTATTCTTTTTATTCTTCTTGGGATATAAAGGTAGGTTCCTACACAAACATTTAATAATATCACCTTTTTCTTCAACCATTTTCACATATAAATTAGCAATTTTTTGTTACATCTTTAGGTATGTTTACCCGACAAGAATTTATGAAAAAGATGAGTAATTACTTCCTTTCAAAGATAAGGTAACTTAACCTAGTAGATATAGAGATTTGACTGCTTGGTGAATGCGGTCATTTTGATCCATAAGACCCTCAATGAATGACATTCATTGAGCTGAAATGTACATAAACGGATGCAGGTGCAATCTCAAATTCCTATGTGGGATCCCCATACTTGCTGACATCGTTCTGAAACCACCCGAATGATGCCACATGATTACTGAAAGGACACTGAGTTATGACTCATTTATGTTGTTTTGGTTTTACCATACACTCTATCTTACCTTCCATTGCTCTGGGTTTTGCTAATTTCTCTAGCTCTGGATTTTGCTAATGACTCTAGTTTCTATATCAAATGAGCAACTCCTTAGCTTCAGTAGAAGGTAGCCTTTCCTTTATGCAAATAATACCCTGAGTTGGGCAAAAACCAACCTGGCTGTGCGGTGTGAGACAAGCAGAGGCTGGTGAAATTGACTTCCAGAGCAGACACGGGTTGTCCGCCTACATCCTTCTATAGCAACTCTAGATGTTATTCCAAACAAGCCACGGGACAGATTGTTTTTCAGAACAGACCGAATCCATTTGCTGTTTCAAAATTCTATAAACAGAGTATTAAGGAATTCAATTCCCACAGCAACTATATGGGCGTTGGCTTCAGTTTTATGGGAGTTTCTGCCAAGCTCACATACTTGTAGAACTATTGGTTTAGAGTGTCCTTTGCAACCCAGAGCAGGAGGGATCATTGCTTGTGATCTCAGTTCACTTTAAGGACTGGGTCTTGCTGGTGACAGGTACACATGATAAATGTTCCAGAAGCCTGACCTAATTTCCCTTGAAGTGAGTGTTTTGCTAAGAACATTCCCTCAAAGTGTCAGCTTGCAACCAAGGATTCAAACCTGCCAGTGTCCATTCTTCTTAGCGAGTTATTACCATTGCTTTGAAAGTTCACTCAAAAGAAAGCTAGTTCTGCCTCACTTATCAAGCTTCTTCGAACTTACTTTTGCATTTAAATAAGTTATATATCTAATGTAAAATAAGTAATTATCAAACATACTCAGTTTCATAGTTTTTAGTTGTTGGTGATCAGAAAAACAAAACACTCTAGGCTAAATATAAACCAAGGTGAACTTGCAATGTGTCTTTTCTCTTGTAAAGGGATCAATATGGCAACATGTTCATTCATCTTGTCTTTCAAAAATTATATTTGCAAGGTATTATTTACATATCATATAGTAGTAGGGAAAATATTACAGAAATCAGAATCCCAAATGTCCTAAGTCTCAGTTTCTGTAGCTGTAAAATGGCACTAATGGTTGTACCTACTTTAAATTTGCTGCTAGGAATAATGAGATAATGCATTTAAAATATTTGGCCAAGAACCTAGAAAACAGAATGTGTTCAAAAAATGATAGCTATTATTATAACAATAAATCTATTCTTTATATCTTAGATGTTGATCAGATAGAAAAATTTTAAAAGAAACAGGTAGAAATAACTATGTTCTTTTGATGTGGAATAGTAAATAATGTAATATCGATATAAAAGTTGTATATACAAATAAAAATGATGATATAATTTATTTATAATGAATTTTTGAGTGGAAATGAAATTATTTCTAAAGCAAGCAGCAAAAAACTTATTAAAACAAATCCTCTAGTATTTCTCAGGTTTTCTAAAGTGAGAGAAAAGCAGTACTTAGTCCTCCCAATTGTTCTAAATAAACTGAGTGCAAATTTAAGGAATCTGATTCCTATATTACTTATAAATATATCTATTCAGAGTATTTGTAAAAATATAATTATTTATAATTCCTAAATAATTTTAAATACAGATTTATTCTTTAAATGCACCTTAACTATCTACATGGGCCGAGCATTATCCTAGGGTATGGGATACAAATTTTGGTTTCATATCTTGGGGGTGATAACTATAGAGACTCAACCAAAAAATGGACCCTAGGTCAATTTTTTTCCAGTAGATCAAGTTTTACGTAATTTTTCAATAAACAATATTTAGGAGTATTTAGAGAAAGAGAGAATGAAAAATGGCACACTTATTTTGCCAGTTACATTTTATTTTTTCAAAGAATTTTTAAAGAATTTTGGTTTGCTGAAAATTCTTATTGGTAACTAAATGCAAGCTGCATGTTCTAGAAAACAGGTATTTAAAAATCTAATTTTGTTTTTCAGTATTTTTCAGATGAAAACTATTTAAACTTTTTTAAATGTTAAAATCCTTCGGATGGCATAAAAATGCCTACAAAATAAGCAATATTAACATCGAACGTAGAAATACCTTTTTGAAATGAACTACCCTCAATCCAGGGCCTCCATACTTCAGCGCCTTACTTCAGCATAGACAGAGAGCCATCAGAAAGCATCATTAGAGGAAGGGTCTTAATTCCTTATAGCTTTAAATCAATGCTAAAAGAATTTGTCCTTTTAGGCAGAAGAATGATGAACATGTTTCCCTTTACTGACCTTGATCACTGAAGCTCTTCATGATGCAGGCCATTTCCTTGATTTTAGGGAAAACAGAACCTTTGTATGACTCAGAGAGTAACCAGGTACGTCTTAGACCTGGCTTTAGCTAAGCCAGAGCACTGAGTTCTCCTTCGAATTTCTGCAGTGTTTCTCCTCAGGGTTATCAGCGTTTTGAGAGGGATTCCTTCCAATGTCCAGAACTACCTTGTATGCTGTGTAGGACACTTAGCAACCCTGGCCTCCACCACTGAATGCCAGCAACATCCCCTCCTTGTGAGAACCAAAAATGCCTTCACACGTTTTGAACTCCCCTCAAGGGGGGACATTTGGTCCTTTGGTGAAAAATATTCTCTAGTGTATAAACACTGTCTTACAGATCTCATTAGGTATTTGATACTGTGTAATTTTGCCCACTACTGAGCTGACTTATTTGTCTCTATAATTAGAATGCAAACTCTTGTAAGCCAGGGACTGATTCTTACAATTCTTTTGAAATTTCACTTCCTCCTCAGTCCTGCCCTCTACCTCTCACCCTTATCCAAGTATCTACTTCAGATATTACAGTTAGAATTTGATTTTTTTTAATTATATCAAAAATACTATAAGTTTTGTTTTGTTTGGGGGGCTCTCTTACATATGGTCCATAAATATAAAACACATTTTGGCCTTTCTGGAAGAGTCTTGATTTCAAATATTGGCTCACTGGTCTGTATGTGTACGTGAACATATTGGCCAAGCCTCTCTGATCTCCTCTTGTTGCCAAGAAGATACATTCACTGTTAATAAGCTCCCAGGAACCCCACAAATAGTTTGTTTGTTCATGACAGTGTCATTGTACCTCAAGTCCACAGACTCTACAGAAATATGAAGTAACACGTAAAGCTTGAAAATAAACATTCATTCTGCTCTCTGCTCTCAGCAAAAGGATGTAGGTGAAATAAGAGACAAAGGGCCAAAATGACCCAAGTCCCTATTGCTAGCACCAAACCAACTACACTATGAAAATAAACCAAACTAAGCAACAACAGGCCTACATGCTGTCAACCAACCAGGAATTGCAATGAGTGCCTTTGTCTCAAATGTTTGTTTTGAAGGAGGGCAGCTCCTCCAGCTCTCTCATTTTCTTCTTTAATCATTCTGATACTTTATTGAATTTTTCCAAAAGTAAGAGCCAAGGGCAGCTACCCAGTACCTGTGGCATGGAAGTCCTTCTGCTTTGTGATCACCAAGGTGCACTCCATTAGCTCCTTTCCTACCCCTAACACTAGGGGAGCTGTAAAATCTTCCCAGTTTGTAGAACAGTCACAGGGCAGGTGGGAGCCCTGTGTGCACGCATGCATACCCGTACATATATGTACATGTGTTTAATTTCGTTTACTCCCTCAAAAACCAACACAGAGAAAAGCACTTTCTTTTCAGATGTAAACTGTCAGGGGCACCAAATAATATATTTTTCACTAATGTAGGCATTTCAGGTCTTCAATGTCACCATTAGCAACAATACCACGAGAGACATGATTTGTGGCTAATTTGAACATGGAGCTCTTCTGGACACAGCTGGTGAAGCCAACAGCATTCTGCTCTGTTAATATAGTAAATCGTTTGACAAAATCAGTAAGCTCAATGGCCAATTTCTGAGGTTCCAGCTACTATCAAAAGGGTTAGGGAGAAGTTAAACGTAGTTGTTGTTGTTGTTTTAAGGTGCTTTAATTATAAACCTAAAGTTTTCTCTATAACCTGATTCATTCATTCAACAAATCTGTTGATGCCAATCTATGAGCTAAGTCTAGGTGATGAACTTGGAACAAATATTAACAAATTCCCTGTCTTCAGTTTAGCAAAAATACCTTTCAAAGAAGAACTAGTAAGAAGACTGGATTCACCTCTGCAAGACCCAATTCAAATGTCATCACCTTCTGATTTCATTTCTGTATCCATAGAGCATCACAGGCCTCTACATTGTAGGCTCAATAAATATTGACAGCTGTCTGAGAGAAGATGAGAGTGTAAGTGATCAAACTTATGGGGATCAACAAGGATAACCCTATGGCTAGGGAGCCAAGTGTATATGTTGGCAGCAGGGGAGATGGCAAGTGTTACTGTAGATAAAGGTTGTCTTTTTTAATTTAATTCTATTTATTTTTTATACAGCAGTTTCTTGTCATTCATTTTATACATATTAGTGTATACATGTCAATCCCAATCTTTCAATTCATCCCACCACCACCAACCCCCCCACCACCACTTTCCCCCCATTGGTGTCCATACATTTGTTCTCTACATCTGTGTCTCTATTTCTGCTCTGCAAACCGGTTCGTCTGTACCATTTTTCTAGGTTCCACATATATGCGTTAATATACGATATTTGTTTTTCTCTTTCTGACTTACTTCACTCTGTATGACAGTCTCTAGATCCATCCACGTCTCCACAAACGACCCAATTTCGTTCCTTTTTATGGCTGAGTAATATTCCATTGTATATATGTACCACATCTTCTTTATCCATTCGTCTGCTGATGGGCATTTAGTTTGCTTCCATGACCTGGCTATCGTAAATAGTGCTGCAATGAACATTGGGGTGCATGTGTCTTTTTGAATTACGGTTTCCTCTGGGTATATGCCCAGTAGATAAAGGTTTGAAAGGATGATAGGGCCGAAATTTGTAGAGTTTCAATAAATTTGGACAATATTCTGTAAGTAATGGTCAGTCTTGAATCATAATTTAATGTATTATTATTATTATTATTTTTTAACAACTTTACTCTTTTTTTTTTTTTTTTTTAAGAAATTCACAGTCTTTTATTTATTTATTTATTTATTTATGACTGTGTTGAGTCTTCGTTTCTGTGCGAGGGCTTTCCTTTCTCTAGTTGCGGCAAGTGGGGACCACTCTTCATCGCGGTGCGTGGGTCTCTCACCATCGCGGCCTCTCTTGTTGCGGAGCACAGGCTCCAGACGCGCAGGCTCAGTAATTGTGGCTCATGGGCCCAGCTGCTCCGTGGCATGTGGGATCTTCCCAGACCAGGGCTCGAACCCGTGTCCACTGCATTGGCAGGCAGATTCTCAACCACTGCGCCACCAGGGAAGCCCATTATTATTATTATTAGGGGAATGTTGTCCATAGCTTATTATTTATGTTTATAAGACATGGTTCTTTCAGTCACCAGCTTTGTGATCTTGAATAAGCTAATTAAACTTTCATTAATTTATCCAGACAACATATGTTGAATACCTATTTGTTCCAGGCACTGTGGGAGTCATTGGGGTGTATATCTTTGACCTTTAGGTACTTGCAGTCTAGTCGGGGAGGCAGGCCAATATTTGGGACAATTACAATACAACCTGATAAAGGCCCTGGTAGTAGAAGCAGACTCTGAGAGCACAGAGGAGGGTCCTAGACTAGTCTGGGAGGGTTAAAAAAGCCTTCACGGAAGGGAAGTGATGTCCTGTACCATCCCCAAAGACCAGCAGGATTAACACTGAAGTGGAGGAAAGTGGCACAGTTTCTCTGTGGGTAGAAGAATAACAATGGAGTGACGCTAGTGAATGTTTACTGAGTGCTCACTACATGCCAGCTATTCTTCTCAGCTTTTCATGTGTTATTTTCTTATAATCTTCAAAGTGCTATGAGGTAGGTACTCCTCTGTCCTCATCTTACAGATGAGGCAATCGAAGCACAGAACATCATCTAAGCCAAAGGTCACACAGATAGTAATTGACAGAGCTGGGATTTCAACTCAAGCAGTCTAACTGAAGAACCCATGCTCTCAACCATGGCACTGTCCGCAACTGCATGGATAAGAATATCTACTCCACAGGCCCAGGCACTGAGAAAGGGCTCAGCAGATGACGACATGATTATAAACATCACTGTCATCAGTGTAGACATACAAACCCCTGATCTGCAGATCTGACTACAGTAGATTTCCTTCCCACCAGATGATGGACTCAGTGGATTCTGCCCAAACTGAAACTCCAGCTTTATAGTCAAAGGGAAGTGTCCTTCACCAAACAAGCCCGTGGGAAGGTTATTTCTTCCATATCAGTACCACTAAAACCACGAGTTCTGAAAACAATTTGTATCCTTTAACACCACTTCCCTCTTACATCTTCACCATACATATGATTTTGATCCATCCTTGACTACTGCTTAATTTACTGTATTTTTGTTCATATGTGCAAGCTTAAAGCAGTGCCAACTTAACAGTGGAAGCTGTGAGTTAGCTGTCACTTGAGGGACAGAATTATTCTAAAAGTTACAAGTTTTTTTTTTTTTCTATCAGTTGAGACTTTGAATAAACTTTATTGTAAAGAACTTCCAATCTGAAATTTTTTCAAGTAAAAATGTTGGGGAGGGAACCAACAGTGAATTACAGAATGCCACTAAGAACCACAATTTCAGAACTCATGTGGCTTTGCCATTCAAGTTAGGTCATAAAGAATTCTAATAAAGAACAAGCTTGGAGCAACGCTGATATCTATGTTTTCACCTGAGAGCCCGTTAAGGGATGTGGACACTGCATTTACAAAGGTCTGATGTAGATGAAAGATGAAGGAGATTATAAATTTCTTGCTTGGCCATGGTTCACCTCCATGAACCCTGTTGCCCAACACTCAAAGCGCAGGCCAATTGTGTACCCACAAGTTTACGTAGCCAGGCTTATCATTATCAGATATTTACTGGGTTGCCAGTGATATAAAGAATGCAGGCGTTACTGTGCAGAAGAGGTAACATATGGCTCTCCACACCTGGATGGCAGCCAACCTCTAGACAGAAGTGGGCCGCCTCTCTTCCTCAGGGAGGCAGCATAGGACAGAGCCTAGGCCTTGCTGCCAGGCAGACGTGCACTCAGATCCCAGCCCTTCTCCACGTGCGCGAGCTATGCAAACACTTTGAGCCCCAACTTCTTATTCTATTGCTGGAGCAAGGATTGAATGAAATAATGCAGAGACCCCAGCAGAGTACCTGTAGACATGGGAGACCAATGCAGTGGGTACCATTTCCTAATATTAAGCTGATGCTATGCCTAGGCACCTAATAGTTCAAAGACGATTCCAAAGGGATGAGACTGAACAGTCTGGCAGGCCCTTTCTTAATAGGGACACTACTGGCATTTTAGGAAAGTTAGTTCTTCATTAGATGGGACTATCCAGAGCATTATAAGATATTTAGCGTCCTTAACTCCCCCCTTTATTATTCCCCATACACTATAGGGCAGTAAGATGCTTCTTCCCCAGGCATCTTCCCCTCTACTTGTCACCAATACCCCCCAAAGCATGAGCACTACCTGCTCCGTTGAGCTTGGTTAAAGTACTGAAGAGCTCCTGAAGAGTATTAAGCTTGCAGTAATATGATCAAAGAGAAGGTGAAAATGGCAGTTCTAACTGGAAGGAGGTTGAGCCCCTCCACTTCCAGGGGTCTTTCCCCTACTTCAGCACCATGGTCTCATCCTTGTTAAGGCCTGACTTGTTAATAAAGTCTGATACCACACCTGTACTACAGAAAATGTGGCCACCAGCCCAGCACACTAAAGAGGTTTCCAAAACACAAAGAAACACTGAATGGATTAACATTTCACCTGAGACACATCTTGACTGAGCAACTCCAACTGGGTCTTACTTTGTAAACCATCTCCGTCACAGGAAAACTCTAGGCATTCTTCTGTGTTCAAAGCAAATGGACTTAAAAACAGACTTCCACTGTATTAAAAAGTAAAAAGGAAGCAATTGCTTCTATCCATGCAATCATTCTAAGAAACAGAAAAGAAGGAAACATCCACCTAAATTTCCTAAAGAAAACCGTTGAGGTTTTCTTTCACTCCTTGAACTGAGGAGAACTTGGACCCAAGTCTTTACATACATAAACCTTCCTGTGAATTTTCCTGGCTTTCTGTCTCACAGTTGAAAACCAGATTTAAAAAAAAAAAAAGATCTAAATCATGAAAAGATTTCAGTAAGGAAGAATCATGTATAGATTTGTGGGTCAGGGAGCTTTTTTGGTGGGTGAGGGGGGAGCTCACATTTTGCCCAAAATAGAAGATAATGGATACTGATATTGAAGAAAGAGCTCAAGACTCTGAGATTCGTGGGAGTGAAGCCAGGGAACACGAATTACCCATCTCTTCACATTCAAGCCAGATGAAGCCCCCCTGTAAGGACTGCCTGGCCCTGGCCTCCACATAATTAACATAATGTCCAGTGTCAGAGCTCAGATGAAAGCAGTAAAGGCCTTGTAAGGAAAATCAGAGAAAAGAGGAGGAAGATGGGGAAACTCCACAGAGAATTCACAAAGAGATAATGAACATTTGGTCTCTCTTCTGATGATCATGCAAATGGAAAATGGTTTGAGAGCCAGGCCCTGCAGTATAGATTACTAAAGAAGAGTGGGATGGGTTTCTCATGGCTTCTGTAGAAATGCAGGGTTCGAGGACCTTTACATCAACATTGATTCTCAGTCATTCACAATAATTAAGTGTGGGTCCTACTTGGAATACAGCATGGAGTGTCGCCACCAGGGCTGCTGAATCAAGACAGTCACAACAATAACAATAGCAGGAACACCAACAAGGATCGTTCATTGAAGACTCACTAGGTACTTGACACTACAGCATAAAAAAAATTTGAGAGTCAGGCGTTGACTTCTTTGCTTCCTAATAGAAAACTAAGACAGAAAGTTTGATTTGCTTGAGGTCATATGGTAAGTAAAAGACAAAGCCAGGGTGTCAACCTATATGATTCCAAGCCCATCTTCTTCCCACAGGGACACCCCCCTCATTACACCACAGCCCGCCTTTATGCAGAACTACAACTTACTACCCCCCCCCCCCAGCTCACTAACATAAGACAGTCCCATGTTACATATAGCCTTGAAATCATGAACTCGAATTATACACACCTGGGAGGGAAATCTCATCTCATTCATTTTAAAAATAAATCTTTGCTCTTTCCTGTAGTGTAACACTAAGTGAGACCTCAAGTAGTTCTTATTATCAATGATGATGATGATGATGTCTTATGGATTTTTTTCCATTCATTTAATCCCTTGACTCAAGCACTAAGATGGCAAAGCATATGAAAAACTGCATTCATTGTTTTGTTAAAGGTTGTCACTACCACCTGCTTTCTACCATTACCAGAAAGAAAATGTGACTTCCTTCTTCTCTGTCCCCCTCTGCAACATTCATATAGAGATAACCTGGCTGTTACTGCATTTTTCCAGCTTAAAAATTTAAAGCCAATAAATCCCAAGTACCACCAGGTTATTCTGCTAGACTTGTCCTTCATCTGGCTCAGCTACAGGAGGGGATAATGATCTGTCATAAAGGTAAATTCATTACCACGAGATAATATCATCATACTCCTACTGCCCATTTTCACAGCCAGCCACACTCTCTCTGCGATGCTGTATCTCAGTTCTCCAGGGAGCAGTTTACCGCTGACATAATAATAATAATAACAACAACAACCTACATTTATAGGGAAGACAAGACTGCCTATATTTTCTAACTCTTGACAAAGAATAGCTCCCAGTTCTACTTCAGATGCGTCGGAAAATCTGGAGTCTTTAAAAGATGCCTATAAATGGATCTGCTAAAGGTTCATAAAAGTTTCGCTATCACAAACAGGTGACTCAATTGCCAACTTCCTTGTGCCAGGGAAATACTCACAGTGGTATTACTCCAGAGCAGCTTCATACAAACACAAAAAGGAAACACGATCACATGTGGGTCCTGGAAATGATTCCTTATAGACTACTGGCTGATTCACTTGGGCATTTGGAGCACTTATCCAGGTGACTGATTTTCCTTGTGGTTTAGAAAAATCACGTTTTCTGGTGTTGGATTGTGGTATGGTTATTGTAGAATGCCTAGATCCTTCCATATTCATGCCACCCCACTGGATTTTTTTTTTTTTCCTAAAGACACTGCTGTAGGCTAAAATGGGTAATCTACTCTCCATTAATTAACCCAGTGCTTTCTGGACGCCTCCTGTGTGCACAGTACTGTGCATATGGTAGAGGAAGGCAAGATGAACTGGACAAGATCGGCCCTGAGAAAGACACACCAGGGCAGGGTCATTCCCCAACCCTGGCATGGGGCAACTCTTCTTATATCCTGAGAGGTTTGCATTCCTGGGTGTGCAGGACAGGCAGTGCCGGCGGTGCATACCTGGAGGTGGCAGAACAGATAATACTTGCTGATGCTAGGAAACAACTCCTCAGGACTCCCAGGCCAAAACCTGGGCACTGCATGTGTGTGAGGGGGGACTGGTGCTCGTGAAGAACCTCCACGAACTAGGTGATCCGGGCCAACATCATTTTGTGGGTAACCTAGTAATCAATAATGCTAAGTGGTAAAGAAGAGGTGCGTGTGAAAGAGAAAGCATTCCAGAAACAAAAGCCAAGGAAACAAAGAAACTCTACACCAAATCCTACAGAACTCTATACCAGATCCCTATCCAAGAGCGATCCCGGGGTTTGAGGGTGAGAGGTGAATGGCCAAAAGGCAGGCAGAGCGCCACGGAAGTGAGAAAAGCAAAGAGGCCAACTAATGAGTCCCTGAAAACACTCAGAAGACAGTGTCTTGCTAACAGAAAGGCAGTCCTTTGGAGCCAGGCGCCAGGTTTGAATTCCAGCCGTACCCCTTTACAACCTAAGCCTCAGAGTCTGCATCTGCTAAATGGAACTAATTCTGCCCATCAGAGGATAAAATAAGAGGGAGGGTCCTGAAGAGATGATGGTTATCCTTTTCGTTTCCACCCCATTGCAGGAGCAGGTCACTCCGGGTTTGGCCCCAGGATGTGCTGAAGAAGAATTCCTCAAACGCTTCCATGGGGACTTGTAACAACTGTCTGGGTCCTCAGATTATCTGCCTAAAAGGTCTGCATGGATATCAGATTTCATGAGTCTTCTTGCCACAGACACCACTGCTAAGTAGAGTCTCTGAGGTCTAACTTGTGATTTCTCTGATACTTCTTTTTTTGTTTTATGCTGCCCCTCAAAAGCACAGAGACATCTGCCGGGCCAGCCAATGGCCATCTT
This sequence comes from Balaenoptera musculus, assembly GCF_009873245.2. NCBI lineage: Eukaryota > Metazoa > Chordata > Mammalia > Artiodactyla > Balaenopteridae > Balaenoptera > Balaenoptera musculus. The sequence goes on along the minus strand of NC_045785.1, from coordinate 52,305,810 downwards.
GTGAGTAATGGAGGCTCGGTAAGGTACACTCAGCCTGTCGGGCCATGGAAGCAAGCTGCCTCAATGTTATCCTCTGCCCCAACAGCCAGTTTCAGGAACTTCTGGTTGCTTCCATGTTGCCACCCTTTCTCGTGCCCTCCTTCCCCTTTTCACGTTGCCTCTGCTCTCCATCTCAATCTCTCTCCTCTGGTTCTCCATCCTATCTCCATTTTCTACCTGCCTGCTCCCCTCCTCTCTCCTTCAAAGGGGTTACTGCTCCCCCCTCTCCCACGCCCACCATGCATTTTAACATCCACAGCATTTCCACCATTTCCCCTTTGCCCTAACTTTACACTCTGCTATTTTCCTTTGCAGTGGGAATTTGGACAAGGGACCAGGAAGTGTCAGACTTGAAAAGCCCAGAAATCTACTTAACTTTCATTGTGACAATCATGACAGTTACAACTAACATTTGATTTGCAGCCTCACCTGACCCCTGCCGTGAGACAAACACTATTATTATTATTCTTCCCATTTTCAGATGAGATTAAGAGACCTGGGCAAAGATGCAGTTATTCATTGGAGACTGGTGACTCCAAGTTCGACTTTCTCCTCGCGGCTTCCCTCATGCTGCCTATCAGGAAGGAAGCAAAAGTCTGTGCCACGTTTCAGTTCTCTCTTTCCTTATTTATTCCTCATAGATTTGAGTGTCTCAGGAAACAATGGTATCCACTACCAACAATATTTCTTGGGATGCGAGGCACTTTCACCTCTCCAGTCCTACCAACGATCAGCTTGTAGATAGAGGGTCAGCTGAAGGTCAGTTCTGGGTGCTCTCCCACCGACCATCCTCGATGCCTCCCCAAGGGTCACTCCCCCAAGTTCTGTGTTTCTGAGCAGATCCTTGTAAGCTCTATTAGACAAATCTCTCAACTCAGAACTCCCCATATTTTCTGTCTTTTTCACAAACTTCTAGACAAGCAGCTCTTTGGAAAGGAATTCATACACTCATTCTAGCTAGAGATTTAACCAAAGGAATTTTAGGTTAAACCTAAGGCTTAGTACACTTTTACTTTAGAGGTCAAGCTCAAATAAACTCAGAATAGAGATAACAGAGCTTAATGCTGTCACCATGATCTCTTATCTGGATTACTGTAGTAGTGCCCTAATTGGTTTCCCTTCTTCTGCCCTTGACTCCTACAGCCTACTCTCCAGTGCACAGAGATCCTATCTCTCCCGTGCTCAAATCCTGCCCATGGCATCCGTGCGTCGAGAGTAAGAAGCCAAAGTCTGACAACAGCCTCAGTGCATCTCAGAGTGTGATCCCTGGACCACAGGGATGGTGCAGCAGCAGCAGCACATGGAACCTTGTTAGAAATGCAAACTTCTGAATTAGACGCTCTAGGGGGAGTGCCCCTCGATGTGTGTTTTAACAATAGTCTTCCAAGTGATGGTGATGCTGCTGAAGTTTGACAGCCACTGTCCTGCATGAGCTGCCCTCATCCCCAGCCCTTTACCTGAGTCCCTCTCCTTCTACTCTCCCCCTCACTCCCTTCATTTCATCTTCACGAGTCTTCCCCCAGATAGGTGCCTGTCCCACTCCCTCACCTCCTTCTCGTCTTTGTTCAAATGTCAACTTCTCATAACGCATCTGTGGCCATCTTCTTTAAAACCCAAACTACTCTTGACTCCCCACCCCACTTCCTTTCTTAATTTTTCTCCACTTCTAACCAGATGACACACTATACATTTTTCTGATTTATGTTTGAATTCTCTGTCTCCATCAACTAGAATATAGTTGGGGGGGCAGGGTTTTAGGTGCTTTATTCACTGATATAGCCTGTGCCACTAGAAAGGTGTCTGGCACAAAGTAGGTACTCAATACATATTTATTGAATGTTGAAGGGAGGAATGATTGTTCTATCACTTAGTAGCCACATGACCTGAGCAATGTGTTCAAGCTCTCTGAGCCTCAGTTTCCTCATCGATAAAAAAGAGGATTAAGTAAGATGAAAAGCCTACAGTGATCAGCTCATTTTAGTCACTCAATTAAAAGTAGCAATTCTGGGCTTCCCTGGTGGTGCAGTGGTTGAGAATCCGCCTGCCAATGCAGGGGACACGGGTTCGAGCCCTGGTCCGGGAAGATCCTGTATGCCACGGAGTAACTAAGCCCGTGAGCCACAACTACTGAGCCTGCGCGTCTGGAGCCTGTGCTCCGCAACAAGAGGCCGCGATAGTGAGAGGCCCGCGCATCGCGATGAAGAGTGGCCCCCGCTTGCCGCAACTAGAGAAAGCCCTCACACAGAAACGAAGACCCAACAAGCCGAAAATAAATAAATTAAAAAAAAAAAAAGTAGCAATTCTGATCATCAGAATAGGAAAAAAAATGTACTTCAATCAATATCTTTAGAACCAAGTGAAAGTAATAGTTTGAACTTTTAAAAGCATTTTTACAGCTTGGAGAACCATTTGGAGGGGTAGTGGCGGGGCTAAAGGTACATTTCCCTTTCCAGAAACAGGTTGTTGGGAAAAGGAATAATCTTCCTATGTTGAAACTGCTTTCCCAAAAGGCAGCATTTTGATGCATTAAGAACAAAGGAATTATAAACATACAATTTAATTATCCTTCAAAAACAAAATACATATTGAATAGGAAACACATTGAAAACTTAGATTTGTTTGTGGCTGTTTTTTCCAAAATATTGCAATAAAATGTTTGGGAACATCTAATAAAACTAATATGCAGCTGGATTATCCTGCCCCCAAACTAATTTATGCTGATTACAAGATAGGTCGCAAGGTCTGCATGCTTTATTTTTGATGCATTCATTATAATTGTTACTATGGACGAAGACTAAACACAAAAAATAAAACATCCTGTTAGGGAATGATCTACCAAACACACACCACATGTTTTCTCTTCCATCATTAGTCTAAGGGGGATTTCCACAAAACCGAGATTCTTAGAAACTAAGCTTTCACTCGTCATTGCTGCATATTCCCACTTAGTCACCGTCTTGGGACCTCCCAGTTGTTCTCTGATGAAATAAATCTGAAGTTACACATTAAAAAATGACTGTAGCCAGGAATTAGGGGAACAAAACCCTCTTTTTGTACTGTTATGCTTAACAGTATAATATCAGGCTATACGGCTCAGCAAGCTGTTAACGTGACCACACTCCATGTGGTTCCTTCTATGAGCAAAGACTTTTCTAGAATCCCCATCCCGAGTAACTAGGTGAGGATACGGGTACCAGCCCACACCTTTCTGCAATGAATGAACAGGGTCAAAAGAAAATCTGATCACCGCATGAGGAAACGGCAGTTGTCAAAATACACACCTTTGCACCTACCGCTTTATCCCTTGTGTAAATAACCCTTTTAGTCCTAAGCAACAGTAGTGTGTGCATGTAATATTGTAAGTGGAAAAGTTCTCTCTCAGAGAATGCTCTGGATGAAACTCAACGGAAAGGTCACCAGGCCAAAGGTGACTGCGTACTGCCAACAAGCACCTTACGAAGCAGCACTGGCATTTGCTTTTGTAGGTGACCTGGCTTGGACAGAACCTACCCTGTCACTCCCCTTGAAGAACCCAGAGTTCTTTCCACTCGGGAAAAGTGCTTTCAGACAAGAATCTGATATCAATCATTTCTATTTGGAGAAGAATTAAATCAGCGTGTGCTCACTCTCTCTCTCAAAAGGCTCTGCGTTCTGAGTCCTGTTTCCCTTTAACCAACAATAGACTTGATCTACTGCTAAATGAATCTTCAAGCAATTGGAGAGAGACTTGAGAGAGATTTTTTTTTTCTTTTTTTTTTTGGCTACATTGGGTCTTCGTTGCTGCGCGTGGGCTTTCTCTAGTCGCGGCAAGTAGGGCCTACTCTTCGTTGCGGAGCGCGGGCTCTAGGCACGTGGGCTTCAGTACTTGTGGCGCGTGGGCTCTAGAGCGCAGGCTCAGTCGTTGTGGCACACGGGCTTAGTGGCTCCGCGGCATGTGGGATCTTCCCGGACCAGGGCTTGAACCCGTGTCCCCTGCATTGGCAGGCAGATTCTTAACTACTGCGACACCAGGGAAGCCCGAGAGAGAATATTTTAAAATACTTTAAAAATAGCCACGAAGGCAAATACCTGTTTCCCCTATATCCGGGGAAGAATCATCTTTGAGGAGCCAGTTTCTACCCTGAAAGGCAAACTCTGCTTTTTTTTACTCTGTGACGTATAAAGATCCAGTCTTTAAGCAAATATCAGTTCTTAAAACACATCAATGGGAACTTTAATCAAAAGCTTAGTTGTGAGAAACATTTAAAACCATGTGAAGACATTGAGATCTACCTACTTCCATAGATTTTTGTGAAGATCACAATGTCACTTTCTCTAGCTTTTGTAAATTTTCTGATGGATTAGAAGCAAGTTCTGTCATTGATCATCCCGAATAATTTTCATTAAGTTAGACATTTGCATTAGTTTCTCAGTTTCTAGTTAGTGGACCCCAAAAGAAGCTATCTTACCAAATCCTCTACTGCATCCATGTCCTGAATGCCGCTCTATCCCTCAGAGTCCTACTGCTGAAGTTCCACATGAAAAAACATAACAACTAAGTGCCATGAAAATCTTTCTTCCCTTGAGGAACTGGTATGTATCATCTCATAGGTAATGAGAATCACATAATGAATCATGTGTATTTCTCTTTTTCCTTTGGCTGCGAGGAAGTTCAGAACCAAGCTTATGGCTCAATGCTATTAACTATGTAGAACAGTATAGTAGAATCTTTGTTCAAATTTAATTATCTTTCTCCTTTGATTCATATATTTTCCAATACTCATTTTTTACTTGACTATATTTTCCATTTTACTATACTTTTTCTTTGTAAGTAAGTCTTCCAATCTTTATAAAATGGAAGTTCATATATATACAAATTATATATATACAATCTATACACACACACTCATCTGTAAAGATTACAATTTTACTAGTATATTTTCATGAGAAAGAACTATTACATGAAACAGAAATAAAATTGGCTGTGCTGGATTATTCATTGTAGAGAATTATTTTAACAAGTTCAACAAATCTCTGTGGGCTATCTATCAATATACAGAAATAGCTATATCATACTTCAATGGCATTTTCTGTAATATTATTTTACCTAATATAAATGTGGATTTAGGGTTCTTGGAGTCTAATTTCAAAAATGCCTTATTCTCAAAAATTTCAGATGGGTGTCAATTTTTAAAAATTCAATATGCTTATTACTCAGACTCTACTGAAATGGGTTTAGATCTATTTGAATATCATGTAATTATACTTAGAAGAAGATCTGCAAGATATCCCATGAGATGATGCATAGGAAAGTGTTTCGTAAAACTCCAGGGTATAATACAAATGTTGGCTATCATTGCCGTTACCCATAGCATATAAAATATGATCATCAGAGCTGAACCATATTTTACTGCTAAGAATGGTGATAACTGCGAGATAGCCACAAAAAATAAGAAAAATAATTATTTTAAGTCATCCTTAGTTCATTTGCTCATTGAGAGGACCTTTAATGGGACTCTACAAAATAAGAGTATACACAAGAACCCTCAGATATTTGAAAACTCTTTGATCTCATGAGAGTGGGACTCAATATCTAATGTGAAAATAGTCTTCATATGAAACTGAAGGAAAAACCGAAGTGATGAGAGAGAAATATAATCTTAGTGAAGTTATTTGCCTGTTTGTTCCTTTCTTTCTGGTTATTAAATACAACTGAGCTATTCACTAATAATCCAGGAAGCAAAGAACTTAAGACATTAACCAGCTTGTGTTCCAAACTAAAAGAAGGTTAAAAACACAGCATTGTAATACAAACACAGCTTATAAGTACAGCGTGTGTACCTACTGTTCTGCCATTTAAACTTTGAGTAGCTGTACAAACAAGTCTATCTTGAGGAAACAGACTGGGTAATTTTCCATTCCGACTGTTTGAGATTTCACCAAGAGCTTCAAACTTGCAGAAGTCTGTGTTGCCAGACATTTTCTTCAAATTCGTTATCTATAGTTCTCTCCATTAAGATTTCCCTTTAACAAAAATGCTTTTCTTAAAGGTCATGCTTTAAGTGAAAACTTTTCTTGTACAGACATAGAGATTAAATTAAAAAGAAAAATTAAAGAGGTAGTGGCCCGATTTGGGGAACATAAGTTAAAACTCTCTCCTCCATAGCCTAAGATAGACCAAGATCGAGCTTTCAAACACTTGTGTCTTTTCAAAGCTCAGAGGAAAGTTCAAAAGATTGAAAAAGAAGGGAAAATACTAGTCAATGAAAAGATCAAGATGCAAAATTGCTGTAACAGCAGTAAATGCTAACAGTGATTTGAGGGATCTTTAGAGCCCTTTAATACAGGATGGGAATCTGTTAAGAGAAGGAAAACTTCAGCACTCGGTATGTAACTAGAGAAGACCATCTTCTCTTAGCTTCTATAAACTCACTGGAACACTCAGGAACAAATGTCAAGCAATGGGAAAAGCTCTATTACATGATTATTTTAGATATGCATGAAAGTATAATTTCATAACCTTCAGGTCTCAAAATTTTCAAAATACCTGTTCTACAAATACAAGTGAGCACTTTCTTAGTGTGATTTTTATTGTGAAGAATATAAACTGGACCTTATTTCCAAATTAATGCAGCCACGTTGAACAGAGGGTTTTTTCCCACTGTCTTGTAAAAGTTATCCATAACTAAAATAAAGTCCAGTTCACTTAAGATAGGCAATGAGGTATCAAAGTATCATTTTAAATTAGTGGTTCCCATTTTTTGAGCACTAGCTACATACTGAGTACTATGCTAAGCACCTTTATGCATTATTTCATTTAAGACTGTTTTAATAACCATGGAGTAGGTACTATTACTATCTCCAGTTTACAGAAGAGTAAATCAAGGCTCAGAGAGGAACAGTTACTTATCCAAGAGCATAGCTAATTAATGGCTGAACCAGGAATGGAACACAGTTTTCTGGGTTCCTAATTCAATGCATCCTCTAACACTCTGACTGGTTGAGTGATGGAGTGGGGTTAAGTGAAATTCTGAAGACAGTGAGTCCACCAACATGTGTGGACTGATAGGATCTTTGATTTACACTGCAGGGAGAACCTCAAAGGGGAGGCTAAAACATGAATGTCATCCCTGTAGATGCTATGCCTTCTGTCACCCCTCATTTTACTTTGCACAAGTTATACCAGACTACAGCTATTTTCAAAGTTCACCACAAACTTTCAGACCACACAGTGACTCTGGTGGCTATTTCACTGATTTGAACATGCCTCTTCCTCTTTCCTCCTCACTTTTCTTCTCTGCTGGGTGAAATGTAACTTTCCACTCCCTGTCTCTAAAGTCTGAATTAAAGCATTCTCTCTTCTACATCCTCAGAGCACTTTGTCTGCTTCACTCTTAGCGCACGTAGCATATTTACCCTGCATTATTATTAGGAGCACACATGTCTATCACCTGCAGGAAAAAAGTATGTCTCTTAAAGGACTGCATCCAAAAATCGTGGCATCATCTGTGTATCTTAAACAGCACCCTGAACACAGCAGGCACTCAATAAGTGTTTCATGTGTAGTTAAAATAGGAAACTCAGGTTCCACTACTACAAACACTTCTATCAAAGAAAGGACTATTCCCAAAGGAACTAGGGAGTATTTTTGCTCACTCTTCTTTTTGAAAGGCTTTTTCAGACAGCCAATCACCATTCCAAGGAAGGTAATGGGGCTATTTTTCTGTTTAGGAACCAGTGGTTTAAGTAATGTAAGCTATGGATCAGTGGTTTGCAATGAAGGGGCTGATCGAAAGACAATCACACTCAGCACTGCTAAGGTTAATGGCATTGCCTCTTATGGAGGAACTATAAAAGTGGAAGATAGGGGAGAAACCAATAAAAACATTTACACACACCTTTAATGGTATGCAGAGTAGAACCCGCTTAAATGAATACCAACTAATGAAAACATCTTGAAAAGTGAGTGATTTTCACAGAAACCTTTTATCTACAGGTCCTATATTTATAGAGCAAACCTTTTAAATGAATACAGGGTAAAAAAGGAATGAAACTAGTAATTGTTGTGCTTCACTGTGGTTCATATAACTTACATCAGGCCAGTGAAATGAATGAACCATTTAACGAAAGAGGCTCTTCTCCACCAATTTATGTCATATATGTCAGAGTATAAGGAAGAGCTTCCTCAGCAGATACCACACAGCAAAAAAAAAAAAAATGGTCTTGGCAATGGCTGAACCTTGCTTGTTCTGCTGCACCTCTACATGGGCAAGGTCAAAGACTTTTCTGAGAAGGGGAGGTGAGAGAATTTGGTTCAACCAGAAAAATGCATGAAAAGGCAAATGTATCATAGCCCTCCCAATACATACTGGATGTTTTCTTTCGACGAAACATTATTTTCTTTTTAAAAATAAACTTTGATGTCGTGAAGACACAAATATTTTGTGGTCAGGAATTATCAGTGGGTAGAAACGGAGGCTCAAGAGCAGAGATGAAAGTTGGAATCAGAAAATGCTCAAAACTTCTTCCCGAACCTTGGGGATAATTTGTCAGGGAATTTAAAGCCTATGCTTGATAGATCTTTCAGACCAGTGGCTTAGGAATGAGGACACTAATATTTCCTTTTAAGACCACTAAATACACATAAGAATTATTAGAAACAACTATATCCCTATAACTCTCACCATCTAGTGAAATCTATCTATTTGCCAAAACAACAAATACACAGGGTTACAGCCTATTTTGTCTCTGAGCTGATTGTCCCAGAAAAAGAAAAGTTTAAATAAAAGCCAACTAAAAGTGGATTTAAATGCCACTGGGGTGAATATATTCAACGCAAATAAGAAAAGAAGTCTGGGGATTCAAGGGAGTTTAAGATCGAATAAACCTGAGTCAGTTTGAAGTCAAACACTGATACACTAACATAGTCTAAAGATTCCTTAGATGCATTCTGGACCAGCTGGAATCTCATTAGAAACTGTGGGTTTCACTTATCTATTTGTTTAGGCTATTTGATGTAATTTTGGATGCCTACCTTTTAAAAAATTATCTTTGAGGGGCTTCCCTGGTGGCGCAGTGGTTGAGAGTCTGCCTGCTAATGCAGGGGACACGGGTTCGAGCCCTGGTCTGGGAAGATCCCACATGCTGCGGAGCAACTGGGCCCGTGAGCCACAACTGCTGAGCCTGCGCGTCTGGAGCCTGTGCTCCGCAACAAGAGAGGCCGCGACAGTGAGAAGCCCGCGCACCGCGATGAAGAGTGGCCCCCACTCACCGCAACTAGAGAAAGCCCTCGCGCAGAAACGAAGACCCAACACAGCCAAAAAGAAAAATAAATAAGTAATAATTAAAAGGTGATAATAATTTAAAAAAAAATTATCTTTGAAAATTTTAGATCAGAATAGAGGGTAAAAGTGGTGCCATGGTAAATGCAGAAAGAATACCTTTCTGTAGGCATGGGGGTGAAGCCCTGTGCCAAATGGTAAAATACGCTGCCCATGGAAAGGAGCGTTCACTTCCCATGCGGCAGCTTTGGAACCATATGCACTTGAAAATGAGTACTGTTGGGGTGGAAGGAAAAAAAATGTGGAATATACTCAGTGGCCTCCCAGCAGTTTTCAGAGAACCAGGGATGGAAATGAAGGAATTCCTGATGACCTGAAATTATTACAATAGCTCATTTTATATATGGCTTGATTGCTTATAAAGTGCTTTCAGATACATTATCTCATTATATCCTTACTAAATCCTTGGGAGGGAAGGGCAAGAATCACCTAGTTCCATTTCACAGATGAGGAAGCTGAGACACCAAGAGGTTAGTTCTTTCCCAGGGTCAGTTACAGTTCGTAAGTGGGGAAGTCCAGGTCTGAATGTTTCAAAAACATTTCACAGCCAGGCAGGTGACGAAGTCAAGGGTGTCCCATCCCTCTTCCACCCATGCACCTGTCAAAGCTCAAATCAGAGGACTTCACTCTTCCTTCCAAAAACCAACTTCCTCCAATAAAAGTGACTATCAAACTCATTATTTCTTCAGATTTTATGCATGTTCTTTACCCTAAAAGATCGTGAAAAAGAAAAGTGAACAAAGAGACCATGTCTAATATTTATGCTTTTCCATATAGTTTAAGATGCTTGTTAAAATCATATGAGCTGGCCTTTCTTGTCACACATGCTCACACAGAACCCACTTCTACCTTATTCTCGCTTTCCTTTGCTCTGCTCAACCTCTCATCGCAAAGATCCCTTCATGTCAAAGTCAGCCTTGCCAGGTAACATGCCTTTATCTCACACTGTGACTAGCTACAGCCAGCTCGGCCTCTTACAAGATCTTCCTTCAGAGCGTGGAAAGCTGACAGCTGTGGGCAGAGGAGGATGGCAGTGATGGGGAGCAGAGAGAACCATCAAATGTGCAGCCTCCAATGCTGCCAGCCCCAGCCAAGTCCCAGGGAAAACCTTTCCTCCCTGACCGGCAGCGAACTTTTCATGCCTCGCCACAAAAGCACCTTGCTGGGTCTGCTGTGTCCCGGGTATCAGAAGCTCCTACCACAATCCAGCAAGCAACACTCTAAGCTGCTTGACGGCCTTCTAAGCACTGAAACAGGAGGATATGCGCTGGGAATTACACGTCCTCAGCAGAGGCCCATCGAATATGGATCACGTCATGTATAATCTTCCCAGCGGCAGACTTCTCTGGAGAGCTCGTGCTGCATGCATACTACGCCAGACAAGAGCAGTACGGTAAGGCATCAGAGAGTCATTCAGTTCTGTATCTACAACAGATATTCATCCACACGCGCTATGTGGTAGGCACTGCGCTAAGGAGAAAATGGCGAGTAGGAAGGGATAAATACTCCTTGCCTTCATGGAGTTTACAGTCCACTTTATAATGATGTTGGCCTTTGCAGACATTATTCCCACAAATAAATGTAATATTAAAATTGCCATGATTTGATTCAAAATGCTAAATGAGTGACTTTCAAATGAACTTTACAACTTGTTGCCAAATTAAAAGAACGGCTTCAATAGCCTTTCAAGTAACCATTTGATTTCAGTCTATTTGTGGGGAGAAGTGTAAGCCTAAGAAAAGTAGAGTAATAATATAGTAGAAAGAATGCTGGACAGGGGAGTGGGATATTCAAGGTCTCAGGTCTATGGCTAAACTGTGTGTTACCTGAGGTGCATCTCTCTACTTCTCTGGGTTTCCAGAGAAGTAACTCAGGGGTCCCCAACCCCCAGGCCACAGACCGGTACTGGCAGCATTAGATTCTCATAGGAGAGCAAACCCTACTGTGAACTTCGCATGCAAGGGATCTAGGTTGCATGCTCCTTATGAGAATCTAATGCCTGATGATCTGAGGTGGAGCTGAGGCAGTGATGCCAGCACTGGGGAGCGGCTGCAAATACAGATTATCATCAGCAGAGAGTTTTGACTGCACAGAGACCATAATAAATCAACTGCTTGCAGACTCATATCAAAACCCTATCAGTGAGTGGCAAGTGACAATGAATCTGCATCTTAGAGTAGACTGGACATAAGCAACACACTTTGGGTGTCATTGTCTTCCATCACCTCCAGATAGGACCACCTAGTTGCAGGAAAACCAGCTCAGGGCTCCCACTGATTCTGCATTATGGTGAGTTGTATAATTATTTCATTATACATTACAATGTAATAATAATAGAAATAAAGTGCACAATAAATGTAATGCTCTTGAATCATCCCGAAACTATCCTCCCCGCCTGCCCCGGTCCGTGGAAGAATTGTCTTCCATGAAACCAGTCCCTGGTGTCAAAAGGTTGGGGACCACTGCTGTAACTAATGCCTGGAACAGTGTCAGGCATCCAGCAGATGTTCAATAAATAAATGTTGGTTGAATGGATGAACATAATATGTGAAGATTTAGTGTGACTATCTCTGTGGTTCTCTGTAAACATCAAGAAGTTGGAAATAAGAACAGTCAAGCAACATATATTCATTCAATTTTCTTACACCCCCAAATGATGCACTAGTAAATACTGTCAAAGGGGCTAAATGGCCGGCAGGAAAATGTGGGGCTATGACTGCTTGTAATATTTTCTCACTGCATCCCTCAAGCTTGAATTTTGTGACAATTTAAACTCAACAAATAGCCTTTTTTCTGATTCCAACCCAGTAGGCTAGTTCCTTGGCTAGCAAATTCACAAGTGCCATGCTAAGCCCTTTCTTCAATATTTACAGAATAAAAGGCAATTTCGATTTTAGCTTTGGGTGCATCAGATTTTGACAGCTTGGAAATGTCATTCTCAGAGCAAGGACTTTTCACACGCACAGAATTCTACCTCTAACTGTTCTATAAATGCAAATGCAAATATCCTTGACCAGAAAACCTTGAGCATCATGTTCTAAGAATGTTAGTGAGATTACATGAAGTTCTTTTTAACTGTATTAGTTTCCATCCAACATCTACTAAATTGAATTAAAGTGGGGGAAGGCCTAAGTTCGAAAGGTGGATGCCAAAGAAGTCACATTTTAATTTCGACTCTGTCTCTCATTTATGGATGCTTTCTATCTGTCAGCCAGGCAGTCTGCAAGCTTCGCTCCAAGGGAAACATAGTGGATGATTGGCCATCCAAGAATTAAACATGATATGACTATGCTGTATTAGAAACTGTTCAGAAACACAATGCCTTAGCCAAACTGAGTCTAATGTGGTGGGTCGAATGTTCTTTTTGCTTAATAAGGATGCTACATCTTCCCTCTCACACATACAGAAGCTGTGAATCCCATTTATTATATTATCAAGAGCACCAGCATTCACTGACTAGGAAAATGTATTGGTGGCACATTTCTTATTAATAAAGGAGACCCCCCCCCAGAACATCAATTTGCAAAATTCAAGGAAATAAGATATAGTGAAACTCCTCTGCATTAAGAACTAAACAAGAACAAGAAGAAGCTCAGAGAGGAGGGGGAAGGGAGAAAAGAGAGGGCAATGGTAACATGGCACAGGAGCCTAAGTGTTTTTAGGGACAGAGTTGTGTAAAATCAGTGTGAAGTGGTTTGTGTGTTCTGAGACATAACCTAAGTGCTCCCTCCCCGAACCCGTTACCACGCAACTTACCAACCTCAGTGACTCACATATGTTGTGTGTGTGCACAGAACAGAAATATGGAGAAGGGGCTGATCCCAACATCTGGAGCACAGGCCATGGAAGAGAATGTTGTATGGCTTGAGAGAAGATCTATCACTTAAACTAACTCATCAAGTGTAGGAACCAAGAGCCAGAAGGGAACTTTCGCCTGAAAGCCCTCCCAGAAACATGCAGAAATCCTGGGGTGAAGTTTAGATTTCCTCAGAGTGTGGAATGGGGGTTTTGAGCTCATTCTAAGAGGCAGGGAAGCCATAGCATAGCATAGCCATAGCATAGCATATCATACATATGCTTCAATATTTAGGTCAAATGTTTAATAAAGCTCTTCTATAAACACCTGTAACTTAATTATTGCTGCCTCTTGCATAGCTTTAATCATTTGTACCTTCCTCCATCATTGGCCCCAAACACTATCTAAGTACCTTCAGGAGGTCACAGTCACAATTTATGGAAAATATCTATTTAAATATCCATCTCCCTTGCTAGAATATATATCTGATGAGCATTGGGTCTGCATCTCATTTATCTTTATATTACCATCGCCTAACGCAAGGATTAGCACATATATTAATAAATATATGTATAATTAAGAAAGAATGAATTGGAAGAGGGTAGAATTACTTTATTCCCCTTAAAAGACTTTAAACTCCTAAAATGGTGGTTATCAGAAACTGGGGGTGAAAGAATGGGAGAGATGTTATTTCAGGGTGCATACTTGAAACTAGTAGGTAAGTAAGTCCAGGAAACCTAATACATAGTATGGTGATTATAGACTACAAAACTATACTATAAACATTAAACTTGCTAAGAGACTAGATCTTAATTGTTCCCAACACTAGAAAATGATAATTATGTGATGCCATAGAGGTGTCAGCTAATGCTACAATGGCAATCATATTTTTGCAATGTAAATGTATCGAATCAATACGTTTTATACTTTAAACATACACAATGTTATATGTCAAATATAGCTAAGTTTTAGAAAAAGACTTTTTCACAGATACAGAGAACAAACTAGTGGTTACCAGTGAGGTGAGGAATGGGGGGAGGGGGAAGATAGAGATGGGGGTGGGAAAGACTTCAAACTCCTGAGAGCAAGAGCCATTCATTCACTCATTTACTCACTCATTCATTCTCTCCAAAAATATTTATTGATTGCCAGATACTATGTTTGGAATACAACCCAAACATTAATTTCTTCCCCCAAGGGCAGTCTACTCTACATTTTCTAGAATAGCGGTCTCCTCAAAACACATTATTAGGGGGACCCAAAGAAAACATTGGGGTTTCTACTTACTTTTATGTTGCATCTTCTAAAAAATAATGATGAATTTGTTATTAACAGTGCCATCTCCCTCACTTGGTACCTATGTCAGATGGTCACGTGTCACCCACGGTACATAACAGTATCCCTAGGAAAATGTGGAATTCTGCATACCCTCTCTTATTGGTTTAATTTTCATCACATTATGACGTATTACTCTTTTCATCTGTTGGTGTTCACTTAAAACAATTGATGGATTATCTAGTTTTAACTAATTCACCACCACTATCCCCACCATTGTCATTCTCCAACCACATGTTTACGATTTCCCTGGGAAGAAACAGGACATAGAGAAAATACATTGAAATAGTACAATTATTGTGCTAATAATACAAATTATTTGAGATTATTACAGTTGCTGAATGTAAAGCATTCCAAAACATTTCAAAGCACCTCACTATCCATTATCTGTTTAATGGTAGAGCCTTCCCCAAGAAGACAAAGCAGCATTTCCTCTGCCACTCACTAGCTGTTGACCATCGATCTGTGCCTCAATCTCCCTGAACCTCGTTTTCCTTATCCTCTACCTCTTAGATTAGGCTAAATTAAGACAACATAGCCAAACAATTTAAAGTGTCTAGTGCCAAGGTCAGTTTTCTCACCTCTCCTAGTGATGTACAGAATCCACGTAGAAAGAGCTCTGAACCCAGAACTCAAATGTTCTACACAATTATGAATGATTAGGCTACCCATACTTTGTTAAAATCTTATATTCTAAAAGTATGATTTCCTGGGTCAATTTATGCACAGAAGTGCACACCTGAGTCTCCTACTTTGAGCTGCTTTTCTCATTGGCCCTCACTATCAATTCCGCTCAGAAAGAAGTGAGTTCAACAATATCTGTTGAAAGAATGAATGGAGGGATGCATTGTGGAGATGATGAGCAGCCCCTGGGCACAACTCGTCTTTATTGGCTCTTACTGGTACCTGCTTTTCTCGTCTTCCCTCTCCTGCCAAAAGAGAAAGTTAAAGGCAATTATCAACCACTGGTCTATAGCAGAGGCTTCTGTGTCTTTTCACCATTAAGGACATCTCGTAATAGTTTCCTCTCATGGTGCCTATTTCTCAAAGTATTTAATTTACCATTTTTACTAAATTATGGATAATTCATCTCTCCCCCACCTTTAACTAAATGAATCCAAACTATAGCTGCCAAACAGAGTCTCTGTAAGTATAAGACAACCAGTGAGTTCACAAAGTCAAAAGCAAAAATCGTCAGCTTATGCATCTTATTATCTAGGGAAAAATGCATAATTTCTTTAAAAAATTTTTTTCTTTGGCCACCTTCAGGAACTGCCAGTTGGCAACCACTGGTCAGGAGCATGTGTTAGCATGTGTTGAGTTTTACTTATATATATTTCATGATATCAATTTGCACATCCACTAGAACTCAAGGGGCATGCATGTCCTGGGCACTGCTACCTTTAGAACCGGCCGATGCTCTGACAACAAGGTGCCTCATTGTCCCCTCTCTACTGTTAAGGATCTTACTTATAGTCCAAAGCTGTAAGAATGCATTAAATGGAAAAGCTTTCAGTTTGGACAGCATTTGCAATTTTAAAAGAAGATAAACCTCTCTAAGGAGTTAACATGATCTGTGAATGGGGGACATGCTAGGAATCAGATATCCTAATGAACTTTGTCTAACTCACTTGAAATGGAGAATTAACCAATTCTTTTAAATAATTCAGAAATCTAAAATCAAAGGGATGAGCTGCAAATCTCTATTGTACTGCACAAAAAATGGGGAGTGGAAATAAATGTTTTATGTTTTCAATAAAACTACACTCCTACATCTTCTGCAAGTGAAATACTTTCAAATTTATTGGCAATCATAATTGTTTTATGCCAGCCAACAAACACGATGGCATCTGGTATAAATACCTTACAACTAATCTCTTTTTATACACTCCACCTCCAGCAGAAAAATCAAATGAAAATTTAGTCCATCGTTTCAAAGTATCCATTGTGGAGCTATAGACTAAGGATGCTTGAAACTGTAGAAAAAAAGAGTAGAGAATGTTCATATGAAAAATAAGAACGTAATTTTTCCAAAAGAATGTAATTTTGCCCCAAAAATTGAAAACAAGAAAAAGACATGTTCTAGATTGCCCTCTAGCACAGGGTTCGTGTCCATGAGGCAATGAAGTGGATGAAAGAGAAGGTGGGCTACACTTTATTGTGTATCTCCTATGGATCACTGCAAGTTCTGGGTACTTTATACATACACACATCCATAGAGATATATTCATATACATAATCTGCATAGAAACAGTCCTGTTAGTTCTGAGGACGTAATTAAGCCTGTGGGTGCCTGGGCAAGGCTGAGGCAGATACCTGAGAGAGTGAGATGGGGAGTAAAGGAAGACATGACCATCCTAGATGAGGGAACAACACGAGGAAGGAAAGGAATGAACATTGTTTAAGCTCAAAACGAAACAGCAGCTAAAACACATTTCCTGGGAAGGTGACAACATTCCACCTTATAAATGAGGAAACACAAGTCCAGGAGCTTAAATTACTTCCCCAAATTTACATCATCAGTAAGTTACAGAACCAGAGTTTGAATACTATTCTTGCTATAATGCAAGGTCATTGTTGAGCAATTAGACTCTGGCGTTTAAGTTTGAAAACTCTGTCCTTTCTGCTTCTTGACTGTGGGCAAGCTATCTAAATTCTTTGCATCTCAGTTTCCTCATCTGTAAAATGGGTAAACTGAGAATACCTATCTCCATAGGGTTGTATCAGAGTGAAACAAGATCATGAATCTAGAACCCTTAGCACAGTGCCTTGCTGTGGTGGCCATAAAAAATGAGACACTCATATCGCATGTTACAAGAAGCATGACTGCCTGACAACCCCAATTGCTCCCCTCTGGATTTGTCACCATGTTTGCTCCAAGGAGCTTCCTCCAGGTTCCTAGTCAATGACTAAAGAAGAGGATACTAATGCAGACTGGTTCCTGTGGGACAAAAAACTTTATAACAAGTGACTGGCTCAAAGACTCTCCATTGGCCTGTACAAAACTTTCTTAGAAGCTTGCTGATGTCCAGGATTCTTCCTTCCCAATCCTCCTTCCTTTCCTGTTCCCTTTCACAGGTATCAAATCAGTATTGCAGTCTGAAGTCTCTCCAACCTAGCCTGGCTCCCTCCCTTCATAGCCCAATAAACCCCTGCACATCTAATCCCATAAGGGCATATTCTTCTTGGGGGACCCAAACTAACACACCAGCACACAGGAAGTCCACAACGAATGTGAGCTACTATCATGACTGTTATCACCAAATTCATGGTTTTTGTCATTACCTGGTTCTAAATCCCAATAGAGTTTAACCCTCCTTTCCAAAACTGCTTTCCTTAAATCTGTGAACATTATCTTTTCTTAAAGTAGGAGGGTACAAAGACCACACCATGCTCCTGTAACATATTCAGACAAGTTTTGTCATACCTAGCAAAACAGTCCTAAATGAAAACATATATATTTAGTTTCCCATAGAGCATAAAGATATGGCACCTTCTATTTTCAAGTCAATCTAAATATCACCTTTGAAGGTGGAATTTTCCAGTGCTATATTATTTGACTGATTTTCACCATCTTTCATGAGGCAACAGTCTACCAATAACTGGATCTTGCGACAAGGTATACTTCCTTTGAAGAAGTGACTCACGCACTGTCCCAATGCCTTACTCAATTACTATCCCACGAATTAAACTTACACGCTGACTTGGATAGGGAGTGCCTCTCAACTGCAGTATTGTACCCACTGACTGTGCCATACAAGTGGCTTATTGTATAACTACTGGGCTAGGTACCGGCAGATGCAGGAGGAATGGAATTTAAGCAGTCAAGTCATTAGAACTTCGTGGTACTCTTCCCAGGTCTCATTTTCAGCGGGTTAAATTCCAGTGGTTTGACCCTTTGTGACCAATGAAATCATCACAGACTAATCAAACCTTTTCCTATACTGCTGTTACTATTGCCCATGTAACCTCCATGGGAGTGTGTAGAGAACTAGGACTGGTGGCCAGATAAAATACAGGACTTAGTTTAGATAAACAACAAATCCTTTTTTGTAATAAGTAGAGTCCATGTAATACTAAAAAAAAATTTATTTGTTGTGGATCTGCAATGCAAATTTAACTTGGCATCCTGTATTTTTATTTGCTAAATCTGGCAACTATTAGGGAGAAAAATCAAGCTTCGGGGTCATGGACTTGAGACCTGGGGATTTACAATCTAAATGGAGTCCTGAGATAAGGGTTAAACTGCAGCTCCACAGATTTAGACCTCCATTAAATGAAAAAAGAATCGTCTGCATGAGAGGGTATGTGAAGCCAACTATCCCAGGCGAGTGACTCTGCTTTCAGCGATACACGCACAAGGGAAAACCTTTGGGGATACTAAAAGATATTGCCATGGCAGACGAGAGTCTCCTTCTTTGACAATGCTATGAATTAGGCCTTTTGCTTTATTCACCACTGAACTTTAAGTATCTAACACAGTGTCGGGGCTCAGGGCATATCCACCACATCAAGAAATGAATGGATTTGGTATGTGCATACCCTTGTAGAGGATATCATAGTGTATCAAGCATGTGCCAAGTCCTTTCCTTGGCCTACAAGGTCCACTATATTTGGCTTCCTGCTACCCCTATCTCCAACTGCTCCTCTTTCATTTGTGCCCCGCAGGCCTCACTGACCCTCTGACTGTTCCTCCAACATGCCTCAGGGTCTTTACACTTACTGTTCCCTCTTTCTAGAACAAAAGTCCCAAGTATCTGCATAATTCTCTTCTTCACCTTCCTCAAGTCTTAGCTCAAAAGTCAACAGATCAAAAAGGCCTTCCCTGACCACCCTTCGTAAAATAGCGCCCATATCCTCCACTGTTTATCCCTTATCTTGCTTTATTTTTCTGCATAATATTTCATACCATTTGGTATATTATATATATTAGTTAGTTCATTGTCTGTTTCCTCCCACCAGAAGGAATAAGAGAGATTTTACCTGTTTTGCTCAGTGCAGTATCTGATTCTTGGAATGCACTTGATAAATATTTGTTGAATGAAGGAATGAATGAATGAATGAAGCCTCTTTCCCCTTACTAGACTATCAGGTCCTTTAGAACAGGATGTCTGATCCATCACTGTATTCCCTCAATGCATCCAGTACATAGTCCAAATGTACCCAGCGGGTTCTTAATAACTATCTGCTAAATTACTTATGAGAAAATTGAGGTACAGGTCTTTAAGTGACTTGGACAACTGATTTCCCCTTAACAGATGCTCAGTGTCAGGCTTATAATGGCAGCTCTCCTTTGCTAATCTGACCTATTCGGAAGCTGTGATTTGGCTTCTACTCGTTCATCTCGAGTTTACAAATGCTGCTTGCTGAGAAGCCCTCTGGTTGCAAAATACCTACCGAGATCTAAGAAAACACTGACTTTCCTTCATGAAGAGATTGTTGGAAGCCTATTAGTATTTTGCTGGGCCTCACCATAACATCCTTTATACTTCTCTCTTTGGATATTTGCCATACGATGCCTGTGGATAAGGCATATGAGACTCCCCTGTTCCCTTTGGGATAAAATCAACCAAGTATAGAAATTAACAACTGAGATGGGGCAGAGTAATCCGCAGTAAATATTACCCCTCCACCACCTCGATTTGAGCTATCCCAGTAGATTTCCTTAACGACAAGGTAATGCCAAGGGAACAGAGTTGCCTGGAGCTGAGTGAAACCTGAAGAAGAGAAAAAGAATGAGGAAGCTGTAGGGAGAAAAGGTGCCAAAAATCCTTGTGGTCACATGAATTTTTCTAGCAGACAACTAATCAATCTGGATTAGCTACTCCAAATCCCTGAATAAATTATTTATATTACATTCAGTTTACTAATATAATCCACAGATGTATAAATCTTTCCCCAAAATAATATACAGGATTTAAATCAACAAATTCATAGTCAAATGTCAAATCAGACCCTGTTATTTGTGGCAAGGAAAGCTCATACACTATTCCTGACCCAAACTAGCCTCCCTGAAAATTCATCATGCGGATTTTTCAGTGATGGAGAGGTATGTGAAAGTGACCGTTAGGAGCACACTGCAGGTCCTTCTAAGGAGATCTGTCAAAGGGTCCTATCAGAGCCCATCCAGGCTTCGACCACAGGGAACAGAGAACAAGGGCAGATGGAACTGCAGCCAAACACCAGGTGTACCTTCCACCACACCTTCTCCATGCAACTGTGATGTGATGACGGCACCGCATTTGATTTCTTTTTTGAGCCCGATTCAAATACTACGTGAACTGTTTTGCTTCATATTTTGAGAATCGAGATCTATGGATAAATTTACACAATCCCATATAAATTATAAACAAACACTTAAAAACACTTTTCTATTTGCAATGTTACATCCAAATGGTTGTCTCTCCTGGAACAAGAGTCATAGGCATGAAGTAATTTGAGGACCAGAAAGACACCTCTTTATTTCTTCTTTCCTCTATAACTATTCGTGTGTGAGGCACTGGCAGAGGGGAGGAGGTGGGGTTTGTGTCTGAAATAGACCACCCAGCCAGTCCGTTTTAGAATTTGGAAATCAGGGGAATAGGGGTCTAAAACATTCCCTATTTTGGCTACTAGCCAACTACTTAAAGTCTGTTCAGCTTGTTATCCTCTGTATGTAGACAATAAAACACCCATAATGTGAGAGGTAAAACTACTTCTTTAAAATGACTACAAATTTCATCCTTCTTTTTCAGTTGAAAAGGCTCCTTAACTACCCTGAATCCTGTGGTAAAGCTCATCATACTCTACACTGCAGCATGCATATGGGGGAAGCCTCAGCTGGTACCTCATCTTTCAAAAGGCAAGATCCAAGAATTTCCTTTGTCTGCAGGCATTTCTCAAGAGCCCCTGTAAACAATGATGGGTCACATCTGCTAACAATATTTAAGAAAGCACAATTCACCTGGTCTCAGACTGACATTTTAGATTAAACCAAATTCTAGTTCCCCAGTCTCTAAAAGAAGATAGGCTAGCTCCATTGCATTGCTGAAAATTCATCAGTCAGAATTTAATTACACAGATCTGGAAACCAGAAGGCATTTAGGTTTTAATGTCTCCCTGAGTTGGGACCTTTAATATTTAGAATATTGATCATTACTGTTACTGCTGTTATTTTGGTGGTCACTCTACTGTGTCTGTCCCTGCAGGGTTTTTGGAAGAAACACGGCTGAGAATAACTGTTGCTAGGTAATTGCAAAAGAAAGTCATGCAAATTATGAAATACTGACAAGTTGCATTTACAAGTCAATGGTGCTAGAATGCTCCTGCTTTCCCAATAAAACGCTACCTGTTCGGCTGCACGTTGCCTCCAAAATTCCTAAAATGACCCAACTAAAATGACCCAGTAAACAAAATAGTTCCTAAAACAGCAGTCCATCCAGTAGTAAGAAACAATTCTTAGCGTTTGGAATTATGAATTTTATTTTGCCTTCCAACTATGTACTAATATTATAACATAATATTGCAATGTATCTACTACATATTTGAGGAGGTAGTGAAAAAAGTTAAAGCAAAGGGTCTGCACTTTCTTATGAGAATATTATCAGATAAAAGAATGTTTGTCCAAAAAAGAAACAGAAATTTATAGTTCTCTTATCTCACCTCCAAGTTACAAAGTGAATCCTACATATAAATCTTAAGTCGGGAAGTCAGTAGCCTTGGAATTTATTTCGTAAGTACTAAAATATTCAAAATACTCACAGAAGTGAGTTAACTGATAACCAGTGAGATAGTGACAATTGAGACTGAAGAAAAGTACATTCCTTGCTCCTCCAGCAACTTCTAGCAACGATCCCTAGTTTGGTGATACAGGATGGGAATGACATAAATAAAGATGTTGAACATGAAAGCTAGATTCAACCAGTACTCCAGGGTGATTTTCACATTGGCAGGTAGAGCCGGAAATTTTCAAAATCTGGGGCAAGCATCATGATTCGTGGCCTTCCACCGATTGCAAAGGCCCATCTGACGGCTGATGTCTCCGACATACGTGCAACTGCCAGATAAATGAGGCAGAGCAAACAGGATTAAAACTAAAGAAAATTATCTAAATACCAACTCTGATTTCCTGTTATAAATGTCACATTTTAAAAACCACTAAGATGAGGTTATTATTATTATTAGCAGCCTGTGCAGGTGATGAGAGACAGTAAATAGGAAAAACAAAAACAAAAAAACCAAAACACATGTGAACACAACTCTTCTTTTTTCCAGCAAGGGAACACCACATTTTCTTTCCTTTTTTAGTTAAGGGTGCACCCACAGGGAGTCCCAGTGGGGAGTGTGCTTTCAGAGTGCCAGTGTTGGACTGTGCTATTGCCTCAGCGTGGTCCCACAGAAGTGTGCCTTGAATTAAGTAGGAAGGCTATCACACGAGCTTTTCCCTCAGTAACGCCTGACCTGATGCACCACAGGACGCAATCTTTGGGGGACTGTTCACAGGCCCTGTAAATATCGAGAAAGCACTGCAAATATAAAGCATTCCAATATCCACAGATACTCTTGACAGTAGCCAAAGTACCTTCTGGGAATTCGCAAAGGTGGTTTGAGTAGGTGTTCTAAGTCAAAGTCTAACAAATAAGGCTTAAAACCTTCAGGAGCTCTTGAAAAGCCAGAAAGGGGGTTTCAGTAATATGCAAAATGATTAAATGAACGATACTAGTCAGAGTTGAGAACTTTGTCGGGATTCAATTCCCTATGGTCATCAACCATAAAGGAACATGATGATATTGCATATCTTTTTTTTTTCTTTCTTTTTTAACTCTTTGACATGAAGTAATGCATTGCAATAATTTTAAAAGTATTGTTTGATTTTTTTCTTATATTTGTTTCAGGTTTAACATTTTAACAATAGTAATTGGAGTTCTGGGGAAAATCAAAGCTGTTCTCAACACATGAAACCACTGCCCGAATGTAACTTTTCTAAGTTAATGCTGCTCAATTATATCCATTCTCTAGTTTTTTTTCTTCTCAACACGGAGTCTTAATTTTTCAGGTGCATTCATGTGGAAATATTAGTAATAAGCATAATTATAATTTTAGGAAGAGACTTTAATTTTTAAAATTTCACTTTCTTTCTGGTACAGAAGACAAGTTTTAAACTTAGGTCACATAAAGTGAATTCTTTATTATAAGCTGTCTAATTTGATATGTCTCTAGGTGACCAAGGCAAGTACTAAGAGAATCATCATTTTTGGAACAAATATTTTTTGGGATTTTTTTGGAATTTTTACTTCCCCTTTTATTTATTTATTTTTTATTTTTTTAACATATTTATTGGAGTATAATTGCTTTACACTGTGTAAGTTTCTGCTGTATAACAAAGTGAATCAGCTATACGTATACATATATCCCCATATCCCCTCCCTCTTGTGTCTCCCTCCCACCCTCCCTATCCCACCCCTCTAGGTGGTCACAAAGCACTGAGCTGATATCCTTGTGCTATGCAGCTGCTTCCCACTAGCTATCTATTTTACATTTGGTAGTGTATATATGTCCATGCCACTCTCTTACTTCGTCACAGCTTACCCTTCCCCCTCCCCATGTCCTCAAGTCCATTCTCTACGTCTGCGTCTTTACTCCTGTCCTGCCCCTAGGTTCTTCAGAACCTTTTTTTTTTTTAGATTCCATATATATGTGTTAGCATACGGTATTTGTTTTTCTCTTTCTGACTTACTTCACTTGTATGACAGATTCTAGGTCCATCCACCTCACTACAAATAACTCAATTTCGTTTCTTTTTATGGCTGAGTAATATTCCATTGTATATATGTGCCACATCTTCTTTATCCATTCATCTGTCGATGGACACTTAGGTTGCTTCCGTGTCCTGGCTATTGTAAATAGTGCTGTAATGAACATTGTGGTACATGTCTCTTTTTGAATTATGGTTTTCTCAGGGTATATGCCCAGTAGTGGGATTGCTGGGTCATATGGTAGTTCTATTCTTAGTTTTTAAGGAACCTCCATACTGTTCCCCATAGTGGCTGTATTAATTTACATTCCCACCAACAGTGCAAGAGGGTTCCCTTTTCTCCACATCCTCTCCAGCATTTATTGTTTGTAGATTTTTTGATGATGGCCATTCTGACCGGTGTGAGGTGATACCTCATTGTAGTTTTGATTTGCATTTCTCTAATGATTAGTGATGTCGAGCATCTTTTCATGTGTTTGTTGGCAATCTGTATATCTTCTTTGGAGAAATGTCTGTTTAGGTCTTCTGCCCATTTTTGGATTGGGTTGTTTGTTGGTACTGCATATCTTTGATCACACCTCCTCCTCATCTACTATGGCCATTAGTATTAGCCCTTAGATTTGGTTTCCCAGCAGTATTAGTCATATCTGTGTATGTATGCCCATGCGTCATACACGTACAACTGTACAACTTATACCCACACCCAAATTAGATTTCAACTTCTCCAGGGTTTCTTTTTTTTTTCCTTAAAAACTTCCTGGAAAATCAATAGTGAGCAAATACTCAATAACTATTTGGGGATAATGGCAGTATGTTTATCTACTTATTAATTTTAATAAATACTAAGTATCTGTCATGTTCAAGGCATATGGAATTGGTCATGAATCCTATCTTTCATCAGCTTATAGTTTCAATAAGCCAGATTCTATTTGGTTTGTGCCAAGGAAAAACTCAGACAAAATTAAAGACATCTAAGTGGAGTCCCTTCTGTCCAGAATAACTTTTTTGAGCATTCATTCTGAAGGTTCTAGCAACTCTGAATCACTTTTGTAGCTCTCAACTCCTGGGAGGTAAACAGAATGCGGAGAAGAGAACTAAACAGTGAAATAGATGTGCCACTGTGGGGATTATGGACAGATTTAAGAGACTTAAGCCTGACATTTCAGAACAGAGTAGGTATCTACAAAAGCTGTCTCTAAAGAGTCTTGGTTTATTTCTGATATTATCTCCCCTTCCACTCCAAGGCTCCCAGCTTTTGACCTCTTGAATATGTGTATCTCATTACAGATATGAGCTTTAACTGGAGAGTGGTGGTAGTTACCTTTCTTTGAGTCCTTACTATGAACCCGGCATTATGCTGTTTCACAGGCATATTCTCATTTTAATACTCATGAGGAAGGATCTTTTAGTGTTCCTATTTTACTGATAAGAATACTGAGATTGGGGCAATAGCTTATTCAGAGTCATCCAGCCATTATTTAATCAGGCCTGTTTGACTCTAGAGGTGGAATTTTTAATCATTATATTATACCAATTTTGAGTTTCAGAGATTCTGATACTTTATCTCTGGGCTTCAGATAATTCCTTCAAAATTCCCATCTAATACTCTAATTGGACAAAGATTTGTTTTCTTTTACAGTTGAGTCTTAAGGGAGTACAAGAAAAGAAAGCAAAAATTCCACAGAAAAAAAACAGACTAGTTGGGCAGGGAAGAAACAGCTGCATCCACTTTAGGTAAAGTTACATGGCCTAGTTTATGGTTTTGGATGAAACAGCATGTTACCATTTGTCTACTCATTTTCCATGGTTTACTAGGAAAATACCATTCGTTTCCCATTACCTTTCTCCTCAAGAGCTAGCAGAAAAAGAATATTATTTCCCCTCGAATATATACATAAATAAGGAATAATGAGTTCCCACTTTGTTTGAAGACCAGAGTCTGTCACTTCTTCATCCACCAAGATTTCAAAAGTTCTTGAGTTTTGTTGATATACTTATGAGAGTTCTCTTCTTAAAAAACAAAAATGAAACAAATAAACAAACAAACAAGAACTTTTCAAGAACTCATCTTCCATAACCTGGGGTAATGAAAACGAAAGAATACTCTTTATCAAAGCAACCCCAGAAAGTCATCTAATGCATGTAAATACCTAGTCCTGAAATCTTCATTTATTTTCCTTTAGGGATTATATGACTTTAAGGAAGAGGAAATATTTCCTCAAATAACTTCATCTGAGATTGACAAAAGGCAGAAAGAGGAAACTGAAGAGGCTGATATTCCTCTAGTCTGAGCTCCAGTTGGAATTGTCTAAGATGAACCAACTTCAACTTTTCTCTGAAATAAATAGAAATTTGAAACATAGGAATTTATTACTGTCTCTCCTGGATATTAATACTTTCTTTCTTTGAACTCACACGATCCTTCCCAAATGGTACCGTAAATCCTTGAGGTGGCACCAAGTGATCTGGGGTTAACAATGAACTTGGCTAGTCTCTCTGTGCCTTTGGCCGAAAAATCCAGGCTCAATCCTCGTTTCTTTTTGGAATGGGAAACGCACAATATCGGTATTACAGCAGCTCCAGAAAGGCATGCCAGGCCTCTCATGCTCTCAATTTATATTTGCATGTGAACAGCTTGTCGGCCATTTTATGAAGACAGATGAATCGCAGGCCTGCGAGAGGGGCGAGAGGGGCGGCCAGACCCAAACACGTGAACCACACACCTCGGCAGCCCACCAGCTCTTAAAGGTGAAAATAAAACAAATCACTCTGGACACAACTTCAGGCAGATTATAAAGAGATATAATATATGAAAAAAACGAAACTATAAGGCATCATCTACAAGTCAAGTGGGAAATAAAGAATGAAACTAGTCTATAAATATCACTCTGTAAAATGTCAACAAAAAATAAGATGTAGCTGTTTATGACACTAAAAACAAGCCTTCAGAGGTCTCTCTCTCTCTCTCTCTCCTTTTCTCTTTTTAATGCCTGCTGTGAAAAGATGACTTTGATAAGGAAAATACCACCAAAATACCAGGTTGAGGAGAGGAATAGTCAGATAGTGTATATTTAATATGGGAGCCCAACAGTGTTATAGAGAATTTCCCAGGCTTGGGAAATGAAACGATCCTGAGAAATCAGTGATAGGATATTCAGTGTGGTAAACTCAATCCTCCACACCACAAAACTGACATAATTCAGTTTACCTATCTATTCCAAAAGATCAGATGGAGATCAAAACGGAAAAATAGATAGAAAAACAAAAAGAAGAGAGTCAGGAGGAATGAGGTCATTCTAAGTAAGTGAAAAACAATGTATGGTAGAACTATACTGACTAGAAAAATAATACAAGGAATACTGAACAACAGCCAACTTTTTTAGTGTAAAGTCTATGAAAGATACTATGGTAAGTATGTTATACACATTATCTTATTTAATTCTTCAACATGTCAATACAATTATTACCATACCACTTCAAAGATGAGGAACAAATCAATACTCTGGGAGGGTAAATAATCTATTCAACATTACAAAGGCAGGAAGTAGTAGAGGCAGACTTTGAACACAGGTCTGACACCACAGGCTGAGCTTTTAGCCTTGGTGCCATATTCCCCTCAAAGGTCCCTCAAGGTCAAGTTCCCATTAGAGTCTTCAGCTCTCTCACCAGGGAAGATCACTTTGGAATTTAATGAGATGATATCAATGACAGTGTACAGTACAATGTTTAGCATGTCATGGGTATCACTAGTTTACTTCTTGATTTTTATTGAAACTGATGGTTTTACTCAATCTTAAATTCTAACCTATGACAACCTTTTTCGTCCTTGGAGTGCATATACCACACAGTTAGTATTTTAGTGGATACTATTATATTCATATATAAAGTGTGTATTCTAGGTTAGTCAAGTTTCTGCAATGGAAAGTTTATATATTTATGCAATTGATGAGTTTAATTCTGTCACCTATCCTTAGTGTTTTATTTTAGACAATTTGAAGTGAAAAATCCTTCAAAGGCAGAGATGATTTTCTTAAAGCAATTAGCAAAGGCTTTGAAAAGGCCTCAAAAATACTTGTCAGTCAATAAACATAAATCACTAGTGAAGAAGATTGTGGGTCACTTGCCACCTTAAAAGGAACTGAAATGAAAAGGCGTTGGCTCCTCACTTACGCTGTAAAAGATCTTGATCTGGTAAATCAACACCGCCTCTCACAGTAATCAACTTTCTTGGGAACTAAGGTTCTTATGAGTACCCTGATAGGGCTTGTGGCTGAGGGGAAGGGTTTGGGGCGGCTAGAGTGGCCCAGAAAACTCCTTGAGTCCTCAAGATTGTTCCGACCGTGGGCCGCCCATAGGGGCAGACCTCAAAATCCTTGTACTTGGTTGGCTGCTGGCTACCATGGACTCTCAAAGCAGCAGTCAAGAGTCCCAAAGTAAACTCACCATTTTCTGGCTGGTCCTTAATGTCAGCGTCACTTGGCTGGCTGGGACTTTCAGATTGACTTGAATCTGAAAAACATAAAAATACAGCCAAAAATTACAGGGTCTGTGAAGGAAAATGGATCAGAGGTGCCAGACTTTCTCAAAAGGTTCAGCATGGAAACTAGGAATGAGAACGTTACAGAAGTGACATGATGATCGAAAAGAGAGGAGAGAAAAGACAGGGGGCGAAAAGCAGCAGAGGTCGCAGCCCGTGCCTTCAGAGAGGACTCTCGGTTCTGTTGACACCTCCGGTGGCGCTTGGCTTGCGCCAGATCATAACTTGAAACTCTTCAGAAACCATCCTCTTACAGAGAGACCATTTCCAAACTGCTCTTCTCCATTATTTATACACTAGAGTCTGATAAAGACTTCATCCTTCGTTACACACATCTGAAGCTTGATTCAGAACATAATAAAGTGTCAAAACATATTTTGAAGCTGGTATATAAAAGCAACCCAAACAACAGAAACAAGTTCTGTTGATATTTAGCTCTGTATTACAGCAACAGACTATGCAGACTAACACCATTAAATACTAGAATCCTAATATTCTAGTGCATTTACTTAAAATAACAGGATCACTCAAAGACATCTTTCTTCCCTATTTTATAAGTATTATTTTCCTCTTGTACTGATGCATTTGGGAGAGCCTAACAGGCCTTGTGAGCAAAAACAGGTTCTTACACACCTTTATTGGATCCCATTTATTTTTTATTTTAAAAACACAATCATTTTCGAACGAAAAAATTTAATTCAGTCAAATTAACTTCTAAATGAGATAATTTAAAATAAAGAAATATTTAATTTTAAGATGAGATAAAATTAAGTTAGATCAAAAAATTTCACAGAATTAGAAGTAAGAATACTTATGATACATTTTGGGGGGAAAGGAGAAAAAAGGCAAAATATTTCAAGGAGAGAGTTTTTTTATGTAAAGCATTTTCTGAGACTTGAAACAATATATAACATTACCAAAAAACAAGCAAAAAATTTTTTCAGAAGAATCTCTGTATCTGTGGAAAGCCTGGATCTGAGCTTTACCTTGACTTCACAGGGTTAGAATGGGCTGCCTGAAATTTGACCACATTTCAGCAAGTTCAGTGCAAGATCTGAAAGGTCATGACACTTAACTGTGATTAAATTGAAAATATTAATTCTGTTTCAACAGAGTTACAGTTTTAGCATTCTCTTTCTTGGAGATACTGCAAAAAGTAGCAGCACTACTAGTGACCCTAGGTCGAGAAGTGTTAATTTATTACTTTAAGAAAGGCTCCCTGCTTTTAGGCAAATGAAGATTTTAATTATTGGGAAGTACTATTTTTTAAATGTCTATTTAAAAATTTTCAGATGCTCTTAACCTGGTAACTAGAGAAAAAATTCTAGATTGATTCAAAGGTTCAAATAGCAAATGATGTGAAAATTTGAACTTTTATTTGTCTGGCAAAGTGATAGCTTTTATCATAATGTAACAATAGCCATAGTGAAGACACAAACAAAAAGCATTACAGGTCAAAAAACTTTAGAGAAATTCTTCAGAATGAACCACAAAGTTAAACACAAAGTCTGCACTGAAAATTGGAATACAATTTATATCGGATTACCTTTGAAATTTTAACTCCATAAATTAACATTATTTTTATAGCAAATGATTTAAAAACACGGCATGACTACCTTCTCTTTTTCTAAGGGAATATCCTGTAATTTCACCATTAAAAATTACAAATTAAACATTCTTAGAAGTAATTCAACATGTTTTAGGAGAAAGACATACCTTCATTATTTTTGTACTAGAAAATTTTAAACCATTAATATCCACTATTAAAATTAAAGAAAATATCTAAGTTTGTGTTAGGGAAAGTTAAAATTCTTCCTGATCATGTCCCAGAATAGATACATAAAATTTTGCCAAACAGAACATTTTCTTTGGAATAAGACTAGCAAACCTAACTTTCTATATGATAGCTTAGCCAATATTCTTTTTCTTGATGTAATATCTTTACGATTAATTACTTTACAAAAAGAAAAATATTTTTTATCTCAATTAATTTAAATATACCATAGCCAATTACTTTTCTGATATTTAACTATTAATACTAAGCTAAGGTAAAAAAATAATGAGTGATCCAAACAATTGTTTTAATAATCTAAAAGTGGACTTCTTTGTTCTTTTAAATTTTCTTTTACATTTGTCACCCTATATTTATAGAAAGGTAGCATAATTATAGAAAACATGAACAGCAACAAAAGATGGCAACAGGTATGTTCAAAGAAAGTTTAAAATTCCAAGCCACAGAAAAAGAAGCAAACAAACAGCAAATGACTGAGCGGCAGGAAAACAGCTCAGAGTTGGTCTGAAAGGGGCCGCAGCACTCTTGTGAAAGCTCAGATACAAACACTGGAGAAGGCATCTAGCCAAACTGAAAACGGAATTTAATTTCTCCACTTTTATTCAAAAGCTGGGGATACTGTTCTCCACCGGAGGACTGCATACTAAAATACACCATCTTGGTAACGGATAGGGAAAGCTAAAGATCTACAAGAAAAGTTAAATGATCTAAAGACTTAATTAATTATTTTCTACCATGGGCTGTTGAATGCCGTTTCTATTTTGAACCAACAAGGAACAAAATTACCCAGTGCTGGTGCAATTCTATGCTGAGAACGCATGGATACTTTCTCTGGTATTGCAAAAGGTCACCAATGCTGTTAAGTATGGAGCCGACCAGAAAACCAGAATTATAAAATTAATTTCTACCCATACATAATTGATACAAATGAAAGATCTCTGTCTTAAGCATTTGCATTAAAACACTATCACGAAGGTTAACAGCTAATTTACTTTTCTGTTTTAAATACTTGGTAGAGACTTGTCAGAAGCCAAGGTAACTTTATGTCTTACTTTTGGGGACAGTTATCACATGGTCTTTTGATTCCCACCACCTGAAATAATTAGAGGCCCCAGAAAAAAAAAAAAAACACCTGCATAGAATTGGGTGCCCTTCCTGTATCTGAGTCTCCCACAGCAGTGACTTTCTCTGGTTCCCTGGTTGAAAGCCAGAAAATTTGTATATTACAATGAAGAGAATATTATTTAAAATGTGTTTAAATGAGGGAGTTGGAAATGCTATTGTGAGGAAGTATATTAGGGTTATCAGTTTTTTTCCATCTGTCTGATTTGTTTTTCTGTTTAAGGAACCTTAGACTTCAACCTAACCTAAAAGAAAAGCAATTTTTCTTTTGGTTTGTAAAAAATTTATGAGCAGAAATTTAAACCTAAAATTGACAGGGTTTTCATATAGGAGGCTGGACTGAGACCTCTTAATTCAACTGGTAGTCATCTACCTATGCATTTTTATGGCGCCTACAGCTATATTGCTGGAGTACTCAGACAAAGATATTTCACTATCAGTATAATCACTAGGGAAAGGAATAAAATAAATCCTAATGCCTACACACTAGCCTCTGCTTCCATAAGCATGTGCAGTGCAGGAACAGAAACCTTGCACTGGATTTGCTACTTATGCATGGATCCAGTCCTCCTAACCTCAATTCTGCTCCCCTTCAACTTGGAACCTCAGAGAATACTCCTTTTGGTATGGTGAAGAGTGACAAAAACATGACAATATGGTAAAACTGGTCAGGCAAAAACATAGACATCGCTTCCATGTATTTTCTGTTCTCTAGGCATGATGCAAAGATGAAATACTGTTAAATCTTCCTTGTGCTCGACCCAGAATTAAACTTTTCCTCTCTGATTCCTCTTTTATTGGCCATACAATCTCTTACAATGTGACTTACATTATGTTGCACGAAGGTACTTTTCAATGATCTCCTATGAGAATTTGAGCTCCATAAGAAAAGAATTCCTTTCTTCCTCTAGTCTTACTCCCAGTACCTTCCAAGGGTACCTGGCCCAGCTAAGGATTTGATAACCGCTGAACTAAAGAGATGAATTTTCACTTTTTGTTCAGCTTTCTAATGCTGAACCACTGCCAGTGACTGAAAATATACTAAATTCACACCTAAAAGCAGATTGGGACTTATGAAATGAAAAAGGAGGGCAGAAAAGGTCTTTATATCTGCTTCATGTCCCCCTTCGTGGGACCTGGCAAGGAAGAGAGAGGCACATCCCTCTGGCTTGTGAGTAGGAAGTCTTGCACAGCGTTTAGAAGTTGCAGACAATCACCTCCTCTGATCCCCTGGCCGACACACCCACAAGAGGCACCTTAGAATAATAAGAGCTGAGAGTGGTGTCTGACACATAAAAGGCCCCCCAGAAATGTGTGCAGGCTGAAATGATGGATGGCAAAAATATTTCACACATTCAAAAAACACAAAGATAAGAGAAAGCTGCCATATTCTGATGCCCGAAGAGGGACTCAAAATCCTAACAACTGCTGTTGTGAACAGCTGATAAAAGAAGAGCAGCCACGCAGTGGTGGGGAACCCTTCCCACCCTGAAACAAACCCGTGTAATTCCTATTCAGTCAACATGATAGCAACAAAAGTCTATGGGCCATGAAAGCACAAATTCAGGTTCCAGGGGAAAAATAATTTCACCTAAGTTCAACCTCCCTACATGCATATTGATTTGGTTAAAGATGAAGCTTGAAAAGTCTTTGTTAGAATTTTGTGTCCAGTTTTAAATCTCCCAAATTACAAGGTGATACGAAGAAATCAGAAGGCATCCAGAAACAAAAATGAGTTAGTCAAGTGAAAGAAAGAAAGTGAAAATGCCACCAAAAAGAGATGAAGTTGTTTTTCATAGTGTGAAAAAGAAAAGGCAAAGTCAGGAATGAATACTTTCCTGCAAATAAATGAAGCGTTAGCAACATTCCTGGGGTAAAAGACAATAAGGAATAGAGTGATTATATTCTGAATATAATAAATACCCTCTAGGATTGTAGAACTTAAAGATTTTAAAAATTTAGGTAGATTTTTTTTTTTTCTTACAGAGGTTTGGGAAGATGAGTAGTTTGCAAAAGAGTCAAGCCAAAGAATCCAAGATTCATTTTTCTACGTCCATGATGTTATAGAAATCTATTTCTGATTGGTAGTATAAGGCTTAGAATTACTCTATTTTGATCATTCAGTACCATAAGATGTTTATTACAGTAAGGAAATCTAGAAAAATGGCTATAATAGTCAACATTTTGCTTATTAGTCTCTCTCATAGCTGCAGTTATAAAAGAAATATTATTGTAATACTTTATAAACTTCAGGAACATTGTCTGTTTTTTCCAGTGTCACCATAACCTTAAAGACTGAGGTGTGAGGAAATATTTTAAAAACCTTTGAGATGTAGAATGTCACTGCACAGGTGCACATATGTATATACAATCTGGGGCTTACCAGTAAAACTGATGAATACAATACCATCCACTAAATATAACAGTATCCATTATGGTCTGGCAAAGAACAAACAGAATTTTGTAATACTATCATTAAATCTGGACCACCAAAAATCTTCAATTATCATCAGCATTTTCAGAGAATGGATAAAATCCTTTAAGCTCAGTAAACAACCAAACCAATATTTAATAGTAATTAATGTATACAACTGTGGCCTACTTAATGAAAAACAAATACACAACAACCTGGTTTTTAAAACAAATTATGAGGTGAGTCACACCATAAAAGTTTTCTTATCTTTGAAAATGGAAACACTCCATGGTTCTTTAAATGGGAAGTCTTATCTTTACCGTATTTAAAATACAAAATTTGATCTGTGTAACTTTCCCAGTAAGCTAGAATTGCGTGGGTCATGATAACCGCAGTAATCAAGGTATGCACAGCAAATCCTTCTTCACCGGAAGGGAGGTGGGGAGATGGGGCAGAGGGAAAACCCTAATTCCAAAAGGACCAGGCTAGTTTGTACACGTTGGCCCTTGAATCCTCTAATCCGAATCCGAGCGGGAAGGCTTGTGTTCACGCAGCAGAGACTTGGAAGGGCTCCACCAGACCACCCCGGGGCCTGCCAGCTGCTCGGGAGATCCACCCCTTAGCCACTCCCGGGTATGGCATTTTCGGGGTCGGAACTTAAAAGCGTTATATAATCTAGATGACGACCATTTTCTTTCTTAAAACTTTTTTTTTTTAACATGACTTTCTGAAGAAGAATTTGTGAAATATTAAATTTGCAGGAATTAGATTTTTTGGCATTAATGCTGGTATTCAAGGCCCATCTGTTTAGTCAGGGCTGTGTATGATGATGAGTGTTTAGGTTGAAGAGTGATTCAACTGTCTTATCACCTACTCATAAACGTGTTATTTGGCTACGTGCGCAGGGAGGTTGTGGAATGATACACAGTTTTAACACGTTGAGAAAAAAAGTAAAATGGTCTCACCATTGTTGTGTTATGACACTGAGGGGGAATCATTGCTAAGCTTTGAAAATTACAAATTCAGTCACTCTGAAAGTAAAGACCAAATGACTCAATCTTTAAACCTTCCATCTTCGCATGAGGCTGATTTCCAGTTGTCGTCGGCTTTTTCAGCAAAATTATAAATGAAGTCAATGGCAAGAATGTGGTGATTATAAAAGATATGTAAGCACGATACTCTGACTAAATGTATAATTTCTCGTATTTTCTTTGACAAGGGTCTCTGACTAAAATAAACTAAAATTGATGTAACCACTTTGAATTTTGTTTTTCTCATAACAGGGGCTGTGTTAACATGTGATGGTGATCTGTTGATCAATTCAGAACTCACATTAGTGAGTCAACCTGGTTACCTGCCCACTAATGTGTAAACAAAGACCTGCCTAAAAAGGCATGAGTATAACATTATTGCATATCAGAATTGTGCTCAATTTCCCCTTTTGAGTCACTTTTTTCACAAACAAAATTAATTATAACAGTAAGTTCTTGGGGTTCTTAGAAGAAAATATACTTGAAGATTACTTATGTAGTCAATCTATACAACTGGAAGTAGAAAAACTCCCTGTATACTTTCATACTATAAAAACAAATGTGTCAAACGAAAATGATGCATAATTTAGTTATAGTCTATACACATTATTTTCATGTGTCTGGATATCTGTAAAAAATTTTATTAAAATAATAAAATGATCTCTGTTGAGGATAATCATAGCTATTTAAGTTCAGTTAGTATTCTAAGGATTAACTTTTTTTGCATTCCTATTTCACTATTGAAAGAAGTATGAAAAGGTACAAAGATGGAATCCTAAAAAAATCTGAGCTATATAATTTAACTCTGGATCTCGGTTTTTTTCACCTGTAAAATGGGAACACTAATGACTATTTTGCCTAAGTTAATAGAGTTGTTGTGTGGCTCAAATAAAATAATGCAAGAAGACCTGATTTTGAAACTATAAGGTCCCCCAAAAAGAAATGTACTTTTACCTCTGAGATATTAATCTTCCCATCCATATACATTTTTGTTTCTTCTAAAAAAATCAACCCCAGCCCACACATGACATGATTCTGGTATAAAGCATCCGCATCACAGCCCTGGATTTAAAGTAAAGGTTCTTAATTCCAATATACTGGGAAAGAGATTATCTCTGATAATGGAAATTTAAATCTCAGCTTGCCGTTGTTTATTCCAGACAGACATTTGTGTGTTAAGTCTGTTTATCAGGCAACACTTTGTCTAAGCCAGGAAGTAGTCAGTCTTTGTAACAAGATGTATGCAAATGAATTTCCCATGAGTCTCCACAGCAAATTGTAGTAAGAAAAAAGAAAATTCCTTGCTACTTTACCAGCAAGAAGCTACCTCAAAAGTAGACTAGAGACAGAGAACTATGAGCTAGACTATGCTGATGAGTTTAAATGAATCCTAAATATGTGCTCACAGTCTGTTGCTCTTTATTCTAAGCAGACTTGGTGCCTTACATCTGTTTATCAGACAACACTCTGTCTGGCTTTGTAACCTGTGTGAAAACCAACGGTGACCATAATCCCATGAAATAACCTGTCGGAGGCAAAACTCCAAACCTCCCATCACTTTAAGGACCCCCACCAATAGACGTTCCTATGAAACCTTTGAAACTTTTAAAAAATACATCCAGCTGTAACTTTTGCTCACCTTCTATCTTAACTTTTCTACACTCATTGAATTCCCTAAAGGCACGATAGCCTCAGGACAGAATGGTGAATTTTATCAGCAATTTGGACTGATAAATAAAAAATGTGCTAACATGCCCTATCTAATGATCAAGACCAGGGAGTTTTTTTTTTTTAATACTTTTTTCTATCGTAATAGAAAAATGTTTATTCTTTTATTCTATTACTAAAGTATCTATCCCGGGATCCTCTTTTTTTTTTAAGATCCTAATATAACTGACTCTTTTTAAAAAATATATACATGAAGAGTTGAAAAGTGTGTTTCTTTTTATTTTTCTTGTTGGTTTTCTACAGGGTTTGAAAATCTTACCAAAGGCATCAAATTGGTTGAGCTTGTCTTCCTAGACAAAATAAACACTTTAGGACTCTCCTTGTTTGTATTCTCCTCAGTGGTGCTGTATGCATCAGCAGCTAAAAACAAAGACACTTTTTAGCTGCTCAGACAAAATGCAGAAGCTTCCCAAAC
The DNA here is from genome assembly GCF_009873245.2 of Balaenoptera musculus. Classification (NCBI taxonomy): domain Eukaryota; kingdom Metazoa; phylum Chordata; class Mammalia; order Artiodactyla; family Balaenopteridae; genus Balaenoptera; species Balaenoptera musculus. The sequence goes on along the minus strand of NC_045785.1, from coordinate 52,268,549 downwards.
AAGGAGGCAAGGGAGGGGGCACGGGCGGAGGGGACGGTAGGGGTGGAGAAGTGTGCAGAAAGTCTGACAGTCCATTCAATATAGGGATGATGGCCATAATGCATCCAGGGTCCCCTCGCTGATTAAATATGCATTGGCACAGTTTTGATCAATGCAAGCCGTGGATCAGATGACACACCTGCAAAATCTTGAGCCCAGAGCTCCCAGGAAAAGGGAAAGGACAGTCTTGTCTCCTTATCTTTGTTTTCAAAGGCTCTCAATTTCTGTGCCTTAGATATCTAATTTAATTCTCTCACCCCTCAGCAAACTGGATTAGGGAAGTCAATACTGCCTTTGTGCATCGACAGGAAAACACAGTTTTCCTTTGATTCAATTTAGCTATGACCTTTATACAAAGATAATGACAACTGTCTAAAAGTAAGGTGAAGGCCTCAAGAAGAAGACCCCCTGAGCGAAGGCTCCCATGGAATTCTGGATGACAAGGTAGTGGGGTTTACTGTGACATTTTCCTGCTTGGAAAGGAAAAAAAGGAGGAAAGGGAATTAAGAATTGGTGGGGGGGCAGGAAGGGGAGGGATGGGACACAGGGAGAAAGCATGGTGGAAGAGATTTCAATCCAGTGACTAAACGACGAAACTCTCACAAATCAAATCACTGGACCGTGTCATATCCATAACCAGAGAATAATGCTGTCAAAGAAGATCATGAGAATGGCATAGTAACAATTTGCCTAAAAAATGCAGACGCCTTAATGAGAAGGCTGAAGATTCTGTGGTTGGGTAAATCAGGAAGTTTGGGGTTTTTTGTTTCTTTCTTTCTTTCCTTTTTTTCCCCCCCTTGAAGCTTTTCAGAAAACAGGACTATCAGTGTGTTTGTGAGTCCCAACACCAGTGATAGCTAGAGATTTTTGGAGAAGCCTGGGATTCTGCAGTGCTCCAATGTTCAGACCACGACTCCTAACCAAAGGGGAAAATGATACTGGAAGAGTCTCCTGAAGAAGCACTGCTTCCTTTTAACTTCCTTGTCTTTGGGCTTACTTGTTCCATTCATTAATTCAGGCATTCATCAACGCATCTACTATGAGCCTTTCTCCCTGAGTACGTGGTGATAAAAATTTTAAAAGGCAAGGTCTCTGCTCTCAAGGATCTCTCAAGTCAATCGGAATAACGATAATAAAATCAAGGTTCTGTGGCATCCCCTCTTGATTAAGTCCTGTCCTCTGGTGAAATTAATGTACAGCAACGTGTTACTGTGCACACTTGTAATGGCTTTTATTCTCTTACCATTCGCAATCAGTACTGTACCACTAAGTGTAGCCTTGTAGCAGAAGTTACAGTAGCCTGGACGCTAACTGGTGGTGGAATGGATGGCTGGGATTAACTTTTCTAGTAAGATGTACAGAGGTTTAGGCAGAGTCCTTTCACGTGAAAGATGAAGCTATATTACTGCATAGTTAGCATTGCTGGGAATGGTGTAAAATATCAAAATGGTTTTTAAAAATCAGGTTTTTCCCCCCTTAGAAACAACTTCATAGACACTATTCCTAATCAGGCCTGGTGTACTCCCTTTCACAGAAATGACTCTTTAACAAAGGTAGCTGTGGTACACTGAAAAAGGTAGAGGACTTGGTATTAGAAAACCTGAGTTTGAGTCCCTTCTTGGCCATTTATATTCGCTTTGTGGAACTGGGCAAGCCCCTTTACTCCTCTGAATTTCAATTTACTCATCTTCCAAATGCCTGACTTTCAAGATTATGAGAACTGAATGGCATGATTTAAAATGCCTTGTAAATTATAGCAGCTATAACTCTAACTGTACACTGCAGACATTTGCTAATGTATAGAAACTGGTTAAAGAATCACACTGACTACTTACTTTTATTTCTTGTCTCATTATTTTTACTGCACAGAGCATGGTATCTAGAACATATACGTACGAATAGATATTTGTTGAAATGGAATTGAAGCGGGTGAAAGAATTGCTCTTTCAGGGCCATGAAATACAATAGGGCCTATCTTGGGAGATGTCAACAGATGTTTGGGGGTAAATTTTCTGGCTTTGGGGAGACTGCATGACTGGATGCTGGTATATCCCATGTGGTGAGAACAGACCTTACGGGATTCATAGGCTTGGCTTTCTGGTCCTAGATTCAGGACCAGAATGAGGGGGGTTAGGCACCCGTAAAGGTTCTTTCCAGCCCTAGAGTTCTAATTTGAAACAGATCATTAGCAATCCAGTTGCTGGTCTTCTGGCTGCATTCAAGGCTGGGACCCACATTTCATCAAAAGGGACTGGGTGATATTAGCTGCTGATCATAAGTACAATTAGAAATAGCATCAGTTCAATAATCATTATAAGTCAAAGACTGTCTCTTCTTTACCTTATAAATGATGACAAATACCCTACTATGAATTGTAAATGTTTATCTTCAGTGACTTGGCCAGTCCTGACTACAGGAACCAATAAACAGTGTTTTCTTTTTATTTCTTAACCCATCATGTAATTCAGAACACCAGGAAACTTTTTGTTTCAGGAGCTACTGTATAAGGTATCCTTGAAGAATTTAGCCTAGGTCCTAGGTCTTAGACTAGTATTGAGGACAATACTTTTTCAAAAACACTTTAGATATACCTTCTCATATATACAGTCAACCATTGACAACACAGGTTTGAATTGTGCGGGTTCACTGTATAAGCAGATTTTTTTTCTATAGTAAATACTATAGTACTACACGATCCATGGTCGGTTGAATCTGCCGATGTGGAACCGCAAATACAGAAGAATGGCATACACTGAGCAACGGCTATAAGTTATATGAGGATTTTTGACTGTGTGGAGGGTTGGCACCCCTAATCCCTGTGTTGTTATAATATGTAATGTAAAATATATATTTTTTTAACAATGTGCTTTCAGTTTCCACATTGACAATAACTTTTCCCTAACAACTTGGTTCCTGGACTTTTAACAAATATGCATGAAAACAGGGAGCTATCATTTGGTCAGCCAAAAAGGGGTCTTCAGACTCCCACAGCATCATAACAAAGTTCAAGTGACAGCTGATTCTTTAGAAATTCACCCAAGCGTTCTGCAAGTAGAAATAATCATATATGTTTTGCTTCTATGTCTTTATGATAGATAAAATGATTTAAATGTACTGAATCATTTCACTTTTAGGAGTTTCCATTTGGATTCTATCATGGCTTTCTCCCTGACATATGCAGTGCTAAGTTATTTAAAATTAATTGCAGTACAATATTTTAAAATTTCTTCACATGGTGCTAATCTCAAGTGCTTTGGATGTTTGAACCACACTTGGAAGCCATCAAGTTCTGTGTATCTTTATACCATGGAGCAGTTAAACATGCTAAAAAGATTAGTCAGTGAACTTTAATCTATAACCAAAACTATACTAAATTATAAAATTTCAAAAATGTGTGAGTTGATACAAATGAGAAAACTGCAAACACCCTACATAAAAAGAAAAAAACAAACCTAGATAATTAAAACACATGAATTTACTTATGTAGCTTTGAATCCAGAAGAGCTTTCAGAAATTCACCACAGATCATGGGGTCCTACCCACATAAACCCAATTAGGTGCCAGTTGAGCTTATGTGCTTTCACCTTCATCTGAAGTTCATTTTATCTGTCATTTTTATTTTCATTTTAGGATGCAATCTACATTCTTTTCTGTGGTTATGTTGAAGGGGGGATAAGTATTTTCCATTTCAGTAACTCAGTATGGATGAGTAATTTGCTTAGTAATAATCCTAAAATTAAACTGTCTTCCATACAATGTCTAGTAATAGTTTACGTAGGATTAGGCAAATGAACTGTCTTCAGGATGTGCTTTAAAAAAAAAAAGTTTCTTATTTGCCACCTGGATTTATTTTGATTTAAAAAAAAATCATGTTTTCTGGAAAGTTTCTAACAGAGGTGCTATCTTCAACACCTGCTCCTCATCAGAAAGTCTAAGTGGGTGACTGGAACTTCATACTGATTCACTTTTCAAGAACCATTATCACTCTAAAGAATGACTAATAATTAGTGATTCCTAGGGAAAGAGGCTTATTTCAGTTCATCAAACATTTATCACCTACTGTGTGCAAGGCATTGTGAGCTTTTATTCAGTTCTGAGGTAGCTCATAATGTTGACTAAGAACTCCACTCATTCAACTCTGGATCGTTTATTAAAGTGTATATTACTTGTTTTTTAAGAGTAGCTATTCCCCCCAACCCCCCAATCTCCACCAGTGGTGGTAACATGGAGTGTTTCTGAGAACACTTTCCTAAGTCTATTAGGGGAGGAGAGAGGAGGTGGAGATTTCTACAAATAGGAAATGGTTTATCTGTTTGTTCTCTGTTTAACAAAAATGATGAATCTCTGGGTTCCATGGTTTTTTCAATTTTTTGGTCACGGTGGAAGCCTACAGACAAGGGAAAGCTGAGAGGGAAGCTGGAGCACCAGCGTACAGAACAAAATCGAGCAGTTCTACCTGCCAATCATACCCTATTATTACCCCACCTCACCCCTACACCCTATCCCTGCTGAGCTTCCTGAAGCAATGTTTAACCCCCTGCAGCATTCACACAGCCAAGGCCCAAACCTGGGGTTCAGAGTGATTTCAATATCACTTCTGTCTTTTCAGATTTACAATATTAAGATCAGCAAAGAATGGGACTTCCCTGGTGGTTAAGAATCCACCTGCCAATGCAGGGGACACAGGTTCGAGTCCTGGTCCGGGAAGATCCCACATGTCTTGGAGCAACTAAGCCCGTGCGCCACAACTACTGAGCCTGTGCTCCTAGAGCCCATGCTCCGCCAACAAGAGAAGCCACCACAATGAGAAGCACACACACCGCAATGAAGATTAGCCCCTGCTCGCCACAACTAGAGAAAGTCCACACACAGCAACGAAGACCCAACACAGCCATGAATAATAAATAAATAAATAAATAAATAAGAAAGATAAGATAAGCAAAGAATAAAAGGTGACTAAATCATTTTTGGTTGAAATGGCTCAGTGGCCCTTCTAAACTGTCCTATTTTATTTTTTGGTTACTAGAAAAAAAGATTAAAAACAAATTATAAGTGGGGAAAACAAAGAAAAAGAAGAAATAGTAAAAAGAAAAAAAACCGCAGTAACAAAACAAGTGGCATCTTTGAACGGGGGTCAGAAATAGCAGCTCTTCAAACGAGACAGGAAATCTTATTTGCAACAGATCTGGGGAAAGTTACAAGAAAAAAAATCAGAGTTTATTCAGGAATTAAAGGTGACATAATACCTGCATGGTGTCTCTCAATTATCAGGTTTGTATTGGGGGATGGTTGGAACAATAGCAGAGCTTAACATGGGAATGCTGTAAAAGAAGGGATGAGGGCCTCCGTTATTTCCTTTAAGTCTGGCTACCACCTCCAAAAACAGCACGGAATTTCATAATTCTTTTCCATTTAGTAACTTTGGGGCAATAATTTCTTGTTATATTTATCCAAATGATCTCCAAAAAAAAAAAAATCACTGGGCTGGTTTTCATTTTCCATTTTTATTCCATACTTTAGCAACTCATCTAACAATTTAATGATTTCCTTTTCTCCTCTAAATGGATGTCCTGTAGAAAGGGGAAATTTTCTAAAGTCTTAGTCAACAGAGTCTTAAGTTTTTATCATACAAAACAGCCTCACATCACACTATTGTAGTCACATGTTCTCCCACCTGGTCTTAAAATCAGAAAGCACTTTGTTTTAATGCCGCCATGTTGGTATTGTTCTGACATGCTTAGACTTCAAAGGGGAAGACTTTGAACAAACCTATTTGGAAGGAATTTCATAAAAAACATTGGGCAAAAAGACTATTTTAAATTAACAGGAAGAGTGTAACATCTCACCGGCAGTAGATAGGGAAATGAATTATTCAAAATTGTATACAAACCCTGACGTCATCATGAATAGAGGCAGGCTCTAAGGAACCTTACTGAGAAAAGCTGGTATTTACACAGTGATTGGAAGCAAAAAACAAAAAAGCAAAATAAGAAAAAAGAAAATAGAAAATCTTTTTTTTTCTTTTGCCACATAAAGAAAATCTCCTATACTGCTTTTCATAACCCCACCAAAACTCCCTACTGTGGCGTTCTCAAAGCACGACCTCTGGATTTCCGTAAGGAAAGTATAGCACAACATTAAAAAGTCCCAAGACTCTTCGAGAAGAAATTCATGCAGAACATCAAATGTTACTCAACATTTTCAAGGAACCATGATATGTCAAACAGACCACATGATGCAAGTACATTTAAATATAAGTTTCTATTTCTGTTTAAAAATAAAAAAGATCAGAAATCTGAATCTGGAAAAGCAAAATCTCTTGCAGGTTTAGAAAGCATATACAAAACCTGGCAAAAGAAAAACACTGTTCACTGCCACCATCTGCTTTCTGGCACAGAGGAAACTTTTACTAACAGCAACATTTTCTTACATTAGAAAATCCACTAATTAGTTTTGTTGTAATAAGAAAAATAACCTTTGCATGGAAGGCAGATTGCCAGCTTGCTTTTTTTTGTTGGCTGCACCTTGCAGCAGGCCTGTAACATTTCCATGTGAAGTTCACCTCTGAGTTCCCCTCTCCTGGAGTACTTTATTATTCCCTGTTTGGTCTAAAGAAAGTATTCACAAATGAGAGATCAAAAGTGAGAGCAACAGAGAGGAAAAGCTTTAAGGTATTTGGGTTAATTTCCAAAAAAAGAACACCAGGTTCAGAATCAGGAAATCTGGGATCCAGAATCGATTGTTAAAAGCTCCGTAAACCTGGGTCTCATTTTTCTCATCTTTAGGGCTATTAAAGTAAATGAGCTCTAGCTTTCCCCTAAAATTCCTAAATTCTTGTAGTCTAAATCATTTTTTCCTAAGAATTGTACATCCCAAGAAACTAGTGATTGCAAAAGAGTTAAGTGGAACTTCAGATGTCACTGATAAATCTGAAATAATTTTAGAAATGTTGACATATGCTGATTAAAATATTACAGATCTAGCAACCGAGGAAATGGAAACTCAACTGAAATTCCTTAATAATATACTCTCATCATTTAGTCAGCATATCATCACAGATAAAACCAACAAATATGGATCAAGCAACTACTGTGTGCCCAGCACTCTTGTAAGCCCTGGAGACAGAGCCATGAACAAGAGGCTCACAAGCTCTGGGCTCCCAACGTCTAGGTTCCAGGAAGCCTGCAGGCCCGGGAGCTGCCGGGCGTCCTCTGCACAATCACCCACCGCAAGTCCGCGTGCTGTGCCCCGGACAGGACGGCACCAACGGGGAGAGAAAATGTGTGTGTGCTCACCACACCGCAAGATCTGCTTGCAAGTTCCTTGAGAAAAGAAAATAAATGGGTACAAATACTTTCCGAGAAATTTTACGGAAAATAGACATCATGTCTTTAGAAGCAAAGCAAAGTAGAACACTGAAAGGGCACACAGCCCCCTGTGAAAGACGTCTCAGGCTTACATTGTTCAAACTGGCCCTCTGCCTTGACTGAACGAATTTCCTTAGTTAAAAAAAAACTCACCACTTCCATTTTCTGGATTTTTTTTCTGTAGGCTCAAACTTAGCTACATTTAAAACACGAAACTGCAACGCACGATGACCTATTGCAAACTCAAATGTCCCCCTGCCTGAGGAATGAGTGACAGACTATCGCAAAGTTGATTAACCCACTGGTATTGCACAGCTCAGCCCACACTACTATTCTCAACTGTATGGCAACCACACATTGATGACCAGGCCAAGTGCCCATTGGGTTTATTAACCCTCAGCTGCCATTAAAATACAGTAATTAAAACTCTAACGTTTTACCCAAAGCTTCCTGTCAAATATTTGAAAAGATTTCAGTCAATTTATAGAGTTCTGTCTTTGCTTTTACCCTCTGTTTTTGTCAACACCACACTTAGGCACAGGAAGTAATTGCCTTCTTTTCCGATGCCGGTTAGTCACATTTATATAGCACAGATCCCTGCCCTGAATTTAGAAGATAATTCAGGGTAGAAGAGGATGAAGACAGGATCCTTTCCCTTCCTCCTGGCAGAATTAATCCCTCCTTCCTCTGGCTTCCTACAGCCTCGTTACTAAGAACAGGGCTCAGCTTCTATTTCATTTCTCCGTGTGTATAGTCCCCACCTGCCCTAGCAACAAGTTGCAAGCCCTTGAGGGCACACATTTAAAGAAAGGTTTGCACATAGTAAATGCTCAATAAGTGACCTTGAATAGAGGAATAGAGGGGAGAGGCTAGTCTTGGCAAGACCTCTAAGCAAGGGTTATCCCAGAGACGGCCTATAGATTTTTCTATCTCCTAGCAGAAACAAAGTACAGTTAGAATACATGCAGGGTTTTTCAATTAAGGCTAAAATTCCTGAAATGGCTACATATAAGGGAAAGACTTCCCCCTCTCTATCAGAGATGGGCAAATGGCTTGTCTAGTGCCCACAATAATCTTATCAGATAATTTAATATTTGAAACATAAACAAACAAAAAGTTAGAATTTAAAAGGCAAGCAGATTACTCAAATCATGAGACAATTCTGACAATTATTTGCAAATATACTGGGACCAGAGCCTTTGAAAACATTTCCTATTATCTGTAGTAGGAAGAGTAAGGCTAAGCTTACAAATTTTGTTTAATGTAAATCTTTTAGGTCTCTACTATAGAAAATTCCTGCAGTATGTGATGATAGGCTTCTGCATTTCTGATTTCATAATTACTGAAGACTCCTTGATATGTATCACAGAGCAAGAACACTTTCCTAAGTATGTGAAGGAGTGACATAACCATGTTTGGACTGGTGTATCAGTAAAGCTTCTCTCAGTAAGAGAAGAGTAACTACAGTTAATAAAAAAAAAAAAGACATCGAAAGTTTCATTTAGATCATCGAAAATAAGATGTTAAAATTCCTTTTTGGTTTTCATTCTAGCATGCATTTCAGAAGACCAATATTGAAACTGTGCTGAAAATGTTAGGCTGAAGACCAATTGTGATAGGAATTATGGCCTGTTTGACACATCCTATTTATCTTTGGCTTGATTGTAGACATAAGTTCAGATACTCTTAAATTCGTTTTTTAAAACCTGGCCTAAAGTTGAGAATGCGGTTTCTAAAATTAGCCAAAAGTTCTGAAAATGGCTTATTTTCTATATATTCACCTTTTATCAGGCACTATGTATTAACAGACTATATTTAGAATATCCATAAAGTGATGTGATTTTGTACGGATGATAAAACAATATAATGCAGACTTGCAAGGCAGGTAAGGACATATGATAAAGGATGATAAACTAAGAATAAAGATTAAGGAAGTAGTATTCACGTAACACAATGAGAAAAAAAAAAATTAAAAGCTTCACTTCGAAGCTAAGTAAAAAATGGAAAATTCATGACCTGGGACAGTTTTTTTTAAGCTCCGTGTGCTATGCTTATATTGCTACAGAAATTGATGATTAGTTAGCTAATCTTAGGCAGCACAGACAGACAAATTTCTGTCACATTCCACGCCCAATCTATTCTTCTCTCATCTCTCTGGGAAACTGAGGTAAAATTCTGCTAAGGATATTGGATTTCCCTCTGGCTGAATAAAGGAACTGACCTTGACAAATATAAATACAAAGAAATTAATTCTTTGCAAATTTGCTAAAATAGGTGTACTATAATTTAAAAAATAACTGGTACTCCCTTAATTACAATACTTGAATGCAGCTCTAAAGTTGGAAGGTTTTATTTTATTTACCAAATTTATAAAAACGGCACATCTTTTTTTCTCAAGCTTTGAGGTTCTCTTCCCAGGCTAGCATAAGATCACACACACAGTCACATGCAAGCTTCCAAACAGTGACTTGTTAACCCTTCTTTCTTGACCAAAAAATAAAACACACAAAGTGGAGTCTAGGTTCACAGAGTTCTTCTTTTCTGGTTTAAATTTAATAACACTTAGGGATTAAAAGGTATGCTTGGTATCTATAGGGCCAGCAATACTTCCTGCTGGGCTTAAACCTGGCTTTCCTGAGGGCAGAAAAGCCACAGCCCATCAGTTCATGTAGGAAGTTTGAGTCCCTAAAGAAAAATCAACTTCCAAAAGATCTGGGTTACCAAAGCTAAGCAACAAAGTACCATAGTTTCCATTTTTGTGCTATGGAAAGTCCGTGACAGTAAGAAGCCTGCCATCCAACGTGAGGTGAAAAAAGAGACACCTTTTTGCTCACTCCAGCAACTGTCAGTCAGGTCCCAAGATGACTCAAGGCCAAAAGCTTCCACCAGAACCAAAACCTTAGTGGGGGTCTGTACCCACTATGGAATACCATAAAAATCTACTTTTAAAAGGATCCGAGCCTCCTAAAGTAGCACTCCTTTCATGTGACCACATTTCAAATGGTTTACTCATCACAGTAAGAACTGAAATACATATGGCATGTCTCCTTGGTCTGTTTCCTTTATTATTCGTGTGGTTTCATCTTTCTAAATTCGGACTTCTGCCCCATCCTAGAAGGTGAGGAGAATGTAATGCATAATGCAAAAGTATTTAAAGCAAATCATATGATATCTGTACTTGATAATTTTTCATGGCTTTATACCAAAAGAATCACCGCATATGGAAGCTTAAACATTTTTTAAATGCTAGAACACGGAGCCTTCCTTTCAAACAATTCAAAGCAAGGGGTATATTGCTGACACAGCAACACTGTGGTCTCCGAGAGACTGTGGGAAATGTCAAATCTATGGTCCTGGGGGTGATTGGTGGATGGTTTTGTGGTGTGTATGGTGTTTTGTTTTGTTTTGTGTGTGCTTTTGCTTTTCTCTTTTGAGTCTCTGACAGAAACAGAGCTCCACAAACTTTCTGGCGACCTCCCAGGAAAACAGAAGGAAGCTGTATCCCTGCACTTCCCCTGGGATCTAATGAAATATACAGCCTCTGGGCTTCTTTCAATTTGGACTTTCAGATTGCTAAGCCAGTGGAAAGGGGATCCTAGCTGTCACAAACGTCACATGCTCGGGGTCACCTGCTGCTCGGGGGTTCTCATGCCAGTTGTTGACATAATAAGCACCCCTTACACTTTAATTACAATTCACAGTGTGCAAACTATGCAATCTGCTTTAAGGCAGCCTGTCTTTTAAACCAACACTAAAATTCTATTACTAATATGGCGATGAAATGTAGCAGGGAAAGGGTGTGTCCAGATGACTAACTATATGCAGATATCTGCCATTTGAGGACGATACGGGCAACATTTGCCAAGAGATAAAATGGTGTTGCTGCCCTTAATTCTGGGACATGGGACTTTATTCTAATTCTGCTCTGAGATTCCTATGAGTGGACCACAAAAATGAAAGACAATATGTTTCGCGTGCAGCATTTTTACATTTGTGTAACTACTATGTATTTTTTTTCCACATGAGGGCTTAGCTATTCTGTGTAATATCTTGCCTATCCAACAGGGCTGATCAACTGTTAAAGGACAAGGAATTTCTACTCCCCCCACCCCCATATCTTCCCCTCTAAACCTAGGGCAGTGCTAGAAACGTTTAACACATGCTTCTACAGTTGTGTTGACTCTCTATGATTTGCTAGATCCTTGTATTTTGCTAACTACAGACCCATGTAAGCTATATTCTTGAAATCAAAGCATGAAAGGTTATTTTAAAACAGAGCCCATTTAAAATAATATGACAATGCAGGGAGCTGTTTAAAAAGTGCTAACACATAATTATAGTCTACAGTTTTCTCCAAAAACAACAGTGGAAATTAGTTATAATTATATTACAGAGAACTACTATAAACATAGGTGGGCTAACCTTTGAATGAACTGTCCCAGCGCTCTGGGAATTACAACCTCATTTCAGTGCCACAAATGATGTAATTGATACACTCGAAATAAAACCATGCAAAGTACTTTTATGCTTAAAAAGTCTGACTCAAACACCTTAGTTGAGCTACAACTAGGCCCCACTGTAGAACACCACCAAACCACCACCAGCAACAACAAACTAGTAAAAAAAAAACCCCAGAAAACCAAACTTACAAAAATAGTAAGTAGATATTTTAAAAAATAGTAATAATTCCTGTACTTGCTTTAATGAAGGATGAATCTCAATTACAAATGCCATCCAGACAGGTCAAATTAGCCAACAATTATTCCTTGCTTTTTTTGGTGCCAGGCAATACTAGATGACAGGACAGACAAGAGCAACAACAATGAAAGACAAAGAGTTTACCTTATTTAGGTATGGTTAATCTAACACTGGAAGCAGATGCATCTTCCACCGTTCTTTCAAAAACAGCAGTTTCTTTGGTAAAACTCTCAGTCCTTTGGCTATTGGGTTTTGTCTTCAAGAAGACAGACACAGAGCTATTTCATTTTCTTCCTTATTTGAACACTTAAAGTCGTCACCTGGCTCTCTGCCACCCCTAGGTAAGCCATTCGATGTCCAATTGTGTAACAGTCCCCATCTGTAAGCGCATCCATCCTCCGGAGACAGGAGGGGCTCTGAGAAACACAACTTCCCCAGGGGCCTCAGCATTAAGCCACCCCCTAGCCTCTGACCTCACGCTCCAACTCTGGTACCAGCAATCTGGGCCATGTTCTCCAACAGGTAAACTCCACCTTAAGTGTTCGGTCAAGTACCCTGGCTTGTCTGGAACTGGAGATACTGATGTGCTTTTCCTTACCTGCTTCCCAAGAATGAAATTCTGGCCCTGAAATCCAGGTTAGCACCTGGAGCCCTGCTACCTGCTGACGGACTTCTCTGATGTTAACCATCTGCCTGGATTAGTGTCACCTGTCCATGGACTCTGTTTCTTGGTTCTGCCCAATTTTTGGGACTCTCACCTTCTGCCATTTAGACCTCCATGTTGTCCACTGCTCCACTAAGCTACCACCCAAAATCAGACCATCTGGAACATCTTGTGGCTGGATTGATTTTTTTTTTTATGGAACTGACCGACCTCAGCATATCAACTTCCACATCATAATTTCAGGTCTTGGCCCTTTACAAGTCTCACAGCCCAACATACGAACCCTATCTGCCAATTCCCTCTAATTTCCCTTGTTAGGAAAAACAAAACAAAACAAAACACCAGAACATCTCTAAATCTCTGAAAAGTATATGAACAAGAAATAGAGTAGAAGCATTCCTATCCAATACTCTTGGGGCTAGTAGTTGGTCAGTTAGTTTAAAAAAATGGATACTTTTTTATGAAACATATACACCTTAAGCATTTTAACTGTAAAGACATGTACATTTGTTGGCCAGTCTCTTTATACAGAGATAAGGCCTTAACTTTAATGTTTGTTAACTGCAGCATCTTTCTTACATAAACCACACCTATAAAGCATCATATAAGATTTCCAGGTTTTGTGTTTTTTTTTCAGTACAGGGAGAATCTAAACATACTTCTAAAATAATCTGAGCACAGGATCCTTTCATATTTTTACAAATTTCCCTTTACAGTTGAGACAGCTCACCCACACTTAATCTGACAGAATTTTTTGTAACTCACCTTTAATAAGACTTTTCAAAGCACTGGCTTATTTTCACAGAAATAAAACTTTCTTTTTTATTTTGAGGTTGTATGTCATCAGATCACATATGACATACAACCTCAAAAAAAAGATACCTTTTCCAGCATTCTGGTATAGCTCTAATTTCTAATAACGTAAGAAATAACTAGAACTTCTCAGAGTTACTGTATTTAAAATGGTAGCTGAATTGATATCTCTATCTACCTGCTATAGGAAACAATATTTAAATTCATCTGACTGTATTTAAAGAATAAGATAAATAGTTACACAGCTTAGCTCCTGATATAGTATTTTCAAATTCTAAACTTTATTTACATTTTTGTTATTTTGTACAACTATCAGTATATCATTACTTCTGTTGATTTAAATTTGTAATTGGTGAAACATTTTTTTAAAAATTATAGACACTATGTTAATGGAAATTTTAATTTCCATTTTAACATAAGTTGGCTTGACAATTGAAAATCACATAGATAATACTGTCATTTTTTTAAATGTTTTACTATTTTCAGGTTAATGTAACTATCACTTTTCATGTGACTGTACTTAAGATCAATTGTTCAGGAACAAAAAGCCTTAATTTCAACCTTCTGCTTATTATCAGTTAACTTATTATCAGCTTCAAGATAAATATATTACTTAATTATATTCATATATGATGATGATGATGGTGATGGAAACAGCAAGCATTTACCAACTGCCTGAAAATAATAAGAATGGCCAGCACTATGAGCTAAGTTATTTACATTCATGTAACTTTCCCAGCCGCTTTTGCAAAGTAAATATTATTGTCCTTATTTCAGGTTGAGGAAACTGAGAGAGGACTGAGAGAAAAATCTGGATCTCAAAAATAGATTGACTCCAAGCTTAGGCTTTATCACTTCAACAAGGTGTGTGTGTGTGTGTGTGTGTGTGTGTGTGTATTTAAAGTAAACCAGAGATCATAGACTTTCCTTTCCAGTGAAATTTTTATTTGTACAGATGTGTGTGTACATGTTGGAGTGCACACATGTGCATGCATGCGCACACACACAAATACTCTTTAGTTAAATCAATTTCATATGCAAAAGAAAGTGAGCCAGGGTTACGTTATTAAAAGAAGCCTTTGAAGCAAGGAGCGATGATGTGTGAAAGACATACCACAAAAGTTTATTTGAACAAAGAACAAGCACAGAGGGATGGAACAAAAGTGAAAATAAGGGAAATGAAAGCTCTCCATCTTTTCCATCCTTTCTCTGTTGTGTATGGATTTCTCATACATAGAAAAGACATTAAGAGATGTCTGGAATTTATGGAATATCCAAAAGTAAAATAGGTTTCATCAATCTATAGTTCAGATGAACCAAATCCACACAGATTTTCAATGAGTTTTTCTATATTAAACACAATTATATTATTCTCTAGCAGGGTCCATAATTTTTTTTTTAATTTTTTATTTTATTTTATTTTAATTTATGGCTGTGTTGGGTCTTCATTTCTGTGTGAGGGCTTTCTCCAGTTGCGGCAAGTGGGGGCCACTCTTCATCGCGGTGCGCGAGCCTCTCACTATCGCGGCCCCTCCCATTGCAGAGCACAGGCTCCAGACGCGCAGGCTCAGCAATTGTGGCTCACGGGCTTAGTCGCTCCGCGGCATGTGGGATCTTCCCAGACCAGGGCTCGAACCCGTGTCCCCTGCACTGGCAGGCAGATTCTCAACCACTGCGCCACCAGGGAAGCCCCCAGGGTCCATAATTTTAAAGATAATTCCTTACTTGCAAGAAAAAAATTTCAAGGTAAGATTTTATAAAATATTTGTAAAATATGTTTTTCAATGGCATGTTATGAAAGCAAAAGTTTTGACTTGCTTTAGAAAAGAGATAAAGAGAGCCCTTTAATTTTATACTCATAATGCTTTATAGAACATTTCAATATCCCAAAGTACATTTCTAAAGGCACCTAACTGGCCCATAGTTTTCTTATAATTTCAAATTTTGTCTTGTCATGTAAACAACATTGTAAAATTTAAATTCAAAGCATGAAAAGAAACATATTATATGGTATAGGCCATTTAATTTCTAAGTCTGTTTCATGTATATACCTATATACAGATGATGCAACATTATAATTGAGCTGTTACATCTATATTATCAGAGGTACTCTTAAAAGTAAGTTAATAAATTCTAAATTATCTCTCAACACATACATTCCCAAGTATTGTGCTACAGCAGACATCTTAGCTAAAAGCGAAAAATTCGACCAATCATATAAAAATTATATTTATGACACACACCATCCAGGTCATATAGAACTGACATGGTACTTGTAGAAATAAATACTCCTTTTTTAGAAAAACAAAAAGTGACTTTTAAATTGCTCTTGGGAGCAGAATTAGAAAGAGTGGCCAAAAAATTGCAAAGGAGAAAGATGGAGTTGGTCCTCTAATCTAAAGTTAAAAATAATTTTTGTCTGCTTGCATTTAAATAGACAATATTATAAAAGTCTTACAGAGACTCTATGCTTATAGAAGGCATTATTGCCTTTGCATATAATGGAAGCACATTTCTAGCACTTACATTATTACAAATATTGAAAATGGCTTCCAGAGCTTTTAGCAATGTGCTCTTTGTCTTTTTTCCAAAGAAGCAATCCAATTAAAACAATAATTTTCAACATACAGGACAAGGACCTGTACACTTTACCCAGTATCTTACAAATTCAATGAAAATAGATTGAAAACTTCTATATGCTTTCTATGTACTTGTACTAACCAAACACAATTTACAAATATTTTCCTAGAAAAGGAAGTGTATTTTTTATGCCTCTTCTATCCATGATAATGTCAACCTATGTTTCAATTCATCCTTCCTTGAATTCACTGTTTCACTAGTGTACCTGTGTACTCAAACTTGTCAACAGGAACATGGTAATGAATATTATTCATTTCTGATAAATTTCCTCCACCTCTCTCTGTCACATGCCCCACAATAAGCATAGAGAAGACACTAAAATGTGTTGGCTGAATTAATTTTCTTCAAGTGGGATTATTTCATTGTTCACCCTAACTATAATATCTGGCTTCCTTCTAAAGAGAATTTATTCATTAATTTATCATTTCTTATGTTCTAGCTTTTTTCCTCACTTAATTTCATAAATTTAATTCTTGTGGCCATTTTTTTTCAATCAAAAGTATTACTGAGCAACTTGTATAAGTTGTGATTTAAATCATTTGCACTATAAAGAATATTGATGAAATTACTAAATAAAAATATTTTGTTTTATATCTTTCAGCATGTCTGCCATATAAAAGATGGATACCTTCCTTTGAAGATATCTGAATGGATCACCAAATTATTACCTACTTCTCTCTCACAGCTCAGATAATTAAAAGGAGATGTACACAGATTGGTTGCATACTTAAGAGTTAGAATCAATTAAAACAAAATTGTATGAATGCTCTTCTAATAATATATCACTTCAAGGACCATGAAATGCTACCTTTATATTTGCAAAATCACTAAGGTCAGATTAGAGCCTAATGCTATCTCTCCATAAGCATTTAGAGTGGGTGTGCACAGAGGGATGTGGAAATGGAGGGGAGAGGGTTCTAACTGGCGATTGTTTAATTACTAATATCTTTATAAAGTGGTTAGAAGTGTCTTATAACACCCCAGAAATGATCACAGAATACTTATGGAGCACACCTAAAGTCAAGTTTCTTGTTTAAGTTGGTATTTAAGTTAGGACTGCAATATGGGCATCTCCCACAAAGAAAAACTTTGTGACTGGTTTTAAATACACATTTAAATCCGCTTCATTAATTGTCTCAGAGCTTTCCTAAACAACTTAACAACATACTACAGCTCTGCTCCAACCAAAAGAATACGGCCTCAGGAAGATGCCACTATTTTAGAAACAAAAGATCATAAGGAGAAGTAGCTACTTTTAATTCAGTTCTGTGGGCAAACTCTAGTTTGCGGATTCCAGACAGCCTGAAATCCTCCCTCACAAGAGTGTCTTAATATTCAGGGGCCTGTCTATAATTTGTGCATTGACAAGTTTTGTGCATGAAGTTTTCTCAAATCCATCTCACCCAAGTGTTTAGTCAAAAGCAAGATACACAAATCATAACTGTACCCATGCTGTTACACACTTTTACTTCATTTTCACTTTAATCACTCTGCCCGATGTTATGGTTAGTTGTGTATAGGTTTGTCTGTCTTACTGGAGAGAGAGCGAGTTGAAGTCAGGCCTTTATTTTCCCTGTACCTCATTCAGTAGCTGACAGATAAGGGGCTTGGTAAATGCTGGCTGAATGAGATTTTTCAGAACTTCCTCAGATCAATGTTTACTTATCACCCTGCATACATAAAAGAAATATGTGAAACTCTTGAAGAGGAAATTTAATCCTTTATGCGTTCAGAAATAATGATGAAAGATAACATTCTCGCAAAAAAACAAAAAGTTCAAAACCAGGAAACACTTACTTAATAAAGGAGGTCATGAGGATACTTATTCTCTCATTTAATAAACATAAGAAAGTTCTCAGGGTCATGTTGGCAGTGGACTGTTTCTGGCCCTGAGATGAATAATCCTTTTCCAAGCTAAAATCATTGCCCAGCTGTGAAATAATGATAGCTGCAAGGAATCCAATGGTGGCAGCAAACTCAACTCAATGGTCCAATATTTGTAGGCACCAAGCAGACACTGCAGTGAAACAGCAGTGGTGACCAGATGTCAGTAACGGCCTGAGGGCATCCTCTCACCTCCCCTCACCCACCCATTAAGGGTGGCATCAAGAGCAATTACAGCACGCCCCCAATGGATTGTGCCAGGCTGGCAGCTGTAACACCTGTCACAAGGTCTGCATGACATGAACAAAGACCCAGAAAGTAGCTTTAATGAGCAGACCCTACAACAGACAGAGCCTCGTGCATGTAGTGACTGCTTCAA
Source organism: Balaenoptera musculus (assembly GCF_009873245.2). Taxonomy (NCBI): domain Eukaryota; kingdom Metazoa; phylum Chordata; class Mammalia; order Artiodactyla; family Balaenopteridae; genus Balaenoptera; species Balaenoptera musculus. The sequence continues at coordinate 52,250,065 of NC_045785.1, read as the reverse complement.
AGATACTGTTCATGGTTGATGGAAGACTATTTCAGCAGCTATTTACTGTCTTTAGCACCTAGAACTAAGCTAAGCATATACATTCCAAAAGCCCACTCTTCAGAGTGCCATGTCTTACCTGGAAATGAAACATGAAAGTTTGTAAAGCACACACTTCACTCAATGTCAGCACAATATTTGCTTATCTGAAAATATTTACCAGTGCCATTTAGGTAACGAACTTAAGGTGCACCTTGACACTCTTTTCATGGTGGATCTGTAACTTTGGAAGTTGCAAGCTCTTGAAGACAAGGAGCATTTCTCATTCACCTAGTTTTCTCCAGTGCGCAAAAGCCTGTGTGTACACAAGAGGATAGCTGGATGGTTGGAAGAATGCACAGAAAAATATATGAAAATTACTTAATCCTTACCAAACTCATCATAAGACTGATAGTCAAAAAAGCAAAATGGTTAGGAGAGTGAAAGAAAGTCCTCACTTTGGTTAGCTGTCAAAATTTACAGGCAAAGGGAATGATTTCAGGATTCTTGAATACTCAAGGACATTGGCCTGTAAAAATAGTCATACAAAATGTGTAGTCAACTTAATAAAATCACTGATACACTAAGACACTAAGGCTACTAATGAAAAACTACAGAAAGACCAGTGAGCTAATTGATGGAAAGAGCTCAGCACACGGTATCCAAGGTAGAGTAAGTACTTGATGCGTGATAACTATGATTGTACTTCTGATTATGGTGATTAATAAGGGAAATCAGGCCAGTGATTTATAATGTGTCCCCTATGGATCAGTCACCTCATCTTCAAAAGGGATAAACTGAACAATGACACAAAGACTGTTATTTCTGGGGATACGCTTTCTAAACCGACAGCGATAGCATTTGCAGATTTTTTTAAGAGTTGAAAGGAATCTAAGAAGTCATTTTTCAGAAGAGGAGATCAATGCCCCCAAAGATCAATCTACCCCTATCTGAAGTCATGCAACTCGTTGGAAGCCAAGTGACTTAACTGATCAGCGATTCTGTTTCCTTTTTGCATACAAGGACCAATAATACTTCGCTCCCATCAACTCACACTATCGTAACAAAGGATAGATTGAGTCTTGTTTTAAGTATTTGGCACAAAGGTTCAGGATAAATTCAAGACAACATTACTCTTTCAAAATAATGTTGATGAGGATCTCTACTATTAATACCATTACTAGGATGACAACGATGATTACTACTCTATTTATGTCTTGCTGACTTTTGAGAGATCCCGGGACTATTAAGACTTGTAAGGAGAGGCCTGTTCCTCTTCTGAAACAGCATTATTATTAGACCTTCACAATAGGATAACTATATCTAAGGACTAAGTAGCTTATGATTCATACTTTCTAAAGTAAAACAGCTCACTTCCAAATGCAAAGTTTGTCTTCAAATTTGGGGCACATTTAAGCAGCGAGTAGAAAACAGTGGGTTTTAATGAAATGCACCAGGTTTAGTTATTTTGATTCTTTGGGGTTCACACAGGGTTTTACAGTATTTCACTCAGTTTGTGGGGTTCAGACAAGGCTTAAAGTGAACTTCACCTGGAAATTTTCACATGGTTTGAGCATTAACCAGGGATTGAGTGGTTTATAGATCATCCAAAAGAATTTCTGTCTTGGAATCTTGCCGTGAACTCTTAAGTATTTAAATTCTGAGTAAATTTATATCACAAAGTGACTACAGGTTTTTAGTAACTGTTTCTGTTTACTTATTTTTGCTATTTTAAACGAAAATGAAATGTAAAGAAGATACATGGAGAAAAGACTTTGATAATCCAAAGTTTAAGAAAACAGAAAAGAAATAAAAACTTAATGTTTTGATATTTATGTAATATTTTACAGTTTAAAGGGCTTTCACATACATTAACTTGTCTGAATGTTAACCACTAACCTTTGTAGGATACAGTTAGATCAATTTATCCTAATATTATCTCAGACTCCTCACCTATGTAATTATACATTTTCTAACTGAAATATTTATAGGGAATAATAATCAATTATTAATAGTATTTGTTTTGTAAACAAAGTGTTAAAGTCATTTCATGGCATTTTTATTTCCTGAGGAACAAAAGCTTGGACCATAATATATGGAAAATACTTTGATATCCCACAGTTAGGACTCTGAAGTTTGAAAAATATAGTTTATACTTATGGAAATGTTTTCAAGGGATGTTATAATGTAGACCATGTTTAAAGATCTAACACAATGAATGGGTACTTAACAAAGCAAAAACTCCGTCCCTCAGTTTAATTTTGCATATACAGTTTATTAGCTTTTAGAATGGTGTCATAACTTTAGTTAAGAAAAAGCCATCTGAATTTATGGGGCCAAAGTCATCAAAGGTCCAATTAAGTCCTCCTCATATTAATGTACGAAGTGCCATTTTTGCTTACATATTGAAGATTTAAATTTATCCCAGTCATCTTTCTATATGCATAATGTATTTGAGTTGGAAGAATCTAACAAGAGGATATTTAGTCCAACTTATTTCAATCTATTCAAAGAATTTAATGACGACAAAACTATTTAAATCTCTAATATATCTTAGACAACAGACTAGCAGTTCGTATCTCTGAGTCCACTTACCAGTGACAATTTAAATCTAGACAAGTAGAAATAAAATTTTTAGGATTATTCCTTGAAAACTATTAGGTGTGTGTATAAAACAGTTTATCTGAAGCAAAATATTATGGCATTTAAAAGGAAGGGGATGGTATTCTTTTGTTTGAGGAAAAATTCATGATTTGGGCCTATAGCCAAAACTCATGAATAATCTAAGGTTTTTCAACAATCAATTATGAAAAGCACTAAAACACTGTCACGTTATTTGGATGTTACTTTAAAGTAAATAATAACTACTCTTCTGAGAATTTCTAACCCAAATCCAGGTGACTAGAGTGAACCAGATTATCCATCATTTTATTTAGAATTCATAACTATATAATTAAACTCACATTCATTCAAGAAGCACAACAGCTAACCCCCCCATCCCTCCAGCTCCACTGCACACTGGTGTTTAGTGAAGGGCAGCCAGCTTCTCTCACCTATCCTGGCAGACCCAGGCCTCTGGCTGTGAAGAAAACCACAATGTGGGGAGGAAAGCCTACAAAAGAATGAAAACAGAAAGTGTCTAAGGCCTTGGCAGAAGGACACTAAATAAAATAGAGAGTGGTGACTCATTCTGGCAATGAATCCACCTCAACCCCTTCAAAGCCTTTGGCAAGAGTCCTCAGAGGAGACCCCAGCCTTTTGCCAAGCCACAAAACACCACAATTATTATCGCAGCAGTCATCAACAAAACAGATTTTGTAAACTGACTTGTTGGCACATAGATTAAAGAAGCTATAAAAAGGAGTAACAGCTGTTTGGGTTGCCCTATGCAGAAAGCTACTATATAGAAAGTAAATTTTATATCTCTATACATACTTGGGTAGAACAGGCGTACACATACACCCCATGTACTAATTATACATGCATACTATGTAGGAAAGGGTAAAATGCCAAACACACAACATAAATTTAAAAGACAAACAATTCTTTTAAATTAAAATACTCACTTTGGAAGGACTAATAGAAAAATTTCCTGAAGAAATGATCTTGTACTTCACTAACAGAAAATATGGACTATGTCTAACAATGGCAAAATGAATGAAGTTTTTCTTAAAAATATTGAAAAGTACTGTGTTTTTCATATAAGCAAGAATGTTGAATTCTTTGTGAATCTGCAAAACTCTGCTTTATTCCACCTCCCTAAACATAGCCTGATTGGCATTTTATACTATAAAATTTAGAATTATCTCATGTTCTAGGCCATCTGAAAAAATTCTACTTGCTTACATATTCATGGATACAATACATTATGAACAAAGTAAAAATAGCATATTTTTAGGGATCTAATTTTTACCTTTGCTACAACAACATTATTCACCTAAATAAATTGCCAATGAATAATATACGATAGAAAAGAATGGGAAAAATTGACAGGTAATAATCAGTGCTACTTACACATTCTAATTTGAAGATTAAAAATGTACTATGGGGCTTCCCTGGTGGCGCAGTGGTTAAGAATCCGCCTGCCAATGCAGAGGACACGGGTTCGAGCCCTGGTCCAGGAAGATCCCACATGCCGCGGAGCAACTAAGCCCATGAGCCACAACTACTGAGCCTGTGCTCTAGAGCCTGCAAGACACAACTACTGAGACTGCGAGCCACAACTACTGAAGCCCACGCACCTAGAGCCTGTGTTCCGCAACAAGAGAAGCCACCGCAATGAGAAGCCCGCACACGGCAACGAAGAGTAGCCCCCGCTCGCCGCAACTAGAGCAAGTCCACGTGCAGCAACGAAGACCCAACACAGCCATAAATAAATAAATAGATAGATAGATAAATAAATAATTTTTTTAATTAAAAAAAGTACTATGATTTATTGTGAAGAGGTATGAACTCCTGATTTTTATTTTAAAAAGAAAGGTTTTATTCAAGTTCTTTGTCACTAACTCACAGTAAAATACATAAGAATTAGCAAGAAATGCTTTTAATTAAACTACTTTACATTCGTAATATCATATAACATTACAAATGTACTCTGTAAATATGTATTAAGGGATCTGCCATGCAACTTTCATATTACATATTTGCCCAGCTAACCTCTAAAAGCCTATGTATCTCTATGTTGAAACTTCCAGAGCTGAAGCATCTTAATGGGCATTGATCTTTTACACTGAAGGATGAAGAGTTCAAATTTCAGCACTGTCAATAACGTTTGGCTTCACCTATTGAATGACTGGGGCTTGGTTGACAATTGCCTACCAAGAGAGAAAAGACTGGAAAAGAACTTACAAGAGTCTTAGCTACAGTCATTGTTGACTAAACGGAAAAAGAATATCAGTAAAAAAGAACCGAGAAGGCACATTTCTTGGCTACCTCTTACAATAGAGTATACACCAAGTGTACATCTCCCCCACCTAAGGGCTCCATGACTTAACAAATCCTAAAACTGCAGATTGCCAAAAGCTCAAACTATATAAACCATCTTACTGTAATATTAACACTAGCCGATTCCACTACTGATTGACACAAAACAAAACACCACCACCTTCATGACAACCAGCGTTTTTGTATAGCTACTTAAGTATTAAATAAAATGCTCTATCAATTAAAAATTCTCTTCAGGAATTCAGGTTTTCATCAGTATATAAAACCTAGCCCATAGCTGATATTAAACAGAAGACCAATTTAAGGAATTCCCTGAGTAAACTGACTGCCTGGAGAAGTTAACTCACCAAGTATATTTTTAAAAGTGTCACACAGAAAAATTTTAACAGGTTGTAGAAATATATTCACTATTAGGTCATTGTTCAAAATATCACAAACCCGACAGTTCTTCAATTTAGTTTACTATTAGTTATTTATATCTAATAACCAAAACACACAGGAAAAACTTCATAGGGTCTAATTAAAATCCTTTTTTTTTCCAGGTTTTGTTTTTTAAGTTCCAACTACTTTCCCTTATTATGATTTCCCCAGCTTCTCTGTCTACCTTGGAACCCAAGCACATAATGCAGGCAGCACAATGAACTAACATGCCAGCAGAAGTAGTATGCTCCACCTATCCAAGAATTTTAAAAGCATCCAAATACACACACACTGTCTCCTGTGTAGCCTGGAGATCCCTATTGAGCTCATGCCAAGTGTCTGAGAAGTTGGACCCTGCATCCGGTATTTACACTAAGCTAAAATTCTAATCAGCACTAACAGCAGTATGTTTTAATTCACCCTTATGATTTTATTTCAATCTGCTAAGTAGCACAACTGCCAGAAAGCAATTGCTATAAACTTAAGTAAACAAATGCAAAACTAAAATAAATCTTAAACCTGTTGTATATAAAGTTTGTGCCACTTTAGGCAGGCAGTACAAAAAGGCACAGCCCAAAGTCTTGGTTAACGCTCTTGGATCTCCGTTAGAAAGCTCTTTGAAAGCACTGCTTCACCTAGTCTCCCCCCTCCCCACCCCTTTCTAAAGAATGATTTGGTGCATGTTAGATCAGGTGGAGAAAATGGCCATGTTATTTTACGGTGGTGTTTTCACCTCACGTATTCCCCCTGAATAGTCTTCTGCCAAGCATGGGAAACAAGGAGTACACGGTAACTACTTGAATCTCTGGATGACACTACTACCACTCGTGCCAAGGAGCTGGTGCCAAGTCTTGCATCTTCGGGGTTTTTTTCTCCCTTCTTTTTTCGGTGGTAGTTGTGTGGTGGGGGGGGGGGGGTTGAGGATGGCAGTGGGAGAATCTGACCAACAAATCCTGCGAAGTTGGTCACCATTTTGAACCTGTTCTGTGTGCTCAGACCTTGGCAGCCATCTTACAGCTTGGCAACCATTTTGAGAATGTGTTTGGCAAGCTCTCAGAATTCGCTGACACTGTTTAAATAGAAGGCTAGTTAAAAATAGTCCACATTCAACAATACAGTGTGATATCAGGTAGAATAACCCTCAATAAATCTTGCCAACCAAACAATTTATAACATCTTCACCGAGCTAAAATGACATCCCAAGTTTCTTAACTTAAATACATCACGCTGAAGCGCCTCAAAATCTGACTCCTTAACCCTTTAGCAGACAAGTTCTTAAAACTCAATCCTGGAGGGACATCAGTGAACAGGAAAGTGGAAGGTATAAAGAAGGAAAGCGATGGCCAAAAACATAAGACAGAATTTATATCGAAACATTCACGAGCCCATTCAAATTCAAGATATAAGATAGGGAGAAGGGCTGTCATCTCACCCCGCGGAACACAATTCTAGAAAATGATCCCAAAATGTCAGACTGTGCCCCACTTAATGGTCTGTGAGTTCATGGAAACTATCTTAAGGAGCTTTAAGGAAATTACCCAAAAACAAGAACAAATCTTACCTTAAGAACTAGTCTAAAAGAAAACAAAAAGAAAAAACTTGTACATAATACCATTTTTCGAAAACTAAGTTATAAATGTTTTCTTACAATTGTGTTATATTCAACCTCACTCTTTCTCCATAAGTTTCAATGTTTCTAACTCAACCAAAAAATAAGTTGTGTCTTTAAAAACATTTCTTGATGGCTACAAATCTGAAATAAAAATGATAATTTTGCATTGGTGTGACTCTTGGCATCCTTACCAGATTTATATCATTCTGTAGAAGGTTGAATTAACTACATGACACTGGATGATAATTTTACCACCAAATGGAAAAGGAAAATGACAATCTAATAATCTGAAGTATCTTTTCCATATTAAAAATAATAACATATTAATATACAATTTAGTATCTTCCCTTCAATTCTGTGAATATTTAATATCATATTATATGGGGGGATGGTTAATGGTAAAAAGACCATATTGTTTATGGTTTTATGAAAAAAAATCTAAATGAACTGAATTTTCTATGTGTCTACAATTACGGTTAAATCATAAATATGAGGATAAAGCCTAAAGAATTTTGAATCTTGTGATGTTAAAAAACAAAAATTCAGAGTCATTAAATAATATCCCCAGCCAAATAGTTGTTATTTAAATTTCAATGTATCTTAGGGCATGATGGATACCTGGCTTGTATTTTGGTTTCAACTGTGATATAATTCAATACAGCACCTAAAAGGCTATATCAATGCACTATTTACACTGTTTATAATATAGCAGTGCTTTTTAAACTTGAAGACTAAATTTTAAAATTTCTACTGAAATTCAGTTCAAGAACTATTTTACTTCACATAATATCATACAAAGTGAAACAATTAATTAAACCATGATCCAAATTAGAACATAACATAGGAAAACATTATGCTGAAATGGATCAGTCTAAAGTCTTGATACTATTAGATGTCTCTTTATTGAATGACAGTATCTGCAGTAGATGACGTAAACGGTGCTAGAATAGTTTGGAATGCATTGATAAATTGCTCTATCGATTCCATTCTGCTTCACTTACCATAATTATAGCACGGTAATGGAAGACATAAATGATATATTTTTACTAGAGCGGAAAGCCCAGAGTTTGCCTGTTTCTTTATGAGATTATACCCAGTCCTTTCAATTAATACAGCATGATGGATATCTAACACTCTGAGAATAAAAGGCCTGATTCTAGTGTTCTTGCTTAAATATCATTGTTCAAATATTTGGCCATTATTTCAAATAAATATATTTAGTATTTTAAAGACAGCATTTGCACCTCTGTAGGATGCTGTTTCAACATAATTTTACAGAAACATTTTCATTCCATTTAGAAATTTATCTTTCAAAATTTGAAGCCATCTTACAAACACAACTTTATCATCCCGTATTCATTTAACATACTAGAGGTTACCTTACAGCTTCTCAAGGATAATTCTGATAAGACTTATTATGCTGAAGGAGAATAAATATTAGAATGAAAGAAAAAAATAGGTAAGCAACTTAAACTATTGTTTGTAGGAGATGTAATGATTTGCAAATCCAGACAGCAAGGGATTTAATAGAAAGGACTCAAATGAAAATTAAAACTTTTTAATAGAAATTTATAGTGACAATTTATTATCCATAATTATTCAATATCCATAAGTGCCACCATAGAGTTTCAAAGAAACCAAAAGCTGCATTAAAAACCACACAAGCACTATATTTGACATTGTGCCATTTTCTTCCTGATATCACCATTCCAGAGTATTGCTAAGGAAGGACACCAGGTTTTCCCAAATGGATACATTTAAAATTAAAAGTGTCATTCCAAGTCATGCAAAAGGAATCTGAGAAATTCTGAACAGGATACGACCGGGTCTTAACAACTCAGAGCAAGGCTTGAATTGCTTTTTATTTGAAAATATTCTTTAACGAAAAGGCCTCATTCTATTAGCTTTTGCTGTTTAGAAGAAACAGGGTAAATTTTTAAAAGAACAATCAATTCACAGAAAAAAAAAGTTTCCCCCAACAACTAAACGGTGTAAAAATTGATCTGTACTTCCCCTCTCGCATTACAAAGGCTGTCACAGGGAATAAAATGTAACCCAGGAGGGCCATGGCAGCTATCAAACCTTCCCTGACACATTATAATGTCTGAAGCCCAGACACCAAAGGTTTACATCAGAAAAACTCCAACATGTAGTGAACAACTCAAAACCAACTATCGACCACGCTATTGATTTTTTGTGGGGAAACCAAGAGGGGAAAAGCACCAGAAAAGATAGAGTTTCCCTTTTCTTTTCTCATCCCCAACTTAGTGGGCTGCCAGCCTTAGGTCTTCTTAGGCTTGAGCCCTCTGAGTTTTGCACTGCACCTAGCCAGGATGTCTGCCTGAGATTATTCAAGCTAAAGGCATATGATCTCAGTGGAAGCTGATTCTCCACCAACTTGCAACACAACCTAACTCAGACCCAAAAGCATTTCTTGACAGAAGGGTACAGGAAGAGACCAGGGAACAAGTAGAAAAATAAGACATATGATTCATAAGATTATCTTTTCAGAGGGTGTTTGAAGATCTCTGACTTCTAAAGTTCACAAATTAAACTTGACTCAATAACTGATGGGAAGCTAAGACAAACATATTTAGAACAACTTATATGTATAGTATGGACAAGGTGTCACAGATGGATGTACTTGGAAATTAGGAGGTGACCCACCCACTCCCCAGTTCCCAACTAATTACACAGAAAAGTCCAAGTTAATTAAAAAAAAAAAAAGTTTATTTTTTCCCTTTCACATAAATTAACACAAAATGGGTCATTCGAGAAGCTGAAAGGTAACAAAGCAAAGTGCTTGCTTTAGCTCCTTGGGGTCTTAATCACATAATTTTGAATTGGTTGAGGATCATTTACTTGGATCATTATAATCATATCCTACAAGTATTCTACCATTTAATTTGTGAAATGCATGACCACCTATCATGTACCTGGGAAGAATTATTAGATGCATTCATTTTACTACTAAATTTAGAAATGGCTCTGAGCCATTTAAAAATAATAACAATAATAATAATGATTAATAAGAATGCACTTCCATTCTGACTCACAGAGCTATCTCAAGGGGTTTTCCAGCTGTTTGCTAATTAAGTCTCATTTCCCCCCCCCCCCCTCTTGCTAGTAGATGAGTACTGTTAGGCCAATTTTACACCTGGGAAAGCTGAGGCACAGCAGACTGGGAAGGGTAAACCAAGATACTAGAGCATACACAAGAACGAAAATAAGAATGTGCAAAACTTACAGACTATTCCACCTTTTGACATTTATATCTGAAGACAGTGATAGAAAAGAAAAAAAAAAAACAACTCGTGGAACTAATGAAAAAGCAATCTGACTTCTGTTGACTTTGTTGCTTAAAAAAAAAAAAAAAAAATCAAACAATGAGTCTTGTTTGTGTGTGTGTTTGTTTTTACCTATTCTGCTCCTGAGGAGAAAAACTAGTTTGTGAATTTTCTGAATTTCATTTCTAATATACTTAAGCACAATATTTTGCCCACCATAGAGACTTAGGTATTTATCAGTTAATTGTCAAAATAATTAACCCTCCTATTGTTAACATAACCCAACAAAGATGAGGTTCTCCTATTATCTTTGGTTTAATAATACCACTTGGATATTTTAAAAGTAAGTGTATATTTGCAGAATTACAAGAATGCTTTTACTTTAAACATGGCTATGTTAGTCTGAGGTTCTCAATAATATGAATTAAAAATTACCATATCACTGACTCTTTTGAGGGTTAAGAATGCTTTGAACTCATTCATTCAACAATGGAAATGGAGAGGAGAGACACAGGTACTAGGTACCATGCAGCGTTCTGGGCGCCATGAATATAGCAGTGAACACAAGAGACAAAAACTCCCTGCCCTTTGGGAGCTTACATTAGACTGGAGTTGAGAATAAAGGTTCTAGATACATATTAATTCATCCATGCAACAATGATTAAACACCTTAGGCACTGGGATAAAAACATGAAAAAGTCGTTGGCTATGGCTTCATAGAGTTATCTGTTTTGTTTTCTTTTTTCAAAGGTTAATATTCGCAAAGTTTTCTCACTGATGAAAAGCAAAAGAGTGATTGCCAGAGCTCCTTGGCCGGACATAATTAGAGAAATGGGCTATATCTGCCAATGGACTAAAAAGCACACAGTCCTTTGTTGTGCCCTTCACACATTAATACAACAAATGAATCCACTGAGTCATTTTAAACTACTTGACAACAGAAAAAAGAAAGAAGTCACAAAATAGAGATTGATCAGAAACAAGTAAGAGATCCTTTCTAGGAAAACTCTTTTCCAGTAACAGTTTAAAATGTATCCAAGTTAGACTCTTAGACCAGGAGCAGTTTGGAAGGTGTCTGTTAGTCCTAGAACTTTGGTCTTTTCTATTTCTATACGTCTTAAAATGTTTATATAACATTTCTGTAGGTGAGGATCACGATTTCAGGCTTGGACATGATGAAGTACATTGTGACAGCTCACATCAAAGAAACCATGTAAAAAGTATATACAGCACCTGTGCCTTAAAAGCACAGAGCACACACTGTCTGTTATTTTGTTCAAGGATATCTTGTGCCATATGTTTTGGGACCCTAACTAGCAGTACACTCAAGATACACCCTCCTCTTCACACCTATTTAGCTGAAGAACTCTCTCCAGCGACGATGATGCTTGCCAGTTCTAAATAGAATAGCTGTTCCCATGTCGACACTGATCTAGAAAGAATTACTCCTCTCTACCCCCTTTCCCCACCTTTTTTAAAAGATAGATATTTTCTGAAATGATAAGTACATCCTGAACTGGATGCAGATTAATTGCCCATTTGGGGATGTTTTTAATGTGTTCTGAATCAGAGTTAGAATGCAAGAGCAGCCTCAATGTTCTGTCACAGGTGGGGCTCAGGGAGGGAAGGGAAGTTCAGAAACCATATGACTAAGACATCATTCCCAGTGTAGATCTATCATCTACACTGTCAGACACTAACCTTAAAAAACAGTGAGTCTACATAACAGCAGAGCAATCTTCAAATGAGTTGGGGTAGGGGGGACTCAGTTCTCTTACTGTCTTACAAATGAAATGACAAGCTGATAAATCTACTTTTTTTTCACTTTTTAAAATTGCTCGTGATACAGTAGTTTCCTTCCTTTATTCACTCGACAGACCCTGCTCCTGCTGCCTACCATGCCTTGTATCGCATGTTGTAACTTCCTTTTGTAGGAATAGCTTCTTTCTTGAAAGTGGAGTATAAGGGGTAGAAAGGCTTGACTTGGTTCAAGATAGGACCCACCAGGGAGAGAGAGGGACTGAAACATGAAGTGGGGAAACCACAGACAGATGTCACAGTGGTCACAAGTTTGTAGAAAGCTAGTATGGACGTCACAATTACAGTTGAATTTCCAGGAAATAACCCAGTTGTGGTCATCCTTAAAAACAAATTAAAAAAGCAAAAATATTGTAACCAAAATGTGTTTCCTCTTGTCTTTTAATAAAAATCCCATTCTGGAAGTTCCAGAACTCAAAATATATACTGGGTCTTCTTGAAAAACTTGTAAGTCATCGCATCTCTGACCATTAAAACAGTACAGCTAGAAAGGCGGGAATATGGTCAGTTTTATGATAATATGAAAAGCACAAACTTTGTTGCCAAAATAGTTAGATAGTTAGATACCGCATCTATTGCTGGGGCTCGAGCTAGCTGCTGGGGCCTCTCTGAGGGATTCGTTATATTCACATGCCAGTTATTTTTGAAAGGATTACTAAGGGCAAAGTAGCCTGATAGGTGTGTAGAAAGACAAAGAAGGGAATAGATATTCCAGCTCACAGAAGAGCTGACAGAGACCAGGGGTGGCAGACACGTACCCACATAACGCAAGGCTGGATCCACATCAAGCATTCAAAACTGCAAAACTAGGGTTACGGTCTGAGGAACTGCTTTTTATATTGGGTCCCTGTGAAACAGGCCCTTAGAAGCCCTGGGTACCAGGGCAGACTCTCCTTCTGCACACATTATTTAAAATGAAGAAAAAAGGTTAAGAGTTCAAAGATCACTTCACAGCTCTCACCTATGGATTCTCAGTAGAAAACAATAAAGTATGCCAAGTAGCTACTGACACCGATTTAATGGAACCAGCATTGAGGATACCCCAACTCATGGTCACTCTACTCAAGCTCAGAGAAATTAAAAGAATTTGCTTAGGGTCATAGAGCCCCAGGATTTCCACCACATCAGTACAACTCTAAATTCAAATATTCATTCATTTATTCACAGAGCAAGTATTAAGCATCAATGGTGACATTACTCCTCTGACTTCTCCAGTTTCAGTAGCTGCTCCCCCACTGGGCTCCTTGAACACCTGGGGCATGTTGCTATCATAGGACTTTTGAAATAGCACAGCAGTATGATGATCAGCTTACAGTATGTTCTCTCCTAACCTGTAACTAGGATTTCTCAAAGTCTGTGGGTGCTCAGCATCAGAATCACCTGGTGTTCAGAAGTATAGATCTTTGGCTCCCAGCCCTGAATCTCTGGGTGTAAGGCTTAGGAGTAGACTTCCTTAACAATTCTCCTTAAGGTATCGTTAGGTACACCATAGTCTGAGAACCATGTCTATAAGCTCTTCTCTAGGCAGCCTTTCTTCTTCAATATCCAATGCATACTAAGGCATGAAAATAAATAATAATAGGCACTCTATCAATGTCTGTGGAAGGAAAGGAGGGAAGGAAAAAAGAAAGGACATTAAAAACAAACAAACAAAAATACTGTCCTAGAGGCCAGGAACAACAGAAAGCATTGAATACACTCTCTAGGAGCTTAGAATGTATTTGCGAAAGACAGTATACACTCAATTAAAAGCTTAATAATGATAAACTTTAATAGTTTAACAATCAACTACAACTGAAAGAGTGTTTAAAAGCAATAAAAACATTTGCTAATGAATTTATGGGCAATAAGTAAAAGTAAGTGTTCAGAAAAATGAGATTAAATTTAGGGGTGATGTGAAGGACCCATGGAGAGCTCCTTGGAGATGGTGCTTGAAGTAGCTTTTGAAAAGAGAAAAAGATTTACATAAAAAGGGAAGAGAGAAGATAGTATTTATACTTAGAACTGAAAAAAAAAAAACTAAACTAGAAAGAAATATGTTTTAAGAAAAGACCTCTATCATGAGTGTTTTATTTTTTAAACTCTCTGTTCACTAATTTTTACCACAATTAATGGAACTAATATTTACAGACCAGCAAGTTTGAAATATAGTGCCAATAAAAACTTTTATAACTCTGGATATTTCTAAAATTGGTTCTCTTTTAAATTTGTAGCATAGGCAGAATACTGGATGATGTGGTACAGGAAAAGCATTTTATTGGCATTTAGTTGAGACGACCTGCATAACTCACTTGCGGCTTTGCCACTTACGTCATCTCAAACTCACGGCAATAAAATTTTGATGTAATATTGTTCTACTATGCTTTACATAAATATGTACATATATAATATGGCTTAATTTCCCTTTTAGTTAAAATGGTCTAGTCCAATCACTCAGAGGAATGTTTGTGACCTTGGATTAATTAGTATTTCTGGAATGCCTACAAAATATCAGAGCCACCCAAATGCCATGCTTTATTATTTAGATATAACCTACTCAATATTTACTTCTATATATTCATAACTAAAATAGAGGGAAACAATTAGAAAACTCTTTGTGGACTTGCTTTACATTTTTCAAATTCATCAAATTCCTCTTTAGCATATTAAACTCTGTTTTGAGCCCTTCATCAGAGACTGAAAATCTAGGTCCCAGCCTCAAACCCATCATTAATGGCTGGGTTTGTAATGCTGGTAAAGCCACCAAACTTCTTTGAAACTCAGTTTCCTTATCTATAAAATGAGGATGATGATACTTGGTTTCTCAGGATGATATACTCTTTTGTTTTTATCTGGTCTGGTTGTTATGTAAGCAAGTCTTTTCTTTTATACAACCTTCTTAAAGACTGAGCTGTTTTATACCTTTCTAAAATGTAATAGCACCAAGTTCAGCCCTAAGCATATAAAAGAGTCTGAATAATTATTTTGAATGGATCTGAATTTTACATAGCTATGATCTTGTGTCATTTATTAGTTTAAATAAAACATGTTATATGATTGCAGATGTCAGCAAATAAGCTAATGACCCTAACCTAGGCATCTAATAAAGAAATGATTAGCACTAAAAATATAAACACAAATTATAGCCTAATTCATAAAACTTTATTATAATTTATTCCTGAAAAAACAAAAAAAATTAAATATTTGTCAAACTTTAGCTGTGACATAAAAAATGTGTGTACTTATGTTTTATGTCCAGTCATTGTTTAGTTCCAAAATGCCACAAAACTAAGAAATTTTAAAGCAATTGTCCCAGAAAACAATTATATTGCTCAGAAACATAAAATTTCATGAATTTCAAACTTAAAGAAATTTTTTTTTACATTCATTTCAACAAATAATATTGAGCATCTATTATGCTCTAGCCACTGTGCTGGATGTTAGAGATGCAATGAGTTCCTACTCTATTGGGGGTTTACCAATGGCTACAGTCTAGTGTGGTATGTAAAATGAAAGAAGTATACCAAGACCCTAAGGGAACAGGGAGAGTAAGTAACTTTGCAAGACTGTGTCTGCAATGGTCTTCCAAACGACACAAAGCTTACATTGAGTGTTGCAAGAGGACCTGGAGTTTTCCAGGCTGTGAAGCCATTTGGATGGAGAGTATTCTCAGCAGAGGAACTAGAACATGCAATGGCGCCACGCTGATATTGCAGTACCGAGGCACTGATAAGGCACAGAACCTTGGTAAATGGCAAGCATTTCAGCAGAGCCAGATCAGAGGGCTGGAGTGCAATGTATCCAAGTGTGAAAGATGGGGGTGGGTGGTAATGACACCAGAGGTGTGAGGAGGGACCACATGATAAAGAATCTTACATGGATTGCTGGGAAATGCAGAATTTCTATAGCAGGTGATGGGAGCCATTGAAGGCATGTCAGTAAAGGAGTGATAATTCTCTTTTTGGAAAGATCACTCTGGCAGTAGTATATGGATGATAGAGAAAGAATGAGAGCAAAAAGAGGAGGCAACAGAGACAGTCTAGGTTAGAAATAATAAGGGTGTAAAACTAAAGGAAGCATGGGGTAAGATGGGAATTGACCTGCATGCTAATAAGAAGGCAGACTTGGCAGAAGTTGGTGACTGATTAGACAGGAGGCACATGAAAGAGGAGTAAGGTATAACTTCCAGGTTGCAATTTGAGAGAAATGTGTAAGGGACGATCCCTTTAGATGCCATCCTTTCCCGTTCCTATAAACCTCATGATTCAGAACACAAACTTCAGAGCAGCCCTTTTCTTCAAATCACTGCCAAGTTATTTTAAGGTTATTCCTAGATATTTTGGGCTTTTTATTATTCTCCTGAATGAGATCATTTTTCCATCACAGGCTCTTATTGGAGATGATTGTATATGAAAATTTATTGCTTGGGGGTATTTATCTTTTAATCAGATATTCTGCTAAATTTTCTTATTAATTCCACATGGTTTTGGTTGAACCCTTTGTTTGTCTTAGTAGATGATTATATCATTTGCAAAGAGTGATAATTCTGTCTCCTCTTTTCTTAATTCTGATTCATATATTATTACACTGGCCATAACTTCTAGGAGAACATTAAATAATAATGGTGATAATGTTCATCTTTGTTTTGTTCCTAATTTTAGTGAGGATGACTCCAATATTTCACAATTCAGTATGATTTCTTCTGTTGGTATGACATAGGTAACTTTTATCATGTTAAGGATACTGTTCTCCTTTGTTAGTGGTTATCAAAAAAAAAGGTTTTAAAGGTTTGAAGTCGTTGAATTTTATCAAATCCTTTTGCCCAAAATGACTTTTAATAATGTTTTTGGACCTGTATCCTAGGTTTTAATTGAAAATTCAACACTTAAGCATTTTCCAAGGGTAATAAATGAATGTTGGGGAGGAAGGAAAGACACAGGACTCCTGACTCAAAATCATACTCTAACCTTCCATAGGGCAAGGATGGGGTTTTAGCACCAAGTGTAGTAGGCACTCAATAAATAAATCCATAAGTGATTTCTCATTGAGATGACATCCGATTTAACACTTCATTTTTGCTTGATAAGTTCATCTAGTTGAGTGAAATCAAAAAAAGGGAATTTTTAAAAACACTGTCTAAGGATCCTGTCTGAGGCATCAGTGATGTTTGGGGGGACCTGAGTATAGGAAAATATGTAAGAGATGGGATATAAATTTCACTGCACTGTAAACAGGTAACACATTTTCAAGCATAAACACAAAAGATATTTCTTTTCTTCAGTATATGGTTGGTTAATTGCTTGGGGGGTGATACTGAGGGAAGCAGCATAGTAGTTTAGTTTTCCAAGAGTACCTTTTAAGTGATATGCTCTTTAACTAAATCTACCTGACAATGAGGTACACATATATATATATGAAATATATACATACCATATATATGGTATATACACATATGAAATTTTTGATCCAATAAAGAAAAGAATCTTGTTTTTTTTTTTTATTTTGACACCATGAATGACTTATTTTAGATGATTTGGATGAAATGTATTCATTTGCCTATATCAAACGTATACATAAATATCATAAATATAAATGATAAATGATATACATCATTTTCCTATATCAAAAAGAGGGAGAGAGTTTTTGTATTATTTTGGGGGATATGTGCATTCTTGGTTATTAGTGGGTCCTTATAAGGTTCTTTTTTTTTTTTTTTTTTTTTTTTAATAATTATTCACTTATTTATTATTATTTTGGCTGTGTTGGGTCTTCGTTTCTGTGCGAGGGCTTCCTCCAGTTGCGGCGAGCAGGGGCCACTCTTCATCGCGGTGCGCGGGCCTCTCACTATTGCGGCCTCTCTTGTTGCGGAGCACAGGCTCCAGATGCGCAGGCTCAGCTGTTGTGGCTCACGGGCCCAGTTGCTCCGCGGCATGCGGGATCCTCCCAGACCAGGGATCGAACCCGTGTCCCCTGCATTAGCAGGCAGACTCTCAACCACTGCGCCACCAGGGAAGCCCCTTATAAGGTTCTTTTATCGTTCTTATAAAGAACCTTAAAAGGTGCAAATAATTAACAGCCTTTTCTTTGTCCGGAATTACTGAGCTTCCTGTTGCTCACAAATGTTTTCAAAAGAAAAATTTGTATTTCAAAATGAATGAGGGGCTTCCCTGGTGGTGCAGTGGTTAAGAATCCGCCTGCCAATGCAGGGGACACGGGTTCGAGCCCTGGTCTGGGAAGATCCCACATGCCGTGGAGCAACTGGGCCCGTGAGCCACAACTACTGAGCCTGTGCTCTAGAGCCTGTGCTCCGCAACGAGAGAGGCCGCGATAGTGAGAGGCCCACGCACCGCGATGAAGAGTGGCCCCTGCTCGCCGCAACTAGAGAAAGCCTTAGCACAGAAACGAAGACCCAACACAGCAAAAATAAATAAATTAATTAATTAATTTAAAAAAAAATACAAAATGAATGAGGAGATAATAAACGCTCAGGAGCCAAGATATGAAAGATGGCTACCTACGACAAAAAGCTTAACTCATAAGATAAAAGCATGAATCAAGGAAGACACTATGAATATGGTTGTCAAGATTCTTTTGGATTTAACGTTATGCTGAAAATCTTCATGTACACATAAAAAAATAAACTGAAAGCCCAGTATTTCTTTCAAGCAGGAGCCAGAAAAACAAGTAATGTAATGAACATTACAGAAATTTTAGAATTTTAGAAATGCCACAAGGCTAAATCTTACAGTTTGTGGAATATAATAGTTCTCCTCTTCAAACATTAGCCCTATGATATTTTGGTCATTATTATTGGAAGCATACCATCCATTCCTTTTGAACATCTTTCTTCAGGGTAAGTGTTCAATACTGAAGCCCAGTCCAAGCCAAGGATGCACAGATGGGTGGTTAGAGCTGCAGCTCCTCTGACAGACTGCAAAGCCCGCTGGGACACTTCCCCCAGCTCTGTCTATCCATCTCGTGAGCTGGGCAGCTCCACCTTCTCAGGGCTTTGTTGAGCGTGTCCGAGGACTTTGGCCAAAATGTTACGATCCGAATGGGTCTTATTAGTGGAATGAAAAATGGGCCCCCAAAATACATACACACACACAGATCACGTTTTTCCTGAAATGACTGACAATTCTAATCAAAAAGAACATTATAATAGTTTTTTTTTAAACCCTCAGAAATAGTGTATTCAGACTCTCTTCAGCAGGGTGAATGAGTCAAGTTACTCAATAGAATCCATTCAGACTGATTAAATTGGAGCCAAGCCAAAACAGATCTTCAAGATCTGAGAGATAGTGGTCATTGAGCCAGGAAGAGGGAAATGGCATCCACTAAGAATGTACAGACCACAATACTGATGGGAAATAATAAATTGGCCAGTCCAAGGCTAGTGCAGAAATTTATAACAATGAACGTTCTAGGCCTAAATCATCACAGTTCCCTTTAGTTAAAACATGGGATGATTAATCTGAGACACCTGCAATTATACCAGAAAAGTCCGTTTAAAGATCTTAATTAATTCTAAAGTTTCTGAATTTATATTTACTTATCCGTCATCACACCTACATTCCCAAAATGATTTGAGATGGTTCACAAACATACATTAAATGCACAAATACATACACACACAAACGAAAATTTAAGGCCATGAAACAGAAAAATACGAACAAAAAACAACGGGGTTAAAGAAGAGAAGTTAATGCGGGCAGAAACCTGGGCTGAACTATTTACTGAGGCTAAGAATTAAATGTATCTCTGAGTTTCTTGGGAGCCAAGGCCAAAAAGGAAACAAGACATATTACATAATTCTTAAGATCAGATGAAAGAAAGAATACCACCTTTCAGTAGTAAGACCTTTCCTGTTGTGACTTTTGAAAAGAACAAAATCAGTCTTCGAGATTCCATCCACAATTTAAAGTTGCCTGTCCCGCACAATTCCTGACCTAGATTGCCAAAGATTATGAAATCAGGCTGGATACATAAATTATGCAACAGCACAACCAATGTCTAAACTAAACAAAAAGGGAAAAACCAAATGAACAAACGTTTCCAAACATTTAAAAGTTAGAAGCACCCAAAATAAAAATTGAAACCGGTGGCAAATAGAGTCAACCCAAACCTCAGCAAACCAGAATCACAAAACCCTATCGCTGCAGGCTTGGGAATAAAATGCTGCTTGTCAGTCAAAGTGTCTACGGCATATGGGTAAAGGTTTCAGGCTGCTATCTCCAGACTCATCTTATGGCAATGGTTCAACACCAGTGAATGGTGTTTTAAACAAAAGGAGAGCTCATTCAAAATGGGTGTTTGTGAGTTACCGGTCAGTGTAGCTGTGCCGTTTGTCTGAGTGAAAACTATTGGCATGGGAGAAATGAAGTGCAGCTCCCAGGCCTTTGGAGTTTCCTAAGCACTGAAAAGCAGCCGGGAGGTTAAAGCTGGCTGGTCGGAATGGCATACTTGGCTGAATGCACAGCCAGGTGGCTTGGGCATATTGGCAAACAACTGGCAACCTGCCCAATACATATGGCTTAGATTGCTTTGCTCTTCCCATGAAGCCTTCTTAGACTGTTGAGCAAGCATTCATTTTAGAACAAAATGCATCTGAGTGTTAAATAAAATCTTTTAATAATATCTGTCTGATATAAAATCCTTTTACCAAAAATAAAAATAAAAAGATGGGAGGGGTAGTTGCCAAATGCATAAACTAAAGCATTTCTTTTTTTTTGCGAGGGTGGGGGTGTGGTGGAGAGAAACTTTGCAGATCCCTTCTCGAGCGTCTTTGGACTCAATTATTTGGAACTTTCAGTTTCACGGGGGTTAAAATGACCCCTGCAATCCCTAGGAAGCAGGGTTAATGTGAAGTTTACAGAAGGCTGCCAAGAGGTTAGGCAACCATGGATTCTTAATGAATACGTAAAAATACAAAATATGTAGGGTAACTTAATGGAAATGAACACCAGATACATTTTATCAAGGAACAGTATTAAATCTTGATTGACAGATAACACTAAAAGGTGTTAGTATGGTCTATCATGTAAATACATATCTGGAGACTTGTTAAAACACAATCTCTAAGTGCTAACTATTGAGGCACATGTTACTTTACGGGCTTTACCAAGTGGCTGCCTAATGTCAATAGCATGACGCAAACTGAAGGCTTACTAACCCCAGCTGGTCTGGTCACTGATCTCTTATAATGCTACCATAGTACCACATTACATATTCCACAAATACTATTTTCCTGCTGGAGTTGGATTTTCTCCTATCACACATGTTTGCTGGGTGCCAAACATTTCATTTTAGTTTACAGGATATCTTAAAAGTACTAACAACTGATACATTAGCTAATTAGATTATATGAATTATTATCAAGATCCTGTTTCACTTATAATAATTTTTAAATGTATGTTCATGGTCTCTTAAAATTGTAAGTCATTTATCTAATAAACTGTGTTAAATCCTCTGGAATTACTATAGTCTACTTGGTAAGAAGATGATAGAGTTGGTATTGTATTATGTGGCTGGTTTTTTTTTCTTTTTTTAAGATTTTTACCTCGGTAACAGCTCAAACACTAAAATAGATTCACTTCTCATACTAATGAGGGCTCAGACACTAACAAATCTAGTATCTCTTAGATAGCTGCAAACATCCATGTTATGATAGAAAAATAATACTTTATGCTTATTCAGCAAATACTGAAGATGTCACCTAGATGAGAACAGCAAACTTTTTTGGTAATAAAAAATAAAATTTCCTGCCACACTTGTTCCATCTCTTTCCCATGCAAAAAGATACTAAGAACGTATAAATTCATATGATGGTTTTAGATTGAATATTTACTGAGTTTTAGGTTAAAATCTTCACATGAATTTCCCTTCTGATGGATTTTATTTTTTTTTTCCAAAAAAAAACTGGAACTGATAAAAACCTTTTTTAAGGCATGGGGCAAATTTAAAGCAGAAGTGTACAATGGATTCTTATGTCAGGAATCTTGAAAATAATTCTTTTTAAAAGTCTGTTTCGTAGGAGGCATAGCATAATAAAAGAGAGCTTCATTAACAAATCTTTCCAATGCCTAAAATTATGGGGTGAAAGGAAAGGAGACCTTTTAAAAATGGACTTTAGAGTCATATGAAATGACCTTTGTAGCCTCACACTGTCACCACCCTTCCCCTCTCCTCTTGATCAGCAAGTAGTACCACTTAGAGCTTTATTAGAACATCCCTTTGGCAACTTGGAATAGCTCCAGGCAAAGCTGTCTTCCAAGGACACAGTCAGAAGTGCTTAAAGTAAATTGCAATAGACTGGATGGATGAGTAGTGGGGGTGAAACAGACAAATCAAGCAGCATTGCTTCTGAGATCAAGTCCCCCTCCAAGGGGCACTTGGTACCCACATAGAGACCAGAACATATTCATTTTTAAGGGTTCTCCCTGAGCAGAAGGGTCAAGAGGAAGATGATTTTTGCACCAAAAGGGACCAAAATCCTAAGTTTCTTCACTTAAAAGCAGAAAAAAAAGACTGAGGGCATAATTTCACAAAGTTGTGTTTTGGGGGGATTCATAGGGGTTACAAGCAAAAAGGTTCCACTGACAAACAATTTGGGAACTACTAGGTTAAACAAAGTTCTCAGACCCCTTTAATATATTAATGTGCACTGTGACTCTTCAAGAGGGACAACAGTATGCATTTATATTTTAAATATATTTCACAAAAAAAAACCCAAATCCTTTTTCCATGGAGCCGTAAGATGCAAATATTGAAAACTGTACTTCGGTTAGTATTACATTAGTAAAATGTTAGATTTAAGTAGAATTGTTTAAAATTAAACTGAATAGCTGAATTCAAGACAATAAACTAACACAAAATCTTTTTAAAAAACTAACTGAAATTCTTTAATAATTACCCTATTTTAAAGCACATTGTCTGGCCTTACTGTTTTATACCTCAATAAATAAAATGTAATTCTATCAGCGGTAAAAATCTCTCCTTCTCTCCACAAAAGCTCTACCTCAACCTTTTCTCTTCATATTAGGCAAGAACCATCTGGTAATTTGTAAGTGGAGAGGTCAGTTTTCAAACAGGCTGATTTCTGAATATTGGCTTTAAATTATTTATAACAAAATTTAAGGTTAATTTTCCTGGAAGGTTCCTCTGATGAAGGTTTAGTTGATATCCTCAGAAAACCTCAAAGTAAATGTTAATAGAGTTTAGCACCGCTGATTTCCTTGATTATGGCCATAGAGTTGTCTGATAAAAGAATGTGAATTTGAATAAACAGAAGTACAGAGGATAGAGTGGGGGGATAGTAACTAAAATTACTGCTTAATATCAAATGAGAAAGCTACACTTTTCAGACAAAAAAGAAATTTAGGACAAACAATCCTGGAATTATGTGGAATCTAAGAAAAAGTCAAAAAGTGATTACAAAAACATTTTTCAAAATACAATTTGAAATGTTTATCTTACGTTATAAAAGTAAGTGAAATTTTATGGAGCTTCCAAGTAAATAACAATCTCGTTTTATATTCTCAATTCCTGCCCCCAAACTTGAAAAACTGTAAATTGGTACAGGTAGAGTGTCAAAATTTAAATTATGTTTCCGTGCAGAAGTACAGGGAAAGGCTCTTCTGCTCATAGTTGCATGGAGTACCTTTCATAAAAGCTACTTTAGAAAAGTGATACAAGAATCTCCTTGGGTCACAGTTAATTTTCCTGGTAAACATTTGTTCCGTTTTATTTTTGCTTTTGGACTCTGCCTATTTCCTGCCCAAAGACTAGTCTCATCTAATGGTAATAAAGGACTCATTTCTTGGTTCAAACTCCTGAAGAAAATGTCCTTGAGATGGTGTAATTTTATTTAACTTAATTTTAAAAGGGCTGCTGTTTTAAAAATTCCAGTTAAAAGAAAATTAAACAGTCTCAAAATAAAACAATATTTGGTTAAACAAATACACAGATTTAAAGCATATGGGTAAAAATGAATGTTAGTGTAAACATACGGCAACATTTTTTCCCCTTCAAACAATCTCAGAGAATAAACCAAAAAAAAAAAAAAAAGTTATTTTGGTTTAAATTGTGAAGCCATTTTAATAAGTAATCTTTTTTACTCAACAAAAAACATTTGTATAGCCTCAGAAATCTGTTTCATTTCAGTCTTTGTGTAAAACTGCACATGAAAAGTATATTTATAAAAGAAATACCAGACTTGGAATTATTTATGTCATTGTAACATATATATAATAAATGAGAGCTCACTGGAGATATACATATCTTACACACGTAAAGGTTGAATTCTGTCCTAAACTTACACTAAAAAAGTTTTCTTTTCTAATTGAATCAGATTTTAAAGTTTTAAAAGCATTATTTCAGTAAGGCTTTCCATAATGCTTTTTAAAGGTATAGGTAATAGTGTGTTACCTACACTTTAGCAAAACAGGATCTAGCTTTTTCCCAGATGTGCTACCAACCCTAAAAAACACACCATTAAAGTTAGTAAGTATTGAAATATACTGCTCTTGGCTCGGGGTTCAGTTCTCTTCCCGTTCTAAGTTAAAGGAAGGGCTATGAGGACTCAAATCTTAAGCTTCTGGTAACATTCACCCCAAAATGGGAAACCAGAGCTGTATAAATCTGCATTTAACAGATGTTTCCAGAACGCAAACAAACAGGTTGAAAATATATTAACGAAGAGAAAAGACAAGGTACATAGAAACCCAGCCGCAAAACTCTTAAGGGTGTATTGGAAACCTTAGAAACAAAATACAAATCACTTCACTTTCTTTGCAGTCTGACACTCCTGGTTTTATATTCAGTATTTTACATCATTGCTATGAGAATTGTTCTTTGAAGGTATTGCTTCTGCCTGCAAAGTTTAGAAGACATAGAAGAAACACATGGAACTTTTAAACTTCTCTGTAACAAAAAAGAGCCCATACTATCAATTTCTAGAGTAAAAATTAAACAAGTAGATCATTTTAAAACTTCTTATAGTGATGGTGTTCGATATAACTTTCAAAAAAGTGTCTTGTTTTAGGAAAAATTTTGAATAAAAATGTTGTACTGAGTTCAGAGCGCTTTTGAAGCCCAGGGACCAACTGTTCAGTTTTAACAAACCAACAATGTCTGTTCATTTTGCCCAAATCTTTTCAGCTTAAATATTCACAATGTGCCATTATTACCGAATCATTATCTGCCTTTAGCTCTGACAACAGCATCATACGGGCTATGAAAGGCTCCTTTCTTCTCATGATTAGTCCCTAAAACATTTCCTCATCTTACAGTGCTTTTCAACTTCCCAGAATGCATTGCTCAATTACAGTGCTGAAATTAACTGTATGCCACTCTTATTTATTGAGGAAAGAATAATCAAGTACTCCAAACCATGTCATGGGTTGCCCACAATTTTATATCAAATTTCAAGTAGTAAAAATATTAACCCTTTCCAGATGTCAATTTTTTAAATCTACTATTTGTTTATCTTTACTTTCTGGGCTGCATCTTACCAAAAAAATCAACAGTTTGGATTTCTGATGTTCTTTATAATGTATAGCTTTTACAATGAATTCTACATGTTCATGGAAGGGCTGTTTATTAAGATAAAGACCTATCTGAGTTTTTAAAAGTAAGTTTTTATCAGAGCCCTCTTTAAACTTAAATTCCTTCTTTCTTTGCTTAGGAAAGTAGGATTTCCTTCCACTTCTACAAATGCACAGTGTGGAACTGCTGCAAATTATCTTTCTGAAAGCAGGAAGCAGAAATAAATAAAAGCCCTGAGATTAAAGTGTAGAAATGTTCCAATTCCACAGTAATTTTGTTTATACCACTAGATAGCACCTGCTTTCCTCCATGATAATAGTACATAATCTTATTAACAGAAAATGTGAGTAATCTTTTACATAGCGCTGCTTCTAGACAATGAAGTGTAGACTCTAATAGGTTATTATTTTGAACACATTATCAATTAAATTTGCCATCTCTTCGAATATTATTCAATTGATTATTTCTATAGTATTGGGGAGAAAGCTATATTCAAAGCACTTAGCAAAATTTAAAAATGGATTACATATCAAACACACCGCAGCTGAAATATAATTAAAGGGATATATGTTGGGTAAACAAACACAAAAAGCACAGAAAACAATGGAAAAGACTATGATGGTACTCACGCTGCAAATACTTGTATGAAAAGGATGGAAGATTTAACACATGTGGATTTGTATTTGTTGTTTTATACCTTCAGCCAATGGAAGAACGTAAATAAAACACTTTTAACCTCAAAGATACTTACTAACCATGCATACTTAATCATTCATACCACATGATTATTGTTCAGTATTTTCTGCAATAACAAATTGGGGGGTGTGGGGGTTATTGTGGGTTTCAGCAAACCACATTCTATTTAGGCAAAGCCAAGTATTAAAGAAAAGGCCTAACTTGCCAAACCAAGATAAATACATGCCATTATTATGATTACATAAAAGCCACTGTTCTCAGCGTTACAATTTCCTCTTATAATTGGCACTATTATAATTAAATGGATTCATATGTGTACAAGTCTTCTTTGAATTGTAAAGGTGATTTAGCAATGATAGTGTCTCTAATTTTCTTTTAACTATACTGACAGACTTCACTTAATCAGTGGTCTAAATACCACATTGCCACAATAAATTAGGTAAATACCCAGTAAGGCCTGAATTGCTATTGAGTTTAAGTATGTTATAATAAGGTAGCAAGTAAGTTCTCCAAAGTCTGCTGCTGGACTAGCCCGCAAACCCACAAATTGGAGGGGACAGGGTAAAGTATTCCAATGGCATTTGAGATATTCTATGATGGATACAGAGGCATAAAGGCAGGGGAACACACACACACACACACACACACACACACACACACACACACACACACAGAGTTAAAACCCCAGGAAGTAAAAGATTATTTTAAAAAATATAAACATTAATATTGTGGATTTTGTGGTCCCTCTTCTTCCTTAAGACCCAAGAAATTCTTCACTTCCCATCACCAGGGAGACAGTGGCATAAAACATACCCCCATATTATTGGCGGAAAATGCCAATGGAATATGCCCTAGTTTACCTTCCTCCCCCCAAGCGGAAGCTATTTTACGTTCTATTAGTGAAAATAATGTGAGATAACTGGTATTTCCTTAAACATAACTAAAAGTTTAATAACTAAATTACTCATGTAACATGTCAAAACTATACAACTAATAAATGTTTAAAAGCAGTTTTTAAGTAATTGAGGTGAGTAGTTTGATAAATAATTCTTTTACAAAGTGTACAGACAATAAAGTACACAAGGGAGGAATTGATCAATTCCATATCACTTAGTTTTGTCTAAAAAATGTTTTAAAATCACAATATTGCTTTTTAAAAAGATCTATAAATCACAATTAATATGTGGATATTAATTTCCATATTAATTATAATAGCAAAAACTTGCAAACAAACTCAGTATCCAAGGCAGAACTGAGTTTACAAATAATAGTCCATTCATTATGGTCCATATATTATGGACTAAATAATAGTCCATATATTATGGAATATAAGACAGTCATTACAATGATGCTGGAGAAGAATATATGACAGAAAAAGGTGTTTGTGATAATGCACTAAATTTTTAGACAGGATTTTAAAAATACATACATATATTCGAAAGGCTGAATACCAGAATGGCAAAATTTTAATAATGGTTTTCCCTAGGTGATTTTTTTCCCCCTAGGTGTTTTTATTTTCTTCTTTTTACCAGGATGTATAATGCAAATTACAGTGATGGCATATAAATCCTATAGTAATAAACAGAAGTAAGCTTTTGTTGTTTCTTATAAAGATATTATAACACAAAGCATTTGTGCTCTGGGCATTTAACTCACTCCTATGAATTTCAGTCTTCATAGTAAATGTATTTTAGAAATGTTAGCAATTTTTGTGTGTGGTAATACTAATCACTACTTGTTAAACTCTGCTAAATTCCCAAATGCTACAGGGAAGAAAATTTCAGAGACACAGTAGATATAGACTGCTATTAGATTACTACCATGAAATTCTCTTACAGAAAAATTAGGTAGAAGGAAAACTCTTAAAATTTAAAAACTGTCAAGAATTAGAACAAGAGCCAGAAAGATTATGTGACTTTGACCAAAGATACACAATTTAGTTAACACTCCTAGTTGAAAAGTTTATGATCATCAGGCTCAGGTTTACCTTTCCTCAACGGTTTTCCAAGTAACTTATTTGAAACAGAGTTCATAAGAAGCAAGTAAAGTCAGTCATATTCAGTAGAAATTTAAAACAAAATATAATGAATATGTAGAACTAGGACAAAATTGGCTTTTTCACTTTTATGTTCTCTGACATTCTAAATGAAAGAGAACCCATAACTGTCTGGTTTGGTTTCCAAGTTTCAATGGAGACACCATATTTCCAGCCCAAATGAAGCAAAATCCTTCTAACTCCCCTAAAAATTCAAAATCCTTTGAAAAATCTTCTAAAGATGGCTTTAGAAAAACAGCAATTCTATTATGAACATTTTGTAATGCATGCTGGATGTAAAACTGTAGAGGATCACGTGGTCAGGAAAAAGAATACCCAGGCATGTAATTCTATTTGATATTCATCATTTTTGATGCTATCACTGTGTTATTTTAAACACAACAGTTATGTTTAAAACACAATAGACATGAACAAACCCCAGGTACAAAAGGGCTACTTCAGGAGATGTCCGGTGAGGCTGGACAACAATTCTAATCAAGGCAAATACAACCCTACCTCTAACTCACAAGTTTTGATAATTTCAAGCTATGTACATATCATAATAGGTCAATTCAACAACACACTAAGAATTTGCTAAGACCCCGTATTGAAGATTTCCTCAAACCAGCCAGTGTCCAGCTATTTGGCAGTATGTGTTATCCCTAATTTTCCCAGCTGTAACCGGGACACTTCAAGGCAAAAGGCTTCCTGCTATGGGTTTTTTAACCAATCTGAATCTTCCATAGATTTCCCCCCCTCCCCACTCCCATAGAGGAGATAAAGAACAGATGGAGCTAATCTTTCTGACAATGGTAGACTTTTCATACCTACATAGAAAATAAATAAATAAAATCCCCCCAAAACTGAGGTTCATGGTCTAAGGTATATTCCACACACCATGATTCATGAAATGATCATCTTAATATCACCTTAATTTTTCAATGCTTTAAAAAACCTCTAATATCTTTAATACATGGTATAGAAACACAATACTATTATTGAATCACAATTTTCACATTTGGGGGAAAACTATGTACAAAGTGAACAGTGGAATGAATTGTCCATCCCTGGTTTTGGTCTTCTACCATGCTAAGGCAAACTGTGCCTGGACTTTCTATTCCTGATGGCTCTAAAATATCTCTGTGGGCTTTAGGTTCATAAAGGCCCAGGTTCCACTGGGATAACACATATAATGAGCTTAGCCCAGCAAACAATAAACCTTCAACACATATCAGTAGCAACATCTATATTCTTGGACCAAAAAATACAAGCATAAAGTCATAATTAAGATCAATATTAAACTTTCGGGGGCCCCTAACTCTTCAGAAATGATGAAAGCCACACACCCCCTTCCCAAGAAAATATATATACTCAAAACATACACCACTTTGTCAATTCAAGGGATTCTCAAATATCTTAAAGCCAGTACATGAATGGAGTTGAAGAACCCCCATTTCAATCAGAAGACCCCCAAAAGAACATATAAACATATTTTAAAATTATAAGATTTTCAGAGACACAGAGGTAAAATATGAATCCACAATGCATTACAAAAAAGGAGTAGCTAAATTGTAAAATATCTCTGCATATTTAGATATGTGTCTCTCTGTTTTAATTACTTAGCAACAATGAGGTAAATACGTTTGGCAAATGCTACTGAAGTAATGAAATATATAAACATCCCCCCCGCAAGCTTTCCTCCTTAAGCTTTTGCTGAACACGAAGGAAACCAACATTTATGAAGTATCTTCAATGTGCCAGTGACTCTGTGAAACACTTTTCAACATTACCTCATTTCTTCTTAATAACAATGCCACAATATAGACATTGTCATTACCCTTTGTAGAGGCAAAGAAATTGAGGCTAATAGATAAATAAGCAGCGTGCCTGAAGTCCCAAAGTTCTTAAGTGGCAGAGCTCAGACTGAATACAATGTCAGATCTTAAGCTTTTATTCTGTTACATTTATGAGTTTCTAAACCACTGAAGTCAGGTTTATTCTAATTCTAATTCTCATTGAGTAAGTCTGAGAAACCTTTCCTCTCCAAAGTAAAGGTTAATCATGTATGGGGTTGTGGGGCAAATATTTCATATCCTCCTTTGACCTATGCCTCCAAAGTTCTATTTCTCAATCCTGAGCTTTTCCCAACAAGAGCCAGCTCAGGTCCTCTGGGACCACCCCTTCCTGACTTTAGC
This sequence comes from Balaenoptera musculus, assembly GCF_009873245.2. Lineage (NCBI taxonomy): Eukaryota > Metazoa > Chordata > Mammalia > Artiodactyla > Balaenopteridae > Balaenoptera > Balaenoptera musculus. The sequence goes on along the minus strand of NC_045785.1, from coordinate 52,219,516 downwards.
TCTGTCATGGGTTATTAACCTAAACTCGTACTCCTGAATACCTCCTAAAACACAGCTAAAGGAAAACTAGAAGAAAATAATGTATAGATCACTTAACCATAAATTTTGTAATTACTTACAGTTCTCTTCCAGGTATAATTAGGTACATTAATATAGTTCATACAATAGACTCAAGCTATCTCAAAGTTTCATCACCACCTTTCTAGAGTATATATACACAGACAATTAAACAAAACAAGACAGTAAAGATTATTGCTACACACTGATACCAAAGATCGTACATGAATAATTATTCTAAACATTTGCCTCAGAGGCAATGAATTTGCCTGTGCCATCAGTCTTGTCTTGTTGAATCGATCAGTTTTTAAAAAACTAAGATGACGATTCAGTTCAGCTGAAACAGTGAAACTTTTTCAAGTTCCAGGAGCCAACTGGAACAACGTTTATGTTCCACCATGACACTCCATCTATGTGCCACCAGAACAAGAAGAAGGAGAAGCCTTTCTTTGAAAGTCCTACACTCACCTTAATATTTTTCATATATATATATATATATATACACACACACACACACACGTATACATTTTTGTATACATATATACACACACACACACACAATTTAGGGCTTGTAGGGCTGATAGGCAAAAACTGAAACCCATGATACTGCACTGGGCATCCCAAGAAGTTAAAAGCTATTGAAGACGCACCTTCCAGGAAAAGATGATATGATGACGGCGCAGGGTTATTACTCAAACCTCACAGCCCTTCCAGAAATGTGAACTATATATCACTATGAACTGTATACAGTGATGGTCCATTAAGGCCCAAACTCTCTGATGCAGTGAATGGAAAATGAACCAGGAAGCTACTAACAGGAGGTTTCATTGTGCCAAGTATCACTATGACAGTACCTCAGCACCACGCAAAGTTCATAACCATCCACATCTCTCCGTGCACCTGGTAGCATCAGCAATTGGCGGAACTGTCAAGTTCTTGGCAAATAAACCATCAAGTACATCAAGGGTTTATTTAACCAAAGCAACGTACGTGACTGATGACCACAGGTACCTAAGTTTGCGTCCTCGTGGCCTCTTGTTCAATTTACCTGTTTCAGTCAGAACGACCTTGGCAGAGCAGAGTGCAGAATCTGATTCTGAGTCACATGGAAAAGGGATGAACAAGTCTTGAAATACTTTAGACCATCATGTTACTGAAATAAGTTCATAAACAGTGATTTTTGTAGTGACCTGATTTGAACAGGCAATATAAAAAAAGAAGTCATTTATAGGTCAGATACTATCATCCTTGTTCAGGTGCAGCTTGATAGATGGGGAGCTGGTTTATCTCACCTACTTGAATAAGTTACACTTATACAATGATGAGGTGCACTTTAAAAGCCTTTTATGTTCGGTGGTCATCACTGGAAAGCTCCCAAGGAACTGAATTTTTATCAGTAGGGTTAGTCTTCTGATTTTTGTTCTGGTCTTTTGATTTCTCACCTATTTCTAAATGTATCTAATGATGCTAATTCCTAAAAAGAAAGTGACAGTCTTTTGTCTCCAATGGTGGGTGACTTTAATGCTTGTGTTCAGAACAGAGAAACCTGGAACATGCTTATCAAAAACTGACAGCATTACACAGTCAGTAATTGCATGGACATGACCCCATCAGAATTTTCCAGCTGTGTTACATATAATGGAATTATTCATGTAAGTGATATAAAAGATTTTATACCTCAAATTACAGTGTAATCATTTTTAACAGTTTGTCAATGTTGAATAATCCATAAAACGTACTTTTTAATTCTCTTCATTAAAAACACATTTTAATGCAATGATACAAATTCTGTTTAAATACCATTTTTTTTCAGTTTTAAAAGAAATATACTCATGAAGAAAGACCTAAATTTCAATAAATATTTCACCGCAGGCCCATATCTTCTGTTGAAGTTTCCAGACATGTCATAGTGCTATCTGGTGTTAGGGAGGGTAAAAGTGTGTCTCAATCTTTGCAGTCCTTTGCAAACTTCATTATAATAATATAGTAGTTAAGTGTTTGGAAGCTAAGGGAGTTTAAGAGAGGTAAGGCCTTTTCACAAATTGCGCTGATTTTAGCAGGCAAAGTCTATAACTTCAATACCATTTCCTATATTGGCTATGGAAGTATTATAAAATATGCATTTATAAAACATCTTTAATTCTGCTAGAATGCCAACTATGAGATAATAAAAGACAGTGAAGTCCTCAGAAAGCTAGGCTTAGCAACAGTATACTTCAGAGGCAAAACACAGGATCCGGAGACAGAGATCTTGGCATATACTCAGATTCAGAAGTAACAGTTTAGTAATTTGGGAAAAATCTCTTAAAATTCTCAGAGCCTCAATTTTATCACTTATGAAATGCAAGGTGATGTTGATAATAATGGTAATAGTGATATTAATAGACGTTTTCCCTCAGTGAACAATTATAAAGCTCAAATAATATAGTATATGTGAGGCAGTTTGCAAGCTGTTAACTGATATGCAAATGAAATTTATTATGAGCTCAACTTTTAACTTCCATCAGCCAAACACGATTCCCTGGCTTTTCGTCCCAATTCCCATCATTGAGAGCCTACATAAGATATTAGCAAAACTCTTACTTTCCAGGATTTTCTGTTTTTACTTGCAAGGTTGAGGGTGAAGTTCCATTTAACTTAAGTGGTTCAGTCCAAACTGGACAAGCAACTTCCAGCAAGGAATATCCTGATAAACCCTAGCAGAACACAAGAGTAGACCCCTTCTGACCACAAATAAGAATCCTCTCTCTCTGATATGATCCATGAATTTGTATCTTTTAATTGACTGTCCACTCAGGCCTAGGGGAGTCATGAAATGATGCCCTCCACACACCTGTAAGAAAATAGCAACCCAATCACCTACAGTTTTAGGTTGATTGGGGGACACCTCCAAACGCCCACACTTCCAACAAAACGCAGTGGTGCTTTTTTTAAGTCAGGCAGGTCAATAGCCTGATTCTTACTTTCCTGGCACCCATCCTTCCCTGCTAGAGTCATGAAAGGTATAACCAGGTCCCTACACGTGCCTAATGCGTCAGCAGGCCTCACGCTGTTTGACTGGCAGGGGGTGGGGGTCATCATCTGTGTGCGGCGTGAGAGAGCAGGAGCCGCCAGGAGAAGTTGAGTAACATGCACTCTGACCGTATTTCAGGCCACCCGAATTGCAAGGTTGCTGGTAAATGCTAAAGGGAAAAGTGGATTTTACTACCCCTTTATGAAACCCCTGATATCCTTTCCAAGAAACTGTACTCAAGCAATAATAAATATTCAACATACAGTTATTTGGTATCAAGGGCATTTTATCCTCTGGATAAAATAGTAAAGTAAGATCACCAAGACCTGAGGTTCTTCTAATTGAGGTTCAACATGGGTAGGAAACTAGGCCCAGGTGTTGGTGCAAATTTAAATGATATATCAACTTGAGAGGAAAATGGAAAAAGAAAAAAATGCAGGTTAAAAGAAACAGGAAAAAGAAAATGAACAAGGCTAAGTACACTAAGTAGCTCATCCTGGGAGATGTGGGTTTGCAGTCTGTCTGTCCCACATGAACACGTCTCTTCACAACCTTCCTCTCCTACGGACACTGAGACACTCACACATCATCCGTAGCCAGCACGCCGTGCCTCTAACTAAAATGGTATCCGAGTCTGGAGCGTCACGATGGATACACTGAGGGACTCGAATATCAACTGCCCACCAGAAACTTCTAAGGGTCTGAATCAAAGCACGTGAAACAGTTGGAGGAGCCAGGAACATTTTCACATGCTGTAAATATTTATATCCAGCCAAGCTCAGGCCATGTTAAATTTAACATTTCATTATTATTATCAAGACTTTCTTGATTTTTGTCTTTTTTTCTTTTGCACTCACTGCAGTTGATCCAACTGCCTGAGACCAGAGAGCATGGCCAACTCAGGGAAAACACTGGAACACGCAAAGGGAACTGTCAGAGGGGAGCCATGGTGAACCTCCTCAGATGCCTCTGCCAGGTCACCGATGGTGAGCAAGCCACAGAGTCAAGACAGCCAGGGAAAACTGCACACTTGAGGAAGAAGCTAATGCAGCTGCCAAATTGAAAATAAGTACGGTCGACTTTCGATTATCCCAAGTGGTTTAACCACAGGGCTTCCTTCTTCCCGCTGCCCAACCTCAGTCTGGGCTGCAGCCCAGACGCTGAGCAGGGTGGGGGTCTGCAAGTCTGAACAGAGTGTCTGTGTCTGAAGGTGTGGTCCCAACTCTACTTAACTGTGAATTTTCTTTTATAAACCAAGCTACAAAGTTCTCTTTTATCAATAAGTCCAGTTACAATATATATGAATGAATACTGAATGAATACTGTCAAAAAACGAGGTTATGTAACCTCTTTTTATTGTTATTAAAAGGAGGTTCTTTAAAATCATAGGCAGATGCTTAGTTGATGATAGAAGGAAACTCTATAAATTTCGTTCATTCATTCCTTCGCTCATTCATTTATTCAAAAAGCTTTATGAAGTCCTTACCATGTTATCTGTCAGACCCTGTCCCAGGCACTCTAGACGTAAAGATGAAGATAGTTCAGTACCTACTCATGGGCTCTCAGTCCCTACTGGATAATAAACACTTAGAATGCAAATCTAAGTGTTTCTAAATCTAAAATATTTCTCTAGATTCATATTTTACATCCTCGAAGTAAATGTACTTTATTTGGTAGCTCTATAGCACAATAAGCTTTGGTATGTGTCTCAAAGGTGACGTATAAGAAAAGTTTTACTGGGGTAAAAGGTGAAACTTTAGCAGTAGATGGAATCTGTCTTTGATGTTCTGCCCCATCCTGTGCCCTTGAGCACAGAAAGCCAGCTTGCTTGCTTGTCCTTTTTGTTAAAAAAAACTTTTTAAACCATCACCCCTCCTTTTAAAAAAAAAAAAAAAAAAATTATTTATTTATCTGGCAGCCCCAGGTCTTAGTTGCAGCATGCAGGATCTTTAGTTGCAGCATGCGGGACGCAGGATCTAGTTCCCTGACCAGGGATCAAACCCAGGCCCCCTGCATTGGGAGCAAGGAGTCTTAACCACTGGACCACCAGGGAAGTCCCCTTCACCTCTCCTTTAAATCTCTCACAAACAAACAACCCCATTATCCTACAGCTACAAATCCAACAACTGGTTTGCGCACTCAAATTCACACCATAACTCTGTATGATTAATGAACAGTAAAACCTCTACCAAGGTTTTCTCTTTTTTAAAAAACAGGCCCCTTTTCCAAAAATCTCTAATTAATGGACTATGTGGGAGAAAGCATATTTAGTGGAGGGGACTATTTCCTGATATCACTTATTTACTCTAGATATTTAAGACCAATATTCAAAAAGAAGTTATTTAAGCTCTCAAAAAATTCAGTTTCCTCATTTATAAAATGGGAATGATAATATTATAAGATTTACAAGGTTATTGAGAGAATTAAATGAGATAATTCATGAAAGCATTTAGCTTGGTATCTATCTTGTAAAAAAATAAGGTGTTACTATTTATCATCATCATTTAAATATTATTGTTATTAAATAAATAGCAATTGGGCAATTCATTTCTGAACTGTAACCCACCACTGAATTCAAAAAACAAGACAATCATGGAACCAAAATTTTCTCAATATTGTTAAAGCTTCATAAGATCTCAATCACTGGGAAAGATTACTGATCGTAATCTTATTATTAAAAAATTGGGCACTCTGTTTTTTAAGTTAACATACGCAATTCATCATAAAACCCTAGAACTTAGCAGCTATGGGGGCAGCAGTCATGAGAGGGTATCTTTAGGCTCTTAGAATGAGAGAGAGAGAGAGAGAGAAAGTCACAACCAAGCAATAATTCTGGGAGCTCAATTTAGTTTTTTAAAAAAAAAAAAAAAAAAAGCCTATCCTTTAACTGGCCCGACACATGAAGAACAACCAAAAAGCCTCTGAACTTATACGTTTCAGTTCACTCAACCAGGGAAGTGGGAAGAAGAAGGTTACACTAAGATACCCATAAGCCACAAAAGTATCAAACTTCCTTCCTAATACAGCATACTCCTTGCAATCTATTTCCTTGCTTAAAATTTATTGCTATAAATACAGAGCATGAAAAATGTGAAATGATGCCAGTTCAGCCATCACTTTGGCCCCGATCCTTTGCTAAATTTATGCATCTCTCTAGCTTGTTTAAATGCCAAAGAGCTAGGCAAACTTGAAGAATATTATGCTCTTCTCTTTGGTAAAGAAGTCCACCTGAGCACTGCACACAGATGGAGACAAGAGAGCCAAGGGAAAAGGGATAAAAACGTTCACTTTGCAGATGAGAATAACAGGTTTGAGATGTCCAATCAGAAAGGATTACAGTGAAATCATCTCTCAGTACAAGTGATCTCTGGATATACTGCACATTTCCCAATGCCATATCCATTCTTCCAGTCTTTGTCCAATAATGGAGATATATACATGTATACATATGTGTACATATGTGTGTATATATGTATGTGTGTATATACATACATATATATATACATATGTGTATTACATAAGAAAACAGAATAAAGTATGACTCAGCATGAGAAAAGTCAGAGATGCATGGGCCAGACTGGAAAGCATCTGTAAAGAAAGATATAACTCAATAGAAGATAGTCATGATTGAGGACAGTCATGCTGCAAAAATTTGTATGTGCTAACGATTCTCAATTCTCTTATGTTTATGTCTCCCCCTCCACATTTGAAGTTAATGGCAATAATTTAATTCCTAATGGGAAATGTTCAAGGGAATAAAGTTACCTTCAAAACTTGGACATGTTGGAACTAATGATTTTTTTCTGAATACAGGAAAACCAAAGCACAGCAAAATTCTTTTTTTTTTTTTTTTGATTGCCCTTGTTACCTACCACAGGGACAATCTGAAGATCTCTTTTGAGTTCGCCTATCCTCCCTTTACAGTCTTTTTTCACTTGAGGAAAACCACACTTGCCACTGCAGAGATGCATGCACCCTGGGCTGAGGAATCCAAGGGCACTCCACCCTCCCCTGTGATTCTGTCATCATTATGATTATGTTCACACACTTTGCCTGGATACCATCAGTTTCTGTCCAACAACACCTGGCCTCAGCATGAGAAGATCTTTGAGGATCCTACATATATATTCATAATAATGAATATCTACCATAGTGCTCTGTACAAATAGAAAAATATCCAGAAGGAAATGCACCAAGATTGAATGATAATTATTTTTAGATGGTAGAACTGTGTATGGTTTCTCTTCCTTCTATTTTTCTGTATTTTCCAAATGATCTATAATAAGCTTATATTACTTTTATAATAAAAGTCTTTAAAAATAAAGATGTGAATAGTTAATTTTCAGCGTCAGTGCACACTGTGATGTGTACTTGAAGGCTATCTGATCCTGCCCTCAAAGAGATTATATGGGAAAATGAATCTTTAAAAAATAATCTACAAAAACCATTTAGGGGCGAGAAAATTATTTGACCCTAAAGGGTTAATGATGGCTTCCAGGAGAGCAAATCTAGACACAAATAACTGCTTTCACAGAATAAACAGGTTTCAGTTTCTCCAAAGAGAAATATGTAAATCTGACAGACAATTCAATTCTCTCAAGTATTTCTTTTCCTCTGAAAAATCAACTTCTACTTAATATCATTAGGATGCAATAGATCAATTTCTGAGAGGAAAAAAACAAAACAAAACAAAAACCTGCATGTTTTAGTTTCCAAGCTCCTTTAATTCAGGAATTCTTTGGGGTCCTTTACCCAGGGCTTCTCCGATGCAGCAGGAAATCCACCCTTTTCCCAGGAGCACTGGGAATGACTTCTCTATTTGGTCCTCTAATTAAAGGGGCTGTTACCATTACAAGCTTCATTCAGTACTTTCTCTTAAACATGTCATAAGATGAGTATCTTACGACTGCCCACTACTTAATCACCAAGAAACCAATCCTGTGTGAACCCTTTTTAAAGTCTTAAATCTTAAACTCTAGACATGTTTATTAAAAGTTTTAAATCATATTCAATCATAGAGCTTAATATGTATTTTATGGAAATTACTAACGGGAAGAAATACCAGGACATCTTTGTTAATACAAGAATAATAACAAGCCACTTGCTACGTGCAAAGCCCTGTGCTATAGACCTTATATGAAGTGTCTTATTTAATCCTCATAACAACTCTATGATATACTGTTATTCCTATTTTACACACAGCAAACTGGACCTTGGAAAGATTAAGTAGTTTGTCTAAGGTCACACAAAGCACAGCTCCAAACTCAGGCCTTCTGGACTCCAAAGCCCATGCTTCTATATCTCAAGTTGCTTCCCTTTGAATAAAAAAAAAAAGTGGGAGCTTGCGTCTTCTCAAAACTAAAAAACAAAACAAACACAAACACAGAAGGACCACCAGAATACTCTTTTCCTCTTCACGCTCTTAAACCACTGTATATTTCTCCTTCCTCTGCTGAGCTCATTCTCAGCCTGGCGTGAACCAAGATGCACTCCGGCAGAGAATGGCAGCAAGAATGATGAATTGATCAGAACTTGCTTGCAGCAGGATTTTCAGATGCAAGATCTCACTGGTGTACAAGAACAAGAGTTTAATCATAACGCTAAGAACAGAAAAAAAGAAAGAGATGATCTGTTATAGGGAAGGCTTCAGAGGAGCTAAGTGGTCTCTCTTGGCTAAATATTAAAGAAAGGAAGCACTTGACCTACTCCTGCTACACCATGCCTCCACTGGGAGTTCTCACTTTTTAAAAAGTATTTCACACATTGCAGATAGTGCCTTACCTTATCCACTCCTGAGAAGCTGAGTCAAAAAAAAAAAAAGCTCAGTACATTACAAGGCATACCATCATCTAGCTACACTGAGTGAAACTTGATTCAATTCTGTTTGTTTTCCTCAGCAAAACCCCACACAAACACCAAGATGAAATGTGCATATCTCCCCCCAAAATGATAACTCAGGATGTTATTAACATGGACGTATGTTCTAATCTTGTAAAAACGTGTGTGTGAATAAATAAAAGCCCCTTGCCAAACAAAAGCAATGGGAGGCAAGAAATAGTGAACACCAGCAACGGTGACGCCAGAGAAGGCTTTTTGTTCATGAATTGCTTTGCTGTTAGTGCCACAAAAGTCCCACTTCACAGAAGAGACTCGCGGGAATTCCATCTGGGCACATCTTAACAGTGCTTCTCTGGTCAAAGATGAATGCTCACAGCTACATATTTCCCGGGACTCCTCCCACACTTCCGACCATCAGCTGAACTCTACATGCCCCCTGAGCACCCAAGTTTCTTTTTAATGGCAGCTACCAAGCTGGGGAGGGAGGCACATGTAAGTGGAATTTGTAAATTTTCTAGGACAAAATGATGAAGTTGAGAAGAAAGGAAAAGAAAAGAAAAAGAAAGGAAAGATGATCATATACAACACAGTTTCTGGCTAAACAGTTTAACATTGCCTTATAGTCTTGTTTTTAAATTTTAAAAACTATAGGGAAAGAGCAAATATGGGTATATGTGAAATGGGTCTACTGTTTATTACTCAGGAATAATTTCCCAGTGTTTACTTAAATCTGAGAAAAATAAAGTGGAAGAAAAACACCAGTTGCTCCCCCAACCAACAATTCACTACATTTCATTTCAAAATCTTAAAAAGTTGTACAAAATTTTGAAGGTTGTCTCATGCAATTTCCCAATCCATCTCGGCTACAGAATCCCTGAACCACTTCAGCAGAACCGTTCCCTCCCAGATGTGGGATCCCTAGCCTCTCTACAAGTCCAGTCCACTGTTGGACGTCTTCAATGATTATAATGACCTTCCTCATACTGACTTGACTTCTGTCTACCTTTAAGTCCCACATTAATCCTAGCTATCAGAAATTCATTTATTCTTTCATAGGACAGCTCTTCAGAACAATAGGGATGTTGATGCCAAAGCAAAGGTTTGCAAACTACAGTACAATGGGGTGTGTGTGTGTGTGTGTGTGTGCTGCAACCGGGTCGGTTCAGGAGTGCAATGATGGGCAGAAAATAACAGTTCTGAAAGACAAAGAAGGAAAGGATGGTTCCGTGACTATCTTTGGTTCTTTTCAAGCGTTAGAACCCAATTAATTTATATTTATCTTGGACACACCTTGCATCTTTAAAATGCTTTTTGGTAACATCCAAAGTAGGAGGAATTCCATTTGGTCAAAGGATTCAGAGAAAAAGGAGGCAATATGTGTCTCTGAGGTCACATTGACAAGAATTATCAAAACTGGGGGAAGAACATCTTCAGACTGACTTCGAATCATGCTTATGACTGAGAGAGAGAACGTGCCAGTCACTGGTTTCAGTTTAAAGCCCACTGAAGTTCAAAGTTTTCTGTCCCATCAACACAGTGAACTTGGTCTGATCTGAAGCCTTGTTAGCTGCCAAGGCAGTGTCTATAGCTCTTCTTCCTAGCAATGGCTGATACCAAACCTTGAAAGCTTCTCAGCAAGAAACTGGGCATCGAATTGGATGAGATTTAGTGTGCTGACCAAAAGATTGGTGCCAACACTGAAACACGGAATAAACCCCAGATCACTGGAGTTCTCATCAGTTCACTTCAACCAACTTCTTGGTCCTGCCTCTTTTGATAAACAAGTGTTTGAATGCTGCCCAGTCTCACAGCTTTCTGACCTTCTACTTTCAAAATTTTAAAATGAAGAATCCAGTGACTAGATCATCTCCAGGGGCTGTAAATTTGCATAATTCTAGAAATTTCTATAGTTTTATATCATTACTACAATATCTATGAGGAAGCCTCACTTCTGAGAACTAACTTTTAAGAAAATCTGTTAAATAAACCTTCAGAGAAACTGAAATGATGTACACCATTTAGGCTAAGTCTTGCTAAAAGTCCTGGACAACTTAGTGTGATATTAAGAGAACAGACTCAGAGATTAAGACTAGTTAGGTTCACGGTTTGCAAGGCAGAAGTAGAGACACAGATGTAGAGAACAAATGTATGGATACCAAGGGGGGAAAGCGGTGGGTGGGGGTTTTAGTTATCTATCTGAAACAGATAACTAATAAGAACCTGCTGTATAGCACAGGGAACTCCACTTCTCTATACACTAGAAACTAACACAACATTGTTAGACAACTATACCCCAATTAAAGAAAAAAAAACTAGCTAGGTTCAAATCCCAGTTTTATAACATATGCTAGCAGTATGACCTTGGGTAAATTAATTTGCCTCTTTGTGCCTCAGTTTCCTCATCTATAAAGTGGGGATAATAATAGTATTTGTTCATTGCTGCAGAGGCTTCCATTGTTTGAATACACCACAGCTTTCTTTTAAAAAGTAAACAAATTACAGCCACGTGAAACAACACAGATTAATCTCACAACACAGAGTTGAGCAAATGAAGACAAACTATGAGTAACTATGAAGAGGCAAGCAAGGAAGTGATTACCATAAGGGTCAAAAAAGGGATCATCTTTAGAAGGGAGCTGTGAGTCGGAAAAGCACACACTGGCTTCTGGGCTCCTGGCAGCGTTGTTTCTTGACTGAGTGGTGGCTGCAAGAAGTGGTTCTCACGATAAAATTCCTGAACCTGCTCACCTAAGTTGTATGACCTTTTCCTAAATGTTTGATTCCACAACAAAAGGGTTTAAAATAAAAAATAATCTGAAATTTAAAAAACAGTATTCCTTCATAGGGTAGCCTTTAGGACCTAACTGAATAGACAGCAAAGTCAATTTATAATTGGCAATGGTCTTTAAATCAATCAACATGTCCTTACCTTACTATGGTAAGCCCTCCCAGAAAATTATGTCTGAGCTAATAGAACACAAGCCCAGGGCCTAGAAGAGTGGGTACTATGTAAATAGTGGTTGGGTGAATGAATGAGTAAGCTCTGAGACAAAAAAGAAAGTTATGTCTGAGCTAATAGAACACAAGCCCAGGGCCTAGAAGAGTGGGTACTATGTAAACAGTGGTTGGGTGAATGAATGAGTAAGCTCTGAGACAAAAAAGCTCTACCTAAATGTTTTTCCATATCACCCAGGATACATCAGGAATGCTCACATAATAATCACAGGATAGAGTTTTCCTCAACTCAACCTACTATCCCCGGCAGGTAAGAACAGCAGCCGAGTTTGTTCTACTAAAATGAAGGTCAATGTCCAATCTCCACTGGAGAGCTTCATTATCTTCAGCATCCACCCTTTGGGGCCATAAGGCAGACTAAGGCAGATACAGTCAAACATCCACAGCTAGAAATTAAATCAAATTTTAGTGCATTTTTGCTTCTTTGTCTTTCAAGGAATGAAGATGGATACAAATAAAAGGAAACCCACTTAACAAACCATCTAGGATTACACAGTAAAGGCTTTTTTTTAAAAAAAAAAAAAAAAGATCAGTCCTGCTGCTATGTCTTATACCAGGTACTACCTTTAGGGTCATTTACATGCATGCTCTAAATCCAAACAGATGCATGGATCAGACTGACTATAGGAAGTTCTGTGGCCCAGGACAACCTCTTAGGAAAGAGGTGTGAATCAATTCAAGCCTGAGTAACTTCCACTCCAGCAGCTAACCGGCTCCAGTTCACTAATCACAACCTCAGCTTAGTTTTGGTCCTCTGAGCCTATACCTAAGTAGGTAAGAATCTTAAGACAATAAACTCATCAGAGGTTCTTCTAGACTAGATCCACTTCAAGGAGGCCACAGGAAAAGGGGAGGTCACTTTGATGAGAACAATCCAGCTGGAGACAGACCTCTGTTCCACTTTATCATTTCATAAATTGCTAGGCAGTTAGTAACCAAAAAAAAAAAAAACCTTCAGAATTTACAGAAGACTGATTTATAGGAATATCTGTAAAGAAACAGTTTCTTTGGTCAAAAATGAGTATTCACAGACCACAACACACACATATACCTTAAAATCTACCCTAAAACATGGGGTCAGACTGTCACAGAGTCCAATTGCAGCCTGGCAACCAGTCTTGATCCTGGAGAGATACAGATTTCCCTAAATGCATCCTCACCACTTTATGTCCTGGTTCCTACTGAAGTAGACTTCTCTCACTTTTTCCTTTAATTCAGTCCCAACAATAGTTATTGAGTATCCACAGTTACAAAGAACTATCTCAAGCAGTAAGAAAACAGAGCGTCATGAGGAAGACCAACTCTCATACAACTAAGTACAAATGCAAACCAGGCTTAACAACCATAAAGCAACCTAAACCATGTGCAATGGGTGAAAGGATAAGGAAGAAGGCTAATCAAGGGGGGCTGGGCAGAAGAAGAAACATGTATTCCCTGCCCTCATCCTCCAAAGACTGGAGGCAGCTTGAAGGATGAGCAGGGTTCCAGCAAGCAGAGGAAGAACCGGGCACCCAAGACAGAAGAACAGGCATAGACAGAGGGGAACAGGACGAGTTATGTGCAAAGGATACATCTTGTTTTATAAATAAGGGAGGATGGTGAGTAGTCCCGTGTAACTTTACGCCTTAATTTTGACATGTACACTTGAGCACTTGAAGTGTTAGCATTTACACTTTCTCCCTATTAATAATGTTACTGATAGGTTCAAAGTATTCTTGAACTCATTCCAGTATAAAACTCGCCTGCCTACAAGGTCTTTTATACCACTTGACTCCTTCATTTAGTCAGGGCAGGCTTTAACATGTGGTTCACGGAGAAAAGTGAAACCATAGGCACCAATGGAACTCAGAATAAAAAACACATTTTGAAATAAAATAAAGGTTAAGCTCTCATACCAACAGACCTTGCTAGATCAGCAAAAACGTAGGTGTTACAGGAAATCGCTATATTGTGCAATCCCCATTTCACCCTCCACAAAATTGCACTATAACTCAAAATAAGTGAAGCAACAATTGGATGGATGACCAGTTTTTGTTGTTTACATAGTTTAATGCACAAATGTGCAGTTTCCATGACTTTCAGAATGACGTGATTTACATGAGGCTTTAACAATAAATAAACTTGAAGTGCTGCGTATAGCTAGCATATGGTGAAATTCTTAAGCAAAACTCTTTCTTCCACTCCCTGCAAGACATTTAAAATATTCTTCCCTATTGGGGGCTTTTTGTCTTTAATTTACACCCTGCTAATTCCCCTCTTCTGCAAATGTAAAATTTTTGTTTTATAAATAAAATCTAAGGGTGGAAAATAAAACAAAAAAACATGTTCCTTACACATTAGTGCCACAGTAATCAGTAACAACTGTGCATAGACTTTACAGATATTTATAACTTTGCCATTTTAAAAGTTAGTCATGGATACCACAAATACTTATATTACTATGTAATAATTTATGGCATTTCCATAGTCCTGTTATGTATCGTCCTTCTTTAGCCACCCGGCCTGTCGGGATATCTAGGAAAAGATTAACAGGATTATTTGTAATAAATCCCAAAAACATACCTTCTGAGGAACAGACACAAATAAATCCTTACACAATGAATTATTCTCTTGCCAATTTTTTTAAAACCCTCCATACAAATCTTACATATATGAGATTTCCCAGAGTCTTAGGGAACATATTTTGACCAAGGTTAAGGTCATGCCTTTATTGCATCCTCCTTCCCCCAGTTTCACCATAGTGTTTTCCTTCCCTTTCACCAACTTGGACTTTATTTAAAAGAATCCTGATAAAGTTTATGACCACAATTACATTATAGGGAGATAATGCCCTAATTCCCTCTGACCAGAAACAGGAAACAAACCATAAAGGCAAAATCTCAATCTAAAGTCACCATTGGCACCTATCCTTCTGGAATATCAGGAGAGTCAATGAGTATGCAATGCTAAATGAGGTGTGATCTAACACGAGTGCAAGACAGGAGGCAAGTGAGGCCAGGACTACACTTAGACGTTCATTGACCAACTAAAGAATGCACTGGAATCTGATTTTTTAAAAAGAGAAAAGGATTATCTTGCTTGTGATAGCTGTTCACTGAAATCATCATTAAGAAATACCAGTATCCACGTAGTTTACTGAATACTCTTAATTCAGAAATTGCCACTAGGGCCACTTGACAGGTTTTGTTTAGAGCTACATTTCTGTGCCCACCTGCTACAAATCTTTTACCTGAAGGATTTTGTGTGGAAACATTAAAATGCTCTCCATTAAAATGCTCTCGTGAAAAGAGAGCACACATCACTACTGCCTTCCCTTTGTCTAATGGCACAGGACCTCTCCCTCATAAATTCATTCTAATTAAATTATGCTTCTCAAGGTGCTCCCGCTCATGCAATCCTTATGTAATTGTACCTAATATTTTCTCCACAATTGATGTTACATTAAACAGGCTCTTAGTACCTGCTATCCTCCTGACGGCCCTTACTCTTTTTCTTTCTTTTCTTTTTTTCTCTTTCTTTCTTTTTCTTTCTCTTTCTTTCTTTCTCTTATTTTTGTAGCTCAACGGAGACAGGAATTTGACATGACAAACTCTATTTTAAGAAATTTGCCTCAAGCTTTCATCAAGTTCTTCATAATTTTCTTAATGACACGTAATATACACAAAGGCTTAAACAAATATATCTCTTTGAACACCAGGGAGAGCAGTTACATTTTAAAGCTCAATGAAAGAAGGAAAACAGGTCGGTTCATGGGTCATTAGCCAGTTTTATCTCAAGGCTGTGATGTTATAGGTGAGAGGATGTGTTGATTAAAATGAGTACAATGAATCTCACAAAAATTATCAACAGTCGTTACCTTTTCACAGATGTAGTAAGAGATATTGATTCTTTAAGCTATCAGAATGTATTTTCATATGATACTTGGGGTTGAAAAAAAGCCAAATCTGAGAAAGTATGTGAAATCTTAATACATATCTTGGCTTGTGTCTCAGATTCTCATCAGAATTTTCTATTTTTAAACAAAATGTAGAGGGCGTAGTTGTTTTCTCTTTCACACTTTGCTGTGTTTCAGCAACCCTGTGGAATACATGGGAGTTTTACAAGAAATGAATAATTTGTGGTGGGAAAGATTTGAGCTGATAGAATTTCATAACTTTGCTAAGTATGTAAATAGCTTGTCTAGAGCCATAAGAGTAGCTGCTTACATGTGCACTGCTGGCTTCTACTTCTGTTATAATCACTGTTAAGAAATATTACTATTAGCATTATATATGTTATTAAAATTTATGGGTATTTTTTTTTGGTTTGTTTGTTTAGCTTTTCTTCATCCTTTCTGTCATTACTTAGGATTGAGTACACATTCCATTATGTAGTTGTGACAATTCACTGTACTACATTTGTAAACACTCCAGAGCACTTGTTGAAACACAAGTAAGTGGATATCTTTTCTACCCAACACGACAGGAACCCTTTAAGGTTTATGATAATACTTTTTATTTTGGAGATTCCATACACCACTTCACACCAGAAGCGCCATCAATGATTGTTGATTGGCAGATCCAATCAAGAGGGTGACTCATTTTATTTACTCAGTCATTTTATTTATGCTTTTAAAAGGTCACTGTGTTAATATTAGAATTTTCTGTAAAACGGAGCAATTACTCTTCCTCGAAAATAACTTCTCTTTCTGTGTAAAGTGTCAAATGTGATGATTAATTTTTAGCTAACATTGATTGAGTACTTCCAGTGTTCCAGGAGCCACATTCTAAAGTGTTTTTACATGGATTAATTCATAATATTATCATCCCTCTTACACAGATGAGGAAACTGAGGCACAGAGAGGTCAGGTGGCTTGCACGAGATGATAATGTTAGTCAAAGGGGAAGCTGGGATCTGAACCTGGAGCGGTCAGGCTCCAGTGTCCACACTAATGACCACGCTGCCTCCTCACCTGGTCACCAGTCCCCTAGTTAGTGAGAAAGAAAACCACAGGCACTCCTGCTTCTGCAGATGAGTGGCCTCAGCATTAATCACAAGTCAGTCAGTAAATAAATAATTGAGATAAATTCCATGACACGTGTTTGATCAGCCACGTAGGCCTGAGCAGTGACATCTTTGGCAACAACGTCCTCACAGAGCTCAATATTGGAGTTTGTCAGAGATTTAAATAGACCACAGGCGTTATTTCACCACGAGGCACTATGATCCCAACCTGGCTGTAGATGAAACTACCCCTGGCTTGTCAACACTGCAAATGGTGACAAGGGGTTGATATGAAATGAACTGTATGAAGCCTAGCTCAACTTTCTGGACACATCAGCAAAACTTACTTAAGACTACACACAAGAAGCTAGGATTAGAATGAACCAGAAAAAAACTTGCCTTTTCTTCCCAGAGAGGAAGCAGTATAATATGCATAGTCTCCTGTCAGGCAGATCTGGGTTCAAGTCTCATTTCCATAACACATTGGGTGTGTTACCTTGGAAAAGCTTCAGAAGTAAGCCGTAACACACACATCTCTGAAATTAGGGTGCTAGCAGCTGCTGTGTAGTAGGCGTGGTGTGAGAATTAAATGAGGTGACAGAGGTGCACCTATTTGCATTTTCCTTAGCCTTTTGTAAATGATCAATAAAGGGCAGCTATTAATAGATGATATTCCCAAGCAGCAGTAAGTCTCGGCTGCTTTGAATAGAGGGACCTACTTCCATAGAATTTCTTTGTTACTGTTTTACAGGAGGGATCAATCTAATCCTTTCCAAAAAATTTCAAATGTAAACATACAAAGAGCTATATCTATGCACAAAGAGAGGACAGCACAAATGAAATACATGTACTTATTAACACCAGCTCCCGGTGTCTAATTTTAAAGTATAAATATGTATCATAATAAACAAGCTTCATTAAAAAAATTTATACTGTGTTGAAGGGATAGTAATATTCACTTTCTTTCAAAGGAGAAGAGAGATAAAAGAATGAAGAGTCCTCTCTGCAAGCCACTGGTAAAAACAGGGAGCTCACTTCTGGCCTTCAGAGATCTAGTCGAGGGCACCAGACACATTTTCTCACAGCCCTCCTTCTCCCTTAAAATAGGGACTATTCTTCCTTCAAAATGGGAGGTGAGAGAACAAGAGAGAGATGGGTTTTTCGTGCGGAAAGGCCGTTCTCCAACCCGTACCTACGGATGGCAAACATAATACCTCAGAGCCGTGGAGGAGGAGGGCAGGCTGGGGTGGTGAGGTCTCTGCCTTTTAAGCAAGTCAGCCAGCAAACACAAATGCATGCGATTTGAAATTTTAATTAGGGTGCCATGTGCTGGTGACATATGGCGACACACTGACAGCTGGGCGTCCAGGTTCAGGAACAGACCTGGGTTCTGAAGTCACAGTTGGCAGAAGCAAAGTTCTCCGCTTGTGCGCTAGGCGCTAGCATGCCTGGAAAGTGCTTGGCCAACATCACCCCGCTACCAGCACTGCCTTCCCGCCGCTTACCGGCCTGCCTGCCAGGCGCCACTGCCGCAACTCGATGGAGTGGAGAGCAGGGCAAAGAAACGCGAAAGGTTAAAACCCCACCTCCCATGCTCTGCTTCCAGCCCGAAAGTATTCAGAACAGGCTAGCCACTGATTTCTTGTGACTTCTCACTTGATCGCCCCTGCAGGGGGCACTCTCCCTGTGACTGTGACAGGACACACAACAGGACATAGCGATCACAAACTCTGTGTTACCTGCTCCGAAGTCCACTGCGTTAAGCCCTTACACAAAACCCAATATGATGTAAAAGTCACATTTACATAGATTAGGAGATGAATCATGTTAGCAAAGTATCTAGATTGAAAAAAAAACACTTTAAGACAACTTGTTATGTATTAAAGGTCAAGTTGGCTAACTTTGTGCTTCTGCCAGAATTTTTTCCCGTGATGAATTCAATGTCGGTCACTTTGACCTTTGAAGCTTAACAAGTTGCCTGAAAATGTCTTCAAATGGGTTAATGAATTGCCTTGTGGCTTCTTCATTGGCTTTTCCGGGCCCCGCTCTGCTTATTTATTCTACTTGAAGCGGGAATAGTCTAAGTCTGCTGTTTCTAGGCAAGTCTAGGACGCACAGCGAACAGAATAATAAAAAGGTTCCTTAGCCAAACGACGCAATATTAAGAGAACCATTCTTTAGATCCTTCTCTACCTACAGACTCCTTCTGAGCTATAAATCTTTGTAAACAATAAGGGTAAGTAAAAGTACATGCCAAATCGCACCATCTACAACTCTGTGGGAAATCTGAGTTTCTAGCCAATAAGCAAGGAAATTCTTCTGCGATATTATAAATACGGGGTCCAAAGCCTTATCTCTTCCTTGCATTCCAAATACTGCTATCAAATCAGCCAAATGAATTTAAGGTAGAACCATCATCGAACTGGAAATTCAAAATTCATCAATATGATTAAAAGCCAGAAATTTACTGCTTCCCCTATTCAATTAAACACAGACACACACACACATACACACACACACATACACACACACACTCCTTTAAAGTTTTTAAACACTATGACATATAGGAAATTTCACTTTATATGTTACTATTAGTATTGTTATTATTATGCAGGGAAGTTGATTTACATCACATTTTCTTTTACTTCAACTTAATTTTTGGAAAGCAACAAAACAAACCGAAGATTAACATCAGCTGTTTCAGGCTTCAGACAACACTGCTGCAAGCTGGAAAATACAGATACTAGAATTTACACCCTCCAGTTGTAAGCCCATTAACTCGTTTGGACAGCAAATATGCATTCTGCATACAGCTACGCTTAGAAAAATAAAGCATGCTGATAAAACAAACAAACAACAAATACCACAGTCTCCTATATATTAGCATGAGCTTTTTGACATAAAACACCGCTGGCCAGTCATATTGCCTATAAAATTTGCTCTACGCTAAGAATGCACTAAAATGTACCTTCATGAGCAACAGAGAAAACCAAAGGCATATATATTCTCAATTCTAGATATTTTCCAACTGTATCTTAAACTAGCTTTTAACTGGTTCAAGTGAAGATTCCTTTAACTTGAGGAAGAGCTCCACAGACCTAGGAGTTTACTAATACATAGTACTGAATACTGCCTTGGGGATGTACTTTTTTTTACCCTACTAAAATCCTCTATAAAGTTTATACCAATTTCTTGTCCAAATCAAGTGTTAGATATTGATTCCCAACCCTAGGCTTTCAATAGCACATTAGCTACAATTTTCTCAAAAGATATGACTAAATTTCATTTAAAATCCACCTATAGCACCTACACACAAAAGAAGAGTAAACACACCCCCAAAAGCAAATTTACCTTTAATTTTCTTTATAAAATTGAAACCTTATAAAAATTTCTTTATAAAATTGAAAACTTATAGAGTTTAAAATACACTGCCCAAGTCAGAAAGAGAAAGACAAATATCATACGATATCACTTATAGGTGGAATCTAAAATATGACACAAATGAACTTAGTTACAAAACAGAAACAGACTCACAGACATAGAAAACAAACTTATGTTTACCAAAGGGGAAAAGGGGTGGGGGAGGGTTAAATTAGGAGTTTGGGGTTAGCAGATACAAACTACTCTATATAAAACAGATAAACAACAAGGTCCTACTGTATAGCACAGGGAACTATATTCAATATCCTGTAATAAACCATAATGGAAAAGAATATGAAAAAGAATATATCTATGTATAACTGAATCACTTGCCGTACACCAGAAACTAACACAACATTGTAAATCAACTATACTTCAAGAAAAAAACCAAACTTTCCAATCAATATTAGCAGAATTAGAATTCACACGTGGACAAACAAAGCAAAATCTATCCCAAAAGATCGAGTCTCTGTTATGAAAAATCCAGTTACTCTGTGAGAAAAAAACAGGCTCATTAAAAACTGTAGGAATATTTTACTCTGCTTTATTTATACATGTATTTTTTTCTGATATCATAAAACTAGGTTAATAAAAGCTGCAATTGAATTCCTAGTCTCTGAAATAATATTATAAAGAAGTAGCATTTAAAAGAGATATTTCTTATGGTTCTAAAAAATATCTGCTGTTAATCTGACGTAAATTTTTACTGAGTCTTTCATAGAATGGCAAATTACAGAACATTTACAGAAAATAAGCATCACCTTTGAATAGGCTAAAACTGTCAGGAGTTAAAAGAATTCATAAATCTAATACAAAAGTAAAATGTTTAACTATAGATAATATAGATAAGGCAATAAATTATATTTTTAAATTTCTTAACTTTGAGTGACACAATGTAACCAAAAATAAGAAAAAGGCAAATGTACGGAGGAGGGTATGGAGGAAAGGTCAGGAGAACAATATTATTTATGGGAGTAAATTACAGATTAGAATTGAAATACAAAGAATTCAAGAAAATTAAGATGTAGGTGAAAAACCTATAGCCCCTCGGGTTGCATTTCACATACAAGTTGGTTATGTTCTTATGTGGCTAAGATAATATTAACTAACAGGGGTACATATTCATGACTGCGTAAGACCCAGTGATCAGAGCAGTTCTGACAAAGGAATCTCAGTTGAACAAAGTTAACATTCCATAAAATAGAATAGGAAAAGGAAAATCTGTTAAATGCATACCTAGAAGCCCTGTAATGGCCATATTGCAGAAATAAGAATTAATTGAAAGTATTTCAGTACTGATTCCTAGCTATCATTATTTTAAATGTGGCAGCTACAGTCAGAGGAGCACATGTGACAAGAGGTGGGGACAGAAAGAAGCAGAGGTCTACAGAATTGATTTCTCAGAGGGCTATAGAAAAAGAGCCACGATTTTAAAAAGGGGAAATTGATAGGAAACTGTTATGGATTCTATGCTGTACTTACATAGGGATCTTTGAAACTGAAAGCACCATATCGTCAAGAGTATCTGGATTTAATCCAGATATACTCATTAAACAGTTTTGAGAACCCTAGAAATTAAGAGCTATGAGCAACTTGTCAATAAGAGGCCAGGAATAGGGCCTTTTTAATTAAAAAGAGAAGTGATCAGCATGGCGTGGTGGAAAGGGCCCTGAATTCACATCTGCTTTGCCAGCTTCGCCACTTACTACACAGAACTTGAACACGGTGCTTCTGCACCAACCACATGATGGGGTAGAGTCCAGGCCACCACATTTCCTGCCACCTCTAAAATTCTGTATCTCTATGACCTCACCTCTACCTTGACCACCTTATGGGGTTTTGAGAAAATGAAATAAGATAAGCTTGTAGAGAAATTATTAAATTTTTTTTTAATATAGGGACTATTATTATGATCTGAAGTTGATGTGAATAAGAAAGGGAGGAATGTCTCAACTGCAAAAAGGTGGAGAAAATTCAGAGACCATATGATGGCTTGTGCTACTGATGTCTTCAGAAAAAGAAGTGACTCTGTTCACTCGGAAAGAAATCTGACAGCCATCTGAGACATGGTGTCCTTCCGAGGACACATATCTAAAAATCCTAGAACATAACAAAAGGTACTTTTGTCCACCAGCAACTCTGAGCCAAGCGCTGTGCTGAGCACTTTACATGACTGATTTCACCAGTTCTCACTGCACCCTTATGAGGTATGTGCTATCATGCCATTCTAATAGGTGGGGGAAAACACACTTAAAACATTTAAGACAAGGTCACCTAGCTAATATGGATTGGAACCCAGGTCTCCGACTGACACTAAATTATCTTGTTAATCAAATTATCAAATTAATTAATTATCAAATCAAATCAGTCTTGTTAATCTTAACTACCACATTATACTAATGCTGGTCCTCTCTGCACAAGCACTTCCCCTCTTTTAATTAACTTCATCAGGCCAATCAGTTAATTGGGTCAAAAAGTTAAGCTGACTTTGGATGCATATAGACAAAGCCCTGAATAAAAATATAAGTATAAGGAGACATATTCCTAAGAATCTGTCCTATAATTATCAGTCCTATGAAATTAGGATATTTGCCTTCTGGCAACAAGGACATCAATGGGGAATTTTTTAAAGGGAAAAGTGGGCTGATTATCACATAAATGCATTAACCATCAGAACTCAGATGGGATACAGCAAATCTGTAGCTTGTCCAGGAAATATATCTTACTGGTGTACTGTCTTTGGTAGAAGCAAAATACAACTGACTATAGACGATGATCCTTCATCATCTCTCTTCTACTACATTAGTAGAGAAAACATTTGCAGAATAACATTGAAAAGCTCCTACTGCACCTTTGTAAATAGAGAAAGAACTATTAATTTTGATTACCTGTTAGAACCCACTTATTTCTGCTACACCTCATTCAGAAGCTACTCTATTTTTCTCTGGATGGGGAGAGGCAGGGACAACATAGGAAGCATAGTAAGTTCCACTTCTCGCTAGATGTAATTCTACCAAAGAGACTTCTAAGAGTGGAAAACCTGGAAATGAAAAAGACCCTTCTCACAGCACTCAGTGACTAAAAGAGAGATACTGGGAGCCACAGAAAAGCTTCTTTTCTTATACTTTTCTGTTCAATTTTATACTCAACTATTCTGAATAGCAGAGATTTAGATTTTCACAAGCATGTGAACATTTTATAAATTGGTCCAAACCAAACACATGGCCAACGTTGGTAGGTCTTGGGGGGCACATTTGATGGTAACAGCCATGGTTTTTCCCATGTCATAGGATTCTGACAGCGCCTGCCAGTTTTGAACTGTATATTAGGCTCTGAAAAATATTTAACAGAAGCTCTTAAGAATATGAGTATTAACATTTTCAAGAGTGAGGAACAGAAGTGTTCAAATTTTGAAATCCAGGTTAGGACCAGGTATACTGTCAAAGGCCAGGATGCATGACAGAAATTGCCTACACCTCCCCAGAATACCAAATGAGACATTACCATGGATGATTTATGGAACTTCCTCTTTAGATCAGAAATACTTCCAAAACCACCTCCCCCTTGGTGCTTCAGCACTTCCAGTAAATGAAGTCAAAAGTGAAAATATACACAAATCCCTCCTTATTTTGACATTTCAAACCTCAATAAAAGCTTAGTTCCACACGGTGGCCTAAAATTAGACAAAGTTTAGTAGACTAAAGAAAGAGAAGGAAGTTTTTTGTTGGGTTATTTTTAAGATGCTTCAAAGCTTGTTCAGTCCTTTTTTGTAAATTTTAAGGCACAGTTTAGAAAAAGGAAACAGGTTCCTGCAGGGGCAAACTAAATTCCAAACTTCAGGGCTCAGAAAAGGGCTATCATCACTTAGCATCTGAAAGAAAAGCAATGGCTTCCAAATGATTTACCAATATTTGTGAAGAAAGGCAGGGCTTGGATTTGATCAGTGCAATCATCCCCATTTTGTGTCATGGAAGAGAGAAAGGAAAGAGAAGGGGGAGGGAAGGGGGAAGGGAAAGGAGAGAAGAGAAGAGAGAGAAACTGATTTGAAAGTCTTGAGTCAAGAAGGGATCAGAATCCAGAGAGATGCACATCACAACACCCTCACAAAGTTCTTCTAAACAGAGCTACTGTCCGCACACCAGAAGCTGATGGCATCAAAAACCTTCAGCACTATCTCCTGCCTAATTGAATTGGTGCATGTAATGGGAGGAAGCCGTTTCTCAGAACCGAAATAAGTGGTGCTGGGAAAAGGAGGAGGCCAAAAAGGCAGGCTGCAGACAAACAGAATTGGTGGAACAGGCACCCAGATTGTCCAGAAAGCAAATCCTGTTTAGCCCTTATCCATCCAGGTCACGGTGAAGCCTGTATCGTAGCAACTTGCGACTTTAAATACTACTATTCATTTGGTCATTAGTTTCTCTTGGTTCCTTTCACTTACCCCTACTATTTTTGATAGCCAAATCCTTAAATGAAAGCAGAGACTATGAGAATGTTGTCAAATTTCAATAATGCTCAAAGGAAGAAAAAAAAAAATCGCCAATCTCCTAATGGTTTGGTCTAACATTCTTTCTGGAGTTACCCAGTAACAGATTAATGTAGCTAAGCATTGTAACATTGAGCTGAAGTACTAAGAAAACATGCCTGAAATTTACAAGTAGGGCTCACTTGCTAGTTTAAAAAACAAAAAACATTAAAGAAACTTCCCACATTTTCACTGCCATGTTTCTTTATTTATTTATCTCTAATTTATTGTGGTGTCAAAGCCCATGTCTGGTCTTGGAAAAATTCTGGCACAAAATTGGCTTGTTATAGTACCAGACCATTAAAACTACAAAACCTCAATTAAAAAACTGCCAGGAGAGTTTGGTGCTCAGTACCAAAAATGATAAAAAGCCTGCCATGGGGAAGGAAAAGAATGGACTTAACTCGTGCAAGAAATCCAACTCTAAGTCATATAACTAAAATCCTTGATACAAGGGCAATCAAATATAGTCTACATTTTAAGTATATCATCCAACTCATATCCCTGGGTCCTGATTTCACACATATTCTGATTCCAAACTTTGTACCTAAAGGTCAGAAAGCATTTTGTTTATTTGTTTCAGTAGATGCCTCAAATCAGACCCAATCAGTTACATCACAAGATGTGTAAATGATAAAATCTGCAACAAATCCTGAGACACATTAGTTTCCACTCTGCCCTATTTGTGTCTGAATAAATGCAAATCATTCCTGTGATGTAACCATAAAAACGGGATATAGTATGTGTGTCTGTTTTACAAGCACAAGACTGCAAGCCATGAACTTGGCACTTTAAATTACAATTCTGACAGCAGCCCTACTTATGAAAATGACTTAGCCTCCAGAAATAATTCCATATCCCATCCCATGCCTAGCCCAATTCTGGTAGCACAGAAGTAAGAACTATCCGGCAAACGAAGGAATTCACCAACCTCATGGTGCTGGGGCGAGGATTCATTAGTCCAAAGTACCATGAAGATGGAACTATTCTGACTGGAGACATGTGGGGTGATTAAGACGGTGGCTTTGGAGTCACCTGACTGGTGTCAATTTTCCACTCAGAATATAGGAGGAATAAAAGTACCTCACTCAGAGGGTATTGTGAGGATTAAATGAAATAACTGACATAGAGGCTTAGAACACTGCCTGCCTGCCACACAGCAGCATTCAATGAACACTATCAATAATATTAAAACTCAATAGCATCATAATCAGAAATAGCCATCTATGACATTTTCCCTTTTCCTAAAGCTGTAGATATGCACGAGAGTTTCCCCAATTCCAGATATGATCCAAACAAATCAATCCGTCAGCAAGTATTTAATGAGTGCCTATGATCCAACGTTCCTAGCGCTCCTATTGACCTGCTCTCCTTACATGTAAGACAAGGAAGTCTTTTTTCATACAGGCAAATGGATCCTATAAAATAAAACATTAGTGGTGAACTTACTGATTTAGAAATACAGTATTTATTGGAAAACAGGGGAAGCGACCTGTGGCTTATTTTTGAACCACATTTAGAACCTTCTCTCCATTGATTGGGATTGACATATATACACTAATATGTATAAAATAGATAACAATAAGAACCTGCTGTGTAAAACTAAATAAATAAAATTAAATTTTAAAAAAAAAAGAACCTTCTCTCCATACCTGTAACCTGTACTCCAGGTTGTGAAGCCATGTGCTACCCAGACAGAGAGCAGAGAGGAAGGCAGAACTCCAGGAGTTGTGGCCCAAAGATCAGGTCCAACCCCACACCTAATCTTCAGGACTCCTGCTCTGTCTGCCTTGGCTTCCGAATCCCCCTCCTCTTCACCTTGCCTTCTCTTCACCTGCTTTCTCCTGGCCACAGAAGACCACCCAACCCCTTGACCCCCTCGCCTTGTCTACACCCCCTGACTCAAGGACTTTGAATTGATCACAGATTATCTGTTGGTTCCTCATGAGCCCGAATGCCTGACTAGCCACGATGCCCTCAAATTTGTAAAAGGCACCCAACTGGCCGTTTTTTACAGGTATCACGTATCATCTTCACAAAGAGCCTGTTACGTAGGTATTGCTACCCTTGTTTTACAGGCGAGGAAACACTTCCTGTACTTAACTTAAATAATTTATCTCCAGATGGAATCAGACATACAGGACTTTGAATATCAACTCAAGCACCAATTATTATGACCTTAAGTAATTTATTTAACTTGGAAAAGATACATATTAGGTATGGCCTGGTAGCAACCGTTAATGGTAAAACTGGCCCTAACTGTTAAAGGAAGGAAATTTTTAGGTACGCTGAATGACTGATGACTAACTTAGAAGAACAGGTTTCCATCCACCATAAATGCCCTAGAAGATTAATTACAAAATTCACCTACATAGCATCAACAGCAACAGCAGCACAGAGTTAAATAATTTGCCTAAAATCAAACAGTGCCAAGTGGCACGGCCAGGATTAGAACCCACACCATTAAGTTATTCTGTTTTAAGACCCAAGACTGAATGCATAATTCATATGGGGAAAACAAATTTTTTCAGGCAAAAATAAAAAAAGAAAGAAAAGAAATCTCTAGTATCTTGTTCTGAGTTCCCAGTATACATCTTGCTTTGCAGTACACCACACAATAGGTGCTTTTGTTCAACTCAGCAGAGCTATTTATATGTTGTAACTCTGGGTGCTTCGGGGGACTGCGTTCCTCCTTCTCTGAACTCTAAAGATGGTCACGCAGGAAAACTTCAAGAATAAGCCCCCTCCGTTTCGCTTACACGACCAACCCCACCAGGCCCCCCCCCCCCCACCTCTGGAGCTCAGAGCCCACCTGCACCAGGACAGCAGAGTCAAAGAGACGCGGCCGCAGCACTGCCTCGTCCAGGCACAGGGCGGGCACCGTCCCCTCTCGCAGAGACCCACTTCCACAAGAGGAAAAGGGAAATCGGGCTATCGGGAGCCTTGCCCTGGTTTTTAGCGGGCACGGAACCCTGGCTGGGGGAAACAGGGCCGTCTATCCAGCTCTAAAGTCTTGGAGACAGGGAGACGTGGGAGGCACCAAAGGAACAAGAACCAGAGGCAAGTTGGGGGCCATCGCTGCTTCCCTACACTCCCGCGGATAAGCAGAGTCCGGGAGGATGGGCCGGTCTGTGGTACCCAGTGTGCGAGGGGAAGGAACAGATCTTTCCGAGGCTGTTCTCTGACACTGCGGAGGGAGTGGGTGGCAATATTGAGTCTAAACGCAGCGCGTCTCCATACCACCACCAGGGCTCCTTACACTTCCCCAGGAAAACAAACTGCCTCACAGATGCATCGATTTCTGAGCTGAAATATAAAACGGGAAGAGTAATTTTTAAATTACGAAGGCAGCTATGGCAGTTGGAGAGGCAGCTGAGGGACGACGCTAGCAACCTGGGTGGTGTGCCATTTCAGCTCCGGCAACTTGCTCTCTTTGGAGGTGGCTATCCCACCGCGGGGGCGGGGGGCTACCAAGAGGAGGAGGGCTCAGGCCGGTCCCAGGGGATCAGAGAGCTCATTTCAAAGCGGCTAAACATACAACGATACTAGTTATGGCGAACATTTGTTCAGTGCTTACCATATGCTGAGCAATATGCTAAGCCCTTTACCTGAATTACCTCATTTAATTCTCATAACCGCCCTATGAGGTAGGTGGAGACGGCTACAGTGGACATTTTACCAGTAAGGCAACAAGGGCTAACAGAGTGAAACCAGCTCTTCACAGAATCCTTTTAGGGCTTCCATGCATTATGAAAGCGAAATGGAGCACCACAGAATGCCAAAGTGACTGAGCAGGGGTAGCCCTTGTGTTCTAACAGCAAAAACGTATGCAATCCCAGGGCTGACGATGGATAGCTGTGCCACCTTGGGCGTGCCACTTAACCCTTCTTTGGCTCCATTTCCTCCTCGGTAAAATGGGGATAATCGTACTGCTTCACAGGGTTGCTGAGAGGATTAAATGAGATAATACACGTAAAGCGCTTAGAGTCTTGCACCTTAGTAGAAGAATTACATAGGTATTAGCTGCCATTATTTTATTACTATCTCGAAGGAACATATTTTACCTGAAGGGCAACTACTTAATCTGGCCCAGTGCTCCTTCGCTGTCTACTGAGAGGCAGACGTTCCTCTCTCTGTGTTCGTTAATGCCCTGTTCACATATCCTTACAGCTCTTGGCACAACGTACTGTAGGTAGTTCACCTACAGCAGGTCACTGACACAGACGTCTCTTCCACGGACTGAATGGACAGGGATGTTTCTTAGCACAGCTGCACTCCTGCCGCCAGGACTGAGCCTGTCACACTGTTCTTAACTCACAGGAGTGGTAGTTAACAGTAGTAGTAATAGTTAATATTTCTGTGATGCGAGTTTTACACATGATGTCACATTTAATCTTTACAATAGTCGTAGGATGAAGGGACTATTTTGAACTCTACTTTATAGATGAGGAAACTGAGGTGAAGGGTAGCTGAGTCACCTGCTTCAGTTCCCGCAGCTGGTTGATGGCAGAGCCAAGATCCAAGGACAGTCCCACTGAGGGTTCCCAGCTTTGTCCTCTCTGAACCAATGTGTTCTACTGACTCTCCATAGACAACTGAAAGCATTAACCTAAGGAGGCATTTTATAATAAAAGTTTTCCGAGTATAAGTAATAAAATATAGGACTCCACAGTGAAATTAAAGGTAAATGAAGTACGTATTTTGGAGTACTCTAATTTGCCCATTTCATTCCCAATGTGCTTACGTGTGGTACAAAAAGCAGAAAACAGAACAGTAAAGATCATTGTGGGACTGAAAATGGGTCTAAAATGAGTAATCAAATAAATCAACAAGACCACTTCAGATTGCTAAAAGTGCTACGAAAAATATCAATATGAAGGCTGATTTTAGATAGCATGCTCCTCTACAGAGATATCATTTGAAATGAGAGCTGAAAGGTGAGAATAAGCCAGCCACAGGAAGAGCCAGGAAAAAAATGCATTCTAAGCAGACAACAAGGAGCAAAGAGGTTGACAGGTTCCAAAAATCAAAAGGAGGCCAGTGTGGCATCCAAGGAATCCGTGGTATAAAGTGAGGTTGGAGAAGGAGACCATGCAGTGTCTGTAGGCCATGGCAACAAGTTTGGATTTTATTCTAAATCCATGGGAAACCATGAGAGGTTTTTAAGCAGAGGGATGATAAAAAAACTAATTGAATTCTGTAAAGGCCATTCTGGCTGCCGTGTGAAGAAGCAAGAATGAAAGAAGGCGGAACACCCAGGATTATAGAAGTAGTCTGAGGAAGGATGACGGTGGTTTGAACTAGAGATATTCCCCTTTTCCCCTTTTGATTGACAAATTTCCACACAAAAACTGAAGATGTGTTTTATACTTATGCCTGCTGTTTATTCAAGTTCAACTTCTGGTGTCCTGAGAGCTCAAAAGGATCTTAACTATCTTCTTTAATGTCTTCATTGTACGTATGTGGAAACTGAGGTACAGAGAGCTTACTTACTCCACGCACGTAATTAACAGCAGACTTCACTCAAGATCAGACGTCAGGGGGCAAAAGCGTAATAAAACATGTAAACGTACGAACTTTTCTGTTGTTCCTAAGAAGCCTGCCAAGAGTCCATATTTGGCATTTGCAGCTATCCTTAGATTTAAGTCTTTTTAAAGTGCTTAAATCTCACGTTAATTCTTATTTGCATATTAAGTAGCCCACCACTCAGCCGAGACACGTAGATGGAGCCTACAGGGTTAAAAGAATGCAAGCAGAGTCAAGTCAGGCTACTGTGTCTTGTGTCTGGGAAAAGTTCATAAAAGCAATTTTTAACTCCTCTGTTTTCTTTCAGTTCCTTCCTTCGTGTTTATGTGCAAATTACACCTTACTGTCTAGGTTGCATTTTGCCACTTTCCTTTCGTTTCCCAAGGAAAGCTCCCCAAAGTGACAATGCTTTGGGGGGGGAGGACGGGGGGGGGCAGTATGAAGTTCCTCTGAGTTCCTGCTCTCTTCGAGCACGGCTTCTATCACACAATAACGTGTTATTTTGTTGAATTTTGGCATCCATCGAGCTTGTTTGGTCAGAAGCCAAAAAATTAGAGTGTGTCGGTCCACCAGTTTCTCAGCAGAGAAGCTCTCTTCTCACCCAGCGAGTGTGCTGTACCCTTGGCCTCTGGCCAAGAAGGGAAATCCATTTTACATAAAGAATGCACAAAGCTCAAGTGCTCAGAGACTTTTTACCTACTAAAATAACTTTATGGACAAACGCCAGTCTGCTAGACACATTCTGCAGGAACATTTGGCATGCAAAGCAAGGTAAAGTGCTCTGTGTAGGTAGCAAGTTTTTCAGCAGCGAGGAAATGGCTGAGCGTGCCCTCGTGGCGTGTCACGTGCCCGGCCCGGCCGGCGTGATTGGCTGCGGCCAAGTAAATACAGCCGCCATGTAAGGAGCCCAGCGTCGCCCGGCGCCGGCTTCTTAAAATGGCGGCCGAGCCCGCACCACGAGAAGCCGGCCCGGCTCCCGGCTTCTCCCCTGTAAGTTTTCTGTTTTTGTTTTTGTTTTTCACGAAACCTTACGGATTTGAGTAGAAACAGATTTCTCACAACTTGCTTCTCCGGCTCGATTTCACAGTTCGGCATACACTCGGGCTCTGTCAAAAGCTTGACAATGTTCCAGGGAAAATATTAACTGTAAACCTTCCAAGAGGAATTAAAGGAGCAGGCAGAAATGTCAGGACACCCTCCCTTCAGAAGGCACACCCCCAGGTTGCGCCTGGATACGTTTGGGAAAGAAGCACGTGCAGCCTGAGCTCCGGCGACCTCCAGGATGGTCCCACTTCACCAAGTCACTCTGTGGAAGGGGAAGCAGGGGTGGGGGGGGGGGTGGCGGGAGGACACATCCTCTTTGGCGAAAAGGCACGGAGGTCTCTCATTTTCCCTCTCAGGCCTGACCAGTTGAACACTGCACACTCTGATGTATAAATATTTGCCTCTGGCTAAAGTTCAAGCAGCCCTGTGTGGCTGCCAGACACAACAGAAAACCAACATCCAAGGGAAAGTGTTTACTGCCGTGGTGGCCAAAGGAGCAACTGCCAGCAGAAGAGCGCATGTGATTGGCCAGGCCTGCCTGCGGTGTTATCCTAAAGCACCTGGCCCCTGGCCACTGGGCTGTTCCCACCCTTTTGGTGATGATTCTATTCTTTAATGCACAGCCTCGCCACAGTTAATAAAAGACCGATAGACATGCTGATGGTTTTAACACGTGTTCCTCCAGAGAGAGGAGCCTGAATGAGCCAAACCACCCATATACCTGCTACCACTGCTGCAAAACAAGTGTCCGCTCCTTGAAGCTACCTCGGCAGGGCCTGTGACCTCTTCACACAATCCCACCTCACCAAACCACGGGGCATTTCTCGGGTCCAGTGACTCCTGCACACCTCCCAATTCTCATCCCTACCTATTCTATCGTTAAATTCCTCAATCATCATCATTTGATGAATTGAAGCATCTTTGAAATTCCTGCAAGAAAATAAATTAGGAGAGACCTCCGATAGATAGCTGCAATCGGATATTTTAAATAAACCCATGCGTCCTTCAAATTCTCTCTCCGAAAACCAAAACATAACGTTAGTTACGCTATTTTACCGGTACCATAGTTCTGAAACAGGTAGAAATGAAAGCAGCTGCCCATCAGAAGATTAAGATCTCTAATTGGGATAAAGGGACTGAATGAGAAAAGGATCTTGAAGAAAATCTTTTCAGAGAAGTTATGAATTCATAGTTTATGCTAAGCAAGCAGCTAGCAGGGCAAAGTCTTTTCATGGTTTTCGGTTTTCAGTAAAGGCAGCCTGAATACAACCAAGTTAAGTCGCCATATTTTTAAATCACTGTCATCCATATAACATTTCTATTTCATAAACAGTAATGCATGAATCAAACTTTTCCTCAGTGCTGCAAACGAAATGTTTGTTTAGTTGAACTGAAAAGTTACACAGAAAATGGGATAAAAAAAAATCAGAATATGAGGATAAGAGATTCTTTTAAGTAAAATTTTTGATAGAACAATAATTTAGGTAAAGCAAGCCAAGCTGTTATGATTTCATCTGTTTCAAATAAAATACACATTTGCTTAATTGAAACATTTGCTGTTTGTTGAAAATAAAGAAAATTTTACATCCATGCACAATTTAGAGTTCTAACTTTGAAAATTCTTCAAGGTCCTGAATCTTGATTGATCTTGGGCTTAAAGAAATTTCTAAATTTGAATTTGTTGCAAAACTAAGATAATGTACCAAATAATTCCATTTTCAATTGTTTGTGAAACTTTAACGACTACCTAGGTCTTGTCTAATCTAATTCTTAACCAAATGTGTCAGTATGGTTGATCTGTGCTCAACCTCAGAAGCCCAGGACTTATGGTATCAAGTTTGACTTCCAAGAGATCCCAGCGAATCATGGGCAAGAGGATCACAGAGGAATGTTCTGTTCCCAGCTGTGAACAAGACAGAATTAACTCTGAGACGCATCCTCCTGCTGCCCTGGTGGACAGAAAAGGTCAAGATGGGTTAGCTCTTATAGTTTTAGTACCAACCGTCAAAACAACATGCATGTTAAAAATAGATTGTCTGTAGGCAACAAATGCAGAAAGAATTTAAAATAAAAATAGTTTTAATATATTTAAATTTCAGCTTCACGTATTTTAAAGACTGTAAGATGAAACCAAGGAGAAAAAGGACAGAATGATAATTTTCCCAAGTGCATTAACTTCACAAACTTTGAGTCTTAATATTTTAAAAACAACCATTCTGACCCATGGATGACACTTTTCTTAGGAAATTCCTTGGATTCACAAGTAATTCATTGGGAATTAAAGCACAAGAGACAAATTTACCACTTTTATTTGTTTATATTTTGATAACTGCATTTTTCTCAGCTCAATTTCTATGGAAATAAAAATACTGTTTACTGTCAGAGGAATTTCTTTATCTATCAGTGGGGAATAGAGTTGAAATATTATGAGGGTTTGTTTTTTTTTTTAATGCAGTGGAATAATCAAGGCATTCCAAGGTGCCATGATACATCAATTCTATCACAACCATGTAGAAAAACAGGGGCAACTGCTGTTTTATACGTAAGTAGGTACTTAAGACTTATCAGCAAGCAGCATGTTTAATAAAGTCTGTGGCATTTGTACGATAAAATGTGAAAACATTAATAAAACTGAACTGGTGATAAAATTCCATCTTATAGACTTTCACAATGAACAAAAAAGTACCTTCTAAATAAAAATAATGTCACAAATGTAATATTCCTTTTAAAAGCTGCTGAATGCATCACTTTACTAGGAAAGGCTTAGCTATGTTATTTGCAATTCCCTCATTGCACAACAATGTACATTACTGTCTGTAAGCTCTAATTTGGCATGGCGCATCATTAATGACCTGAATGGTGGCTGTTTCACACATACATATTTAATTACAACAGCTGAACAAATTACATATTTATGCTTTATAAAGGGGATTGCCAGTCTAATTCATTTGCTATGCATGCAGGTACAGGACTCCATCTGCAACATCATCTGCATAACAAGAGCTAACAATTATCCATTGTACACCAAGTAAGCATATCTGGGGAAACCTGTAAGAGCCGCAGTCAAGTTAACCATTTCACTGCCGCAGGCTCTGCATTTTTTCCAGGGGGTGGAAATCCTTTACAACAACAACTGTAGCCCTAACATGCCTGACCAGTCATTTAACAGAATCATTCAATCCTCTCATCCATTCTAATTTCCGCTGGGTTTAAGATGAGAGAGAGAGAAATAAATACTCTAAATCCCACACTATCCAGTAAGGTTGTACTTCATGCGGCTTCTTATAGAAAGAGGACGTTTTCTTCTGAGACTTGCAGCCCCAGAACTCAAGCACTGGTCCTTAACAGCCCAGTAACAGCCTTCTGCCAAGATGTCAACAGGGCTTATCTTCAGCCAGGATAGAAGTTAAGTCTTTGTTACCACACCCTCCATCACACCATAGCCCCGGGTGTTTATAGAGGATGGGCCTGAAGAACTTTCTTAAAAAGAAACACACTCTGAGCCCCTTTTGAGAGTCCCAAGCCCTCTGCTGAGCCATTCTTATCATCAATATACTTTCCAGATAAGCCACAACTAAAAGCTACTATTCCCTCTTTTGGTAATAAAGTCCTATTCACCAATGCTGCAACCTCATCTTAAATGGCTTCAGGACTTTCGTATGTTTAATTTAATATATCCAATGAGTAATATAAATATTCTGGACCATCACTTCTACTTCGAAACCCAAAGAGGAAGAATTAAGAGTCAGCCAATCAATAGTGAGGTTTCCCATTATCATTTAAGGCTCTTGCTAGGCAATAAAGAGGCTCCATGGTGATGGCCCCTAAAAGCTCCTTACGGCGTCTTTGCCTCTTCAGGCCGCAAAATCAAAGCATGAGTCAGAGGTGTGGGTTTTTTAATGTTCCCTCTTGAGTGATGGAGTTCAAGCCAGGGGCTGACTGGGTGGGTGGGGTGAAGGCACGGAGTCCTGGGCATGGCGCTGGATGTGAGGGTGTACAGCCAGGGCCAAGTGTTCTCCTCCTGGAATGTGACTCCCGAGGAGCCAGGGGGTACTGAAGGGTGGATACCAAGGGGGGCTCCCAGCCATCCACGCAGTTCTTGGCCACATTAGGGCCAAAATCACATGTGGAGAGAGGCCTGATTCACTTGACATGGAAGAGTCAGCCTCTGGTCAGAAACCAAAAACAAACTGAGAGTGTGAGAGATGAAAGCCTTGCTGACATCTTCTAAAAAGGCTGATGGACCTCTAGAGGAACCAGTGCTTGATCTACAGGGTTGCAAATCCAAATCAACTCTCACCAGAAAAGAAATCGGCACTTCACAGGGAGCTACTGCAAATACAGTCTCGCTCTGGTGCAGAATTGGGGTTACCAGTTCTCAGTTGGTCAGAAACCACATTGAGAAGGAGGGGCCTAGACAAGGTTTGAATTCACTGACCTTTGACTTCCAAAGTGTCAGGATATTTGAGGATAGGCTTCCGGGGGGGTATTAAGATGGTATTCACTCTCCAGGAGCATCACATAAGGCAAACAGCTGCCCTCCAAGTTCCACTAGCACCTAGCGCTCCATCAGAGGCCTCGATCAGGGGCACCAATGTTGCATATTGCTTTATAATTTACAAAGGCTTTTACGGACCCTGTAAGGCAGCTATGTCCACTTTATAGATAATAAAACTGAGGCTCAGAGAAATTAAGTGATTTGCTAACACACATTTAATAAGTGGCAGAAACTGGGACCAAAGCCTGAGACTGACTGACTCCAATTCCTGAGTTCCTCCCTTGGGGCTAATCCCAGCTTCACTGCCTCCCCTGCTGCCTTGCTTGGCTCATACGAAGTGTCAACCCTCTAGTCCGGGTGACCGGTCTAGATGCACCTTTATCAGCACAAGTGTTGGCTTCAAAAGCAAATGTAGGAGAAACTATGGGTGCCTTTCACATGCTGCCCGTCTCACCCTGGGGGTCGCCTACTGCTGGGGCGGACAAGCTTTCCCCTCTCAAATTCAAACACCTGAGTCCCTCTGCCTCGGGGCTTGCTCTGTCCACAGGGCAGAGAGGAACAGGCTGGAAGTGCAGGAGAATTAATGTAACCAGGAGCAACCTCAACCAATGAAGGACAAGAGTTGACCCTCGGTGAGACAAGCATGAGGCATGTGCTCCGGACTCTCAGTGGGGGACCCCCAGCGATTGAGGCCCAACTGTTCACAGGGATAATCTGCTCATTAAGGCGCCTTTTGTTGGACTTACTTCCTCCCCACACTTCCTGGGATCACCTCCCAAATAAACTACTTACACCCAAAACTCTGTCTCAGGGTCTGCTTGGGAGGAATCCCAAACTATAAAAACAAGCATTAGCACCATTAGCAACGTGAGCTTGGCCTCGGCGTCCACTGCTAACTGTAACCTCATACCCGTATTCTGCCTCGATTAATTTGTTAGCAGAATGTTATGTACACTCTGCAGCATCCTTCAAACGGTGGGTGACGCCAGTAAAGCTGCAGCCTTGCCAGAGGATGGTCACAGAGGCAAATGTTGGAGATGCTTGGTTTTGAATCCTGATTCAGCCCTTCTGGTTATGTATTCTTCAGCAAGTTATTTAATCTCAGTAATGACCAACTCGTCCTATGAGAAATGAGGATAATGACTCCTCTATCATGGTAGAATTGTAAGAAAAATATAGAGCGTTTGTAAAAGCACCTAGAATATATAGCCTAGGTACATAAAGGTTCATCATTCTCATCAGCATAGAATTAATTATGAAGCCAAAAGGATGCCAATATAATTTGGACAAATGTTAAAGAGGAAAAAAAATGTCTGATGGTAGGATACAGTAACAAACGTTTTCTCCTACTGTTTTGTCTATCCTCTGGCCACCTTTAATTAACCAAGCATAATTCGAATGCTTAGCAAATTAACTCCTTTGCTGGTGTGGGTGATATCACCCTAAAAGTTATGGGTGATACTCAGTACCAGCTCTCTGTAAGTCAATGCCACAGGCACCTCAGCTGACCTTGGCAACTTTTAAAGTACAAAGCCATCCTCTACTGCACTTCTGCCTTGATCCCTGGCGATCTAGGGGAAGTGGGCAGAGGGAATAACTAGGAACCCACGTTAAGATAAATGAGCTCTTGCAAGGTGCCATATACCAATTCATGCGCTCAAAGGAAGAGATGAATGGTGCCTTGAAAGAGCTGATTTACAGTCTAAGGAGAAAGCCTCCTATAGATCTTCATTAAGAATGCTAACTTCCCAAGGTTGATTTGCAAGAGTGGCTACTGTGTGGGACAAAAGACAGAAAATAAAGTTTGCAAATGTCAAGGTCTTATAGAACCAATAATAGAGATGGTTTATTAAAGCTCCTCTTTATTCACGATGGCTTAAATTCAAGGAGGGGGATTATGGAAAGGGAAGTCTGACTAGCTTAAAAATCAAGAGACTTGTATATAATGCATGGCGTTCCAAAACACACACATAGAGGATACAAAACATTCTTACTATATACACTATACTACATATAATATAACCCTCTTTAATGATTCAGAACATACCTGAGGATCACCGCACAGGGTTATTTTCTCCATGCTTCAATATTCTGGTCTTTAGAATTAGTGGTAACAACAGTGAGTTGTAAGAATTAAATGAGATAATGTACACGACATCACTAGGTCAATGGTATTATACGGATATTACTTTTTTAAAATCAGGGTTATTATTACCGTCATCATGAATTCACTAAGTACTGTTTAAGATACATATAGAAAGTATAGGAGGTTGGAATAACTTGACACTATAACATGCATTTGAAGTTATTTTTGAACTAACTCCTCTTAAGCTTCTTTTGAACTTTCTCATAAATAGAGAACTAAATATAGATGGGGAGAAATACAGTTACTTCTGCTTTTCCAGTTTTGGTATGCCCAATAATTGTCAGAGTTCCCTACAGAGGATTTAAAAGGTTTGTTTGGCTATGGAAATGTAATAATACAACTATCTCTTGAATAAATGGATTTTTAAAAATTATTTCATTGCAGTGTGATCCTGCTTTTATTTTTAAATGCATAGAAGGAAAGAACGGAAGAAAAAATGAAAAAAGGCAGAGTTAATTTTAATATTCACCTATGTATTTTTTTCTAGATGTTCTATACTGCAGATAGTACGTATTTACAATTAGAGGTAAGTTTTTTTAATATCAACACATTTTATATGAAAAAAAGCTTTAAATGAAAGTAAGCAATTAGAAGGGAGAAAAATCCATGATTTTATCTCTATCCTATTAAGTATCTATTGAGATGAAAAGAGGAACTCGGTAGGACTACTTTTAAAGGGAGATTTAAAAGGCCTCTGCCATTCACTAATTCATGCCTGCCCCCTCATCCTGCAAAGTTTAAGACCCAACTTAAAACAGTAACATTTACAGTAAAAACGATGGCAAAATTTACAAAGGGGAAAAAATTATTAGCACCTGGGAAGGTGTCACTCTGGCCCTTGTGATAGTACTACACCAGCCTCCACGCAGCTTTCCACTCTGAGGCCACGGCAGTTAGCCATGGCCTTAGAAAGTTGCATGCAGCTTCACACGCCCCAGGCTGAACCAAGCACCACTGCTGGAACACACCCTGCTCTCTGCAAGCTCTCCACTTCTCTTCACACATGCTACTCTTTCTATCTCCTCCCCAAAACAACCCTCTGCCTCTTAACTTCCACTCACTCATCCTCTAAAACTCAGCTTAGAGGAAACCTCTCTCAGAAAGATAGTCCGGAATACTCTGCATTTAAGTCTATCACAGATCAAACTTTACTATATTCGCTTTTCTGTCTCTTCATTGGGCAGTGAGCTCCTTGAAGACAGAAACATGCCTAATACGTGCATGGCACATAGTAAGTGTCATAGATTGTTGAATGAATAAGTGAGAAAATGACTGAATATATAACTGGAACCTAAGAAGGAAACAGTCACTTGACAGAAGGTAATCGCATAAAGATGTAATTACCTATGAAATAACTGACTTACAAAGACAATGTCGTGTAGCAATAAATGAACGTGCGAATCCTCTGCATAAATACTGACCTACTAGAACAAGGCTTTCTGTCACATGGGTTTTTAATACCGTCTTTTTTTAGGGGGAGGCAGGGGAGGAGATAAGGTATCAGAAGGATTCAGAAAAACCATGACTAAATACTACCTGGTGCCCTCCTCTAACAGTTATAATGGCGGGGGGAAATGCAGTTAAGAGTTTTTCCCATCTGTAGTTGTATGACATTTCTCAGAATCTTGAAATAATGATACATATCAACACAGAAAGGCTTAGTTTAAAAGTCAACAATCAATAATGTCTTGGGGACTGGTCTGTTAATACCCAATACATGCCAAGTCTTGAGATATTTTTTGAAACCCTTTACACCCACACTGGGGAGGAGGCCACACTTTCGAGAATACCAATCCTCAAACACGTTCCAGCTACAGAGGGTGCTTCTCACTGCATGCCAGGGTGCCCCTCAAAAGAACAAGTTATTCCTTGTCAGTCCCCTATCCAAAGTTCATCCCCAAATCCTAACTTTAATAATTCAAAGCATAACTTCAGCTCCATCACAGTGGCGCAAACGAACCTTCTCAAAGACGACATCTGTATCTATCTTCCTCACACCCTAGGCACCTACCACAGTGCCTGGCACACTGCAGGCACTCAAAGGTTATGGAATAGAACCAAACCAATTTGCCCTTCCATGTGGGATCAAAGGCAGAAACACACTCCTTCCCTTCTTCTCAGTTTTCAATGCAAATGGCAGGTGCCTGGCTACTCACTCGTTTTGGACCACAAGGTAGCAGCTTCATTCACTCACTTCCTTCTCCTCATTCCCCCACCCCACTGCCAGACGAAACTAGGAGTACAAATTCTTCTACAAGCTGTGGGTATACCATATCTCTGTCCTTGTACCAGAGTCACAACAGAGTGTGGAATCCCCCAACCCACTCCGTTAAAGGTCCATTTCATTTTCGACCACATGGAAAACAAAAGAAACGTTCTGCTTTGTGAAGTGTGTAGATATGTGTGTTGCTTTCTGAGCACGTAGCACTGCCTGGGTGAAGCCTCCTCACAGCTTTGCAAACTACCCTGGCCTGCTGAGAGGGCATGTGTTTCAAAATTGAGGAAGGCTGGGAAGAGGGACTTCTGCAAGTACCGTTAGCCATAGACCTCTCCATGTGCATAACGCCCTCACCTCCTAGGTTGTCTTTTCCTTGAAGACACCTCACATTTGAGAGGGAAAAAAATGAGAGACAAAATGAAGTCTGATAGAAAATACAGCAAACAGTGTTTCCAGTGGAGAAAACGGCCAAATCCCAAAGCCATCCCTCTCTCCATCGACTTCTCTCATCAGCTCTGCCCTAATCATCAATCTCTAACACAGAATAATGTTTATTGAGAGCATACTGAGTGCCGGTCACTCTGCATCCATTACCTCACTTAATGCTAATCCCCTAGGCATCACCCTTATCTCTGCTTGACAGAACAGAAACTGAGGCCGAGAGAAGTCAAGTCTCATGTCCAAGGTCACCCAGCTGGAAAGTGGTGGCGCTGGGCTATCTGGCTATAAATCTGATATTCCTTCCATGGCAGGCCATCACCTCGCATAGGAAATGCTTAGGGACATCTTCACAGTCCTGCCCAGAGAGGTGAGAGAAAGGAAATAAAGGAAGAGTAAGAAATTGACTGAGGGCAAATAAAGCAATCCCTTACTCTTCCCTGGAGGGTAGATTTGAGGCCCCTATAAATGGAAAATGACTGCTTTTCCACCTCACACCTCAAACTCAAATACTAAAAACATATGTAGTGATACCACCTTTCTGATGTATAATGTGTATCCTCCAAGGACCCCGCACAGAAATCACTTTTCTATCATCTTCACCATAGATCTGCAGGAAGGCCACGGCAGATGAGAGATGATCATCCTTGGCGAGATTAAAAGTGAGTTCTCAGGCATGGAGAAGTTAAGTGACCTGCCCATGATCACACAGGGAGTGAACCAGGGCAGGTGGCCAAGGCCCCTGACCCCCTTGGTCTTTTCTCATTTTACTCTTGAGCCAGTACAGCTCTCTCGGATCTGTTTCTCCCAGCAGATTTCCGTGTTCCCCAGCAAGAGCTGCCAATTTTTCTTTCCTAGATGAGCAATGAACCTTCCAAGGGTATCAAAACAAACAGTGGAAAGAGCACTGGCCTTTGAGCCAGAATAAAATCTAGGGGGCTCGCGTCCCAGTCATTTACTAGTTGTGAAACCCTGGGCAGGACTTAGAAGCACTTGAGTTTCAGTGCTTCATCACAAGCCTCATCTGTGACTTGCAGGTGATAACACCTGCCCTCTCTACCTCATGGAGTTGTCGGAAAAAAATCAAATGAGAGAATGGATGTGAAGTTCCTTATAAAACTGCAAATACTAGACAAATAGAAAGGATTATTATTTTTGGATTCGATAGACTTTCTCAATTGAACGAAGCCCTGTGTAGCTGGGTGGTCAAGTTATGTTAAAAATAACCAAGAAAAATGTTCTGGTTCCTGAAACAATTTTACCAGCCTGCTTGCTCCCATGAAAGGATGGACACTGGTTGTAAAATGAATTAAATCAGCACTCTTTGCTGTCTTCAGGACATAAGTTGTAACTGGCTGAGGACAGGTAGGGGAATGGCCGTTTTCAAAGGCATACATACCTCTGACTATAAAAAGCTGACCTTCTCTAGTCTAGAACACAGGGCATGGGGCAAGATGGAAAAACAAAGGGGACGTCTGCTGGTTTTACAGCAGGAATTATCCCATACGGGCTGCCTTATCTCCAACAATGGTTGAAAGAGCTCATCTGCTAAACTCAGCTTCTTGTTAAATATTTCAAAGATGCTAATGGAACCAAAAGATCAACTCCGTTATGCATCAACAGGCTGGCTTTATCCTAAAACCAATTATAAATAAACTTCTAAATACAGCCTGCTTTAAATATGTATTTAAAAAAACATATCCCACCTTCATGCCATCCGTCCCCAGCACACATCTGACTCATCTAAAACCCTCTGTCTTCGGCGACCCAGTCCCGTGCCTCTGTGACCATTCGCCTTCGGAATCATGGCTAGTCCAGCATTATTTCTAATAACTTCTAAAGGTTCCTTTCTCTTCAGGAAGCAGAAATTCACTGTCAAACACACTGCTTCCATTCACAAGATTATTTATGGCACTGATAATTGAATTCCGGTCACATGACTAAGGAAGACTGGGTTCAGAGGGAAAAGAACCCAACCATAATTTCTAGAGAGATCCATAAATTACTGCTTTTCTCCCCTGGAGGTTGAAGTCCTTGGAGTTCTATGGATTCTTCCCTAGCATTTATTCTAAGTTTGGAATCATCACAGAAATTCCTCTCTCCGCACACAGTGACAAAGCTGCTAAGGTAAATCCTTTGAAATTACCCTTTGCACCAAGCCCTGAAATCCCCTAAGGGGTGCAGAGGAAATCCTCTCTTTTGCAAGGATCAAATACTGCTGTCTCCACTAGGGCACACAGCTCCTAAGGGGACAGCAACTTAGAATGAAGGGTCTAACCCTTTTCCAGTGTTGTCCTTCCCCAGCAAAAGCACAGAGCCACACCAGCACAGGACCACGGCCTGGTGGCCACAGTGAGGTGCAGTTTCTTATTGCTTCTCAAAATAGATCAGCAGGGCATTTCCCTCATTTCTGTAAAGACGACCTACCAAAAATCTTTCCTAAAAAGGAACTCCTCCTCCTCCTCCCAAATCACATATTCAGTATATTAACAAAGACGGGGCTTTTAATGATTCAGTGTAACCTGCATTACAGATAACATTTATCTCTTACTATCCTTTGGTTCAACCAGACAAGAAATGTCACTATAGTTATTTTAAACATACTTTCAAATTATGTTTAAATTAAAAATACAATGAAGAGGGGCTTCCCTGGTGGCGCAGTGGTTGAGAGTCCGCCTGCCAATGCAGGGGACACGGGTTTGGGCCCTGGTCTGGGAGGATCCCACATGCCGCGGAGCGGCTGGGCCCGTGAGCCACAATTACTGAGCCTGCGCATCTGGAGCCTGTGCTCCGCAGCAAGAGAGGCCACGATAGTGAGAGGCCCGCGCACTGCGATGAAGAGTGGCCCCCGCTTGCCACAACTAGAGAAAGCCCTCGCACAGAAACAAAGACCCAACACAGCCATAAATAAATAAATAAATAAATATTTAAAAAAAAAAATACAATGAAGAGTGTCAGTCTGGATGGAACATCAAACATTTTTTTCCCCTCTAAGAAACGCCCTCTTAAATATATCACATTTCCATTTGCTTGGCTTCTTACTTCAAGTAGACGGGTTAAACACCATCATCCTATTGTAATACCTTTAGCCTGGAATAAATTTAGTATCTTGAAATTTTTTTTCCACAGTCCCTTTTATTTAACAATTTCAGAGAACATAATAAACAGTGTTTGATAAAAGATTGGGAATAAAAGGAATTGAGAGAGCAAATAAATCTTCCAAGGTTACAGAGCCAATCTGGTATCCATTCAAAGGCCTTATACTAAGTACACAAACTAGCAGCCGTGTGTGCTTGCACACACAAACACAATCGCAGGGCAAAGGTAAGCAGTAGGTTAGCAACTTAGCGTTATTTTCTATAAACTTTGTCTTTTCTATTTAGGAAAGAATACCTCTTCTTTGTCTTTTTCTCTCTCTTTCTCTCTATTATGAAACTGAAACAGAGTCCAATAGCTATTTTTTAAAAAAACAACAACAACAAAGTCTGCTTCTTCACAAGCTTATCAAGACCAAACACCTTTGTGGCATACCGTCACTGATGTTGACACGGCTTGATGATAAGTGTCCAGCCGTTAAAAAGGCAGTGACACTAATTTTTGCTCTGCTCAGACCATCATCTAAAGTGCCCAAGTA
Organism: Balaenoptera musculus; assembly: GCF_009873245.2. Classification (NCBI taxonomy): domain Eukaryota; kingdom Metazoa; phylum Chordata; class Mammalia; order Artiodactyla; family Balaenopteridae; genus Balaenoptera; species Balaenoptera musculus. The sequence goes on along the minus strand of NC_045785.1, from coordinate 52,175,164 downwards.
AAGAAATACTTCCTAGAGCACTCAATGAAGAACACAGTTTTGCAGGAAAGTTCAAAATATTACTGATAGTTATCCTTGTCATTTAGACGGCAATGTGGGGTGAGGGGATACTCTTAGGCAAAGAGTACAGGTTAGGTTACAGTCTTAAACATCCAGAAATCCTACACTGGCTAGAGTACAGGGAAAATGCCAAATGCTATGACCAGGGCCATTCTCTGGCAAGCTGGGTTTCTAGGCCTGTCCTAATAATGTAGCTCTTCGCCATCATTTGCCCAGAAGCCCTACAGCTTCTTGGAGGTCATCTCAAGTTTTACTCTAGATTCACATTTACAGATGTTCCTCCTCCCCCATCTAGGTAAAAGGAAATTCTGGGACACTACTACGGATTGGAGCAGCTGTGAACCTGTCCAAATGCCACCTGCATTTTAGATCCTTCAGGGAGACAAGTGTGAACTTACTCATTCACTTAACCTCTCTGGGGTCATGAATGCCTTTGGAAACTTGATGAAAGCTACAGCTGACAGGGCCCAAAAGTTGAAGTCAGTCAGCTATCTATGCAGGAGGATCCCTAGGGTAGCTTAATGGGGTAGGATGAGGAAGCCAACATGGTATCCGCCAGTACTCAATAAAATTCTGATTGCCTGACCCATGCTGTCACCATGCCTTCCAAGAAAAATAGCAAATGCCCAAAGAGTACATGGCAGAGGTAGTGGAAAAATCTTCCTTTATATACCACAAAAAAATCACAGTGTAATTGCAAATGGCGTAAATAACACTGCTTACATTCAGATCCCAAAGACAAAAGCTAATCCTTCTTGTTCAAATTCAATCAGAAGAAAACTGATTTAGTCAACCAATTTGACACCATGAAGATTTACTGAGCAGCTACTATGTGCAAGAAGCCAGGATTTTCAGAGGACACCAAAGAATCCTAAGACTGTTTCTATCCGTCGGGAATTCAGAGCCAACTTGGGAAAAGAAAAGACCAAGAGGTATTGACATCACAGGCCATGTTTCAAACCTTTGGTTTCTCCAGTAAATAATACACATCTGGCAAAAGCAGGCATTTAGTAAATGTCTGTTGGCCCCCGAACACTACTAAATATGCAAATACCTAAACGGCAAGGCAGAAAAACAATATACGGAGCCCAACCACAAGGTAGGTACAGGAATTGTATTGGAAAGCGTGGACCCCTTTCCAGAATAACCACGTCCTGTTGGGGAGTCCATGAAGACTTCAAGGAAGAATTGGCACTTAAAATGCAGATTGAGGATAGACAAGATTCCTTTGGACAGAGATGTGAGGGTAGAAAGAAGAGCATTCCTGGAGGGACGAACCGAGAGAGCACAGCGTGAAAACTGTCCTAGAAACACACAGCAAGTAATCACGTTTGACTGGAACACAGAATCGTTTTGGGGGGTGAGGAGATAAATATTTGGAATCCTCTATTCTGTGCTTCTTACACAGCTGGAAAAACCAGGCTTCAGACTATCTATGTTGCTTTTCAAGCTTGGGGGAAAAAACTTGGGAGTATTTATCTAAAAGCTTTAAAGAGCCACTAAAATTACCTTTTTTTTTTTTTTTTTCTTTTTTCCCTTTAGGGAGGAATCGACTCAATTTTGTAAATAAAAGATCTCCTTAAACAGAGTCAGGGCTAAGTTTAACAAGTTGCCATTTTATTCGTTTAGGCTTCCCCCAAACAGGCCTGATATGAGGAGTAAAAGAGTCACAGGTTTGTTCTTTGTTTTTTGTAGCCACATCTTGTCGCCAACAAAATTAGGATAAGACAGACTTTGTTTTCTAAACAAACGTGGGGCCATCCATAAGCAAAGGAAGCTAGTCTTGCTGCAAAAAAAGAAAATGCTGATAAGTGGGTAAAAAAAAAAAAATGTTTAACAGCCATTAATAATTAAGCTTTCAAAAACTGTGATCAAAGCTTTGGGCTTAGAGAAAACACCAAAACTGCTATAAGCTAGGGCTTAAATTTTTCAACCTCTAAAAAAAGAGATATGTAACCTCCATCCCAGAGGCTTGCACTAGTCCTAGGATATCACAAATTTAATGTCATTTTAAAGAACTATAACAAGAGAAGCTTTCGCTGACTATCTTCAAGAATCATGGCCACAGAAAATGTTGGGTCCATAATCTCCTCCACATATCTCCAGTTTGGGAAACTAAAACTATTCCTTAAAGGGATCTCAAAAAATTATTTTTTTGAAGGCTCACCCAGCTGTGTATTTAGTTTGAATTTATGTTATAAATAGTGCTCTTTTATTTTTATTTAATCTTTAAAATTAAAAAATAAAAGTGCAATTTACTTCAGTATTTTTTGTGTCAAACACTATTATCTTTCCAACTATATCTCTCAATATATACCTATAATAGACATGTACACACAGTAAACATCTACTTAGGCAGAAGTAGATGTACCTGAAATTAGCTGCTGTAGAAAAATAATATAAATATAAGTCAATTCTTTTTTTTTTTTAAATAAATTTATTTATTTATTTTTGGCTGCGTCGGGTCTTCGTCGCTGCGCGCAGGCTTTCTCTAGTTGCGGAGAGCGGAGGCTACTCTTCATTGCGTTGCACGGGCTTCTCATTGCGGTGGCTTCTCTTGTTGCGGAGCACGGGTTCTAGGTGCGCGGGCTTCAGTAGTTGTGGCACACGGGCTTCAGTAGTTGTGGCTTGCGGACTCTAGAGCACAGGCTCAGTAGTTGTGACGCACGGGCTTAGTTGCTCTGTGGCATGTGGGATCTTCCTGGACCAGGGCTCGAACCCGTGTGCCCTGCACTGGCAGGCGGATTCTTAACCACTGCGCCACCAGGGAAATCCTAAGTCAATTCTTATACTTCCCCAAAGCACCAGTTGTTAAAAGTCTTACAATTTTGGTCTTTGTATCGGTTAAGACCTCACATATATCAATGTGAGTTAATTCCACAAGCTTGTATGATTGTTAACGCCTTAATATTTAACAGAAATGTGTTTGTCAAACTTGGCTGATACATAAAGAAACACAGGAATCTTTTAGTAAAAATCCCTGACAATGTCCCCACAGCCTCCAATCACTCTCCCATTAGCCCTTCCATAGTCCTTTGATCCATCATGTAAATGCAAGGTATCAATTGGCATGAAATCTTCATAATCTTATTTCTACATCAAACTCTGTATATATGGAGAGCATCCAACATTGGAATTTAACCTTTAGGATTTGAGCTGGGGGTTTTTCCAGGCACACCCAGAAATCTACTGGAGATAAGGATAAGCTGCGACATGCTTTTGAAAGACTGGAGACAGAGGAAATGAAATTAAAAGAAAACTAAAAGGATCGTAACACCTAAAACCTGCGAATGTTTTAATGGGAAATAACACCCTGGAAATAACACTGAAATAACTCTGGCTCACAGAAATAACAGGATTAATAGCTGCAGATTTGTCCCTTCTACTAAGATCCTTTTTCAAACTATTTCAAATGAATACATAAAGGACTGATTTTTAAACCCATGTAAATTCTTAAGAGACAATGGAGACTGACTTAATTATAATCAATAGAATTTACAGATGTTGATGCAACCCAGCAGAAACGTTGCTACCAAAAAGCATGGCATAAAAATCACTCCGTGGCTCCCTTTGTATGCAACAGTGATATGACCTTAATAAATATTTCATTCCTTTCAGTGAATAACCAAGCATCAAGATGGCAAATTTTAATAGCTAGGAAATAATATCATAATGACTCTACTAAGAAAATGCCTCCTTTAGATCAAAGTAAACTTATTCTAACTTCTAGTCTTCATTTCCAAAACACACTCCAAATCAGTACATGGCCCTGACGGAGGGTACCCTTATCTCTCCTTTCCATATACAGACAAATGTGTTGTTTAGAGAGCTTTTACAGGGAACTTTTCTCACTACAGCAACATTAGAAAAGTCTTATGAGAAAAGATGTAAGTTTTTCAAGTGCAAGAACATTTTCTTTCTATCTCCACGCAAAGTAAGTGCTCAACAAATGTTCCTGGATTGACTGCCTTTAGGGGATGGGCAGCAGTCAGCTTGAGTGACAGCCTACACAGTGGCCCCAGGTTCCCTTCATGACGTGTACTTTGTAGCTAAGAGCCCATATCCTATAAGTAGTTTGGATTGTTCCTTTGCTAAGTACATTAACCCACATTTAAGTCCATCTGCTATTTGTCTCCTCACTCGCCCAATGTAGGTGGAACTTCTGATGAAGGGGGACGACAATGAGTGTGGAACACAGAGCTGGGTTCAAAGCTCAACTCCAGAATGTTCTGTGTACCTCAAGCAAGTAAGTCACTTGGAGGACTCAGAGCTTTGGTATCTTCATCAAGGAAACACAGGTCACAATACCCAATCTATGATTGATCTGAGGAGTAGATAATAAGTTTAATGCATCTGGCACAGAATCTCTCACATGATAGGTATATACTAAACAGAAGTGCACTATATTTTCCCATACAAAGGAGTCTCCTATTCTTTTCCTTGTCTCTAAAATAGTCCCTCATTGGGGATTCCCTGGCGTTCCAGTGGTTAGGACTCTGCGCTTTCACTGCCGAGGGCCAGGGTTCAATCCCTGGTGGGGGAACTAAGATCCCGCAAGCCGCGCGGCAGGGCCAAAAAAAAAGAAAAAAAGAAAAGAAAATCCATTCTAAAAATAAAACAGTCCCTCATTACAACTTCACTCTAAAGTAGATTTTGATATAGCATCTGGGCAATATTTTTAATCTTAAACATATTTTTTATAGTGGACTGGTTCACCTATCTATTGACCCCTTTAAATCATTCTAAAAGGTTGTCTCAGCATAAGTTTCCCTAATAAAAAAGTTTTGCCTTTTATCTTAGAGCTTATGGTTACTGAAGTATTTAATTATCCTAGTATTATTAGAGATTTCTCTGACTTGCTGGGTCTGACAAAGTGATTAGACACCGGAATTATATGAAAGCTGTAAAGTTTGGTTTCCATGCTTCTAGTTACTCAGTAGGTGGCCAATTCACAGTCCCCAGACTCTACAATACCCTCCTACAATGACGAGTAACCCTTCAGACTATCAGGAGTTGCTTTGTTTGGGTTTTTCCTTTTCTTTTCTTTTTTAATTAACATTGGGGTCATGAAAACCCAAATTTTATAACCCTGAGAAGAGACGATCGGGATCGAATTGGCAGAAATATTTTCTCTCAATTTATGTACACACGGTGGCTTCCCAAATTTGTCAGGGACATTAGAGGACAGCTAACTCAGCAGTAAAGCTGCAAAAAAGTGTAAGCCAAAATATTACAAAAGATTCGATTGGCTGGAGTCAAACAGATTTGATTTTCCTTAGTGTATGCTTACCTGTGATTAAGAGTTCTTAATCTTAAACTTCCATAATTCTTGAGTTTAATTATCTAAATATACACTTGGTTTGGTAGCATTTCAACTACATCCATACATATCAAACATGCTTTTAATCAGCTTAAAATGGCTGCTTTTATAAAGCATTTTGGAAGAGCTTCCCGGTGTTTAAGTTAAATATACAGATAAATAAAAAGGCAGAAAAGATTTCTTTTTGATAAAGGTTATCAAAATCAGATTAGAATGACTTATAAAGCATATACTTGTTTTAGAATAAAAACAATTAAAGACAAATATAGTTTATCCATAAATTAAAAAGACTATGTATAGGGCAATTTACATATTTTATTGTAATGTAGTAGTCGTCCAGAAATAACATCAAATGGTATGTTCTTTTCTAACTCCTCTACTAAAACTCCAGATAAACTTTTCTAAAAATGAAATAAAGTCCTGTTCCCTCAGCAGTTTCCTCATTGCCAGCAATGACCTATCTCATACAACGCAAAACCACTGAATTTAAAAAATAAAGCCCTGGCCTTCCCCCAAATGATACTTTCCCTTCACAATGCTCAAATCTGGAGATTTCGGATACACACCGGAGGCCGAGGGGTCTCCAGGCCCTGCAGCTGGGCTTCCTGCTGAGCTGGGTGCTGGGGCAGGCACTGTGCCCTGGCAAACACCACAGCCGTTTATAACCTCCTCCTCACTGCCTACTGCAGGGACTGGCAAGCTGTACACTCGCTTCCCCAAATTTCCCGGCAGCGAGTGATCCAGTTTTAACCAGTGAATGAGGAGATGCCACCTGTGTCGCTTCCGGGGCAGTTTCTCCTTCCCTGATAAATGGAACAAATTAGGCTAGCTTGACCCATCTCCTCATCCTCCTCCCTCGAACATACATATGGCAACTGTAACATGACAAGAATTACAAAATGAGTCAACAAATAGAGCACGTCAGAGCATAAAAATGGAAAGTGCCGGGACTCTTGTTGGCATCAGTGAGCAAATAAACCCACATTAGCTATTGCCTCTGAACTTATCGCTCTGTAAGAAAAATAAATCTGTGTTGAGACCACTTATTTTTTGTTTCTTGCAGCCAACAGCATTCTCAAAGACACAGCTGTCAGTATTTAAAACATCCTTTGATTCACAGGAAAATGTGGATTTCCACGGATTCTTAAAATAATAATAATAATAATAATAATTGGGGCACTGCACCCAGGTTTTCACCCAACACCAACTGACTCAAGCTAAGGGGCCTTTCAATGGGACTCACTGGCTTTCAGTGGGATTTGGGTGCTCTCTGCCTACAGCCTACTTCATTCCTCCTGCTGCTTCAGGAGTCTGAATGTGAGACCCTAGCACACAGCATACAACAATAGATACTATGCACCACAGAAACAAAGTTCCATTATAACAAAATGGTTCTTTTTTTGCTGCCTAGAATCCAGATATCTGGCATAGACAATCACGGTCTCACTTAGGAAAATACATTTTCTTTTTCCAACTACTAACTTTTTCAACAGGCACACCAATTTTGGTTTTGCTTTCAAAGCACACCTACACAGAGGGGAGAAAAACACTGTGTCACCAGAGAGCAATATACTATTAGTTAGGGCTAAAGACAATATGATGGTGATAATAATGATAATAATACTATTCACTGGGACTTTACTGAGTCTAGGCAATGGGCTAAGTGCTGTACAAATAACAATGCCACTTAATCCTGAAAAAAAAAAAAAACCCACACATATTAGGTAGCACTATTACCTTTATTTTTAAAATAAAGAAAGTGAGTCTCAGAGAAAACAACTGATCCAAAAATCATATAGCTAACAAACAGTGGATAGAGAATTTGAATCTAAGTCTCCCTGACTCAAAGACACATACTATTAACCACAGGTTACATTGCTTCACAAAGATGAAACCAAAAATACCTGATTTTTTTGAGACACCTTCCATAAACTTTCTCAGATCCTACATCTCATTCCTATGTAAGTACATTCTAACACGAATATTATGTCAAATATTTGATTTTTAATACCCATTAGTATCAGTCTTGATTCCGGTATAGAATTCTTTTTCAAAAGGCATTTCCTTCTTAAGTATAACTGCCCTGGTACAGTGAACTCTCAAGATTCAAAAGTGACTCATTTCCAAAGCTCCACACATTAGCAGCTGGTATTATTCAATCTGAGATTTAAATTTATAATGTACTCTTGATAATGTACTCCCAATACATTTTTCACTTCTCTATCTCTTGAATGACACAAGATAAAAGATCTTTAAGGTATAAATATTTTATATAAACTTTCACTCTGTTTTTCCTCAGCCATTTCCATTTGCAAACACTAGACATCACGCAAAAAAAAAAAAGGGGGGGAGTTGAAAGAGTTTTATGGATTGTGTTGGGGGGGGGGGCGCTGAGGACTGCTTATCCATTCTGCTGTGGCAGCAGACACCACGGCAACCGGCCTAACGGCCCTTGCAGGCTAATCAGAATGTTCCACCCTAAATGGGGTCTGATTCAAAGTACTGCTTTTCCATAGGCCAGAGAGTAGACCAGAAGAGAACGCATTCCCAGCATCATCTATAGTGATGATAAGTTTGTGCAGGGCCCTGGTAGAGCCAATGGAACCCTGGTACTGGGCTACCTCATTCAGCCAGAAGGGGTAGGACACAGCCATTCCTTCCAGGCAGGATACAGAACAGAGGACCTACCAGAAATCAGAAGACCCTCACTAGGCATGTGGCTTTTGGCAACGCATTATTAAGTCCAAGTCTTTCTTTTCACATTTATAAAATGAAGAGGTTGAAGGATTTCAGTCTACACAGATCCCCCAGGGACTTGCTACTCAAATTGCGGTCAGTGTTATGTTTAACACCTCCGGAGTTAATTTAAAAATGCAGAGTCTCAAGCCCTACCCTTGACTTACAGAATCATAATATGCATATAACAAGTTTCCCAGGTGATTCCTTGCCCTAGGGGTCAATTCCAACAGAAGCTGCTTCTGGAAGAAAGAATAGAAAGGCCAAAGCCAAGAGAGACCCAGTACCCACACACTTTTTCAATTATATATATATACACACATATATATATATACACATATATATGTGTGTATATGTATATATATACATATATATATGGGGAGAGAGAGAGAGAGAGAGAGCACACTTCCCCATGAATTTAGTTCTGAAGAAAAGACCTCTGTTTAAAGAAAATCTGAAACCACTGGATAAAATGATCTATAAGGTTCTTCATAATTGCAGATGTCCATGATTTTATGAACTGGCAAAGGGCTCACATTTATCTCCTTAACGACTATTTGTTTTCTACATTAACTTATTTTAAAGAGAAACCTTCTGTAATTGGTAACTGATATTCTTACATACAGAAACTTAAGTTCCTGAAGATATTAAGAACGTGAGTTACATCAGTATTCCATTACAGTAAATACCCAAAGAACTATTTGGGAATATTAGTATATAGAATATATGTGTGTGTGCATATATAAAAATAAAAATGCAAATATTGGGTTGGCCAAAAAGTTCGTTCAGGTTTTTCGTAAGATGTAATGGAAAACCCTGAACGAACTTTTTGGCCAACACAATATTTATACGTATATACACATTTGTATACCATATATATTTATTTATATATATATATGCACACAGGTATACTCATATGCACTATATATATATACTTATTATAGTGCACACAGAAATACATATATGTATACATGTGTATACCTATATACACATAGAGAGAGGGGCTCAAGCTACTATCTATCTTGCCCTCCTACCTGCTCTACTTTTGACAGCATCTCCAAGTCTCTCCTCACTGCTCAGCTGCCAGCTAACACCTCTTGTTTGTTTCTACTCTCCAGACTCAAGCAGCTGCCCGTTATGGCTTTATTTGCTGCTGTGGAGTAAAAAAAAATCAGACTTGTGTAGACATTGCTAGGCTTCACTGAGGGTCCCTGCTGAGCGTAAAGATCATGAGCTTTAGCACTTGAACTTGATAAAATCTACTTTGGACAACTGGAGGCCGGTTAATGCTTTTGTTGTAATATTCAGATGTATTTCCAAACGTAAAGACAAACAAACAAAAAACCCAAAACTGCAGGTATGTGAAGTCTAACTGTAAATGAATTTAAGAAACTCATGTATTTTACTCTCAGTTCTCATCTCACGCCAAGCTACCCTACACAAATAGACTGCGATCATCTTTGTGAAAGTGCTCGAAAAGTCTGAAAAATATAAGATGGTGCTGGGTTTTAGGCTGACAACCATCAGGGGAGCAGGAGGGGAAAGAGGAGGATGGACGAGAACCTCCCGGGTCTGCACGTTCTGCTCTGTCTCAATCAGCTTTCATGGGCCACTGAAGCAGCCCCAAAGCTGGGATTAGCTAGAAAGGTATAAGTCAATGCAGTAATAATCTATTCTGACCTCCAGGGAGGTGAGGCTTAAACCCCCGGCTGTTCATCCCTCCTTTCCAGATGCTCAGTGAACACCTTGGGGAACTCCCAATTCTTCTCCGCCTGTGAGACAGGAGATGACACAAAACTTAGACTGGAAATCTGCATTTCTAGAAAGTTTCCAAGTGACGCCGACGCTGCTGGTCTTGCAACCACACTTTGAGATCCACTAATCCAGGCCGAGCCCTTATTTTAAGGATGAGACAATGAGAGACCAGAAGGGTGAACTGATTTGGCCAAAGGCAGCACAGAGTAGATGCTAGGGAAGGAAGGATTCCAGTCTCTCTCACAATTCAGGGCGCTTCCCATCACAGAGCAGCTCACAGTGATTCGAGGAAAGGTATTCAAAGAATGTCTTTATCTATAAACAAAGATCCTTGGTGTCTTATACTTGTGTAGCCTTTTAAAATTTCATCTACATTATCTCATTTGATTCTCATAACAACCTGATGAGGTAGGGAGAGCAAAGATTAACCTCCCTATTTTAGAGATTAGGAAGCAGAGATGCAGAGTCGTTAAATGGTGTATCCAAAACCACAAAGTTAGTTACGCGCTCTAACGGATACTTGGCATTTGGGGTGTGGTCTGGGGTCTGACCGCATGGACATCCCGGGAAGCTTGTCAGAATCTTGCAGAGAAACTTGCAGAATATCAGGGAGTACCACAGGCCCACTGAGTCTGAATCTGCAGTTTAACAACCTCCCCAGTTGATTCATACGCACATTAAAGTTTGAAAAGCCCTGGTATAGACAGGCCTAGAAACCAGGTCATCTAATTCCAAGATCGATGCCTTTTCGTCCCTCTTTTCTCTCCCTCTCTGAAAGTACTGGTCAGTGTCCTATTTTGACTTGTTTTCCAACAGAGCCTAATTAAGAAGCTAACTCTCACCAGGGAAAGGACAATTAAGAGTGTTTTGCCTTAAAAAAAAATATATTATACCAGGTTAAATTACCTTTATTACCAGTCTTGGTAATTCCTCTGTAGTCATTTTCTTGACTGATGTATAGACCCCTATGAAATGAATCCTCTGAGAAGAAGATGGAAAAAAAACAAGACAGTGATCAATGGATTCAATTAGTTACAGTAGAATTCTACCCAGATGAAAGAAGATCAAGATGCAGCTACTCCAGGGTGGTAAAATATTTTACCCAGAAAGTACGCCATTTCTTTCCCACATTCTTCCACTATTAAGTTCAGGAAAGCACAAAACAGCTGCTGCTAAGACACCTGGGAAAATAACCACCATAAATGTAAGGCTCCTCACAACTGGAAGTATTTAAATACTGTTCTAATGGTCTAGGCAAGATGACAACTGCATTTCTTCACACACAGGAAGTGTTACACAGACCAATTTCTCTAATGACAGCAAAGAAACCCCTCTCGCGACACTCCGTCACCCAAGGATTAACTCAGTGGTTACTGTAAGACCACAGTCCCGAAACATGTATGCCGGTTTTTCCCTGCAACTTTTCAAATCAATTCTTTTGATTGAGATTCTTTGTTGAACAGAAACCAGACTGCTGATACAGCGCACCTGTGAAAAGTTGTTTAATTCAGCACGGCAAAAGGTAAATGCAAATGACTTCTTTTAAAATGTATCAATCCTAGGAACCGATATAAATTGGAATTGATTAGGAATTGATTATAAATTTCTATAAACAGAAATACACACACACAAGGGTTTTCTTGTTTTGTTTTTGTTTGTTTGGTCATTTCACAGTGGCTTTGTGCAAACACATGATTAGTTAATCAGGGTGGTGAGATTCCAATCATTAAAATGAACACTCAGGACACAGAAACAGCCATTTATAATCCCTGGGCGGGTCAGCATATTAAATAACACCTCTGCAACGCACAAATTATTTCAGAAAGATGCACATCTATTAAAAGGAAGCTTTCTCACCTAGTTGAAAAATAATGTGATGACTTAATAAAGCTGATCAAGTGACTTAATAGAATCCACAATCTTAATCTTATTATTTTCAAAGATTAAAAGGCTTTTCCACCAAGAGCCAACTGTCTCCATTTGCCCAGGAACGATAAAATCTGATTGACTGTGATCTACCTACGCTGAGATAATTTGGCATAGGTCTGTCTTTAATTCTCCTTGTATTTCTTTCTCAAGATACACAAAGCTGTTAGTGGTTTATCCCTCTGAAACCTGGGGACTCATGTAAATAACTTTTAACAGTGAGATCGCACATAACAATTTACAGAGCACTGTGGCATAATGCAATTCAAAGTTGCTCTTGATTTAAAATGCTTCAAGTCCAACTACAGTGTCAGCCTGCCCAGAGAAATCTCTTATAAAAGTTTTCACACTCTGTTGGGTTAAGAGACAGTGGGTATTAATCCTATGGCGTCTACGCAAAGCTTCCTTTTTGTGGTCAGCAGAGAAGCTATGTGGTTGGTCTGAAGGAGTCCAAAGTCTTTTTTCTGTGTTAAAACAAGGGAAAGTGGGCCGGTTACAGAGTAAAAGAAAAACCACAGCCAGCTCACTCTGCTGTAGCTTTTCCCTTAAATGTGGCCTAGAGCAATTCTGCTTTCCAAAAAAAGGTTTAATTTAAACCATACACAGTGCTGCAGGCTGCCACGTTTCCAAACTCAACATTCCTTTCTAATCTGTGCACTTCAGAACCAACGTCCTCTGTTTCCAATGGTACTCCGACGAGCTTTAATAAATAAAATATCACTGCCCATCCATTACTTAATTTGATAATAATACGCCCTTTTTTTTCCCTTCCTCTATTGACATTATTCTAAGTGCTTATTCGAGTGTGTTGAACTGTTGTAAACATCACCTCTGAAAAATCGGCTCTGTTCTCTTTTGGGGAGTGAAGGGAAGGAAAAGGGAATTACTAAGTGAGGGAACTTCAAAGTGTTAGCAAGTGGGCCAGAGCTCCAGAAAACCACCACTCTGTGAAGAGGTATATGCCAAAAATAGCCTATATGTTAAAAAAAAAAAAAAAAAAAAGAATAAAAAAATATATTTATTCCTTAGATATGACACTAGGATCTGTGCTGTTATTCAAAATGTCACTAGGAAAGACTACAGTCACCCTAGCTCACAGCTACCAAACAGCCGCATGACCAACACGGGTCTCTCTGGCCATCGGTGTGGCTGGGGCTAATCACCACACTGGCCACAGGATGAACAGAATGAATGGCCCACAGTTGGGGCGCTTTAATTTTTTGCCTCAGTGTATTCAGTTTGTATGTTCATTAAGAACTCCAACCCCAGCAGGAAGCCCGGCCCATGGTTTTCTATGTGAGTTGCCATGCTCTATTACACATGACACTTGTCAATTAAAGAGGAAGCCCTTTTAAAGCAAACTGAAGTTAAGCTGGTACTTTCTTCAACATCTGACTTACCCGCTGCTGTTATCGTCCAAAAGGAAGTTTGTTTTAGAACAATGATAGCAGTAGTAATCCTCCTATTTCAGTAGTGAGGGATTTAAACACATTCAGGGCACTGGGGACCGGTGAAAAGGTTTCTTTCAACAAAACTATGTATTTTCAGTAGTAAAAGGAAGGTCTTACTGATGGGATAACTGCCAAGACGGGACAATTTTTCAGCCTCCCGGTTTAGAGAATATCATTTTAGACTACCTGGTATAATACAAATGTGGCACGATGGATCAATGCAATGAATTCTCTCTAGTCAGTAAAATGCTCTCCCAAATAATGGAATCCATTACTAATGATTACTACCCCCATGCCTTTGCCACAGAAGTAATGCCCAGTGCTACATCTCAGTGGCCTCTAATAAATACATACAATCCCCACAATAAGAACATAATCGTAACATGGCAAATGAGTGCAGATTCCAGGGAGAGTACACATTAAAAAGCCATTAGGTAGGACAGTCCCTGTTCAAAACCTATTTTACCTTGTAGAATACACATTCCTTATCTGTAAAATGGGGCTTAGAGGAGAGGGTCGCTTAGGTCCCTTCCAGCTCTCTCAGTCCGTGAGGGTTTAAAGTTTTCTCAAGGGCTTTAAATCTTAATGCACTCACTTTAGGACTCTCACCAGCACACCGACAGTAATTAATGCTAATAAGGGTCCATGAAACTTGTGCAATGAAACTTGAATTTGGATTGATCTGGAGGGAAAAGAAAATGTAACGGAGAAGATTTCAACTTTAGATTTTTAAGGTCGAACATCATGAAAAAACTGAAAGCGGCACATTTGGACTGCTGAAGCATATGATTTCCTGGAAATGTAGGTAGGTGATCCAGCGTGTATGAACACTCTTAAGAAAGCATATCTTTAACCTCTTAAAAAGAACAACTCAAAGCTGAGAAATATATTTCAATTATGTCTTAGCTAATAATGATAATTAGTATTGTTTATTCTGTGATGAACAGTATAAATCCTTCATGTGAATTACTCTCATTTACTCCTCACAACAAGCTATTATTATCCCCATTTAACACATGAGGAAACTGAGGCTTATGGAGCTTTAAGTAACCTCTCCAAAGTGAGAATTGATAAGGAACCAAGACAGAACTAAACCTAAATTAGTGGAACCCCAGACTCTAAGCTCTTAGCCATAATGCAGACACTGCCTCTTCTTGTTAATAGTATCCACGTGGTGATCTGCTTAAACCAGGTTGCTATCTTCCAAAGCCCCTTACTTTTGCGTGATGTTGACCACTTTAAGTGCCAAAGGTCAAGCCTCAAGATTGGCTTGCATGCAGGTTACTTCTATGCTATAGATCTTTAACTTGCTCTATTTAAATGTGTGCTTTTAAATTCTCAACCTTCAATATTCAACAACAGCCTCAGCTGAGATGAAAGAAAGGATTCTCCTTAGCTTGGGAGTCAAGTATCAAACTGTCTCCCTCTCCTTCTGACAAATCTTCTAAAATGCTCTTGACTAAAGGGAGAAAATGGAAACGAGGGCCTTTGGGTAAACTCATATGAGGAAGCTCTTTTCCTCTCATGGAATATAAAAGACAGGTTTTACAGAGACTTCTCTAGGCTGACCCGTAATGAGACAATTAAGACGTGGACTGCATACGGAGACAAACAAGTTACTTGAAGCTCTGAGGACAAGGGTAGCCCAGAAACTCACAAAAGAATAAGCTAAGCATTCAGCTAGAGTCCTTGGACCCTCATGTGTCTAAAAAGGCAGGAAGATCTAGGAGCTATTTTTAGTATATCAAAACCTCAAATAGAAACTATATGCTTATCCACAAAACAACGGCACAAGCTTGCTAAAACAGCACCCAACTCATCACACAAAAACGATTTCATACTCTCAGCTCATGTGTATCTGCGTGCTCAGTTACAGATGACCGTGTGCTTTAAAAATGGGAAAGCAAATTAATTATTAACCAATGCAGTTTGTCTGGAAAACAAAAGTTTTCCAAAATGAAATGAAAAATAACAGTTGAGGTTCTTGCTGATAAAGGAAGTTAGAGAATTAAAATTACAGTCAAAGGCATCCCTGAATCTCAGATTTCGACCCTTACTGTAACAACAAAACAGAAGACCCCATTATAAATCTGTAACTACAAGGAATCGTAAACACAGGCCATACAGGCAAATGGTTAAAGCAAGCTGCTGATACAATATAATACAACATGGGACGGCGGGGATTATGGCAGACTAGAAAGCCCAGATTCCATCTAAAGGCATTCAGATTCAAATGTCTGAAAACTGGGCTGGCAGCATTCAACTCACAGAATACCGATTCACCAGCCCTGAACGCAATACACCCATTTCATTGATCAGGAAACTTGTTTTCAGAGAAGCCAAGTGACTCGCCTACACTCACGGCCTGAATCTACTCCCCACCTTAAATGACTGTGTCAGGACTGGAAAGGAAGTTTCCCGATTCCCATCCTTAAAGGCAGTTACTGAACAAACCCAGCTTACCCAGTTTGGCTCTCCAGTAAAAGGGCTAGAAAGACAAATGATGTAAGGTCCCTGCCCTCACTCTCCTTAGAGTAGGAGACACAGGCCACGAAACAAACATTACAATACAGCACAAACAGGATAACATGACGATGCTCTGTTCTCAAAAAACTGCAATGAGAACACAGAGAAGGGGAAGAGAAGCCACTTTAGGGGATGCCGTGCTCAAATTTTAAAGTGTCCAACCTTGGTAGGTATGGACTACTATGGCATAATGTTTCTGGGCTTTATTATTGATATCTTTAAAGAAACATATTCCGCAAGAAGAAAAAAAAAAAAAAAGGTCTCAGATCATGACACTGGTGGAAAGTCTTAGCCCAAGAAAACTTTAATGGTCCAGTTATAAATCTTCCAGAACGAGAATTTCCAATAGAAATACTGACAGACCTTTAATTATGGCATGACTATGGGGCTTTGTATAATAGAGCCCACATATTTTCAGCTTAGGTCATTACTTATAGGATGTAAGGATTTTATTTACAAGTGCCTGACTGAATCAATGAGGTGAAGTTTTACACAGGAAAGGAAGTGCAAAGTACACGGTTTGAAAAAGCAGGGATTTACCTCCTGGGGTTCAGGAGGCCCAGGGACCAGGGGCTTCAGGCAGTGAATGATGATTTTGACTCCTCCAGTTTGTATAAAAGGTTGAAGTTCAGTCTGGCGCAGTGCAGCATTCCACAAGACCTGCTGCCTCTTTGAGCAGGCGATTAATCTCATGATCGATAGACCATATGATTAGGCACTAATAGCTGATAGGAGGAGAGAATAAACAACCATAAATTTGCTTTGTACCGAGTCATCCAAGTGTAAGCAGGGTCATTTAATGGCCACATTGGGTCATGTTACCTAAGGAGCCATATGGAATAAAAATGGAAGATCCTTACACTTTTTAAGATCTTCTACTGTTATCTCAGGGGATGGGACCAGGGTAGGGGCTCTCTGAGCAACACCTTATCAGTTTAGTGTTCTTGGTGACAGATGCGAAGGTTTCCACGGGCTGAGTGCAGAGGACTGATTACAGAAAGAATAATGGAAAAGTCCCATTGCTGAAATAATTCCTCTCTAAGCACCTCGTCAACCATCCTCCGTATGACGTGAGTGGCCCTGGGTGGTCTGTCTCATAACTCCATGAAACACCAGAATCCGTGCTGAGGGGGCAAACTAAAGAGAAGCAGCACTCGGGATCTAGAAGAGGACTGTATGTGACTCTCAATCAAAGCAGTTGCTGGACTGTTTAACTTCACCTTTGCATGCAGATCACTGCTCCGAGTTCCAGGGCTGTTTCTCAGGGTGTCATGAACTTCCAGTATTGGGAATGGTTACGTGACATAAAAGCTGGGATCCAGAAGGTCATAAATCTCATTCTTTCTTTTCTCCTCTCCCTGGCTTCTTCCCCTTTCTAAGACACTGACCTCCTCCATCAGCCCCGTGAAAGAAAGAAATCAATCACCCCCAGACCGAAATGAAAACCTGAGCCTTCCCTGTGCACTGGATGGTTTTTCCTTGTCTGTGACAAAATTCACGAAATTTTGCAAAACGTCATCTCCCTCTTATGTGTGTCCTTCTCTCTACCCTACCCTGAGCCCTGGGAAGCAGAAAGCCCTTAAGCTCTTGCTATCAATGACCATGAAAAAGGAAGGAAGACACTTTGTTAGCCTAAAAAAAAAATGTGCCAGAGAAAAGTAATTGTTGGACAAAAAAGAACATCAACTGGTTTTGCACTGCTTTCTCAGCCCCACAGCAAACTACACAAATCTCTTTTCTTTGAAAACTATCTGGGAAACAAACCCCTCCAATCACCCTCTTCACTTCTGAATTGTTCCTCCCAGCCCCCATTCTCTTCATCCCCCTCCTCCCGGGACTGACTAATATGGCCTTTGTTAATTTCCAAGCCTTTAGGGAACCACTGTTCACAACCCTTCCTTCCAGTCTAATTGTTCAATACTGCTGATAGCTCTTGAGCCCACAGAAGGGTATTCGATCGGCTCTTCGAGAAGAGAGCAGGCGCTTCAGACACCCTGGGGTTTGTTGGGGGAACGGTTGTTGTTGTTGCTCCTAGGAAGCTGGGAAATTCATGCCCCATTCAAAGACAAGCGTTGTCAATACCCCCGAAGAAGTCCAGCGGTCTGAGCGGTTGCTACAGCTGAGACAGATGAGAATTTTTTAATTTACCCTGACGATCCCTTCCTGGTTGACATTTATTTGAAGCGTTTCAACTCACAGAATTTCTCAGCTGGAAGACTTTTTGGCCAGGTACACTGTACCGTTAAAGGGTTCCCCAAAATGTCAAACCACAAAGGACACTCCAACGTCCAGCCATTTCTCTGCTGACACTTTTTGGAACAATAAAACCAGCCCAGCTGGGGCCACCCATACTAACTCCCAGTCAGGAAGAAGCACCTGCTTGGGCCAGGATAATTGTCTGGTCCAGTGTGCTCACTCCCGGGGAAGACATGAAGAGCACAGCGAGAGAAAGGGACGCGGAAGAGAGCGCAGAGCTGAGGCCCAGGGAACACGGGTCCGTGCTCCTGCCTCGACACCACCTTGTCTCCTCACATCTATATTTTTTAAAGTTCTTCCTTAGCAACTAGTACCAATTTCTAGCCATCTTTGAAACACCCAGAACATAAGGAAGACACTGTCAGTTCCTTTCTTAAACCAACCTGAATTCTCCCCAGAGGAAAATAAGACAATCTCCGTCGCACACACAGAGAGACTGTTTAAATGTAACTCAGCTGTCCCACCCTGATCCCGGTGGTTACCTCTAACCTTGTCCTCACTGCAACTCTGGAGGGCCTGTAGCCAACCTGGTTCATAGCAGTAATAGCAGTCTTAATATCTACCATTTACTGAACATCGAATATAGACTAGGACACTTACAAAATCATTTCTAATTGTCAAAGAACCCTGTGAGTTAATAGGGTCCCCCCCACCCCACCCATTTTACAAAACAGAAAAAAACAGAGGTGAAGAAACTCAGAGAGGTTAAACAGCTTGCCCAAAGTCACACAGCCTGTCAGCAGCAGACACAAGATTTGAATCACATCTATCTGTCACAAAAGCTGATTAGTTTCCCAAGAGATTACGCTGTTTTCCACACTGGCTTAAGAATGTAAGAATGAGACTGCCCTATAGCTCTCAGGAATTAGTTGGTACCGGTACCAACAGCTGGCCCTTCTGGTTTACATTTTTCTAAGCATGAAAGCAATACAGCCTTACACCATTCCCATGGATACCGGAGTCTCATATCACGAAGGCAATCAGAAACAAGATGAGTCAGTTTTAGCAAAAGCACTAAGTATAGACTGAGGTTAGGGCTATGTGTGCAAAAAGGAGCGGAGTGGAAGAGACTATCTAAGGATTTTTTTTTTAATCTTAACATAATGCCCAAAAAAGGAAAAAAGTAACTTGATTTATTTATTCTTCCATCCTCAGCAAATGTTGGCTGAGCACCTACTATGCAAGCAACTTTCTAAATTTCATTAGAAAGGGAATGGTTCAGTTTCTCAACTTCTTCTTGCCTACTTAGTCCCTTTGGTATCAGTCAGACTACAGGTAATTCATCAATGGTTCTCCATCGTCCTCCGTACCCTGATACTGATGCTCTGTAAACACAGTAGAACCTGCTGCTAACTTGACGACTTCCATTCCTGTTATTACAGACTCATGTTTCGCCCATTCCAAAATGTAAAGTACCAATAAAGTAGAGTTTGGGAGATGTAATCCAAACGATTCCACACCTGACAGTGTTCCGCGTGCTCCCGAAAAGAAGGCTCAGACACAGATTTCAACAGTTCCACTCGTCAGTGTCTTCCTGTTGTTATCCAAAGGTTCACCTCGATACCGGCAATGATGCCTTCTAAAACTCTTCTAGGAGGCGCCAAGTCATAAAGTTCTTGCAGGAATTAGCCAAACTAAGGCGACAGGGAGGGTGGGGTTAGAGGCAGAGGGAATGACAGGTACAGAGGTCCAAAGGCAAGAAAGGATGTGGAATATTTAACAAGCTATCAATACAAATAATATACTGAAGGTGGGCGGTAGTAACAGGGCTAGAGAGACAAACAGAGGCCAGTATTTTTAAGGGGCCTTGCCTCAGAGACCATTCCTTCGTTCTTCTATTCATTTCACAAACGCTCATGAGTGCCTACTGTGTACCAGGCATGACGCTAGATCCTTGAGATATCGAGACGGGTTAGCAGCGTCTCAAGGTATCTGTTACCGCCGCTCAGTGACGAGCTATACCTCATGCAGCTGGTTGACGGTCAACGTGTCATGTAAACTGCAACACAAGAAAACACCCCTTGTTCTTCCTAATCCACCTACTAAATTAAACTATTCACACCTGCAGGGGAAGGACTCCCTTGCACTGGTTTACAATGAACATTAGCCAAGCCCCCGAGGATAATGTTGGACTTTTGCCCACTCATCAATATTAACTGCAACATACATGGATCCAGCCCTGTGTTCTCCCATTTCTCCAGTTTCAGCCCTCACATCAAGGTATGTTCTTAATCCACCTGAAATTTCAGGGCACACACTTCGGTGCAGCTGGGACCGTAAAAATTCACATGGTATCATTAAGCACCACTACGTGAAACAGAAATGAAAATTACATGCTTTCCAGCCACACAGAAAGCCCAAGGTCCACTTACAGAGAAGAAAAAAAATCAGCCTGGATACTGTAAAAGAAGGCAAAATGATTTTCCAACAACAACTGTATAGGACTCACAGATTTTTCCACACAGGAAGATGTTACTTTTGAAAACTGAAATAAAGTAAAATATCTCAATTACCAGAAACCTGACTCCCAATGAGAGTAACCCTAAAAGTGACCAGGCCACAGAATCTGTTCTTTGGTGACAGAAACTAATTTTAGATTTAAAGATTCACTCAGCGGGGCTTCCCTGGTGGCGCGGTGGTTGAGAATCTGCCTGCTAATGCAGGGGACACGGGTTCGAGCCCTGGTCTGGGAAGATCCCACATGCTGCGGAGCAACTGGGCTCGTGAGCCACAATTGCTGAGCCTGCGCGTCTGGAGCCTGTGCTCCGCAACAAGAGAGGCCACGATAGTGAGAGGTCCGCGCACCGCGATGAAGAGTGGCCCCCACTTGCCACAACTAGAGGAAGCCCTTGCACAGAAACGAAGACCCAACACAGCCAAAAATAAATAAATAAATAAATTAATTAAAAAAAAAAAAAAAGATTCACTCAGCCTTTCACCTTGATTTACATCATTATTTCCAAATATTCAGAACCTACCTGGTTTACGGTAGATTTCTGGTGACACAGAGGAAGGAATGGTGCATAACTTCAGGGTTCCATTCACCTGGAAAGGAGCATCCCTAAGACCCAGGAACTCACTCACAGTCAGATGTCCTAAAACCGTGACATACAATTTAGACAAGCCACATGATGCCAAGTCCTTCCACAACCCAGGCTGGCTGCACTCCACTTTCAACTTCTAGTGAATACCTCCTTAAATGAAGTTAAGTGAAACACACACAAAACAATTTTTTTTAACATATGAGAGAAGAGACTCTCCATTCATCGAAAGAGAAACTTTTATCAAATATCTTCTATGTGCCCAGGACACACAGTGCCTTCCTGTCAAGAGCACACCATTTAGGGGAAGGAGAGAGGCTAGGGGGCAGTGGGCTGCAAGTAAATCCACACAATTACAACAGGGAAGGTGTGGTCCTGTAGTCACTTACACACAACACAGGGCGCCACAGAACCACAAATGAAGAGCGTCAAACAAGCCCAGGAAGGCTTCCTGGAGGAGGGGTTTTTGAGCTGAGTCTTGCAGAAGAAACCGGAATGATTTCAGGAGGTTTTCAGGTAGTGAAGCAAGTATATAATTAACTCTGCATAGTTAGCAGTATTTGCATTTTAGAGTGTTTTCTGCTGGGTTGGGTTTCATAGGCCAGAAGAGACTACTCAACCAAACTGGCTTATTTGCTAATGAACCCAGGGACACTGGACTCTGACAGGGTGTGGGTGGCTGAATAATGATGACCCCCCCCCCTTGACCCACACCCCCAAATGGCTACGTTCTAATTCCAGGTCCTGGGAATATGGCAAAAGGTGATCAACTTAAGGATCTTGAGGTAGAGAGATAATCCTGCATTATTCAGGTAGGCCCAATGATGTAATCGCAAGGTTCCTTGCACAAGACAGGCAGGAGGACAAAGACCCGGGAGAAGGAAGCAGAGATTGGAGTGATGCAGCTGTGAGCCAAGGAACACCAACCCAGCGTCTAGAAGCTGGAAGAAGCAAGGAGCAGGATCTCCCCTGGAGCCTCCTGGATGGACCAGCCCTGCTGACACCAGACTGGTTTTCAGACTTCCGACCACCAGAATCATAAGAAAATAAATTTGTGTTGTTTTAAACCATTAGTTTGTCGCAATTTGTTACAGCAGCAATAGGAAACTTAAACACAGGGCCTGCAGTAATAGGAAGAAGAGTTGAATTAAATCAGCACTGACCTGACCCCACAAATCCAAGCACCACGATGTGCCTGAGCAGAGAAACGATGACAGTGACACTGACCGTACCTTCGCACATAAAACTTAAAACAGGTGCAAAATACTACAAGTGGTTCGACTTGCTTATAGGTGAGCAGTCACCTAATATCCAGGGAATTAATATCTGACTGCCTCTGCCATGGCCAGCCCACCCGCAGGCTCAGATTCTGCATACAAATCACTACTCCCAAGGCACCTACATGCAGTCCCTTGTGTGAAAAAGAAAGAAGCCAAGAAGCTGGAAGGCAGGGATTTTTGTCCTGTTCAGCGCTGTATCCCCAGCATTAGAACAATGCCTGGCACATAGTAGTTGCTCAGTAATACTTAGTGAACTAATGAAAGTCTGGAGTTAAAAGATAATCTATTTGTGAGTAACAACTAAGTCTCCGGTGGATAATGTTTCTACTGAAAGGTTATCTGATTGGCCAGACTCTGCAGATTTCGAGAAAACATCTTCCTCATAATTGCACTTCTGGTTTTAGCCATACAATGTGACATGTAATAAAAAGGGCAAAACAAAAATTCGGAAAGTCGGTGAAACCAGGTTATATGGCAGTGTGTTAGCTCCGTGTTCCTACCATGCTTGAGCGAAGCATTAATTTCCTTGAGAGTTTTTCTCCTTGGCTTAGTGCTGAAATGGCACAAAACAGGCAGAGGTTTGATTCTCTTAGATTTACTATTAATGCCACCAGCATTTCAAGAAAAAAATATCTACAAGCAGATATGGAAGCCCCTTAATTAAATGAAATTTTATAGGCATTTGAAATATCCCAAAGCTAAGGGCCAGAGGGGAAGAAGGCAACGTGACACTTAAACCGGTGAGGGTTAAGTAACAGCAGCAGCTAAACTGAGGCAGGCAACACACATTTCCAAAAGGACCTTGTACGTCAGGTATGTTCTGATGCCAGGTCTCATTATCCTGGTTTCTTCCACTAAAGATGGACAAAGGGTAGGAATTAAATAGCTGCAGGCCTGCACTAATGGCTAATGCAAAGGAAAAATAAACATCCATCTATTTTCTCCAAGACCGTTTCCTGAGCACCTATCCTGTGCCAAGCCAAGTGCTAGATCCTAGAGACAGAAAAACATTCTAATTAGTTCTTGGGCATGTTCTCTGTATCAAGCAGCTGTGCTAAGTGTGGTCCCATTACTATCACCCTCACTGTCACAATGAGAAAACTAAGGCTTAGCAGTTCCGTGAGTTCTTGGGGCTAGTGCCTGGCAAAGAAAGAATCTGAATCCAGCTACATGTGAATTCCAGGGCTCAAATTCTTGTGGACAAGTGTCCCCAAGCCTCAGCCCAGCAAGGGCCCATCACTGAATGGGTGAGTTAAGACCTCAACACACACACACATACACACACACTGATCGGGATAAATCTAGAGACAAAAGTTTTCCACAGAGCTGCCTGTCACAGGAACACAAAAGCGTTGTTTTAAGCCTTCTAGACCAGTGGTTTGCTTAAAAACAGATTACTGGGCCTTAACTCCTGAGTTTTTGATTCAGTGGGTCTAGAATTCAGATCAAGGATATGAATTTCTAACAAGTCCCCATGTGAGGCTTGTGATGCTGATTTGGGGACCATACTGTGAGAACCAGCGTTGTATAAACCTGCAAATGTGATCTCTAAGGGCAAGAATTCTGTCTTTTTTGTTCTCTGTATCTAGAAGAATACATGGCACATGTTTGGCATTCAGAAAATAATTACTAAATAAATAAATCTGCTGTGTACTTGAAAAAGAGATAACCAACCTTATTAAAATTGTGTGCAAACTAAGCGTGAACAGGTTCTGACTGGGGCCTGGGAAATCTTCTCGTGATTAAGGGCGTGAGCATCTTAATGAATGTTGTGACAAAGCCTTTGGCCTCTCAGAGGTTTGGTGTCAATGCATGGGTCCTGTTATCACAGCCTTTCTCAATCATGGTGAAATGGCATATTGAACAGAATATGGAATCAGTGCTAATTCTGTACTTACTAAGTACAGATTCTACACAGCTAATTCTAGACAGCTCAATGTCCTCTGGCAAGTTCCTAACTTAGTAAAGCTGTTTTCCCTTCTGTACAATGGGTTCTTAGGAAGATCAGAAACAACATACATGAAGTGTTCAGATATGTGTCCAGCACATGGTAAGAATTTTTCAACGGTAGCTACGATCAACCGAATCACAAACATACCTCTGTCAGAGCCATCACAGAAATCTTGATCTTCAGTAAACAGTCGTTTGCCCAACAATATTTAGCAAATATTTACTAAGCATGCCATTCACTCTGTGGGGAGGGTTTGATTCTCTGATGCCACATTGAGTAATAGGTTAAAAAAAATCCCCTCCCTAGATTTCCTGTCACCCCAAAGGGCTTGCTCTACAAACCATAGGAGGAAAGGTCCAGAAGTGCCCTCTGGAAGAGCTCAGGGGCAAGAATCGACAAGAGTCATGTAAAGAGATGAAGCCAGGTGTTCCTCCTCCCTCAGGAGGCATGAAGAGGGTTGAGTCAACAAGCCTACTTGCTCTTGGGCCAAACAGTCACCACAGGAGCGGTTCTCAGGGCAGGTGTGAGCGGATCAGAAGAGAAGCTGCACCGTCCGGTAGCTGCAGCTGGGAGGTTCTCTCCCAGGTGCTCTCTTAGGCTCCTGGCACCCACGCAGACACCTGCTGCATGCCAAAGAGCTTCTCTGTCTTCAGCCTCCATACCTGAAACTCTAGCGCCGAAACAAAACACCCCTCCCTCTGTGAAAGACTTCGTGCAAGTTAGCGTGTTTGCATCAAGTTATACTGTTAAGGAAACTAAAATCACAAGTAAGGAACCAGATAGCAGAAACTAACCTTTACGATTTCATATTCCTGTGTTCATTCATAATGTAAAAGACTTAGAAAGGTACCCATTTGGACTCTTGGGAATAGGAAAATCCCAAAACCATAGTTTACTATTTTCAAAGGAGTTTCAATATGGGCTGGAATCAAGAATACCGTTCTTCAGGCTAAGTTTATATCCTGAAATATGCTTCTTGTAAGAAATAATTTTAAAATGTGGAATCTAAAATTAAGCAAAAATAACATACAGTATGTTCAGCTTTGAAATTTGCCGGGACTCAGCCAAGTTTACCATAAACAGAAGGCAGAATTGTCTATTTTTAACTTTACAGCCCTTGGGTGATTAAAATTTTGAGCCATAATAAACAACTTTTTTCTTCTTTGCAACATAATTTCTCATTTGAAATTGCAGTCTTTTTAGTTGTTTAGGAGATATGGATTGAGCACTTCATGTTTTTAAATTCTTTCTTAAACGGAAATTTCTTGCAGAGACTAAGTGCGTGCGTTAGCATGCCAAAAGCACAGATTTTAAAAAAAGAAGAAAAGACCTCACCAAGGCCCCAAACTAAACTGCCTTCTCCTCTTCTGTGCTGTTGAACAATTAGCACCTTCAGCCAGCTGCATTTTGGGAGAACAGAGTAAATAATCCCACCATTCTGCCTATATAAATGGAATCACCACAAACACCTCACCATCACCCAGCAGATTATTTGGCAATTGGGTATCTTTGCAGATCTATTATGTCAGCAGAAAGTGTACCTTCCCACCAGGAAAGACAGTTGCATATGCAATAACCAATAGCCTTTGACACACCAGTTAATTACATCAGTTAGCTACTATCTCCTGTGCATGATCTCAGTGTTAATGAAACTACTTTGGTGTGGAAGTGTAACAGGTCAAGACAAGCAGATCAGGAAACAGAAGGGATTTAGGGTCACACAGAATGTCAGTGTGCTGAGTCACAGAGAACTTAAGCTTGGCCCCCCAAAAGGATATAGAATGTTTCCCTCTGCTGCAAGTAGCTAGTATTCTTCTCCTTTGGCATCACTTAGAGCAAAATAGCTCAAAACTCTTTAGAAATTCTCAAGTTTAATGCTATTGCCTCCCTATCAAGAGCTATTAGCAATTGAGTTACTGGAGATAAACTGAAGCCTGGTACCATGGGTGCTGACTTTACAAGCAATAGTTTTTCTCCCTGAGGGAAAGGGATGAATGAAAGATGATGCCTGATTTCTGGTTTGGATGACAGGGTGAAAAATGGTGACAGACACTGATTCTGAAACACAGGAAGATGAGCAGATTTGTTGGAAAAATGGGTCAGGCAGTACAAGATGGTAACCCAGGTTTTTGTCTCCATCTTTTCATGTGGAGTGTGTGTGTGTAAGGCTCCAGAGAAAGCCCCAAACTCCTACTCCTGTCTTCCAGAGCAACAGAGAATATCCTACAGGACACTTAAATATTGAAGCGTGTTCTTAAGGTCATTCTAAGGAATCTCTCCTCCAGACTTTATAGCCACGCTTTCCTCACCTGCCCCTCCTATGATATGATTTCCTGATCCATGAGCATCCAGATCTCCATTCTGTTGGCGTTCCTCTTAAACATTTTATGCCCAAAACTGGGCAAAAAATTCCAGCTGTGGTCAGACCACAGCCCAACACAGCATCAGCTTTGGGAATGACACTGTCACGCTGCTGGCCCCTATTAATCTTGCGGTCAACTTACACTCTTAGGCTGTTTTCACATGGACTGCTGTCAAATTATGTTTCCTCCTTTGTACAAGGAACTTTCTCATTCTAAATTCAGGATGCCCCATTCCTAGCCTGTCTATATTTAACAGAAAATGAGGATTTTCATCCATTTTCACTTCATTCTTACCAATTTTGTTCCCAACTTTGCCAGGATGCCCAGAGGCCTATTGGAATGAGCTTTCCCACGCTACCTTCCAAGAAGCAGTCTGAAAAATGTTCTTATCCCTTTTATCACTGGATTCTCATCCCAGGTTACTTTATAAATAGCATTTTTCCTTACAGAAAATATATAAAGCTATGGGGGGAGGGGAGGCACCTGCATATTAAGAACAAGATAATTTGTCATTAGCCTTGGAACAGTGCAGGTCTACTATAAATGATTTCTTATTCTGGAGAACAAAATTTGTATTTTTATAATGTAAATTTAGATACTGTACACTGGCCTTCCTCCACCCACCCACCCCAAAAGAAACCCCCAAACAAACAAAAAAATACCAGCCAGATATGTACCAACAGCCTAGAGGTCAGTAAATAATTTAGGTTTTTTCTGTAGGCAGTAGTAAGGAATGCTGATTGCTTTTACTTAGCTATCAGTATGTAACAGGCTGCGTAGCCTTCAGGGCAGAGGTACAGAAAGGTGCAAAGGAGGGAGCTATGTTTAAAAAAAAAAAAGTACCCTGGCCAATTTTCAGTACTTATCTCAGCCTTGCAGCCCCACTGACCGGCTGTCTCAGGGTCATATAAGGATTCGAAGCTTAGGGAGTAGGTGGTCTCAAGGCTTCTACCTCTCTGGATATTCCTATCACTATTTATTGGTTATCATTCAGTTTGGTCGAGCCTAACATCCGGCTTTTCACCGGGTCATGGAAGTGCAGGGAGAGCTAGCTACTCTTCTACTGGATTCTCAAAACATCCTGCAAACTCAACCCATTAGCAGACAGCAAAATTTTCTTTGTGAAGATCCTTAAGTAAGAGGTATACAAACAATTTTATACCTCTAAGGAAGATGGCAGTAGAAATATATTTAACCTGATGTTTATCAATGTTAGAAATTAGAATGAGCTTCTTAATAGTTAAGCTCATTACACAGTCTTTTAAAGAAGAATGGAATACATCTGTTTGGGGTAATTTCAATGTAGTTGTGCCTGAAGGCAAAAGGAAGGACAAGATCACTTCCCAGTAACCATCTGAGTTCATTAACAATGCCACCAGAGCAGGCACCAATGACTCAGAATTGAAACGAGAGAGAATATTATGAAATCTCAAGTTAGGGAGTCACTGATTCCTATCAGCTACCAACTCCCAGACCGGCTTTCAGGGAAGTACCCTAACTTCTTACTTTCTGGTCTGTAAAAGAGATACCCAGGATCTCTTAGGTGAAAGAAAAAGATCTCTTTGAATAGAAGCATCCTCAATTAGAGTCAACTGCAGGTCTCAGTTGCTCTGCAGAGCCCACCAGCCCCACAGAGCCTTCTCTGGAAACCCCCAACCTGACCAGTATCCAAAGACACTTGTGTCTCCTAACAACAGAAGCTACCCAGGTCAGGCTCTGGGCCAGCCTCTGCAAATTGTTTTTCTTCATTTCATCCTCGCAGTAACTAAATGAGTTAAGAATTATTTCTCTTTTATAGATTAGGAAACCAAGACTCTGAGAGTTTAAAATGACTAATTCTATATTAGAAAGTGAGAGCCTGGGTTCGACCACAGATCAGTCTGACCACAAAGACTCTTCCCACCTCAAGGGAGTAGGAGTAAAGGTCAGTGTATTTTGTAAATAATTTTTGTTTTACTAAAAGTAAAGAAAAGGATGGTCTTACTCTTTCATTCTTGAGGGGAAAAGTTGCCATAATCACTTTTTCTTTATTTTTCTTTTTTTTTTTTTTGCTGTAATCTTCACTCCATTTAATACAGCCTTTTTCAACCAGAAAAAAAGAGAAAATGAGCTAATAGTAAGAATAGGGAATATTTAATTTTTATGTGCTAATTAATGCATAAGCAACATCTATCACAACTAGAAAAGATTTTAGGCCTTCTATATATCTTCCTCTAAACCAGCAGGAGGATCATAATTGACTCTGACAAATCACTGCTGACACTTAGGCTTAAAACTGGGGACAACCAAAACACCCATGCCTGAGGCAGACGTATCCGAACGCCTTGGTTGCACACCAGGAATCACCAGGGAAGCTTTAGAAAATACGCATGCCCGACCCCATCCCAGGTGATGCTAAGAGGGCAGTCAAGGCTGAGAACCACAGTCCCAAAGCAATGGAACTGAGGGTTAAACACAACACAGAATAAGGGCATTGAGAAGTTATCCAAGGATGAAGAGAAAGAGAGCAAGCACTCTGAGCCAGGTCAACCCTGAGCTCCACCGTGGTAACACATAGCTCACTTAGCCCTTCTGAATCTCATTTTCCTTGTCCGTAAAATGAGGTGAATAATACCTACCTTGCAGAGTTGTCTTCAATAAGGAATACAAGACACTTAGCATGCAGCACTTAATAAGTGTTTCAACTTTCTGAAGGGTCTCTCTCCATTTGGCTACTCTAGGCTCCAAACAATTCACTTATTAAGTTTGAGTCACCATTCTTTCCAAAATCTATGAGCTTCTGTCCTCTAGCATTTTCCCTTAAAATGACCTTGATCCATAAAACTATGTGTAGAATATTTACATTCATAATCCAATTCTCACATATTTATAGGATAGTTCACTTGAAACCACCCTTAACTAAGTGGAAGTTTCTTTTAAATATGGACACCTATTTTTGAGCACCTATTATGTGCCAGGCATTGTGCCAAGCATTCTATACATATAATCTAATTGAATTTCTCTTAATTCTTATAAAGCCTCTCCAGGAAAAGAACCATTTCGCTCATTTTATAAATGATGAAATTGGATTTCACAGAGGTGAAGTCACTTGCACACACATACACACACACACACACACAAAGAGCAAATGGGGGAACTTTCTAGAATTTGAACCTAGGTCTCTCAGAAACTCCTAAGTCAGACCATAATTGTGTCCCCCAGTGTATACAATATTTCATATACAAAGTGCATATGTATGTATACTTAATGTATATAGTCATAAAATACTTTGTGCATATGTGTGCACAGGACAAACTTTAAAAGAGATTTAAGCATAAACTGCATTTTTGCACTTAGAACGGTATCATAAAATTAATTTATAAATCAATATTTAAATTCATCTAGTTTCTATGTTTAGTGATTGGTGTTAATTTATCTCTCTCATAAGTGTTAGAAAGGGTCTACAGCCCCTCCCCCGAGCCCTTTTATACTATTCAAGCTTTTTATTAGCCCTAATGTTGATTCCCTTCCCAGGGCATCTACTGGTTTGCGTATAATTTGTCTAATTAAATTTAAAGAAGAGATGTTTCAGTGAGCACCATTTCATCATTTCCTCTTATACTCCATGCTGTGGACTTTAATGAGGACCTAAACCCCATCTTAACTCAGCCTTAGTTTCAGCACAGATGAGCTATGCTTGTTAAGACAGTCTTCAGTTGTCAGGAAAAATAGCTTTATTAAGGTCATGGAATGTGGAGAGTTTGATTAAAGCTAATCAAGGAAGAAAGCCAGGCGGCAGCACAGTGAATCAAGCCTCGGTACAACATGTTTAACATAACTTAACCTAGCCTATCTGTTAAAAGCAGACATAAATAAGATCAGGTTTCCAAAAAGAATGCATGGACAAATGCAGGCATATTACACGGTGTAATACATCTCCTGAGTTTAAGTTGAACAACTCTTTCAATAAGCAGCATATATTTTAAGCCACATGGATGCAAGTGACAGTGGAGGGTTTTCAATAGCCCCCGTCATTTAAACGAGTGCGGGGGTGGTGGTGGGGTGAGGGGGAGATTACTTATATTCTTTCAGATTTAAAATGTGTCATCTATGGATATGTCTGGCCAGTGATGGCACATTCGAGATCACTCTTATTAATCTGAAAGTGAGGCTTCCAGCTCAGTAAACCTAAGTGACTGCTGTTAGCACATGTAATGCCAAGGCATTCAACCTTTACAATATTTTGGAAGGTTTTTCTAAGGGGGGTTTATACGATTGTTTTAGTTTCATGAAAGTTAAGTAGTTGAGTAAAAGGAAGGAATAGTCGGAATCTGGAAATCTGAAGACCTAGGCTACAGTCCTGATGCTAAAGTAACGGGTCACATGATCTTCCAAAAGATTCCTGGCCTGGGCCATGTGGGTCTCAGTTCTTCAAAGACCCAAATGAGAGTAGCTGGACTAAATGGTCTCTTAAAATCTAAAACTTCTATGATACTATTACAGTCTGCTTCCAAATCTGAAGTTCTACCATGCTATTAAAGTCTACTGCAGCCTTCACACCATTTTCTTCCTAATTTAAGGCAATATGTTAAGATGAATGGCCACCCTAAATTGTTACTCGACACTGAAATTTAAGAATCTTAATTCAAAAAGTAACCGTAGAGAATGAATGAAGCCTTGAAGAGTTTCGAAAATGAAGAACAATTGTCCTGATGAGGATGATCTCTTTTCTCTTTGTTAATACCACTCTACTTACTGTTTACTTTCTATTCTTTTCCCTCCCTTCCAGGTGTGCAGCTTCAGGACATATTATTTTTAACACACACACACACTTTTTAAAAAAATACCTTTAGAGCTAATTCCATGATACTCATTATCTAGGCAGACTCCATGTTAAATTCATGATTATCAATCTAGTATTAACAACTAATAAATATTTTAACTTGGTCATCAAAGAATCTTGAAGTGGTCGTATCTAAGCTATTCCACATCCTATGCTATATCTTGTAAAGCTGAAACAGGTAAGAAACTTCATGAGATACGTGCACTCAAGATTTTAGAGTTCCACAGAGTAAAACGGACATCAGAAAACAGCAGACCTTGCTTTCCACTCTAGCCTGACTCACCACCTTTTTCTGATTTACTGGAGGTAATGGAATACAGAGGCTTAGGAAGAACAGAGGAGAGCTGTGCATAATAGGATTTAAATAATCTGATTTTCCTAAGAAAAGAAATTGAGAAGCAAGAGATAAAGGATTTTCTGTACCTGTATACACACACACACACACACACACACACACAGAGAGACATCTTTAAATCACCCTGTAGTTTCCAAAGCGCTTTTGTATCTCTTAGATATCATTTAATCATTATTTTTAAAAAAACCTCAAAGGCAAGGAGGGCAGGTACTATTATTTCCAACTTTTAAGAAATGGAGGAGCAAAGAAATTAAGTGACTCCCTTAAGAAATTAAGCAACTTCACATAGTTTGTTAATGGCAGTGTCAGAAGCAGACTCCAGGTCTTCTGAATTCTTATCTAATGCTATCCTACTATACGATGCTGCCTATTTACATTCATTTTTGAAAAAATCAACAGATATTTATTGAGTGCCAGTTATGTGTCAAGCACTATTCTAGGAACTAGGAAAACAACAGTGAACAAGACCAATAATGTCCTTTCCCTCCTAAAACATTCTAGTGTACATATGCACGTATTTACAATATGTATAGTTTAATATATATGGCTTTTCATACACTTTTCTTTACCAGCCAGTTTCTGAGACTCATTAAAAATTAAGATCACATATAAATATTTATTATTTTTTAAGAACTGCACTCATTAGGTCAGCACAGAACAAATAAATCCCAGCCACTCCCGCCTCCCTTCCTTCCTCATTCCTCCACACAGCTAGCCTTTTAAAACAATCTAAGTAAATAGCAAAGTAACATCTATTCCAGTTACATATTTGTTCACATGCTGGGAAGAAAAAAATGGCTATAGAAGTCTTTAGAAAAAGGAGAGGTTCAAAATTACGGAGAGGGCTTTTTCTAAGGATCATTTTAAGCACACACACAGGATCTTAAAGAAAGCACATGGACATCTTGTTTGGAAAAAGTTTGTTCTTTTTTTCTTTCTTCTTTTTAATCTACACAAAGCTCAGTCTTAAAAAGCCTGGAGTGGGGGGTGTCTGCTCCCCATCTCTAGTTCTGTTGCTGAATGAAAGATCGACAGGAAATTAACGCAGTGGTAGGGAGATTCTTGCCAAGAGTGAATTCTGAAACAAAAGACTCACTATTGTGTTAAGAAAATCTGACATCTATACCCTCAGCCATGTTCTAAACTTCAGTAATCCTTTTAGTATGATCTATGATTTGCTGTAAGTTTTTAACATACATATCTAAAGTGTTGTATTACTCCTCATCTTCCAACTCCTTCTAAAAGAGGAACAGATTTGTTTCTTTGTTCCTCCCTTCTCTGCTTGTTTGTGTTTTTAGCCAGCGACAGAGTTATTAGTCAATGGATTCAACTAGCTTCCTCCTTTTACCGTCCAGGCCAAAAGCATACCACTTCTGAGGTTTACAGGATTTCAATTACCACTAAGTTACCTGTGATGATGGTATTGACCTCTGTTGTTTTGAGCTGATGTTACAGAAAAGGCTCATTTCTTGATTCCACATATAAGTGATATTATATGGCATTTGTTTTTCTCTTTCTGATTTACTTCACTCTGTATGACAATCTCTAGGGGGGAAGGCGGTTGGGATGAATTGGGAGATTGGGATTGACATATATACACTACTATGTATAAAATAGATTACTAATGAGAACCTACTGTAGAGCACAGGGAATTCTACTCAGTGCTCTGTGGTGACCTAAATGGGAAGGAAATCTAAAAAAGAGTGCATATATGTATGCGTATCACTGATTCACCTTGCTATAGCAAGAAACCAACACAACACTGCAAAGTAACTATACTCCAATAAAAATTAATTTTAAAAAAGGTTCATTTCTTGACAAATTTGTGAACTTGACATTGTTGCTATTTCCCCATTTCTAACAGCCTTTACAACATTAATACCACGGAAAGAATACCAGACCATGATAGTGGAAGCCAGTAATCTAAGAATTTAAAATCAAACCAAGTGTTACTCAGGTAGATCCGCTGAGCATGAGCCATATATGAGATTAAGTTAAAAGGTGAGATTCTTTTAGTCATCGTAGTGGATCGCCTTATTTGACATTCAGTGCTAATCTCTCAGGGAACTTTTGAGACAGATTTTCTTGATTTTTTGGTATATGTCCAAAATGACATAACCAAAGCTGGTCATATCTTCACTGCTCTTCTCGAAAAATAAATTGGGTTCACTTTGTTTCTATCAGTTGGTTTACCTATAGTTAACTGCTTCTAAAGAAATGTATACAGTTGTGACCTACCAACGTGAAATCGTGTTCCTCTGCTATTGAAATAGGTGCCAGTAAAGCCAGAAGTAGGAACAAGTCACCAGTGTATCAGCTGTAGAAGTTTTCTGGGCACGTTCCAAAAGTCTACATCTGCTTGGCAACAACTCAGAAAAGAGATACGGTTACTCTTTCTACAGTAACATAGCTTTCCCAGGCTTCAATATATGAAAAACAGCTTGCTCCATATCAGAAAAAAATCCAACTAGATTTGTGAAAATCACATACTCACTATTCTGTCCCATCAACTTAAAAAAGCACTGCCATAGGTGGAACCAAAATCATCAATGACATAGCTATCCTCTATTGTCCTGTTCATGTGGTCTAAGAGTCCAAGTGGGAATTTTTTTTTCCTTTTCTTTTTGCAACATAAACACTTAAGCATTTAGTGATAAAATATTAAAAGCGTGAGGCTCCAGACCCAGTGAGTACAAGTTGCTGATAGAGTACCAGGCACCAAGGAAAGGTGTCAAGTATGTTAAAATATGGCTCTAGCTTAGACATTAGGGGCCCTATTCTTTCCCTAATATGCTTGCCTTATTCCTACTGTCCACAGTTAAATGTGCACATCAGCACTAAAATGCATCCCCTTAAAATCTAGGGAGGAAATTCAACACATCGATGTCAATGAACAAAGCAATTGTCACATTTGTTCACCACAAACAACAGATCTAGACACTGTTTTTAATTATAACATTAATTGATCTTTTGTCACCACTAATTAGAGCGATAACATCACATTTAGTTACTTTACTAGCAGGAGTCGACTTTGAGTTGCTGGAAAATGCATCAGTGGGGAAGAGAGTGAAGTGGGCAGAAAAAAGGAGAATTTAGGGGGGGAAAAGTCATAGTATTTTTTTAAAAGAAAGGTTTATCACTGTTGAGAGCATTTTCATATTTTAATTAATCTTGTTTCTCATGAAAACTTCATTTGGTCTGTTTGCAGTTAGGGTTCATACTGCTATTATATAAAATGTTCCCTCATTGTTGGGAAATTACGGACAAGGAAGACTAGGTTGATGACCGGAAAAGCTACCTTTGTACTTTGAAAAAAAAAGTTGCATGAACCTGTCATAGCCCTAGTCTATGAGAAATGTAAGGGACTTTAATGGGTATTTTAGTAGAACCACTTAAAATTAAGTGATGAATTGGAATGGGAAAAGTTATCCCAATAAAAGCAAACAAATTAACTCACCTGACCTTGGTCCACATAAAAGATTCATTTTCTTAATGGAAACAAACTCTTTTGAGTCTAGCTCAGGTTTAAACACTGAAGTGTATGTATGTGGAACCTAAATTAAGCTATAGAAACGTATGCCTGCAGAAAGTCAGGTGTACATGCACAAGTAGGTAAGCGTTCTTAGAGCTGCGGGATATGCCACTCTCATGGTCTAGTATGACCCACTTCTGCAATGATTACCACATGAGTCAGAAACCTGTTAAGACCCAATTAACAAAAATGTTATGCATCACTGATGCATGCTTTGTCCAGAGCTTAATTCCACTGTTTTCCTAAGTAAATTCTGTCTTTTCTATTCATTAACTTTCTCTTCCCTTGGGTACAAGAAGCAGCTTCTTCCATTTTGTTTAAAAAAGGTTACAGAAGATCTGAAAGTTACTGGGCAATGGGCATGTCTTTTTATCCTTTACTCTAAAAAAGTAAGGTAACATTTGTCTTCATCATACATCTGGCATCTCTGCTGCTGTAAAAACCAAGAATCTTTCTTACTTCACTAGCAGTCTGAAAGATAACTTTAACACAGCCCAAGAGAACTGGAAATGGGTTGGTCTTTCCTCTTCTTCCTACCTCAACAACCAAAACTGTTTTCAAACAAAGTAGAATTACTGAGTAAGTCATTCTGGGAGCGTAAGAAAAGCTTAGAGTCTAGGCTGTATGCTTGAAGCAAAGACAATGACTTTGACTTTTTGGAGAAGAGTCAAGGAAGGTTCATCATAACATTGTAAGAGCCATTACACTGGGTCAGTTCCCTTGTCTATCAAGCAAGGATTCTAATTCTAATGGGGTCCCCAAGAGACAGTTTGTAAGAAGGTATGGCTAGGCTCTGAATGTCTCTCAACATTCCTAGCTTTATTAGACGTCTTTAACACAGTCAGTATTTCTAAACTCCCCTTGGAAAGTATCCCTAATGGGAAATACAGCAAAGAACTCACAACTTCAGATGAGAAAATGTGACTGTGGTCTTTCTGTGGGTATATTTCACTTGCACAGAAACTGTCCTTTAAAACCAAGTTGTGTGGATTTTTGCTCTTACTCCACTAGATAACGGTGGATAGACATATAATAAACTACTCCTGGGGCAACTGGGCTACTTCATATGGTCTATTAATGATCTTTACTTAATCTTATACCTTTGACATTTAGAAGATTAAAAAAAAAGAAAACAAAGCATGAGGTAGGTAGGCACCACTGTTTATAGGAAAAAGTACTACTGTTTTTAGAGTGTGACCTTAGGAAAGTCACTTTAGTATCAGGACCCGAGTTTCCTTACCTAAAAAGTGTAGGGGATTGTATTAACTAACCTCTCTAAAGTCTAGATGTCTAAAACTCTCTTCCTATGTATGTAAAATTGTCAATTTCCATTTCATGCAGGCCAATGCCCATCTTAAACAACAACATATGAGGGGGTTATAACGTTCATCAACACTTTCACTTCAGCTACATATTTTTTATTTCACACATAATAAAGCTCATCATTTTTAACTGGGCTCTTCACTTCCCAGTAGCTCACAACTCATTATGGTCCATTATTCTTCCTCTTCATTGTTTATTAAATTAATTAGGCACTCAGTACAACTGCATTTTTATACCATTCACCCAAAATAAAGGCACATGAAATAAAGTTGACTCAAATAAACAACCCACCACACTAAATGACAGGCAGTTTCATCTCAATCACTCCATTCAGTTCAGAAACCTTCAGAGTTTAAAAATCTGCCACACACTGGGCTTAGTGCTAGGGAGTCAAGGCCTTGCCAAGACCCCTGCCCTTGAGGGTCTCCCAGGCTACTGAGGACACCAACATCTACTCAACAGCAGGTAAGTGCCAGGTGTAGACAGGATATTTTTCAATATCCCACCTGTTTTCAAGGTTCCTGCAGAGTAAAGGGTAAGGTTTTGGTGAATAATACTTAGGCTTATAATTAAAAACAAAGAAAAATGGAAAATAAATGCAAACTCTTTAACATTTATATTTTTTACCTTTTAAAGGACACTTTTTTTAAAGAAGGCTCACTTCCTATAAGACTATTACAGTCTCTTTTCCATTTTTAAGGGCATAATTACCCTTTTACAATGTCCAGGAGTATCAAGAGAATGCAGAAAACACAGCAAACTTTAATTTTAGCCAGGCATCTTATGAGACTGTTTCACCTGTCTGCTGGACAAAGTAAATGGTCTAGATGATGGTTATGTGAATTCATGGTCACTTGGGAAGCCCTCCTCGAAGAGGTTAGTTAACTCAACCTAGAGGAAGTTCTCTACTTTGAGTAGTTCTTACCTTTTTAAGATAATGTGTTCCTTTAAAAACTTGACAATCGTTACCAACCCTCTTCCCAGAAAAATTCACAGGCAGTCTAAATTCTGCATGCAATTTCAGGAACTAATACACAGACCACAAGTTAACCTAGCCTGTTTGTCCTGTTCACTATTTTTATTAATGGCCTGAATGATGGCATACTAACAATTGGCTGATGAATCAGGCAGGGCGGAATGAAACTAAGGTATTTCTGAGTCTAGACCCCTAGGATTCAAAAAGAATCCTTCCATGTGTTGGAAGGTGAATCGCAGTCAGAAAGAGGATGGTTGAGTGTGTGTGTGTGTGTGTGTGTTCGTTCAAAAAAAAAAGAAATCAACTACATACAAGATGGCAAAGACCATATGGGCAGCAGTGGTTGTTAACATACCTGAATGAGGAAAGAAAATTCCATCAACTCTGTGATGTTCCTGAGGTGGAATGGAGACCAAGGAGAGATGTTAATGAGAGGCAGATTTCTGCTAAATAAAAGAAAGCATTTTCAAACAATATGCATTAGGATGGAAGAGGCTGCCCTGTGAGGAAGGGAGCTCTTCTTCAACCTGGGAGGCAGGTTAGTGCTGTGCAGGAAGATGGAACTTCGTTCTAATTTCGGTTTTGCCTTAAGCTAGACACATGAGCTGAGGCAAGTCGCCTTACGTTTGTATAACTTAGTTTCCTCATCTGTAAACCG
The DNA here is from genome assembly GCF_009873245.2 of Balaenoptera musculus. Taxonomy (NCBI): domain Eukaryota; kingdom Metazoa; phylum Chordata; class Mammalia; order Artiodactyla; family Balaenopteridae; genus Balaenoptera; species Balaenoptera musculus. Next base: position 52,136,833 of record NC_045785.1, on the reverse strand, counting down.
GAGGTTATAAAACCCATACGTAAGTCATATGAGACAGTGAGAAAGTGTCTACTAGAGTATCTTGCAGATACGAGGTATTTAACTTGAGGGCCTGCAACCTTCTTCTCCACTCCCTCGCTTTTCTCTGGAAGTATTTAAGCAAAGGCTCTTGGGGGCATCACACAGGAGCTTCTTACAGAGGAAGGCTGTTAGACATGATGGCTTCTAATATCCTTTTAAGTCTAGGGTTTGATTAGCAAAACCATTCCTAGCGGGCTTCCCTGGTGGCGCAGTGGTTGAGAATCTGCCTGCCAATGCAGGGGACACGGGTTCGCGCCCTGGTCTGGGAAGATCCCACATGCCGCGGAGCGACTAAGCCCGTGAGCCACAGCTACTGAGCCTGCGCGTCTGGAGCCTGTGCTCCGCAACGAGAGAGGCCGCGATAGTGAGAGGCCCGCGCACCGCGATGAAGAACGGCCCCCACTTGCCGCAACTGGAGAGAGCCCTCACACAGAAACGAAGACCCAACACAGCCATAAATAAATAAATAAATAAAATATTAAAAAAAAAAAAAAAAAAAAACCATTCCTAGGTGATACCTCTTCCACATTATGTGTATGATGTTGAAAATGATTTACTTTCGTCCTTCTCCCTTCCTTGAGCAGCCACCTGAAAATCAGAATGAATGCTCCTATTTTTCTCCTCAGGTATTATATACTTGCTGGCTCATTCCACTTTATTTCAAAGAATTTTCCATAAGCTCTTAAATGTTTCCATATGACACCATATTCTGCAGGTAACCTGAGTTCATACCATTCCCCAAACAAGAGTCCCTATAAAACGTTCCAGGATCTCTTTGTGTGCCCTGAATAGAATTTGTTAGGCTGCCAAATCATTCGGTCTTCTCCAGATACCCTTGTCGTTCCTAACTTGGGTTTATCAAATTCTTTTATCAGCATATTTTAATCAAAGCCTTTCAAAACAGTCTGAGGGTTAGGAAACACCATAAGGTCTAAACGCAAAAAAAAGCAAGAGGGTAAAACAGAACTACCGATGGGGACAAAAGCAAAGGGCTGTTCTGACTCTGCTTTAGGGTACAACCACAGCGGAAGCTACTGTTATCTTAGGAGGAAAACAAGACGCCAGCTCAAATGTCACATGTGAATAAATTATTGGCCGTTCATAAACAACAACAAAAAGGAAGGTATTCTAGTTTTCTTCCTAACCCATGAGTCTACACAAGAGCCTTCGTGAGCACAGTGTAAAAAGAGGGGATCGTTCTTCTGTCAAGAAATCATCATCCACCACTCAAAAAATATAAAAATAAGACGAAAAATTAAAAAAGGAAGAAAAGTCGCAGGCTCCACGCCTCCTAAGGCATCAGAAATTCACTGCTCTCTCTCGCAGTGAGAAGCAGAGATGGTGGGCGCGACCCAGAGTCGCAGCTGCTTTGGAAGCCGCCGGGCTCCGCTGTCATTTCAGAAGCCTCGCCGCACACACACATCTGAACACGGCCACCTGGACTCCCTCCTCCCGTGGAGGGAGGCCAGGCTACAGCGGTTCCATCCCTGCCACTCTCTGCGAGGAAGGAGGAAGGTCTCTGTGCAGAGCGCTTGCCACCCCCATGCAGGATGCTTTCTGTCAAATAGGGCGGCGATTGAGATGAGAAAAAACAAACCAAAAAACTGGCTGCCTCCTCCCATCCAGCACAATTTCAAAACTAAAGGAAATCATTGTTTCTTTCATTATTACTTTCTTTCAGCCACGACAATAAACACTCTTGGGCCAGTAACTCATCAGTGGAAAGCTATTCAAAGAATTTTACATTGATAACACTACACATGTGGAACTGGAGAGAACTTTGTTGATAATTTGTTCTGAACCTCTCACCATTTAGATACCTGGAATGTCTAGAGCTCCTTGGCCTGTCAAAATAGAAAAGCCCTAGGAAGGATTCGTAACACAAATCTTCCTGTCTGTTCCGGACAGAAGGAATCTTCCCTTCCTCTGTTGAGTCCGTATCTCATTTATGCAACACTCACTCCATGGTTCAGTTGCAAGGTCTATCTCCACTGCAAGACCTGAAGCCTCTTGAGTAGGACCCAGGCTTATTCCTCTATGGTTCCATAACGCCTCACAGAATGGTTGGCTCAGAGAAAATTCTCACAGTTGCCCCAATGAGCGGTTGCTGAATTAAGTGGGATCAAAGGACACTGAAGGTCAAGAAGCTAAAATGACTGGCCAAGGATCACACGGCCAGAACCAGAACTAAATCCCCCAGCGGGGCTCCCTCTCCTCTTCCACATGACTCCCTCACGCTAAAAAAAGGTGATAGGAATGGCTTAGGATTTTATTGTCTCTTGAATCCCAACTGTCCTTCTTTCAACATCGAAGCAACTCTTCTTCCAGTAAGACACGCAGATTCAGGAAAAAGGAATCTGTTTTGCCAAGTATTAAATAATTTGATAAAAAGCTGGTAAAACAGAAAGGTTTTGCACATGCAAATCTGCCCTTGCACCCAGTTTTCAATTCTCTTATTTTCCTGATCTATATTCCTGCTCTCCAGATGGACCATCAGCTTTACACCAATGCCAGCAACAGCTTGCGTATTGTTTGTTTAAAACAAAGATGATGGATTAAATATCATATGCAATGTGAGGAAAGAGGTTAAGGCTAATATTCCTGTTCTGAAATAGAGCATAAACCCAGTCCATGTAGCTTTTTTTCCCCAGTGGATTCGTATAAATAAAGATTTAATTTTATTTTTCAGGCTCGTAAGAGGAAGCACGCATTCATCTAAGAATATGGAGCCCTTTCCATCGCTCCAGATTTATTCTTGTTCTAAGGCATCGTTACCCTCCAAATTATACAGACTTATGTCATTTCATTGAAACACTCATTCACCCATCACATGCCCAGATCCAACAGTAACACTTTTGTTTTAAAATTATGCCAAAATGAGCAAACTTGAAATTCTTTCACCTATATTTGAATACTCTGCAAAATATCTTTAATCATCTCAAATAAATTCCAACCAAAAAAAAAAAAATCTGCAATTTCAATGCAAAATATATAAACCAAAGAAATCACAGCAGAGGTCTCTTTTTGTACCCTACGCATTATTATATGAAGCATCCTACAAACTAGTTGCCAACAGGGTGGACTGTGTATCAAAACCAGCCCTACTATGTAGGTTTCCTGCCATGACTATGGATTCTGTCCTGCATATTTATATGTAATTTCCATTAGAAAAATGACTTAAGGGGGAAAAAAAAAACCACTTTTAGAAGCCAGGATGAAAGAATTGTGCAAAATGCAAAGATAATTCCATCAAGGGATTCTGATGATAGGATATCATTTAAGTAGATTATCATCAACAAAAGAATACTGATTAGTGTCTAGGAGTCCGAAGAGGAATATCTCTAGAAAGAGAAACCAAAGGTGGAACTCTCCACTTCCTCCTGGCTACAAGGATGGGTGTACTGAATAGAAACAAGGAGACCATCGGGAATAGTCGCAAACGCACAGTCTAACCCTAGATACAGTCCAGGCATCAGTTTCTTGACCGAAAGTTTTATTACTCTGCCATTTCTGTCACTCAGTCAGGTTGAAACTTTATTTAAGGCTGGAATTTGGCCCTCCCCAGTTGCACCATGAAGAGAAAATATTTAAAGAAAGGTGTTTTGCAATTCCTATGTTTGGAATGAGTGATAAAATCTGTAGTGCTACCGACGCTTTCTAGATGCCAGTTCAATGACATCCATTTTATATGTCAGGACAGAATAGCAGGCAGATTGTATGTCTAATGAGACACTCAACAACCCTGTACAAACTCTGGGATACATGCGGGGTAGTCTAAAACTTTAAAACATGACCTTTATGGCAACTTGACTGCCAAAAGCACAGTTAATCCAGTCTTTTTGCATTATATAACTCTCCATTTTACAATACTGGATTGCCATTTTCTCTTTTATGTTTGCACATGTGAGAATATTAGTAGACTAACAGGCATATACAAGCATCCAGACAAATAAAAAGAAGCGATAATACAGAATGTTCCCATTAGCGATATAAAAAAATAGCCAGAAATATATCATGGTAAACAAGCGGACACATTAATAAATTTAACTTTTAAAAACAGAAAAGCCCCATTCACAACACAGAATATAAATTTTATCTAGGACCTTGAAGCTTAAATTTGGGTTAAATGAAACCTCAGGTCCCTTACAGCTATAACATTCTATAATTCTTTGAGTCTATTTTTATTTGTTCACTTGAATTTCTTGTCAGGGAAGGTAGCTTTAGCCTCCCTTTAGAATATCTTTCCACCTACACATCTTCCTACTGCAATAACACAAGTTGAGCTGAATGCACAGTTATGTAACTTTAAGATCAAAAGAAAATGGAAAAGAGAGTCCTACCCCAGCCCCACATGCTATCACCACCAAGACCCAGCTAGGGAACATTTCATTTTACCAATATACTAAAGACTGCACTAAAGTATTTCCCAACAGATTAAAAATTCTCCTTCCTTTGGATTTACAGTGGGGGGGGGGAATCACACCATTGAAAGTTACCTGAATGATGGTATCTACTGCTATAATTTCCTTCACAATGCTATTTAAGAACAGCAGAAAGAGTCTTTTATTGTACACATCTACTTATGGAGTGCAAATTCTTTGCCTCTTAAAGCAAACTCTATTTGTGTTGAATGTATATTCACCATTTCCTGCTAATAGGGTAAAAACTGATTCCAGATGAGTAGAAAAATGTCTTAGTTTTCACAGAAAATTAATTCCAGGGAAAAAAATGTTTAAAAGTTTTTTAAAAATTTATAACTTTGTAGATCAATTTCTGGTTTCTTGCTTCTATATTTTACTCCCTGGAATTTTTTTGGGAGGAGGGTCAGTTTGTGATAACACAGTGTACATTCACACTCTGTGCATAAGGTTGCTAATTTCCATCCAGGATCCAAGAGAGCTTTAATGTTTTCTTGCCTCAAAGAGAACACTTTTTTAAAAGAACAACAGAATACAGCATAGACTATCACCTGAAAAACAAGCGTACAAAAGCCCCGGGAACAGCAGAGTTAAAGATGATCATTTAATCAACCTTAACTCACACTAGAATATTTAGCAATTGCATCATTCCTAGTACACAAGTCACACGCTGTCCTCAGTGCACTGCATTGAGTAACAGACAAAGCAACGCTTTAAATTTGATTTCCTAATAATGTCCTGGAGGTCAATGTAAGACCTTGCAATTTGTTAATACATTTATTGTAAATTTATTCAAGATTTTAAAAACTGGACCTGGTACTATAGCTAATGGATACTATTAACAAAATACCTTATAAGGCACTAATTAGACATCACAAAATGCAAAGCATTGCCATGTTCAAGTTTTAAATCTGATCTGGGCAGTTACAAACTTAAAAGCATCTTCTGCCCAAGAACTTTCTTTGACTATTAATTTCTGATGTTTTCCTTAAATTTAGAACCAGCTATGTGTTTAAAAAGGAGCTGGTACAACAGCCACTTTTCAGTCTGAAATGGAGTTAAGTGCAGATTGTTAGTGACTTCAAAAACCTGAACTGTACGGGGCCCAGTATGTGCTACCTTGATCACTTTTAAAGACATTTTCAATACTGTCCTTTGAGATGGGGCCAGAAATGACTTTATTACTTTCCCAAAGGCTTCACTTACAAGCTTATCACTCTTGATGGTAGCTCTGTGTTACTGAAAACTGTCACTGTCATGGCAGATGTGAAATAAGTGGACATGAGAGTAACGCCGTTAAAAACGACCGGAGTTTGCCTGGAATGCCCAACCCTGTGTAGCAACAAATGTTGATTTTGATTCTAACAATATTTCCAAACAATCCTTAAATCTGGCAGACAGAAAGAATACTAATCACCCAGATAAATGTGTTTCTTCTACATTTTGGAGAAGCGCCATAAGAATATATCACGTTTACGAAGCTTATGTGAGTGGAGCACTGTCCCACTTGGCATTACTTACTGAATTTCATATTACTTTATTAGGAAGTTGGTAAGGACCCTGTGTAAAACTCTACAACTAAGTTAATTTAATCCTCTCATCTCACATAATTACAAATATTACAGGGCTCAAACCAAACCTATGGCCACCTGATTTAGGCCAAAGAATCCTGGTTTGATCTATATGAACCAAAAAATTAAAGTGGAGGGGGAAATTCCTTTTCCTTGGCCTTGAGGATCCAAATAGGCTATCACTAAAGATCAAGTTCCCTTTGAGATGTGAGTATACCCTACCAACCCTCTAAACATGCAAACTTTCTCCTTCAAACATTTATTTTTATTTTTTCAAACATTTATTTTTAAAACAATATCAAAGTTAACAAGTTCACAGACAGGGTGAGCAGAGGCAAAGTTGTTAAAATTCAAAGACATTAAGTACAAATAGCTACTTACCAGCTATAAATTTGCTATATGAGAACTAGTTTTTCATTGAAATTATATATACTCTCATAATATACATTTCTTCCCCAACAATGAGGCAAGCAAATATTATAGTGGATATATATTTCCACAATAAAGGTTTTCAGTTACAATAAATGGCTCAAACCTTCAAACCTAAAGATTGAATTTTTTTCCCTTTCCAGAGTTTTAGTCTGAATAGATGCAAAAATTTAGCAAGAAATATCACAAGAGTTATTCCAGCCAAATTATTTAATGAGCACCCATGCAATCTATGCCAAATAAAAATGAAGAACACAGTGCAATGCCAACTTCTCTGATTAATGCATCCTTAGCTTACATTTCCATACAGTTTCTCTTAATTAAAGACAAACAGAAATTTCCTCTCGCTAAACACTTTTAGGTTCAAGTTTACTTTCTAGAGCTATTTCTAAAAGTGTATATCATTTGTTTTGCTGAGTAACTGAATTGCCTCATATGATAAAACCATTAATTGTGTGGACCTGGTAACAAAGGAAGAATGCTTGGCCCAGGAACAGAGGCTGGAGAGTATACTAGTGGTGTGGACTTTGGGAGTTGGGTAAGCAAGATTTTGTAAGTGTCACTAGGGGGAAAAATACCTAAGTAAAAGCAAAAATCATCAAATTATATGCACAAATATTTAAGATTTCATGGGAAAAGGCTAGCTAATAAAAAAAGGTTTATGTACATTATTTCTTTCAGCTAGAGATCATAATAATTTATTGGAACGTTAGCCTGAATAATTTTCTGATTATATCATAGGAGGAAAAGACCTACAGTATCTTTCACATTCTGTACATTTTTCAAAAGAGAATCCTGAGCTATCTTCCAGATCAAAGTGATTTTCCTCTCGTCTGAATGCCTGTAGCAATTATCTCTTCTACGACTCTTTGGCACTTACTCCCTGGTGCTTACAACATGTGGTAGAACACCAGCATAGTCTGGAGTCAGACAGACCTGAGTTAAATGCTACTTCCACCTCCACTAACTTGCTATGTGATCTTGTGGCAAGCTGCCCTTCCTCTCTGGAGGAACTTAGTTATCCCTCTCTAGACCACTCTCCCCTAACACACCACTATCCACAATGGCCTTCCTGTCTTCAGTCCCTGATACACACACACACACACACACACACACACACGCACGCACAATCACTCCATCCCCCACCCAGTTCTTTGCACTTGATCATCTCTCTACTTGGAAGCTCAGGGGCTCATGGTGTGATCCTCCACATCCCCATCTAAAGCAGGCCCTTCATTTATTCTCTACCACCATGTGTTTCCTTTAGAGATTTATCACATGTCTTTACCCAGCCCAAACTGTAAACTCCATGAGAGCAGGGCTCTATCTGCCTCGGCTATTGGTGCACTCCCAGCACCTAGCACAGTGCCTGGTATATAGTGGGCAGCCAATAGCAGTTAGCTGAAAAGATGAACTACCTAAAACAATACTGATTGAAAACATCATTACATATAGAATTATTTTCTCTAACCAGATTCCCCGAAGTGATATTACTGATTCTGAATTTCTTTCCCTTTCTTTAATCAGGGCAAGTTTCATAGTTTGTGTCCCACGGGAAAGTGCCTTAGGGACTGGGGTCTACTTTTATCATAAGATGATAGGCAATCTGAGATAAGGGTTATGCCATATGCATTAAGCTCAGAGCCTTATACACAGTAGGTACTCAATAAACATATTTGAGAGCTTTATTACCTAAATGATAAACTGCAGTCTGTCAGGATAATGAATTATTAAGCAACGCTTATTAGCGAAGAATATTAGACCTCTTAAAACATTCAAGTTATGTCTACCAAATAATACTAAGTAAAACACAAAATTATATACATACACTATATCATTACATAACACAAAAATTATGCCTACCCATGAATCCCTTTTTTTTTTTTCCTGTTCTTAACATTATTGTAGACTTGACAACAAAGGATTAGGATGGAGAGAGGCTAGTCCCTAAATGTAAGACCTTAAACTTTTAGGAGGGCAAAAAAAATGGTATTAGGGAGAACAAGTGAATCCTGTAGCACAACCCAATAATTCATTACTAGCATTCTTTTCTCTGGGGCTCATTCTTCCATCACTATGGAGGGATTTATATCCATAACCTCCATTAACATTAATGGAAGGTATCCACATAATTTCACCAGAAGTCTACTAGAGAATCAGGCCTGTAAGAGAAAACGTTTTCATTTATTAAGTTTATAAAGAATTCCTAATATAACAAAAATAGCGGTGCCTCTGTGAACAGTTAAACTAACTCTGCTATATTCATAGAAAATCCAGTTCCTAAAGCTACATGCCGCTAACACCTTCCACCCGCCTCCACTCTCAACAAAAGACTATCCTTTGCTACTCTACAGTAATTCCAAAAGCAAATAGTATTTTTAAAGTATTTCTTGTATGAAACTTAAAACCTTTTGCACAGCAAAGGAAAACATAAACAAGACAAAAAGACAACCTTCAGAATGGGAGAAAATATTTGCAAATGAAGCAACTGACAAAGGATTAATCTCCAAAATTTACAAGCAGCTCATGCAACTCATCAAAAAAACAAACAACCCAATCCAAAAATGGGCAGAAGACCTAAACAGACATTTCTCCAAAGAAGATATACAGATTGCCAACAAACACATGAAAGGATGCTCAACATCACTAATCATTAGAGAAATGCAAATCAAAACTACAATGAGGTATCACGTCACACCAGTCAGAATGGCCATCATCAAAAAATCTACAAACAATAAATGCTGGAGAGGGTGTGGAGAAAAGGGAACCCTCTTGCACTGCTGGTGGGAATGTAAATTGATACAGTCACTATGGAGAACAATATGGAGGTTCCTTAAAAAACTAAAAATAGAACTACCATACAACCCAGCAATCCCAGTACTGGGCATATACCCTGAGAAAACCATAATTCAAAGAGTCATGTACCACAATGTTCATTGCAGCTCTATTTACAATAGCCAGGACATGGAAGCAACCTAAGTGTCCATCGACAGATGAATGGATAAAGAAGATGTGGCACATATATACAATGGAATATTACTCAGCCATAAAAAGAAACAAAACTGAGTTATTTGTAGTGAGGTGGATAGACCTAGAGTCTGTCATACAGAGTGAAGTAAGTCAGAAAGAGAAAAACAAATACCGTATGCTAACACGTATATATGGAATCTAAAAAAAAAAAAAAAAATGGTTCTGAAGAACCTAGGGGCAGGACAGGAATAAAGACACATACGTAGAGAATGGACCTGAGGACACGGGGAGGGGGAAGGGTAAGCTGGGAGGAAGTGAGAGAGTGGCATGGACATATATACACTACCAAATGTAAAATAGATAGCTAGTGGGAAGCAGCTGCATAGCACAGGGAGATCAGTTCGGTGCTTTGTGACCACCTAGAGGGGTGGGATAGGGAGGGTAGGAGGGAGACGCGAGAGGGAGGGAATATGGGGATATATGTATATGTATAGCTGATTCACTTTGTTATACAGCAGAAACTAACACAACAATGTAAAGCAATTATACTTCAATAAAGATGTTAAAAAATAAAATAAAGTATTTCTTGTCATTTAAAAAAAGCACATTTTAAAATGGAATGTTCTAACAAAATACACTCACATATTCAGGAAATAAGGAATTTACAAGCCAACACAAGGTCATTATTTAATTTTTAATTAGGTTTCACCTAACAATGGAAAACTAAGTCTTCCTTCATCCATTTAACAAAATGTTCATTTAGAATACTCCATGGCTTAGAAAACTTCCGAACAGATGTCTAAAGTGAGAATTCAAGACTCAGGAAAATACGAAACTCACTTTACTCTGTTCTCAAGTGATCTGATAAACAAACAGCCTCACCCACGGCAGTCACGGTTGATAATTTATTTCTAGAGTCTGATGACTACATGGCAATTCACTTTGCTGATGAAACATTCTTTATTTGGGTGGGATGCACACAGATACCAACTTAACGAATGTCATTCCCACAAGATAACAGACCATAGAGAAGATGCATGCCAGACAGTACTGCATCAAAAAACCACTTTTCACCTATCAGAAGATGCTTAACAACTGACAGTGTTCATCAAATTCACAAAACCTCATTCTTGCTAGGCAAAGTTCCAAAGCCGACTTTATTTCTTCATTAAGGTCATCTAAACTTTCTAATATCCATGTTTTCTTCATACTTGCAGTTACCAAAACTCCTTAACTTTGCAGATATTTGCAGACGCACTGGCAATGGTAGATATGTACTGTGAAGTTATTTTAATTAACTCAGGGTCTCACTTTCACTGTATACAAAACTTCCTCAAATCCAAAAGACAATTCTACTGATAAGTGAAGAGTTCTCCAACATTATTTTGGGATCTCTAACTTGGGCCTTGCATTTATACCACTGACCTCTGTTATAACTGGGCAGCCTTGGAAGCAGAGGCAATCAGCATCAGACTTAGGGGAGAAAAAAAAAGGGGACTCCTTAAGGCAAGGGAAAGACAGAAGATAAGGCAGATATTCCTCAGGTCACGCTTGGAGGGAAGGCAGAATCTGGCTGCAGGTGAAGGAAGGGAAAGAACAGGGAGAACAATGGTCTTCACTATCTTTTTTATAGGTTCAAAATTTTCACACTTTAGCTAAGAGAATTTTTATAGGTTCAAAATTTTCACACTTGAACCAAACTCTTAACTATGCCAAGGGATAATACATCAAAGGCACCATGCATGGACCTTCTCCCTCTTTGAGGCAGAGGCAACTGGACAAACTCCATTCTGTCCAGGAAGAAGTTGGCGAGTTACTCACGAGCAGCCTCGCTCCACAGTTGGCACAAGGGAAGCGATGGGTGCTTGCTGAATAACTGAGGACAGGAGGGAAGACACCACATACCCTACGCACCCTGAGCTCCATCTCAACCACCTGCCATTTCCAGAACACAAGCCCCATGCTCCGTCCCTTCACTTCCCTTGCCAGCCTTCAAGGCCCTGCTTTAATGCCATCTCCTTCACAGAAGTCTCCCTCATTCTCAACTCAGAATCAATATAAGCACACCTTGTTTCATTGCTCTTCACTTCATTATGCTTCACAGATACTGCTTGTTTTACAAGTTGAAGGTTTGTGGCCACCCTGCTTGTTAGGTGATGGTTAGCATTTTTTTTAGCAATAAAGGATTTTTTAACTAAAATAGGTACATTGTTTTTTAAGACATAATGCTTCTGCATTCTTAACAGACTACAGCATAGTGCAAACCTAACTTCTATATGTACTGGGAAACCAAAAAATTCATGTGACCTGCTTTATTGTGATATTCGCTTTATTTCTGTGGCCTGAGACTGAACCCGCCGTATCTCTGAGGTGTGCCTGTGCTGTCCTCTCTCGGGCCATGTGGGTCCTTTGTATTCTACACTTAACATAGCACTCAACATGTTTGCCTCTTCCCCTACCAATCTCTGAGCATCTGGAAGGGAAGGACAGCTTCTCGATTTTCTCTATTATTCTTCTATCAACATACACCACGTTACCTTATTTCTAGTAAATGATTAATATATATTTGTTGAATGCTTAAGATGAGTACTTCTACCAATGCCAATGCATTCTACCCTCCTGTCGGAATATAATACCCTATTTTCTCCTGATTACATTAAAATACCCAAAATGTGGTGTCTGAGGTCAAATCTCTTCTAGTCTCTTGAAGGCACTCTCAGATTACATACTAAGAACAAGGTAAATATAGAAAAGTGACAAGAAGAATGATAAAAGTCACCATGTACACACCATGTCCAACCTTATCAAAGATAAGCCTTTAAAAGATAAGAAGAAAAGTCCAGAACATTCTCCTGAGTAACTCTGACATGCCCTCAACTTCTAAGAAAGATCAAATATTGACAATGAAACAATTTGGCCATACTCCAAGAAACAGAATTTTGTTCTTTTAAAATCAACTTTTTAAAAAATAGATGGGAAAATAATCTGGAAATAATTTTCCTTTGAAAGGAGAATGGAAATAATGTTCATTTTTTCCATACCTATCTTTCTAAACATATAGAGAGAATTAATATCAAAAATAAAAAGAGGACTTCCCTGGTGGCGCATTGGTTAAGAATCCGCCTGCCAACACAGGGGACATGGGTTCAAGCCCTAGTCCGGGAAGATCCCACGTGCCGCGGAGCAACCAAGCCCGTGCGCCACAACTACTGAGCCTGTGCTCTAGAGCCCACAAGTCATAACTACTGAAGCCCGCACGCCTAGAGCCCGTGCTCCGCAACAAGAGAAGCCACCACAATGAGAAGCCCGCGCACCACAACGAAGAGTAGCCCCCGCTCGCCGCAACTAGAGAAAGCCCACGTGCAGCAACGAAGACCCAACGCAGCCAAAAATAAATAAATAAATAAATAAATTTTAAAAACAAATAAAATGCTTTATTATACAGAAATGTACCTTTTTAGTTTTAAGTACCACCCAGAATCAGAAATTATTTATTTTTTCTAAAGCATCCTTGCCATTTCATTTATTTAGTTCATTATATTACTCAGGGAATAGGAAATAAAAACCATTATGATTTATAATTTTGTGCTGGGACAACTACATAAGTTCACTGTCCATAACTTCATTCCATCCTCTTTTTCAAGGCTCCCTGCATTGAGCCTCACGATTAATTTTGCCAAAACACTTCTTAAAACATGTCCCTGTTCAAAAACCCTACTAGATGTTCTATTGCCTAAATCTCTAATTGGGCACTCAGTGCCCTCCCCTAGAGGAACCCCCATTCCAACCAAACTTGTCCATTTACCTGACCTGGAAAAGATCTTGCATATTCCTGCTTCTGCACTTGTACTCATGCCTTTCCCTTGCTCTCCAGGTCTTCTCTCTACTAATTCCTACCATCACCCCTCCTCACCAACTCATTTCCAAAGAATCCTTCAATCCGCAAATCAAATTTAGTTTTATACAAAAGCCTTCTACACTGTCTCAATTCTTCATGAATTTTCTTCTACATTTCTACAAAACATGTTCTCATTTGGTATTTATTTATTTACATATCCCCAAGAAGAATGTATGTTTCATACAAGCAAGGACAACATTATATATGTATATATAAGTTACATCCCTCACCAAACACAGCACAATGGCTCACATGCAGTTGACACTCAATACGTATTTGTAAATTAACTATTTCTAAGATAGTATTTTATAAACTTTACTTTATAAGATCAAATTAAAGAATATATTTAAAGTACCTATAACTAAATTAGGATAAACTATATATTATAAACAAAATGTTTTCAAGACATACAATTTTAAAGTGAAACTTTCATTCTAATCTTATTCCTGACCTCGTCACATTTTTAGGGCTAGTAAAGCATTGGAAATACTAATTAAGCAGCCTAATTTTTAATTCCTCAACCCAAAATTACTATAAAAATTAACAACAAAAAAATCCTAAACCTTGAAATAAATGAATGTTAGACCTACAAAGGAGAGTACAGCAGAGTTTTGTGGGTTAGTATGAAAACTTCATTAATCCACTATATGCAAACATGTCCCTAATTTTAAATGACTCGTAGAGAAGAAGAGAGTTTACTGTACTAAGTGACCCCCCAGGAAGCTAACTGCATTTGGGTGAACATTAAAAAATAAGTTTTCGGACTAGAGATGTGAGCTATCACACATGTAGAAGACCTGGGTAAAAACTACCTTTAACATATCCTTAATCTACAACAATAAAAAGGCAAATACAAGACATTGAAAACACCTGGATAGATCTGAACGAGACCAGCCAAGACTTAAAAACTTTAACTGACCATTGATAATCTACAGGGACACTTAAATTCCTAACACACACACACACACACACACACACACACACACATTCTTCATCATGCATCTAACAAGTCATGTAATTCTACACTATTACATATAAATGATACTGTACCTTGATTTTAATCTTGTTATCACTGATTTAGGAACCAGAGTGTACTGGGATTTTTTTTTTTTTTAATTTTCAAAGCATACTAAAAATGAAATATTCTAAAAAGGATAGAGAAATATATTCTTAAACAAATAAAGCATTTATTTTTTAAACGGCACAGCTCAACATACTAAAGACATACTCAAGCTGCCAGTTTTTAGAGCATGGCTTTTTTAAAAAAAAAAATCTTTCTATTTTGGACAAATAGGATTAAGCTTCTTAGACAATTCTTTGTTGTTTTGACTTCAACAATTTATGCAAATGAGATGTTAATTAGTATAATCGTAACTTAAATTATGCTTGTGTAAACCTCTCCATTGGTAGAAAAGTGTGGGAATCTACACAACTGGTATTTAAAGTAGCTGTACTAACTCCCTTCTGAAAGCCCAGCATAGCAAGATCACTTTCATGTCTTTACAATTTGTTTTTATGAGGTGATAACATTTTTACAAATACCATCATTTTTGGTTTTTTATATTGTAAGTGACAGTCTGACATTTTACAACTGGCTTATTGAAAACAAGAATTGAGCACTCTAGCAGTAACGGACATTAACTGCTGAATAGAGATTCAGATGCTAATGAGGTGAGAGGGACTCCAGAAAGTTTTGATAAATGCTACACACACTCTAACTAGCTGTGAATGTGGGCTGACAAAGAACATCTACACCAGGGTTCAATAAAATGTAACCCTTTAAATTAATCATACTGGCAGTATTTAATAGAATGCACAACAATCTCCTTTTCTGTTGGCCATAAAGCTGGAGAAATGCAAAGTCTTCACAAATGAATGCTCCCACATTTCCCACTCCACATTGCTACTTTCATTTGAACGTCTATAGCTGTTTCAAAAGTACTTACTGTAAATAGCAAAGTATAAGCAGATTTCAGAGTCTGACTCTTTCACAACAGAGGATATCATTTTTTTCTCCATTTTTATGCCTACACTGAAACAAAAACTCCTAAGTAAGAAAAAAAACATGGAAGATTTGAGTGTCTGGTACAGAACCCAGCACATAGTAGGTTCTCAATAGATGGGATTTCTTGTTATAGGGAAGATCTGGCAGCCTATAAAAAGAAAAACCATCTGGTCATACAGGAAAAAAATCAGAGAATTCTGGAAGTAAGGCCTTCTGTCTTCAAATTCACAAACTTAAAGTAGGCCTTTGTTCTCCAGGGGCTGTTGGGAAACCCATCGTACAGTTTTTGCGAAGAATTCTTACACAGAAGAAAAATTAAAATGTCCTAGTAAGTGAAAATATAATGAGCCTTATTATCACAAATGTCAGAGAACCTCAACCTATTTTATTTAATTTTTTGATGCTCACACTAATCAAACTCTTCTATTGATTGCAAACGCATAGAATTCAACAGACTACAGTTCAAGAGATCACCCTTATATTTCTTAAGCAAATGCAGAACATTAACATGTTATTTTTTCTTAAAGTGACAATCCCTAATATCCTCTCTGGTTTTTGCCAATTTCAATCTTGGCAGGAAGTGGAAATCCGTGCACTCAGCAACACTGCAATCTTGCTGGCTGTCAAAATTATGTGTCAGCCAATGCCGGAGTGGTATTCTTGTCATTTCACCATGGTAGGAAACTTATCAGTCTGACATATAAAGCCTCTAAAAGCAGTGATTTATGCCAAAATGTAGATACATTTACCCACCTCCTAAATTTCATTTTATAATTTCCACAATTATTATAACGTCCCCTAATTATATATCTCAATTGTAGTTATAATCAAGTTTATAAATCTAGGATGCTTTAAAAAATTCAAGGAATAATTATGAGTCAAATAGGTTTAGATCAAAAGACAGCTAAATTTTAAAACACATACATGTGTCTATATTAACACGTTATACATGTTAGTATGCGTGCCTGAGGATACTGCATACTTTTTAAAAAGCCATTTTCTCCCAAAGAGTGTCCATGTGAACCACACATTTCCAAGTCAACAAACTACTCGTTTCTCAACAGACTGCATAAAAATGATACCTTTACCCTTCAGCGAGCACTGGTTACTCTTTGACTTTTTAAGAGTAAAAACTCTCACAAAAAAAAAAAAGAAAGAGTGAACAAGTAGAGAATGTCTGCTATGGTTTAGAAATGGCCATTTAGCCAAATTGCATACCTGTGCTGTGTCAGCGTCCTGGCAGAGCCATCTCATTCCACTGGTCTAATGGATGGCAATTGAATTTAATTAACAAAACTCCTTTGACTTAGTTTCATACTGCGCTGAATGTAATGGAATCCTCTCTCTCTCTCCTCTCTCTCTCTCTTTCTCCCTCCCTCTCTCTCTCTCTCTTTCTTTTGCATTCAACTACAAATGTCCTTAACTGCCATTCACTTTAAGAATATTAAAGGTTATACGTTATACTTAAAAGATGTAATATAGTCATCTCCTTCCCCATGACTTCAATTTAGTTACTGAATTATATAACATAAAATAATTAAAAAGATACTTTGATAGTGATACACAGTACAGATTCAATTACCACAATGTATCCATTAAAGGTACTTTTACAGTATGAATAAAATGCAAATCCTCTTTATGGATCAATACCAGAACATAATTCTATTCTTCCTCCTAAAAAAAAAAGGAAGTTAACCATTATAAATCATCTTCACATGAAAATGGAAAAAAGGTATTCCTCTGAAAGTTTTCTGTTAATCTCAATGTATTAAGAACGTTACATTCTCTATTCTACTCATTTTTCAACAGTAGACCTAATTCCAGCAATATTTGATAATCAGTAAACATAAAACTTCTTTACCATCCTATTTCATATTTCTCACATTTATTTAAATCCCTGACACTAAATTCAGAGAGACATTCCTATTAATTAAATAATCTTTTATAAATAAAATCAAGAACACACCAGAAAAAAAAAAAAAAAGTGCTCCTAAGGGATTCTGAGTAAATATTACTGCTCTGCCTAACTTTTGCCTGGCTGGGCACTCTGAGACAAGTTCCTATGATTGATTATTGTGTTATCTCTGA
This sequence comes from Balaenoptera musculus, assembly GCF_009873245.2. Lineage (NCBI taxonomy): Eukaryota > Metazoa > Chordata > Mammalia > Artiodactyla > Balaenopteridae > Balaenoptera > Balaenoptera musculus. Next base: position 52,119,394 of record NC_045785.1, on the reverse strand, counting down.
ATCTTTGACTTTGAACCATAACCTTTTTTGCGAACAATGACAGTTGGGACTTACCATTTGCCATCTGTAGAGATGGAGGGGGGAAAAGGACTTCACGTACATTAATCAACCAATTAAGAACAGACTTAAACAAAACACTAAAGCATAATAAACCCCTGACTGCTTAATAGCCTTCTACTTTTAATAGTTGTCTTCCTGCAGTCTGCTCACAAGATTAGGAGTAATCTGTTCAAGTCTTAACAAAAACTGCATGAGGAAACAGGGAAAAAGTAAACCCATCCAAATCAGGCATTTTAAACTGTAAAAAATTATCCTTAAGGATTCTATAGTTCAAATTCAAACTTAAGAAGCTGATCCACACACCACAGTATCAAAGAATCTCAAGTCAATACAAAATATGGTACTTGTCTTCACTGAAATATCTAGAATGATACGTATATACAAGTTGGTCTATCATTTTGAAATTTTAGATGAGTGCATTCTTCAAAACACCACTCACCTAATAATTTATACTACTTCATTTGACAAGAGGTAATTTGCCAGGAGAATTTGAGGTTTCAATTACTGGTAACATAGATGAAACCTAGTAAGAAAGACTGGGGAAGAATGAACAGAACTAGGTAAGGTCTTGCTTGACCTTTCTCTAATTAAAATGTGATCAGCAAATGTAATATTTAAATAGTAAGGCATTAACTCAGGCTTATTCATGAATAAAAAATAAATAGGAAACCAAGGAAAAAGTCAAGGATGCCCACACTCACAGGTTAATTCAACAATGCATTGGAGGTACTAGCCTGTGTAGTGAGAAGGGTAAGGAAAATAAAAGCATAATGTTAGAATAGCAGAAATGAAAATGTATGATTATGTACACAGTAAACACAAAATAATTTACAGACAAATTATTGGCTGAAAAATATGTAAATATAACTATACATAAGCTCACTATACAAAAATAAACTGTATTTCTATACTAGAAACACAGAAATATATATAATTTAAAAACACATGTACAAAATCAGCTTCACAAAAATGTCCAAGACCTGGTGAAAAATATCCAATTATTGAAAGATAAGATGTAAATAAATGGAGAAACATACCATGTTCATAGATGTAGTAAGATCTGACAGTAAAAGGTGCCAATTCCCCTCAAATTCATCTGTAAATTCAATACATTTCCTAAACAAAATCCCAACAGGACTTTTCATGAAACTTGACAAGATGATTCCAAAATATATATGAAACAGTGAATGGTCAAGAATAACTAAAAACACTCCTTAAAATAAAGCATAAGGATGTTGCCTGACCAGATATCAAAACTAACTATAAAGGGCTTAGCAACTGAAACAACATGCTTTTGACACAGAGTAGACAAACTGATCACTGGAATACAACAGAGTCTAGAAACAGGCCCACACAAATATGAAAACTTAATAAATGACAGAGATGGCACTGAAGATCACTTGAGAATAGAGAAACTATTGAATAAACGATATAGTGAAAACTATTATTCATAGAAAAAAAATGAAATTGGATCCCTACCTCATGCCATACACAAAAATAAATTCCAAGTGGAATGCAACCTTAAATGTGAGATGAATATTTAAAGGTGTATAAGAAATACCATGTATTTCTAAACTCAGAGTAAAGAAAGCGATCTTAAAGAAGACACAAAAGCACTAACTGTAAAATAAAGGGTTAATAAAATTTATATTAAAATTAAGAATTTCTGTTCATCAAAGATACCTTAAAGAAAACGAAAGACAAGCTACAAACTATGAAAAGATATTTGTAAACATATAACACAAGGAAGAGAATTGAGGATATATGAGGAACTCCTACAAACGAAAAAGCCACAAAACAGAAAAAGTGAGTAAAAGGCATGAGCATTTATTTCACAGAAAAGATAGTGGCTCATAGATATAAAAAAAAGATACTTAATCTCACTAGCAAACAAATTAGAAATGAAAATTAAGACCACAATGAGGTATCATTTTATAGCCACTAGAATGGCAAAAAATAAAAATTCGACAATGGCAAGTGTTGCAGAGGATGTACATCAACAGAATCTTTTGTACACTGCTACTATTAGTGAGAGTGTATATAGGTACAACTATTTAATAAAATAACATTATCTTTTTTAAAAATGTAACATTTACATGCCCTATGATTCAACAATTCTACTTTTAGATGTATACCCTAAAGAAACTCTTACACACATGGTCCAGAAGACATGCTACTGTTCATAAAACTTGCTAATAATAAGAAACTGAAAACACCACATCGATCCATTACACAATGGCATGTTATATAAGAAGAAACGAAGAAATTCCAGTACAATTAATCTTTGAACACGGGGGTAGGGGCACTGACCTCCATACAGCTGAAAATCTGCATAAAACTTTACAGTCAGCCCTCCATGTCCACAGTTCCACATCCTTGGATTCAACCAACCTTGGATCCTGTAGTACTGTAGTACTTATTTATTTTAAAAAATCCACATATAAGTGGACCTGGAGTAGTTCAACCCATGTTATTCAAGGGTCAACTGTACATGTAGTTATATTAGAAACATGATGTTGAGTGAAAATGCAATTTCCAGAAGCACATATGTATGTATGTATGTACGTGTATATATATATATATATATATATATATATATATATATATATATATATACAATTTTTATAAAATTTAATAACACGCAAAACTGAACATACATTTAGTACACATATGTGATAAAAAAATTTCTTTTATCGAAGGGGATTGATAAACACAATCCTCATGATAATGGGGGGAAATTCAGGGTGATATTTTTAGAGAACATGGAAATAAATACAAGGTATTGGTAATGTACTCTTTCTTGGGTCAGGTGGTAGGTACATAGGTCTTCACTTCATTATTATGTGTCATAAATTACATTCATTCTCACACTGAAAAATAAAGTGAAAATCAATAAGAAATCAAATCAGTAATGTTTATTAAAACAAAAATTTTTCACAACATCCTAGAACCTTTCAGCAACAGGTTTGAAAAGATTTAAAAGAAATATATTTGAACTTCTATTTTGGATTATTTTAATAATGCTTTTTCCTCCAAGAAAATATATGAATAGTCAAATTAGAAAAAAAATCTTCATTCCTTTTTACTTGACTGGTGTGAATAATTTGTATTTTAAGTCTAATTTCCACTTCCCATGCTAAAGGGGAGGATACAGTGATATAGGAGGTAACTCCAATATGGACAAATCCAAACAGCAGATAATCCACATTTCTGTTCAACTTACAATGCATCATTCAGACTTTTAACATTCTATTTCATTTCCTGATTATGCCTGGTTTCCAAGAAATTTCTATTCCTGGGAAAGGAAGGGGCTAAGAAAGGATGATGATACAGGTTTGCTGTAAATAGCTAGGCAGTGTCTGTGTGTGTGTGTGTCTCTCTCTCTCTCACACACACACACACACACACACACACAGACACATCATATATCATATATATAAGAAGAAATCAACAAGGTGGGATTTTTGTGGTTTGGCAGAGAGGAAATGATAGATGAGTACAAAGTCTCCTTCCAATGGTAACATTCAATACCTGGTTATAGATCTGAGTTTCTATAAATAATGTCCAAAAGAAATTTTTTAGAAACCTGACCGAACATGAGTGGCACGCAGAACTCAAAGATGAACTGAACTGAACTGGAGGGTTCCCTATTTCATCACAAGCCTAGTCAGAATTTCACCACAACCATTTTGTAGGTACACAGATACGCTGTTCTTTAAAAAGGTGTTCTACCTCAAAACGCCTTTCCAGGTGTAGTGAATTAAGAAACTGCAATAGCAACATCTGTCCATCCATACTTTCCCAGAACGAAGGCGATCATCTTCTCTCAGATACAAAACAATAATCAGAGAATTAAGTAATAATTAAATGAGTTAGAATTTCACTGATAAGCATTATAGTGGCTGATATAAAGTTACTCACTACCAGTCAAGGTATCTCTACTCTATGCCATCTAAACATATACTCCTCACCACCTGAGAGGTGTTCAAGCAGCCACACAGGAAAAAGAAGATGAACGTTACAAGAAAGGCCATGAAGGCATTGCTATATAGCATCAACTACCTTATGAAATTATAAAATAACCAATTTTTTCCAAGATGCTGTAATTTCACTAATTAAATATCTCCTTTAGAGATCAATAATACTCTAAGGAATAGAAAACTTAGAACACTTAATTCAAGTGCTTAATATAATCATAATTTTAGTATAATTTTAAGGAAGGAAAAGTAGATACATTTACCTCTCCAATACCTTATTTTTTGTCATTTAAAGATAATTTTTGAGTTACTGTATGAATACAACATTGAACAGATATTTCTCCTTCCCAAGATTCTTACTTCCCTATAAGCCCTACATTGACCTTGACCTGAATCTTACACTTCAGAAATAAAGTGGAATTGCAGGAACATATATAAGTAAATGCCAGTTTTCTCATTAGTTTAAACATTTATAAGATGTCCCAATCACATGAAGCACACTGGGAAAATCCCATACTTTATATCACTTTGCAAAGTGTGGGCTGGTACACTATCCTCTCTGCAACTCTGAGATCCAATTAGAATGTAAGGGGAAAAATTACATTCTAGTTTCCATCCCCCACTGGAATATTGCTGGTGATTGCTCACCAAAGAAGACAGCCAGAATTTGGTCCCCTTTAGCAGTCTATGAAAACACAAAAGAAGACTTATTCGCAGTCTCTTTAAAGCAAATTATTTTCATATGATTTTATAAGTTTCTCTTTTTCATTATTATTAAAGTTTTAGTTAAAAAAAAAAAGAAAGAAATGTATATTCTGTCAAAATCCTCCCATTATCCTTTGCTGAAACAAGTAGGAGCTTTTAGATATGAAAACAGGGCCAGGCAGAAACACTTTCTGGGAAAGTCTGCAGTGGAATGGTTTTGATAATGAACATGCCTAGAGAAAGAAAATCGTGAATGCTGTATGTGTTGAGGGAAGAAACTCTTATCTTCAGTTGGGTTCTGTTTCCCTTAGAGAGGCTTATGTTACCTACAATCAATAGGTCTCCAATTAAACAAAGAAGATTTACATATGCCGGTGCATTTTGGAGCTAATGAAATTGGTCTAACAGCTTTAATGAGAGTGAAGCATTGGATAGGAGGGGGAAACATATGAGTTCATCACATATAACTGGACCCAGCTCCTTAATTGTGATCTTTACCTTTTCTACCACTACTGCCCTTGGCCTCTCCCAACTTAGGATAAGTAACCATGCCGAAATCTATCTTATTTAGCCAGGATAGACAAACAAACCTGCAAATGCTCACTAGAGATAAGGCTATGATTGACAGACACTTTCCCTGCAGAGCAGGACAGTATGTGATTCAAAACCAAATGTGTGTCCATCCTGAGGAGAGGGTTTCCTTTTTAATCAAGCTTGTGCTCTTCACAAATTCAACAGCATGAAATTAAAATCCTTTCTTTCCCCTCCTAGCAGGGTAGCTAGCACATAGTAGGTACTTGATAAATGGCTATTGGTATAAAGATGGATTTCCTCACATATAAGCTGGAGCAATTACTATATTACTCTATCACCCCCAGATCATCTTTTCTAGGTAAACAGTTTGGATAAAAGTCAAGACCAGGATCTCAGATGGAAACACAAATAGCCTATATAATTTTATATAAATGTCCAGCATCACCAAAGCTTTATTTTCAGAATTATAATTATTCACATGTCATAACCTTTAGGTTAACATGAAGCTTTGGATTCTGGTGAAAAATCAGAATCAGTTAACATGATAGAGTGAAAAGGGAAAATTATTCTGACCAAAAAAGTTTAGGCTTAAATTCAGTCCTGAAGTGAACACCTAAAAACTGTATTATATGTTACCTAGTTTTAAAATTCACGTTATAAGCTTCTCACATTTTTTGGTTTTGTTCAACCCAGGTTCTCCATTAATTTATACATATATATATATATATATATATATATATATATATATGTGTGTGTATATACATACACACACACACACACACATATATATATATATATATATATAGTGTGTGGGTAGAGACTTGGCAAGGAGACAGGTTGCCCCTATATGTTCCATGCACCAAAATTCTCATTTATGTCTTTGCATGTGCTCTCTCCAGTTTCAAGGTTAGTTATGTCCACTGGTTCACTCAGTCCAGAAAGGTAATTTACTCGTGTTAATTATCCCACACCTTGCCCTTATTTAAACACTGCATTTATTATCTTGATAACAAATAAGAACCTTCAATAACGCACAGCATTGTGAAAGAAGCCTTGTCAGAAGCACGAGTCACCCCATAACACGAAGTTCCTTAAGTCCTGAAATCCCTTCTTAGAGCTCAGCCCCTACCTCCAAAAGTTCAAGAATCTAAGGCTAAGACATCAGAGTTTATTGAAACATCACCCTGGTGGGAATCTGCGATTGGGGGTTCATTCCAAATTTAAAGATGAGCAATCCTTTTTCCAGATGTTGGACTTAGTTAGACAGTGAGTATCCCCTCAAACAATTTTCCTCTAAATAACCGATTAAAAAACAGAACGGTGTTATATTGACTCATAATTATAGACTCATAATTCTACCTGAATATATATAATTTAAAATATATAACATTAATGAAGGTTGTTTTTCATTAATGTGTTCAGTTTTATTTCTATTTCATGAAAAAAAAAATGGAAGACCAAAGAAAACAGAATTAAGGCCAGATGTGTAAAAATACCATGCAGGATTACAAGTGGGTAAAGTGTGGTCAAGGAAGGAGGAAAGAGGGTGATTCTAAAAATTAGTAGTAAAAACAGAGTGATTTTCAAACTTGTTAAACTTTCATTATTTGGAAACAAGACATTCCTAAAGTAAAGGAAACATCAGATATTGTGAAACTCATCAGGTAAATTCTGATATTTGTATCCAAGTGGTTTATTTAATCTTAAGTCAACGCGGTTTTCCCTGGAAGAAATGAACTGCTAGCATCCCATGAACCCTATGAAGTTTGCCTCACTTCTCATACTGACTGCCAAACAAAGAAAAATGTCTTGCGTTCCATGATGTCCCCCATGTCACTGTGACTAATCCCCAACCATTTTTATTTACAGCGTTCAGAATGAGTTTCTATGACAATCTCATGCCACTCTCAATGTTACACACAAATTTTCTGCCTTTTGAAAATAATTACAGAACAAATCATTTGTTCTGCACTCTATACAAAGAAAAGCACATATATTAATGGCTGCAGAAACAGATTTCACTTTCAGATTAAACAACAAGCAGATATAACAGAGAACAAAAAATTTCCAATATTTGGGACCACCAGATTGCTGTTGGTGCTGTCGCTGTTTGTATTTCACTTACCAGACATGCAGTAGTTCTTCTCCTTTCTATCACCATCTGTACACACTTTCCCAAAGGACCCTCACAGCTGCCCCATTACCACACTAACACACGCTCGCACACAGAGGACCCCTTAATACATTATCTGTTTTCTTCTCACAAGAGAAAGAAAGGCAGAGCAGCTTGAGAACTCGGACAACTTAAAATCCACTTCCACGTCAAAGTCTCAAGATTGCTACCTTTCTTCGGAGATGGAGCAAAATAGAGAATTTAAGTGGTTATGCTACTGGGACTTGGCTGTGTTTTAGGAACTACTACCAACTGCCAAATGAAATCACCATAGCTTGCTCTCAAGGCCTTCCCTTCCTTTCTGTTTGTTACTCCCTCATTCTCCTGCTGTTTAGTTTGCCTGTAACTGTTTTATACCTCAGCATTACTCAAAGGATGTCCTTAAAAAAAAGTAGAACTTTTTTTTTTGTGCACCAGCTTTCTCTAGAGAAGACGTACTATGGTGAACTATTAAATAATAGAAACCACCTGTGCCCTGTTCTGTGTCTGCTTAGGTTTTCTTTCCATTTACGTAGATATTTCTGACATAAGAAAACCAAAAAGTTAACACTTAGTAGTAATATCACCAAATGATAGAATTCCTCAATGTACACCAATTGTACAGGAAAAAAGGCAGCATCAACAACCGGTTCTGCAAATGTCTAAAACTTCATATGGGCTATTAGTTGGGAGAATCCTAATTTTAAAACATTGAAAGCCTTAAAATCTTAGTTTCTGAGGAAATTTCATCTAAGATAGCAACAACTCGTCTCCCAGTATTTTCTTCAGTTGTGTATTTTGGCACCTAACACAGTGCCTAACAGGTAGTGAGCGCTCAAAACATGTTTGCTGAGCTGAGTTGCCAAGGACATGGTGGAAACTGTCAATAAAGGCAAACAAAATACATCTTCTATGCCAACACCAACCAAAGAGCATCCACCTTGATGCAAATGATAACAACAGGCCACAACTGCTCCTCAACTTATACAAGAATTTTCTATCTCCACAGCTCCTGGGATGCATAGACTCAGTTTCTTCATCGGCAAAATGAAGGTTTCCTCTACGTTTCCTTCAAGGTATAAAATTCTGAACCTATTAACAAACCAGGACAAGGTCTAGCTGCTCACCACTTTTTAAACTTTAGAGAAAACAATGGCTTTCAGCACTATAATGTACTCCCAGAGAACAGTTTTAGCCCCCTCCATAAATTCCAAGGCAGAGCTTAGGGAGTATGATATACTGGGAAACACCTGAGAGAGAAAAACAGGCCATAAAAGGGTCAGACCTACTTACCAGCCCTAACCACTTACTAACCATGTACCATGGACACATTACTCAGCCTGTTTCTCAGCAGCATAAAGGCAATTATAAAAGCGCCCCTACCAAAAAGGTAAGGTTTATATGAAGAGCTAATAAAATAATATATAAGAACCAACTTAAATATCATGGAGGTTAACAAGACTAGTCTGGGGTCTGACAGATCTGGCTTTCATCCTGGCTCTGCCACTACCATTGGCGTGACCTTGAGTGAGCTACGAACACTCTTTGAGCCTCTGTTTCCTGAATAACAGGAGTAAACCACAACAAAAGCCATCTACCAACTCCACTCGCCCCTAGCACCCAACATGAAAAATTCTCCAAAACTTGGAGAAGTCCAAAAGGAAAACTAAAACAGAAACAAAGAAACCCACATAAAACCAAAGAAACTCATATCCACAATTTAGAAAACCAACAAAGCCAATCCTAAAAAAATGGCACCCAGCTATGTAAACTCCTTCAAGTGCCCAAAGTATTTAAGAGTCTGTCACAGAATGCTCTAGCACAAAGCAAAACGTACTGTTGCAGCTGCTCTGTTCTCACTTTTTAAAAGGTGTCAGTAATGAAGGGCCAAACATGCAAATCCCTAAATGTGCATCTATGTTCCTCTCCAATCTAGCTGTCTCCCTCCAGATCCGCTGTCTCATGACCCGGCCTCACTTACTCAGCATCAACCCCATCCCAGCACCTCTGAGGCTCAACTGCAAATACAGTTAAAAGCTATGCATAATCAGTCATTAGATAGCAAAATTGAAAATGTCTCTCTTTGAAGAATCACAAAGCTTTCTGTCTGAAACCTCTGACCTTTCTAGAGAAATCAGAGTCACTGTAGTTTAAAAATGTAGGTGGTAAAAGTACAAAGGATTACATTTATCCATTTTGCATGTTTGCCGTCTTTTCTGAGATGAGGGGCACATATCTTCAGAACAATTAGTTCTTCAACCCTAAGATTTCAGGCTGCAATATCCTCATTCTCCAAGAACTGTATACATCCTGGGCCCAATGAGATGGCACTTTTCTGTTAATTTCTATTCCTACTTTATTTTACAGAAAATCTGAAATACATGTTTCCAGAGCCTTTTTTTTAAAAAAAAATAAGACTTTTGTCTGTACAGTAAATGAGCCAAGAAAATAATAAAAATTCATTTGAATCTTCTTAAAAACCACTGTAATCCCTGATTGGGTCAGGAGGGTAAGGGACTTCTAAGAGTACATTTAAAAGAAAAAAGAATTCTTAATAAAAGTCCTTGCCACATATTAAGAGGCCATACAATAAAAGTATTGCAATGACTATCTTTCCCTGACAGGAACATACAACAATAGGTATGCTGTTGAACAGCATCAAGTTACAAAGACTTCATTCTCAGAAGTTACTTGAAACTACTCTCCCAAAGAGAACCTCCACCATTTAAAAGAAGGGGAGAAAAAGCCAACTAAATGAATCGATCAGAAACTTTAGTAACTCAGTAATTTTTGTATAAAAGGCACCCATGCAAAAAGCGTGCCACAGTCCTACAGAGATGCAGACTAGCTTTTGCCAAATTCTTATCCAGAATCCTTACTTCATCTTAAGTGTTTATAACCCAACTTATCTTTAACTTCCAATTACTTGATGCTAAAAATATATTCTCAGGTATACACTGTTTTCCATCAACACTTTTTATATCTAATATTATTTATGAATTATACTCAGCATAAAAGATGTTTACGATTTTCATTGTTAATCTGCTATTATATCTGAGCCCATACAGCTCTGCTGAATAGTATGCTACGAAGGTTTACATGCAGATGCACAGTATCTTAATTACTTATTCTACAGTAAGCTCTGTAAGCATCTCCATTCCTCATTCATTTGGAATGTTTAAAAATGCCACAAGAAGGGCTTGATGTCATCTTAACACTGAAATCCATCTGTCTATGGCCCTCTTTTGACTTTATTCCTTCTGCAGCCAAAATTTTCACAAAAGTTGATGAGAATTTGTCAACCTAAGGACTTGTAATGTCAGCTCCTTTGAAAGGCAATGGAATATTTGAAAGTGGCAATGATGGGATCCCGTACATACAATATTCACTTTATGTGGGACCTTAAACTTAAATAACTAATCCCTTTAAAATTAAAATACATAGAATTCTAAACGCTTCCAATAGAGGAAGAGGAAAGAGGAAGGCACGTAACACAGAAGAGACAGTTCTGAGTTTCCCATATTAAGTAATATGTCCCTAATTTTAAAAATCCAATTAAAATTGATATTGTAGCACCACAGTTTCCTAGTATCCACTGACAAATACCTTTCCTACCAAAAATTACCCTCGGATAAAGCTATATGACATCACCACAGATACATCTTCCCCCAACAGCGTGAACATGTTGCATTAGCCAATCACGGACTGGCAAAATTACAAAAGGAAATAAAATCACCCAAACCATAGCAACAAAGACAACAGCCTGACAATGGCAGATGCTACACAGACATACGTACAGTGTTAAATCTTATCATTTTTAAAATATGTTTTATTGCTACTTTTATTTCATCTGGCTTTTATAACCCATAGAATATTTCAAAAATAGCCATTAAAATATTTACATCAATATATATGCTCTGAAAATTGTTTCTGTTTGGAAACTCATAAGCTATTGGGACCACCAGAATCACTCATCAGACACATCAAAGGTAGGCATTATGGAACCTGATGGAGAGGACAATGGGGTGTGAGTCCTATTTTTTTTTTATTGCAATCCTCTTTTGTTTCCAATTTAATCGCTTTTATCACACACCTCAGTTTTCCCTTTCTGGGGTGACTGACACTCCACACCCTAACTTTTAGATTTATTAGCATTTCTAAAAAAAAGAAACTTAAAAAGAAAGTCACATTTCTATTTTATTCAATATAAGTTCAGTTCAGCAGCTTTTTAAAAAAATAAACACTAGAAGAATTCATATATAAAATGAATAGATGTAGTATGTTTATATTATAATCTTTTTTCTATTTACAGTTATAAAATTCATGTTGAGTGAGGCTTTGAACTTCTGCACTGAAGTCATTAAGAACTAATCTTGCCGAAGTTTAAAGAAGTGAAAATAAGGGCATTAAATAAATCCATCAATAAATCAGTCAGTCATTTAAGGGCATTAAAATGAAACTTTTCCCTATTTTCAATTTTCTTCCTTTATCTTTTAAGTTAAAAAACAATATTTTAACTAATAAAATTCCATTTTTGTTTTCTTTTAAATAATTACAGACAGCCATAATCACGGGAAATTTTGGAAACAAAGTAAATTTAAAACTTTTAAATCTAATCATCAAAGGACGTTAGAAATACATATCTCTTGGGCGTATTTTAAAATGCATAAAAATTTACCTAGTAAAATATTACATGCAATTCTGATTTTTATAATAATGCTTGCTTTAATTCTCAATGGCTTACCAAAGCATCTAGAACCAATTCATCTAACTTCATCTTACAAAAAAAAAATTCTTAAACCTGTGTTATAATGCTTCTATTCACTAAACTTCTACATTCTAAAAACAAGAAAGAACAAGTCATTCCAGATTTTTGACCCCAACACTAACAAGCATGAGACCATTTCTCCCTCTTCTAACCAAGTGTGGCTTCATTCTGCAGCTAAAACCAAACTCCACAGTAAAATATCTCCGTGGGAAAGGTTTGGATTTTGACTTTTTATTTCCCCTTTGACTCAAGGTGGGTGTGTGATACCATTTAAGTGACATCCAACGCCAGACAACAGGATATAAAGAGGGATATAGAATGGATCTGAATTTTGTTTTTAAAAGCATAGGATATGGAATCAGGAGGGTTTAATCTTGCTCTGCACAAATCCCTTGGCACCTCTGAGACTTGATTTTCACCTGTCCAAATGGACAGTGCATTACTTATTTACAATACTCCTGTGAAGTTAAAGAAAAAAATTAAAGAAAGCTACAATGTATGGCAAAACTTAGGACTGTACTTGCTGCAAAACAGACACTCAATAAAAGTTATTTGTCTGGCTGCCTGCCTTCCTTCCTTCCTTTCTTCCATCCATCTCCTTCTCTCTACTCTCAATCGATTTAGGTCCAAAATTTACCACTAGGAAAATATGTGTAAGACATGAAGACAAAGAGTTTTAAGACAAAGAGTTTAAAGTTCTCAAAAAACATTAAAGCTATTCCACTTCAAACTCCAGTTATTATGATCATCCTGATCATTTCTGAGATTGAGATTAGCAATATATCACAGAACAACACTCGCCAAAATACATAACACAAATGAACTTATTTCTCTCAATCTCATCTCATTTAGTGTCTCTTACAAACAGAAAAGCAAAAACATCCTCTGCTACAAAGCAGCAGCAATTTGTCATTTGTGGACTTATTCCTTTGGCTCATAAGCCATGTTTATTTCACTAAAATATTAATAAGAAGACTAATTCCATTAGATAAAATATACTTTTACCCTGTGGAATTATCATAGCAAAACATGAAGCACTGTTTTCTAATATTTTAGGAAATGCCTAGGGAAAAAGCCATTTCTATCTTAGCAGCAGCTAGAAAATTCTGGTAAGTTCAGGGACACCAAAGTTTGGATCAGTCATTTCTATCCTACATTATCTTTCTTGTCTCCTTGGCGGGAGACAGCTAAAATGTTGACAGCACTGTAGGTTACCCCTTAAAAAGCAAAATGGTAATAATAATGAGTATCTCAATAGCCCCTTTTCCAAGTTTATGCATGCCACAGTGTCCCTAACTAGACCCCTAAACGCTACAAAGAATTTTTGCAAAACTTTTCTTTCTAACAATCTGAATAGAAACTCCAAAAGCCCCCAATAGGTCTCTTAGTCTGAAGCATATTATGCAAAAATGATGGTGACATGGATTATAAAATTCTCCACTAGATATCTTGCTGCTTGGGATCCTTTTACAGTCATTACTTAAACCAAAACACTTTTTAGAGCATCTCCATTTGCAATTAAGTTCACGGTTTTATGTTTCTCTTAACAAAGCATGCCAGTTTATTCATTCTCTTCCTCCTCCACCTGACTTCTTCCTTCCCCTGACATCACCTTCCAAGGATTTACAATTTATAATATATTTAAAAGCAAGATCTAACCTCTAAATGACCATGGGGAAATAATTGCTGAAATGACAACAAACTGGTGTTTAGCACATTCAATGAATGCAATCTGTATTTTATGTTTTTTCTTCTATTCTAACCTCAAAATTGTTTTCAATAATCTATATTAACATTTGTGAGCAATTAGAATTGTTGCTGCTTCTGTGCAAGTTTTAAAAAACCGACAGGCTGTTCTGCATCCTCTGGAAGCAGCTTGAGGCCTTAACCAAGTAAAACAACCAGTCCTACTGTGTATAGCAGTGACCACAACAAAGGCTGTGGTTTCTCCCACACTAGCCCTAAATAGGTTCAAATTAATGCTATCCATCACTGGGTGGAAAAGCAGACAAGGCAAATCCAAGCCAGCAGCATTGGGAAATTTCTTACCAACACTCAAACCTCTGAGCCATAAATGAGCTGACCTCCCTTCTACTCAAGAACACCCTTTCTCCCTATACCTCTACACTCTCTACCCTTCAACTTCCATCTTCCTCACTACATTCTAGATAGAGGATACTGTTACAATCTTCAAGTTATGCAGAAAATACTCAAGGATATAAAAGCCATATTAAATCTCAAGTTTGTTGATTGTTTGTGCTATCTCCCTTAAAGAATTAAAAGATAAATAGAAAGATAAATGACATCTTATAAAACTGTGTGCATATACCAATAAGTTACAGTAGATCAATCAGCCACAAAATCCACCTTTAGTTTAAGGTTAGAGTTTGAGATCGGGTGGTACTTACTGTCTTCATTAAATATCACTGTATATTAATCTTACCCCTTCTTTTTCCCAATATGGTTTATTATTATAAATCACAGAAACTAACTACATAACTTTCTACTAAGGAGTTTATTAAGGTAGTGAAAAAGTTTAATTCAATAATGTATAGTCTTACATTTGAGTGTAAACACATACAAACAAACCCTGTTAACAAAATATACTGAATATATTTTAGATATACAGTCCTGCCACAAACTAACATGGCAGGTTACCTAAAACTTTAAAAATTATCATAATTAATTTGGCATAAAACTATAAACTGTAACAACTTAACATTATCAATTTAAATTTTTTTACAATTATTATTCGGTATGCACTGATAACCTTACACAGATAGTCACACTGTATTTAAGGTACCAGCTTTTTAAAAAGAGAAATCATTCCCCCTACTCGAACCCGCACTCTGTGTGCAGCCTGGATGTGCACACACATGCACACGAAGCGCACACACGTTCCTACACAGACACTCCTAATCTTACACCTGCTCTGAAGCAGCAGGAAGTGAATTCTCAATCTGTCAACATGACCATCTGGTCTATCTGCATATCACGGCTTTCTCTATTACTATATGAAGGAATGGCAATCACGAAGCCAAAATACAACTAGAATGCACCTGAATGGGAGTCTCTCTCTCTTTGCTGAAATGGAATAATACGTGGCCTATCACAGCAGAACTAGCAGTAATGTAAATAATTTGAAATGAGCGTTCAGGACAGCATAATTAAGTGAACAATATGGTACAGGTAATGTGGTCATCAGTAACACTGCCGTCAGGTTTCCAGGACCGGCACCAGGCTTCGCAGACACCGCAACTCTTTCAGTAAGCGACGGGACCTTTACTATTCCTGCCGAGCAAAACTAAGTAAAGGTAGTAAAGGGAGACCATGGAAGCAATCCATAGCTATTAAACTAAAACACTACTGTGCAAACACGTTCACTTTCTACCCTGAAACTAACAAGTACTCCTGCTACCATTAGGACAAGTTCAATTCGCTCCGTCCCTGGCTAATTAGCATTTACAGCAACTACCTGACAAATTCTGGTCATGTATTAGTCTTTCAGAGTGAATTTTAAGGTAACTAAAAATATTTCCAATCTTAAAAAATTCCTCATCTGCAAAAAGTGAAGATGCTCATTGTGATTTAGCTTTGGGGCCTAATGCCACTCAAAAATTAGCAAAGGCCTTCGTTGAATTAAACATAATTCTATTTGTTTAATTTTAGTTTTTAAACATCTCCACACAGCTACCTCAGCTTTCATTCTACCGCAGCAGGTAATAACTATAAAAAGTCATTTTATGGCCTAGATACAGCAACCTACCTCTATCCAAGAGATGAGTCCTTAAAAAGTCTAACCTCTTACAAAATTTAACTAACTCAACTGAGAATCTTTCTAGAATCTGATTACATTACCAGAAGTTATACAGAAGCAGTTTAAAAAAAAAAAAAAACTCTCCAGAAAGTTCTCGGTTGAGTGCCTACTAATGAACAAAGGTTAACTTTATCTAAAAGGTCAAATGCCTGGTGGCTAAGGTTATGACCTTAACAACTTAAATTGTGACCTTGCCACGTGCCGGGTATATTGTAGATTCTGATACAGATCATCTGGTAAAGACTGGTCATAAATTAGCTTTACTGTTACACGCCCACAAAGAACACCATTTACCACAATACCATAATATCTCAAAGTTGTCATATGATACATGGGAAGAACAACTCAAAGAGAGACCAAATTAAAGGCATAAAATGGTTTTACTCTTTTATACTTTTAATGAGATGAAATTCTCAGGCTTATGGAATCACTCCGATTTCATTACACTTGTTACTGGTTATCAGCCACAAAACTCACACAGTTCTAATGCTCCTGGATTTAGAGGAGAAGAAAAAGGAATGCAGTTTATGTATTGTATTTTAGCGTCTCAATAAGTCTTAGAAAAATCACCTCCGCTTTTAAAAAACAATTGATTCTGCAGTAGCTTCCAGTATTTACATGTGCGTTCTAAGATTTCAACTTCCTTCCCAAGAAGAGGTCGAGGCATGAAGCAATAATTATTATATGCATTTTTAGAAAGAAAAAAAAGGATCTTCCTGTGGCCATCAAGGGGGAAAAATGGCATTTTGGAAGAAAAAAAAATACATGTAAAAGAAAGAGAGGGAAAAAAAAGACTATAGGTGAAAAGGCCACAATGGTTTTGGCATGTTTCTTGAAGCACATTTCAGAGTCTCTGCCTCCTGCCAATACTGGCAAGTTCTCAAAACTTTTAAGGAGGTAAAAACATTGTTTAGTGTTTACAAATCTTCAGCATTATAACAGATGCTTGTCAAATCAGTTGTATGTGAGTTGACCGATCTACCTCCTATTTGTATTGGCAGCTTCCCTTCCACAAATAACAGGTCTCTCAATCTCTTAAATCACATTTGAGATATTTTCAGACAAAAGGCCTTGAGCATCCCTCAGACCCATCCTGGTGCGCACAGAGGCGCCACGGCTGCGCAGCGAGAGCCAATGGCCTGTACTTGGCCAGCGTTCAGGCGACCGAGGGATTCTGGGAGGCGCAGGAAAACCGAACCGAAAGGTAGTCTGATCCACAGTGCTGGCAATAAATCTTTCATAAGCAATAAGGATGCTAACTTTCCTAAGCAACTGTCTACCTGCCATTTTACCAACATCACCCTTCAGGTCACTGAAACCACCAGCAACTATGACGGCTCAAGGGATCTGGAGCCACCGCACAGGCACAAACTGTCAACGGCGAGAGAGAATCCAACGTGAAACGGCGAGAGCGAGGAAGGCTGTGTCTCTGTGCATCTAAGGGAAACGTTCACATCTAAAAATTAGAAGGGATGCTGCTCCCACCAATAAACGCATAACAGGTATTTCGCTTTGATGTTACCTTGTAAGGAAGCACCTACCATGATGGGCATCACCCACTGACACCTGCAATTTCTTATATTGGTCCGTTAGAGCATTTATTATAAGTTATTTACTTCTCCAAATATCAAAGAGATGAAAACACAAGATTTTAGAGAGTGCTCCCCCAAAGCATATAATACCCACAACTCTTTTTGCACCTTGTCCTAGTAGATTCTCCACTTATATATGCAAATAAATTTTTAAAAAATTTTAACTCTGCTTTTTCAATAGACAAAATAAAGTAACAACAATAGGGTTAACAGGGAGTTAAGAAAGGGCCACTTGTTCCCGTGTAGAGGTCATTTGAAAGGTGCTACCTTTTCGTTTTCGCTACCCAGAACTGGCTAAAGCAACAGGCACTTCTTATAATTAAGTATACATTTTCAAAAACCCAAATATTTGAAACACTTACAGATCACATCCTCTAAAATACTCATTTATCCCCTGCCAACAGAATGCAAATGATGATGTGACATGCTTGCAAAGTAAATTTCTCCAGTTTCTTATGTAAGGACGGATGGATAACAAAAGTTCTCTTTCTAAAACATATATTGAGAAAAATAATACAGAATAGGATATCAGATGACTTCTAAGAGCTCATATTTTTAGAATTGAAAATGTTTTGCAAAACAATGGAGTATCACTTTTACAGGTAACATCTTCTCTGTTCTTTATGGAAAAAAATACATGAACCCCAAAACAACCTACTGGTAGGATTCCACAACCTTCTTTCTTCCATCTGGCTCAAGTAACTGCCATGAAGGTAATCTAGCAAGACCGATATGTACATATAAAAAGTCAACAAGTTTCACAAGACCTGAGCTTTCACGTAACACAATGAGCCTTTTGTCTAAAACAAGATGAGAGGAACAAAGTAAAAATGCATTATTTTATCCAGTCCTCAATAGTTTTATCCTGAATGCTACTCTACATGCTGTAATATGCACAGGTAAAGCATGCCTTGAAAACAGCCTTGGAACAATAAAGAATTTTATTACAAATCAAGCAACTCACCAAATCAATTATCAATATCTATTTCTCAATGTGTTCATGCACTATACAGTTTTGGTTACTTTTAAGATTAATCTTTCCATCAATTACTTAAAGAATTGGTTTGTTTTTTCCTTTAGCTATTGTAAACAACACTAAGTATTCCTAATACAAAGCTACTAAGTTTGTACTCGTGTGATTTCTTTTTCCTTCATAAATGATCAGCGATTTGATAGCAATCTTACCTCCAACCTCTTCTTAGGGGGTTCAAGAGACCCCAGTAGATAAAAACACTCCCAGAAGAAAAGCAACTAAAAATATTGCCTCACTACCAAACTAAATGCTTTTTAACTAGATCCCTTGTCAGTTAAAATAGACTCTTCCTTACAAGGGTTTTTATGAGGCTTCTCTCACCCCTCATCAAAAAACGTGACTTAACATATCCCATAACTGACTACCAGCACCTCTGATAACACTCCTTGACAAAAGAACTAAACTTAGCGAGAATGCTCTCCAAGCTATGCTTTTCCACCTGAATGAAGGTGGAACCTCAAACAATGGAGGGTCTGGCTACTCTGATGTTGGTCTACCTTGGACACCACACCGTCCATGTGGACATGGCCGTAGGGAGCTCGGGAATGGCCCAGCACATACAGGGGTCATCAGGAAAAAAAGCACACGCGAGAAAGTGGACCGACTTTTCACCATTGCACTTACCTGCTGCATGCACAAAGTATGCCAAATATAAATCGAGTTCCTTAACAGAAACCCCTATGTGATGGGGCTGGACACAGAGCCCTGGATTAGAGCACTGCGGGGACTTTACAAGGCGCTCGCCATCAGTACTTTCAAGCGGAATACCTTTAAATAAAATCACCATAACAAGGTCCAACCTCCAGACTTTATCTGCCTGGCGGAGGCAGTCAATTCTTCGCATCTTGCCTTTCTGGTCTGGGTTGGAAAGAACACAACACGGAGGCTTTTTCCCTGTGACTGTAAGAACAAAATCCTCTCGGTACTCAGGTCGGATATCTTTCCGCAACTTGGCCAGAAGTCGAGATGCCCACTTCTGCTTGACCTCTGGTTTTTCACTTAGCAACTCATCCTTCACGGCTCTCTCTTCTTCTTTTGACATACGCTTTTCATGTTTTTTGAAGTATTTTCGTTTTCGGGCCTGCAGGTTGAACCATGTGTAGGCGAAGGCTCGGACGTGGGGCAGAAGTGCTTCGATGAAAGGATGAAATTCATCCTGAGGAAATGAATGAAGACAAAAATATAACTATAATGAAAACAAAAGGCAACAACGCTTCTTCAGGTGTTCACCTTTTAAAAAAAATATCCTTATTTCACTTGAAATTTGATTCAAGCATTATGTTACCAAAATCGTACATGGGATCCCTATGGGAAGTCCAAGAGGGGGGAAAAAAAACCCATCGGTATCATGTCTCACAATCTCAAAGAAGAAAACCATTAAAAAGTAAAAAATGTTTTGTTATGTTCACGGAAGTGTACCAGGTTCTATTGTCGGGCCTAGGTCCCAGATTCTTTAGACAGTAAGTGAAGTTTATCGAAATGTTTATAACAACATATAATCTTAACCCTATTTCAAGGAAGGCATATCTAATTTTGCTCCAGCCTTGACCTCACTACTTGTAGTACAGCCAGGGCTCGGCGGCCAGATTGGCAAATCCTAAACATTTAGATGCCAGTCAATGTTTATGGAAGTCTAGGAGCAAAAATCATCTCCACGATCAATGGAAACAAAGACTTTCCCCTCTAAAAGTAGACTCTGATGTAGACTCTGATCTGTTTCTTAGTCATTTTGGTAACATGTAATTCCTTTCTAAGTATTACAGTTACACACAATTTTTTTTAGTCAAAAACTTAGAAAAATTTGGCAGGTCCATATACAAAAGAAGAGATGGATTTGATATTCATCGGACTAAAATAAAAGATCTATGTTCAAGACATAATTGCTGATATTATAGAAATGAAACAAAACGGGGAAAAAAGGAAAAAAAAAACAAAGAAAAGCATACAAGCCAGATAGTAAACAGAATGCGTCACTGTGACAACACGGTTGCAACTAAACAAATTCAATTTACTGATCTGATTGTGAAATACCTTCAGTAATAATCATTCCGAAAAAACAGAATACTCATTTAAATTTTGAAAATAATATTTCAGGCTTTTTCTCACAGGGTAACAGGGAACCTGGTATGTTCAATATTTACGAGACTCCCGGAAAACCCTCATGGTTGCCTCTTAAAATCCAAGTAATTTGAAAATAAAATTGAATTTAAAACATTTAAATTTTTCTTACTGTTTTATGGAAAATGCTTGCTTCTTTTACTTGACATTTTCTTAGGAAGTAAAAATATAAAATTAAAGAAAAATTAAACAGTAACTCCACAAAGCTTTCTGAGTACATCTAACTTTTGATTAACCAACCCACACTAATCTTACTAATCTTAACTTCTCTCCACCGCACAACCCTCCCCCCCAAAAGATAAATTATTTACTTTCAAATAAATGAGGATAAGAAAACCAGAGAGATATTTGATGACTTTTTTTAAAAGGGTGTAGGACAGACAAATATAAAATGCATTCTTTTTTGGTTTGTAATATCCATCTAAATATATATTTTGGAGGCACAAGTAACTGTAATGTCCAAAATATTATTACTATTAAAGCAATTATTAATTTTTAAACATTCAAATATAAACTGAGTGCTTAAAATTGGTGAAATACTGTAACAATCAAGCCTGTTAAAATATTGTAAGTTATAATCAATCACTTAAACACTACATATGACTGTTTTTTTTAAGTAAGGTTATATTAATATAATACACACTAAATCATTTCAATAATCGACATTTTTTTTCCCTCTCTCAACAAATTTCAGGCTCCGTATTTCAAGTTTAGGTTTGAAAACTGCTCTTTTTCAATAAAAGAATCCAAAAGAGAAGTCAGCTTTCACAACACATGTGCATTCTTTAAGTGGAGAAAAAACAGAGAAAAATACAAGAATTCTATTATTCTTCCCCATATACCATTAGCACTTTAAAATTTCTGATGTTTGAGAATCTTTCCTATTGCCGTACTTTAGAAGAGAGAAATGGGGTGGGGGGAGCATTTTTCAAGTCACAGTTTATCTATAAGGTATACGCCAAACTGCAAAGCATTTAAACATTACTAAATTCTGAGCTCATCCTTGAAATGCTCTAAAATACATAAATTTGGAGTTTGAAACAGTCCTTCACATTGACTGATTTTCTTATATACACAAGACATGCTAGGGACCAAGGCTCTGTGGAATTATGCAAAGAACGCCCGGAGTCTACCTTAACTACAAAGTGAGCTTTCACCAAAATGAGGATTTCATTTTAAAGTCTCAGCCCCATTTTAAAATGCAAAGAATAACTTAGCTCCAAACAATTCATATTTAGGTCAAAACCTTGTCTTACTAAAGAGCTTTATTAATGATGATAAACATTTAAAATAAACCTTCTAATGTGACATTTAAGTGTTCGAAGATACTCCCAATATGCTTCTCAGAGAACTGCGAACTGCGTGCATTCGTGTTCAAAAGGATTTTGTTTACCTGCCAACCAACTGCCCATATATCTCATCATAAAAATCCTTAAATGAGGCCAACTATGTCAACTAATCATTAAGAATAATCTAAGTCCCCAGTTTTACATCAAAAGTATTTACAAGTTATTACTCCCCAAAGGTTTTAAGAATGTGCCAATAAAAGTGCACAATATTTTGTATGACTCTTACTCACATGCACAAGGAAAGTGCTAGTTATATTTCTCAATGCACAATTAGAAATATTCCAGAACATCAAAACTAAAGAATATCATTCACTTGCAGGAAATGCCCAGGCACAGAATAAATTAGTTTAAAAACAAAACAGTATGCCCTTATAAAGCATGTTGTTGCACATATCGCCATAAGCTATATAATATTTCAAAATATTCAAGAGAAAACAAAGAATATTTTACGTATGTACTCAGTGAGAAAGTTATGGGCCACCAATAAAAACAAACCTGAAAACCTGTTTCAAAAGTGGTAGGACTTTGAATCAGCATCTTCAACGTTCATCTGTTTGTAAGTAAGCCAAGTTTCGGAACCACGGAATGCTGATATTTTTGGAACTACTTCTTTCAAAGGTTCACCTATAAAATTTCTACTGTTACCATTCTATGACCAGGTACATGATTTGGTTAAGATGTGCCCACATGGATTAAAATACGATGTCTGGAATTTTCCTGATAAAGTTTTTAAAAATTGCACACGTATATGGATTTTATTCTTTCATTTAGAGTAATTTTTATCACTGTGCTTTACTGGACTTTCTTTAATGACCAATAAACTACCTAAGTTTTTCTTTTTAAAACTGGCTCTAAAGCTTTATAAATATTCCGGCAAGTTAAATAAATTGTGAATCAATTTCTAAAAGAAGAACTCATAAAATATATGGCCCTCATTCACTATTTAGTGTACATTTTCTTTAAAAACTGTTACACTAAGTAAGTGTTTCTCTTAGTGGTGTTTCCAGAAGAAGGCCTACTAAATGTCACTGCCAAATAGGTTTAAAAAAAAAAAAAAAAAAAAAAACTTTCTTAATGTGATAATAGCTCATGAACCAAGAGAATCCAACTTTGTTAAATACCTGACTATGCCCTGGGCCTGCATGGGTACACAGGTATCCTCATATATGCACCATCCCAAAATACAAATTTATCTATTGAGAGCTCACTGGCGAAGACGCTAATGTGTCTGCTAAGGTCCTTCCCCACTAGGGCAGCACACTGGTATTATCTACCAGTTCTACGTGTTGCAAACTTTTGCCAGCTAGAACTTCAGCCTTTGAATCTCAGCATTTTCACTGTAGTCATAACTCATTCAAATTATCTTACACTTTGCATCTTATCCATATGCAATTGTGAACCTTGCCAAAACTGGTTGGAAAAGTTTCATTCCATACTTCCACGAGTTACTAAAATAGGAACTTTGGAAGTTTGTTAGGGAAAAATAAAAAACTTTTACAATAACTAAAAGCAACTGCTATCCATTATTAATGCTAGGCCTAAATCCCAAACAGACCATTTCAACATAAAAGATGCATTTAAGAGTCTTCTGAGATCAAATAGCCAGTAGATGACTGTTAGATATTGCAATAAGAAGGCATGTCATGTGGGAAATAAATCCAGAAACTAGAGAGAAGAAACTATGGATACTTTTTAGTCTTCCAGAAAGTATTCCGGTTAAACCGTTATCTCCTGCTAAATGAAAGCAAGAGGTGGTAGCAGGTTTTTGAAGGGAGTGGTGAATAAACATTTTATATGAAGCATACAAACTTCATCTAGGTGATTAATGGTCAGATCGCAATGTACCAAAACAGTATGAAGGCTCACACTTTTCTTCAAAAAAATTTTAGCGCAAAATCACTTTAACTTCATGCCTTTTACTCAAAGAAAATAAATAATATATTCAAAAGGGACCAAACTTGGGGCCGTGAAGTAGCAATATTTTGCCTGGGGGTGGTGCAGACAAGGGAGGGATGGAAAAGGAGGGCATGGAAAGGAGAGGCGCTGGGGCGAGAGAGACCCACGCTCCGAGTTAGGTCGGAGGGAAAAGTTGCCCCCGTCCTGTGCGCGGGGCGGCCCGAGTCGCGCGGCAGCAGCGGGAGGCGGCGGCGGTGGCGGTGGCGGTGGCGGTGGCGGCGGCGGCGCGGGGGGGCGGGGGGGGGGGAGTCGTGTCCGGCCCGGCCGCCGCTCAGGCTCGCGGCCGGTAGCCCAACTCCGCCCGGCGCGCCCCGGCCCGCGGCTCGCGGCCTCCGTCGCTCGCCGACCCGCGCAGCGTGGGCTCGTCCCGGCACCGAAACTTTCGCTCGGGAAAGCGAGCGGGCGACTGGCGGCGAGGACGCAGGCTCCACCCGGCCGGCGCGGGGGGACGCGGGGCCACGCAGCTCCGCTCCGCCGAGACCCGGGACCGGCTCGCCGCCGCCCGCCCGTGCCCAAGGGGCGCTGTCCCGGCCGGGGCCCGGGGCCCCGGCCCGCGTCCCTCCCGCGGCCAGACCCCAAAGGCTGACAAACAATAAACAAAAGTAAGAGTTTGGGGAGGCTGCTGCGGCGCGGGCTCAGCGGGCGGGCAGCGGGCGCGGGGACCCGAGTCCTCCCGCAGCCAGGGGTGCAGCGGCCCCGAGAGTGCGGGACATGCTGGGGGCTCCGTCGGCGGCCCCCTCCCCGGGCGCCGCGTTAACTACAGAAACCGGCCTCACGCCTGCAGAAACGCTGAGTCCAGATTTCAGCGTGTCATGGGCTGCAACCCCGCCGAAACACGTGCGGGGCGTCCGAAAACACCGCCGTTCCGCAGTCAATCGCCCCGATATTAATTAACGCATTAATAAGAGGGCGCCATTAGCCATGTGCCCACACAAATGGCCGTGCAAGAGGAATGCACCCGCATGGAAACAAAGTTACTTTCTTAAAGCTGTATTTCTCCACCACCCCCCCTCCACGAGCATACGCGCGCGCACACACACACACACACACACACACACAGAAACACGCGCAGACATGGGCACACCCCGAGACACATGTCCCGGGCCCTGCTGGAGCGGGGGTCCCCGGCACCCCCGGCCCGGCCCCAGGTCAGCCCCCGCCACTCCGACCCCCACAGCCCCTCCGCATCCAAACAGCTGCTTACCTGGGTGAGACAGAGCGGAGAATACATCACTGCCCGGCGGTGGGGTGTGCGTGTGCGTCTGGGTGTGCGGTTTGGAGGTGTGCGTGAGTGCGGGTGAGAAAGGAGAAAGAGGGAGAGAGGAGGAGAGAGAGAGAAGGGGGGAGAAAAAAAAATCAAGCCTGCTTCTTGCGTTCACATTTCCAACTCGGCTCAACTGCAGCCAGCCAGCGCTATTGCCGCTCCATGAGCTGAACTTTAACCCCGCCTAGAGTTTCCCTACACTCCACTATACATGTCTACTGTACGCGGGCGTTAAAGGCATAGCGCACCCTTTCCAGCTCCCGCGCCCGCCGGCCGGGTGCCCGCGAGCTGCCCGCGCGCCCGCCTCCGCCTCCGCTCTGCACCGCACCGCACGGCCGCCGCCCGCTCGCGCCGCCGCGGGGGGGTGGGGGGGCGGTGTGGGGGAGGGGGCGGCTGCGGCGCCGCGCGGCCAGCCGGGTCCCGAGCCTCCGCGGCCGCTCGCGCTCGCTCCTCTCTCGCTCCCTCGCTCGCTCCCTGGCTCGCTCGCTCGGCTCCCCCCCTCCGCCCCCCCAGTCCCCGCTCAGCGCATTACTGGGTAACGCAGTGAGGAGCAGTTACAGTCTGTACTCCCGGGCAGCTATAGGCTGCCACAGGATGTGCTTAAGCAAACAAAACTACTTTTCCTCGTTCCCATCCCCCAACCCCCGCCGCAGACCTTCGCGGACCTCGGTGGAGGACTTGGGCAACTTTGCCAGGTTGCCCTGCACCCCTCGGTTCGCTGCGTGGGCACGTAGAGAACCGCAGAGAAGGCGGGGAGGGGGGGGCAAATTTGCATGTATGCAAATTTTTTTTTAAATCAGACCTCCTAGGTAACTTTTTTTCCCTTCTGAAATGCGGTACGGCTCAAAGCATTGTAGTCTCTCCAACGAAGCTTTTTGTGGGAATAGATCGTCGGCAGAGGTAATTATGCACAAAATCCTGCAAACTTTGTGCAGCTTCAGTCCTATGGCCTCCAGAAGCGGGGGTGGTGGGGGAAATTTTCACAAGGAAGATTCACCGGATTTGGGGGCTGGGGGGGTGTCTGGAGAAAGGGAGGCGGAGATTAACTAGCATTCTCCCTCCCAGGACTGTGAAACTAGTGGGTTTGAACACAGACGCCATAGAAAAAGTTCTATCACGTTCAGAAACAACAGTGGTTTAGCTATGACATCTTTCTCTTTTTAGGAAGAAAAAAAAAATGTGAAAGGGATGTCCCCTTAGGGAAGGGAGATATTCTGGTCCACAAACACGTGCCCAGAACTGGACACATGCTATCGTTACTGTCCCTGTTCCTGAGACACCTCTGGAAGGGTGCCTTTTAAGAATCCCCTCTTTTTCCCTCCCCCAGGTAATAGTTCTTAAAATGGAAAGGAGCTTCCTGCAATTATTTTAAGTTTGCTAAAGTATTGTTTTGGCAAAAAAGGGGGTGGTTTTTAGGGTTTGGCAAGTTGCCAATAAGCCTGCTTTTCCAGTTTTTTTAACCTCATATTTTCTCTCTAGGCTCTCTTCACTGATGGGAAAGAAAAAAAAAAAGTATACCTCCTTCCTACAAACCCCCATCCCATTTCTTCCTCCTCATCTCCCTCACTCTAGTTTGCAGCCTGCTGCATTTTCTAATCCTTCTCAAGATTCCAAAAGCAAAGACGACTGTATCACGTTGAAAGGCTCTGGCACACAGACAGGGGAATCTGCACCTTGGTAGAGGTTACACAGCTAGAGAGCCTCTGAAAAGAGGAAATTCCTGTAGGAATGCCCACTCAGCATGTGAGGGTGAGGTGACATGTTAAGGCCACTCTCATTCAGACTCTCCCCCACCCCACCCCCCTTTTAAAAGTAAGGAGCAAGAAATATGCTACTGGAGAAAACAAAGTTCTCTGAAATATTCTGCATCTTTCTAACGTGATTTTATGCTTGTTCTCTAGTTACTTTATTGCCAAAATAATTCCTGAATTCTCAAGAGACCATTTTCACACGCCCCCCGCTTCTAAATCTCCTTGGAAAGCTCTCTGATTATTTATTAAGGGGTGAGGGGAAATAATGACTTAAACCTTTAATGAGAGAGACCCGTCTTCCCAAACTACACAACTGCTTTTCCTTGGTTCCTCTTGGATATCAGTAGGGGAGAAACGTCCTAAAAGGCAAGCCGAATAGCAGAGACAACATCCCTGGCCACGAAAACCCTTGCTGGGATCTATAACTTCAACGCGCTCCAAGTTTCCTCGATAGAAGTTTCTGGCTGACGGTTCCAACATGTAACTGAGGCACAGTGAGAAGTTATTGTTCCGAGTGTGTACTCTTGGGAAGCTTTCTTCCAGAGCAGATTAAAATCTTTCTTTTGGTGTGTTAAAAGGTAGACTTCACATCTGCCTCTTCCCAAAACAGCAAAGACGCTGACTTTTAATTGAATCTCAAGAAAAAGGAAAATAATTTTTTAGAAAGGGCTGGCACGTCGCCCTGGTTTTAAAAAAAGGGGGGGGGGTGAAAGTAATTTAATGCTGCTATTTCTACTTTGAAAACTTCTTTTGTTGCAGCAGTGGATGTGCCCGCGATTTCCAGCTTTCTGCGGTTAGCAATATTATCTTAAGTAACTTTTGGCGCCCTTCGTAAGACTTTTGGATATGGGACGATTGTTTGCGCCCTCTAGGCAAGGGCTGGATCCAAGTTCAGCACCAAAGCCCTGCACATCCGCTCCTGTTTTCTCTCCTACCTCCGCCAGCTCCCGCTCCCTCCCCCGCGGGAGGTGGGGGGGTGGGCCGGCGGGGGAAACACTACAAAGCACAGTTCCAACTACAGCCTTTGGAAACAGGACTGCGAAAAATACAGTAGAAGAGTTACAGTTACAGAGAGGCTTCTGGTAACTTTCTCTCCAACAGGCATAAATTTAAACACACAAAGAAACAGATGTTCCTCAAAGGGCAGACTGGGGGTAGAAAACCTTTCCAACCCTCTCCCCTACGTCCCAAGTTGCAAAAGTAAATCCTTGTCCAGAGTTCACAAAGATACTAAGACCCTTGAAAGAGAACAGGGATGGAGGGCGAAGAGAAGAAAGAAAGGACAGTAGAGAGAACAGTATAGGAAACACAGGTGAAGTACAAAAACTAGTTTACTGCAATCATATAAGTGACCCATTGTTAGGAAGGATAAACCCCTTATTGGAAATAACCACTCCAGTCATTTATTTTGCAAGTGCTAGGCGGCTGCCTTGAAATGGGATTGTCTCTGCGCAAAGGAGGCTCCTGTCATGCTCTCTGCTATCCATATTCTCCCTGGCACAGAGCCCAGCCTTGCATTTGCTGTGTTTTATTTGCAGAAATGTTACCTTGCCAGTTTTAGTGAAATCCTCTTAGATATATAAATTATGTCAATAAGGTTTCACTTATATGTACATCTCAAATACCTCTCATTTTGGAGGTTACTTAATAGGAAGATCTTATTAATATGATTTATATTTTAATGTACAAAGCAATGAAGGTAAAATTGGGGTTCGTAAGTGACAACGCCATTTACTATAGTTCCTACCAAGACTAACTTTATTATTAGCATCTTCCAACATTTTTCTTCTCTAGTTTTTTGACCTACAGTCACTTGTGTGCAGATTTTTCTTATATGCATATATTCCTAAATTGAATCATGTTGCTGAACTGAGCATCCAAGTGGATTCTTACATCAGATTTCCAGACCAGATTTGATTAGAAGGCCTAAAGCCTTGGGAAATAGCTCAATGGGAATTTAAGCCAAAGATGGGAAAGAGCCTATATTATTTTCCATTCACTTCCCAACAGAATTAGGTGTCTACACAGCTCAGAGGGAAGGAAGAGATGGATATATTTTAGTCAGAGGCTGCCAGTTACTGTCTCCAAGACAAGCTACCGCAGTTGGTTTCCACTGGATTGGTGTCAAAGACTTGTCCAAGAGGCCAGACTCCAGCTAAGAGTTAGCGAGTCAGCAATCTTCCACACACACCCTCCACAGGGGTTGTTGTGGTAACAAGAAGAAACGTGAACTTGGCCAGTCTCAAGATCCTATTCGCTACTGACCATATATTTAAACAGAATTCAAGAAAAGTCAAGAACAACACTCTTTCTCCCCATCTTCCTTTCAAATGTATAAAACAGCTGTCAGTTCACCTGTGAAACAGTCTCTCTACCTTAAAACTGTTGTTCAGAGTTCAAGAGAGGCTTGCCTATTCCTTCAAAGTACCTGAAAAGCCAAAGCTTCTAAGATAATCAGAGTAAGACGTTTTGCAAGGCTAATTGTGCAATATATTACTTCCCAAAGCTCACTACAGTCCCAGTTTTCAAGCCACACATTTTTAAAAGTTGAACCTCACCTTACACAACCATTAACAACTTCCCTGAATTTACAAATAACAATTCATGCAAAGTTAAAGATTTCTCTAGCAGAATTTTTAAAAACTTTTCCCAAAAGGCGATGAAGAAGGCATACAATTCACGCAAAACAAGACAAAACAAAACCCACGCTGTTTTGGTTTTTTTTTTTTTCTTAAACTCGAAAACTCTTTCCTATTGTGCTTGCTAAATCCGGAAGAGCTTGTAGCTTTGACAGCTTGAACCGCACCATCCCCTTCAGAGCCGCAGAGAACTTCAGATCTTCTCTGCCCGGCCCCCTCTGGCTGTTGCGAGCCATTGTACACCCAAGCTTGGATATGATTGGATAAAGCTCTTGTCAATCTCCCATGTTGTCCCATTGATTAGAGGATCGAATCGTCAATTACTCTCCGGGTCCAGACATTTCTTTTCGGGTTAGGTTGACTGCTGAGGCCAGACGTCTTTTTACAGAACAGAGCACGTACAGGATTTTTTTCCCCCTTTCTGGAACCGAGCAAGCGCTAGGAGGAAAAAAATCTGTCAAGCTCAGCAATTTTTTCAAATCTCGGGGAGAAAAAAAAAAAAGGAAACCCGGTCCCTGATGCACATAGCAAAAAAGAAAAAAAAAAAAAAAAGCCATCCACAAAGCTACATCTTTAAAACAAAACCATTACAATAGACATTTACCCAGCAGTCACTTCAATGCATATGCAAGCTAGAGAAATTTTAAAGTCTTAGCCATTAAACAAAATCATTCTACCATTATTGTTGTTTATAAAACATATATCGTATAAACGCAAAATAGAAAGTTTAAAGATGTACCACGTACCACTGCAATGTAAAAAGAGTACGTGAGAAACTTTAAAATGTTCAGACGAATTGCTTCATATGTTGTCCCCCTATTTTTTTTTTTTTTTTGCATGAGAAAAGATATCTAAATAAACTTGGAACCGTTGAAAACCCGGAAGAGATTTTTTTTAAGCTGTTGGCCAATTGCAGGCTTCTTGGAGATTTTTTTTTTTACTCCAAATCAGGAGGCTTTTGCAATTGCAACGCGCGCTCTCTGCCTCTCTCACTGTCTCTCTCTCCTCTTTTGAAAGCGATCCAACCCCGGCTGGCTGGTTCTCAGATTCTCTCTGGTTTTGCCTTGTGTGCTTTGGATTGTACGAGACTTTGCAGAAGTTGCCATCGATTCGCAGTCCCTCTCTCCCGTCCCTACTCCCTTGTTTATTTCCGCAATCGCTGCAATTTGCATAGTAACCACGCAAGAGGCGCCGGCGGCTGCCTGCGGAGGGGGCCGGGAGGGGGCAGGGAAAAGGCCTTGCCCCCTTCTCCCTTCCTCCTGTCGCTCTCCCCGCCAGTCTCCTCCTCCCCCACGGCGTGTGGCCAATAGGAGCCCCGGCATTTAGCGCAAGCTCCGGTCGGGACACCGTTCGGAAGAAAAGCCCCTGTGTTACTAGGCCCCGCTCTCAGGATGGTGTTTTTGGCGCAGTAGGAGTTCCCCCGCTTGCGGACCTGGCAGCCGGTACTAGGGAGATGTGAGGATATAGTACCTTTGCCTGCGGTTGTGCGGGTTTTGCACGTTTTAATCAAGTCTGCACACCTGCTTTCTCGGTTTCTTTTTCCACAACCTCTCGTGAGTTATTAGGCTAGTTCATGATGGTTAGTGAGAGATTTAACCTTTATTTGCACTGGTGTAGACCAAGAGTTAAAGATCCTCTTTGGTTCATTAAATCAAGAGAGTGCAAAATGTCACAGAGAACTCGCAGTGAAATAAAGCTTCTGCTCCAGGTTCAGAAAGGAAAAAGCATTGACTCTGCTCTCTGCAGATGGCTGAACATAAAATTGTTAGGTGCACTCCCTCAAGAATGAAGCTCTTCCTTTAAAGCAGGAGATGCAGTGAAATTCTAACTTAATTGCAATTGTCTGATTTGTCAATGTCCTTACAAAATCTGGGTTTCACAAAGTTTAATGCACCCCTCTACCTCCCATCCTCCCAAAAGAAGAGCTGTAAGAATTTCGACATTTAAAGGAGGGGGGTTAAAACACAATTATTGGAATATTAAGTCCTTCATCTCACTGATTCAACTTATTAATCCAGACTCTTTAAGATCATGTAATCAGGATATCTCAATGTCAACCTTTCATGTGTTTATTTTAAACAATAAACTAGCCATTGATGCAGTGGTGGTGTGGGGAGAGTGTCCCTTTAATTGGAAAGCTTCACAAGCGGGCTATTGCGTTTTTTTAAAATGCGTTTGCTTTATATCAGTTAAGTAGCTTAGGACGTTTTGCTGAATAACTGAGTTGCGTGAAAATGTGTGCTTAGCTCACTTGATAAAAATTATCCAATAAGAAGTCAAGAGGAATAGGAAGCAACCTGGCAGTTGTCTGATTTTCTTCACTGTCCTTGGTGAAGGTACCTAATTAATTAATAACAGGACCTTGCACAGTTAAATTAGAGGTTAGAGAAACCTCCTATTTTATTTTGAACCACATTTTTGGCTGTAGGCTTGCACTTTACAACTAGCTAACTGATGCAGCATTACTGGGAGGTTTAGTACTGTGGCTGCCCTTGGTGTTAAGCAAGCTTGGCTGTTCTGGTCTGCCGCTGATAGATTCAGATATTGCCTGGCTCTAGAAAGTCTGTGGCATTTTAATCCTGGCCTCCTCCACTGAGCATACATTTCCACTTGGCATACTACTTTCACCCTAGAAATACACTTGATGAGATGTAGTGGCTTAAGTAAAAAGAAAAAATAATTTTTTAAGTAACCAAAAAAGTTCTAAGCCTAGTTCAGCTGGTGCTAGGGCTGTGTGATCTTGAGATGGTTACATAACACCTGTAAAATAGGACATCGACCTATTGTGAGAATGGAGGTCTGTTTGGTCAAGAGCTGAGAGCCTTTGAAATGCACAAGAGGTATCACCTTGTATTGCATTGCTCTGTAGAGGCCATGGTCTGAATAATTCCCAATGCTAAGCAAGCCAGGCCTTGTCAGTAAGTGGTAACAGTGAGTTTTGTGTACAATGTCTGTAGTTCATTAACTTAGTCTAATGTGGTAGGTTAGTACAATTTCCAAAGTGACCTTTTATATCTCCATCTAGTTAACAACATAGTATAGGCTTTGGAGTCCAACTTAGGTGTTAATGTTGGTCCTATTATGTGACTCCAGGCAAATTATTTAACCTCTGTAAGCTTTAGATTCCTCATCTGAAAAATGGACATATTCAGAACATTTGTAAATTACCTAGTACATTATGTGTGGTCAATATACGGTAGCTCTAATAATAATATTATTACTGTTCAATATGTACCATGTTCTAGGTACATTGAATGTGCTAGCTGGGGATACAGAGAATAAGACATTATCCCTGCCTCTAAGAAGCTTTCAGTCCAATGGCAGAGACAAGACATAAAGGTAAATAACAATGTAATGTAATAAGTGCTATGTCCAACTTAGATATACATAAAGGGCAGTGGGAACACAGATGACTGATTTTGCCTGGATGTACAGATAAAAAGCTAAAAAAAGGAAATGACATTTGTGTTGGGCCAAGAGTATGAATTTGTCACGTGAACAATCGAGGGGCAGGGCACTGCTGTCCAGGAAAGCACGGAGATGTCAGTGTATGCAATGGGCCAGAGAATGGGGATGGGTTCGATTGTGGCTCATTGCTCTAGCTACTGTTAGCTTGTGTTACAGTAACTAGAGATGTAGTTAGAAAGGCAGACTGAGGCAAGATGGTGGAGAACCTTGCGAGCCATTTAAACTTTTGCTTGAGGGACCGGGGAGGCATGAAAGGTATTTAATCAAAAGATAGACAAGGTAAGATTTGCAAATTAGAAAGATCATACTAGCAATGGAGGCAAAGAGACCAGTTAGAAAAAGGTGAGAGAAGATAAAGTCTTGAACTATATAGCACAGCAGGAATGAATGAGCAAGAGAGAGAAAGGGAGGGAAGAGTAGAGGGTAGGAGAGAGGTGAGGAAGCAAGGGAGACACGCCATTGACATTCACTTTAGGGACTTTGATCAACAGGGACAACTTAAGAGTGCCATTTTTCCAGACTCTCCCCAAAGTCCAAATATCCACCCGATGTATAATAAGACCTATTAGTGAAAGAGGCTCTCCTTACCCCACAAATTGCCACTTCTATATCCTTAAACCTACCAATATTAAATAATTTTAAAATAAAACAGTAACCATAACGATAGCTCACATAGCTTGACTGTTTACTCTCTATTATCTCTTCCCACACCCTGAATTTGTGTTCCAGTAACTTCAGCCCCACTGAAAATCAGCTGCACATCGAATAGGGTGATTTTGAGTCGTCACCCCCATTGAGAGCCTCATGTTTCCACATAGGCCTGCTTTATGCCTTGAAAATAGTAGGCTCTTCCAGGAATTCTGCTTTGTTGACCCAAATAAAAACTTAATCCTCTTGCAGGGCATTGATATGGAGACTAGAACATCAGAGTCTTACAGAATTAGAAACATAATTCAGAATTGCAATATTTTTCTCATAATAAATTTAAATTTCCAAACTAAGTTGAATGTTGAACACACAGATATATTTCACATTTTCTTGATTTGCTTGGTAAATCCTAGATCATCCAAAGTACTTTTTAGGCTAAGTAATCAACACTGGCGTTTAGAGATCTAACGTGGCAATATAAAGGATAAATACTAGAAGCAAATTTAAATGTAGGATTTGATGAGGCTTCCAAATAAGCAAGTTGTGGCAGACTATTGTCTCCCCTAAATCTGTTCTCTATTTTTGGAGACATAGATGAACAGTTTAGAGCCTATATTTCCCAGCCTTCCTTGCAGATAGGCATGACACATGATTAAGTTCTTCTCAATAGAATGGGAGCAGAATTTCTGAGTCCAAGCTCCATGTCACTTGTTTAAAAGAAATTTGTTGTCAATTTTTGGCCTAAGGACCGCAGTGAGGCCATGTTAGAGACTGAACTTCAGTGACAAAGACCAGGACAATGCCCTAGGAGACAAGAGAGCAGCAAGGTAGGAGAACCTGTGTCCCTAAACGACCTCACGGAGCAAAGCTGCTCCTCCAGCCTAGATCATATTTAAACCGTTGTGTTCTGAGGTCTCTGATATAGCAGCCTAGCCGCTACTATAACTAACAGTCAAGATTATAAAATAGTCTCATGATACCTTTGGATTTCTCTCTAAAATGTTATGGTTTTTCCCCAACTTGGTACAGATCACATTTGGTTTTATTATCACCCTCCTTTTCCAGACTCTCCTCCTGCCTCAATTCTCTCTGATACCCCCTCGTCCCATCCACGCTAAATGACTCACTTCTCTCATCACTTTCTGAACACACCATACATGTTAATTCATCTCTTCCCTTGTTTGTGTGCTTTTTTTTTTCTGTCCAGAAATCCCTAAAAAATGGGTTCCACTCATTTTTTTGTCGAGAACCAAATGCTACTTCCCAACTCCCCTGGCAGAATCCATCAGTCCCTCCTGCATGTTCGATCATGTCTTATACTCACCTCTAGGACAGCTCTCTACACATTGTATATAGTTATTTATTTGTCCATTTGTCTGCTAGACTATGAGCTCCTTGAAAGTGTGATGACTTCATTCATCCTTGTATAACTACAAGCAAAGTGCCACAGTAGATCCTCAATAAATGTTGGGCAAATTCACATGTGAATGAATAGATGAACAAACTGTTAGCTTTCCAGCCTTGTAGTCTGATGAAATACAGGGTCAGGAGTGTGGCTCATGCAAGATGTGGCATTATTACCAGGTGGAAATTTTAAGTAGCAAAATAGTAGGACATTGAGTTTGTCACAGGCCTTCCACATATGTTCTCACCTTTACC
The DNA here is from genome assembly GCF_009873245.2 of Balaenoptera musculus. Lineage (NCBI taxonomy): Eukaryota > Metazoa > Chordata > Mammalia > Artiodactyla > Balaenopteridae > Balaenoptera > Balaenoptera musculus. The sequence goes on along the minus strand of NC_045785.1, from coordinate 52,083,904 downwards.
TTTCCTTCTGGATAGGTCAGCCATTGTCATTCTCACCACACAATCGAGGAAACTAAGGCTCAGGAAACTGTAGGGGTTACTCAAGGTCATTCATATAGTGAGTGGTTGAATAGAATTCAATTTGTTTAGCATTCCTCCCCAAAGCTCTAGCTATGATGTGTCTGACTTGGGAAAAAGTTCAGGCTTCAATTTTTTTAAGTACTGTTTTAACAGTTAGTGGGCTCTAATTATAATCAAAGGCAAACACATGGACCCATCCTTTTTTTAAAAAAAACAAACAGCTTTATTGAGGTATAATTGATATACAAAGAACTGCACATATTTAATGTATACATTTTGATGAGTTTGGACATATACCAACACCCATGGTACCATCACCACAATCAAGGTAATAGATATATCCAGCACCTCCCAGAGTTTCCTTGTTCTCCCACCCCACTTTTGTTTGTGGTAAGAACATTTAACTTGAGGTCTATCCTCTTAAATCTTGAAGGGCACAGTACTGTATTGCTAACTCTAGGCACTATATTGTACAGCAGATTTCTAGAACTTATTCATCAAGCAGAGCTGATGAATAACGTTGAATAACAACTCCCCATTTCCCCCACCCCCAGACCCATCCTTCTTATCTTAGACACACACCATAATAAACTAGAAATTCCTCAAGACCAAAGACGATGGTGCACAACTGAGCTGCTAGGACAACCAGAGAGAGGAAATCTGTATCATGACTAAAGTGAAGGTAGCAAAGTACGAGTTCCCAATTCACAGAAGAAGAGCTGAAAGGGACCTCAGAAGTCTCCAACCACCACATTTTACAGATGATAAAACCGAAACTAGTAGAGTGAAGTAGCTAGCTCATGGCCACACAGCTGGTAAAGAATTAATCCCCAGTTCAGTGCCAGTTTCATTACATCATGCAAGGGATATTTTGCAGGAATGGGAAAGGAGTGAATAACTATCTCTAGTATCAAAGTTGAAAAGAGGCCTGGGAAAGTGAAGAAATACTGTTTGTGAATCTGATAAGAGAAAGAAAACGGTTAATTATCTAAATTGAAGGGACAGCTATAAAATCCAGGCAGGTACCTGAAAGATTTACCTCTACGTGCTCAGACAGTTCAAGGATAATTTTGAGGAAAAACAAATGAGGGCGGGGGTGAGAGCAGCAACTGCAACTTGGTGTGAAGAGCTGTGAGGGATCTGGTTCTCTAGTCTCTGCTCTTTGTGGCCTCCGGCAGTTCAACCTCTCCCTCTGGCTTCCTTCTCTGTAAAATGTGAATATCATCAGCCTCGCTTACATCATGAAGTTTTGTGAGGATTCAATGAAATCATGAATGCGAAACTGTACAACAATTTAGGTTTCTATTCTGTGAAGGCCTATACAACCAACAGTTATTTATCATCTAGCACAGAATCAAGAACGTGGATATTTAGTTGGTCGTATTTATCCTGCCTCTACTCAAAAATGTTTTGGAGGGCTTCCCTGGTGGCACAGTGGTTGAGAATCTGCCTGCCAGTGCAGGGGACACGGGTTCGAGCCCTGGTCTGGGAAGATCCCACATGCCACGGAGCAACTGGGCCCGTGAGCCACAACTACTGAGCCTGCGCGTCTGGAGCCTGTGCCCCGCAACGAGAGGCCGCGATAGTGAGAGGCCCGCGCACCGCGATGAAGAGTGGCTCCTGCTTGCCACAACTAGAGAAAGCCCTCGCACAGAAACGAAGACCCAACACAGCCATAAATAAATAAATAAATATTAAAAAAAAAAAAAGAAACCTCAAATTAAAAGAAAAAAATGTTTTGGAGTGGGGATGTGTGTGTTTGTATATATGTATCTGTGTCTATTTATCTCTATCTGTCTAATTATAGCTATACACATACAGACACATACCAGTCATATATATGTCATATAGTCACATATATATCATGTATATACATATATGTGTGTGTATATACATATACACATATGTATATATGCATACACATATATATATGAGAGAGAGAGAGACTATTAAGATAGAAATAAGATAAAATCAAGGCCAAGGTTAGTGTCCAAAATACATGCAATGAGATCCTATGTACTTTTCTAGAGTTGGCTTGCAACTTTGACTTTGAGTTTACTTCTAATCAACTTAAAAAAGGAAAGGTAGGGACTTCCCTGGTGGAGCAGTGGTTAAGAACCCGCCTGCCAATGCAGGGGACACGGGTTCAAGCCCTAGTCAGGGAGGAGCCCACATGCCGTGGAGCAACTAAGCCCATGCGCCACAGGTACTGAGCCTGCGCTCTAGAGCCTGCGAGCCACAACTCCTGAGCCCCTGTGCTGCAACTACTGAAACCCACGCTCCTGGAACCCGTGCTCCACAACAAGAGAAGCCACCTCAATGAGAAGCCCGTGCACCTCAATGAAGAGTAGCCCCGGCTCGCTACAACTAGAGAAGCCCGCACGCAGGAATGAAGACCCCCCAACGCAGCCAAAAATAAATAAATAAATTTATTTTTTAAAAAAAAGGAAAGGTAAAAACATATGAAATATACAATATTCATATGATTATAAAATGCAAACTCAAGAAGGGTTGTTCAAAAGCAACACAGACATTCTGAGGTCTGCAAAGTTGTAATACATAACCTTTCACCGCCACCATCACTACTGCTGCCATACATACACACAGACACGGGTTGTCCTGCAGAGGACAAGCTTCACGATGAGGCATGGAAACATGTACTCAATCGCTGGATGAGATTCCGGCCAGCGTAAGGACAGAGGAGGTAGGAAGGATGGCATCTTCTAAAGTGACTAATTTAGGAACTCCTCAACTGTAGCTTGAGTGCCCTGGGCTAGTGGTACTAGTACTCCAGATACCGCTAAATTAGAATGTACCTGGTATTGGTTTGACAGCAGTGACTATGGGGCCCAGAACATCAGCAACAAAGAAAGGAGAGAACCAGTTGAGGTTGACCCCTATGGCCCTGGGGTTTTTCACACTCTAATTTTTTTTTTTTTTTTGCTGCATCCCACGCAGTTTGTGGGATCTTAGTTCCCCGACCAGGGATTGAACCTGTGCCCTCAGCAGTGAAAGTGCAGAGTCCTAACCACTGGACTGCCAGGGAATTCCCCACACTCACTCTAATATTCTTAAGATCATATCCCACTCCCCCCAGACTAGTATGGATGGGAAGGAAACAGGAACTGGACAACCCAGTTGGCATGGACACCGAGTTCAGACTCTCATTTCCATCCTCAATCCTTCAGCTCTCCAGCCTCCCTTTCTCTTTCATAAGGTGACTCAAAATGGGATCAGCAAAGGGAACGCCAGCAAAGGAATTTATAGAATTGGGGTTGTTGTTATTGTGTTGGATACACTAGCAGTAACAAGTGCGTAGCTTGCTTCAAAGCCCAGTTAATAGGCTAAGAATCACGATTATGAGTCAACCAAAAACATTACAGAAAAAAAAAAATGTCTATGTGGGTCAGGGTAGGGAGACAGGGCACAATCTGACACTGTACCAGTAGAACCGTTAGGAAAATGGCAATTTTTTTTTAAATTGTGGTAAAATATACATAACATTTACCATTTTAACCATTTTTAAATGTACAGTTCAGTGGCATTAAGTATATTCACATTGTTGTGCAACCCTTAACACTATTCACCTCTAGGATTTTTTTCTTCATCCCAAACTGAAACTCTGTAGCTATTAAAGAGTAACTTCCCATTCCCTTCTCCCCCCAGCCCCTAGCAACCAGCGTTTTACTTTCTGCCTCTATGAACTTGATTACTCTAGGTACCTTATATAAGTAGAATGATTCAGTATTTGCCCTTTTGTGAGTGGCTTATTTCACTTAGCATAATGTCTTCAAAATTCATGTATGTTACTGCATGTGCCAGATTTTCCTCCCTGTTTCAGGCTGAATAATACTCCACTGTAAGTATGTACCACATTTTGTTTATCCATTCATCCATTGATGGAAACTTGGGTTGTTTCCACCTTTTGGCTATTGCGAATAATGCTGCTATGAACATGGGGTATAAATATCTGTTTGAGTCCATGCTTTTGGGTATATAATCAGAAGTAGAATTGCTGAATCATATAGTAATTCTATTTCTAATTTTTTGAGAGGAAATGGCAATTTTTGTTTGGCTTTGGGAAAAAACTGAAAAAACTATTTAATGACATTTCATTAACAGAGTTGCTTTCATGAGTATCAGGAATCTTGGATTCTATTCTCAGTTCTCCTATTAACTGTGTGATCTTTAAAGCCACCTGAATTTTCAGGACCACTCTCAGTTTGCTCATCTGAAAAATGATATCTTTGAACTAGTTGATATCCAAGGTCCTTTGAAATTCTAAAGGTCTCTAATTCTGCATATTCTCTTTGGTATATGAGTTCGTCCTCTCATTTCTTCATTCATTCATTTTGGAAATGCTGTTTGAATGTCAGAGCAGGGTTGTTTTTTTTCCTCAAAGATAAATAAGAGTTATCCAAGGGGAATGGGAATGGGAATGGGGAGGAGGAAGGCTGGGATAGTAGGTGAAAGAAGAAATAAAATGAACTGCAAGCTAGTGGAAGGGCAGGTACCAAGAGGAGGCTGAAGGGGTAAGTATGGGTCAGAACACTCCAGGTCTAGTGACCAACTTTTAAGATTTTAAACTTTATCCTAATATTAATGGGGAGCCATTGAAGGGCTTAAAGAAGGTGGTAACAAGATCAGTTTTTGTTTAGAAAAATCACTTTGACAACAATGTGGAGAACGGATTGCAGGGGTTCAAAACAAGTTAACCTATTCTTTCTCCGCTCCCTTGTCTCATTTTTTCCTTTTGCTTTGAAAGTGGGAAAATTAGTCAAGATGTCCCAGAGCCTAACTTGGAACAAAAGACATTTAGATCAAATTTATTTCATCTTGGTAAATAATACTGTACTGTACTTCTCCTTACACTGAAAAATATTTGGACACCATTTTTCCTAAACTGTGGAAACTATTCACCATGGTTGGGAATGTATTATTGTCTTCAGGTCATTAGTTTGCCAATTAATACTTTAGGACTATGACATTAAAGCAATTTTTAAAGAAGTTCTGATAGGAAATTATTATCCCTTTATCTGCAACGCTAGAAAATTAAATATCACATATTAATATAATACCTTATATTTTATGAGAAAACTTAAGAAAATTCATATTTAATTAAGTGGAGTTTTTCTTTAATTGGGATGCAAATAGTCTAGTTCTGGCTTTATATAATGTTCTTTATATAAATAATGTAGTATTCTAAAATCATAAAAATACACAGTGATGCTGTTTTCCTTTTTTATATACCTCTTATTTTCTTTACTAAGAAAGTTATGAGTTGTGCTGCATCAGCAGATTGTATACCTATGAAAACAACAAGTGATCCTTGAAGACTATTATTTTTAATGGGTGAAGAAAAGGAGTTGGTTTCTATCTTAGATCACACGAATGCAGAACCGAGTTGTTTGGAAAAATACTCTGAGTTTTAGTATGCAAGAATAATGCCTTGCTTTACTGCAGATATTAAGATTCATTCAATCACTCATGCCTTGTTTGGTAAAATAATGCCGAAAAGGGTGGCATTTGCCTTCAATACATTTTGGCAGTTTGGCATAGTTTTTACTTTGTGTTTACCAAGGAAAGAAAACCAGAATGAGAGCAAGGAGAACCAATTATAAAGAGTGCTTTAGTCTGGCGAGGATGCTTGAAATGGCCAGCTTGTAGCAAGCAGGTCCAGGCTGAGAGCCGAAAAATTAAAGTTTGTATGGTACGTGGTATGTTTTTAGTATATTGAAAAAAGAAGTGCTTCTTCAAGAACGAAGCCAAAGAATGGTAAGTGTTTCTGGTTTTAACATTATTCCTATTAGTTTGCTAGTCCTCCCAAGAGCTATAAAGTTGACAATAAATCAAATATATTTTAATTTGTCATGAGATAGCAGATAGAAACAAAATTTTCCCAACTGGTTTTCTGCCAAAGTATTTCTACTAGCCCTATCCACTTCCAAAATTTACACTCACTGTCAAAAATTAAGAAAAAATTGAACTATCAAATAAATGCAAGGCTGGGAAACATTTACTGGATGCTGCAGTAGCCTGGCACTACATTATGTTCTGGGGATGCAGGACAAGTAAGTGGTGATCTGGTCTACAAAGAGGCAAGTGATTCTAGGCAAGGCTGGGTTACTTTATTTGCCAGAAGGCCAGCGCAGAATACCTTCTTCAGGTGAGTTAAAACATATGACACATGACATTGTACCAAATAATAAGGCACACGCTACCTCACTGCTCTCCCTCCAAATCTAGTGCCTTACATTAGTAGGACTAACTTTTGAAAGTCTCTATTTGAACATCAGATTGTAGTAAATCCTACATTCTTATGTGGAGGTATAATATTTGAGTAAATCCTGAAAATATAATATGTGTGATACTTGCTTCAAAATGTGTTAAAAATACAATGATTCATGTTCAGTTTAGTTTCTCAAAGTCAAAATTTGAGAATACAATTGAATTTTATATTACAGATAATTGAAAGAAAGACTCATTGCAATATCAATATCGGTGCTAGTTAAAATACGACTTGAATTTTTGGGGCGGCATGTAGCATGACCAGGAAAGAGTTTTTCTCAGTGGATAATTACAGTGATACAGACACCTGTTATTTCCCAATCTAAGTCTTAATTGGAAAGGCTTATAAAACTCATCTTCCTTGTTCTTTTTCTTTTGTAAATGTGAATGTAAATAATGACTCAAACACATAATTTTACAAGTGTCTGTATTGTTTTGATATTGTTACTTGATCACTCTAGTTGTCTCAATTTGCTCACGTCCTTTGCTTTAATTTTTCTAAAAAATGTATTATATAACATTACTTACTATTAGTCTTAATGAATTGCTAGGTACAATAGTAATAGACTCCCATGGACTGTGGATAAAATAATTGAATTAACTTTGAAATCAAAAAACCTTTCTGTTTTCACAATTTGTTATATGAAAGTTTAACACAACAATCCTAAATTGAAAGCTAAAAAGCACCTCACTGATAGAGCAATCCCACAATCCCAATATGAGATAATCTGTAGTTTTTCACTATCAGAAATAGTTACTTTGAAAATAAAAACATGATCTATTAACTAAGAAAATACCATAACTAATGCTAATAGTGTTCAGATATTTACTATTATCATCAAAGGAAATGCCCGTTCACATTAGTTCTAAAGCAGCAACACATTAAGAATTTTACTAAACTTTTCCTATAGCAAGAAAGCTTAGTTTGTGATTTTTTTCCCCTTAAAAAAAAAAAAAAACTTTGATACCACAAAATTTTTAAAAAGCTAACTCTCCTGCCTGAATAGGGTCTCTGTAAATGACAAATCATGGTTATACAGAAGATATCACAAAAAAGTATTAATTCAGATAAACTTTAGGGAAACATTTCCTAAGTTTACAGCCTAATGGCCAACAAAGAGTTCTTTATTTTTTATTTTTCATATGTCCATGTGTGAACTAATACATTTTGGTATATCACTTTTATAGTTATACATCAGATTCATGCCCAACTCCGAGGTCCTGGAATCCGGGTCTCTCAGAAAAAATGAGTGGAAGAGTTGCTGCCTGGGAGAGTGTGGGCTTCCTCTGAGTTGCTAGGCCGCCTTTCTGTGGACCTAGATGTATAACTTACTTTCATTTGTCTCTAAAGACTGAATTAAAACACTCATTTATCTCCAAGTCATTATAACGTGTAAATTGTGCACTGTCTACACATCACGGGCTGTGAAACAGCAGCCTGAACACATGACAGACTCAGTATGTCTGAAATGGTGGAGCAAAACGGTGGTTGGTTTTGAATTCATTTGCACTCATTTTTACTACTTGAGACACGCTCATTAAAAAGCTGTATTTCAGCTCCCATTTAACTGAGCTGGATTTTCACAGCACTGCTGCCTCTGGCTTTTTAGTTTGCCTTGAACAGGAGTTATTCTTCCAAGTCATGGACAATTCAGGCAGACTTTTTCAGGTAAAGCCAAGTCGTCAGCTTGGCCTTTTCCTTCCACCCTGCTCCTGGGACCTACAGGTTGGGATTGCAGCTAAAGATGGGAACTGCAGATCCTAGGTGGGAGGGTTGAATCACGCTCACTTTCTTCAGGGCAGCTGCTCACTGGCAAGCTGCTCTGCACTTAAACCCTTTAAAGCTACCAACAAACTTTGGGAAAGTTACATCACCGTAAACAAAAACAGTTGCTTAAATTATTATTATGCAACACTGTGTCATTACACATAGACACTGCAATTATCTTCCCAATTTGGCAGATACCACCGTAGCTTTGCAGGCAGCTTCAGGAGACGTAAAAATCTGGGATAAATAATGTCAGTGCCACCTTCACGAATGGAAAAGGTTTCCTACCCTCTGGAAAGATACTCAGGTTTTCTCCTGCAAACAAAGTGGGACGCAGAAGCCGCCTCCCAAATCTTTGGAATCCCACATTTTAAATGTAAATGATTAGTCTGGTAGGATCCATATGCTCGGCTGTAGAGAAGAGCAATACAGTCACGAACACGTGAAAGTGAAATTCTCAATGTGCTTTTTAAAAACTCGAAGGCATCAATACACATCTGGTAACTAATTTGTTAATTAGACAACACCCCCCCCCAAAGGTATAGGTAACCACTGCGCTGTGTCTGCCCCAGGGGATCTCTACAGATCGGGTCCGGAGATTGCCCTCACCCCACCCCCGCCGCTGTTCAACCGCTGCAATGTTGGGTGTTTAAGCAGAAGACAAATCAGACATGCTCCGGACACGTTTTTATTAAAAATTTGAAACCAGGTGAAAAGGATCAGTTTGTAAAAAGGAAGAAAGAAAGAAAAAAAGGTAACTACTTGTCGAAACAAAAGAGCGAGAGTGAGGACAGATGACCCGCACAAGTGCCTAGGACCATTTTTTCTCCCTGGGCTGTCGCAGAGCAGACAGGAGGATGGGGGCGAAGGAGGGAGGAAGAGAGGAAAGAAAGAGGATTTCAAGCATCATCTCCCTGTCTGCAAAGGTCTGGCCTCCCCTGTGCTCGAGAAGCGGTGGTAGCCATTTTCATTTTTTCCCCAAATGTAAAAGGAAAATAGAACAGAAAAGGTATATCTCCCTTCCTGCACCAACAGCTGGGCTCCTCCTTCTAAAGAAAAAGAAGTATTTTAACAATCTCAGGTACAAAACCCAATCCGCTTGCATCCACCGAGGCTTCTGGAATCAACGGATTCGATTTGGCGACCCGCACCGAAGGAGACGCGATCTTGAAAAATCAATCCGCGCTCGCGCCCCCGCGCCGCCACCGCCCCCGCCGCGGCCGTGGCCACAGAATTAGCGGCTCCGAGGGCGTTTTGCCGCAGTGCACGTCCGCCGTAACAGCCGAGCACTCCGGTGAATAATGCCAGTACGGTGAGCAGACGATCAGGCTGATTTATCACACAAAATAATTCACGGCTACAGTCCGGCTCTTGGTCCTGCCACTTTAAATCACAAACGCGCGTCTACACAGTTCTACAGGCGCCCACCCATGCATGGTACACGTGTGTGCGTGTGTGTGCGCGTGTGTGCGCGTGTGTGCCCGCGCGCAGGGCCAAGTGGAATGATTCCAGATTTTTTCATATATAGGAAGGGGGAAAAAAAGAGCAAAAGAGCCAGTCACCCCAACCCCTACCCCCCACCTTTTGCAGCGTGGACAAGTGGCTTGTAAGGCAGCTTGGAGCAAAATAAAGTCTGAACAAAACTAGACTGTGAGACTAGCACGTCGCAGAGTGAAAGTGAGTGACGTTAACGCAGACTCTGTAAAGACTCGGATCACTTGCAGGCAAAACTAAAATTCTCCCCCCTCCTTTTTTTTAATAAAAGAAAGAAAAGAAAATCATTAATTGGGTTCAGATCTAAAATGCTGCTTTGAAAATACACGCACATGTTGAAGACTCTGCGACTGTAATTTCTTGGGTAAACATCTGGTGAAGATATTCCAGGAACACATCTGAAAGGAAGAAAGGGGTAAGACAGCCCCTTCTTTATATATCTTGGGTCAAAAAAGGGTTGTTAAAACTTTTTTAAAAGAGTGTGCTCTCAATGTAAATACCTTTATGAACTCTAAGGATGAATTCAGGTTGGGAGAAGAAGTGAACTGGGAGTGGAGTCCTGGGTCCCACACATTGGGATGGTCTGTAAGCTTGGGCAGGTCTCTTTTTCTATAGCCCTCTTTTGTCATCTGTAAAATCGCAGAGGGTAAATGATATGCTTTCTAAGGTCTTTTTTTGCACTGACAGCATGATTCTAGCTAGGAGGGAATGATGATGGGGGGGTCAGGAGGAGGTCTTAATGTAGAGAGAAAAAGAGGTCACATTCTTCAGGTGGCATCTGTTTAAACTGGTGGTGATAAAAGTGATGAATCCAGTATGCCTGCGTCCTTAACAATAAAGATTGTGTCTATATTAAGAGCTGCTATTGTCCCAGCTCTGAAGTATGTATAGCATACAATGAATGCTCTTTGAGAATGACAATGTAATCTTGTAATTATATTTTGGGGGGTAGAGACTATTTTCAAGGATCAGCCAAAAAGATTTTGGGATTGGAACAATCTTCAATATTCTTGTTTATAATCTGTTTCTGAAATGCATTAAATTACTTGGATAATTCAGAGAAAATAAGTTTTTAGTAGGTAAGAGTTCTTCTGTGCCAGATTGGCTGTCAAGATTGACTGAATTAAGGGGACTAATTACTCCCTGTCTACTTTTTTCAGAAAGCAACTCCAAGGGTCGCAGGCAGAGACCACTCTTTGACACTCCTCTTATCTGTGTAGTAACTGGTCAGGAGTGTGGGTGCTAGAACCAAACCACTAACTAATTTTGACATGCACTAGCTGAGTAATCGTAGCCAAATTATTTAGTTTAGTTGTGCCTCAGTTTCCCACATTTATAAAATAGGGATTATAATAGCAACTAATTCGTAGTGCTGTTGTCAGGATAAATGAGTTATCATATTAAAGTGCTTGGAACAGAGCATGGCACATGTAACCAACAGCTCAATAAATGTTAGAGGTTATTATTACTCCATTGTAAACACAGGGAAAGCAAGGTCAGATATAATAGAGGGATCTTTGATCTGCTCCTGGATTTCAACTAAGGCCTCTAAGCACTTTATTTTATCGGGCTTTTATGATGTCAGCTTAAAGCAAGGAGCTCAGCAGTCTTTATTATTATTAAGAATAGGCCAGAACATTCTCTACCAAAACTCCATTCCCATACATTCAATAGTTGTGAAGCTGGAGAATTCTCCACTTGACCAGATCAATGCAAATGTGAAGCATTGGGTCTGTATGTTGAGTGCATACTTATTAATGTGTGTCTTGACTGTCCAGGTGGTAGGAAGCCAAGGTTTTCTTTGGAGAGAAGTTTCCAAGCCATCAGTTCCTGCCTGTTCCTGTTGTGATACTTTCTTTCCTACACAATGTGTTACCTCAGGCCTAATCTCTGTCATTGAATTATGGAGTCAAAACAATCACAAATCTCTGGCGTGCTCCCTTTGTGTCATTTATTAGTTTAAAGGGGAAAAGCAACATCCTGACTCTTTCTCCTCTCTTAATGACCCCCAGAGTGCAGACTTGAACCAGGCTTTAGGAAGGGTCACAGGCAAGGAATGCTTAAGGGAGCAATCCCGATAGTGTTTGCAATTTGGGATTGGAGGCGAGCTGCAGTTAAGCTTTTTAGAGGAAGTGGAGATTAGGTGTTTCCAGAACTGGCAGGCTTAGGTCACTGCAGGTTGGAAAGTAAGGTCCCACCTCTTTCCTCCTACGGCACCTGAAGCCCCAGGTGCACTAACTGTTCTACCAGGGGCTGGTAAAGAGACCGCCCCATCCAGGGCTGGCAGACCTGGGGCGCCCGGGGTGATGTCCAACCCCAAGTTGAGGGGGCTGCAGGCACCAGGTTAAGTTCTCCGTTAGCCAGACAACGTCTTGCTGAAAGCGCAGGAAGAAAAGTTGTGTTCCAAGCGCTAGCGTGAGCGCTCGACTCCACTTTGTCAATCTGATTAACACAATCTCCTAAATAAATAAATCAATAGAAGAGGGTGAGCTGTCTTTCACAACACCTGCTTGCTTTCCTCCTTTTCGCTCGTGGGGACTCCCACCCTCTCCATCATGCACACACTCCCTCTAAAGAGGCGCTGTAAGGTGCCGAAAGGAAACCGAAGGTACCTATATACTTCAAAAAATTTCCGGAGCCAAAGGTGGGAACCCCGGCGAGTTTCATTCCTCCGCGCCCGCAGCAACCTGGCACCCAGAAGCCGCGGGCACCTGGCCTCGCAGAGCTTTCGGAGACCTCCAAGGAGTCCCCGCGGGGACGGTCCCCAGTGGCCCGCGGACTTTCCAAGCTGCAGAGGTACTGGGGGAATTTGAGAATAAATAAACTCAATTCTACCCTCCATCATCACCGACCCGGACGATAGGTCGCGGATCCCCCGCTCCAGGCCCTGAGAGGGGGTGGGGGCGAGGGCGGGTGGAGGAACCGAGCGGGACTCGCAGGAACTGCCCGACAAGGTCACGACCGCGAGGCTGCCGACCGAGGCGCGCAGTGGCCGGGCGCCGCCCTCTGGCCCTGGGGCTGACCCCGCGCTGCTCGGGTCTCGGCCACCGTCCCGACACATCCCTAGGGGAAGGAGGGGGGCGACGCCGCAGAACCGACCCTTACTTTTGAGGTGGAAGCTGAAACCCGCGGGGCTCCCTGGCGAGGTGTCCTGGAAGGCAGATCGGATGCCCAGCACAACCGAACTTTAGAAGGGGCTCTCTGCTCTGCCACCCCCTTCCTAGTGGCGACCTGTGAGAGACTTTCGTCCCCTCCCCTCCGCGTCTTCATACCCGGGGAACTTGGCCCAGACAACCTAGTTTTCCATATTAATTGGTGGTTCTACCAACTCAGCAGCCTCTTCTCTCAGACGGACTTCTAGGATGTCTTGTAAAGAAGGGAACAAGTTCAATGCTTTTCCCCCCGCTTTCCGAGGGAGTATTGTGTGAATTTAAAATCTTCTAGGTGTTAAAAACCAGACCAAACAATAAAACCAAAAACAAAACATGCTGCCTTCACGTGAGTGGATATGGAGTCAATTCAAGACTTCCTTGAGCCAGCCTTTGCTCAGATAGTAAAGTTCCTGAATCCTTCAGGAAAACAGAGCCCCTTTCACGCACTTCTGGAGGGGGACTTAGTAAGACTGCAATATATTACCATGTTTAAAACGTTCCGCAGAGGCAAGGTTTCCTAAAAGCGACTTGCCAGCGATGCATGGAAAAGCAAATCCGCTTACAGAGAGGGGCCGCTGAAGAGGAAGGGGGGGAGGCAGGACCCAGCCTCAATTAAAAACCGCAGTTTCCAACGCTTGAACCACAGTACTGATATTGTGGGACTGGTGGGATGTCGTGACTTTCCCTGGAGCTGACAGGTTGCAGATCTCTGGGGCTCTTTTTCACTGCTTGCTGGAAGTCCCCAGCTTCTTCAAGGTAGCCCTTCCTAACACCCAGAATTAAGCTCCCCTTTTGTGTTTTGTGGGCATGTATTTGGACTCTGCATTAAGCCTTGCTCCTTACACACTTGGGGTGGATAAGCTCTTGTCCTTTAGCTGGCAGTGTGTGCACCCAGGGTGGGAATGAGGGTGCCAATGCAGATGAAGATGTGTGTTTGTGCCAGTTTGTTGTCTGACCCCCTGCCCCACTGCTAAGGAATGGGCTCTAACACAGCCCTCATCTCCAGAAACACTCCTTGCAGTTTCTTTCTGGGAGCAAACACCCCCTAAATTATTTAGCAATCCAGGTTTGTGTGTTTTGTATAATGAACTCAGGAGAAAAGTTGCAGAGCTTGCTAGTTGTGTGATTTCTCAGGTCAAGAGTGCTTGCAAAGGTCTTAGATCCCATAACTCTGAGGGTGAAATCACCAAGAGTGTTTTGCCCAGAAAGTATAGCCTTCCAGCTTCATGAGACTAGGACTGCTTTCTGTAAACCTCAAATCATTCAAACAACAGCATAACAAGTCTCAATTACCCCCCTTCACAAACACAAACGCACCCCCAAGTATTTCTGGTCCTCTGTGGTTACCGCATTGTTTTGTAGCACCTTAATCTATCTCTTTGAATGGTGATTCCAACTTTTACAAAGTTTCTTGCTCTTTACCCTGATAAGTTGCACTTGCCCTGTGTGGAATACAGGCTTGCCTTTGAGCCCTTGACCATGCTTTCAACCTGTTTTAAACGTTACATTTTAGTCTTAAGGGATAAAAATGTTGCTTTCACCCTGTATACGGGAGAATGCTGGGCACAAAGTGGGCGAGTCTATAGGAAACCCGATCGCTTAGCTTTTGTCCATCAGATGGACAGTTTCAACATGCCAGTTCTTGTCTGCTAAAACGCCAGGACAAGGTACTCAGGACACTGCTGGCGGGTTATCTGTTTCTCTGGCTCACCAGGTCCCGGCTCTAGCGCCGTGGATTCTGCACACACCTGCCGACTTTACAGCAGCGAAATCGGCTCAGGCCACCGAGAGCTGGAGGACCACTTTTACCGTTGGGGGCAACTTCACTGGGCAAGTGCTAGACCTTCACAAAAGGGAACACATTTTGCTTAAGCCTGCTCTTTCTTAGGAAGCGCTTAGAGACAAGGCCCACCAATATTCCGGGTAAAGTTAACGCTACCAGAAATGTGCACTGCATTAGGATGCCGACTTGGGACTCATTGAAGACCAGGCTGTTACAATTAATCTCGTCTCTCTCTTTGTTTCCATTGCTTTATTTTTCCTTCGGTCTCTTTCCTTCTTAGTGTTCCCTACCTCCTGAAGTTAGAAGTTAATAAAAACACTGCCTTATTTAAAAAAATACATAAAGTCGACACTAAATTTGAAGAGTTAATGTTGCAACTAAACTCTCCTGGCGTCTACCGATCTGTTCGCCACATCTCTGCTGTCTTGTAATGCCAGCAACTATTGTTCTTAAAATTTGCTAAAATAATTCTTTCAAGGCCTTTGAGAAAGTGTAATAAACGGTAACTGGAAAAAAAACATAACCCAACTCTCACTTATTTTACTTTCTCAGATCAGGGAAAAGGACTCCAAGCAAAACAATAAACTTTATGTAGTTTATTTTTAAACGACTCTATTTTCAGCGGCTTTTTCTTCCTTAACTAAATCACGCAGCTTTGTTCGATTCCATGTCTACCTCTTCCCACGTGTCCCCAGTAACCCACCCATCAATTCACACCCAGAGAGACCGCAGGAGTGGAAACCGTCCTACGAGGAGCCTCCCCGTATTTGCTCCCCAGCTAAAGCGCTCAATTTCAGAAGATCTGAGAAAAATGTCTTCTTCAGAAACTACCAGTGGAGCAAATCATTTACCTAATTCATTCAAGAGCCTCTACAGGAAGGACTTTGGGGCCTGATGATCCTCATAATGCGGTACTAATGAAAATCCCTTTAGTTCCCTCTCTGCTCCGCGAGGGGCGGCGTCCGCTCTCTGTCGAAGAGCTGCCCTGGCCAGCGGCTGCCGCTCCCCGTGTGCCCCCAGATGGCACAACCGGGGCGCACAGCGACAGCGGCGACTCCAGACGCCGCCCGCCGGGACCACTATCCGATCCGCCACTATGCGACCCTCGCCAGCCCCCCTCCCCAAGCGTGGGCCCCTCCTCCCGCTTTCCCTTCCTTCTTAACCTCCCCAGTGATTTTTATGGGGGTAGAAGGTAAAATGGGAACGTTTCCTCCTTCGCGATGCCCACTTCCTCGGCCGCCTCCCACCCGGGCGGATTGGAATTAAAATCCGGGAATTCAACTTTTCTGCGAAATCTCGGGTTCCTAAGGAGGGGCCAGAGGGAAGGAAGACCCTGCGGGGAACGCGCGGCCCAAAGAGGCTCCCACCCCGCCCCGCTGCTGTCCCGCGGGGAGGATGAAAGCCAAGGTCCCGGGAGGGGCAGCGGGTTCCCGGAGGGGGCGAGGGCTTGGGACGGAGGAGGCTGAGGCCAGGTGGCGAGTGCAGGGCCGGAGCTTCAGGGCTCGCGGGTACCCAGACCCTCTTCCCAGGCAGTGCGCTCCCAGCCCTACAGGTGCACCCTCCGCCCCCTTGTAGGCCCCTCGATGGAAACCGCCTTAGGGCCCAAGTTCGGTCCCTGGAGGCTTTGAACGTGGCCTTTCAGAAGTTTTTAAAGCTGCCCCGCCCCGCCCAGCATTCACGGGTCACACTCTCCCCCCATCCCTCCACCCCCGCTACAGCTGCGCACCAGAGGAGGCGGGAAGGGAGCGGGGAGGGGCGGCGGCTGGCAGGCCGAGGCTCTGGGGCCGAAGCACCGCCCCGGAGCGCCAGGCTCGGCCTAGAGGGCTTGGAGATCGGCTCCCGAGCCCGACCTCGGGGGAAGCGCAGGAAGACCGCTCCCGCAGCGCACCAGCCGCTGTGGGGAGAGGGGGTGGAGAGGAGGGGCGAGGCGGGGGAGGGGAGGGGCGAGGCGGGGGAGAGGAAGGGAGACAGGGCAGAGGGGCACGTCCACATTACCAGGGTTCCTGTGCTGAGCTCCAGCCAAGGGACTATTTAAAATGGACTTGAGGGGAGGCAGCTGGTGACCCGTGTCCTCGCCCTTCAAGTTCCCCGAGCGAATCAGGGCGCCACCTACAGGCGTGTTCCAGATAGCAGTAGGGAGAAGGGGAAACAGTTGGCCCAGAAAGGCAACCCAGGGGAAGCAGGGCCCTGTTTTGTCCAGGGCCATCTCTCAGCTCCTGAGTCTGAGTTCTGAGCTCCAACGTTACGGATCTGTTGGTAGCAGCACGAGTCCTGAGGGCACTGAGAATGAACTTTTGGGGAGTGGGGAATTGGGGGATTCGAGGATCAAAGAAGTCTCTCCTCCAGGCCGGTCTCATGGAGTGCAGCTTGTTTCACTGAGAAGAGTGGCTGTGTGGCCTTGGACAAGTTGCTTGATCTTTCTGAGTCTCGGTTTCTTCATTCTTTAAAAGGGGAATCTTGGTACCTGTCTGACAGGATCCTTGTGAGAATTAAACGAGATAATGTACATGAGAAACTATAGGTGCCTTCTAGAGTGAGCTTTCATCGATTTCTAATATGAGAAAACAGTCTTTTATCCTAATAAATCTAACTTATAAGACTTTGTCTAGCTGTTTTCTGTTTTTTTGAAGATTAGGGCCTTAGAAGAGGGCAGAGAGAGACAGAGAGGTTTGAGTGTCTGATTAGGATAGAAGGACAGGTTAGTGGAAGTTTTGATAACTACTCTCTCTAGCTAATCCCCTTCTCATAGACAAATAATAACATATTATATTATGGATCACTTACTACTGCTATGTACTATTACCTCATTTAATTTATATCACCTTACATGTTATCCTCATTTTGAATATGAGGAAATAAAGACATGGGGATAGAAGCCATAGTTGGTACATTTTGTTTCTTTAAAGAAATTTTCCTATGTCAGCAACCCAGATCTGTATTTCAGAATCTACCTTTAACATCAATTTATTAGGCACCTACTATGTGCTTGGTTACTATATTAGAAATTTTACCTATGAGGTCTCATGTGATTCTCATAACACTTCTGTGAAGTAGGACTTCAAGTTTTCTCTTCACGGAAGAGGAAAGCTTGGTTCAAGGATACCTGCGGGGGAGGCACTTGAAGTCCCAGAGAGAAGTGGTGGAGTCAGGTCATGGACAGCCCAGATCTTCTGATTATACATCTGGGTGCCTTCTGTTGCACCACAACCTAGCATAGTCCCAACTAGCTCTGGGGCACTTTTACAAGTTATTGGGAAAGGTCACCTGGAGAAGTGGGCACCTTGGTGGTTTTGCCATGTTGAAGGTGTGGTAGAAGATGGTGTTTATAGCCTTTAGTGATTGTAGAGTATTACGTTTCGTAAGGAAGTATTAATGGTGGAGGAAGGGGGCAAGTGTGCATTGGGAGAAGCCAAAGAATGAACTGATCTATACTTCTATAAATATGAAGAACATATTTATTTAATGACCAAACCAACCAAATCTCATTTTAGCATACTATCACACTGAAAAATTTGGTATAATGTAGCTATTGCCAAATCCTGGCATCTGACCTATAGTGATGGTCCTTTGTTGATTTGGTTACAAAAATTATTTACAATAAGTATTGTTGCACATTAAATATTTTTGCTGGTCTGTATCTATGTAATAGTAACAGTTTGTGATGAAAGGACTGGATTATTTAGGCAGGAAAATTATAGTCCTTTCAATGCTTTTGTTTTTCCATTGTGTAACAATTACTCATTAGTTCCCCTTCTTCTTACCTACCTAAGTACCAAATCAAACCAGCATTCCTACCCAGAACACCTCCTTCTCACTTTTGAGAATAAGTCAACATATCAAAAGGAAGGTTAAAGAAGGCTTTGGGTTGGGGTATTGGATGTAAATGTGTGCATCCCACTTTCTTCTTCTTCTTCTTCTTCTTCTTTTTTTTTTTGAGACAATGTTATATGAGACCAAAACTGGGTCCAGCCTTGATGCTTCTGCTTGCCAATGCAATGTCAAGAGCTCAGACTTCAGCTGCATTTCACTTCTATACAGCTTCTGTACAGTGGGAGTGTGTCTAATAATGTAATAGATTTTCATTCTGAAACAGATGCCATAGGAGATTCATCAGCAGGAAAACCCCCACAGTGTAACTAACAAACACCATAAAGTTATCAAATTTAAGGTCAGATGGCTTTGGATTGTCAGCTTTTGGGGACCAGTTGGTAATTAGGTAACAGCGCTTTGTGAAGAAAAACCAGTTGAAACCAACACATATTTGTGGAATTTATTTTATGTGTTCCACACTGTTCTGGGTGCTAGCAGAGATATGAAGAAATGCAGGAGTATTTCTCTTGGGGTTTACATTCTAAACTTTAAGGTAGAAACTTCTCCCTCTCTCCCAGTCCCTAGGTCCATGCCTTAGTTCTGTCATAATAAAGCGATGGGGTTAATGTCCAAAGAATACAGATCCCACCTCATACGTTGAGCTGACATGTTTCTCTTCTGCAATTACTACCTTTATCCTAGAATTTTAGTTACTCATTTCATCATCTTCACGCATAGTTATATAAATGAACGAATGGAGAAGACTTTAGAAAAGGTGGGAACTATAGCTTATGGCCTCATTTTATAATGAGACATTTTATAAGAGACAGCATTGTACTTTGGAGACACCTGTTTTATTCTCTGATGTGTAATTGTGCTTTTATGTCATGGAAACACATATTGGTTGGTGTGTGTGTGTGGGCATATATCTGGAGATCTTAGCTACTTCTTTTCCATACCTTTCCCCAACAATGGGCAATCCAGGGCTCTTTTTAGTTAACGAAGGGGCAGAGTGGGAGCCAGTCTATATTTCACTTTGAAACTCATTAGTATTCTTCACATCACCTCTGTTGAATCAGAGCCTTGACCTTCCCAAGTCTCATTCTCAGAGCTTCTGAATGTGGGCTATCTCCCCAAGTCAATTGCAGGTCAGAGGTTGTTCTGTGTAGGCCCAGCTCTGGGAAGGCAGATACTTAGTAAGAATGAAATGGCCCCGTGGGGGTTGTTTGAGAAACTGAACTGCTGCTCCTGCTCATGCAAAATTGAGTTTTCAGCCAAAGCCATTGGTGAGGGTCTACTAAACCCATGTTACACATGATTGGCATCAGATGGACCAGTCTGATGGGATAGTTGCTCAGAAAGCTTATGGTGAATACTCAGTATTCTCAAAGAATTTAGATACTATAAAAGATAGTAGTATAGCATGGACTCTTGAGTGTCTGGAGGCAACCGAGCTGACTGAATTTAAGCAAGAAGGGCATAGCCACATGTTTATTTGAATAACCTTTAAAGATGCCTTGAAGAAGCCTAGGGATCATGGGAACACTTGAAATAGTTGAAAGGAAAGAAGAGGTTATACTGATACTTAATGTATTAGGACCAAGGACATTGTCTCATATAACCCTGTGTAATCATGACAGCACTGAGGCATAATTATCCCATTTCACAGAGGGGAACAGAGACTCCTAATTACAATTTGTAAGAGGCACAGATGAGATGTGATCTAGTCTGGCTCCAAAGCACAAGCTTTTCCTACTTTATCCACTCAATTCCAGGCCCCTCAGCCTGCTCAGTCTGGCCTTGGTTGACTTGTCCAGCGTTCTCTTCCAGCACGACGGATTGCCTCTTTTTCTTGGCACCATCATGTCAAACTTTATTAAGTATCTGTTTCCTGTGCTGTGCTAACACAGAATCACCTCTGATTCACTTGTAGGGATGCCCAGGTACAGAAGTTCTGAGACTCTAATAGCCAATTCTAATTCTACCCACCCTTTATTTGTATACCCAGCCTGGCTGCACCATTTGAATATTTAATCAAACCAATTTATCCCTTTTTTGAATTTTACTCTCTAATCAGCTTGCAAATTCCTACTTTCTCAGTAACTGCTGGTCCCTGGTTCAGTGCTTCACACATTGTTGTCTATCTAGAAATATTTGTTGGTTGCTTGTAAGAACCCAACTCCTCACTCCCCCCTTCCCCCCCAAAAAAAGGCTGGTGCAGAAGGATGACAAAGGGGGTTCGGGGTGGAGGAGGGACGGGTTCAGCCAGGTTCTTGTCCCTTGGTCCCTTTGCCGTCATCCTCAGGCCCCAAATGTAAAAGGCTCCTCCGCAGTCAGAGCCTCAAAACAAAAGGCTCAAGTAACTACCTTCTTGCCTGGGCCCCAACAAACCCACACTTGCCCGTGCTCAGAAGGTTCCTTCTCTTCCCAACTCTCGGAGTGAACTTAGGCTCTCCTCCTGGCACGCGGACTGGGAAAGAGGAAACACGTGCGTGCTGTGGGGTATCTGGGGGGAGACCGGAGATAGCAGCAACGGAGGGGGCAGAGCGTTTCCCAGGGAACCTGAGAGCCACATTCTTCGCGACGGGCGACTCCCAACTCTCCCAAAGAAAGCCTCGGGCCCAGCTCGTTCGTCAGTGTCACGTTTCAATGGCAGCGCGGGGCCGACCTCGGCGAAGTGCCCGCACGCCTCTCGGGGACGGCTGGGCCCCGCGGCGATTCAGACGGAACCGAACAACAAAGGCCCCGCGGCGGGCGGCGGAGGGCCACCTCCCGGGGCGGGGGCCGGAGCCCCGGCCGCCCCGCGCCCCGCCACCGTCCAGACTAGGGGCTTCTCTTTTTCCGGCCTTCGGAGCCCAGGGCCCGCCCTGGCCCTCCACGCCGAGGCCGCCCGTGGGTGCCTGCACTCGGGCCGGGGCAGCGCGGGAGCCCGGCCTGGAGACGGAGGCCGGGGGCGGGGTGTTGAGTCCTCGCGCGACCCGGGCGCGCCCGACTGCGGCGTCCGCGCACGACGCGTGCGCAGGGTTGCTAGCCCCTTCGGAGAGCCGGGCTTTCCGCGTGCGAACCGGCTGTAAAATTAAGTCGGCCGCTCCAAGCCTCTCCTCTTACCCGGCGGCGGCGAGCCGACGGCAGAGGGCGCCCTTCTAATGCGCGTCGGTCGGGACCCGCGCTAGTACGGCGGGAGCCGCGGTCTGGGAACCGCCGCGCCGCCTCCGCCCGGCGCGCTCTCCCTCGGGTGGAAAGCTGGGCTAGGGGTGCGGACCCCGCCGCCCGGACCCCCTTCCCTGCTCCCGAGAGGCAGTCTACTGCCGTGGTTCACGCCCCGGCTTTTTTCACCGAAGGAGGGTTCCTCGCAGCCGTCTGGGTGAGGAGGAGGAGAAGGAGCGGCCCCTCACTGACGCCGTGCCCCCCTCTAACTGCTAAGGAACATGTCTGCAGGCGTCGTTCAACGGCAAACGACTAATTAATTTTCCAGCACTTGTGCAGAATACTTTAAAATGGAAAAATGAAGGTCTTCGATGAAAATGAAGCTTGATAGTTTGCACCTGCCACTAATGTACGGTGCACGGTAACTTCCCCTCATTAGAGAGATGACTTGGGTTGAGAACAAGTCATATAGTGAAAATCACTTCAACACGTGCCTGTTCATATGCATAAACTCCTGTGTACCAGATGGCAAAATATAATGACATCTTAAACAGCTAATTGCATAAACCTTGTAATGCAGATAATTGCTGTACCAAAGTAGGAGTTAATAATTTCCCACTATCTCCTGGCTTCAGAGTAATCCTTAAGGAAAGTTGTGACAATTCTAACACACTAAAGTTCACCAAGCGGTAATTAAAACTAGCACTTAAATCATTTGACTTTCAAACCCTTAATTACGATTCGGAAGAACTGCTTTGTGGAAATCCAGAAATTATGAATAGTTACGGGATAACGTTTACTGCTTGTATTTTATCAATTGTCCTTTCATGGGTCTCCTGTGGCATAATATTATAGGGAGTCAATGGGGATACGTTCCATTCTCTAAAATTATTTCCAATAGCAGGAGCTTTGTATTTTGGAGCAGGAACAGGTAACTCCCACTCCCAGATGGATCTGTTGATTATTTTCAGCTTACATTTCTTTACAGAGCCCCTGCTATAATAACTGATTCTAAGCCTTAACATGTGCCTGGCATTTTTCTAAGCACTTTACAGGTATTACCTTATTTAATCCTCAAAAGAGCCATCTGAAATGTGTACTATTAACATCCCCATTCTCCAGATGAAAAAGCCCAGGCAGAGATGCTAAGTAGTTTGCTCAAAATTTGTTCCAAGTCACTGATCCAAACTCAGTTTGGCTCCAGAGCCCATGCTGTTTACCACTATATTATACTGCCCCACAGGCTAAACCAGGGCTTTAATAACATAATATTTCTTACTATTTTATGTGCTAATAATATTTAGAAATAAACTAAAATAACATAATTGATTTTAACTTGTCAGCTTATGTTATAATACATTTCAGAAACAGGTATCTGCTATTTTCCATAAGGTAGTATTAGAACAGTAAATAAGCCAAGCAAAGTAAACCTTTGAAACTCAGTTTTGGATACATCGACATGTAGTTTAAAAAACATGTGTGGGGCTTCCCTGGTGGCGCAGTGGTTGAGAATCTGCCTGCCAATGCAGGGGACACAGGTTCGAGTCCCGGTCTGGGAAGATCCCACATGCCGCGGAGCGACTAGGCTCGTGAGCCACAACTACTGAGCCTGCGCGTCTGGAGCCTGTGCTCCGCAACGAGAGGCCGCGATTGTGAGAGGCCCGCGCACCGCGATGAAGAGTGGCCCCCGCTTGCCGCAACTAGAGAAAGCCCTCGCACAGAAACGAAGACCCGACACAGCCAAAAATAAATTAAAAAAAAAAAAAAAGCCGTGAAAGTATATAGATAGTATAAAGTATAGAGAATAGTGTAAATTATTAAAAAAAAAAGGAAAAAAAAGCATGTGTTGCTTCCTGTTTCTATTTCTTCATCTTCAAAAAGACTTTACAGCACCTTAAAGAGGATATATAATAATGAACATAGAACAAAATCCTCTTTATTAAGTATATTGTGAAACATAGTCTTTTTTCTCCATATTAATACTGCAGGGTTTCTCTTTCCTCACTTTGGGTAGACGTATGTGGCATAAGATGAGAGATACTAGCTATTTCCCTAGTATGGAGGCCATAGCATCTGAAATCCCACCAGTAGAGATTCTTTTCTGTGAGTCAAGCACTATCTCCTCTAAGATGCTGCTCCTAAGATCCTTGATTTAGTGGGAAGCATATTGGTCTAGAAATCAAAAGACTGGCATTCACATTTTAGTTTGGCCATGAACTTGCAGTATGATCTTGGACAAGTCACTCCATCTCCCTGAAATTCAGTTCCTTTGCCACAAAAATAGAGAACTTGGCTTATGACTACTTACATCCCTCCCTGTTTTATCATTCTAGAATGTTATGCAGCTACATCCCACTATTACCTTAGTGGGAATGAGATTTTTAGGTTGTATTTTCTTTAATAAAAACAAAGTCCTGGATTTGGGGAATGAGTGAAAGAATATCTGTAAGGGAAGGAAAGACAATTTAAGGCAAATTTTTCAGGTGCAGACTTAATTTAAGGAGCATTTTTCAGGTGCAGTGCTGAGACTACAAAGAGAAATAAGACATAGTCCCTGACATCACAAGTTCTTAACTGGTCAGGTGACTCTGACAAGTAAACAGAGGAATACAGTGTAGAGTGATAGGTGCTGTGATAGAGATGAACACAAAATCCTACAAGATAGGAGTTACTCCTAGCCAGGATGTGGGAGTCATGGGAGAGTTCCTTGAGGAGATGACATCTGAGCTGAATTTTGAAGGATAAATTGGAGTTGATAGTGAATAGAAGAAGAGAATTCCATGCAAAGGACACTGTATCCATGGTATAGGGGAGAAGAAGAGAGAAAGCATGGCTCTATATGGGAACTGAGAGGGAGTCCGTATTGCTGGCTGTTAAGGTATAAAGTCAGAAAGGAGAAAGTCTAGGCAGGAGAAGTGGGGAACAGGGCAGATCTCAAAAGATCTGTTAAGGAGTTTGGACTTCATTAGTACCAGGGAATTCAAACGAAAGCTTGTCTATTTTAGAGTGTTGCTTAGGTATTATACTAATTTCTGAGTTACCAGAAAGAAGTTTTCTACTCATTTACTTTGCTTTTTAATAGAGGGTTTGTGGGTACCAACCAGAAGGAGGAGCCCTGCTTTGGCCACTGGAGGGCTGAAAGTCAGTGGTCACCCCTGGAGAGCTTCAGTAAACCAGCTTTTATACAGACCTCACTGCTGTCCCCCACCTCCTCCACAGAGGAAATGTTTGATCTCCAATGCTAAGCCCCTAAATCCCTCCAATCCTCAAGCTAGTGGCTTATTTTATATACTAAGGAACAAATCAAAGTCACAATGGTGGCAAAAGCAGGACAGAGAGCATTTAAAATGCTTTTTATTTGTTTTAAAATGGTAAATCTCACCTATGTTGGTAAGGAAATAATTGCTCAGAAGTTCTAATCTGATTTTAGGAGTTGAACACTATCATTCTCAAACACCGCTGGTAGAAGTGTACATTGATAATGCTCTTCTGGAGGACAACTTGGCAATATATACAATGCCTTATATCTTTTGACCAGCAGCTCCACTTTTAGGAATTTATCCTAAGAAGATAATAATGAACTGTTAGAATATTTGATGAAATAATGTTTGTGATAGTGGTTTTATAATGATGAATAATTGGAAAAATTTTGATATCTAATTCTATAGAATTGTTTAAATGAATTATGGCATATACATATACTAGAATACCATAAAGCTATCAAGAGGTTGTGATATATTAAATGAATAAATTCTGTTATAAAATAACTACAGTGTGATCTCATTTTCATTAAAAATGTTTGTATATATGAGAAAAAAGACAAATAGGGAATTATAAGTGATTTTTAAATTTTCTTCCTTCTTGTGTTTGTATTTTCTAAACTTTTGACAGTGGAAATGTACAACTTTCAGAATAAAAAAGCAATCATAATAAGAAAACATAATAAGGAAATTCTCTGGCAGTCCAGTTGTTAGGACTCTGTGCTTTCACTGCAGAGGGTGTGGGTTCAATCTCCCATCTGGGAACTAAGATCCCGCAAGCTGCGTGGCCAAAAAAAAAAAAAAAAAAAAAAAAAAAGGAAAGAAACAAAGAATAACAAGGAACTAATGTAAATAACTATTTACATTAAAAAATAAAATAAATGGAGAACAGACACTTACATTTACCTAATTATGGTGGATCAGGTAATTTGGACTGATCACCTCTCTGAGGACAATAAGAAAAACTGATGAAAATATAAAAATATCAGCTTTAAGGCATTGGAGGAATAACGAGGTAGTGAAGGATGACCTAGCTAGGATCTAGAGGAGAGTGAGGCCGAACAGGTAAGCTCCGCATTTGGACCTACTTATCCACTAGGGGGATATCAGGTCTAGAGAGGGTGGCTGAGGGGTGAGGCAAGGGGGGAAGAGATTGAAAATCTCTCCTGCCCAGGTTGGGAGTCCTGGCTGTGACCCTAGAAAGGTATGAGCCCTGGGAGTGTGGGTGAACCAGAAATAGGCCCAGCAGGGACTAAGACCAGTTCTGAATCATCTTTAAATTGGATTGAAGTGATTAGGGCTTGAGGGCAGAGACAAATGTAAATCCTCTCTGGGGAAGATAACCTCATCCTAGGTCTCAAATTAATTCTATAAACACATTCTTGAACACGATGGCCATCATGTAATAAGAAAAGAAAATAAGTAGGAATATAAGGAGACCAGATAACAGGAATGAAAACTAACAAAACCAACAGGCAACAGAAACAGACCCATGGGAATTCCAGATATAGGAGTTATGAGACACAAATTTTAAATTACGATGTTTAACATATTTGTAAAAGGCATGCCTAAACATAAAAATACAAAAATTTGAAGGAAAGGAGAGTAAAAATATACATAATACAAGTACTAGCCAAACTTAACTGTTATAGTTACGCACTTTAAATGATTATAAAGTACTATTAGAGATGAAGAGAGACACTTTGCACTGATGAAATATTTAATTCACAGGAAATTTGTATGTTCCTAATAACAGGAAACAAAAATATATAAAGCGAGGATTAACAAAACACAAAGGTGAAATAAACTAACTTATAATCATAATAGGACATTTTAATAGTCACTTTTGATATCTAATAGAACCTGCAGACCAAAAATCAGTAAGAATATAGGGAATTTGAGCAACATATGATCACATTTGATTTAATAGACATAAATAGAATAAAACAACCAGTAATGGCAAAATACACATTTTTTTTCTAAGCACATGCAAAACTTCTATACCATAAAGTATCAAAAACTTTTCAAAAAATTTCCCTCCATGCAATTAACCTAGAAATCAATGACAGAAAGATAACTGGAAAACCCCTGAATATCTGGAAATTAATAAATATAGTTATATAGTCTCATAGTTTAAAGAAGAAATGACAACAAAACTCAGAAAATAATTTAAACTGAAAAATAATGAAAAATATGTATCAAGACTTATGAGATATGGGACTTCCCTGGTGGTCCAGTGGTTAAGAATCTGCCTTCCAATGCAGGTTCGAACCTGGTTGGGGAACTAAGATCCCACATACTGTGGGACAACTAAGCTCAACCACCGCAACTACTGAGCCTGTGTGCTGCAACAGGAGAGTCCGTGTGCCACATGCTTTGGAGCCCGCGTGCCACAACTAGAAAGAAGCCCACATGCCACAACTAAGACCCGCCTCAGCCATAAGTAAATAAATAAACAAATATTAAAAAAAAAGTCTTGTGAGATACAACTAAAGCTATGTATAGAGGGAAATCTATAGCTTCAAATGCATATAAGAGAAAAAAGGCTGAAAATCAGTGAGCTAATCATCTGTTTTAATAATTTAAAGAGAGCTGAACATTAAGGTCAAATAAAATATAAGGTAGGAAATAATAAAGATAAGCACAGAAACAAATGAAACAGAAAATAAACATAGAGTAGAAAGGATGAACAAATCCAAAAGTTAACTTGAAAAAGTTAGTAAAGTTGATAAATCCCTCATGAGGCTGATTAAGGGAAAAAAAGAAAAAGAAAACAGTAAACACAAATAATCAATGTCACAAATGGAAAAGTGGACATAATTACAGATACTACACACATTAAAAAATTTTGACGAAAGTATAGTATGAATAACTTTATGCAAATATATTTGAAAGTTTGGATGAAATACACAAATTCCCTAAAAAATACAACTTTCAAAATAGATAAAAGTAGAAAGAGAAGGTTTGAATAATTTGATAATTATTAGAGAAATTGAATCCATACTTAAAAACATTTTTATAAAGAAAATCTTGAACTAGATGGCTTTCCCAGTAAATTCTACCTATCTTTTGAAGAAGAAATGTTGCCAATCTTCCAAAAACTCTTCCAGAGAATAGAAAAAGGGGGAATATTACCTATTTGATTTATGATTTATCAGCATAACCTTAATACCAAAACTTGATGAGGACAGTTTATAAAATTGTATGCTACTCTCTGTTGTGAACATAGATGTAAAAATTCTAAACAAAAATTCAGCAATATATAAAAGGATAATAAATCATGACTAATTTGGCTTTATTCCAAGAATTTAAGGTTGGTTTGATATTCAGAACTCAACAAAAAGGCAGCATTAACTGAATAAAGTAGACAAGTCATGTGCTCATCTAAATATATGCAGAAAAAGCATCTGGTAAAACTCAATATCCATTTATGATTTTAATAACCCTAGACAATTAGGAATTGTCAAATACTCTCGAATACTCAGGAATAAACCTCAAGAAAACAATAATATTGTATAAAACTGCCTAGATAAAAAGAGGGATAAACCATGTTCCTAATTGGACAATACAATATTATAAATATGTTACTTCTCTCCAAAATGATCTATAGATTCATGTATTCCCAATTAAAATCCCAACAAGATTTTTAAAATGGAACTTGAAAAGATTATCCTAAATGCATATGTTAATGCAAGTGGTCAAGACTAGCCAAGACACTTGATGAAGAATAGTGGGAGGATGTGCTCCATGGGATATGAAGACTGCAGAAACTGGTATAGTATTGCCATCTGAATAATGATAAGATAGGGATTCCAGAAAGAGACCCATGCATATGTGGACACTTGATTCAAAGCAAAGGTATTGCTTCAGAGCAGTCTTTTTCAAAACTGCGTCAGTTGGTGATCCTTATGCAAAAAATGAAATGACTACTGCTCTGCACCAGACCAAACAAACAAACAAACAAACAAACAAACAAATTCCAGGGTGGCTGTAGTTCGAAAAGTGAAAGATAAAATAATCAGTGTTCTAGAAGATAATACAGCATATCTTCACAACCTTGGACTAGGGAAAATTTTCTTAAATTGGACAACATAAAGCACAAATTTAAAGAGAAATATTGAATAATAATGATCTACATAATATTTAGAACTTCTTTTCCTCCAAAAACACCATTAGGAGGGTGGAAAGGAAACCACCAAATAGGAGAAGATATTTGTAACAGATATAACTGATAAAGGCTTTTGTCCAGAATAGATAAAAATAACTCCTATAATTTATAAAAGGAAATGACAAATCTGGCACATGGACCTGAACAGTCACTTCACAAAAGAGGGTATTCAAATGGTCAAAATATATATGAAAGATGCCCATTAGTCATCAGGGAATAAAAATTAAAACCACAATAAAATATCGCACACATATCAGAAGGGCTAAAATTCTCATACATTGCTGGTGGAAGTGAAATTGATGCAACAACTATGAAAACCATATATGCATATGAAAACCATATGGCATTATCGACTAATGTTGAACATAACGAATACCTTATGACCCAACAATTACTCCCGAGGCATAGATCCAACAGAAATGTGTGCTCCAAGAATTGTGTATAAAAAAGTTCATAGCAACATTATTCAAACTAGTTAAAAATTGGTAATAATCTAAATATCCATCACCTGTGGATTGGATAAATAAAACTGTCATATATTCACACTTTTTAATACTATACAACAGTGAAAAATAAATGAGCTACAGCTATCTGCAGCAAAATCGATCAAGCTCATAAACATAATATGGATTAAAAAAACGCAAAAGAGAATATAGCGTATGAATTGATTTATATTAAGTACCAAAAAGAAAAAGAAACGAAGCAAAACCAAGCTATGATGCTTAGGGATACATACTTGGGTGATAAAACTATAAAAGAGAGCAAGGACGTGATAGCCTTAAAAATCAGGACAATGGTGGGTAGCGTCTGGGAAAGAGTAAAAGACAGGAGATTGTAAGAGACTGATCGTGTTCTATTTCTTGACCTGGGTGGTGGTATCACACATGTTCACTCTGGACAGATTGTTGAGCTGTATATGTATGTCATATATTTTTGTTTAGTAATGTGTTTTGGATCAATGTGTTATTTAGATATGTTTTATTTCATAGTAAGAAGGTTAAAGAAAAGGCTAGAGTCACATGCACACCACAGTTTATAAGGTGAAGGATGATGTTGAGCGTTTAGATTGTGCCAAAATCTTTTTTTTAAAAAATTTATTAAATGTATTTATTTTTGGCTGCATTGGGTTTTCGTTGCTGCATGCAGGCTTTCTCTGTGGCGAACGGGGGCTACTCTTGGTTGCATTGTGTGGGCTTCTCATTGCGGTGGCTTCTCTTTGTTGCGGAGCATGGGTTCTAGGTGCGCAGGCTTCAGTAGTTGCAGCATGTGGGCTCAGTAGTTGTGGCTCACGGGCTCTAGAGCGCAGGCTCAGTAGTTGTGGTGCACGTGCTTAGTTGCTCTGCGGCATGTGGGATCTTCCCGGACCAGGGCTTGAACCCGTGTCCCCTGCATTGGCAGGTGGATTCTTAACCACTGCGCCACCAGGGAAGCCCCAAAAATCTTTTAAAAAGCCACATTAAAGGCAACACCTATCAGGGATGGCATATGTATAGCCGTTGTGTTTTCCAATCACCACATCCTTCACCTGTGGCCAATAGACATGACCAATAGATTAGGCCTCATTTTCCCACAGAGCCCGGCCAACTATTCTCAACCGACCTGACCACTGGAGAGAATGGAAGAGAGAGAACTCATGGAAGTTCCAATCTATTTTCCATCTGTTGTCTATGTATCCCAACCTACCAGGTAATGTAAAATAATCAGACCGGTTTGTGTATGAGCTTGGCATACCCTCCAAAACTCACTATATCTTGACATATATAAAGAAATTGTGCATAAAATTAATGCCAGCTCACAGACTGAGGGACCTTAACAAAGGACTCCAAAGGCATATTCTGTCCTTGGAAAGTAGGACTGAACATACGAATAGTAAGTATGACTTACAGTTCTTCTAAGATGAGTGGAACAGATTTTATTGGTTTATTTTATCAAGAGATAAAACCAGGCAATCCACTGGTCACTTGGCATAAAGAGGAAACATCACAAATCTGATCCCTGCCATCATGGAGTTTCTGCCCCTGTCTTCCAGGGCCCCTCACTATGTATGCCATTTTTTCTGGTTATCACCCTCCCCTCTGATCTCCCACTGCTGTTGTTTGCCAGTCATTGCTGCTGTCTCTATTCAATTCATCAAGAAAATTTTCACTACCACCTTGGTGCTTAGAACGGTGAACAGAATGGAAATGTGAGGCATAGTTTCAGTCTTCAATGCCCTTCCACGAATTGAGGGATGAAAGATACATGTACATGTTAATGAGATAAAAATATGAGTATATGGTAAAGGGGCAACCTGCCCCTGGGATGGAGAAAAACTGCTGTAAGATTTTCAAGGCAGGAGGGATTGGAGAAAGTTGAAGTGTATGGGGAAGACTTCATGGACTGAGTCTTTAATGAAAATCTCTAACGCTATTAATATAAAATCCATTCTTCTAAAATGGCGTAGGGGCTTTGTGACCTTAGCTCATGACACCCTCTCCACCCCCAACTCCTTGTTTGGCCAATTTGCACTTGACTTTCAGATTTAACCCAGGTA
Organism: Balaenoptera musculus; assembly: GCF_009873245.2. NCBI lineage: Eukaryota > Metazoa > Chordata > Mammalia > Artiodactyla > Balaenopteridae > Balaenoptera > Balaenoptera musculus. The sequence continues at coordinate 52,052,441 of NC_045785.1, read as the reverse complement.
CCCCTTCCTTTAGGGAGCTTTTCTTGATCTCATATCATAGTAATGTGTCTCTCTCTTTTTCTCCCATATCATCTCTCCAATAAAATAGTCCATTATGGTCTGTTCAGTGTAGTTACATGACATGAATATTATTAAAAAAATCCGTAACAATGACTGAGGTTCCAGGGTCAAACATTAAGGAATTTGATTTTTTTTTCCCTCAACTCGTCAAAAACGAAGCAGACTTTTGCAGAAAGAATCATCTGCAGAATCTCACAAAAGACTGATGAAGAAACTGAAAAAACACCAGGGTATCAACCTACAGTGAAGAGAAAAATAGTAATATTGATAACTAACACGTATGAACCCAGACTCAGGGCCAAGCACCATCACACACCATCTCATTTCATATGCACGACTTTGTAAGAAAGGATCACAATTCTCCCCATTTTAGAGAAGAAAATTGCCAAAGCATTAGTAACTTGCCCAAAATGGCATAATTAGAACTTTGCACACTTGGTTTAAGAGCCCAGGTGATCAACTTAATTGTTTATTTTCCTCATTTCTGTAACCTCAGCACATATGCACAGAGATTTTTACTTCATCAAGGCAATAAATTATAAAGGGCAAGAAGTATACGTAAAGATACATCAAAGGTGGTGATCATGATACTGGCACGCCTGCCAGAATGTGGCATTATGGAGAAAATCAGGAGAAAGATGGAACGACACTCTTTTCAATAGTGCATCTGGGACCAATTGTAGTGACCAAATTTTCTTGCTCATGCTCAGTCCAGTATTATACTCATTTTTTTTTAATCCCTCCTGTCATACTATCTGTGCTTGGCTTTGTGCAGTTCAACATTTCTGTCACTTATTTGCCTGAGGAATAGATGTTTCATTTAATAAAATCTACAGATGACAGAAAGCTGGGAGGAGTAGCTAATACCACAAATGATAGAATCAAGATTTAAAATAATCTTGACAAGCTACAACACTGGTCCAAAACCACAAGATGAAATCCCATAGAGATATATGCAAAGTTCTGTATTTAGATTGAAAAAAAATCAATGGCACAAGTATACAAGCCTAGCTTTAGACCAGTATACTGGAAAAATATTTAGGAGTTTTAGTTGGTCATTGAAGGAAGTTACAGGCATCAGCAAGGAATCCTGCCTCCAACAAAATCCAAAGACTTAAATCACAAAATCAACATATAATGGGTGGGTACTGAAGCACCTTCAAGAGGAGAAACTGGAAAAGCAAATGGAGTTTGACTGTGGCATAATCGATGGTATTGTATCTAAAAAAAGAAGATGTCAGTGAGAAGAACTGGCTCATCAGAGTGAAACACAGAAAATAAAGAGCCCGTGCAGACAGATTGGTCTGGTTCCAGAAGAGAAGAACTTTTCACACAGTGTAGTCAGTGGATAAGTACATGGCCCTGGGGTCAGCCAGGTACCTGGGCTCTTAAACCAAGTGTGAAAAGTTCTAATTATGCCATTTTGGGCAAGTTACTAATGCTGGGCAATTCTCATCTCTAAAATGGGGAGAATCATGATGCTTCCCTACAGGGTTGTATGTATGAAATGAGATAGTGTGTGATGGTGCTTGGCCCTGAGTTGGGGTTTATACGTGTTAGTTATTACTATTTTTCTCTTCACTGTAGGTTGATACCCTGACTTTTTTAGTTTTTTCATCAGTCTTTTGTGAGATTCTGCAGATGATTCTTTCTGCAAAACTCTGTTTCAATTTTGACGAGCTGAGGAAAAAAAAAATCAAATTCCTGAATGTTTGACCCTGGAACTCCAGTCACTGTTTGTTTGTTTGTTTTTTAAATAATATTCATATCATGTAACTACACTGAACAGACTAGAGTGGACTATTTCACTAATTTATAAAAATCTATACTCTAAAAATGGCATGGACAAACTGAAATATATCTGGGTTGCCATGGCCTAAGAATGGCTAACCAGCTAGAAATGCTAAAAGGAGCTGGTATAGTTGTCTTAAATCCTTGAATACGTACCAAGAGGAAGAAGGCACAGAACGTGCTCAGGTCCATGAAAGGAAGGAGCTGACTAAGGGCACAGCAAGCTTCTGTCCCTGAATGTGGACATTGCAGCCCCTGACAGGAAAGCCAGGGAAGAGTGGCTCTTTGGGCCTGTATTTCTGTAAGTCTGGGTGTAGGCAAAGAACTTTACCTGCCATTTTGTCTTCTGAGGCCTCATGAACACCCTGCAAAATAAACAGTATCTAGAACTCAGTCTTTGGCCTCTAAATTCAGTGTTTTAAAAAAATGTGTTCTGCGGTCCCCTGTACCAGAATCACCCATCTGAGGTGTTTACTAAAAATCCAGACACCTGAAACACATTCTTAGAGATTCTGGTTCAGTAAATCTGAGTGGGACCCAGGAAATGGCATTGGTTCAGTTCAAAGTGCTTTTTGCTCTTCTACTAGAATTTCTACTATAATACCCATTTTAAGACTCTTTCAATGGATATTTGTACTTCCAAACATGTACCAGACCTGCCTCAGAGGCTAGTGGATATGGTGGTGAATAAGACTATGTAGGATCCTTCTAATTGGAGCTTGTATCTCGTGGGAGGACACATTTGTTAAATAAGCAAACCAATAAAAATTAAGAACCATATCAGACAGTGAGAAGGGCTATGTCGAACGTAACATCAAGTGTCGTTGCTGAGAGTGATCAAGTGGCCCTTCTGGATTGGGGTGCCTCTCTCAGAAGGGGAAGTTGATCGGAGGAGCTGAATGATGAGACCACCATGCAAAAGGTCGGGGTTAGAGCATTCCAGCCAAGGAGCTGTCTAGCGCCAAGGCCCTAAGAGGAGAATCCTCTTGTTGTGGTTGAGGAATAGAAACAAGCCGTGGCTGGAGCATCCTAAGTGAGGGAAAGGTCAGGGATCAGGCAGACAGGTTGACAGTAGCCAGGTCATGCATAGCTTTGATTTTACTTTAAGTGGGATGAGAAACCATTAGAGAGTTTAAGTGAGGGAGGATGTAATCCGAGTTACATTTTTAAAAGGTCCCTTTTGCCGTTGCTCAGATTCTATAGGTGTGTGACGCCCAGCTATTAAATACACCATCACTACCTCTGGAGAGAATTTGCTTTTTATGGGTTTCTCTGTTAACACCTATATAGCACTTTATAGTTTATAAAGCGTTTTTATATACCTTATTTCATTTGATCTTCTGAAAAAATCCTATGAGACTCATTTTACTATAATCCTCATGTTACTGATGGAGAGAGTAAGGGTCATATTGGATGAGATTCTTCTAGAACTGCATGTCTTCTACGGGTAGATGTTTGAAAATGGGGAGATCTGACATAAAAATCTGGATATTTTGCTTTAAAAAAATGAAGATGTGTCCCCACCAAATCCACTTTCCTCATGGAGAAAGTAGACAGGAGCTGCTGTGGGGAGGTCCCTTAGGATGAGAGCTGCCCGCTCCTGTCCTACTATACCAGGTCAGCTTCAGCCTCTGTTATGTGCTGACCCCTGGCTGTATCTGAATTCTAGACTCCTGCTCTCAGGTGACCTCAGCCTGCTCCGCTCCTTTGGTACCTCGTCAACAGCCATTTTCCTCTTCCCCCATCAAACCTGTTCCCAGAAAAAGAGAGAGAGCGAGAGCCGGATGCAGCCTTGTTATCCCTAGTCAGGGGACTGTGGGCTTGTTGCCCTGGGGCTTAGCCCAGAACAGCCTGCGTAACAAACAGGTTTCTTTGATGTATGTGCTTTAGCTTAGAAGATTATGCTAAAGTTGCCTTCACTCTATAATATGTCTTCTTTTTTTTTTTTTTTAAATTAATTAATTAATTAATTTATTTTTGTCTGTGTTGGGTCTTCGTTTCTGTACGAGGGCTTTCTCTAGTTGCGGCGAGCGGGGGCCACTCTTCACCGCGGTGCGCGGGCCTCTCACTATCGCGGCCTCTCCCGTTGCGGAGCACAGGCTCCAGACGCGCAGGCGCAGTAGTTGTGGCTCACGGGCCGAGTTGCTCCGCGGCATGTGGGATCTTCCTGGACCAGGGCTCGAACCCGTGTCCCCTGCATTGGCAGGCAGATTCTCAACCACTGCGCCACCAGGGAAGCCCTATAATATGGCTTCTTGAGATTCTGATTCTCTAGGAAAATAGAAATCCATGTTTATCCTATGTTTCCACTTACTTTAACCTCTGGATGGCTGGGAGGCCCCCTAAATTATATGCAAAAATTTGTGTTTGTGTGTTTTTTCCTAAGGAGAGGGTTCATAACTTGACTCAGACTTTCAAAAGGATCCATGATCCAGAGTGTCGTTTCTGGCATAGGAATTAAGAGTCAGATTGAGCAGAGCCAGAGCCTGGCTCTGCCACTAATTAACTCTGAAGTTCCCCAAATCTCTGACCTTAGGTTTCTTCATCTAAAAAATGGATTCATTAATCCTGGGCTTGTGGAGCACTGATCAAATGAGATAATACACAGGAAGTGCTTAGCTCAGTGTCCGGCGCATAGGAGACCCTCAATGGCAGGAATCAGTGTTGTCATTGCTTGTGTTGGACGGGCCTTCTTCCATAATATCTAAATACTTGCTGTGGGCTGAATTTTGTGTCACCCTCACACCACTGCCAGATTCATATGTTGAAGCCCTAACCTCTCTTCCCCTCAATGTGACTGAACTTGGAAATAGGGCTTTTAGGAGGTAATTAAGGTTATCTGAGATCATAAAAATGGGCTCCTATCTGATAGGACTGGTGACGTTTTATTTTTACTTTTTTTTGTTTGTTTGTTTCGGCAGGCTTCAGAGCTATATCATATATATATATATTTTTAACATCTTTATTGGAGTATAACTGCTTTACAATGGTGTGCTAGTTTCTGCTGTATAACAAGTGAATCAGCTATACATATACATATATCCCCATATCCCCTCCCTCTTGCATCTCCCTCCCACCCTCCCTATCCCACCCCTCTAGGTGGTCACAAAGCACCGAGCTGATCTCCCTGTGCTATGCAGCTGCTTCCCACTAGCTATCGATTTTACATTTGGTAGTGTATATATGTCCATGCCACTCTCTCACTTTGTCCCATGGTGATCTTTTAAAAAGAAGAAGAGAGAGCCACCTCTCTCTTCCTGCACAGGCACCAAGGAAAGGCCATGTGAGCACACAGAGAGAAAGAGGCCGCCTGCAAGCCAGAAAGAGAGCTCTTACCAGAAGCCACCCACGCTGGCACCTGATCTCAAACTTCCCACCTCCATAACTGCAAGAAGATATATTTTGGCTGTTCAAGCCATCTAAGGCATAGTGTTATGGCGGCCCCCAAGGTAAGGCAATGCCTAACACCCTTCTTTCTTGAGCCAGTTCCTTCTAGAGCAGGGACAACAGAAGGAGCCCCTCCCCCATCCCTGGGGGTGAGGTTGGTTGGAATTAGTCTGGCTGCTGTATGGTCTAGGACTCATTGTGCCTGAAGTGTCCTGGTGGTCACCAAGATGCAGCTTTGTTTTAAATAACTGGTAGGCTGACCTGGGCTACACCAAGCTTCTGACTGTCTTTCCTACTGAGTGCTCCACTTCCTTGTTGACTAGAGCATAATTATTTTCAGCCGTCTGAGGAAGCAGTGTGGTTTAATGATTAAAGATGCAGATTCTAGAACCACCCTGCCCAGTTCTGAAGCCCAGTTCAGCCACTCACAATCTATGTGACTTTGGGCAAGTTACTTAACTCCTCTGTGCTTTAGTTTCCTCACTTGTTAAAATGGTGTTAATAATACTGCCTGTGTAAGAGGGCCACAATCAGGATTAAATTATTTAATACATGGGAAGTGTTTGATTTAGGTCCTCGCCCAACTTTGGTTGCCCCCCTCCCCTGATGGTCTTGGACTTGTTTCCTATGAGAGCAGCTACTTGCAGGAATCCTACGCCAACTAGATGTAGCAGGTGCATGATGTTGACTATAACTTTGCCTGGAACCTCCGGCCACTATAATGCACTCACTAGATTTGAGTAATTTGTGTACTGACACCAGTGTTGAATTACTCTTCCTTATAATGCAGTGCCCTACCCAACCCAGAAAATTGGATGACGATGTGAAATTCATGTTGATAACTTGAGGCCTTTCTCTGTTCCTAAATAACAATAAAAAGGGGAGGAACTATTTATCATATCTCTCTGCTAAGAGAGCTTATGTATCATTCTGATTACGGCATGAGGGGAGGAATAGAACTTTGGTTTCTAAATGTAGTGGTTAAGGACCACAATCTCTTGAAGAACTTATTATTCACCTGGATCCCTAGATCCCACAACCACAGCTTCTGTTTCAGTAGGTCTGGGGTGGGACCTGGAAAATCATATTTTTAATAAGCACCTCAGGTAATTCTGTCTGATGCAGCTGTTTGACTTATTTTTGAGAATGACTTGGCCAAATATTCTTTCAAGGTCTCTTTTAGCTTTCGACATGTAAGACTCCAGAATTAATAAAGACAGGGGAAGGTCAGGAAATAACTTAGAGCAAGGTTCTACTTCCTTAAAGCAATTCCCAGGTTAATAGCTGGCTGGCAAAACCACAGCCAGACACACTTAGGTTAGGCTTTATCTAGATTTTCATCTAAATGGGATGCTGGATGTCTTAGTTTACAGCAACCAAAGAATTGGCAGTGACCATGTCAGAAAATGGAATCACAGAGTAAGTTATCATAGCTCGATTTGCAGGTAGCCATTCTCAAAGACTTTCAGCCACACATTCTGGGAAGGGTCTCTGGGATGGTGGTCCCATCTAATTTACTATAAATTACCTTCTGGGCAAGACGGATCGCTGACACTTATGGCAACGTTTATTTGTAAGAATGAACTATCTATGGTGGCTAAGATCTTTCATGTACTAACTAGAATTTCAGAGTAGCTGGAACAAGAAGCGTCCTTTTAGGGAAGACTTAAATCTTAGAAACGACTACCTAGGAGATAAAATGCCATCCTCGTGTATGAAGACAGTCCGGGATTTGTTGAGAAAGCTAGCTGGTGTCAAGGAGGCAGCAGGCATTGCACACTGAAAGTCATCTCCCATTTGACGGGTGTTTAATTTGGCCTTGTTAGTGTAGGCATTTACATAAAGTAAAGGCATTTCATCTGTTTGACAGAAGCAAGCCCCAAGCTCCTCCTGTAATACTGTGCCGCAGGCGTTCACGAGTCTTAACCACACGTTAGGCATAATCTGGGAGTCTGTATGAAATAAGCTTCCAATAAGAACAATAGTTTGACAAAGATCTGCTTTAATTAAAAGACACAAACCTCTCTCTTCTGAGCCAGATGGAGGGACATAAAGGATTCCACCATCCACCATCTTGTCCTAAGGAAGACTTTGCTCCTTCCTATAAGAGGTCAAAGATGGGACAGGTAGGTAGGAATCTATCAGTGGGTCCTAGGATGTCTCATGTTGCTGGCCTCCTGAAACATTCTCTTTCCTCCAACAATGCTGGTTATCTGCCACAATATCATTTATCTCTAGCTGAGACAGTAATGATCTAGGATACCACTTTTTAAATATTATGTTTTAACAAAGCAGAACTAGGAAACTCTACAAAATCCACACACTTTGATATCCCGCTCATTAATATCCAGCTGCTCATAAATCAACCATATCCATCAGGCTTTTCTGCCTCAAGCATGTTAAATGATCGTATTTTAACCATCTATTAAATATTCACCCAATCCGAGTATTCTGTTGCTCCCTGTCATCTGCTTAAGCTTGGCCATTTTTGTATGAAGAGCGCTTAGCTCTCTACTCCTCTTAAAGAATTCTGAGATGACAAGGTAGGCTAGATCTAACTTGAGATACACATATGGCTCTCTTTTTGGGGATCGTTCACTCTGAATTTCCATTTCTTCATAACATGGTCTAAACTTCCCTCTCCACCTCATTTTCTGCCACTTTCTCCCTTGCTCTACATGCCCAATGGCGTTCTTGAGTTCCCTCAAAATCGATATGCCCTCCTGCTCCAGGACCTTTGAGAGAGGGATCTCTCTACTGAGAAATCCTCCCCCCTTATTGCTGGTTCCTACATCCCCAAGCCCATTTCACTAGTTCCTTTGTTGTATTTATTGAGGGTCTACATGTGCCAAAGACTTGAGAGAATGAAACTCATTTGCAACCCTCATAGAACTTACATTCTAGTTGGGGGAGGGGGTGGTACTCAGACCAAAAAGAAACATAATAAATAAGTAAATTGTATGTTAGAAGATGATAATTGATAGGGAAGAACAGAAAGGAGTAAGGTTTATGAAAAATGCTTGTAATTATGAATAGGGTAGAAGTCTTTACTGACATGGTAAAATTTAAATTAATTCTCAATTGTTCTTAGAATTTAGTGCAAATTAACTTCCTCAGGGATGTCTTCCAGACTAGATCTATCAGTGAGTCTTTGAATCCCTGACTAGGTCATCTTCTATTATATGCTCTTATAATCCCCGATACTTTTCATTCAAAGCTCTTAGCACCATTTGTAATTACATATTCATGCAATTATTTATTAAAGAATGTCCTGTTCACTATATTGTAAACTCCATAAAGGCAAGGATGAGATCCTTTTTGATTACTTCTTTATCTCCAAAGCTTGCTAAAGACAAGTGCTCACCCCATACAAATTTGCTAAATGAATGAAAGGACCTGTACAATGTGGATAAAAAAATGTACATTCAGGCTCCTTTAAGAGAATCAATTGAGGTAATGAATGGTGAATGAATGATATGAATCAGTTATTTTTATAAATCGCAGGCATCATTATTTCTGTGGCTGAAAGACCCTCTTGTATCAGTGTGATTCTGTGTTCGTTGATATTATATGATCCAGAATCCCCTTTACAGAGGCAGTGAGGTTTAGTGGATAAGACCATGGGTGCTGAAACCAGACTTCCTGGGCAGATTCTTAACTCTGTCACTTACCTTGTGGTTTCATTGTGCCTCTACTTCCTCATCAATAAAATGGGATGACAATGGTAACACCCTCACAGAGATGCTGTAGGATTAAAAGAGTTTATATCTCTAAGGTGATTAGAAGAAGGCCTGGCATATAGTAAGTACTGAATAAATATTATCATGACTATGGCTGTTATTATCTGCCATGCTTTCAACTGCCACCCTGGGGCTGATCTATTGACTGAAATCTTCCTTGATTTCTTCTTAGAGACACACAAACTAGTAATTCCTAGTTCAGTGAGGTTTTCTTTAACGTAAGTCAAAGAGTGAAGATGATCCTCTTTCAGGCCCCATCCTGTAGGTTTTAGCATCTGTTGTAGTTCATCAGTGACTTATGTTTTAACTTTCCAATTGTCTTAGCAGCTGGAAGTTAAGCTAGCACCACAGATGGTTGAGAAAACTGGGTCTAAATCCTAGTTCTGCCACTTACTGGTGGAAAGAACTTTGGCAAGATATTAAGCTCTCTGAGGTTCACTCTCTCATCTATAAAATAGAACTCATAATTACTCGCCCACGGGGTTACAGTGGGGACTGAGTGAGATAATGTCCTTGAAGGGCCAGCTCAGAGAGGAGTTTTGCAAACATTAGTTTTGCCTCCCTTGCCCTTTGCTCAGGAGGAAATCTACATTTTAAAAGGAACCTTCTGGAGACGTAGTGACATTGGTCTATGATGAAGGCTCTGACAAACATTCTAAATCAGGAAGCCAATTCGACACATTTAGAGCTCACTACACATGCCCTAAAACGATTCATATTACCGGCAGAGATTAGTGCAATAAGCACAGTGTTCATTTGTTATCCTATAATCAGGAGGAAAACACTCATTCAAAAATATTATTTTCAATGTCAGAAATGTATCAGTTTATAGAGAACTAGCTAACTAACTAACCAAATAACTAGAAATGCCATACTAGTATATTGTGGATTGCAGAACAATTTTACAAAACAAATTAATATTGTTGATTAACAAATATTAGTTAGGGATATTTGATGGTATAATAGTCATAGAAGCTTAGAAGAATCTTTCTGAACGTTCAGAGTTATTGCTTGATGTTTGTAATTAGGCATTGTCCTAGGTCATGTGTGTGTACACATATGATCGTGACAAAAAAGAAATAAGTCCAAAACGTTCCCTTCACATGCATAAAGATTCTAGATTTTCTTTTTTCTCTTCTGAATGCTTTTGCTGACTTTAGCTGATGATTTCCTCCACTTGCTTACTTGCAAAATGTGCTTTTCAATATGTCACAGTTAAACTCTTCAAATTCTGTTCCACTTCAAAAGACCTAGTTTTAGTTTCCAAATCTTCTTTTTCCCATGTTTGCGGTTTTTGATCAACAAATGTTTATTGAGGCACCACTGTCTCAGTGGCAGGCTCCCAGAAAGGCTTTCCCAGTGCCCTTGGTGTTCCAGAGGTTGGATAAATTGGAAATCTGTGAATCTGAAGTTAAAGCAGAATTAAAATTATGTGTGAACATGAACCGAGCACTTAGAGGGCAACATGCTGCTCACCAGGGGCAGCAGCAGAATTGGGGGATTTATTTTCTGCTTATTGGCTTAAGATGTGAAATCTAGCTGTGAGGGAGCCTAGCCTACCTGTCCTGAGGGACTCTTCATACCAAAACTACTTATTCTAATTCATCTGACAGTCTTGTTTGCTTGGTGAATATTCTAGCCATTCACTGTTGTTCCAGACAGTGTCTCTGATAGCATTTCATGGTCAAAATTTGGCATTCTAGGCTCTTCATGTTGTGAATCCTGCTTACTTTTCCAGCTCTGTTTTCTTTTGCTCCTCTGCTAGCTCCCAATGGTTTAGCTGAAACCAGCTTTTTACCCCTTCCTCTCCATTTGCTGAGTACTTGTTCTTGGCCAAGCACTGCTTCCTTAATTTAATTTAATTTTTAAAAATTATTTATTTTTAGAAATTTATTTATTTTAGGCTGTGTTGGGTCTTTGTTGCTGTGCGCAGGCTTTCTCTAGTTGTGGCGAGCGGGGGCTACTCTTCGCTGCGGTGCGCGGGCTTCTCACTGCGGTGGCTTCTCCTGTTGCGGAGCACGGGCTCTAGGCGCGCGGGCTTCAGTAGTTGTGGCTCGCGGGCTCTAGAGCGCAAGCTCAGTAGTTGTAGCGCACGGTCTTCGTTGCTCCGCGGCATGTGGGATCTTCCTGGACCAGGGCTGAACCCGTGTCCCCTGCATTGGCGGGCGGATTCTTAACCACTGCACCACAAGGGAAGTCCCTGCTTCCTTAATTTTAAGGAATATATTATTCCCTCAGTTTTTCTGGGAGGTAATCATTGTTATCCCCACTTGATAGATGAAGATACTGAGGCTCAGAGGTATCAACTGACTTGTTCAAATTCATGGGTGAGCATGTGGACCAGTTGTTAATGTAACCCAGGTCTTTAACTTCAAAGCCACAGTGGAAAGGGCTCTTTCCATCACACTAGATGCTTTCCTCCTCAGAAAAACCTCAACACTGGCTCATTCTGTCTGTTTCTTCCATGTAGTGGCAGAATAATGGCCCCTGAGATGTCACAGTCTCTGGAACCTGTGAATACGTCACCTGACATGGCAAAGGGGAATTAAGGTTGCAGATGGAATTAAGGTTGCTAATCGGCTAACTTTAAGATGGGGAGATGATCCTGGATTATCCAGGTAGACCCAGTGTAATAATGAAAGCCCTTAAAGGTGGAAGAGGGAGGCTGAAGAGGATAGTCAGAGAAGATGTGAAGATGAAAGTACGATCAGAGACAAGCAATGCTGCTGACCTTGAAGATGGAGAAAGGGACCAGGAACCAAGGGCTATAGGTAGCCTCTAGTCACCAGAATAGGCAAAGAATGGATTCTCACTGCTGGTCCATAGAAAGCTGGGGTACGAGGTGCTGGAGAGGTTTGGCTTCAGCTAGAAGCATGAAGTCTACTGTCTTGTGGTCCATTTACTTTTCTTTTTTCTAAAGATTGCTCTACCAGAACAAGGTTATTTGTATTTGTATTTATTTATTTTTTATTTATTTGGTTGCACTGGGTCTTAGTTGCTGCATGTGGGCTCCTTAGTTGCAGCTTGTCGGCTCCTTAGTTGTGGCAGGTGGGCTCCTTAGTTGCAGCATGCGTGTGGGATCTAGTTCCCTGAGCAGGGATCAAACCCAGGCCCCCTGCATTGGGAGCATGCAGTCTTATCCACTGCTCCACCAGGGAAGTCCCTGTGGTCCATTTTCTATGCAGCTGCTAGGGTCATCTTTCTGAAGTGTCAAGTTGACTATGACCCAAATCCTCAGAAGGCCTTTTCTTCATGGTCCCCAGCTCCTTCTCTGGGATGACTGGCTACTTCCACCTCAGGCACTCAGTGCCTTAGCTAATCCTTACTTCCTCTTGTGTATATATCTGCTATGGTGTGACATTGCCTGGAACGCCCTTACCCCACTTTATTTGTCCAAAGCACTCCTACCCCCTTTAAAACCCAGCTCACACATGACTCTGTGAAGATTTCCCTGACTTCTCCCCCATGAATCACCCCATCCTTCTCTGGGCTACCTGGTGTCTTATACAGATCTCTTAGTTCATTGTGTACATTATGCTAAATTAACTATTTATTCATCAACCTCCTCCATCAGACTGGGTGTTCCTGGAGAGCAGTTTTGTGCATCATTCATCTCTGTATTTCTAGCACATAATTGAGACTTGGTAAATGTTTGTTGAATGACTGATTGAATCAATGAATGAAAGGCAGACAGGTCTTCAGAATTTTCTAGTAGCTAACTCTTGTAAAAAGGTGGATTGGGAGTCCTATAAGTAATTACACTATCACACTCTGTAATGGATTGGTACTAGCCAGGGAATGACAGTATGTCCAAAAGGTAATGAATTAAAACCTCGCTTTGGCATATGCCTTTTCAGAAATGGGAGCAGTCTTTCAAGTGACTTGAAAAATAGGCTTCAGTAAAGTGTAAGAAAATATATGCAATTAGACTCAATCAATAAAGTTGTCCTTGACTAATGTCTACATTTAAGGGAGTTTAACTAAATTATGAAAAAGCCTTTCTGATTTAACTGGCAGTCTGGTTTATCATGTATGTACATGAGCTCTGCATAGGGTTTTCTTTCAAGATTTCTAGACCCTCGACCAACACAAAGACATAAAGAAGTTGTCAACACAATACCTAAGAGGGGAGAGTCTAGTAGGTGAGCTCAAGAAAGCAAGGAAACCAAAGCAATTTTTTCCAGGAAGGCTGACAGAAATATGCTTTTTCTCCCCTCATTCATTCATTTAGAAAATACTAATTCAGCACACACTATATGTCAGGGTTTACGCTAGGTGCTGGCAATGCAGTGGAGTAGAAAAGGCAGATATCCATCACAAATATAAATAATTATAGATTATGTTTATTATGTTTATGCTCCCCCAAGCCCAGAATGCCCTATCTTCTTTATTTTGTTTATTAAATTTAACATCCTTGCAATAAACAAGAAGTAAGGAATAATATAAAAATGTGTGGAGTCTACTGTATGTCAGACATTGTGCTAGGTACTGGGGACACAAAAATGCCTTCAAGGAGCTTACAGCTTTAGTGGGAGAAACAGACATGTGAACAATAAAAAATAATAATGTAGCATGAAAAGTGTAGTGATAGAGGTAAGCACAGGAGCAGCCAGAGGAACACGGAGCAGGGAGCTTCCTTCCTCCCCTCCACACAGGCACAAAGGCTCGACATGGGACTGGAAGAAATTGAATAATATCACCAACAATTTTTCCTAAGGAGAGCTAGCTTTGAATGGAACTCTGCACCTCTGCCTACCTCCTGTCTTACACAAGCAGAGGAAGGGTGGGCTGCAGGCAGGGTCATTTCTCCTGGGCAGATGGGAGAGGAATAAAAACTGCTACAGTTAGGAGCTCCTGGACAGAGCAGAGGAGCTGCCCAGAGGCAGTGGTCCTGAAAGCTGCATTCAGGCGCTAAACCCTGCAGGAGAGTTCAGAACCCACCTGGACCTACTCCATCACCCAGAGTCGCTCCAAGGTGCCCCAGGAAGAAGGGACAGATGTCAGAGGCAGCAGCAGAACCAGTAATGGCCAAGGAAGGCTCAGCTAAAATTTCATATTTGAAATCTATTTAATTTCACCAATTCTATTTAAAACATCCTAAATACTTCTGAGATAAAGGGCCACAAAATAAAATAAGTACTGAAATACTGGTAGCATCATTTTGCTTTGGCTGTAATCAATAGCCAGAGCTCACAACTTGCAGTCACAGGACGAATTTCAATTGCAGACATATCTTGCTGTTCAAGCACATTTTAAAATTTTGGAATAAAAATGCCTTTATAGGTGGTGCAGGCTTTCTCTGGTCACCATGGCTCTGAACACTCCCTGTTGGCTGCTACTGTCTGCTATGTGACCTGCCTGGTCCCAGAGGGCGGTTGAGTTTCCAACCTCTCATTTAGGCTGACACCTTCCTTTTGCTGACGGGTGAAGCTAAGACTTGGAGGGAAAAGTGACTATAATACAGCAGAGCTAGGACAAGAATCTTGGGGTCCCTACCTCACCAGGCTCTTCCTACGACAGGAGCTGCCCTCTCAGAGAAGCACTTTGTGAATATAGTGTGCCTGGGTTGCATGAAACAGCCATCCCCAGCTGCCCTCTGCAAGGGGAAAAATCCCCTTTAGTAGCAATAAATGCAGGCAGTGGGGTTCAGAGGGAAGGTTGCTGCAATCTATGCAACAGTTTGGTCTTGTACCCTGAGAGAAGTGACAGGCTACTCCCATGAGATGGGTATATGACGTGTCTCCCTTTAGGGTACCCCTGCAGGTGAGAGATGGGTGTGTGTGGAATGGAACTCAGGGCAGGCTTTGGCTGGGGAGAACACAGCATGGTGAAAACCCTCAGAGCCAGGGTCACTTCTGAATGCTTATTTGCAAACTCAGATGTGGATGGGTGGGGAAGATTATGCATCAGGGCTTATCTCTCCCTCTCAGCTGGGTTTCTCTTATCCCTGGGCCCTGTGGCGGAGGCTGGCAAAGGGGCTGACCTATTCGCTTGGCAGGTTTGATCTGCATGTGCTCATCTTCACTGCTTGCTTGCAAGGAGCGAGGCAGGGGAGGGAGGGGTGGGGTGGGGGAGGCGGCTGGTTTCGATCAGAATACAGATAGGAAAATGAAATCAAATCCACACATCCAAAAACAAACTTAAAAAAACATGGGATAACTGGCTGGCCCTCACTATTCAAGGAAGCCAGGCCTACCAATTTAGGGAGAATATGCTTCTGGGAGGAGAGCTGATAAACAGCCTTTTTCCCAGACCAAAGCATGCCTTTGCCCTTGGGACTTTTAAGTTCAACCAACATACAGTTCTTGCAATTCATTGCCACTAGTCACAAGGTGGAGTGGGTGGGGGTGATCCCTGGATGGGCTTTATAAGGCTGTGACTCCCTAAAATTGGGTGCAATATCTAGAGATTTCCCACCCACATGGGCACCCTGAAAGGTGACAGGGAATCAGGCCATCTGTTGCAGAGAAAACTGTCACTTTTCTCAGAGGGTCCCAGGGAGACTGTCACCTACTTTGCAGAGGCCTTGTAAGTCACTGCTGGTCCTCTCCCTCAGCCCCACCACCTGCATCCAAGGACAGATGGAGGGGATCCCTCGACTCCTGTAAAAAGGTCTGGATATCTGAGTTCAGTACCCTCCCCCTTGTGCTGACAGATGGCTTCTGAGGCAGCTCTGTAATAAGAGCCGTGGCCCTGGAGTCTATTTGAGTGACATTTTGCTTTCTCTACAGAGAGATCCCAAAGTGTTTACCTCAGCAGGTTAACAAAGGATCTTATAACTTCAAAGAAAGGTAAAGAACCCTTGTCTCAAGAAGAACTACAATCCTGCAGCCTGTGGAACAAAAAGCATATTCACAGAAAGATAGACAAGCTGAAAAGGCAGAGGGCTATGTACCAGATGAAGGAACAAGATAAAACCCCAGAAAAACAACTAAATGAAGTGGAGATAGGCAACCTTCCAGAAAAAGAATTCAGAATAATGATAGTGAAGATGATCCAGGACCTCGGAAAAAGAATGGAGGCAAAGATCGAGAAGATGCAAGAAATGTTTAACAAAGACCTAAAAGAATTAAAGAACAAACAAACAGAGATGGACAATAAAATAACTGAAATGAAAAATACACTACAAGGAATCAATAGCAGAATAACTGAGGCAGAAGTACGGATAAGTGACCTGGAAGACAGAATGGTGGAATTCACTGCTGCGGAACAGAATAAAGAAAAAAGAATGAAAAGAAATGAAGACAGCCTAAGAGACCTCTGGGACAACATTAAACGCAACAACATTCACATAATAGGGGTCCCAGAAGGAGAAGAGAGAGAGAAAGGACCTGAGAAAATATTTGAAGAGATTATAGTCGAAAACTTCCCTAACATGGGAAAGGAAATAGCCACCCAAGTCCAGGAAGCGCAACGAGTCCCATACAGGATAAACCCAAGGAGAAACACACTGGGACACATAGGATTCAAATTGGCAAAAATTAAAGACAAAGAAAAATTATTGAAAGCAGCAAGGGAAAAATGGTAAATAAGATACAAGGGAACTCCCATAAGGTTAACAGCTGATTTCTCAGCAGAAACTCTACAAGCCAGAAGGGAATGGCATGATATACTTAAAGTGATGAAAGGGAAGAACTTACAACCAAGATTACTCTAGCTGGCAAGGATCTAATTCAGATTTGATGGAGAAATCAAAAACTTTACAGACAAGCAAAAGCTAAGAGAATTCAGCACCACCAAACCAGCTGTACAACAAATGCTAAAGGAACTTCTCTAAGTGAGAAACACAAGAGAAGAAAAGGACCAACAGAAACAAACCCAAAACAATTAAGAAAATGGTAATAGGAACATACATATCGATAATTACCTTAGATGTGAATGGATTAAATGCTCCAACCAAAAGACAAAGACTTGCTGAATGGATACAAAAACAAGACCCATATATATGCTGTCTACAAGAGACCCACTTCAGACCTAGGGACACATACAGACTGAAAGTGAGAGGATGGAAAAAGATATTCCATGCAAATGGAAATCAAAAGAAAGCTGAAGTAGCAATACTCATATCAGATAAAATAGACTTTAAAAGAAAGAATGTTACAAGAGACAAGGAAGGACACTACATAATGATCAAGGGATCAATCCAAGAAGAAGATATAACAATTATAAATACATATGCACCCAACATAGGAGCACCTCAATACATAAGGTAACTGCTAACAGCTATAAAAGAGGAAATCGACAGTAACACAATAATAGTGGGGGACTTTAACACCTCACTTACACCAATGGACAGATCATCCAAACCGAAAATTAATAAGAAAACACAAGCTTTAAATCACACAATAGACCAGATAGATTTAATTGATATTTATAGGACATTCCACCCAAAAACAACAGATTACACTTTCTTTTCAAGTGTGCATGGAACATTCTCCAGGATAGATCACATCTTGGGTCACAAGTCAAGCCTCAGTAAATTTAAGAAATTTGAAATCATATCAAGCATCTTTTCTGACCACAACGCTATGAGATTAGAAATGAATTACAGAGAAAAACACGTAAAAAACACAAACACATGGAGGCTAAACAATATGTTACTAAATAACCAAGAGATCACTGAAGAAATCAAAGAGGAAATCAAAAACTACCTAGAAACAAATGACCATGGAAACACGACGAACCAAAACCTATGGGATGCAGCAAAAGCAGTTCTAAGAGGGAAGTTTATACAAATACAAGCCTACCTCAAGAAACAAGAAAAATCTCAAATAAACAATCTAACCTTACATCTAAAGGAACTAGAGAAAGAAGAACAAACAAAACCCAAAGTTAATAGAAGGAAAGAAATCATAAAGACCAGAGCAGAAATAAATGAAATAGAAACAAAACCAAAAACAGATCAATAAAACTAAAAGCTGGTTCTTTGAGAAGATAAACAAAATTGATAAACCATTAGCCAGACTCATCAAGAAAAAGAGGGAGAGGACTCAAATCAATAAAATTAGAAATGAAAAAGGAGAAGTTACAACAGGCACCACGGAAATACAAAGCATCCTAAGAGACTACTACAAGCAACTCTATGCCAATAAAATGGACAACCTGGAAAAAATGGACAAATTCTCCGAAAGGTATAACTTTCCAAGACTGAACCACGAAGAAATAGAAAATATGAACAGACCAATCACAAGTAATGAAATTGAAACTGTGATTAAAAATCTTCCAACAAACAAAAGTCCAGGACCAGATGGCTTCACAGGTGAATTCTATCAAACACTTAGAGAAGAGCTAACACTCATCCTTCTCAAACTCTTCCAAAAACTTGCAGAGGAAGGAACACTCCCAAACTCATTCTATGAGGCCAC
The DNA here is from genome assembly GCF_009873245.2 of Balaenoptera musculus. Lineage (NCBI taxonomy): Eukaryota > Metazoa > Chordata > Mammalia > Artiodactyla > Balaenopteridae > Balaenoptera > Balaenoptera musculus. The sequence continues at coordinate 52,034,098 of NC_045785.1, read as the reverse complement.
CATCACCCTGATACCAAAACCAGACAAAGATACTACAAAAAAAGAAAATTACAGACCAATATCACTGATGAATATAGATGCAAAAATCCTCAACAAAATACTAGCAAACAGACTCCAACAACACATTAAAAGGATCATACACCATGATCCAGTGGGATTTATCCCAGGGATGCAAGGATTCTTCAATATATGCAAATCAATCAATGTGATACACCATATTAACAAACTGAAGAATAAAAACCATATGATCACCTCAATAGATGCAGAGAAAGCTTTTGACAAAATTCAACACTCATTTATGATAAAAACTCTCCAGAAAGTGGGCGTAGAGGGAACCTACTTCAACATAATAAAGGCCATATACGACAAACCCACAGCAAACATCGTTCTCAATGGTGAAAAACTGAAACCATTTCCTCTAAGATCAGGAACGAGACAAGGATGTCCACTCTCACCACTATTATTCAACATAGTTTTGGAAGTCCTAGCCATGGCAATCAGAGAACAAAAAGAAATAAAAGGAATACACATTGGAAAAGAAGAAGTAAAACTGTCACTGTTTGCAGATGACATGATACTATACATGGAGAATCCTAAAGATGCAACCAGAAAACTACTAGAGCTAATCAATGAATTTTTTAAAGTTGCAGGATACAAAATTAATGCACAGAAATCTCTTACATTTCTATATACTAATGATGAAAAATCTGAAAGAGAAATTATGGAAACACTCCCATTTACCATTGCAACAAAAAGAATAAGATACCTAGGAATAAACCTACCTAGGGAGACAAAAGACCTGTATGCATAAAAAGGTAAGACACTGATGAAAGAAATTAAAGATGATACCAACAGATGGAGAGATATGCCATGTTCTTGGATTGGAAGAATCAATATTGTGAAAATGACTATACTACTGAAAGCAATCTACAGATTCAATGCAATCCCTATCAAATTACCAATGGCATTTTTTACAGAACTAGAACAAAAAATCTTAAAATCTGTATGGAGACACAAAAGACCCTGAATAGCCAAAGCAGTCTTGAGGGAAAAAAGTGGAGCTGGAGGAATCTGACTCCCTGACTTCAGACTATACTACAAAGCTACAGTAATCAAGACAGTATGGTACTGGCACAAAAACAGAAATACAGATCAGTGGAACAAGATAGAAAGCCCAGAGATAAACCCACACACCTATGGTCAACTAATCTATGACAAAGGAGGCAAGGATATACAATGGAGAAAAGACAGTCTCTTCAATAAGTGGTGCTGGGAAAACTGGACAGCTACATGTAAAAGAATGAAATTAAAACACTCCCTAACACAATACACAAAAATAAACTCAAAATGGATTAGAGACCTAAATGTAAGACCGGACACTATAAAACTCTTAGAGGAAAACATAGGAAGAACACTCTTTGCCACAAATGACAGCAAGATCTTTTTTGATCCACCTCCTAGAGTAATGGAAATAAAAAGAAAAATAAACAAATGGGACCTAATGAAACTTAGAAGCTTTTGCACAGCAAAGGAAACCATAAACAAGATGAAAAGACAACCCTCAGAATGGGAGAAAATATTTGCAAATGAATCAATGGACAAAGGATTAATCTCCAAAATATATAAACAGCTCATGCAGCTCAATGTTAAAAAAACAAACAACCCAATCCAAAAATGGGCAGAAGATCTAAATAGACATTTCTCCAAAGAAGACATACAGATGGCCAAGAAGCACATGAAAAGCTGCTCAACATCACTAATTATTAGAGAAATGCAAATGAAAACTACAATGAGGTATCACCTCACACCAGTTAGAATGGGCATCATCAGAAAATCTACAAACAACAAATGCTGGAGAGGGTGTGGAGAAAAGGGAACCCTCTTGCACTGTTGGTGGGAATGTAAATTGATACAGCCACTATGGAGAACAGTATGGAGGTTCCTTAAAAAACTAAAAATAGAGCTACCATATGGCCCAGCAATTCCACTACTGGACATATACCCAGAGAAAACCATAATTCAAAAAGAGTCATGCACCCCAATGTTCATTGCAGCACTATTTACAGTAGCCAGGTCACGGAAGCAACCTAAATGCCCATCGACAGATGAATGTATAAAGAAGATGTGGTACATATATACAATGGAATATTACTCAGCCATAAAAAGGAATGAAATTGGGTCATTTGTGGAGACATGGATGGATCTAGAGACCGTCCTACAGAGTGAAGGAAGTCAGAAAGAGAAAAACAAATATCGTATATTGACGCATATATGTGGAACCTAGAAAAATGGTACAGATGAACCAGTTTGCAGGGCAGAAATTGAGACACAGATGTAGAGAACAAACGTATGGACACCAAGGGGGGAAAGCGGCGAGGAGTGGTGGTGGTGGTGTGATGAACTGGGAGACTGGGATTGACATGTATACACTGATGTGTATAAAATGGATGACTAATAAGATCCTGCTGTATAAAAAAATAAATAAAATAAAATTCAAAAATTAAAAAAAAAAACAAAATAAAAGAACCCTTGTCTCCTAGACTATGACATTCTTAAGAGAAGAAATTATGACTTATATAGGACCTATACTGCTTTATAGGACCTATAATGTGCTTAACACATGCATGGTGCATGACAAAGGATTCTTAAATAAATTTACAGAGTGCTAATTACAGAATATAGTATTTTCCCACTGTGCTAATCAGAACACAAATAAGCTGCATGCTTAATCCACAAAGAGCTTAAATTTTATGGGGGAGAAGATGCAAATAAAGAGTTCCATTCACAGAAAAAAAAAAGGGTGATCATCTGTTGAATGGAAGAGCACAAGCAAGGGTGTGGAGATGGACCATTTCTCCTGACAGTGCCCGTCTGCACGGACATCTTTGACTTATAAGAAATGGCACAAGCCTTGCACCTCAGGTTTCCCATTTCCCAGCAGAACTGTGTTGGGCTGGGTCATAGGTGCCATGTCTTATACGCCTGGACTCTGGACCACTTCCTATGTTTCCTACAGGTAGTCACTCCATCACTGGAACTACTCCTGGCGATCAGATTCACTTTGAGAAAAAAAGTTTTCTGGATGTCTTTTTAGAGCTTATTTTTGAAAGATGGTCCACCTGGTGCCTGCTCCCCAGCTCTGGATAGAGGCCAGGGGATGACAGCAGCATGAACTTGCTGTGGATAACAAGTTCTCTGTTATGACTGCGAGCGTTTGCAATGCTATAAATAACTCTATCAATATTGTGATAATGGCACTTTAAAGAGGTCTATTTTACAAGTGCTGAATGTAAGAGAGACCGCAGCTGCGCTCATTAATTCTGAAGTATGCCTCCCTCCATGTACGACTTGCAGGTGTAACAATAGGCGTGTTGACTCAATGAAAGTCAAGATAATGTTTAGATTAAGAAAAAGGTTAGAGTAACATTGTTAGTTTTTCCATTGTGTTGGCATAATGCAAACAAATTATAATAGCTTAATTGGAAATGGAAAAGAAAAAGGGCAAAACATAACTTGGTTACAGATTTCAGAGGCTCGCAAATAGCTCCTCCCCGCTCAAGAGCAAGTATCGTAATTGACAGCAGTAGATCTTTTGATAATTAATTGCAGTAAATTATCACTTGGCACAAAGAAGGCATAATTGTAATTAATTTGCAACCTCCCCAGCATAACACTGAATTAGAAATGGCACTGCCGTCATTTTTCCAAGGGAAGAAATGGGGGGCGGGGGGGGGTGCGGAAACAATATGCCTTTCCTTTGATGCGCGTTCGGAGTTTTGAGGCAAGTCCTGGTTGTAATTTTTCCGGTATGATCGTGACATCTCTGCGACTCTCTTGGGCTAGGGGTGTTTAATTTAGATTGTGACTGTTGGCTTTGGGCTGAGTTCTGCCGTGGCCTCCCATTGTGTCAGCCACCAGTTAAGTCACTTAACCTCAGCATCTTTCCATATCTGTCTTTCTGTATCTGTCTCATTCACCAGGGTGCTGAAAGACCTCATTAGTTCAGGTAATAGGTATTGTTTCAGGACAAAATATTATTATATTTTTAGTTGAATGAATTAAGAAAGATTGGCCCTCAAAATATTTTTCCTCTTTTTTTTTCCAGAACATCTTACTTTCGTGGTGATGCAGATCATTATTAAGACTCTCTGCCATAGTACAATTTTATAGGGACTGCCACAGATCAAGGTTCAATCTAATTGCTCAACAATTAATTAGAAACAGAAATGAAGAATAGAAACTATTTTCACTGGATTCTAGGGAACTGTTTATATTTCATCAGAGTGCCTGGGAGAACAAATCATTAAGCTATAAAAGATTACATCTGGGTTTCAATTAAAGTCAAGTGGATTCATTAAGCCAAATAGTGGCCCAGAGATTACTGCCATGGTGTGCTACACTGTTGACCAAAGCCTTCCAGGGGTCATGGAACCTTCCCTCTCTTGCTCCATGTGTCCACTTGAGAGAATGAGGAGGATCTTAATTCTGACAATAAAGGCAAGGAATTGTTCTGTGTAGTGGTTAGTCATTAAAAAAGAAAGATAAAGATCATGGCCCTATTTCAAGTAGACCCATATAACAAAAATAAGCTTTATTAAATTATTTTGTACACTCTTCGAAGTTCTTAAACTCATTGTTATAAATGTTGAAAGAAGGTGAAGTTATAGCCAGAGCCCTTTAGCATGGCTTCCCTGGCAATGAACTCAGGTTTGACCTATATGTAACACCTTCTCTGGGGGTTAACAAATCATTTCAGTCTTCATTCATGCAAGTTTCCTTTCTCAAAAAGCAACGTCTTAAGTCACCCCTGCTACCCTGCATCCCGCCAATAACTTCCTCCAGTTGGGTTGAATTAGTCATGATAGTTTTACTGTGTGATCTAATACTCACAACTGTCAGAGTTCAAGCCACCTAACATATTTCACGGGAGATTTCAAACTGAACTCAAACCTTAGCCCTAGTTGCCAAAGGCCCTGATATTTATTTTACTGAAGTCCCTATATGAAGACCTAAAACACACAACAAGGTCTTGGAGACACCATCTACAGGTGCTGTATTTTGTGCCCACGACCCTGGGATGTTAGAATCTGCAGTGGGCACAGAACTCTAATTTTCTGATCTGGAACTGAAACATGATTTCCATGGAACAAATGGAGGAAAGACATTTCTGAGATGCTCTTATTTGAAAAAGGAAGAAGGCTTAATCTGTGTATCCTCAAAGGAATAGAAGAACTGAGATTCATGAATGGATGCTTCAGAGGTAGGTTTTGGCTTCAGGAAGAATCATTTTGACATTTACAGTTGTTTGAGAGGCAAAAAAACGCCCATTGCAGGAGGAGTTGTTAGAAGAGAGTAGAAATCCGTAGGTAGGGAGGATAAAGAGATTTAAGTATGGGATCAGAGAGGGCAGGGTGAAGGCTTTAGACGACGTGCTTTTAAAGGTCTCTTCTAATTTAGAAAAATTTTGTGGGTGTTTGATTGCATGACATAGGAAAGCAAGTTAAAATGAAAGACAAAAACTGAAGCCTAGGAATCTAGTCTCTGCTGTGGAGGATGGGATGGGGTGGGTAGCTCTCTGTGGGTGAAGGTCTAGCCCACGGTTGAGGGCCTAATGAATTAGTTTCTAGCTCTTTGGGCAGAATCATCGATAAATGAATGGTTAAACTGAAGGTCACTTGTTTATTCTTTCAGTCATTCATTCATGTAACAAATGCTCCTGCAACATCCCAGTGTGCTAGGCCCTCTTGTGTCCTGCTGCTCTGAATTATTCAGGTATAACATCTGTCCTATGGCTGTGCTTGGTCAGGTTGGCTAGTGTGCCTTAATATCTTGATATTTTTATTTCTCGTCCTCACTAGTGTCCAAAAGAAGGAAAATACATTAGCTAACGAGAAAAAAGTGAGAAGCAAAAATTTCTGCATCCTGTATAAGGTTTGGTTTGCTCATAAAAGCTTGATCTGTCTCCTACCTGCCTCCCTCACTAAACTCATTTCTCGACTCTCACCATTGTCCTTTCCTGCCAGCCACACTGGCCTTCTTTCTTCTACTTCTTTATTTTTAAATTTTAGTTATTTATTTTTTGGTCACGCTGCGTGGCTTGCAAGATCTTAGTTCCCTGACCAGGGAGCGAACCCATGCCCCCGGCAGTGGAAACACGGAGTTCTAACCACTGGACCGCCAGGGAAGCCCCTCTTCTACTTCTTTAATTACTCCATGTTTTTTCCCATCGTAGGATCTCCACTCATGCTCTTCCCTTGGCCTCCCCACACCCCTGCATCCTTTAGCATGCCAACATAACTTCTTTCAGCAAACCTTCCCTGCTCCACCAATCCCAGCCCCTCCCACCACTGAATGTTCTCCGGGCATCCTCTACTTTTCTAGCACTGAATCATAGTTTAAAAAGATTTGAATTTATTAAAAAATTGAAATGTGATTCCATTGTTTGCAGAATTCCTGAAACATCAACTGAATCACAGTTTGAGATTCAGTGGTGTAAAGGATTGGGCTAATAACATCCACGGCACCTCTAGGAAGGTGCTAGTTAAATTAAAAAATAATAAGGGAACAATAATTTCTTAAATCATATACATGTTATGGTTTCCATGTATTTTAACACATATTTCTCTTCTGTTCCTTGAAACAGTCTGGTATGGCAGACATTCTTTTCTCTCCATTTCACAAATGAGTTGTCAGAGTTGCGCAGCTAGGAAGTGACAAAACTGGCCCGAGAAATCAGACCTCCTGACTCTGGGTCAAGATTCATTCTGTTTACAAGGGCGACTTCCTCCTTCAGTGTGTTTTACAATTAGATCGAGGTATACATAACCAAGCACTTATATGGGCACCATTTTGTTTTACAGATTGTCAAACTGAGTGAAATAAGTCAGATAGAGAAAGACAAATATCATATGATATCACTTGTATGTGGAACCAAAAAAAATGGTACAAATGAACTTATTTACAAAACAGAAATAGAGTCACAGATATAGAAAACAAACTTATGGTTATCAGGGAGTAAGGGGTGGGGAGGGATAAACTGGGAGATTGGGATTGACATTTACACAGTACTGTATATAAAATAGATAACTAATAAGGACCCGCTGTATAGCACAGGGAACTCTGCTCAATACTCTGTAATGCCTTATACGGGAAAAGAATCTAAAAGAGTGGATATATGTATATGCATGACATTCACTTTGCTGTATACCTGAAACTAACACATCTTTGTAAATCAGCTATACTCCAATAAAAATTAAAAAAAAGATTCATTCTGTTTGGCAACTTCCTCCTTCAGTGTGTTTTACAGTTCGATCGAAGTATACACAACCAAGCACTTAAATGGACATCGTTTTGCTTTTGTTTTTTTCTCTTCACTTCTCCTCTTTATTCTCTTCTTTCATCTGAAATTCCCCAGCCTCCAGGCTCCTGTGGGGGCAACCAGGCTGAGTTGGGGCAAAGGCAGAGAATTGGGGTTAGCCCTGTGACTGGTCTATTTTGGAGTAAGCATATTCCCACAGTCTGTCGTAACTGGAAGGGCATTAGGTTGTCCTGTGATTGTTTGAACCATGTTCTGAGGAACTTTAAAGCTAGTACTGCTCTACTGCACAACCCCAGGGGGTGCCTCCCATGTGGGCTGCCAGGTAAGGAGTGCCTCTGCAGCACTGTGTGTCTGTGGGTGACTTAGGGCCTGCCATGGTCACCTTCACTTTCTTCCAGCCAACTCTGCTTTGATCTCTTTTGTATATAGAGCTCCTGAATAAGATTTTACTTGAAGAAAGGGCTCTGCTCCTTGAAAGAGAAAGCACTTGACACCTCATGATTTAATAATGCCCCAGCTGAGGCTTGAGTAGCTGACTGACCTTATTCATGGTAGTACAATTGGAGAAGGGCAGAGTTGAGGCTTGAATCCAAACCTCTGGAATTAAAGCTAGCACTCTGGCCTTGACCCTGGGCTGCCCATCTAGAGGTGTTGCAAGTTAGAGACATGCTGTAGTAGGAAGGGAAACTGGGTTCCTATTGGAAGAAACCTTGTGAAACAAAGGGATAAAGGTTGGGATGCTCCGAACTAGCCACCCTTTGGGGGCCTACCTGCTTGGTTAAACCTGCTCATGACTTTGATGTTCCCAGAAAATATGCACCTCCCCTACTCTCATTCTAGCCAGCTGCTAACCCCTCTCCACCTCCACCCTGAGGTCTTCTCCCCAGGGGAGCCTTTTATCTCCCAACCTCAAGGACATTGGAGAAGATGAACACCAAGGTCCTTTCTCTGTTTCCCCAAATTCCTGGGTGTGCAACTTCCTCAAATGCTCCCTTATCTTTCAGATTGGACCTGATTGGGACCTTCCACCCAGCAGTGACCTGTGTGTGTCTCTAGGACTTTCCAACATCTCAGATGATCTTTTTCAAAGAATGAGAATGTTTATTATTGCTATTGTTCTTGATCACTAGTAAGATCAGAAAGGCTAAACATTGTGAGCCTCTTTTATGCGTTTTGCTTTGGAGTGAAGCAACCTTTCTCCCTTGACCTCATGACACCACTAATCATGTGTGGTCCTGTGAAAGCTTATGCAGTTGGAACTAAAGGGTTTCTGGAGTATTCAAACCTAGGCAAGCACAAATATACCAAACAGAAAGAAGGAAAGTTACTCTCAACGTGTCTAGTTTGCAGCCAGAGTCAGCAAACATTATCGGCTTGAATTAATGACTGTTACTATATCTTAACTCTCCCAGTGCCCTGACATTACAGGCAAAATCTGTGTTTCTACAGTGTTAGATGCTCTGGTTAGGTGATATATAAATTGAACACCAGATGGTATCTCCCCACGAATTAAAATGAAAACAAGGCAGACTCAGACGCCCATTTCATGGAGTGTGTAAGCAGTAAACTCTCCCCAGGATGATGGAGCATTGCCCAGAGTCTTCTGTTCTTGCAGTCAGCTCTGGCTTTGAGCTCCAGTTTTAATTCAATCACCTCCTTTAGGGATTTTCTCACTGCCCTGCTCATGTGTCTGATTCCCCACCTCCCCAACTGAGATATGAACTCAGCTCTTTCTCCTGATTTCTGCCAGGAAAGCCACTTACAATATGGCATTTGAGTGTATAGAAGGCTTTCTTGAAAGCGGAGGAAAGGGAGGGATTTTGATTGCAGCAGCATAGATAACTTAAAACTTCATGTTAGGGATTTTTGCTTTTAAAATCCCTCTAGTCAGTTTGGCACACTGGACTCCAGCTTCCTGCCCGGGGGGCAGAGCCTCCCCCCCGCCCCATCTCTCTCTTGTCCACTCCATCACCTCTAGCAAACAAAACAAAATAAACTCGTCCCTTTCCTGCAGTGAAGTTGAGCTTTCTTAAGCCTTTACCCCCTAAATTCAGACCTAAATTCATCAAGGTCCTTAGCAGAACAAAAGACCTTTTATGTAACAGGTGCTTTTCTCCTTAGAAATGAAAAGCCTAAAGACAAACCAACATTGCCCTTGCTTCCGTATGGAATCTGTGTTGGGTATGGAACTGAGATGAGAGGCCTTTGGTGGGTGTTGGCTGGCACGGGGTACCCCAGACCCCAGGAAAAAGATCTGGGTTTCCAGGTATAATGAGGAGGGGCAAAGGGTGCGGGGTCTCTGCAGGGCCTTTGCGGGCAAAGCGGCTTCCCTTCTGCTGACTCTGCATTCCTGGCTGCTGTCACCATTTGCTCTTTGGAAAGGGGACTGCAGAAAAACGTGCCCTGCTTAGAAATGACGAGCCACCAAGCCTTGCTGGAGACGGAGGACGGCTGCTGAGTGCAGGCACGTCCTGAGGCTGTACCTGCCCGGGGCCTGTGGCCGGGGACAGCAGGGATTACCGTCACTGACATGAATGAGCGTGATTCTGTGCTGTGCTCCTGCGCTGAGCTGCCTTTTTACACTCCTCCCAAGAGATGGGAATTTGAAAGATGGTTGACAGATCTATGTTAAAATGGCAAGCCAAGTGCAAGAGGCAGCTAGAGCTGGTGGGATGTACATAGGTTGTGTCAGGAGACACGGTTCTAATCCTGATTCTGCCTTGTCCTTGCTGAGTGACCTTGGATAAGTCATTCCTTACCCTCTGGCCTCAGTTCTCTTTCTATAAAATAAGGGGTCTTGGTTTTCAAAGTGGGTTCCCCAGGGGTGCTGTGAGGCTTGGCATGAGGGTGGAGAGGTCAGCAGAGAAAGAGGCCCCACCCAGAGCAGCTCTGGTTTATGGCTAGTGGGGCTAAAATAATTTTTCTTTGCATAAAGGATTTGGCCATAAAAGATGTCTGAAAACTACTGCTCTAAAGGATGGCTGTCTACCGTCTCCTCTAGCGCTGACGTTACATGATTCTAGAATGAGGCAGGAAAGAAGAATGGGTGCTGGGAAAGACGCAAGCATAAGAAAAAGAAATTCCTGCTACAAATAAATCCCCCGGCCAATCTCTCTTAATCTCTGAAAGTTTAAAGATTTAAAATCTCCTTTAAAAAAACCCTGCAGTTCTCAGCAAATAAAGACTACTTTAAATTATTCAGGTTTGTTACACCCACAAATCACCCATACAGTACATTCTAAACGAAAAGCTAATAACTCTCGTTGCAAGAAGTGTCCCTTCCAGAGGCCACGGATAAGGCATTAACCGGCACTGGGAGAAAATAATACTAGCGATTTCCAAATTACACTCACTTTAGGAAATAACTTAAATAAGTGAATTTGGCCAAATGCAGCCTGTTTATTTCCTCTGCATTGAAATGCAGGGGCAATATTTTTCTGCCAGCAAGTATGGGAAATAAAATCACTTAGAGCCATACTTAAAGAACATTTTCGAATCTTTCACAAAATTAGTTTAGCTACGTTTCCAAAGCCTTGGCTTTTTATAGTGCTCGGGAGAGTTGGCGAGGGGCTGGGGTTGGGAGGGTAGGAGAGAGAGGGACCCAAGGTCTATGGACCCAGGGCTCCAAATTCAGAGGGCATGGGAGTCGCCTCAGGCCACCCGCATCCCCACCAGATGCTTCTGTCTCTGCTTTTAACATTGCTGCTAGGTGCCCATCCTGCCTCTAGTGGACACCCTCCAGGCGTGGCCAACAGTCTCTTTTCATTTCCGATAGATCTAGTTATTGGGAAATGCTTGGCACATAGTGAGCGCCCAATGTTTGTGAATTCATGTGAATATTCTACGTTCTGGTTTTTACCTATTGGTTCTGGTCAGCCCTCTGTGGAAGCCCACAGGACAACATTCCTTTAGGGGTGAGACCCATGAGCTTCGTTTCTCAAAGGATGGTTGAGGCATGCTGACTGGAGGTGGGGAGAAGCCAGGGCACATGTTTCTTCCTCTGCCTCAGTGGCACTGAATGGCAGGGCTAATTCTGTGTATTAACTCAGGTTGGAAAAGCAGAAATCAACGGAAGCATCCAAGACTGAATAAGGCAGGGAGGGGAAGGAGATGAGAGCATGGGCTGGAAGCCTGAGTTTCAGGCCCAGCTGGGGCCCCTCCTAAAGGCTGATGCTGAACAGTCCTGCAGTGTGTCTGAATGTCCACCCTCATTTTTACAAATGAGTGTCCTCACTTGTAAACATGAGGGTAATAATGTTCACTGGATAGGCTGGTAGTGAGGGTTCAGTCCAGGAATATGGGTTGTACACCCACCATTTTACCTGCAACTATGCAATATCTCCGCCTTGAAGGAGTTCACAGTCTGAGGAGGGGAGCGACAAGTAGAGCCTGGTGATGAAGTGAGGAAAGCGCTGCAGAGAGAGCAAGCACAGGTGCTAGAGGACTGCAGAGGAAGAGCCTCAGCTCAGCCAGGGCGTGAGGGAGGGTGGGGTGGGTCAGAGCTGACTTCCTGGAGGACAGAAAGATGAAGTGAAGCCTGTGACCTGTGCTCTGGGGATGAAGCCAAAGCAACAGGCAGGGCCGAGATCACGAGCGCCTTTGTATATTATTCTAAGAACCTGGGCTACATTCTGGGCAATGGGAAGCCATGGAAAGTTCTGGTGTAATGATAAAGTTTGCTGATGTGTTGGAAAGTACCTGGCACATAGCTCACTCTCAGTCAACATTCATTCAAAATTTTGAACTGACATCATTTTTTTTTTTTTTCCAGGAGCGTCCCTATACATCTTTGCTTTATGCATGTGAAGTAATTCATGATAAAACATTTAACGCTGTAGGAAGAGCAGTGGACCAGGAGTTAGGAGACATGAGTTATCCTAGGCTCCCCTATTTACTATCTGTGTGATCTCAGGAGATTCACTTGATATCTTTGATACTCAGTTTCATGATCTCTAAATTGAGATTAACTGTACCCGCCCTATCTACCAAGAGTGCTGTGAAGGTAACCTGCTATATCAATATCCAGGGGGTTGTGTTGTACTTTTTGTGACTCTCCAGAAGATGCTGGGAATCTAAGATCCTAGGACAGGGAAGGAGCGCACAGGCAGGGTCGTGAGGACAGAGTTTAGGGAGGGGTAAATACATATCTTCCTTTACTTTCTCAACCTGCATCTCCCAAGTGAGAGAACTGTATGCTGTGTGCATCTGGAGATGGCTGAGCAGAGTGGCTGAGGATGGAAATAGCCCTGCTGATTTATGGGCAGGAGGCAGATTTGCTTTAATATCGCAACACAAGAAAGTCAGGTCTCTTAAATAACATGGCTTGCAGATTTACGGCTGTGCTGCGTGTTCGCCTCAGGGCTGTCTCTGACCATGGACAGTGCTTTACTCTGGAAAGGCTGAAGTCAGCAGCTTCCAAGATGCTGGGAAATAGATCCAGTGGCAACAGCCAGTGCACTGGGTCAGCTGTTTTCTGTGGGCGCGCCACTCCCTCCCGTCACCTTGTCATATATTATCAGGACTCGGGCGAACTTCCCAGCAGGCCTGGGGCTGGTTTGGGTCTTGTGAAGCCAGATGTATAGCAGAGAGAAAGGGCTGGTGCTCCCAGGGCACAGTTTGGGAGATGCCGGGAAGCTCCAATATTACCTTTGCCCATAGCCATTGGTTTTGACCACTGGCACGTAGGGTTGCTCTGCCCTTAGGCCTTTTGAAAAGTTGCAAGTACCGAGGTGGATGGAGTTAGAGTCTGTCATACAGAGTGAAGTAAGTCAGAAAGCGAAAAACAAATACAGTATGCTAACACATATATATGGAATCTAAGGAAAAAAAAAAAAAAAAGGTCATGAAGAACCTAGTGGTAAGATGGGAATAAAGACACAGACCTACTAGAGAATGGACTTGAGGATATGGGGAGGGGGAAGGGTAAGCTGTGACAAAGTGAGAGAGAGGCATGGACATATATACACTACCAAACGTAAAATAGATAGCTAGTGGGAAGCAACCGCATAGCACAGGGAGATCAGCTCGGTGCTTTGTGACCACCTAGAGGGGTGGGATAGGGAGGGTGGGAGGGGGGGAGATGAAAGAGGGAAGAGATATGGGGACATATGTATATGTATAACTGATTCACTTTGTTATAAAGCAGAAACTAACACACCATGGTAAAGCAATTATACTCCAATAAAGATGTTAAAAAAAAAAAAGTTGCAAGTAAAGTCGTCCCTTGGTATCTGTGGGGGATTGGTTCCAGGAGCCCCTGCAGATACCAAAATCCAAGGATGTTCAAGTCCCTTATATAAAATGCTGTAGTACAATGGATACAGTTTGTCCTCCACATCCTCGGATACTGAGGCTCCACTGTAGCTCAGGAGGGGGGGGGGCGGACAAAGGAAATCACTGGTTCCTAATAACAATAATTAACTTATTCTACAAATTTTTAGAAAGCACTTATTATATAACCCAGGCACTGTTCTAAATGCTTTACAACTATTGACTACTTTAATTCTCCTGACAGCCCTCTGAGGCAAGTCTGCTATTATTTCCATTACACAGATGAGGAAATTGAAGTAAGTGTCTGAAGTAAGTAACTTGTCCAAGGTCCCAGGGCTAGTGAGAGGTGGAGACAGAATTTGAACCCGATGGTCTGGCTCTGTTGTCTGTGTTCATGGCCACTATGCCATCAATAATAGCACGACACGAATGACAATAGCTATGAAAGGTCACTGAGTACTGTACACCAGGCACTGTGCTAAATGCTTTTCATGTGTCTCATGTCATCCTCACATAACCCTGCGAGGTAGGTTCTATGATTATCATCCCCACTTTATAGAAGAGAAAGCTGAGCACACAGCTTGCTGAAGATCACATAGGGAACAAGTGGCACAGCTGGGATTTAAACTCCAGTAATCTGGCCCAAGAACTTTGCTAAATATGAATGTGGTGATTGAATTTTTTCCCTTGTACTTTGGGGAAAAGAAGTGATGAAAGAGGGAGAGAGCTGTTAAGGCTGAATGTGGGAATACAACGGTACCTGTTTTAGCTTCTGCCAGGGATGGCCCCGTCGGTCCTGCCACTAGGTTTAGGGGATGAAGGCTGACCAAGACACCATGGAAACTGCGCAATGTAAGGAGCAAACAGGCTCCCTGCACACTTTTGTTCTCATTAACAGGGTTTTTTGGCTTCCTTTCCATCCACTACCTCTCCTCCTACCTCAGCAGCTCCATCAGCATCAGAAATCATCCCTATCTTGGGGTCTTTTGTCGCGCTCTTGAGACCAACCCCAACTCTTCTCTACCAGTTCTAGTACCTGAGTCCCTGACTTCTTCTTGCACCCAAGTGTCCACTTTGATGAACTGTCCCCAAATCCTACTTCCTGTAAGACCAGCCCCCGCTTTGCTTTCTCCAGCCTCCCAAATACTCAAGGTTTGACTCAGCCCTCCAGACCTGTGAATGTGTCTTGCTCTATACCTGCTATCAAACCTCTCTACATTGATGGGACACCTTTCTCCATTCATTCAGTGCATGTGTATGGAGCTGAGAGGGCACCTACCGTGTGCCAGGCACTGTGTTAGATGATGGGGAAGCAGAAATGCACAAGAATTTGTCCCTCCCGACAAAGAACTCACAGTCCGGCAGGGATGAGATAAATCAGCCTTTACAGTACAGAGGATGAAGTGGTGTGGTAGGTGTGAGCACGTGGCATTGTAGGGGCAGAGAGGAGGAGTACCTGAGGTCACGTGGAGCGTGTGTATATGTGTGTGCGCGCATGTGTGTGGACCGGGGGTGCGGGAGGCATGCGGAGATGGAGGAAAGTTCAACCTTGACGCAAGCGGATTTCTGAATGTTGAGGGAGTGGGTGAAGAAGGAGAGGGATCGGGGTTTTGCACAGAGGAAATAGCAAAGGTGAAGGTTCTCGAGTGTGGAACGGCATGGCAGTCTGGATAACTCAGCAACCTGGTATGGAGTCAGGGGACACAGGAGGGGACGTAGGAGGGTGTGACGCCAGAACTGGAAGGTAGGGGAGAGAGCAGGAGGGGCCTTGTGCACGGAGCTAGGGGATTAAAAGTTAGATGGAGAGCCACTGGGAGATCGGCACGTTCACTGTCACCTTTCAGTGCTGCCTACTCAGGCTTGCTGAGACCTGAACTTGTGCTCAATTCCCCTGCTCTCTCCAAGTGCCCCATATTCTCATTCTGCATCTACTCCAGACAAATCGTGTCCCACCCATTAGATTGGACTTCCTGGAGGTGCATCAGATGCTTTGCCCATTCAGAGCCCTGGTGGGCTCTGCTTCTGTGGCCCACTGCCTCTGGGTCATCTGAGGAACAGTGAGGAACCATGGGAGTGGGTACAGAGAGGGTGGGGGGAGGGGTGTGAAGATTCATGGTAAGGAAGGTAACGAAGGGCACACCATGAGGGGCAACATGGGCCAGTGTAAGGACCTGACCTTGCACTTTTATTGAGATGGAGAGCCACTGGAAGATTTAAACACAGACACAACATAATCTGATTAAGGTTTTAATACGATCATGCCTACTGTAGTGTTGAAAAACAACTGTAGAGTGGCAGGAACAAAAGCAAGGAGACTAGTTAGGAGGCTGTTGCCTAATTCAGGTGAGAGATGATGGCAGCTTGGATGGGGTGAAAGTGGGGGAAGTGGTTGGATTGGGGGCATATTTAGGAGGCAGAAGTAATAGAATTTCTTGCTGTATTGGATGTGGATGGTGAGAAAAAGAGGAGACAAGGGTGGCTCCCAGGTTTATGGCCCATGCAGGGGAACGGCAGGGTTGCCATTGACTGATATGGGCAAGACTTCTGAGGCTATAACCTGTTTGTCAGTGTCCCCAGCAGATTTTGCATAAGTGTGGTGTGACAAGGGGACCAAAGGAGAGGCCCAGGAGATTCAGGGCATGCTCGGGGAGTAGCATGATGGCCATGTGGCTCCCACTACAGGGCCTAAGGTTTGCAGTTTCATTACAGGAAGCCTTCATTTCTGGAAAATACGAGTAACTAAGTCACTTCAGTCAATTTTCCATATTTAGATATTTCCGGGCACCTGCATGCCGCATCCTCAGCCCCGCTATATCTCTCTGAAGGTTCTGTCTTCTCTTGCTTTTTGCTAAGTGACAGGATTTACTGTGGCCTCTTGTGTTAGGCTTAAATCAGGCTCTGTGATGTTGACATTTTGCTAAGCAGGAGCTCTGATGAAGGGACTCAGTAATGAATGGGTCTTTCCACAAGCCTCGTGTGTTTAATAACTGCTAGGTTATCCCCAAGTGATTTCCATGGGAGTGAACCAAAGATTGCCTATCAGTCCAAATGAAGTATGCCAAAATTTCCCCTGCTTTCCAGTTACTCTTTTATTTCAGCACCACCTGCTCCTACTTCCACCAGGGCTGACTCTGCCAACATTGTCATTAAGGGTTTTGTCTTTCTGTGATGTGTAACTCATCATGGCATAGGCCTATCCCTGCTCAGTGGCTAAAAAAAGTATTTGCTGGTGTATCAGCATCTCTGGTCTGAGAGGCAAAAAATGCGCTGCCCCTTTAATATCCAGAAGAAACTTTGAACCCATTGGCAGAAGTGTACCACATCATTATGCTGTGTGTAAATTATTCTTGGCATCAGGGTAAATTTTACCCAGGCATGGCATATTGAAGAAGCAGGGCTTCTGGTGTCAGAAAGGACTGAGCTGAAATCCTAGCTTTATGACTTACTAAGCTGGTCACTTTAGGCAAGTTAATTATGTTAATTAAGTGCTTTGAGTTTCACCAACAGTAACATGGGTACGGTACCTGCCTCATGGGATTGCCATGAGCTGTAAGAGAGCATATGGGAAGCATGCGGAATGGCTTGGCACGTGGTGAGCTCCTGCTCCATATCAGTTGCCTCCCACTGTCTTATGTGTATGGTCTCATGAGTTTCCTCATCTATAAAATGGGGATACACTGAACACGGCTAGAGGTGGAGAGTGCCAGTTTTGGTGCCAGGGCTCTTAGGTCTGAGTCCCAGCTCTGCCTCTTTCTAGTTGCATGATCTTGGGAAATTACTTAATCTCCTTGTCCTCAGTTCCTCATTTGAAAAACAGAGATAATAATAGTTCAGGCTTCAAAAGATTGTTGTAGGGATCAGGTGAGTTAATTAATTCCTGGAAAAGCCCTTAGAACAGTGCTGGGCACAGAGCAAGCCCTCTACAAAATGTTAGCCATCATTCTGTAAGGTCCCTTTTCCATCAAGGAGATATTTCGTTTGTAGTTAATAAGTCCCTACGTCAACCTTGCAAAGTCAATTCAGATACTTGATTTCACTTGATGCTCATCATAATCCTGAGAGGTAGGAGAAAAGATTTTTTCAAACTGTCATTTTCAAACTAACGTATGGGAAACTGAGACACAGCAATGAGGTCACAGACTCAGGTCACAGACTAAGTTAGTGGCAAAGCCCAAGTCAGACCAACTCCTCAACCCCTCGTCCCAGTTCTCCCCACGGTGTGATTCTGACTCCCATCACCAGCTGGGTGGACCTTATGGGCCAAGTCCTTGGAGTGGTATGGAGCCTGGTGGCCTACGTAACTTCTGAATCTATGACCCTGTCCTCATTCAGAATGATAGAATCACTACAGGTTTATTGAGCATCTTCCTTGTGTCAGGTGCTTTACATATATTATCTCGTTAAATAACCCCACAGCCTCACGTCCTAGATAATTACATAAAAAAAACTTTTCAAATACAGACTTGCAAAACAACTCTAATCTATTAATTTTTTGAGATATAATTCACATAACATAAAATTCAACCTTTTAAAGTATGTAATTCAGTGGTTTTTAGTATATTCACAAAGTTGTGCAACTATCACTACTATCTAATTGCAGAACATTTTCATCATCCCCCAGAAGAAACCCTGTAACCATTAGAAGTCACTCACTTCCCATTCCTACCCTCTGGTTATCACTAATCTACTTTCTGCCTCTGTGGGTTTTTCTGTTCTGGACTTTTTGTGTAAATGGAGTCAGACAAGATGTGGCCTTCTGTGACGAGTTTCCTTCACTTAATGCTTTCAAGGTTCACCCAAGATGCAGGAAATATCAGTACTTCATTTCTTTTTATGGCCAAATAACATTCTTTAATGTGGATATACCACCTTTGTTTACCATTCATGGCTGATAGACATTTGGGTTGTTTCCACTTTTTCGCTATTATGAATAATACTGCAACAACACTCATGCATAAATTTTTATATGAATATATGTTTTAATTTTTCTTGGATATATACTTAGAAGTAGAATTGCTGGGTCATATGGAACTCTATGCTAATTTTTTGAGGAACTGTCAAACTGTTTTCCAAAGCAGCTGTACCATTTTACATTCCCATCAGCAATGTATGAGGGCTCCAATTTCTCCACATCCTCACCAATAATTGTTATTATCCACAAGGTATTAATTTTATAAAGCCATATTTTTATTCTTAAAACTTCCATATTGGATACCATTAAAAAACCACACTGTTCAGTCAAATAGATTAGGGAGAATCTTCAATGTTCATGGATACTAGAAGAAAAAAAAAGTACGCTTGCTTTTTTTGATTTTAAAAATAGCTTTAATGGAAAAAAATACTTAATTATTGGCTTATATATTCCTATTTACCATTTATTCTTAATATTAATCCTTTATACACTCCTGTTTTAAGAAATCATTTTCAAGAATGTGCATCTTGGAATAGATTAAATTACATGACTATTAAGTTTGTTAGACCTGCTGTTGCAGTAGGACTAGTAGTGCTTACTAGTACTAGTAGTAATACAAGTTACTACTAGTAGCAGCATAGGAGTGGTATTAGTATATTTCTTCCATATGCCTGGCATTTACTCTATGTATATTATGCATATTAACACACTTAGTATGTACACATTTTTGAGATGGTTACTATTAAAATTTCTGTTATGCAGATGAAGAAACTGAAGCACACACAGAAAGTAAACTGGTGGAGGAGAGATGGGAACCTATAATCTGTGTACTTAATCACTTTCTACTGTGGTACTAATTTTTATAAACTTTGTCTGAGGTCTCAACTTATTCTGGTCTAATACACTCTCAGACTCCAAGATCTTTGGGCAGAGCCTTGACTTGTTGAAGTAGGTCTTCATAGTACCAGGACCATAATATTACTCTGTGTTTGAGTAATGCTATCAATTGAAACAACAAACTTAGAGAAAATTCCAAATTAAGACTTTAAATCCTCTTCCAAGAATTCTTTAATTCCCCCCATGCAAAATTATCTTTTATTCTTCATTCATACTTTGTATGACAATTCAATTCAACAAATGTTTTTGTGCCAGACACAGTAGTAGGTGTTGGGATGCAGACATAAATAATCCAAGGATCCTTCTAGCACTTTACAACAGTTTGGATTGTATTAGTTATTTACATGTTTCTCTGTCTCTTCTTTACCCCTTCTTTCTACTCCTTTCCCCAGGTGAATTAAACTGAAAACAAAATATAATTTTAGGGTGAGCATTTGTAAGCATTTTCTTACATGCCTATGATGAAATTTCTCCTCATCTCTCTAGGGGGAGAAAGTATGGGATCTGCATCTCTTGTCCTCCTTCCTAAAGACCGACCTGTTTGGAGACACCACGAGAAGGAAGGGAGCACACCCATCTCACTCGACTCCCTTCTCGCCACCAAACTTCACACATAGTCCTCCACACCCTGGGCCTCTGCTGGTTTCCTATCTCAGGAAATGGCACCGCCATCTACCCCATTGTTCAGGCCCAGACCTAATAGGGCCCTTGATTCCTCTCTCTTTCCCGTCACACACTTCAGTCATACACAAGTTTGTGACCGCTTTCTCCCAAAACATCCCACACCTGTCCACCTCTTTGCACCTCCACCCTTACCTGAGTCTGTAGTTTCTCTTGCCATCACCCCTCACCTGGACCACCTCCATTGTTGCCTCTCTCCTGACATCTACTCTTGTCTCTGGCAAGCCATTCACCACACAGCAGCCAGGAAGATATTTTAAAACATAAATCAGGTCATGCCACTCCCTTGATCAAAAGCAGGCAATGGCTTTTCAGTGCACAAAGTCAAATCCAAACTCCCAATGAAGGGATAAGGCCCTTCGTGATCTTGCTCATGGCAATACCTCTGCTCTCTTTTCCTTCTATTCCTCCCCTGCCCACCCTCTCCAGCCTCACTGAGCTGCTTACTATTCCTTGAATTCTTCTTGAACATGGCAAGATAGTTTTGTGCCAGAGCCTTTGCATTTGTTGCTGCTGATGTTGCTAATATATTTTCTAACCCTCTTCTCTCCCCAAATTTTATTTATTCCTTCCCTTCATTCGGGTCTCTATAAGAATGTCACTTCCTGAGTGTGGCTACCCTGACCCTACCTAATTGTCAAACTTTCTCCCTACCCCCGCTTCTATCATTCTCTATCCCCTTTTTATCCTTTTTAGTTTATATTTGTGGCACTTCTCAGTATCTAATACATTATTTTAAAAATCGTCTATGTCTCTTCCATTAGAATACATGCTCCTACCAAATGTAAAATAGATAGCTAGTGGGAAGCAGCCGCATAGCACAGGAAGATCAGCTAGGTGCTTTGTCACCACCTAGAGGGGTGGGATAGGGAGGGTGGGAGGGAGGGAGATGCAAGAGGGAAGAGATATGGGAACATATGTATATGTATAACTGATTCACTTTGTTACAAAGCAGAAACTAACACACCATTGTAAAGCAATTATACTTCAATAAAGATGTTAAAAAAAAATAAAAGAATACATGCTCCATGAATTTGGTTCATAGCTCTTATGCCGCCTGGCACATAGTAGATGCTCAATAAATTTTCCTTGAATGAAAGGAAAAACTGAGCATGTGTGGCTCCATTCCCACCTCCCTACCCATTTTCTTTTACAGAAGTCCTGTTCTCAGGATGCCCACAATCTTTGCTCCTACACATGGTACGCTTTCAGGGAGCTACTAGTTATCTCTGTCCTGCCAAGGTCTTTCACCAGGGAGCAGCTAGTCATCCACTAGTTCTCAGTTTAAATGGGAACACTTCCCTGGCTACCCTATCCAAAGCAGATCACCGTCATCAAAACTACTCTCTTTCTCAGCATCCCTTTGGTTTCTTTCTTCATAAGGCTTATAATTACTGAGTTATTTGTTTATTGACTTCATACTCTTGTCTCTGTTACTATTGCAAAACAACCTTATGCCAAGAAGCCGGCAAGCCCCTTGGAGGTCTGACATGGTCATTGCACTCTGATCGCCTTCACTTTAATTGGGAGACAGAGGAAGCAAGACAGACAGGCATCATGGCAGCAAAATTCTAAAGTGCAGGACATCAGGCAGGGAGCATCTGTTGTCATTGTTCATACCAGCTGAGCTAAATTCACTTACAACTGAAAGAAGGTGTAAGAGACATGGCTCTGCCAAAGATTCACTATGTAATCTGCTTCTTTGTCGATGGTAAAAAGATAACAAAAACACCTACCCTGTTGGGATAAGAATGAAATAAAACTGTATATGGAAAAACACTATAAAGTGCCATAACTGGGTAAGATGTGTTAATTGGCAATGCTTGGTGCTGAAAGCAAAAATGCTGGTTATTTCAAGCTGAATTTGATTCCTTCCCTTTCTGTTATGGGGGCTGCCAGCTTAGGAGGTATTTGTAGATTCTCAGGGGTGCAAGCCAGGTTGGTTAGGAAGGCACCGTGGTGCAAAGTTTCCTCTCCTTTACCACCAAGACACTTATGTGGAAGGGAGAATCGTTGGAGGGTTTTGATCAGAAGAGTAACATGACATATTTGAAAGGGTCATGACTAGATGGTGGATAAAGAATGAATTTTGGAGGAGGGGGCACTCATGGAAAGAGAGATTATTGAGGACTCTTCTAATAATCCAGGGAAAAGCAGATGCTGGATTGGACCCAGATGGCAGCAGTGGAGCTGGTAAGAAGTAGATAAGTTCTAGATGTGTTTGGAATATAGAGCCAATAGGATTGTCTCCAAATCACTGTTGACTAATTAAATGGAGTTAACATGGCTTAAGAATATGGTCTCTTTTGAGGATTTGTTTACATGTTTCAGTGTATTAGCTCATGTGATCCTTATGATACTCTTATGATGTAAGAGGGACGGGCAGCCCCATTCCCAACACCGAGAAGTTCTCCCAGGGCCACACAGTGTGGAAATTTGCTGAACTGAGACTCTCAGCCCCCCAGTCCCTGGCTCCTTTTCCATTCTCCCTTTTACTGGCTACCTTTAAAGCCAGTATCAATCTTATTTAGATTTTACCCTCTATTTTCCGAGCTCCTGCTGGACCGTCACCATTTTTAATGGCCTTACTCATATCCATCCGAGCCTCTAAATGCAGCGATTCAACAAGGACAAACAGGAGTCAACAGAGACTTTCTGGCTCCCGGGCCCTGGACGCCCTCCCTCTGTCTTTCACCTCCCCTTAGTTTCTCCTCCCTCCAACCCTGTTCGTCTGGACTGAATTCAATTATTTCTCTCACTCTCATTACTGTCTGACCAAGATTTATGAGTTGATAATTGTTTGAAAGTAAGACCACAATGTATCATTTGTGTTTGGGGCTAACCTTCCTGGTGACTGTTAGGATTAAAGGCAAAATGAAAAGTGTGATTTCTGCAGAGCCAAACAGGGTAACGTGATCCAACCAGGCTAATCATCCAAAGCCTCGGATTTCCCTAGTGGAGGACACGTTAAAGCTGGCACAAAGGGGGACAACTAATCCTGCAGGTTCACTTCACAAATTAAAAATTTGAAGACGTCACAAGCTCCCCCTCTCGCTTTGGGGTGCATTCTGAGTGATGTTTTCCGAACAGGATGATGACGACACCTCACATCTCTATGGCCTCTATCGGATTATTTTTACGGGCTATTTAAAAACACTCTTTTGAGAAGCCTAATTGAAAACAGACCTCTCCTTTTGTCTGAGTTAGCCAATGGAGCATCACTGAGGGTGAGAGGAAAATGAATTCATAAAGACTTTCCCAGGTCGGTGCGTGAGACCTAATCCCAAACTCTCCCGAAGCCATGAGTTCCCGAAGCCACGATCCTGGCCCTTCCTGATAGCTCTTCCTCACGTGCCCCAGCTGGTCAAAGACAAAAGCAGAGAAAACACTACTTGGGACTCAGAATAAAGCTTCCAGCCAGCCTGAGACATTTGTGAGGTCTCTGTGGTTCCCAGCGGGGAATGTGCAATACTGTGTCATTCTGAGTTAGAAGGCCACTTCCTAAGGGAAGAGGAGCAGTTGGCCTGTGTCCCATGCAGTGACTCATAAAATGAGAAGGCCTAATAAATATGGAACGGTGGTAATTCCTTGCCTCTGCTTTGGAGGTCTTGAGGTTCAGTTAAGCACCTATTTATGATCCCAGGCACTGTGCTAAGTCCTCTGGGAAAAATTTCTCTACAATCTCAAGATGCTCTCGGGCTAGAATCTCTGGTCTGGGGCAAGGACCCAGGGCTCTGCCCAGGCTG
Source organism: Balaenoptera musculus (assembly GCF_009873245.2). Taxonomy (NCBI): domain Eukaryota; kingdom Metazoa; phylum Chordata; class Mammalia; order Artiodactyla; family Balaenopteridae; genus Balaenoptera; species Balaenoptera musculus. The sequence continues at coordinate 52,010,274 of NC_045785.1, read as the reverse complement.
GTCTGCAGGCTGGGCTGGGGTCTGGTGCTGGGCATGGGTTGGGCTGACTTGCACGCACTGGCCTTAGAGCAAGAGGCACCAAAGTTGTGTTTGGAGAGAGGAGACTTGGGAAGCGAGGACTGCTCGTGGCGTCAAATCCAAGGTGTTGAGCGTGGGGGTGAAGGAGTGAAAACTGGAGCTTCAGGAGGGCAGCGACTACATTTGTATTTTCCTCAGAGTGCTCACAGGGCAACTGGTTCACTGAAAGGCAAGATCAACCGCTGCTTAACTTAACCCTCTCCCTCCCCCAAGGCAACCTGTGGTGATACCTCTGAACACAGATATTATTTTGGACCAACTATTTGAACACAGGCTGGGAAACAAGTATCTATTCCACTTTGGAGTATTTCTTCACATACTGCTTGTTTTCTGTAGAGCATTTTAAATCAGCCCAGCACACACATGTGCCTGCATCGCAAAGCTAGGGCCACCACAGGCTCTGGAGTTCGGCTGTCTGTCCCATCTGTAAAATGGGGCTATCAGTAGTGGGATAAAACATGTGACGCACTTACAACAGCCCGTGTCTATGTTAAGTGCTCCATAATAATTATTAAGTGCTCATGAACAATGATCAAGGGTATTCATTAATAAATGTGAGCTGCGCAATCACTCAGATTTCTGTGGTGCATTCCAAAAACCGCCTCACTTCTTCCTGACCTGTTCTCTTTGTTCTCTGTCCGACCGAGGCTTGGCCCCATATCAACTCTCTGCTGCATTTTCTTTGTGGAGTTGGCCCCTGGCTCATTTGGTCTGCTCTCAGTACTTTGTCTCCTCTGTGTCTGGCCTTCAGCTCCCTGTAAATGTTGGCTTGGCCTGCGTCCCTAGCTCTTGCACTCCAGATGGCTTCAGGTAAGCTCTCGGCTCACGTCTGGCCTCTTTGTACCCCTGCCCTGGCACCGGAGCCCTACTCAGCTCTCCGTCCAAGTGAGGTCCATCCAGCGGTGCGCTAGAGTAGGGTGCAACCACCCATAAAAGCCAATTGTTAAAAGCTGCAGGAATTTTGTGAGCTGGTTGTTAAACACAACCACCATTAAAACCTAAATTAATCTCAATTTGCAATAGAATATATGATACTTAAAACAGATTTAATAAATACTCAAAATTCATTGCTTCCAAATTATTTTATTACATTTTACCGTGTGCCACAGAAATCTGAGAGATTGCGCAGCTCACGTTTATTAAGATCTAGAGTCTTGAGGTTATTACGCCTATTGGACCTGTATGGTGGAGGTACTACATACTGGGGTGTCACTGTGCATCTTTGCCCAACTCTCTGTTCTGTGACATCATGTAGGTAGCTTGAAATTGGTCATTGTGGGAGTATTTACACCATGGAAATTGGCAAGAGCTACAAATTAGGGCTTCTCCCCTGGACAGCTGGTTGTTAAACACTGACCAGCACACCACTGGGTCCAGCTCTCCCAGGCTGGCATATTGAGGGTGCTCAGACTTCTGATACAACAGTCACCACACTCTTTGCAGTTGATGATTTATCAACTGTGTCCCTTACTGCTTGGTGACAAGGTTGAGGTTTCTATTCAACTTTGGTGCATATTCTCCATTCCCCCCTGCTGCCCTGCCCCCAGGCTATTTGTAGAATGAAAACTTGAATGTGGGCTTATAGAAAGGTGGCCTCTGGTACCATCTGCCAACCTCTCCTGGCCCTTTCCGTTGATCTCACAGGGTGACAGGTGGAGAAGGGGTGGGTGGCAGCAAGGGCTGTAATCCCATCCTCACCACTGTGACTGGAGAGAGTTGGTTTTCGGTTGGGGTGGAGTTTTTCGGGACACTTAGTGGCTAATCTTCTGCACCAACACATCTTGCGCCAGGCAGTTTCTATCTGCAGTAATTATCTTTTCAAAATGGAATTGTGTGTGTGTGTGTGCGTGTTTGTGTTTGTGTGTGTGCACGTGTTGGGCAGATAGGAAGAAAGTTCACGTTGTTGGTCTGTAGGAGGGAGGGGCATGGTAAGAAGGCAGTTGTTTAAATATTATCTAAGGATGCTAAACACTTTCCAAAGTTCGAAGAGTTTTATGGTGATCAGACTATTGATATAAATGTTTTCATCTAAGGCCTTTGCCTTGAATTTGATGTCAGCATTGGAAAGTCTAAATAGGGAATACCGGCTCCTTGTAACTGCGAATTATTGAAGAGCCTAGGAAATAATATGTAGCCCTGGGCTGGGTACATTCATAAATTTCATATAACGATAACAAGTTAACACTTTTCAAAGGGTCCTAGGAAACAGCCCGTATGAAACTTCACATTTAAAACTCAGCTTCACACGTTTTATAATTAAACTGCCTTCCAAGTGACTTATAACCTGGGATTTTTCTTCTCTCCTAACAGAATGCCTTGGCCCCTTGTAGAACTTGGCTGTTAACTTGGGTGTCTGCCTTTTGGGAATAATCCCTAATTCTGGAGAATAAAAAGCCATTGCTTGTGCTCCTGCAAGAGCACAGTCTCACGCGGGAGACCCGCGTTATAGGTGGCTCACTCCCCAGTACCCCGAAACACGCGGTTAGGTGAGTCTGTTAGGACTATCATGGGCTAAAGTTTCTGACTCTGGGCACAGTGAGACACCCCCAGAGATGAAACTACTCTTCAGCTCAGAAATTGTCTTCCAACAAGCAACTGGGGACAACTGAGATCTGTAGGGCAATCGATCTGAATCTGTTTTAAAAATTGTCTTAGATATGGGAACATATGTATAACTGATTCACTTTGTTATAAAGCAGAAACTAACACACCACTGTAAAGCAATTATACTCCAATAAAGATGTTTAAAAAAGAAAAAAAAAATTGTCTTAAACAACTTGGTGGTGGTCTTTGTTCTAAAACAGTCATTTTAATCACGTGGCTACAAGACTGTGGGCACACTTCCTATGTCTGAGGCCTCTTCACTAAATCAGGGCCAGGCACTATAGCACCTTAATGAAAACTGATGCACATTTACGGTTGTGTCTACTCAAAATAATCATAATTCTAGCTGACATTTCTTGGAGTGTGGCTATAGGCTGGCATAGGCTAAGAATTTATGTACAGTTTCATTTTGTCCTCTATGCTGGATGTTATGATTATCATCCGTATTTTTACCAGGGAAGAAAATTGAGGCTTCGCGAGGTTCAATAACTTGTCCAAGGTCACAAGGCCACTAAGTAGTGGAGGTGGACTTTGAAGCCAGAGCAGGGCAGGGTGGAGAGGGTAGAGGGGATCTGGAAGAGGAAATGAAGATTCCCAGCACAAGATACATTGCCAAAAGAGGGCCAGGTGCTGTTTAGGGAAACTTTTATTTCATTTGTGTGTACTGGGTTACAGTGTGAAATGTATTTCTTACTGTGGATAACAGTTTAAAAAAAGTCTGAAGAACATTTTAAAGACAACAAGGACTCACAGGGGTGGTAGTGGTGGTGCTGGTGGTGGTGGGTGTTGAAGCAGGGACGTGACCACGTGACTAGATTAGCTCTGCCACTTACGGTAATCATCTCTGGCTGCTTTGCGCAAGTGGGGTGGGACCAAGGCCAGGTGGGTGAGTTAGGTGGCTACAATTGTCCAAGTGCTGGCTGACTTCCTCCCAGTCATGGGAAGAGTGTCCACTGCACATTTAAAAAACCTGGCCTATTCTGTTCTACTGAGAGGCAGGACGGCAGGGGCAAATGAGTGTGAACTCTGGCTAGGTGGTCTTGAGCAAGATTTCTAACTTCTGTCTGTCTCAGTTTCCTCATCTGTATAATGGGGATAATAACAGTACTGGCCCTGTAGGTATGCTGTGAGGCCTGAGTCCTCAGTTAGTTTAAGTCCCTAGATCAGGGCTCAATACATGTTGCCTAATGTAATTTTGAAATTGACATAAATATGGCAGTGTTACAATTATGGATTCATCTAGTCATTGTCTATTCAAAAGCTGGTTACTGAATACCCATTGTGTGCCTGGAACTTTGCCAGGCCTGGAGATACAGGCCAGTAGGGGAGACAAAGGGTGATGTTACAGAAATAATAAAAATAAACTAATTATGAGGGTCACTGATATTTCTTTAGGGTGACATCCCCGCTAGACTATTAGTTTCATGAGGACATGGATTTTTTTTTTTTTTTCTGTTGTTTTTATTCCCTGTTGTATTTCTAGCAATTACAGTAGTGCCTGGCATATGGTAAATATTTATTGTTAGATAAATATGCCAGCCACTGTTCATATATATACATATACATACATATTCATATATAGATTTGAATGTAACAAGGCACCTAATTTCACAACAACCCTATGAGGTACAAACTCTTCATAACCCCATTTTAGCGATGAGGTAGGTGAGCCCCAAGGTCACTCAGTTGGTAGGAGGTAAAGCTGGGATTTGAACCGAAAGCAGCCTGATGCCCATTGCCCCTGCTCTTAACCTCTCTGCTTTGCAAAAGAGATAGAGCATTAAAGACCCACAGATGTTCCGTGGTATCAACCAGGGGCACCACTGATGCACAGAGAAGGTCCACCCTGGGTCACTATGTTTGGATCTGAGCTACTGCGATGGGGGGTTAGCTCACTGACACAACCCCACTCTGGACTGTGTGCTTTATAGGAACTTTCCAGACAGAGTAAACATCCCAGGACCATCTTTTTGTACACACCTTCTTTCTGAAGAACTTCAACCAGTCAAACAATTTAATAGGCATTTACTATGTGCTTGGAGCTGTGGGGACGATGGAAGAATAAGATCAAGTTTGTGCTTTCAAATCCCCTCGACTCCATCTGGGGAGAAAGGATCTCTGCAGAAGGGAAGGTCACTAAGGACACAGGTGTTTGGAATGAGGTGGAGAGGCCATGGCCATCCCAGGGGTAGGTGAAGCCTGAGACGGAGCTTGGAGTCACGAGTCTTCCAAAGCACCATGCGGTGGATGGAACTCCCTGTCTACACAACTCCATCCAGGCAACTCTCGCCGACTCTTCTTCTTGGCCATTGGTCTCTACTGCTCCAGGGGCCCCATATGGTTTCTGGACAGCTTGGCCTTCTCCAAAGTACTCTCTTACCAGCTGGAATCTTCCTTCTTTCGCAGGTTTTAAGGCAAAGAATTGGAAGAGAGGATGGGGAGCCTCAAGGGAGGGAGAAGTCTTGAGGAGCAGCAGCCTGTGGTACCTGGCAGTGAATATGCCTTGATTGAGAAGTGGATTTCCCAGATGGTAGTAAATGTGAGCTAATGTCTGTGCTAAGCTGTGTGCCTTTGAAAGAGAATGATTACGGATGTTTTCCCTTCTTATTACACACACTAATTCCCGCCGCCCCCCTCCCCCCCCAAATAACAAGTCCTGAAGGCTGACGTCTGCTGGGAAACTGTATCCTCGGGAGCCATTTCCTGCTTGTAAGTTCATTTGGAGTTTGTTTGGTGCTGCAGGGAGTGCCGGGTAACCTGCCCCTCCCTGGTTGCTAGCTTTCCCTGAACAGAGGAGAGGGCTTTGTGGGCTCCTGTGTAAGTCTGAGAAGCCCCTTCTTGCCTCGGGCCCCAGGTCTGCACCCCGCTGCGTGGCGGACTCACCGAGATGTTGTCTTCCCACCCCCGGACCGTGGGGAGTCCCGCTGGGCCAAGCACAAGCTGCTGAGTGGCTTGTTTTGGTTCATGGAGACGACCCACCAGTCATCGGGCCCCGTGATTGATGGAGGGCCCAGCGCTCTGGGTTAAGCGAAGCCTGGGTGTTTTCAAGGGAAAATTTTGGTCATAAGGCAAAGCCTAGCCAGATTTGAGATAAGTGAGAAAAACACATTACAAAAGGAAACCGACTCGAAGTTCCCAGACAAGGGAAACATTTAACCCTGTGTAGAAGGAGTGTGAGAAGCACTCAGGCAGAGATACTGCATCTCTGTGTGCTCACGTCCCCGCTGGAGAGGATGTCTGGGCGCGTGGGACAGACAGTGTGTGTGCCAGAGGCTGTGAGTGTGCGGTGGTGTGTGTGTGTGTGTGTGTGTGAGAGAGAGAGAGAGAGGGAGGGAGGGAGGCAGAAGGAACACGCCTCGGGGAAGGCAGGGGTATTAATCATGCTAAAAGCAATCTGGCCCCATGGGAGTTTATAAGGATCGAACTAAAATCAATGGGAAGTTTTATGAGGCAATTTTCTTCTCGCTGGCTCTGGGAATTGTTTGAACTCTCACCGAGCTTAGGGTGGCTCTGGCTCACAGCTCCTCCAGTTCTCACACCTGTGCATGAGGCAATGTGCATTTTCCACGCTCGCAGCCGTGAGCTGACTCATCTCGAAAGGTTGCCACCGATACGGGGGCCCGGCCTCCTCCCCGCCCTGCTCTCTAGTTCTGACCGCAGCATCTCGCGAGAGGTCCGGAGATGCGTGAGGAGGGGAGGGACGAAGGGGTGGGTGGTGGGGACCGTTGGTGCTGTCCGGGTAATGCCAGGGGCCTGCGAGAGCACGGGGGCCTAAGGGCCTCAGCTAGCTTCAGTGGTTTCCCATTGGTTTCAGAACATAGTCCAGACACCTTGGGGTGGCTGGATCCCGCTGACCTTTCTCATTGTCTTTCCCAGCCCAGCATCCTTCACGCCCGTCACAGCGATGCTTTGTGCTTCACCTGGGGCCACTCCTGGGACACGCGATGCTTGCGTTATTCTGTGCTGGTGGCGTCGTTTCCTCAGCCTGGAAAGCCTACTCCTTCCCATTGCAATCCTTGATGTGGGTTTTCTAATTTAAACGGGATTAATTATGAACTAGTTCAAATTTCCATCCAGAAAAGTACAGAAATTGTTTACCAGAAACTCGTATGCTCATCATCCAGCTTTAAGAGAGGTTGGCATTTGTAGAAGCCCTTTTCCTTTTTCCTTCCCTGGAGGTAAGCACCATGGTGAAGCTGGTATATAATCATTCTCAATGCGCTTTTACTATATTCAAATGTATCCACAAATAATACATAACATTATGTGATTTTATATTTTGCATAATTGTATTAGTCTGCCCATGTCCTCTGGGGAGCCGTTTGGCAATACTTGGTAAGGAATATACACCAGTCATTCCACTCGTAATTGTCTACGATAGGGAAAGATCTCAAAAGTGACTGAGGCGTGGACAGGGATAGTCAGCCTAATAGTGCAAAATGGTAACAGTGTTAATTGTCTCTTAGTAGGCAAATCAAAATATGCTGTGGTTTCATAAAATGAAATACTGTATAGCAGTTAAAATAAACTCTAAATGCATTGTAAACATAATGTTAGGTTAAAAAAAAAGTCAAACTGCGAAATTGTCTGCTCATGTTTCATGGCTAAGTTAAAAATGTAATCCTTCTCCTTATACATTTATTTATTTATTTTTGGCTGCATTGGGTCTTCATTGCTGCGCGTGGGCTTTTCTCTAGCTGCGGCGAGCGGAGGCTACTCTTCGTTGCGGTGCGCGGGCTTCTCATTGCGGTGGCTTCTCTTGTTGTGGAGCACGGGCTCTAGGCATGTGGGCTTCAGTGGTTGCAGCATGCGGGCTCCGTAGTTGTGGCTCGCGGGCTTCAGTAGTTGTGGCTCGTGGGCTCTAGAGCGCAGGCTCAGTAGTTGTGGCACGTGGGCTTAGTTGCTCTGTGGCATGTGGGATCTTCCCGGACCAGGGCTCGAACCTGTGTCCCCTGCATTGGCAGGCAGATTCTCAACCACTGAGCCACCAAGGAAGCCACTGTAATCCTTCTCTTTAATGAAACTTTCTCTGAAAAATCCCATCCAAATGAAATGAATTGTTCCTCCACTTCCTACAGAACTTGATTTACGACTTTATTTAAGGATTACTTCTTACTCTTCATTCTCCATCACATGCACATTGTGAACTTCTTGAATACAGAAATCCAGTCTTAGTCATGTTTGTGTCCCCAGTGTCCCAGCCTGAGAGCTTGCTTATAGTTGGTACTCACTCAAGTGTTGTGCAGAGAGCCAAATGCACATATATGTGTTTCTAAACACTTCCACATAGTTCATGGCTTTCTCATGTCTTGGCATCTTTATTATCTCTATATTCTGATGAGGAAACCGACTGTAGCACATTACATAATGTGACTTGCCCGTGGCCACTGAGGGCAGTGGCAGACGAGACTCCAGGTGTCTTGTCTCTTGCACTAAACTGGCCTGCATTGATTTTAAAAAAGTGGGATGATTTAAATTTTGTCACTTGCCTGATATATTTTGGAGAGACGGTGGAAGACTTTCTTGGAATCTTAGAGACAGAGTGAGAAAACTGAACCCAGAGGGAGGAGTGATTTCAACTCAGCATAATTGAATAAATATGTTTGAGTATTCATAATGTGCCAAGCAATTGCGTGAGCTCACCCAGGTAGAACAGTTGGAGAAATCACTGCGGAAGTGCCTAGTAGAGCATTGGCACAGGGTAGGTTTCAGTAAAGGTCAATTCCCTTTCCTTCTTTAAGGACAGATTCAGTACTAGAACCCAGATCAACAGATCCCAAGCCCAGCATCCTTTCAACTCTGTCATGGTCATCCAGAAGTGCAACCAGGGAAATGAATCTGTCGGGAGATCACCCCTGTAATACCGTTGCTGGAAAAAATGATACCGTGGATTTTCTGACAGGTCTTTTGCTCCATCACTTCAGTCCCCATCTCATTTTATGCTCCCATGGCCATTACTCTCTATTAGCATACTAATAAATGTTTATGAGATTATACTGTATAAACTATAAACTTTTACATATTATTAATGAACCTCGTCCATTGGATTGGGAGCTCCTGAACATTTTTACTGACTTGTAAAACAGGAGAGTGGTGTAGAAGGAGCCATGTCTGCAAAACTGGTCCTATTTGCTCTGTCTGGAGGAAGGCATGCATTTTCATTTGTGTGTTCCTTAAGTGCAAGCCACAGTCAGCACTGTATTTAGAAACAGCAGAGCTGGTCTTACCTCTTCCCAGCTGTGACCTTGGGTAAGTTTTCTAACCTCTCAAAGTCCCAGTTTCTTTGTTTGCAAAAAAGATGTAATAATAGTGTCTATCTATAGGGTGCTTGGCACGTAGCAGGTACCCAGGAAAACAGAGTAAAACTGACCCACTGCAGAACCAATGAGTGGACACGGCAGGGAGTCAGAGTTGTGTTTGTTTATGACATAAAGACCAATAATAGGGATTTCCAAGAGTGGATGGCCTGCGTTTTAGTGTGGGAAGTGGTGTGTTTTCACTGAAAGTGTACAAGGAGACGCTGTCTGCATGGGGTGGGAGAGTACACTACATAAGGTTTCTTCTGTCCTTAACATCCAAGGATCCCATAACTGTCTTTTTTCAAAACCAGAGAGAAGGCAAAAGGGGGAGTGGTAACCCAGGAGTCATAGATTCTAGTTTTAACTTAGTTGCTGACTAGCTTTACATTTTGTCTACACTAGTGACAGTTAGACGCTCTCTCTATTCTTTTTATTTATTTATTTATTTATTTTTGGCTGCCTCAGGTCTTAGTCGCGGCACTTGGGATCTTTTGTTGAGGCGCGCAGGCTTCTCTCTAGTTGCCTCGCGCGGGCTCAGTAGTTTTGGCATGCGGGCTTAGTTACCCTGCAGCATGTGGGATCTTAGTTCCCCGACCAGGGATCAAGCCGCATCCCCTGCATTGGAAGGCAGATTCTTTAGCCCTGGACCACCGGGGAGTTCCCTATTCTTTTATGTATAAAATTGCTACACAAATTCAGTGTAGTGACTAGAAGAGAGAATGACTGAGAAAGCACTTTTATAATATAAGGTTGATCTTTAACAGTTAAGTCTGTTTCGCCACCTGTAGTGTTCAGAGTTGAACATGCCAGCATTCACTCTGGAACACTGCAAAGACATCACTGGAAGAGCTCAGGCCTGGGATTCAGAGCCAGTCCAGGCTGTCACTAATAAATTGTGTAATTTTGTTTACATCTTTCTACCCCTTCCATCCCAAGTAACTGATTTTATGTCTGTAAAGTGAGGCTAGCAGAACTTCTATGCCAATATCACTGGGTGTCCTGAAAATCAAATAAAAAATGGCTTGGATTTAGTGCTTCATAAACAGGAAAGGCCCATGCATAGGTAGGGTACACTTAGAACACCTCGCCTTATTTCAAATCCATTACGTTCACATTTTTTGCCCCACCAGGCTATGAGAACTTTAGGGGCCAAGCTGTCTTTCAGATCTTTGAATTTGACAGTGCCTAGCAAAGTGAATTCATTGATTCAATACACATTTGTAAAACACCTACTATGGGTCAAGCCTAGTGGTAAATGTTGGGTTAAGACATGAAAAAGATAGGGCCGCTGCCCGCAAGGATCTTGCTTTCTAATAGAGGAATGCACTACAGACATACCCAGGAATAAAGTTAAAGGATATGAGATTTAGCCTTCAAGGGGGAAACCTGTTTGTGAATGTTGCCACTTCCAGGGCAGGAAAAGCTTCCTCCCCTCTCTGCTCTCCTAGAGCCAAAAAAATGATGGGCTCCAGCTTCTAAGTTGTTAATGGTCACCTTTATTGATAGCCAGGCAATTGTTGGTTTTGTGTGTTTCCCTGCCCTTGGACACTCTCCCATGGAGTGCACAATGGAAACTCATTCTTGGGGTCCACTCACAAGGAGGCTGGATGCGAAAGACTGGTGAAATGATTTAAAGCTTAAAGAGATGGGTAAGTCCCCAGGGGCTAGAAGGTACTTTCCAAGGAGGAAGAGCATGCCTCTTTTAAATACAATTACTATTGATTACTGTCAGATTCTTTATCTGATTCCTGCCCATTAGGCCCTCTCTTATTGCTAGAAGCTCTCTCTTGCCCTCTGCCTCCTATTACCTTTAGAAGTGCCTCTTAAATGAGTCGTGTGGAAGCCTGGTGATCCCTGAATAGCTCGTAGGTGTTATGAGAGCATTTGGAAGAATACTTCAAAGCTTAACAATAAGTAACCTTTTTCCGATTATGACGTAAGTGGAAAGAAGGGCCACATCTCTCTAGTGCTCTGTCTCAGAATGGTGGCAACAACAGCAAAGTTGGTTCATCTCTATACAGCTGCTTAGCAACCAGAGGCTTTGAGTGGAGCTGCTTTTGCTTTGGAAGAACTTTCCCTCCCTCATTTTCAGTCCTGTACATTTGGATGCCTCCGGGGGTAGAATACTCGACATGGGCATAAATCAATAAACGAATTCCATCGTCTGGTCACAGGGGTGGGCATATGATCCAGTTCAGGCCAATGAGAGAGGCTTATGGAAGAACCTACTGGAAGAGACAGGGTTGGGTGGTATGATGTGGGTCTCAAGCTGCTGGCAGTAGAGAAGGGGACTACAATGTGAGCCTGAGAATGGAGCCATCACGGGAGGAGCAGAGCCAAGATCTGGGTCCTGGTGACTTCATCTGAGCCTGAGTCAAGCTGTGTCTGAAGCCAAATCTGCTCACAGACTTTCCAGGACGTCCCTTTTTCTAGCTTGAGCCAGTTTTGGTTGGCTTTTCTGCATGCAAAATATTCCTAATGCGGTACAGTATGTGACGATTTACTGCACTTTTGAGACTTATTTGGCTAAACGATAATATATAAAATTATTGTATTTTAATTATCATGCCGGGTTAGGAGGTAAGCTTTATGATCTTGTTTTGTTAATAAGGAAACTGAGTCTCCGAGAGAACAAGTGACTCACCCGAAAGAACACAGCTGGCAAGTGATTGGGATGGGACAAGAACATGGGCTTCTTATCACAGTGATTGCTAAGACACATTTTCCCTAAACCAGACATTTACAGAAAACAAATATAAAAGGAATGCAGAGGAAACCACAGGTAATGCCGATTACCACAGTATGTTATTTGCTGGGAAGTGTCATCCAAAAATACAAGGGAAATTGGGATTGACATATACACACTGCTGTATTTAAAATAGGTAACCAACAAGGACCTACTGTATAGCACAGGGAACTCTGCTCAATATTCTGTAATGCCTTAAATGGGAAGAGAACTTGAGAAAGAATAGATACATGTACACGTATAACTGAATCACTTTGCTGTACACCTGAAACTAACACAACATTGTTAATCAACTATACTCCAATATAAACTAAAAATTAAAAAAAAAATACAAGTTTCCATCCAGAATTAAAAGACCCTCAACCACCTTTCCTATGGCCATTGCTTTGGTCCATCAGGCCTTCATCATTTCTCACCCAGTTTACTCCAGTACTTTTCTAGATGGTCTTTCTGCCCCCAGTTTCATTCCCCTACTATCCATCTTCCACGCTATGATGGAGTCACTTTTCTAGATGGAAATCAGATCGTAGCATTGCTTGCTTACAACCCTTCAATAGCTCCCATAGCTTTTAGGATAAAGTACAAACTCAGCTTTGCACACAAGATATTTCATGATCTGACTCCTGTGTATCTCTTTAGCTTTGTCTACCCCATTCCTCTAGTGATGTATGCTTCTGCAAATGCCTATTTATTGCTCTGCCTTTGTGTCTGCCATTCTTGCTGGGTGGAACCTGCATCCTTTTTTATCTTTTGCCTAGCATACCCCTCCTTATCCTTAAAATCACCTTTATCCTCCAGATTTGTTTCCTCTGGGAAGCCTCTTGTGATCCATCAGGCTGATTTGGATGTTTCTTCTTGGTGTCCCCACTGCACCCTGGACATATCTCTCTCATCACACTCCTCACACTGTATAGTGACTGTGTATTACATGCCACTGTCTTGCCTAGATTGTGGGAAATGATTGTGCCCTTTTCAGTTTTACATCAAGGGGCCTAGCAGACTTCCAGGCACATGACAATCTGTAAATGTTTTTTTGTGTGGATATCAAGAAGGAAGGAAAGAACAGAGGGGGGAAATATACAGGCATCGTATACTGATGATATACATTTTGCTTATTAAATTCAACTAGTGTGTTCTTCATGGCTTTAATTTTTGTTTTTTTAAAATTAATTTATTTTATTTATTTATTTTGGCTGCATTGGGTCTTCCTTGCTGCACGTGGGCTTTCTCTAGTTGTGGTGAGCAGGAGCTATTCTTCGTTGCAGTGCACGGGCTTCTCATTGCGATGGCTTCCTTAGTTATGGAGCACGGGCTCTAGGCCCGTGGGCTTCAGCAGTGGTGGCATGCGGGCTCTAGAGCGCAGGCTCAGTAGTTGTGGTGCATGGGCTTAGGTGCTCTGCGGCATGTGGGATCTTCCTGGACCAGGGCTCGAACCCATGTTCCCTGCATTGGCACGCGGATTCTTAACCACTGTGCCACCAGGGAAGCCCCATGGTTTTAATATTTGAGTCAATTGCTTTTTGTTTTTGTTGTACAAATTTTTTTAAGAGAAAATTTTCATGGTGTTTCAAGCTAGATAAATGATGTTTATTTTCCTCTGATCTCAAAACACTTAGGAAACATTGCATGATAAAGTGGAAGAGAGGGGTGGTGAGGGTTCTGTGCAGGGTGAGAGAGAAAGTAGAGATTAGGAAGCTGAGAGCTGGTGTCTCCTGGCCCCATTGCTGGCTGAAGCCTTTGGCAGGATGAAAATGATTTCTGTTAGGGATCTCAGAGCAACTAACTTCAGTTTCTGTGGACAGAAACATTTGCCTCCCAACATGTCAGGCTTGGGGTCTTGTGCTTACTGGATTTGACAGTTGGTAAAGAATCTCATCTCCAAAGACATTGTCTTAAGTTTGCCCCTGAAAACTTCCAGGGGGAATGGCATTTGTTCCTTGGGTTTATGCATCTCCTTCTAATTATGGTGCTTACCTGTTGTTTCCTGGGAGTATTAAGGTTGCACGTGCTGAGCAAGAATTTTCCATGTTAGATCTATTATCCTATGAGACTGAGTCTTAATCACTGACCCCCACCTATTCACAGAAAGTTTAGCTTCCATCTCTTATTCGAGAACTTTATGTGTCACAAGGGACCCTATATACTGGCTCAAAAGTGTGAAAGGAGCTTTTGGCAGATTGATTTCTGTTTGCGATATCTCAGAGAATCATCCTTCTATTCAGACAGACATCCAATAACCACTTTCTGAAATCCTATACTGTTCCATGTACTTCTGTAGGAGTGCTAGGAGAGATACCTAAGCCAGAGTGGGGATGGGTGGGAGGCAGGGGCGGGGAAGACTTCCTGGAGGAGTAAGTAGACGCCTGAGAGGAATGGGAGTTAGCTCCTTGGCTAGGTTGGTGGTTGGGGTGGAGGAATGGCTATTCCAGAAACACAGAGCAACGTGGGCAAGTGGCACAGAGATAGGAGAGAACATTATGAGATTCAGGAACTGCAAGCAGGAAGGACAAATATTTATTGAGCACCTTTCTCTTGCAAGATGCTGTACTGGGGTCTTCTGGAATGAGCTTTGCTGTACAACTACTGCAGCGAAAGCTGAGTGCTGTGATATTTAATAAGTATTACTCTTAATGGAACATTTAATAACTAAGTTAGATGTAATGGCGGAGGCAATGGAGAAGCATAAGAAGAGGGACTGAATTTTATTTATTGTCTACTATGTGCCAGAAGCATTATATTCAAATCCTCTGTGATGTTCCATTGTAGGAACAATTCCCATTAGAAATAAAAGACGAAGAAATGGAGTCTTTGAGAAGACAAGCAAATATACACTGCCAGCTTTTGGAACTAAAAAAATCCACCGTCTTTCCACTATGTCATTCTGATGATCACCATGAAAGGTCTTGCCTTTGACTAATGGCTCTGAGGATTAAGCTCTCCCCTCTTCCCCCTACGGCTCTGGAAACAGAGCTTCATCACGCAAGCTATGGATACAGAGAGTCCTTTCCGAGGAAGGGACCCTAGAAAGGGAGCCTGGATAGAAAGTGGATGTCAGGGACTCATGTCAGTTTGGTGCTTTGAGCCAACTTTAACCATCTTTCAAGACCCAGCTTAAATCCTTCCTCCTTTGATAAGCTCCCCAACGACTCCACACACTCCTGTCTCTGTCTCACTCTCTCTCCTCTTCTACTATTGCCTTACACTGATATTTCACTCTGGTCTTGTAATTCATCTTTGTATATGCATGTCACCATCGCTCCCCCCTCCCCGCCGCCAATTAGATTATAATCACCTTGAGGGCAGAGACTTTGTCATAAACATATTTAAAATCCTCCCTACTTCTTCAATATCTAGCACAATGCTGAATAGTAAAGGCTTAACAAATATTTTTTTTTAGTTTCATATAAAAGGTCACTGCAAGAATTTCTGAACCAAAAATATGCTAGCGATCTATTCACTTAGTTTGAGGACCAGGAGTTTTCTATTTATAACCTATGGTAGAATTCAATATTGCCACAATAATTTGAAGCAAATCACATCAAGAGGCAGCGTGTTTCCCCACTCCCTCGATCTGGGCCGGCCTTGTGATTTGTTCTGACCAGTTGAATGTGGTGGGGAGGATGTGTGAGTTCCGAGCCTAGACCTCAAGAGCCCAGCGGAGCCCAGCAGGACTGCCCAGCTGAAACCAGCCCAAATTGCAAACCCACAGACTTGAGAGTTAAATAAGCAGTTGTTATTATAAATCACTAAGTTTTGGGGAGATTTGTTAGGCAGCAAAAGCTAACTGACATGCAGTCTCCTTCAGTTATCAAGATAAGTTCTTGAGATACGTGTTACCATCATCCCTGCTTTATGGATTACGAAGCAAGGGTTCCGGTCACAAGCTGCTGAGGGACACAGATCTCTCTGATTTGAAAACCTGTGATTTTTCTTCTACATGATGCTGCTTCCGTTCTCTAATCTGTGAGGGTTTTACCTTGGTCCCTAACCTACTGAGTGTTCCTAAGAAGACTTTTTAGGACTTCAGTAATAACCAAGGAAAACTTTCTACTAAAGAGAATTTGGAACCATGTGATTGAGAATCATCATAATTAGAGTCTTTAAGAGCTGTCGTGAGTTAGTGTCTTTTAGCAAATGTTCCCTGGGTGGGAAACACATTAGAAGGCACACGTCTCAGCAGGAACTGGCCTATCTGATGGGAGGGAGACAAAGGAGTGTTTGTTGGCAGAAGTCAGGAAAGGTTCAGACCATGGAGCTTTGTCTACAGTGGGTTGAAGGGGAACAGGTAAGTCAGAACTTGAGGGCTCTTGGATTCCTGCATTCAGGCTGAAACAACTAACTAAAGAGGAGAATGATAACAGCAATGACTTCTGAATTCACAGAGCATCTCTTATGTTTCAGGGTCTGTGCTAGGTCTCTAATCCTTGCAATTGTCCTAGGGGAGGCTGAAAGAGATTAAATAGGTCTCATAGCTTGTAAGTGATTGAACTGGCAGTGAAACGTAGATGTGTCTAACTCCACAAGGAAATAACAACAGAAATAAATGCCTCCTTCAGAATATTGTCTGGTCTGTAATACTGTGTTCTACCTAATTTGCAACAAACTGAATGGGTATCAGTACGTCACTGATGGCAAAATTCTTTGGATGCCATGGAGAACAGCTATATACAGCAGAAAACTCATGACTTGCCCCATGTTGGACACAGAGCAGTGGTTCCTTCAGTTCGATAAGATCAACCCCCCTACCCTTGCAATATGCTTTTATGATGACATTATCTGGCTTAGCAAGAGTTCTACAAACAGGGCTCTTTTGGAGGGAACTGTCTCTTCTGCTTTTGCAGTAAGGTGAGAATGACCCTCAAGCAGAGGTCTTCAGAGGCTTTCAGGAGGTGGTTTCTTCAAGACTAATCTAAATCATGTCCCTTTCATTTATCCAATAGTTTATGCACCGTGGATGCATCCATCTTGTTGAATTGAGTAACACAACAATTCTGTGGGATTCACAGGGCAGCATGATGATTCCCATTTTATAAACTGAGAAAACTGAGACTCAGAAGAAGTTACTTGATGTGCTCAAGGTCACAAAGTTAATTTGTAGTTGAGCTGGGACTGGACCTGGTCTATTTGACTCCTAATACCATGATCTTGAGCTATTCAGTTAAATCAACTGAGTCAACACAAAAGCACCTACTAGGTGCAAGGCATGGGGAGTGTGGAGATGCTTTAGACTGGGACCCTAGACACAGTAACAGCAAATGCCTGACCAGCACTTGCTGTGGGCCAGACCCGGCTCTGAATGCTTTACTTAGAGTAACTCATATAATTCTCATAACAACCCTATGAGGAAGTACAGTTTTTAATCCTCATTTTATACACAGGAAAATGGAGGCACGAAGCAGTTAAATAGAGCTGGGGTTCAGATACAGACAGGCTAGGTCAGAGACCTTTTCCTAACCACTGCACCACACTGCCTCTATGCTCAGCGAGGCTCCTGGGGACAGAAGGGAGATGCTAAACGACAAAGATAGCTATTACTGCCTCAAGATGGCAGGTCATTACTGCTTAGGTTCAAATACTTGCCCCAGCACTTAATGTTGTTTGACCTTGGTCAAGTTACTTTTTTTTTTTTTTTTTGCATCAGCTTTTCATCTGTGAAATGGGATTTTGATATTACTTATCTCAGAGAGTTGTGAAAATTAAATGGCTGTGCGTGTGTGTGTGTGTGTGTGTGTAGCTTAGAACAATCCCTGGGGTGTGTGTGTGTGTGTGTGTGTGTGTAGCTTAGAACAACCCCTGGTCCTGCAGTTAGTATGATCTGAGTGTATGTTACCATCATCATTACAAGCGGACCATTATGTGGACTAACTTCTGGAGGCACAGCATAGAAATTAGTCATGTGCATCCAGACTAATTTCTGGATGCTCAGCGTAGAATGTTATACATTCTCAGAAGGGGAAGAATTTATTTCTCGTGGGAAAGTTCAGGACAGGCTTCAGCGAAGAATGAGAAGATGTAAGTTGGATAGAATCATAGAATTGGGGGTTGAAGCATCCATAGAACCCCGTGGACTTATTTCATAGAAGACATCTAGGACCATAGGAGAGGGGTGACCTCTCCCTGTTTCTCCAGCTAGTTGTGGGCAGGGCTTTGACTAGAACCCAGTCTCCTTTCTTCCAGATCTTTCATTTTACTGTTCTGCCTCCAAGCAATGCCTGTCTGAATCATTCTAGACTGGTTAAATTAGAGACTATGATTCCTCAGTCCAACCTGGTGCTGCCTCTTGTGGTACCAAGTCCAGTCTGAGTTTCATCAGACCAAAGTCAGTGTGATGCTTTTTCTCTGTCATCACTTTGGGAGAGATGCAACTGAGCAATAGATTTGACAATGGTGGAAAGGACCTTTCACAGAAACAAGTGACATAATCCATAGTCTCTGGATTAAAACAGCTAACTTTTATTGAGCACCTACTATGTCAGGTGCTTAGTAACTTTTCTCATTAATCAACAAAGTGTATGAATTCAGTTCTTTATCTTACTTAATACATGTTGAAAAACTAAAGGCTTAGTTTTGTGGTATCTGAGTTTCAGTAGCTTTGTCCAGGTCTCCACAGTAAGAAAATGATTGAATCAGGACTTAAACAATGGTCTGTCAGGCCCCAAAGCCCAAATTCTAACCCTGGGACAGAAAATTGGTTGCATCGTGTTTGATGATAAATAGTACCTGCTTGGAGCACTGCTGAGGAAAGTTGAGAGGAAAGGTCTTCAATCTGTTGGCAAGATTACTGTGGCCAGTTAGTGATGTCTGCCATGGGTGAGCGAATGGGGCTTGGCAACACTACAAGTGCATTGCTGGCCCTGCTAACACCAGCCTGTACTACCTCTCTGGAGATCTAGAGTCCAGATTGAGGCTGTCAGTGAGAGGACTCAGTTCTTTTAGAGAGGTGTAATAGCGTCTTTGCTTGCTTTATTCTTCCATCCATCCATCCATCCATCCATCCACACATCTTTTCATCCATAATTCATCCATCATCCATTCAGCTACCATCCATCCATTCCCTATCCATCTCTCTGGCTGTCCATCCATCCCTCCTTCCCTCCATCTCTCCATTCCTCCATCCAGAAAAGCTTTATGCAGAGTGTGCTCTGTGTAAGGCACTGTGCTCTGTGGTATGGATCTGGGGATATACGTGAGTCTCCTGGCCCCATAGAGTTAGGTGGGGCCTCCTTGAAGGGTACTGTTGGAATAGTATTAGGGAGAAGCTGTGATGAGGAGATGGTTTATATGACAAAGACTGGACATTTGGGGAGACCACGAAAAAGAGAATCAGGTGGGTTGCTTTTCCACTTTTGCATCTATGGCTGCAAAGACGTGCCCAGCTGGCCAGCTGGCCACTGGCACAGTCTGCCTCTTTGTGTGAAAACCAGTGGAATCACATATGTGCTGCTCCCAGATGCGGCCTCAGCACCAGCACTTTCCAAGCGGGAGGTTCTGTCGTGGTGTTGCCTGCCAAATCTTGTCCAGAGGACTGAGGCCACTTGGCCAGCTGAACAAGGCTCTGCGTCTGTGAGCAGAACTGTCTCGCTGCAGAGAGGATCAGGCTGGGGGCGGCAGGGAAAAGCAAGAGCTTGGTGTGTGTGTGTGTGTGTGTGTGTGTGTGTTTAAGCTGGATTGAAGCCCGCTCTCCCTGCACTCTGTACTTGAGATGTTTCACTAGGTGGGAGACAAAGGGATTTTGTGTGTTCTTCAAAGTGCTCCGTGCTGACTCTGATATACATCCAGGAAAAACCCAGCCCAAAGCCACAACATTGCCCCTGGTTCAAACCCCAAATGCAATTTGCAGTGGTTAGAAATGACAAAGGATGGGTGGCAGGACCCAGAGGAAAAAGAGTGAAACCCAATGGACCTTAAGTACCTTCGAGGGCAATGGTTTGATTTTTCAGGTGAGAATTTAAGACAATCTTAATCAGATTTTTCCTATCTGCACATACAGAAAAATTGGTAGAGTGTACATTTCATGTCTGTCCGGCAAAGGTAAGGTCCACTTTAAATTTTCTTTGAAGATTATTGTTGTTTTTAATATTTAGAATGTATGTCAAGGAGAGAGACAGAGAGGCAACGTGTCAGAAGTTTTTCTTTCTTTTTTTTAAGGCTCACCTACTCTTAAGAGTGAATTGCACTTTGTCAGTGGCAGAAGAATGCCTGGCGTTCGGGTTAGTGTTTTGGATATAATTGAATTGCTGGGGTGCGTTAAACATTGCAGGGTTTTAAGCCGAGAAATAATTTAATGATGTGGCCTTTAAGATTGTTAATTAGCACTGTCTGTATGAACATGTAACAATAACACCACCTACCGTAAGAGTGAATGTTCTACACTTCAGAACACTCATTTCTTTCGGGCTTCCCGCAGAGAAGCAGTCATTAACTCTTTTTTTGACAGATGCTTTTAGACAAGGTCTGTAGGGCCATGAATTCACCCCTCTGGCCAATCCTGATTCCCTCTCTGCATTTATCCACGGGGCAAGCTGGCAAACTGGGAAGCGTGCAGAACTGTGAGCTCAGCCCTCCGCCATGGCACTGAGTGAAGAGGAGGTGGATGGTCTTTTCCCCACGAAACTCCTGAGACACTGTCACTCCAGAACCCAGAGAGAGATTCAGGTGAGGATGTGGGGAAACTGGAACCCTTGTGCTTTGTTAGTAGGAATGGAAAATGGTACAGCCGCTATAGAAAACAGTATAGAGGCTCCTCAAGAAATTAAAAATAGAACTACCATATGATCCAGCAATCCCACTTCTTGGTATTTATCCAAAAGAATTGAAATCAGGATCTGGAAGAGATAGTAACACTCCCATGTTCATTGCAGCCTTGTTCACAACAGCCAAGATGTAGAAACAACCTAAGTGTCCATTGACAGATGAATGCATAAAGAAAATGTGGTTTATACATACAACGGAATATTATTCAGCCTTAAAAAAGAAGGAAATTCTGCCATCTGTGACAACATGGAGGAAGCTTGGGTACATTATGCTAAGTGAAATAAGCCAGTCACAGAAAGATAAATACTGTAGGATTCTACTTATATGAGGTATATAAAACAGTCAAATTCATAAAATCAAAGAGTGGCATGGCGGTTGCCAGGGGCTGGGGGGAGGGAGAAAAAGAGACTTACTAATCAGAGGGCCTAAAGTTTCAGTTAAGCAAGATGAGTAAGTTCTAGAGATCTGTTGTACAACATGGCACCTATTGTCAATAACACCGTATTTTACACTTAAAAAAATTTTGTTGAGGGTAGACCTCATGTTAAGTGTTCTTGCCACAAGTAGAAAAAATGTCATGAAATCAGGTTATGGGAGGAGTAGTTGTTGGCTCGCCACCTGCCCACCCGCTGGAGGAAACGGTCAGTGGCTGATTCTTCCACCAGAGTTCAGGTCAGGGTTCAGGGTCTGTCTGAGCCGTGGGTCTGCAGGGAGCCTAAGTGTGCAGTGAGCGGCGGGCCACGCACATCAGACTGGAGGCTGTCGGTGATGGAGGAATGAGGACTTCCCACGCTTTCTTCCATTCGCCTTGTAATGGCCCAGTGCCTTTTCCATCTTCTTCCTCCTAAGTCACAAGTGTCTTTCTCTTCTGAAGACATTTCTCTTCTTCAGCAAGACAAAAGCAGCAGCATTTGGGCATCTTAACACTAGATTGTGCCTTGTCCTCTATTCAGCCAGATCTTTCCATGGCCGTGTTCCAGGCCTGGACATCTCCTGTGAGAATTCCACCTTGAAAACCTCAAGTTCCAGCATCTTCTCTGACCACTACCTCCTTTTCTTCTGGCTCTCTCACTCCTTCACTCTCACAGCTTCATCTGGCCATTAGTCCAGAGACGACAATACTTGGCTTGGCTGTTGCCACTCTTTCTGTGTCCTTGGAGAACATTCCCAAAGGATGGTGCCACCATTTCCTATGGAGTACAGAGGTAACTTCGGAATCCAGGATTCTATCAACTGGAGTTGACACCTGAGATGAAAACTATTTACCATTCCAGTTCCAACCACTTGACCCATTTTCTTTCAGCCCATCAGGCCAGACCCTGTGGTCGGTCATCTGAGTTTTGCATTGCACCCCTGGTCCCCTTGCACACGCACCTGCTGTGTCTGTCCAATGGCGAGTTCCCTCTGCTCTTGTGCCCAGGCCTCTCAGTGCTGTTGGAGTGTTCTGCGTTTCTATGTGGATTTATGCCACAACACACCTGTGGTTCATACTTCAGAGCTGCCTTTTGCTTGTTCTTTTTTCCTTAAATTTTATTTATTTATTTATTTATTTATTTATTTATCTATTCATGGCTGTGTTGGGTCTTCGTTTCTGTGCGAGGGCTTTCTCTAGCTGCGGCGAGCGGGGGCCACTCTTCATCGCGGTGCGCGGGCCTCTCATTATCGCGGCCTCTCTTGTTGCAGAGCACAGGCTCCAGACGCGCAGGCTCAGTAATTGTGGCCCACGGGCCTAGCTGCTCCGCGGCATGTGGGATCTTCCCAGACCAGGGCTCGAACCCGTGTCTCCTGCATTGGCAGGCGGACTCTCAACCACTGCGCCACCAGGGAAGCCCTGCTTGTTCTTTATAAGAAGCTACTCACATTTTCAAAGCAGCCTCCCAGAGCATAACCTGCCATTCCAGTCCCCCTAGAGCACTCTGCCATCATCGCTCAGCTGTTAACCTCCCGTCCTGTTTCACTGGGAAAACTGCAGAAACCCCTCAGCCTCTGTCCTCATCCTCCTTCCTTGCTTCCCGCCTGTACCCTCAACTCCCTGCATGACTCTCACTTGAAATGTGTCTTCCCTCTTCCTTCTGTTGAGATGGTCACTTATCTTTCACACCCAAAGAAAGCTCATCAGCTTGGTAAAACCTTTCTTTCCTAACTGTCTCACACCACAAACCGGCTTGGAAGTTCCGTCCTCCATTTCCCACCACGTCTCCTCCCAACCTGGAGGTGTTTACTAAGGTATTTATCCCAGGGAACTGGCATCTCTCTCCTTTCTCATCTGATTTTCATCCCAGACCTTAATAAGATCTAGAATGTGGCAAGAATTCAAGTTGTATTTGTTGAGTAAATGAATAAATGAATGAATTAGGAAATTGAGGCAGAGAATGGATTTTGCCCATCTCCTAGAGTTGCTCATCCCGTGTCCTTCCTGTTGAAGTTCTTTATCTACACTTCTCTTTTTCAATGATATTTATCATTTTTAAACTTTTATCTATGGACAGTTATCTATATGTACAAGTCTTATCATGGCTCCCACACAGCAGGTTCCCTGAGGCAGTTATCTAGATCCAAATCAACTACACGTATCTCCAAACAGCCAATCTAGTATATCACACATGTTGTTTTCTTAATAGTTGTTGAATTTATAATTCTTAAGTTGTCCTTATGTTACTGTGCTCAGAATAAGAGCTCAATACAGGTTTGTTCAATTAAACTGAATTTAACCCTCTGTCACAGATATGCCTAATATCTAGAAAGGCCTAAAAACGGACTGTATTATACAGTCCATGAGGGCAGGGGTGGTGTCCTGTCTTGTTTAATATCGTTCTTAGCAGAAGGATGAACAAATGGTAGGTACTAAATAAATATCTGTTAATGAAACGATGAACATCTGCTATCCTGCCCTTAGGAAGAAAGCAAACCCAAGTAACTGAGAATAATTTTGGGATCACTTTGTGTGGAGATCCCCAGAATGGACAGCATTTTTTTCTCTGAGTACAATTAACCAACCAAAAGTCAGGAGTGGCAGTTTTCCTAAGCCCCTTACTCCCTTCCCTAGTCTGATGAATAAACTTCCTTTTGATTTAGACTAGAGTTAGGTATGTGTCTTTTTAATTCTGATGCTCTGGCATGGTGTTTGGGTTTCCAAAATCACGAGCTCAGATTGACAGCCATGTTATCTTTCCTGCTTAAGCACTTTCCTTAATAGATGGGGTCTGGTGTCCTTAAATGCAAATGCGCTCCCCTATGGGCGAGTGGCCATATTTCAGCTGCCATGATGGAGTGGGCAGTGCTCTGTCAGATCAATTATGTACAAGGCCTGTCTTCTTTAGGGTTCCCTCGATTTTTTTTTTTTTCTCCTGACATTTCACTTGTGCCCAGTCTTCTGTCTCCTGGAGTCCTGCAGACACTTGCATGCCACCGGCTGTCTCTCCTCCTGAGAATGTGACACAAGGGATGCTGCCTGTCACATTCTTCATTATCCTTCAGACAAACTTCCCCTGACTTCTGGAGTGGGAACTTAAAACTGTTGGTGGCAGTTTTAAGACAGACCTTCCTCATATTTTCACTGATGAGCCATGAGGAAAACCAGCATTCCCTAATTGCTTTCAAATAGATGAGGTGGCCCCTTCTGGTGACCTTGGGTTTCTCCTAGCTCAGCTTGTTTTCTCTTTGTTCTGAAGTAACTGTCACTTTGACCACAGCAAACAGGACAAACCATCACTGAGGCTGGTTTAGATAACCAGGGAGCTCTCTGCCAGTGGTTTTCCTCTCTGTGTTGGCCACGTTGAGTGGTGGTCAGGGGAGCTGTTTGGCTTCCTGGCAGGCATTGTTTTTTGGTGAGACTTCATAAAACCGTCTCCTGGGGTGAGCAGAGGCGATGACGGCATCCCATTCTGTCCTTTCAACTTTCATAGTCTCATTTGGCAAAAGCCAGTCAAAGCATAATGAGGACAGTGGGCAGGGGGCACTATCTGAGGTGTCAAGAAAGTAGCAGCTCTTGTCTGTGTACGAAAGTGCAAGGTAGCAAGTGAGGCCCGCTCTTCCCTCAACACATATTCAGGATGTGTCCACTTCTCTACTTCTCCTGTTTAAACCGAATCCAAGCCACATTCCTGTTCCAGTAGGATTCCTGCCATGGCCTCCCCACTTGTCTCCCTGAATCCTCTCGTGTCTCTGCCAAACAGCAGCCAAAATTATGTTTTGAAGATGCAAATCATTTTAAATGCTTAAAACGCTTTCATGTCTTCTGCCTTTACTTAGAATAACATCCAGTTCCTATGACAGCCTGGTGGCCCCGAGGAGACACGGCTACGCCTCTTTCAGGGACCTCATCCTGTCCCACCCTCCTCCCTCCATACATTCTGATCTGCTGTGACTTCCTCCTCTTCTGTGGATGCACCAGGTTCCTGGTCTCTGTACTCGCTGTTTTACCTCCTAGAATCCTTTTCAACTAGACTTTGGCACGGTTAGAACCTTCTTGGCATTGAAGCCTCAACTTACAAACAACTTGCTCAGGTGACACCTACCTGATCACCCAATATAAAATAGACCTGTCCACCACACCCTGTTTTATTTTCTCTCTTGTCCTCATCACTATGAGGACTTTTCTTATTTATCTTATTTGTTCCCCATTTATAGTAAATCCCCCCCCAACCCAAAGAATGTTATTCCCATAATTATCACTGTATCCCTTGAGCTTAGAAAAATGCTTGAGCTGAAGTAAGAGCTCAATAAATATCTGTTGAATATTTGAATGGATGGATACATTCCTTGAGTTTTTTCTGGGTTGACTTAGATTGCCCATCTATAACTTTCATTTAACCTTTCTTCAAGAAACATCCAAGTTGTAGTTGGTTAGAGCTTGGGATCTGGAATCTGATAATATTGTGTTCAAGGTCTCACTTTGCCACATGCTAACTGGGAACTCTCCCAGCCTCAGTTAACTCATCTCTGTAATGGGGGTGATAACAGTAGGCTGGTTGTGAAGATCAAATGGCATAATATTTTATTGGTATCTGACATACAGTAATTGCTCAATAAAAATTAAAATTTGGTCAGTTTCTGTGGGGTAGAGTGGATTCAACTCAAAGCCTTGAGAGGAAAAATAGACGCCTGCCAAGTCCTATTTTCAAGAGAAAAATGTCAAGCGCAGGCCTTGGTGCCAGAAAGACCTGGGTTCTAATCCTTGTCCCACCATTTAAGAGTCACTTCATTAGTTTTAGTTTCCTCCCTTATAATGTGGAGAAAACTATACACCCCTTGTAGGGTTGAGGTGAGGATTACAGATAATGTCTGAAAAATGCCAAATCAGGGCCCGGTTTTGGGCTCAGTAAGTGGCGGCCGCTTTGCCTTGTCCTAGCCTCCTGGGTGGCAGGGTTTGCAGTGCGGAGCGGAAGGGAAGCAGGCAATCTGGCAATCTGTGGAAATTCTTTTCTAACACTTCTGATAAGCACGAGCCCAGGGGCTGTCTCATTTGACTTCCTCTTATTCACTTTCCCGTCTGGTTGGCAGTCACTGGGCTGGGAGCCATGCCGTGGCCCCTTGCTGGTTGGTCAGCATGTTTTATTTCCCCTTGCTCCTCTAATGAAAACCACTCGCATCCAGTAAATATTTCCTTTGCTCTTGTTAAAGCACTCGATGTTGGTTACTGAGGTCTGTTCCAAGCTAGGTGAGAATCAATAAGGTGATCCACTTAATCACGTCAGCAATCAACGAGCTCTTTTCTTAGTTTGCACTCTGGCCGGTGCCCACAGAACTCCAAAGGCTTATCAGGCTCTTGGCACCCATGGAGCAGCGCAGAGACGACCCCCTTCACTTCCTCTCCCCAATGACCTCAGGGAGTCCCAGGTCCTCTGAGCCAGCCCTGCTCTCTGTTCTCTGCTTGGCTATATCTGGCAAAAGAGTGACCAACCCTGTGCTTCTGGAAAGCACGCCTTGCTATTGAAGGCTGTGGATAGTCAATACCTGATTACAGATGGTCTTGTTTTGGCCATTGTGTCTTTGTCCATGCTGAGCAACTGCCTAGAATGAAAGCTACCTTGTCCCCATAGAGCAAAGCCTGTCTCCCACCCCAAGACTCAAATTCCACCTTTGCTGGGAGGCCTTCAACTCCCTGAGGAAGACTCAGTCATTTGTTCCTTGTAATGTTTTGAACATAGGTCTACTCTAAGGCATGTTGCACGTTATTTGAGTTCTTCCCTGAATTCTGGCCAGTCTGTGGTCTCCTTAAGGGCAGGACCTATGTCTTAGTCCTCTGCGAATCATCAGGACCCACCCTAATGCCTGACATACAGTAAGAGCTCAGTTGTGTTTGTTGGAAGGAAGGAAGGAAGGAAGAGAGGAAGGAGTTAGGTACTTTATATAGTCCTGGAACTTAGCATAGGTTCAAGGCCTGGCATTGCCAATAATTGCTGGGTAACCTTAGGCCAGATATGTAATCTATTTCAGCCTGAATTTCCTTATCTATCAAGGAAGTAGATAATCCCCCAAATTCCTTCCAGCTGAAACATTTTGTAATCTTATGCCTCTAAGCCTGTGGTTCTCAACTCTTTCATAGCCAAAGCCACTTTATGTAGCAAATATTTTAAAATCCCCTTTTGCCAACATAAAATGAAATGCTCCCATAGTATAACCTACCTCCATCCAATTAGAAAAAAGATAATATTCTAACTGTAATGTAAAAGGAAAGCCATGTTTGATGAAGTAACATGTTCCTTTCTGTGAAAGCATGGCTAGGCCCCCACGAGAAGGCACGATGAAGGAGTCAGATGCTTATATGTCCACAAGTAACACTTTGAATGACCTGTTGCCATCATGAATGTAACTATTTTTAATGATAAAGTTCGAAACAAGCAGGATGCAGTCTTTCCAGAACTGACAAAATAGTCACGTTATGGAAAATTCAGGATATGTAAAACAAAGGTATTTTTTAAGCTCAGATAATTACAAACAAACTTTTTACCTATGGGAATAGCTGGTGGGGCATTCAAAGGTTCTCTGGGAAGCAGGAAAGTTCTTTATAGTGCTGGGCTATCTCTGACACTGAAGATCTCTAGAACCTTTGGCCCATGCCCACTGTCTACCAGCAGGGTCTCCAAACATTGCACTATCCAAGAACTTCCCCACCAATATCCAAAATGCTTTCTACAGGATGCTATCATTCCCACCAAGGACCAGCACTCGAAGCTTTAAAATGTTATGTGCAGGGCTGGCTTCATGGATGTGTGATTTGTGTAGTTGCACTGGGCCCCTGTTCTTAGAAGGACCCTGTGCTTGGTTTAATTCTTTGTTGTCATTGTCTTAAAATTCTTAATGATTTTTGAACAAGGGTCCCCGAATATTCATTTTGCACCAGGCCCTGCAAATGATGGGGCCAGCTCTGGCTATGTATCCTGATAGGATCCCTGTTTTCTTAAGTATCTGAAAGAGGTTTAGTCTTTGAATGATTGTCTTGCTTTGCCTAGCAATGCTTTTTTTTTAAAAAATTTTTTATTATTATTTTTTAAAACTTTTTATTTTATATTGGAGTATAGTTGATTAACAATGTTGTGTTAGTTTCAAGTGTACAACAAAGTGATTCAGTTATACATATACATGTATCTATTCTTTTTCAAATTCTTTTCCCATTTATGTTATATCAATATAATGTTGAGCAGAGTTCCCTGTGCTATACAGTAGGTCCTTGTTGGTTATCCATTTTAAATATAGCAGTGTGTACATGTCAATCCCAAACTCCCTAACTATCTCTTCCCCTCACCCTTCCCCCCTGGTAACCATAAGTTCTTTCTCTAAGTCTCTGAGTCTGTTTCTGTTTTGTAACTAAGTTCATTTGTATCATTTTTGTTTTTAGATTCTGTATATAAGTGCTATCAGATGATATTTCTCTTTCTCTGACTTACTTCACTCAGTATGACAATCTCTAGGTCCATCCATGTTTCTGCAAATGGCATTATTTCATTCTTTGTAATGGCTGAGTAATATTCCATTGTATA
Source organism: Balaenoptera musculus (assembly GCF_009873245.2). NCBI lineage: Eukaryota > Metazoa > Chordata > Mammalia > Artiodactyla > Balaenopteridae > Balaenoptera > Balaenoptera musculus. The sequence continues at coordinate 51,981,811 of NC_045785.1, read as the reverse complement.
TATATACCACATCTTCTTTATCCATTCCTCTGTTGAAGGAATGCTTTCTTTTAATTAGATAGATTATCCCTAATTATTTTTATTGATTGATTGATGAGAAATTTGTTCATTCATTAAACTGATGCATATTGAGCTTCTATTACATACCAAGTAGACTCTGGACTCAGAAGGCCTGAATTTTAATCCTGTAAGAACCTAGAGACCCTTGGGTTCTCTTTCTTTAACATGGTGTTAATAATAACTACCTTGACTTCTCGTCTAGAATAACTGTGAATGCAAAAAGATACGGGTACACTTGGAAGTAAATAATACATTACGTCAATTGCTAATTTTATTATTGTTCTCTCCATCTCTGGTGTGCAGTCCCCCCACCCCCTTTTTTTTCTGTTAGATGCCATGGAACATGACACTTCTTAAAAAATTTCAATTTTATTTATTTATTTACTTAATTTCTTTTTAAAAAAGTTGATGTATAATTGACATATTAGTTTCAAGTGTACAGCATAATGATTCAATATTTTTATCCATTACAAAATAATCACCGTGATAAGTCTAGTCACCATCTGTCTTCATACAAAGTTATTACAATATTATTGATTATGTTCCTTATTACATCCCATGACATTTATTTTATAATTGAAAGTTTGTACCTCTTAATCTCCCTCACCTATTTCACTCATCTCCCCTCTCTGGCAACCACTAGATTGTTCTCTGTGTCTATGAGTCTGTTCCTATTTTGTTATGTTGGTTCATCTGTTTTGCTTTTTAGATTCCACCTATAAGTGAAATCACATAGTATTTGTCTTTCTCTTTCTGACTTATTTCACACAGCATAATACCCTCTAGGTATTATGTTGTCGTGAATGGCAAGATTTCATTCTTTTTTTTAATGGCTGAGTGATATTCCATTTTATGTATATACCACATCTTCTTTATCTATTTATCTATTGATGGGCACTTGGTTGCTTCCATATCTTGGCTATGGTAAATAATGCTGCAAGAACATGACACTCTTGACAGGGCACCAAATATTAACTTTCCTATGAAAATCAGGAAATGAGAATAATTGGATTCAGCAAAATTTATCAATTTGGGTTTCACTAGTTTGGAATTTATGATAATTCATAAAAGAATCTTACTAAGTTAAAAAGAAAAGATGTAAAATTCAGTTGATCACAGAATTATGGAAGTTTTGAAATGGACTTCAAAAAAATATCCAGTGCTTAAATCTGCTGTAACACCCTACAGAGCCAGCTTTCGATAACTCTTGTGATGTGTGCTGTGGAAGCATGTGCTTTCTATGCTAGAACATTTAAAAAAGCAGTTTAGCAGCCTTCCTATGCTAATTACAAATTATTCTTATCTACTCATTAAAGCAGGGCAGGGCAGCATGCCTTCTACTTGGCAACACTTATTTAATCTAGCTGTATTTTATAGGAACAAAACTGCTCTGAGAAGACAATTTATAATTCACACTTCTCACTAATTCAGCTCAGCCCTTAGCAATTAATTTTTTATTAGTAAGGTATTACCATATTAAGAAGAAATAAAAAAATATAAGGACTAACTTTAAAAATTATTATGCTTAGAATCCATTGGCATATAGTTAATTGATTCAGAGGTTATTATGCAGCAACAATTTGTGCTGTAGAGGAAGATGAAAGCCAGTCTTGCTTTAATTTGTTGGAGTTATGGGCCGAGTCCCAGTATGGTCCAGGCATGGTGTCATATCAAGGATGATCCTAACACTCATTTATGGGAAGAGAAAGGGCCAATGCACGTGGAGATTGGAGTTCTTCACTTTGTGGTGACTTTATGGAAATGGAATTGATAGGAGTTAAATTCTTGTATGGATTACTAGCTGTATTAGGTTTATAGCTGAGAGTCTGCAAATTAATACTTTTTGATGACACTAAGAAACTGGCAGATTTTATTTAGATAGATTGTATATGCAAACCTATTTATATGCTCATGGACGTCTGTGTGTGTGTGTGTGTGTGTGTGAGAGCGCGTGGGTGTGAGCATTTGTGCTACGAAGCATAAGGAAGTCAAACAGTTATGTCCTTTGATAATGGTGGGTGGAGTGGGCTATTTAATAGTGTTTGGAGTGGGCTATTTAACAGTGTTGAAGGACTCAAGTGCCTTGAAAGCAGAACGTGAGTCTTTCTGCCCAGAGGGGCGTGAAACCCTCCTCTTGCTGCTAAAGCTCACAGAAAGCAGAAACAATGTAGCTGCCTAAAAATGGAGGGGCAGATGATTCAGGTTAGATAGACAGGGAGCTGCAGTAAAACACTGAGTATGTTGGAGAGAATCAGAGTTTCCCCCAGAAATAAATTATTTAATACTTATTGCCTAGTATTTACAAAGGCTGAGTTCTAAGAAAGGGTGTGGGCAAAGCCCAAGGCTTATGAATAAGGGCTCTGAAATAAGAAATGGGCATTCCTTTGCGAAGAATGTGGGATGAGAGCGTGGTGGGCAGGAAAGAGAGCCTGTTCTATAGACTTATTAGTTGCAACGTTCTTCAAAGCCTGGTCCACCAACCACCTGCATGAGACTCACTGTGGAGCTCATTAAAAATGTGAATTCCTCAGCCCCACTTCAGGTTTGCAGAATTGGCAATATGTATTTTTTTTTAACAAGCTTCCTGGGTGATTCTTTTTTTTAAAAAAAAATTTATTGAAATATAGGTGATTCACAATGTTGTGTTAATTTCTGCTGTACAGCAAAGTGATTCAGTTATACATATATATATATATATATATATATATATATATATACTTTTTCATATTCTTTTCCACTATGGTTTATCACAGAATATTGAATATAGTTCCCTAGCTATACAGTTGGACCTTGTTGTTTATCCATCCTATATATAATAGTTTGCATCTGCTAATCTGGGTGATTCTTAGACACGTTGAATACTGAGAATCAGTTCTTTCAGAAGGAACTGAATAAGTATTGGCTTGATGTCTGGCTCCCCTCTAGAATACGTATTCCATGAGGACAAAGGATCATGTCTTGTTCCCCAGTGTATTTTTTGGCACCTAGTTCAGTCCATCAACCATAAAAGACACTCAATAAATAGTTTTTGAATAAATACGTAAATGAATAATAAAAGGAACTATAGGGCTTCCCTGGTGGCGCAGTGGTTAAGAATCCACCTGCCAATGCAGGGTACACGGGTTCGAGCCCTGGTCCGGGAATATCCCACATGCCACAGAGTAACTAAGCCTATGCGCCACAACTACTGAGACTGCGTGCCACAACTACTGAGACTGCGTGGCACAACTACTGAAGCCCACGCGCCTAGAGCCTGTGCTCTGCAACAAGAGAAGCCACCACAATGAGAAGCCCGCACACCACAACGAAGAGTAGCCCCCGCTCGCCACAACTAGAGAAAGCCCGCACACAACAACAAAGACCCAGTGCAGCCAAAAAAGAAAAAACGGAACTATAAAGTAATATCATAGCCTACTATGTATCTTCTACAGTTCTTTGCATTTTGGTAGTGGAACCAAAAGATTCTAGTTCTCATTTCAGAATGGAAACATTAAATATATTTAATGTTTTTAAAAAATCCTGCTTTAAACACCTTAAAGCATTGTTGTATATAGATATCTCGAGTAGGTGGAATCTTCCTGATTATTACAGTGAAGATTTTGGCACTCAGAGTGGGGAACACCAGGTGTGTGTATCATCCCTCATAGAATTCTTTCTTAATTAAGTTTGTTTCTGCCTCTGTTGTATATCACACACCTGGTGAGAGAGGTATTTCAAGGAAACATGTATGAACTTACAGTTAAAACCCGGAGGAAAGAGTTCAAAGACAGAGCACATCATGTTGTGGTGCTTTGACCATCTTTCAACTCCCTCCCTGTTACGTAACATAAGGATACAGTGGAGCTGCAACCTTACCCTGAGCCCTTCTTCCTCACACAGAGCTTGTTTCATAAAATCCACTCAGGCCCTTCTTCTCAAGTTCTTCATACACTTTTCAGCAGAAAAAAGAAATCATTCATATCTAACAAAGGGTCTTGGATTCTTCAGATAGTTTCCATTATAAGTTTTTGGCGCTGCTATTACCCTCAGCTCAGGTTACCTTTCTGATCCCCCTTCTTTCATCTGCTGAAAATGGATTATTTCCTTATTAGCTTGAAACCATTACTGTTCACTGAGAGCAGCCTGTGTATGAACAAGGCTACCTCTGGAATATTCCTGAAGATCCATGGTTGCTCAGAAACTTTCCCTGAAAGAACAGCTTTCCTGAGAGTGGCATGGCAGTGTGTTTTGTGGAAAGGGCTATTATCACTGGAAAACCTTCCAGACCTCTGTCTTGAAAAGTTGAACACTGCCAACACGTGTTGGGAAACCATAGTAAAGTATTTTCTGGGGAGCCCTGGGTTCTGAGGAGATACCTCATGGGTTGGCTTCATTGGGAGTGCCTAAAGGATGGGACCAGGAGACCCAGGGGGTGGGTCTCCAAGTCCTCCATACTCCTTCTGTTTCTACTTTGAACTATTTCATCATTGAAATTCTCCTTTTTTTAAATTTAATTTTTATTTTATACTGGGGTATAGTTGATTTACAATATTGTGTTAGTTTCGTGTACAGCAAAGTGGTTCAGTTATACCTATACATATATCCATTTGGGATTAACATATACACACTACTATATATAAAATATTTAGATAATCAACAAGGACCTACTGTATAGCACAGGGAACTTTACTCAATATTCTGTAATAACCTATATGGAGAAGAATCTGAGAAAGAAATTCTCCTTCTTAGTTCATTTGAAAAAATGATTCCATCTCTAAATATTTTAGAAATCACTCTTATAGGTTATCTTAAATTTGAAACATTTCTCGAGGTTCTTAACTAAGGTCCATGGATATTATTCAGGAATATTTGAATTCGGGTGAGAAAAATTACACCTTTATGTTCACTAATCTATAACTGAAATTTACCATTTTTATTAATTATGATTAGAAGCAAGTTACAGTAACATTCGCAAAACTCATGACTGTCACCAATAGGAATCACAGATATTTTCATATTGCACAGCAGTTGTTGAAAAGATCTTGAAACATGATTTACATTTACCAGTATTTTGAAATTCTGCTAATTATTAGTCCCTCCAATAGAGCTGGCTTTTTGATGCATTAATAGAGAAGCACTTACATTATTGTAGCATTTAAAATATTTTTATAACTGTATTTCAATATTATTGGTATCTTTGGTAGTTCGATTCATTTTTATACATTAAAAAAATTATTCCGACAAGAGGTTTGTAGGCTTTACCAGACTGTTAAATGGGTCTACAGCACATTGAAAGGTTATGAACCCCTGAAAACAACTCAGTGTCTGCATTTTGTTGTTGTGGTAGCTAATGAATTATGATGAGAAGTGAAAAGAATCATAGACTTGAAGTCAGAAGGCCTGGGTTTGGGTCCCAGCTCTGTTAACTTGTCAGCAAAAGAGCAAGTCGTGAGCAACTTCTTGTTAGAGAGAAATAATAGCTCCTCCCTGGGGTTATTGGGAGGATTAAATAAGTAGCATAGGATCTCCCTATCTGTCATGCCCCAGCTCATTTCTTTCATCACAAACATGCACGTGTTTTTCTTCTAAAATAAAATGCTAATGATGCTACTCCGTGCTTGCCTGTAAGATTTCATCCAGGTCCTCAGCACTGCACCAGGGGCCCTAACCCACTTTACCCTGCTCCCCACTAAACCGCTTCAGCCACAGAGAACTTTCTGCCATTTCCTTGCCCCATCATCCACTTCCTACCTTTAGCCCTCAGCCCACGCAGTTGCCTGTGCTTTTAATGCCTATTCTGTCTTTTCCATCCGGAAAATGTCTACTCAGTTGTGACCCGTACTCAACCTGGCTTTCCCAGGTTCTCCCAGCCAGAAGACTTCCTGCTCCTCCATGCTCCCAAGGACTTGCTCTGATCCTCTATTATAACATTTCCCACATGTTATATTAATTCATTTTTTCCATGTTTGGTTCTCTCATTCTCTATTACGACTTTTTTTCAAGCACGGGTTAGGGAGTTGTGTTATGGAGGAAGCTTGCAAAAATATGTTGATGTTATAATTGCATTGATTTGATTTGAACCATGATTTTTCTTTTATTTTGAATTCCAGAGACCACTAAAGGAGGACTTGAGGATTTTGTGTGACTCCAAAGATGGCTTTAACAAAAGGTTGAGAAGCATGCATTTACTGAAGAAAATGGATTGAAAAAAATCAAGGATGACAGTGCATGTGGTAAGTTCTGTCGAAGCACAGAAGAGGACACTTAGCTAAGGATGATCACCTTCCTTGAGAAGCTTCAGGTTATTGTCTCCTCCTGGAATAAACTTGCAATAAAGCCTTCACCTCTCTCCTTCCCTTCCAGCTCATACAGGTCCCAAGGAAAGAATGAGCCTGCCAGGCCATTGAAAAAACAAGGAGGGGATAGACTCTTCTCTCCTGCCCTGCTCCTGGTTTCTGATTCTTGGCTTACAGAAGTGGAATTCTGGCTAGAGCAGTCACTGTTTGGAGGCAGGGCTATTCTGTCCCTTCATCCAGATCCCGGAACCGAAAACCCCACAGCTGCGGGAAGAATGGCTGGGGTGTGGGGGGCAAGCAAGTTGGGCTCTAGGGGCAGAAGATGAGAGAAAGGAGCCGCATCTGGTGAAAGCTGTGTCAGGCACTGTGCTGTGTGTATCACAGCACCTCAAACCTTGGAACAGAAGTGTAAGTTAGAAATGCTTTACTTTTTACAGATAAAGGAACTGAGGCTCAGAAAAGCTGAGATTTGCTCCAGTTTCAGCAGTAGTGCTGGGATTTGAACCCAGGTCAGTATGACTTATGACTCTACAACCCGTGTTCTTTCTACTCCAGCAAATAGCACATGTAACAGCCCCAGTCCCTGCTCACCCTACGTTCCTCACTGGTCAAGGTGACCTTAGTTTCCCACAAAAAGTCTAGAAAATATGTTTATTCATCTTTAGCTTTATGCTTTTAGACTAGTTCTTAAAGTCTTCTTGGGGTACGTTAAGGACCATAGGAATGTGTTTTCAATACAGTAATATCTATTGGTTATAAAATGCTGTCATATTATCATCTTCTTTGACACAATGTCCCCACCCCAAAACTTACAAGCGAAGAAGCTGAGGCACAAAGTGGTTAAGGGACTTGCCCTAGGCGGAGATTTGTTCAATCATAAAAAATGGGCCAGAATTTCTTCCACTTTGCGTTCTGAGTCGAAAGGCTCAAAACGTATGCTCAAGGGGGAGATCTCACCAAATTTCATCTCAGATCGTCCTCTTGGTAATTTAATCCTGTCATTCCTAGTTATATCCCTTTGGAAAACCACCACCAATCCTTTCTTTTTTGATATTTTCATGCTAAAACAATTCCCTGTACAAACCACCTCACTCTTTCACAAACAACCAACTCAGCAATACTCCCTGAAGTGTGTACTGCACGTCCCGCCTGCACCCCATCCTCTATGCGTCTCTAGCTTCACTCCCAGTTGGAATGAATTCAGAATCTCCCCGGATAGGAGGGGGCAAGGAAGGAGGCGGTTACCTCGTGGACGCGGGCTCTCCTGGACCCTTTGTCCGAGTGGTCATGTCCCAATTAGAGTGCAGGGCTCCCCAAAGGGGGAGGACTATTTCAGTTTTGTACATGCCGCCCTCCAAATACCACTTGACATAAATGTTTCATGGCTAGCCTCTGTGAGGCCGGGGCTGCAACACTCAGCTGTGAGGGTGTTTATATTTGTGGAACTCTCTTGAACATTTGCTGCGGGTTTCAAACAGCTGCTCTGCTGAAGCTCTGGGGATAGGAAGATCATGAATATTCAGGTGAAACCACCAGAATGAACAGCCGTTAATAGAATAAATGCCTAAACAGTTGTGTAAGGCTTATTAAGACCTATTGGGGCTGAGATAATAAATTCCCACTCTGACATGTTGCAACTACTGTTGCTTAAACACTTTGGACCACCTCTTCCGAACTGAAGGAAAAAATGATGTTAGTTCTCTGCGCAAACACAAAGGAACACCTGGAAGCCTTGGCAGGGGAATGAATTTTGGCAGAGATCTTTCCGTGGACCGACGTATCCTCAGGAAAATGATGTGATGTTCATTGTTCGTGCTGTCAAGGTTATCTCAAACGACTACAGGCTGGAGTGGGCATTGCGCTGGCACCGGAGAGACTCTGTCCCGACTCCATGATCCCCCCTGGACATCAGCCTACACGAGCCCCTGTGACACTGACCCAGGCCCTTGGCCACCCTCACCCCCGGCCCCTACGGCCTGGGGCCTCCCCCTCTCTCAGCCGCTTCCAATATGGCATTGGAGGGACCAAATATACACTAACATTGGGCTCTTTTGTCTTCTGCTCCATAAATCCACAGCAGGGAACAGGATGCGAAGATTGCAAATGTAAAAGTGACCTTTCCAAGTGGCAACACCTGGTGAGTTAAAAAGTCCCTTGCACGCTGGGTTTGAGATGTGCACGATGTAAAAATGGGGAACATGGGAGGCAGTGGAGAGGCGCTGTTTTCGCCTTTGGATGTTACCTGTCACATTTTGTTAGGCTGAGTCAAACTGCATTGTTCTGGCACCCAGGGTCACAAGGCATTAACCAGGGGGGAACAGAGGAACTTACCCATGTTCACACCTAGAGGCAGACTCAGTAATATTTGATCAGAAACCTGCTGTCAATTCAGATAAAGGGTATTTGACTTCAAATAAAGGCGACTAACTTAATGAAGGGAGCTTGCACATGTAAGGCCATGTTGGCTTCTCCAAAGCTGTCAGGGAGAGCTCACCCAGACTAGTCATGTTCGCTTATTTTCCCCACCTCTGAAGATACGATGGGGTCCCGCTAAAGACTCAGAGTCATCAGAATTTTGGAAAATACACTCACAACAAAGAGATGCACATTTCCCAGTGCATCTAGGTGGAAGTAGATTTGAGGATATAGTGGATCTGAAGCTGAATTGAGGCTTGAGTGACCCACGGCAAATTATTTTGCTTCTCTGAAGTCTAGTTGCCTTATCTTTGACACAGGCATTATTCTACCTACTCACAAGCTTATTCTGAGGATTAAAAACATGTAAGCCACCTGCTAAAGGAACTGGCTCATGGTAGTTGCTCAGTTAGTATTGTTTGTTCATTCATTCCACAATTATTCATGAGTTTGTTTACTTCTCTTCCTCCCCATTCCTTCCACCAATGACTTGAACAGGGTTAGGTTTTAAAAATTCGCTTGCAAAGCAGAGATTAGCTTCTTTCTTATGCAGTTTCAGATGTCTCCGTGCATTTAACCTACTGGATAAATCAGCAGTTTGCATAAAAGCCAAGCAAATGAAAGGGGAAACAAATCTTAGGTGCCCCTTTCCTTCAGCCCTCCATACTCTACTCTGCATCAATTATGGGTGACCTGGTTATCAATATAAGAACCAAATCTGTTTCGGAACCTTTTGTGTCATGGTCAAGGTTCCTGAGGAAGAACAGATGGAATAAATTAATTAGTCAAAGCACGCTTAACTGGAAGGACATTTCTTTCCAAGAGTGGCCAAAGGGTAAGGGGGACATGCAAGGGACAAGGTAGCAGAAGTGCCTCAGAGAGCCTGAGGGCTGGGACTGGGCATCCATCTGTATTTTGAATAAAGATGTATGGTTTTTGTTCCCATTTACAAGTGAGTCAGGAGGGGTCTGATAGCTATTATTCTTCCAGAGATGGGTCGGAAAGTGACCCTGAAAATCTGTCCAAATGGCAAAACTCTTTCAGAAAAGGGAGTAGGAAGCCTTTCCTTTCATTTGTTCTCAATAGAGTTGAGGCAGACATTTGTCTATAATGATGCTTCCTGGCAGGAGTTTGGATGGGGTTGGTGGATTCGTATAGGAAACTGCTAGCAAAGCCTCCTTGCTTGGCCAAAAGCAGGGACCTGGCTGATTTGAGACCAGATTATCATACTATTTCTCCTTCTCTTGTTTTTTTCTCCCCTCTATTTCTGGCTAACAGTCATTTCATCACTTCCCTGCTTCCCCTGCTTGGTGCCTCTTAATATCCACCATCGCTCCCTGGGTTCCGATCACTCGACTCCAGGGTGTGGAGATCTCTGGGAATACCATTTTGTTATTTTCATCACACAACAGGTGTGCACTCTGGTCAAACCCATAGAGTAGAAGACCCTTCAGGGCCCCGGCCCGTGGATGTGACATGTTCACTCTACCTGCCCCCTGCAACCTGTGATGACTTTGTCACGTGAAGCTACTCTACTATTTCTCTGTCCCTCTGAACCCAAACAAACAGTAAACAACACGTGCTTTTTATTCCAATTCTGGAAAAGAAGAGCTGTTTCCTATGAAAGCCCATGCCAAGCGGAGTCCTTCTTTTTCCAAGAGGTTTTAGGAATGAGTGATTTTTTCTTTTTGTCCAACAAGCAGGAAAAAAGAAGCAAAATAGAGGTTGTTTCATAGATAATCAATGCAGGAAGGGATCTGAGAGATGACTGAACTGAATCTGTCCATGCAGGTGAGGACACTTGGGGCGCAGAGGTTGAATGACTGCCCCAAGGTTAGGGAGGTCAGGAGAGAGCTGAGGCTGCCGTTGGAAATAAAAATAAGGATAAATTACATTGACTGTGGACTTTGTTTTAGGTGCAGCCATTATCTCTTTACTCCTAACAGCCTTCTCTTATTCAGGGGAGGAAACAAAGGTTTGGGGCTCTTAGGTGACTCACGAAGGTCACGCAGATAGTAAATGGCAGACAGAGGACCCACACTTGGGGCAGTTCAGTTTCAAAGCCGAGTGCTTGAACACTACTCGTCCTAGACCACTTCCACTGCTCCCCACTTGCAAGTGAAGTCTGTGCTTCCACAACAGAGCTAAGGGTTCCATTCTCTCAAGTGACAACAATTGGACCAAACCTGCCATGTTAAGTTGCCCCAACAGAGCCAGTGAGAGCTGGGGAAGCGGGGATACGGATCTCCTGTGCTGAACTTTAGCAAGCGAGCCTAAGCCACTGGCTTAATCTTTTGCAATCTTTGACTCAAAAAAACTTACTCTGCAGTTGTGGTTAGAGGTAATTTCAAATACGTTCCAGATGTGACTAGAGGCTGGTGAGCAGGTCTCGGGGCAAGAGGGCGCTGGGCCATGTGCGCATAACACCCAGGGCTGGCTCAGGAAGTGGGTCTATCAGCTGAAAAGGTAACAAGCTTCCTTTTGCCTCTGGCCAGAGGAAACATGGGGGTAGCGGGGAGAGGGCTGCAGCTGACTTGAGCTGGGTGGTTGGGGAGGAGGTAGGGCAGCTCCCAAAGGGGAAGCAGCCTGCTGTTTCTGTGCAGTGTGGCTCGGGATGCATGATTTCTGGAGCCGGATAGATTTGGGTCTGCACTTGATTGGCAGTAGCTGGTAAATAGTTTAATTCCTCTAAGCCTCAGTATACTAATCTGTAAAATAGGGCTGGATACCTGCCTTATAGGGCTGTTTTGAGAATTAGGGAGAAAGTATGCAAAGAATCTGAGACAGAAAATGTTGGCTATTATGCTTTTATTTTGGGCCAGGAATAATAATTAAATCAATAGTTTTAGAATTTGTTTCCAGATCTCTCTTTCTTCTCAAAAGTTTCTGAATTTTTTGTTTGTTTGTTTTTTTGGCTGCGTTGGGTCTTAGTTGTGGCATGCAGGATCTTTGTTGCAGCACGTGAACTCTTAGCTGCGGTATGTGGGATCTAGTTCCCTGACCAGGGATTGAACCCGGGCCCCCTGTATTGGGAGCGTGGAGTATTAGCTACTGGACCACCAGGGAAGTCCCAAGAAGTTCCTGAATTTTTAAAGAGAGTGGATCCCAAGGAGTATTATTAGGTTTCCTGAGTGGTATTGGTGGATGGGGATGCCAATTGCTCTACAAATAGGAGAAACAGAGGGCGTGGTAGGAGTGGCTACAGGAGGGGAAGGAATCTAGGGAAGGTGCAGGGAGGAGGAGAGAGGTAGCAGCAACTCTAGGCAAAGGAACTTGGGGGAACCAGAGAGACTTCCAAGGATGAGTTAGAGTAGGTTTTGCTTTGTGACATGGAATGTAAACCTCCCACTCCGGCTCCATTAAAGAAGCCTTTGGTAAAAGGCTTCTATCTTACACATCAATGCTTTTAGAGTATGGTTTGTGATATCCATTGACAACAGGCTCCAGGACAAGAATGGCTGAGAGTGGCCAGTTTATTTAAGTTACTTCCGAGGATCTGTGTGTTGGGTAGGGTGACCACGTGTTCTCTGGGTGTTGCCCAGAATGATGAACTGAGCAGACCCACAGAAATGGTCATCTGGCTTGCTGGATTGACTTGCTTTGGAGTTCAAAGAGCTGTTTTTCTCAGTAGCCTCTGTGAATGGGATGAAATTGGTGGCAGTATGTATGGGTAAAGGCGATGATGTTCAATTCGGGGCTCAAATCTGGAAACTCTGAAAAATTTCAAGGAAAGAGCAGCATTTTTTAGGTATCTTCTTCAGTGCTACATACAGAGTAAGGGTGCGTAAAGAAGGAAGAACTCTGGGAGGCCCATTTTTGTCCTGGAGGATAGGACATAGAAAGTCCTCGTTGTCTGCCAGTGATGATAATTAGTCCACTCTGCTCTCTGGTTGTCCTGGAAGGAGGTCTGCACAGAGTGGGGAGCAGATAGAGGGAGCCCAGGCCTGGAGTCTGGGCTCTGCCACTCTTCTTGTGACTGTCACCAAGTCATTCAGCCTCTCAGGTCCCTCTGCCTTAGAGGGAGTCAACAATGGCCCTTGGGAAGATCTAAGAAGTCATCTTGAAAGTGCATTGTAAACTAGAAAATGCTACATAAGTACACAGTATGATACAAATATGATAAAGCTCAAGGCTCAACCTTGGCTCTGATGTTTTCTAGTTAGGTGAACTAGAGCACCTCCCGTGACCTCTGAGAGCCTCTGTTTCTCTGAAGGAAAGGAGGGCCAGCAGTACTGACTCTGCTGGCTTGTTTTGAAGAGTATCATTGGCCAAAGTGTTTCACAAATGATACAGTGCAATAAATGTAAAGGTTAACTGCAACTGCTTTCACTACTTACGAATTTTAGTATTGATATCATGTAGATTAAAGAAAAAAAATGAAGCCCTTATATTAAACACTATGTAGGACACAGAGCCTTTTAATGCCCTGTAACACTCGCTTCCAGTAAGAGGAAGAAGGTAAGCCTTTCTGAAGTGAAACATGCTTCCAAACCCTTTTATTTGAACTTAATTTTACTATGTGGCTAGCGTGGACAGAGTTCTTCTGTGGGTAGCACATGACTCACTCCTCAAGCTTTTCCAACAACAGTGAAAAGTTACAGCTATTTGATTTCCCCAGTAAAGAGTTATCAGCAGTAATAATTCCTGAGAATGTTAGGTTAGGCGTGGCCGTGCCTGTTCTCAGGAAGGCCCAGGCTTGGGTACAGTAAATACTTCATGATAACTCACTGGCTAAACAAGACACATACAGAGACCTGGGCCTCCGAGCCCTGACTGAGGTCGCCTTGCTGAGTCAGCCCACCAGCCTCTGGCTTGGTCATCCCACCATGGGCGCTACACACCTGCACCGATACAGCTGCTGGACAGAGGGTCCTGCAGGTCCCTAAACTCAACATGTCCCGAAGCAAACAAAGCATCGCTTCCTCGACCTGCTGCTCCTTCTTGATTCCCTGTCTGGCTAGCAACAGCCCCATCTCCCTAGTCCCAGAGTCTCATGATTTTAGTGTTACAATAGACACCACCCTCTCACTTCCTAAGGCCAATCAGGACTGGACTATGGCCAGCCAGGCGAATCACCTTGCCAACATTTGCTGTTTGTCACTCCCTCTTGTAACTGCACTGCTGTCCCATTTCAGGCCCTCAGCATTCTCATGTGGACCATGGCAATTTTGTTTGCTTTTGCTAATCTTACTTGGATCTAGTTGTCCTGCCCACCTTTAGTGTGTCCTTCCATACAGTCCTCTCCCTACTCATTGGCATTCTGAGTTTCGAAACGTACAGGTCTGGGCACCCTGCACCCTGCTCACAAGCCTGCCATAGCTCCCTACTTACTGCCTGTAGAATTACGTTTAAATTCCTTGGCCTGGCATTGTAAACCATCCACAGTCTGGTCCTTTTTGATCATCCCTTGTACCTTGTTCCTTAGCTACACTCAACTACTTGCTGTTTCCTACACTTACTTTTCCATTTTCTGCACATATCAAATCTCTTCCCATCCTCCCACGAGACCCCAAACTGGTGCCTCTACCAGGAGGAGTCCCTTAGCTGCAGGTAAATGTCTTTTTAACCTACATGCCCACAGGATATTCTGCATCTTATGTTAGCCCTTATTATATACACTGTGCCGTGAAATATAAGTATCACAGGTAGGGGGCAGCACAAATGATACTTTCTCAGAAAGGTCACCTCTGAGTTCTCTCCTTTTAAAGTATATTTCTCCTATCACTCTCTTTCATAGAATCTTATTCTTTTCCTATAGAATATTTAACAACATTTATAATTTTGTATTTGTATGTATGCTTATTGCTTAATATTTGCCTTACCTACTGCATTGCAAACTCCCTTGTTTGCATAGGCATGAAGTATGCCAGTATGTTTATGTCTATCACCAGGGCTTAGCAAAAGTGTCTGGCTCATAGTATATGTTAAATAAATAATAAATAAGTAAATAAACAAATAAATGTCTTCAAGCCTACCTAGATTGTCAACTTCTTGAGGTTGTCTTTGCATTTCACCATCCCATCTAGCCCAGTCCTCCTTCTGGTAGGTGCTCAACCAACAATAACTGAATTGGATTTTAATTTTAGGTCTTCATTTCTTTCTGTTGAGTGAGGAAATTACTATGGCTGACTTGTTGGCCTTTGGATTTGTTCATGAAAGAAAAGGGATGGAAAAGTATGCAATTAGATAGTCTTTGCTCTCATTCTAGTAGATTTCCACATGGGAGACCCCCAACATGCTTCCCAATAAAAAGCCTTTTCATGGTAAAGCAGATCAACACAGTGGCCATTAGCAGCAGAAATAATTACCAAATTTCTGACATGAGTCTGTTTATCCTGCTACTGTCAAGGGTAATCATGTTAGTTTACGAAAACCCTTTTGCCTTGATTCTAAGCGTTCACACGTGAAAATGTTGTCAGGCGTGGATTCTGGCTGTGAAATTAATATGTGTAGAAATTTATGTATGTGTTCACGTTGTGGATGACCCATAACTTTAATGAGGGCAGGACACGATTTATTTGTGAATTAATTGATCAGACTGGTCAACCATTCATCTATTTTTTTATTGTTTTGTTCTTTTATTTTTAATTACTCATTTGTTTGCTCACTTGACAAGTCCCAGAGGGGTAATTTTGGGCTTAGTCGAGTCAGGGCTATAAGCAAAAACACAACATGTACCAGCACCAGCCCTCAGTGAGAGCTCGGTGAGAGCTCAGGGTGCATAAAGTGATCACAAAAGGCTTCATGGAGAAGTCAATATGAAGAAAAAGGATTCTTCCCTTTGATCAATAAAGGGAAAATGGGATCTCCATTCACTAATTTTACATTGCTCTTCCTTGTTGGGTTCATTTGGTCATTGACCATATTGTGTGTGTACGTGTGTGTGTGTGTATAAGCTGTGTATGTGAATATGTATACATTTTGTATGTGTGTGTATGTATACAGTGAACTAGTCATGCCTAAATTCTGGCTGTGGAAGAGATGAAGGAAATTAACATTTCTAGTTTTCAAAATCCATTATTTAGCAAGTGATTATTTTTTCTGTGTAAACTGTAGAACTCGTCATTCACATACTCTACTGAGAGGAAAGCCAGGATGCAGTCAGATGAGAGCACTGCTGGATGGCTGGGGTAGGTGGTCCAGCATGGGTCACTCAATCTTCTCCCTCTAAAGAGTGTCTAGGGCATTGAGTTATATTATATAAACTCTACTGGCTGAAATTATTGCCTTTGTCGTCTCCCTTTCATCTTTTTCTTTTAACTTTCAAAGTTTTATTTACTAGACCCATGTAATATATATATCAAGAAGCAATCAAAATATAACTAGCAGTGGGCATAATTCTCCATGCATACGATCCCAGCAGAGGAACAAGAATCTACCAATACCCATGTGGGGAAAGAGTTCGCACCTCCTAATGTCTCTAAACTTGCAAGCAGGGTCCTCCCAAGGGTCTCCTGGAAACTTTGGCCCAGATCACAAAGGTAGTAACCAGATCCCTAACGTGATCCCAGGCATGTCTGAAATATTTCGGGCCCATCAGATAGTGCATAAGATGAAGCAGTAAACACCCATGTGCCCATCATCAGCATAAGAATAAAACGTTATAACTATTATGGAAGTCCTCTGTTACCCCCTCCTTAATTGCATTTCACCCCCTCCCTGCCCCACCCCTTTTGGCTTTGTGGTGATCACTTTCAGCCTGCCATCATTTTCTAAAGGCCATAGGGTGTAATTTGGTTTGTATGAACTTTAGATTCAGTTACTCAGCAAAAAGAGTTTCCAGTTCTTTTGCATTTTCTGCCTTGGATTATCACCATTTTTTATTAGTTGATCTGACCCTTGGAAGATAATTTAAACTTGGCTGAAGTGTTTAAGTAGGTGGTTTCAGTTAGAGTATGTTGTCCCACAGAGACCACGGTCGAGCTCCCCATTAATTCAGTTCACGTATTGTGAATAGCAATATGTGTGGGAGGCACCAGGATGATGTAAAAATGGAAAACTGGGTTATTAATCCTGGAGGGAGGTTAATGAAGAGAAATTTGGGAAGCATAATGGCCATCCAGCTATTTTAGGGGCTCTCATCCTCCTTCATACTCCTGACTCCTGATTGGTCATCAAGCGTTTTCAATTCCTCTTCTTAAATATCTCTCAAGAGGGAGACGCAGGTCTCCCTCTTCATCGCATACACAGGGCCTTTGTGTATTCAGGCCCTTATCACTCTGGCCTGCTCTGTTGTAATAAGTTCTTAACTCACTTCATGCTGCTGCTCACTCCCCTCTAATTCTATTCCTTTTACTGAATACAGAGAAATCTTTCTAAAACAAAAATCAGAGTAGGTTACCTCATTTTTCTTTACACCTTTCAATGGCTCCCCATGGCCTTCAGGATAATACCTGGTATTCATAGTCGGGGTCCCTGCCCACCTCTGTGCGTCCTCCCTCTGTCTTCTCCACTTCCCACTCTTGCTTCAACCAGGTTGAGCTCTATTTGGTTTTTTCCTCTTGTGTAGATGTGCCTGTGCCCGCTGTGAACTCCTGCTTGTCCTTCAAGGTTTAGATCTAGTGTCACTTCTTCTGCGAAACTTTCCTTGATTTCCCCTTTCTGAGTTCTCATGACACCCACAGACTCTTCCATCTTTGCACTTAATACATTTTCTTATAGGGTTTTATTTGTCTGTCTCCCTCTCTGGACTGCAGGCTCCTTAGAAGGTAGGATTGTTGTTTATTTCTCAACCATAGCACCCCTCACCCTGCCTAGTCTGATCCACGTTTGTGAAATGGATGAATGCATGCATGCCTGAAGCTAGAGGAGGATAACTGAGTCATTCCCCCACTTGAATGTAAACTCCAAGAAGGGTGGGTTTCTGACTGTTTTGTTCTTTGCTGTAGCCTCTGCACCAAGCACCATGCATGGCACATAACCGGCATTCAACGAACAATTGATGAGAGAATGAACTAAGACTTCTTCTGTGTGACTCCATAGGGTAGATGTCTGACAGTGGGTAGAAATTCCAGGGATATTATCTGGGGGATCTGTTCTAACCCTGCAATTTACCAGCAGGAGGCTCAGTCTTGTGCAGCCCTTGAGCCAATGTAAATCAGGTCTAGCAGCATGATTTTCACTCCCTTCCCACTGGATAGTTTTCAAAACACAGTCTGTGGACCACATGGGAAGCACCTGCACCAGAGTCAGCTGAGGTGCTTATTAATATTGCAGGTCTCTGGGTCCTGCAGTAGACTAGCTGAATCAGAATTTCTGGGGTGGCTCCAGCAATCCGTTTTCCACTTGTTTCCTGTGGACACTGGGAAAGTTCAACAATGGCATTGACTACACTGGAAGGGTAATAAATACCCCATCAGTGCAGGAGATCTAAAAGAGGTTGAGCAAACTAGTTTGGGTAACACTAGGCTGACTCTCCCACTCACCCCCTAACTAGTACATGAACAGCACAGTGTAGGCACTCAGTAAAATTTGCTGAAAAGAATGAATGGGTTCAAAACTTGTTCATACAAAATTAGATAAACACATGTTAAGTGATGTTAGGTGTTTGTTCTTTATCTGTATACTTAGGAAAGACTGAACAATTTATATGAGCCAACAATCAGACCTGGTTTGTTTTTGGACTTGAATTTCCCTTTATATTCACAAATAACACTACAGGTAGGAAGTCATTAAATTTCTCCTATAACATTTTTATAAAAGTGAGTTTTTTGAGCATTACAAAATCCCAGTAAAGTTGAATCCCTTAAAGTTCACTTGAAGTTGACCTGGAAAAAAGAAAATGGGGCTTGAAATTGAGGAACCACAGTTGTAATGACCTTAATCGATTTACAAAACACTCACTCAGGAAGGAGGATGTGAAGATATATACACATGGCATGCACAACATAAACATTTTATTTCATTTGGCAGGAGATATCTTTAGGGAGGGTGATGGAAGGGCGTGTTTCCCTTTCTTTTTGGCGTGTTTCATCTTTAGTATTTACAAAGCATTGGCATCTTCAAGGATACCTAGACATTTTTCTGCCTGGGATCTTCCTTTCCAGTCATTAGAAATACCAGCAGCAGAAAAAATCAAGAAATCTTTGTTAGGCTGGGAATGCCTTTTCAAAATAAACTGGGAAACTTCCTGACTCTTACTTTTGGAATTTTCAGCAGGTGACCATGGATCCCTCCAAGGATGTACTTTTTGATCCAGTGAGCACGGAATCATTTTTACCCTTCTGGCTTTAACACACTTCAATATCTGTGTTTTCTATTTATTTGGATATTTGAAGGAGATGATTAAAATACTGTCACCTTGCTAAGTATCATTTGCTCTTCAAGGATATAGCCTGCTATTGCTGAATATTACCTCCTTGTACCTCATCTCTTTCACTTAATGGGGGGGGCACACTCTAGAAGGGGTTGAATGGCTCCCCCCCAAATATATATCTACTCAGAACCTTTTTAAAAATTAATTAATTAATTAATTTTTGGCTGTGTCGGGTCTTCGTTGCTGCACGCGCGCTTTCTCTAGTTGTGGTGAGCGGGGGCTGCTCTTTGTTGCGGTGCGCGGGCTTCTCATTGAGGTGACTTCCCTTGTTGCGGAGCATGGGCTCTAGGTACGCGGGTTTCAGTAGTTGTGGCACACGGGCTCAGTAGTTGTGGCTCGCGGGCTCTAGAGTGCAGGCTCAGTAGTTGTGGCGCACGGGCTTTGTTGCTCCGCGGCATGTGGGATCTTCCCAGGCCAGGGCTCGAACCCGTGTCCCCTGCACTGGCAGGCAGATTCTTAACCACTGCCCACCAGGGAAGTCCCTACTCGGAACCTTTATAGGTGATCTTATTTGGAAAAAAGGGTCTTTGCAGTTGTAATTAAGGATCTCAATATTAGATAATCCTGGATTATCTGGGTAGGCCTAAGTCCAGTGACAAGTGTCTCTAGAAGAAAAGGAGAAGATAGACACAGGAGGAGATGATGTGAAGATGGAAGCAGAGATTGGAGTGATGTATCCACTAGCCAAGGAGAATCAAGCATTGCTGGCAGCCACTGGAAGCTAGGAGAGAGGGACTGTTTGTCCCTCAGAGCCTCCAGACGTGCTAACACCTTGATTTCAGACTCTGGCCTCCAAAACTATGAAAGAATACATTTCTGTTGTTTTAAGCCACCCAGTTTATGGTAATTTATTAGGGTTGCCCTAGGAAACTACTACTCTATGCTTTGGACCCAATCTCTCCACTTTTCTGCCACCCCACTCTGCTATAAGGCTAGACTTATCCTGAAGTTTGAGGCCTCCTGCTTTGGTGAGGGATCTTACTCCACAGTCTGTGCTGGGCAACCAGACTTTGAGAACAACCATGGTCATCTTGGGGCAGAAAATATTGAAAAATAGCTAACATTCCTTAGTCACTTATTATTTGTCAGGTGTTGTTCTGAGAGTTTAACCCACATTGTCTTATTCAGTCTTCACAGTAGATCTCTGCAGTTGGTTCCATTATTTCCTTCCATTTTCTAAGTGAGGAAACAGAGGCTCAGAGGATTTACCTATTACATGTTTAGGCAATTATAGAGTTGAGAGCAGAGCTGAGCTCTGAACCTCGGTCAACCTCACCCCGAAGTCTTTTCTCCAAATCATTTGGAATTTCAGGGAAAGCAGAGAGCCCCTGGAGGGCCAGGGCCTGAGCAGAGCTTTGACATTCATAAGGGCATCCCTGGAGATCTGTGTGACTTCTTAGGTTCTAGAAATCTCTGTGCTTGAGAAGGGGATGGCGGACTAACTCAGAAAAGGACTCCCAGGATGAGTGACTCAAATCTGATTTTTATTTAAATCCCCAAACGTTATGAAGAAATCATTATTAGCACTATTATAAGTTACTTCAAGTCATGGGATAGTGAGGTTGAGGGTTGCTTTGCTGGCGAGATGGTCCAGCCTTTTACGTTTAATGCTTCACATGATATTGTGTGGCTGCAATATCACTCCCTCTCTTCCCTCCACATCCCTTTAACAATTTCTTCCAAAATCTACTGAACTCATATATGCTTTGCCTGAACTTTTAAATAAGTAGAAATGGCCTCTTCCTTGACCAGGTGGACAGCAGCCCAGGTAGAGATGGCACTTACCAAAGGAGCCAGGAGACCTGGGTGACAGTGAAGACAACACAAGCCCCTCCAAGAACCCTCAGAAACCTTCAGACCTCAGCAGAGTACGTAGTGGGGAGTCACACTGATTATATGAAGATGGGGAACCCCTATGGATACTTTGTTTACCTCTGTTGCCTTACTGTCCTTTGCACATGATAAATGCCTAGTGGGAATTTGTTGAATAACTGAGAACAATAAAAAGAATATCTATGTGTCTCAGACTCTAATCACGTAGGAATTCACAGAAGGGGGAGGCCCATGAGTTAAGGGAAAGTGGAGAAGGCCTGGTTCAGAAAGTGTCACTTCTGACACCTTGGAGAGCTGACCCAACAGTGGTTTCGGCTGTTGTCACTGGGTTGACAGGAGCAGTGGACAGTATGGGTGCAGCCAGCCAGCCAGCCAGCTCTACACCTCGTTAGAATCAATATTTGCTACTTTGGGGACCTCTAGAGGATACTTGGATGTTATCGGTGGGTGGTCAGAAAAGGATCATGATGTTGTCATCCCAGAGGAAACAGGATCAATGAGTTCATTTTGGAGGGGAGCAGGTGATTCCCAGATCCAGGTGCAGGTGGTCTGGGCCTGAACAAAGAGGAGGGGGCTTGCTGAGAGCCTGTGTATTCAGAGAGGATGGGATTCAGCCACAGAATCGTCAACTTGCCCGTTGCCTAGGAAAGGGCACCTTGGACGCCTCTCAGTTGGAAGATATTATCTCCAGATGGAGTCCTATGCCTGCTGGCAAAGTCAACAGTATTATTTGGTAATATTTTGATGTGCTATTTATGTGGAAAAGGGGTTTATTGACATATCTTTCACATCATGCACAAATAGCTCTAACTTTTTCTTTTGAAAGGGACGATAGTGATGAAGATGGCAAATCTTGGAAAGGAACTGAGGGGCAAAGAATGGGCTGGGCATGGCTTTGTGCCCAACACCATGTGTCCTGGCCTGAGCATCCAGGCCAAAGCTTGATTTGCATTCACGCTGCGTCCCTGGTTGGTGAAGCTGGACTTGCTTATCGTCCTGATGAGACTGGCAAAAGCTCCAGACAAGGGGTGACAATGAACGGGAAAACACTGCAGAGGGCAGGGATGGGAGGGGAAGGCTCGGGGGAATTACCCAGGGGTTTCATGTCATGCACTTGCCTGTTCATCATCTCCATTTGGGCAACAACAACTTAAGAGAAGCAAGCAAAGAGGTTCACATTATTTTAGTGACCCCTGAAAAAACTCCCACATCTCTGCTGGGAAATGTGTGCTTCCCCTCCATGCAGCATTTGTTTTAAGTATTTAGCTTCCCCACACAGTGGCAAGCTCATTTACCCATTTCCTCTCTCTTTCTCTTTCTCTCCTCTCTCTCTCTCTCTCTCCCTTTCTCTGTCTCTCTCCCTAATGAAATCACTTTAGTCAGCACAAATTTGAAGGCAGAACCAAACCCAGTAATAGCGTATCTCAGGCTGCTATCAATTTTCCGCCAGAAGAACATTTCGGGACACAAAGTCCTTTGTCTATTTCCAGAAGCTCGATTCAATGACATTACATGAATGACTACAACCCTATAGCATGTTCTGCACCGTTTCAAATTGTAACCTAAAAAAATGGAATAACTTGGATTGCGGCCAGAGTGTAATGATTTCAGTTCTTAAGAAAATCCAGCAACCATTACACCACATTCAATATTTTCTTGCTGTGGAAATTTAAGAATTGACTCTAATCAAATAGCAAGCCCACCACCCCCATCCTCCATTTTCTTATGGTTCCTGTTACTAACAGGCCTCCCACGTCTGTTTTGGCTTAAAAAAATAAATAAGTTTACAATATGTTTTTAAAAATTGGGCTGAATCAGACAATTGTATATTTTAGAAAATGAAGGCAAAATGTAAAACAGGCTAATCATGATTCCAAATTCAATCTTCAGGGCCCTAATTGATCCCATCCCAAAGGTAACATTCTATCTTAATTGACATGCCGAGATGGTTACAATTATGTAAAATAAAACTGGGCCTGTTGGAAACTCCATGTTTTCTCGTTGAACAGGAGATGGCCAGCTTTTATAATAGTTGATTGCAAAAGGATGCGACCACTTTGCTCATATTTCCTATTTTGGTTTGGCCCTTGTACATGTGCAATGAGGTCCCCCACCCTTCCAATGAATTATGGACATCAAGAGGGATTTGATGTCATTATATTTTCCTTGGGGCTGAAGGAGGCCTGATAGAAAGGGTCAACGTTTTCAATGTCCATTTTGGAAGTCAGTTAAAAAGAGAAAGTGGAAGAGAGAGAGGGGATGAAATCGAACATTTTCCCATTTGTTGGCAGAGGGATATGTCTGCGTGATGGTGACCACACGCGCGAGCTCGTGCTCAGCCTTGATAGGAAACAGATGGCAGCAAGCGGGCACTGAGCACGCGGAGATTAGAACGCTGGGCCAGCGGGATGGACCGACAGCCCTTCTGGGATGCGGTGGAGTCTGAACGACGATGCCCGTAAGGAGCCCTCACCCCTTCTCAGAACTCTGCAGTCCTTCTGTCTCTCTGCCGAGGGCACCCCGACCGGGAGGCCAGGACTCCCTGGGGGCCATGCTGGAGGCTGAGGAAGGCAGGAGACCTGTTTATGCAATCAGGAAAGGCAGAGGCTGCCTTCGATGGGGTGGAACACCTGTGCCTCTTGGCATCTTGCCTCCCTGGATGGGTGAACCAAGGGAGCCCGGGGCGTGGTGGTTAGTGTTAATCACCCTCCACCTGCCCAGCAGTGCCAGCCACAGGGGCATCTTCCTCTCACACACGGCGGCGGTGCTCACTCTCTGCCTCCCGACAAGACAATGTCATTCTGTCAACATCCGCCCTGGTCCTGATCTAGTTTAGAGCGTCAGGTCTCTCCTGCACGGTTGCAGTGGATTCTCTAACTGGACCCTCTGCCTCCAATCTTGCCGCCTCTAATTCACAAACCTGCCTATGTGGCAGCTCTAAACCCTGCCAGGGCTCCCCAAGAACCTCAGAATGGAACACAACTGCTGATACTTATTTGTGTAATTATTTGTTTCATGCCTCTTTGGCTGCCAGTTTACTCCTGGATCCTTGGCATCTAGCACAGTGCCAGGCTGTGTGTGTGGAACCTTGGGGTATTTTTGTTGCTTGAATAAAAATCCTCTTCCTTGAGCACTGAGGCCAACTCCCCAACCTAGAGAGCGTTATATACAAGTGTGCTCATATAGTCTTCTCAGCAAAATATCAGTGCTTTAGTCCACATTTATCACCTAATCTAGACCCATAGAGACAAAGAACACAGTGAAAGAAGTACTCTTCAGGCTGACAGTATAGTCTGGACACACTTAGCTCCTCTGGAAGGGCCTTGGACAGGAGCGGTCCGATAAGCAGAGAATATTATATTTTGCTGTGACTTTTTGAAGACCCTCAAGACCTCAGGGCTGCATGGGTCTTAAATCACCTTGCTCAACAGACTAATTTTGCAGAAGAGGAAAAGGAACCCTGAAGAGGTTACGTGACTTCCTAGGCGATCAGTTGTCAGTTACAGGCAGGGCTGTGATGAGCACCAGGGCTCCTAGCCTGAGGCTCTTGTACATGTTGGGCTGGAGTCCCAGGTTATTTGGGAAATCAGCAAAATCCCTCCATGGCACCTCCTTTAATTCCATTTCACGTTTACACCCCTCCCCCCATCCATTTCCCATTTATATGTTATTTGTGCTCAAGCCCCCACGGAGAGCCCTGTTCCTGAGAAGCAGCCTGGGACAAAGGAAGGAGGGTCAAGCCTGGAGCCAGAACGACCTGGGCTTGAGTCCAGGCTCTGTTATTTCCTTGCTTTGTGAACTTGAGCAATTTACTTAGTTCTCTGGGCCTCAGTTTCCTCATGATAGCAACCTCACAGAGTTGTTATGAAGATTGAATGAGAAAACATATGAAAAGCCCCTGCCATGTTATAGGAGCTTAATAGATATTTAATACATTTTCCTTCCTACTCTTCTTGTACCCTACTGAAACTCACCCGTCCCGAGCTTCTGTTCCATACTCCCCTCCAGGTTATTCATACCATTGCTTGTCTGTCCTTCCTTCCTCCCTCTTTGTATCTATCCCAAGGTGACATGTGCATTTTTAAAAAGATTTATTGGAGTACAGTTGATTTACAATGTTGTGTTAGTTTCAGGTGTATAGCAAAGTGATTCAGTTATACATATACATATATTCATTCTTTTTCAGATTTTTTTCCCATATAGGTTATTACAGAATATTGAGTAGAGTTCCCTGTGCTATGTATGTCCTTGTTGGTTATCTATTTTATATATAATAGTATGTGTATGTTAATCCCAAGCTCCTAATTTATCCCTCCTGCCCGCATTTCCCCTTTGGTAACCATAAGTTTGTTTTCGAAATCTGTGGTTCTTTTTGTTAATAAGTACATTTATATCGTTTTTAAAAATTAGATTCCATGACATGTGCATTTAGATAGACTAAATCTGGAATAATTTATAATAATTTTGACTATTATGTATTATATAGTGTAAAGTATATTTTATAGTTTATTATACATTATGTTTCTATTATATAAAAAATAAAAATACTTTTTGTCATAGATAAATAAAATACTGGGGTCAGTAGATGAAATAGAAAGGATGCGGCCTTTGGAATCAGAGATGGTTTTGAATCTCCATGTCCCGTACTACCAATAACATGTCCTTGGGAAAGCGACTGTAACCTGTGGAAGGCTTAGTTGTCTCTCCTGTAAAATGGAGTTGGTAATTTCCACCTCTCAGGCCTGACGTGTGGATGGAATGGAATGATGGCCCCCTGCCTGGTACAGGGGAGGTGCTCAGGAAAATGCTAGTCTCTTCCTAGCATCTGGTACAGACTGGAGCCATCAGATATAATTTCAACAATTATCTGTTGAATTACATTGCATTTCTAAACCCTAAAGGATTGATTTTAAGGTGGGGTGTCCTGGAGGGGAAGAGAGGATTTTGCCAACAAACATGACCTGAATTCCATTATGTGCTAAGAAGTGGGGGTTCTAGATGTGTTCAGTGGATCCCTGTGATCCTTTAGGGGGTTCACAACCCAGGTATCAGCAGAACATACACATTTCATAGTAAAAAACAAAACAACCTGACCTAGGCTGAAAGCCACAAGGGTGCTTCCAACCGAAAGTTTCTTGAGATGGAGAAGAAGGAATTTTTCTTGTGAATGGGGCTGGAGGACTATTATTTCCAGGAGGCACTAGGGTATGAGGTGGACCTTGAAGGAAAGGTAACCAGTCAGAATTCAGAGAAGAACAACTTTGGCGGGAAGGCAGAAAGGATGGGCTCACTCATGGATCCTGAAACAGGTCTTACAGTTTATCTGGAGACAGAGTAGTTAGTTGGGTCTGAAGTTGGTGGAATACAGCTGACTGGAAATGCCCATAAGTGACATTCACTGGTTCAGTTACTCCTAATCCTAAATGTCTTAGATGTCACTTTCCTAATTCTACCATGTTGGTCATAGGACTACAGGAAGAGGGGGTTGCTGAGTGACATCAAAATAGAAAAGCCATATGTGGGTAGACACACCAGTCCCAACACTTGCTTCATTCTCAATCATTCCTTCATTCATAGTTTAAGCTTATTATATGCTAGGCATTGTCTTTGGCCACACCTGAGGTAATATTATCTGTGTTCTCTCTCCCTCCACTCATTAAGACCATGTTGCTCTAGAATTGTCAAGAGTAGCATCTTGACAATGGTGGCTCCATACATTGGTTTCAGAGACGCAGATTTCCCCTCTGACTTCCAACCCATGCATTTGTATTCAGCATTATGCACACCACAGTGATATGCATGATATGGTCATTCTTTCAAGTTCACGGTCTAGTGTGTAAGTCAGTGAGTACAGAGAAAATCCCAGTAGGGGTTGATCAAAGCTACGATAGACATAAACATGAGGTGATGCGAGGGAACAGAAAAGGGGGATTGGAACCTGATTATGGTGTCAGGAAGACTTCTTGGAGGAAGTGACACATGAGATGAGGCCTGGAGGATAAGTGTGAGAGAGTAGTTCCGGTGAACTGAAAACCCACCGTGAACTGAGCACCGTGGTAGGCTTTACGGTTACAGCAGTGGCGAGCAGAACAAAGTTCTTTCTCTCAAGGAGCTTTCGTTCTAGTAGGGAGATAGTGACAGGCAGAGGGAACAGCATGTACAAAGAACCAAAGGTGTGTTTACAAAACAACATATAACTCAGTATGGCTAGAACCTGAGTCAAAGGTGGGGGATTAAGAGGAGGGTGGCTTGGGAAAGATAGGACTGAGAGGTAAACATTGTGTGTGTGTGTGTGTGTGTGTCTGTGGTCTTGAATGACCTTGTGTGTCAGGCTAAGGAGGGTAAACTTTGCCCTGAGGACAGCAGGGAGCCATTGAAGAGTTTTCAGCAAGAGTGACATGATCACATTTTCCTTTTAGAACAATAACTCTGGCCACAGAAGTGAAAAAATCGCTCTGGCTACAGGAACAAAAATGAATTGGTGTGACTTTGGAAAAATGATTTAACCTCTCTGAGCCTCAGCTTCTTCATCTGTAAAATGGGAGTACTGTCCACCTAATAGGATTACTGTGACATTAAATAAAGCAAAATAGATCAAATGGCTCTGGTGTTACCAGGTCCTGTGTACTCCTCACATTTCAAGATGAGAAGTTTTTAAGAAGCCCAAGAGCCCATTGGATCTCAGGGAGCAGCTCTGGGAGAAGAACTGGGGTGGCACTGACCTGGGCCAGGTAGCAGACTGAGGTCAGGGACAAAGACATTCAGCCCTTGATTCAGAATAGAGGTAATAATGGTTGCTGTGCATCTAAGGATTATTGCTGGAGGAGAAGTGTGGTGTGCGGTGGAGCGGGAGAAAAATCGCTACTTTGAGACAAAGAATAGAATCCCTGTCAAGAGAGAGAGAAGCCTTTGTCCCAGACACACTTTCATGGGTGTGTTTGATCACAGAGCCTCTGAGGTGTAGCTGGGAGGAGTTGTGGGGAAGAGATGAAGAGAGAGCTAAATGGACGTGAAATAAATGGGTATGTGCTAGGTTGGGAGTAGACAGAGAAGAAAAATATAAGAGGAATCAAAAGACAGAGGAGGAGATAACCATGGCAGGAGGCCAGGGATTCTGAGGAGAAGTGAGAAATTCCCAGTTGTGGGTATGGCCGAGAGATTTTAAGAACAGGAACATCTAATTGCTTAACAGTGATTCTTACCCTATCTGTGTGTTGTTCTGTTTCATGACCACCCATCACTGTTCTTCTATATTTTCAGTAAACTGTTCAGGAGTGGTGTTTGGGGTAAACCACGGAAAGAGGTGAAACTGTATATTTGAGTCAGCATGGAACAGAGAGAAGAGTACAGGCACTGGAGGAGGAGCAAGAATGCTTTCTAGATTTAGTAGGAGCAGAAAATCTGAGTAGCAACAGATCAAGAACATTTAAACCCTGGAATCCACAGCAATCTTGGGGAGAGTATTAGATTTGATGTAGAATGGAGTGGAGGTAGTGTCTCAGCAATGTTATTAGAATCTCAAAGGACAGACTGATTCCAGCTCACATTTGAGTTGCATATGGAATTTGTTCTGACAAATCCGAGAAGCACAACTACTTTGGGAAAGTATGGGTGGCCTTTTGGGGAAAACACAAAGCAAGTGCCTGAACTAGAACCTTACCCACTTTATCCACATTTCAAAAATGTTACCCACCTATCCACTTACCCATCCATCCACTCACCTACCCACTCATCCCTCCCTCCCTCCCTCCCTCCCTCCATCCATCCACCCACCCATCCACTCATCCATCTATCCTTCCATCCATCTATCCATCCATCCATCTATCTATTCTTCCATCCATCCTCCACCCATCCAATCTTCCATTATTTCTATCTCTTTCATTGCTCTCTGGAGCTCAGATTGATAAAGTAAAAAAAAAAAAAAAAAAAAGAAAACCAGGAAATCCTCTCCCCTCCTTTAGAATTTCCACTGAATAATGTATAACTTTAGACCTTTCCAGCCTCTTTTCTTACTTTATGGACAGTTCCCCAACAGTTACCTGCACTGTCAACAGGATCATCCTGAACCAGTGTGGTCTGCCTTTCCTTTCACAGTTTGCAATCCAGATATGGATTTGGGACTTTAGGATTTAATTAGAATCTATTTCCCCCATTTTTAGAAGCTCATTTCAAATCCTCTTAGCTTGATCTGAATCTCTTGAATTTTTCCGTTAAGTATTCTGATTGTTACAGATACTTGGTTCAGCCATTAAAAGAAAATGAACAGTTTTTTTAAATTTTGAAAGAATCCCACTGATATTTATTATCCATCTTAATTTCATCCAAAAACTATTTGGATAGATGGTTTTTACTGTGTTGGTCAGTCACTGAGGCTCCCAACCTGGCTTTGAGCTTGTGGTGGTGAACAGATCTTTGGATTACAACTCCATGCATCTGATTCGGGGATGTAAACTCTAGGGCACAAATGATTTTAAAAGTAGGTTGAAGCCACATTTCTGGCCTGGGGTTCTGAATGTATTGGGTTGGCCAAAAAGTTCGTTTGGGTTTTTTCTGTAAGATGGCACAAAAACCCGAACGAACTTTTTGGCCAACCCAGTAGAAATCCACCGTGTGGGGGGAGTCTGAGGTTGAATCATAAAGACAGAGGCAAACCTTAGCAAGGTCATGTAGAGAGAAGCACCTGGAAGCCTTAATGATCAGCATGGCTGATCCTGTCCCTGGAGTCCTCTAATCCCCCAGGTGCAGCCACTTTTCTGCACCTGTGGGCTCAGCCTTGCCCCAGAATCTGGATTCAATCCTCTCCCTATTTAAGGGGAGTTTAAGGAATTCTGGGCCATTAGTTCAATCAATCCAATGACTAGTTCTCAATGACTCAGATTTGCCTCTGAGTTCCCCTGGTTTTTCTAGGGCTTACCTCAACCTGACCTCCTGCTGTTCTGTCTGAAGTTTAGTTTCCTGGGAACCTATTCTCCAATCCCTCCATACAGACCACCCACCTGTCTGGAAATTGCCAGTGCTGTTGAGAGACTTTACTAAAACCAGGATGTCACTTACAAAGCATCCAAATGCCAGCTGCTGTCTACATCTTCCCCTACTTCAAGCATCTTCTTCATTTGTCCCTTTAACTGGGATCTGCCTGATCTCTGGGTTCAGGTTCATTTTCATCTTTTTTAGTTTGGAAACGTCTGTGAATCAGTCACTCTACTAATCCTATGAATACAAAGATGAATAAGACACAGTCTCTGTCCTTTGGGAGTTCCCAGCTTGGCAGCAAAGACAGATGTGGAAACAAACAATCCTACTCAGTGGATGAAGAATATGCAAAATGCCAGAAGGAACAAGGAAGGGTGTCCCTCTCCTGGAGGGTTCAAGGTCAGCCCCACGGTGGAGAAAATTTGAGCCTTAAAGGATGGGTAGGAGTTGGCTGCACAGATAATTAAGATGAGCACCTCAGTGAAAGAGCAATCAAAAGCACATGTGCTTTTGGGAGCATTTCAAGCAATCTGGGAAGGCTGAAGGGCGGGGTGGTTGGGAGATGAGGCCATTGAACTGGGCAGGGGCCAGACTAGTGATGACCTTGTCTACAACAATGATAATGACTTTGGCAGTGGTAATAGTAGAGGAGGATTCTGTTAATAACACCAGATCCAATGTTTCTCCTTATAATATTCACATAATATCAATATGAATAACTTAGACAATAACAATAACTGCCATTTATGTCCCACAACCAGTTCCCTAGAATGTTCCTGAGTGTTTTTAACATGCATGGTCAGATGTGTGGGAATTGCTGGGGTACAGTGAGTTAAGCAGATTTCTCAGAGCCTTCTGTGTGTTAATATGCTTTGTGACCAGGATGTGGCCTGAAGCACTTCCCAAATTTGACTACCACTTTCCCCTCCTTCAGTATTGTGAGGGACTACAGTTTTGAGCAACACCCTTTGGGGACAGACATGAGATGTTTTTCACATCCTGCCCAGTCCAGAGCATTTATCAACAGCCATTCCCAGGACGTAAGAAGGCAGCAGCTGCGGGAGCCTTGTAAAAGTGCGGTGTCAGTCATCTTCCACCCTGCTTTCTTCCATCATTCACATCCTGCCCAAGATGTTACTGTTAATCTCTTTGACATTGCACAAGGATAAGGCTGTCAAGCAGTCACAATTTCTGAAAGTGCAACACCGGGGAAAGAGTCAGAGTGGGAAGGAGTGAACTATGGTGATGGAGAGACACTCATAGTGGGAAGAGTGGACTGGGGAAGACACTTGAGAAGGGGTAAAACACTTGCACTGACAATTGGATATGGAGCCCATTCCCCAATTATAGTCTTGGTTTAGGGACCCGGGTTTAGAACATCCGGGTAAAAATTACCAATAAGTCACTGTTTCCCAAGCCTTAGAAGGGCAAGACCCTACTATACTAATTTCGTAGCTCCAGAACAGCCCCCGTGTAAGGTAGGTGCTCAGTTCATGTGCCAAATTAAATTTCGGTTTTCTCTCTGGGACTCAGCTCTTTGTTAGTAGGCCTACTGGTTTCTGGTGACATTAAAGATAACTTTCCTTTGAAAACAGTGGTGACCTTTGGAAGGAGGGATTGGGACTAATTTATATTTTGTTATAATAAATGTGTTACATTTATAACCAGGAAACAACAATAATTTTTTGAAAGGTGCATCCTTAGTTCTCCCTTCAAGCAATTTTTAAAGGTAGAAAGAATGGGAGGTTGAAGGGGATATCTTTCATGATGATTCAAATTAATCATCCCCTATTTGGCAGGAAAGGATGGAGAGAAAGGTTGAAATCTTTGGACCTAATGTTTCCAAATGTTGAGACCAGCATAGTACCTGGCATGCAGTAAGTGTTCTGTCAATACCTGTTGAATGAATGAATATGAGGGAAGTTGGTGAAGCTTATTATCCTGTTAATTCTCCCTTCCTTCCTCCCTTCCTTCCTCTCTTTCTTTCTTCTTTCTTTCTTTCTTTTTCTTTCTTTCTTTCTTTCTTTCTTTCTTTCTTTCTTTCTCTCTTTCTTTCTTTCTTTCTTTCTTTCTTTCTTTCTTTCTTTCTTTCTTTCTTTCTCCCTCCCTCTCTCTCTCCCTCTCTCTCTCTTTTTTTCCTTCCTTCATTCATTCATTGCCTCTTCTAAAGATCTTCCCAGTTAGGGAATTCCTCCTGTGGCCTATGGATAAGGGATGGGTGAGTCAGGAGGGTCCAAGCAGGTTGAGTGACTGGCCCAGGTTACTCCATAGTTTGGGAGGCCAGTTAGCAGAGCCAGAGCTAAATTCAGAGACTGTGCTCAACCAGGCCTGCCTGGTCCTATAGGTTCAGCCAGTCAGGGCGATGCATTGCCATGGATTGTGCACGTGTTGCTTTCCATGAACGGTGTTGTTGTTTGGAGCATAAGGTTGCCTTGAACAGATCTCAACTACATGGAACAAAGGTAATTCTGAAAAAAAGAATTTCTCATACACTAGCACCCTTCCTGCCGGCCCTGTTGTGATTTTGCACCAAGAGTGCATTTTAATTGATGAAATGTGCTACACAGCCCAACCAAATTGAAAAGTAACAACCTTCACTTACCATTTGGAGATGTGATGAAAGTGCCAGAAGTTAAACTCTGAGGACTAAATGAAATAACAGAAGCTCCCTATCTTCTCTTGAAGAAACTCATTAGTTTTTGCTTTCTCACATTCTGCTTGCCATGGCCCACAGCCAAAAATGGCAACGGCAAAGATAATAAGGGAGAGTTAAAAGCATGTGCAGAGTGGCTGGGCTGTGTGGGACCCCAGACAGTTGGAGGAGTGGCTCAGGTAGGGAGAAGCTGGGAGGGAGGTGGGAGGGGAAAGGGGAGGGGAGAGGAGGGCGGATACAGACTGAGAGAGAGAGAAGAGAGAGATACCTACGCAGAGACACAGACAGAGAGATGGGGAGACAGAGGCAGGGCAACAGAGAAACAGAGAGAGACAGAGAGAGAGGACAGAAACACAAGAGTGTATGGGAGATTGTACACACATGCTCAGAGATAGAAAGATACACATTGAGATGGAGAAAGAGAGGGAGAGAGAGAGGAGGAGGGAGGGAGAGACAGAGAGAGAGAGAGATAAGGGAGATTGAATGTGCTCTGAGTAAACATCTACACCAGTTGGGGTGGGTCAAAGTCAAGACCATGCTGTGGGGAACAACAAGGGCATGGTCAACTCCATCAAGATGCTCCCTTCTCACACTCTGCCCACGGCAACATTTAGACACAAGGGGAATTAGACTTAATGTGAATTTCGAAGGCAGCCGAGAGAATGACAAGTAGGAGAGTGATCCCTCTTGTCCGAATGACGAGTTACAAAGAGTGGTCCTTCTGGTCCCAGCCTTCACTTACCAGCTAAACCAAGTGTCCCTGTGGCTCACCCCATCTTATCACCTAATCCCTGTATCCCCAGGCCTAACACCAGACCTGGATGGTGCAGGAGCTTGCTGAGTAAGTGCTGGTGCACATAAGGTATCGTGGCACCACCTTCTCCTTTCCAGCTTTTTCTTGACATCATACAGTCCACTCCTCTATTCAGCCAACTCCTGAGCCTCTACTGTGTGCCAGCCACTGGTGAACGGGCACAGTCTCTTTCCCCAAAGAACTTCCATTTTACTGGTGGAGACAGACCAGGACATCAGCACCTCCACCCCAAGCAGAGTGCAGGGGCCCAGCTGGACCAACTGGGGCCAAGCTTGAAGGAGCGTTACATGGACAAGTCTTTGACAAATGCCACAGTGCACAGGCAGACTGGGGTCTGAAAGGAAATGTCAGAGAGCAAAAAAAGAAAAGGAAAAGAAAAGGAGAAGAAGGTAGCATTTACTCTTGTGCCAGGCTCTGTCACATGTGTTATGTCATTGAATCTACACAGTAACCCTAGCAGGTGGCTATTTTTATCCTCACTTTTTTTTTGTAGATACGAAAATGGAAGTTCAGAAAAGTTACGGAACCATTCCAAGTTCCCTCAGCTATTCAGTGACAGAGTCACTAGCCCAGGTAAGTCTTTCTACTGCCTCCCGATTCCTCCTGAGGCCTCGTGAAATTCCTCATCCTCCCAGGAGACAAAGGGCCGCCTTTAACACTGAGGCAGGCCCAGAGCTGGCTGCCACCCGCCCCTCCATAAATGTAGTTTTCAACAATGAGGTTTTCTCTGCAAGTTAGTGATTTTATGGCTCTCAGCAAAAATCTGTGACACCAGATGTTAAATGCAGCAGGAGAAAGTTATTTTCATCATCGATGAAATCTTGCACAGTGCACCGAGTCTGGTCACATATCTGACTCCAGGCAACATGTGATCTGATTTCTGTTCACAGAAAGAGGCTCAGCAAGGGCCACAGAGACGTGAGCGGCTGTTTGGGCCTCTGGGTATTGGGAAAGGGGGCAGCTCAGTCTTCTCTTGTGACTTGACTGGTAAACAACACCTGGCTTGTCTGTGTGACCAGCCCCCTCGGTCAGAAACCCTGCCATGACTTGCCTGGGCCTTGACAATGGCACTCCTGGGACTTGTCCACACTGCAGCCATCATTCCCTCGAATCCCAGGGGGTTGCATCCTACTGACCCCTCCTCTATTTCACTTCTGTCTTCTCTGTTCACTCCCACCAACGCATTCAATCCTAACTAGGTTCCTGGGCCAGCCATCCCGATAGCAACGATTGGGCTGGACCCCATGAAACTGCCATTTTCTTGGTAGGTAAACAACAGCCAAATCTTGGCAATTGCATTATCATTCATGCCAATATATTGACAACTTCAGTATTGTATCCAGAGTGGTTTCTTCATTGTAAATTAGGGTGCTGTTGGTACCTAGATCATAGGGCTGTTGGAAGACTAAATTAGATAATGTTTATCAAGCACCAAGGATATTGCTTGGAATGTAGTCAGTGTCCAACAAATGGAAGCCAGTATTAGGATGTTATTATTGTTCCAGGCTCCTTACACTGTCTGACCCCAGAGAGGGTCTTGCCCCAAAGTCCTGCTCAATGCTTATTTGTTCCACTTCCCACAACTTCAGACTGCTGGATACCCCAGCCCAGATGCCAGATTCCCACCACCAGAGACTGTATCTCCGGCCCTGATCTGACTCTCCTGGACGTCTGCCATTTCCTGGGCTCAGGCAGTCCCTTCATGGTCTGATTGCCTCAAGGCCAGCTTCTGGGGCAGAGTCAGTTCCCTCATCCCCTGTGATCCCTGGGTCTTAGGTTTGCTTTTCATTGTATCTAGAAGAAATGAGACAGGGCTTCCCTGGTGGCGCAGTGGTTAACAATCCACCTGCCAATGCAGGGGACACGGGTTTGAGCCCTGGTCCGGGAAGATCCCACATGCCGCGGAGCAACTAAGCCCCTGCGCCACAACTACTGAGCCTGTGCTCTAGAGCCCGCGAACCACAACTACTGAAGCCCGCGTGCCTAGAGCCCCTGCTCCACAACAAGAGAAGCCACCGCAATGAGAAGCCCGTGCACCGCAACAAAGAGTAGCCCCCGCTCGCTGCAACTAGAGAAAGCAAGTGCGCAGCAACGAAGACCCAACGCAGCCAAAAATAAATAAATAAATAAATAAAATTAAAAAAAAAAAAAAAAGAAATGAGACAGCAGTGTGTTCTGGGAGACCCAGGCACTGCTCAGGCTGGGAAGTTCTATAAACTTAGAAACCTGATATTTGTTCTTAAACTCCGCATGAAGCAGGGTTCGGGGTGGATTCCTACTAGCCTGGCTTCCAAGAGACCAGTTCATGAGCTGAGCCAATTTATTCATTTTCAATGAGAAACAGAGCTACTGAAGGGGCAGGAATGTTGGGGTCAGCACATGGTCTCCCGGTAGGCAATGTACAGGGAAACTTTATGGGCTATTTGGTGAAGAGTGCATCTGAGAAAGGAGGCCAAGCATCTTGAGGTGCTGAGGAGTCCTCTGCCCGCAGCAGAGCACCTTCTCCAGCCCGGTGGCCGGCTGGAGTCAGTGGTTGATCCCCTGACTTTCTCTTGAGCAGAGCTGGGTCAAAATAGCCAGTTCTTCCCTCTAGGTTTTTTTTGGATTTTTTTTCCCCTATTCCACTATGACCTTTCCCTTTTGGTGAAGACCATCTTTCATCACACATGGCAATATTATTTGATGCTATTAACCAGCTATTAATTTCCTGAAATACAATTAATCTCAGTTTGCCTTCCTGAGATTATCCAAGTCATTTTCAGTTTAATTCAGTTCAATATGACAAATATTTATTGTACACCTACTATATGCTAGGCCTGCCTAAGATTTTCCAGCTCATATTAAATTCAGTCTCTTCAATTAAATTTAATTTGACAAGTATTTATTGA
Source organism: Balaenoptera musculus (assembly GCF_009873245.2). Classification (NCBI taxonomy): domain Eukaryota; kingdom Metazoa; phylum Chordata; class Mammalia; order Artiodactyla; family Balaenopteridae; genus Balaenoptera; species Balaenoptera musculus. The sequence continues at coordinate 51,945,585 of NC_045785.1, read as the reverse complement.
GTTAGGCCCTGTCCTAGACCCCAGGGCTACAATGGTAGACAGTATATACACCATCCTTACCCCGTAGTCTAGTTAGGGGAACTAGGCAGGTAAACAAGCAATTACAAAACAGTGTAGAAAGGTTAAGACAGTAAAGTACAAAGTGCATGGGAATCATAGGAAAGGCATCTAATCTATATTTAAGGTTTCTGGGAAGGCTTCCTGGAAGAAGTGACATCTGCTCTGGGGACTGAAAGATCAATAGGAGTAGGTGGAAAGTATGCACGTGTGCTTGTGCTTGTGTGTGCACACACGTGTGTTTGCATACGTGTGCAAGTGTTTGTGTATCTGTATGTATTAGTGAGCGTCTGTGTGTATGTGTTAGTGAACGTGTGTGTAGGCCTGTTGCAGGTGTATGTGTGCGTTTATGTGCACTGTGTGTATGGGTGTGTGTAGCACAGTGGAGATAGGAGGTGAGCGGGCAGGGAGGCAAGCCTGAAAGTTCTCGCAGCCTGTGTTAGGGATGTAGGACTTTGTCCTCACAGCAGCGGGAAGTGATTGAAAAGTCGTAAGCAGGTTGTGAAGTAATCGTATTTGTGGTTTAGGAAGATCACTCTGACTACAGTGAGGGCTTTGTGGGATTTCCAGTATCCTTTCCTAATTCTTTTATAGATACATGTCTCAATCTCTGCTTACATATGATTAAATTTTCCCATAAATTATGGATTTTCTAGTTTGTCTCATCCATTATTTCCAAGTTTCTAATGGATTGGGGTGAGGGTTGGAGAACACTCTTTGTCACCCCATGAATGGAACACACCCCTGTTGCTTCTCTCGTCTTGCCCGGCATTGCTAGAAATGACCCACGTTGCCTCATACCTGAGACTAGTGGTAAAATATGGAATGACGCTCACACAGAAAAAGAGGTACTTCCATTAGTGTTAAAACACTTTTTTTTGGAGGGAGCAAAATGGCCGTAAACATGACATTAAAGGTAAGAATTATGGACTGTGCCTTTGGTTGTTGAGGTTACTAACTGATCTCTGTGCTACGGAGGAGTCCAAAGTGTGAATACAGGCGACATCACTGATGACTTCATTAATGGGAAAGGCTCTGGGGAGGGACAGAGATAATCCTGTTAGGGAAATCAGCACGTTCTAATTGACTTAGAAGGAGTGGGAACAGAGCGCTCCATTTCTTCTCCCTCACTTACTATCAGCAGATTGAGAGCAAGCAGAGCCCCGCAGCTCTGCCTGGAACTAGGTATTCCCTTGCCAAGAGGCGTAAGAGGAACCTAACCTGACTTGCGCCACGACCTGCCTATTGGGGGATTTCACGGGGAGGTGGGGGAAAAGGAGCAACATGGAACTTCTTGATACTTACAGAGATAACTCTTCACAGTGGTCCTGGTTCTAACACATGCAGGGAGGCTTTGCCTAAATTTCCCATCTTTTGCCACTTATCCATTAAAAATCAAATGTTTGTGTGCTTGAGGTATGTGGACAACAAGGGATGCAGCCCCTGATGCGGCTAGCTCTTGACAATTTTAGAAAACTGATGAATTTGCCCTTGTGATTCATCAAGCTCCTTGGCTGTGTGGGCCTCCATCTGTGGGTTTCTCATTCCCTTGGCGGGATATTCTTCCTTTCCTCTCCTTTCCCTCCCTCCCTCCCTCCTTCCCTCCCTCCCTCCCTCCCTTCCTTCCTTCCTTCCTTCCTTCCTTCCTTCCTTCCTTCCTTCCTTCCTTCCTTCCTTCCTGTCTCTCTTTCTTTCTTTCTTGAAAGATTAGTAAATTGCAACTTAAACTCATTCCATAAACATTTCTAGAGCACCGACTATGAGCTATTACAATGGCAGCTACAAAAATGTGTAAGACACAGGCCATACTTTCAAAGGCAAGCAAGCCACTAATAGTTGTTCTATAAGGAGCCATGTTCTCAGGGTCATAAGACAGTGGGGGAAGGCCCTTAATGAGCAACTACTATTGGCCAGCTGCTTTACACACATTATTTCCTTTAATCCTTATGAAAACCATATGAGGTAGGAATTTTAATCCCTATTGTATTTACGAGGAAGTGAGATTCAGGGGAGGTAAATAACTTGTTCAATGTCACAGACATTGGCTATGACCACAAGTCCATTTGATTCCAAATGCATGTTAATTTGCCTAGTGTTTCAAAGTATAGAAAGAATACATTTAGCTTTTGTTGGGAGAATGGGGCTCTCAGTAAAAGATTCATAGAGAAGTAATATGGAAGATGGATATTAAAGAAACAGTAGGATACTATTTTAAATTTTTTAAATTAGAATTTTATACTGGGATAAGTATTTTAATCAGAGAGAGAAAGGAAACAGACAAGGAAACTTTTCACATGCATATTAAATGAGAGTAAGTATCAAAGGGAGACATTTACTCTGCAAATGGAGTTTCTGGGCAGCAGCAAGATGTATCAGTGGTGTGAACAGGCTTTGAAATCACCCAAACCTGGGTTTAAGACCCATCTCCATCACTCACTAGCTTATGAGTGTGATCTTTGGCAAAATAACTACTCTGAGGCTCAGTTTCTGCATCTGTAAAATGGGAATAGTAATATCTGTGAAGATTAAATGAGTTCGTGTTTATAACATGCCTGGCACATGGTGGGCCCTCAGTCCATGTTATTGATTCTTAAGATAAACAGCTACCTGTTGGGGGCAAGGTCAGCAGAGTCAGAAGTGAGGGAATTTCCCGACTCCTCTGGGAGTGGGTGAAGACTCTCAGAAGCAAACACTGTTGCCTCTAATGACACGCCACTTGGCCACGTCTTGGAACATAACTATTTCCACCTTTTATTGTCTTGTTAGTAAAAGCTTTTATAGGCGTCTGTTCCCTAAGGAGGCCATTTTGGAAATGTTTATTATCTCTGGTGCTAGCTCAGAGGCTGGCTCGCTCCTCTTTGCCTTTGCAGTATGATGTGGAAACAAGAGACCAAGTGGAGCCCCATGGTGGGAACATTAAAATGCTTTGGTCTGTGGAGGCCGGTTTGGTATGTGCAGCAGAAGGCCTGTGATGCTTGCGGTCCAAGAAGTCTGAAGAAATGGGTCTGTGAGACTCAGGAAGATGCAGTCTCATAAAAATCCTGCACTAGTGCCCCGGAGTACAAGGTCTTGGGCCAAAGGGTCAATGCAGCAAAAGATGTTTGCGGCAAGCCCTGGGCAAGCTGCAGAAGCGAATTGATCGTGAAGATCAATTTCTTTATCCAACACCAAACTTTCCAGGAGAACAGTTCTTTACATACTACAGCAGAACCAGATCCTGTGCTTCTCTCAACCTCCCCATGGCTTCTGTTCATGCTACAGCTTAAGTCCACGGTCTGCCCCCTCCCCTCTCCCATCTGACCTCATCTCCTACTACTCTCCCCTTTGTCCACTCTGCTACAGACACATGAGTCTCTCTGCTTTTCTAGAATCTTCCAGTCGTGTTCCTGCCTTAGGGCATTTACTCTGGCTTCCCTTTATGCCTAGAATGTTCTTTCCTGACCACCTGTTTAATAATGCTCCCTCATGAGCTAGCCCTCTGATCTCCCTTACCTGCTTTATTTTTCTAATTTATTTAACTTATTACTAAGCTACGGTGTTAATTAGCTATATTACTTAGTTGTAATTCTAAATTAGAATGTTACTTTAACATTCTCATGGGCTGAATTGTGTCCCCACCCCGCAAATTCGTATGTTGAAGTCCTAACCCCCAGTACCTCAGAATGTGACCTTATTTGGAAATGGGGTCTTTACAGAGGTAATCAAGTTAAAATGAGGTCAATCAGATAGGGCCTAACCCAGCATGACTGGTGTCCTTAAAAAAGGGAGAATATAGAAAGTATACATAGAGGTACACATAGAAGAAAGATGATGTGAAGAGCCCCAGGGAGCAGACGGAGGCTGGCAAGTCAAGGAGAGAGGCCTGGAGCTCATCCTTCATTCACAGTCCTCAGAAGGAACCCACCCTGCACACACCTTGATCTCAGACTTCCAGCCTCCCGTGAGGCAATATATTTTTATTGTCTGCACCACCCAATTTGTGGTACTTTGTTATAGCAGCCTTAGCAAACTAAAATACAAAATCTCTATAATTTACTTTTTCAAAATAAAATTTATTCTGTATCTCTCTCTGCTGGAACATAAGCTCCACAAAGCAGAGATTTTTTTTTCGTTTTTTTTTTTTTTTTTTTTGCCACTATTAACCCCAGGACAAGAACAATGTCTGGCATATAGTTGCTGTTCAATATATATTTATTGAGTAAATCTTTCAGAAGACAGAGAATGAATAAGCTTGCTCTCAGAGTGCCCATGTGAAGAATGAGACTGGGAAGGGTAAGTCTCTGACATTCTGTGTTTGGTTCTCCTGTGTAGGGCTGAGCAGCCTCGGGCCATGGGTGATATTTTCATTACGAGCAGGGTTTGGAAACCTGAGCCATTCTGCAGAAGACCTTTCAGGATGACGAGGGAGCAGCCCTCATCAGTGTTCAGGGAGAGTATCTCCAGATGGAGCATTTAGCACACGGCTCGGGATCCAGTTACACCCCAGCACGCGGCAACGGGTACTAACAAGGCCCGACGGCCGAATGGGCAGGACGTCCTGTGGTGCGGGCATGTTGGGAAGAGGTTACCAATAATAAGATTATTCTCTCGGTGGTGAGCTTGGCAGGGGTCAGCAGCATGGGAAGAAGGGTGGGATCAGGTGGCTAGGCGGGGACTCGTGTGGAAATTCTGTGCTCCCAAGCCAGTTTCAAAAGGAGAAACACCTTCCCTTTTTGCTGGCTGCAGCACTGAACAAATTCCCAGAGACACAGAAGGCTCTCTTTCTTTTCTCTGGCTCTTCTCTCCTGCTGACTCAGTGATGAACTGAAGGTATGAGCACATAGAACAGCTTTTATTGAGCACCTACTATGTCGCAGGTGTATTCTAGCAGGAGGAGATGAAGAAGTTAGAGACATTCATTAGAGAGGTGTCTTGAGAATGGAATTAAGGGAAATGAAATAATAATAAAGAATGTAAAGTGCTCAGGATGGGGTCTGGTTAGAGGAAACATTGAAGAATGGAAGTGTCCTTTCTTTTTCTCTTTCTTTGGCTTTTAATGGGAGTAACAACCTAGGGTGGAGGGCAGAGCCTATTGAAAAAAAACACAAGCTGTCTCTTGGTGTCTCATGGTGGCAATGGCAATTCTGTGTTAGAGGGTTTCAGAGGAGGAAGGCGCCAAGGGGAGAGGAACGGGCCCTGAGGCTGAGAGGAATTCTGGTAAGGGGAGATGGATGCAGGTGTTTTGGTTGAGGCTGAAGCCTGTGAGGGTTGTAGGGACAAAGCCCAGCTGTGGGAAGAAGCGTGTGACTTTGGGAAGCCCTCAGGGTCAAGCTTGAGACTGGGGATGTGAGGGCCAGGCTCCAGGCTGAGGACTTTGCGTGCATTATTTCTTTTAAAAGTCACTTGCTTCTAGGAGCTACGTTCAGTTACCATCTCCATTTTATAGCTGAAAAGATGGAGGCCCAGAGAGGGAACTCGGCCAAGGTTTCACAGGCTGTAGGAAGCAGAGTGGGGCTCAGTCTTGACCTATTTGATTCTAAAACTTCTACCTTCACCCATGAACCAAACTGTCCCCCGCATTCTTTCTCGGAGAGGAGTTGCTACCTCCTTTTCTGCCAAGTTCTCCAGGGTGCGGGGATACAATCTGTTCATCTGGCAACGTAATTCCTTCTGGGGAGTGCAAAGCACTGGGGTCATTTCATATACTTTACGTTGTCCCTGTGACGGACGGTTGCATCTTTACTAACACTAAACGAATGTTTGAGAGTGTGTATTAGTGTCTTAGGGCTGCTGTAACAAGTACCACACACTGGATGGCTTAAAACAACAGAAATGTATTGTCTCACAGTTTTGGAGGCTAGAAGCCCCAAATCAAAGTGTTGGCAGGTTCCTTCTCCCTCTGAAACATGTAGGGGAGAATCCTTCCTAGACTCTTCCTAGCTTCTGGTGCCATCTTTGGTATCCATTGGCTTGCAGCTGCATCACTCCAATTTCTGTCTCCATCTTCACAAGGTGTTCTCCCTGTTCTCCCCTGTCTTTACAAGGCACTTTCTCCTTCTTATAAGGACACTGGTCATGTTGGATTAGGATCCACCCCGGATGACTTAACTTCATTACATTTGCAGAGGCCTCATTTACAAATAAGTCACATTCACACGCACGGGGGGCTGGGACTTCAACATATTGTTTTTAGGGGTGGGGACACGATTAAACCCATAACAGAGCACCTTTGTCAAGGTCCACTACTGGCTGGGACTTCAAATTGGACTGGATTTTGAGTTTTTAAACTTCTAGCACTTTCTTAGTAGTGGCTCCTTGCTTTCTCCCAAATTCTCTATGTTCTTTCTTACCTTCTTGCTTTTGTTGATCTAATTCACCATTGGGATTATCCTCTTCCTTCCTTTGTACTGGAATCTTTCTCCTTCTTTAAGTCCCTATTACCTCTACAAATTGTCCTCTTCAACCCCAGCGCTACTGGCTGCTTCATTTTCTAAACCCCACAACAATTAGGGGCATATTGTAGTTAGAAGGACTGCTTTACAATCTGCTGATTCCTGCTTGCCACTTGGTCTTATTTGCCCAGCTAAGGTATAAACTCTGATTCTCAGAGATAGAGGCTATGATTTTGTTGCTCTAGGCTTCAACATAGGGTTAGCACATTGCAACTCTCCATGAATCCTTGCTTGGGGAATGATGTTCTTTTGTTTTAGATCCTAATTGATCTCTTGGAATAATGTGATCTTCTACCCTAGTGACACGGAGAGCTGAGCAGTGATCTGGTTAGGCTGATGTTTACAGGGAGCCAAGCTGCACCAGGCCCCCATTTAGTACTCTTTCTCCTTTTGCAAGATTTGACTCATCTGGATAATTGCCTTAACTTTCCACCTGACTTAGCCTGTGCCCACCCAGCCAATATCACTAGCAGTTTGGTTAATCTAAGCACTGGTAGACTGCAAGCTAAAATGATTACAGAATAGAGCAGGACCAAGTGGAAAATCTAAGGGCGTCTTTGTTCCAGGTGTCCTCAGGGAGGCTCTGCCCTGGGGGATCACATTGCTGACTCCACTCCTGGGGAGCAGAGTGCTTCTCTCTCTTCCCCAAAGGCCGGCAAGGGCCCTGAATACTGTCATTCTGTCCCTGACAGCTGTTTACCTTACCGACAGTGCATTCTCCGTGGGGCCCTGGTGTCTGCTTCCCCTTCCTAAGCACTTACCCTGAGACTTCCCAGGGATGGCAGTGAACAGAGCAGTTCAGGGCAGGACTGAACAGAGCAGATGTTCCGTCCTCTTTGTTCCTGGAAGTGACTGTCTTGATGTCTGTGACACCCAAGAGAGTTGGCAAGAAATTGAAATTTGGAATCTGAGACTTTTAGGTTGGATGATTTTCCCCAAATGCGTCTTGTTTGGGCAGAGGGAAACTGAGGCATCAAGAAATGAAGCTAAATGGAGAAAGTGTGGAGAAAAGGAAACCCTCCTACACTGTTGGTAGGAATGTAAATTGGTGCAGCCACTACAGGAAACAGTATGGAGTTTCCTTAAAAATAAAAATAGAGTTACCATATGATCCAGAAATCCCACTCCTGAGCATATATCCAGAGAAAACTATAATTCGAAAAGATACATGCACCCCAATGTTCATAGCAGCACTATTTACAACAGCCAGGATGTGGAAGCAACCTAAGTGTCCATCAACAGGTGAATGGATAAAGAAGATGTGGTGTATGTACACAATGGAATATTACACAGCCACAAAAAAGAAATACTACCATTTTCAGCAACATGCATGGACCTAGAGATTATCATACTAAGTGAAGTAAGTCAGATAAAAGCAAATATATGACATCACTTATATGTGGAATCTAAAATATGATACAAATGAACTTATTTACAAAACAGAAACAGACTCACAGACATAGAAAGCAAACTTATGGTTACTAAAGGGGAAGGGCAGGAGGGATAAATTAGGAGTTTGGCATTAGCAGATACACACTACTATATGTAAATTAGATAAACAACAATAGGGAACTATATTCAATATCTTATAATAACCTATAATGGAAAAGAATATGAAAAAGAATATATATATATATATACATATACACACACAAGTATAACTGAATCACTGTACTGTATACCTGAAACTAACACAACACTGTAAATCAACTATATTTCAATAAAAAAAAAGAAATGAAGCTTAAGATATACTTTACGAGGATTAGGTGACAAATCTGAGATTGGGACACAGGTCTCCCTTTCCATCCCAGGCATTGTTTGTTCTCCCAGGTTACCTTGGTAATCATCGAGCCAGGGACTCAGCCCCATATAAGGAGTCTGGGGAGACATGTTTCCCTTGTGTGTAGAATTAACTCCATTTGAACTGGTCTCTGCTCACCTCACCAGCCTCACTGTGCACCTTTCTTCCCCTTGTTACCAAAACTCTAGCTGTCCTTGCCTTCTCTCATTTCCAAGCCCCTTCCCACCTCTGAGCCTTCACACATGCTCTTCCCACAATCTGGAGTAATCTTTTGCCCACACTTCCCCTGGATTGTGCCAACTCGTTCTTTAAGTCTCAGCGTAAATGTCACTTCCTCAGAGCAGCCTTCTTTGAGCTCCATCATCTAAATAACACTCTCCGTTAACTGCTTTCACAGGACTATGCATTTTCTTTCACAGACTTGTCTATTTATGTGAAATCTGTGCTCCCCTATCACATAGACTAAGGCTCATGAGGGCAAGTACCATGGCTGCCTTGCTGACTGCCATATAATCTGGGCATAGTAGGCACTCAGTACATGTTTGCCAAATGAATGAATGAATGAATGAAGTAACAGACTGACTTTTTGGAAATGGGAGAGCCAATGTGTCCATCTATTTGAGCTTTGTTATTGCGACCATGTTAGAGAGACCTACTCAGCCACTGTTCAGCAGGACTGCGATGTGGGTCTTATGATACTCAAGCTCTCATACAAGGCAGCTGAGAGGACAAGTTGCTTGCCTAAAGTCACCCATCCCACATTGCAAGTGGCTGAGCCCGGGCTAGAATGTAAGGGTCCCTGGCTACGAAGCTGAAGTGCTTTCATCATGTGATGGTGCCTCCCTTGCCCAGCAGATACCTCTGTGTCTCAGGAATGTCACCCTGTCCCCTTTGTGCATCAGGTAGTCCCAGTTTGCTTTCCCATGACTGCACACCTTCTTAGTGGAAGAGCCAGGTCTTGGCAAAACTTTGCTGACTCTTCAGTCAGTGCTCTGGACTCCAGCTCTGCCCTCAGGGCCCCCCATGTGTATGCTCTCTTTGGGGTCACAAGGCTTCTGGGGCTAGTAGAGCCCTGGGCCATGTGGGGTAAAAAAGGAGCCATTACAACATCCATTTACCATAAATCCTGTTTTTTATTTTACTCTAGTAATGGAGAACAAAGCTCGTTTCACCCAAACGTTCTCCTGGTCCCAGGGCCCCCGTGAAACTCCCGCTTTCAATCACTTGCACATAGTTAAGTGGAGACAGTTAAAACACCCTAATTACTAAGCTGGTGGGTCCTGCTGACACCTGTAAGACATTTGGTGCAGTGCAGGAAGTAATGCTTCCTTTCCAGTTTACATCACCATTTAATCTAATTATTCCTTCCAGTGTAGCTTTCACATATTCCATCAAAGAAGAGATTGCTCATTTCCTTGAGAAACTGTATACATCCACCGTAATGCCATTTTTTTGTCTCTCGTAAGTAATCTGAGATTTCCTAACCTTCTCCCCCTACTGTATTCCCTGGTTAATGTATAAACTTGGAAGAAATTTCTTGACAGAGAAGTCAAGAGGGTCTCACCTGTGGGAATAGCATTTACATTTCAGGGAATTTGAGAGCTCAAAGGGGCCTTTCATGTCATCTACATTAAGTCCCTCGTTTTCTAAGTGAGGAAACTGAGGCCCAGACTGGGGACGCCAATCACCCCGTGAACTCTTCCTGAACTGCTGTGTGTCAGGCTCCAGGAAAAAGTAGGCCCTGCCCTCAAGGAGCTTGTGTCCAGAGGAGAAGAGAGAAATGACTGTAATTGAAAATAGTGAATGAATCCCAAATGCACAAAGCAAAGTGTAAAGGAAGTATAGGGTTTTAAATGGAAGATTCCATGAGTAAGTGATACTTAAAGTGAGTCATAAAGAATGAAAAAGACTTCCTAAATCGTGGGTGGAGAAAGGCATTGCAGGTGGAGGGAACAAATACATGGTTAGGGCAATGGAGAGATGTCTAGAACAGCTGTAGTGGGCAGATGAAGAGAGAATGCAGTCAAAGAAAGAGCTGAAGAGTCAGGTGGGGACCAGTCCACGAAGCCATGGAACCCATGTAAAGAACATCTTCTCGAGGTCATGAATGGATATTCTGTTTGCCCCTCTAAGTCTGCTTTCCACCCTTCTGTACCGTGCTCTTTGGCCTAGGAGGTTGACCTCTATAAGCTACCTTGACAGGGCTCCCTTGCCCTCTGACTTCTGGTTGGGTTTGGTCAATAGGAGGCAACATGCGAGATGGGAGAAAGTGAGGAGAGAGGTCAGGGTATTCATTCCCTGGGCTGCTTCCTTCCTGGGTGGCGGATTGGCAAAATGTTGTGTTATGGAAGGCCACAGTTCCTGTTAGTTGGTCGTCTCCTGCAGCTTTCCTTTCACTTGTTCCTTTATGATTCAGGGTGCTAACAGCTCTCCACTCTTGCCAGTTTCAGGTTACTTCACATCTCTTGTTGGTCTCACCCTACCCTGCCCCACTCCATTGTAAACAGTCCCTTCATGAAACTACCCTCAAGGACTCCATGTGTTTTCCATCTGCTTCCTGCTGGCCCCTTTAAAAAGGGGTCCTGCTCCAAAGGGCAGCATGCAAGGGAGAAGGCCTTCAAAGGCAGGACATCAATGATGGGCATCAGTGGATCAGATCAAGGGAGAGGGAGCTGGGGGCGGGACTAGCAGGGGACCCTCTGAGGCCCCATGAAAGTCATGTGACAAAACAAAGCATCTCTCAACCCCTGCCAGGCCCAGAGGTCTCAAAGCCATCTTATGAAAGTACCTATCAAGGAGGGACTTTCCTACACTCTCTTTCCAGCAGCCCCTCCCCCCAACTCTGACCCCACCCTGTGTCCCAACTACAGAGGGGCCAGAGTCAGGCTAAGCAAGATCAGGGAAAAGATGGAGAGAGAGAGAGGTAAACCACTTGCACCCAACGTGTGGGGACATGCTACCTGAGCCAGACCAGAAGGCTGAAGTATTAACAGATATATTCTAATCTCTACATTGAGTCACTGCCTAGGAATTTCAGAAAAGTCATAGGGCTGCCTGAATTTTCATCTACGTGCAAGGGAATGATTACTACCCCGATCAAACTAATTTATAGGGATTATTGAAAATAAAACACCCACAATTGTTTTCAAGATTACTCTCTATTGAAGTCCTACTTGTTACTGGTTTTATAACTTTAGGATGCTGCAAACTAAAACTCTATTGTGAACTTAACAAGTTACCTAATTCAGAGCAATGCAAATCAAAATTACGAGGTACTACCTCACACTGGTCAGAATGGCCATCAGTAAAAAGTCAACAAATAACAAAATGCTGGAGAGGGTCTGGTGAAAAGGGAACCCTCCTACACTATGTTGGGAATATCAATGGTGTAGCCACTATGGAGAACAGTATGGAGGTTCCTTAAAAAACTAAAAATAGAGTTACCGTATGATCCAGCAATCCCACTCCTGGACATATATTTGAGAAAACTACAATTCATAAAGGTACATGCACCCCAATGTTCATTTACAATACTATTTACAATAGCCTAGGCATGGAAACAACCTAAATGTCCATCAACAGATGAATTAATAAAGAAGATGTGGATATATACACAATGGAATATTACTCAGCCATAAAAAGAATGAAGTAATGCCATTTGCAGCAACATGGATGGACCTAGAGATTATCAAACTAAGTGAAGTAAGTCAGACAGAGAAAGACAAATACCATATGATATCACTTATTTGTGGAATCTAAAATATGACACAAATGAACTTATTTACAAAACAGAAACAGACTCATAGACATAGAAAACAAATTTATGGTTACCAAAGGGGAAAAGAGATAGGGGAGGGATAAATTAGGAGTTTGGGATTATCAGATACAAATTACTATACATAGAAAGGATAAACAATAAGGTCCTTCTGTATAGCACAGGGAAATATATTCAATATACTGTAACAAACCATAATGAAAAAGAATTAAAAAAACCAATTTACATAATTCACTTTGTTGAACTTACTTGATCATGAAACCCTTTTATTGGAATAACTCCTATGTAATTGATGTTCCTTGCAATATACCTTGGAAAATATTGCTTTTGGTGCCAAATATGCAGTAAGTTAAGTAAGTAAACGAAATACATTCTTCCCAGGGAGGACGTGAAAATGGCTGGTTATAGCTGCTATGATGAAGCAATCTACCCCCAAGCACAATTTTATCCTAACAATATAGTTGTAAAAAAAATTGATGCTCATACCAGGAATTTACAAAAAATCATCACAGAATACTTTGCATCCCTGACATGTATATAGATGGTAAGTCACACTAACAACATGGACACTTTGTATCCCTTTAATGAGCTCTGAGACCCCACAGCTCATGGTGAGTCCTGCAAGGAGCTTACTGGGCACTAAAGAGAGAGTGTTGATAGAATATTGAGTATTTGTCTATCATATAATGGTCATCAAAATGAAATATTGTAGAATTTCCATTTATAAAGTGATATCATAATTTTATAACTTATTTAAAGTACTTGCCAGAATCATAGTAATAAAGCAATAAATGAAAACCAGGAAGAAAAAAGCACCAGGTGGAAACTTGCCCTAGAGGGGCCTTGAAATTCACCTTTGAGTGATGGTGGACTGACCAAGTGGGCCCTCTTAGACCCCTCATGGAATCTCTCTGCTTTGCTTTCTGTCAGGTGCTTTATAGCCATTAAGTACAAACCACACAAAATCTCTACTAGGCAGGACTTATGATTCTTATTGTAGGATAAGAAGACAAGGTCCAGAGAGGTCACACAGCTGGTGAGTGACAGAGCAGGACTTATCACCCTGATGTAAAACTCAGTAAAATGTACCTTTTCTTGGGTTTGCTGGACTGTTGCACATTTAACCCAAGACGATAACCACAAATGTAGAGGAGACACTTGGTACCTTTCTAAAAAGCTTTGAACATGAGAGATTTGGGCCCAGTAGCTCTAACCACTTTAGGAAACCCAAGTGAAATAATACTTGATGGGCATTTCTAAGGGTGTGGGGTTATAAGATGCTGGAAAAAAGGTCTTAAAATTGAGAAAACTTAAGAGAGGATGATACATATCCCAATATTTGACAGTATTTTGAAATGGGTAGGGTTTGCCTTTGGTGCCCTCTCACCTCCATTTACTGCCTTCAGAATCCACAGAGCTAGACATGGTGGAATTCCAGGCATTGCGGTAGACAATGCAGGCATTGTTTTGGGTGTTAAATCATAAAGAAGCCCCATATTTTCTTCTTATGAGCATAGTCTTTCATATTCCTGTGAGGTTGTTAAGTTCATCTTCCCACTCCAAAGAAGCCTCATTTCCTGTGGTCTAGTCTTATCATACAGAAACACATCTCAAGGCTGGGTGAACCAAGCTAAGCCAAGGTAGGGACCAACTGCATTCTCCTGTGACCTTCAGGCTTGTTAGTTCCTTGACTCATGGAGAATGCCATCACTCATATTTTGTTTCTTTACCCAGGTACACTGGGAAGGTCTCATTGAATGAAGCTTATTTAAATAGATCATGTTTACAGTCTCTCTTACTTCCATTAACACTCTGACCTCATCTCTTACCATCGTCCCCTGACTCACTCTGTTCTAGCTACATGGGCCTTTCTGATGTTGCTTGAGCAGTTGGCATGCTTCACCTTAGGCCTTTGCATGGCTGTTCCCTCTCTTCCCCCAGACACCCACATGCCTTATTACTGACTTCCCTCAGCATCTTAGTCAAATGCCAACTTTTCAAACTCAACTCTCCTGACCACCTCATTTAAATTGAACCCTTCCCTCACCTGGTACTCCCTTATCCACCTTCTCTATTGCTGTATCTGTTGGACCCAGAACAATGCCTGATACAGAGAAGATACTCAATAACTACTTTGAATGAATGAATGAATTCCAGCAGCCTCTGCTTTAATTGGATTTTCTGCAGCCACTCAAAATTCTGAAATGCCTGTGCCTGGTAGAGCTGCTTTTGCTGCCCAAACACCTCCCATTTTATTAAGCTCCTTCCTGCTGGCCAGTCTGACGTCAAACCCTCTGGCCAAGATGGGTAAGAAGGAAGACAGACTTTCAGTGAAAATGCTAAGAGTGGCTGTATATTTTGAATCAATCCCACTTTTTGCCTACAACACCCTTCATAAATCCCTTTTCATTACAAATAAGGCTGACCAAAAAGAACCAAGAGCTCACAATTGAATTTGGTCTTCCATGTCGAGTCAAAACTTAAGTCATTCTTTATTTGTATCAGTCTTTATTTTATGGTCAAGTTTGTGGGTTCTGGAGCTAGAGCATTGGGGTTTAAATCCATCACATGTTAGCTCGGTGATCTTGGATAAGTTACTTCACCTGTCAGTGCCCAGTTCCCTCACCAGTAAAGAAAGGGTAGTAAAGGGCTTCCCTGGTGGCGCAGTGGTTGGGAGTCTGCCTGCCAATGCGGAGGACACGGGTTCGTGCCCCGGTCTGGGAAGATCCCACATGCCGCGGAGTGGCTGGGCCCGTGAGCCACAATTGCTGAGCCTGCGCGTCTGGAGCCTGTGCTCCGCAACAAGAGAGGCCGCGATAGTGAGAGGCCCGCGCACCGCGATGAAGAGTGGTCCCCACTTGCCACAACTAGAGAAAGCCCTTGCACAGAAATTAAGACCCAACACAACCAAAATAAATAAAATAAATTAATTAATATTAAAAAAAAAAAAAAAAGATAGGGTAGTAAAAACTATTTCATGGGGCTGTGGGGAGGATTCACTAGACTACCAAGTATAAAGCACTTGGAACTGTACAGCCTCTAAGAGTTCAGTAAGTGTTAGCAATTTCCCTGTTACTCCTCTGATGAGAATTCTGCCACCTTCCCCTTGAGTAAAGGGGAAGGAAATGCAGCCCCCATCTCCCCTCCCCCTCAGTTATCCATGTCAGCCCCTGACTCCTGCTTGGTGAGGGTAACGATCTCCTGGGTCTTGTATCAGTGCAGCCGAATGAGGCCAGGAGACAAGCGTGTCCAATAAATACTTAAAAACAAGGTCATCCCTTCCCACTGGCACCCCTACCCACTGGTAGCCACTGCCTGTGGATTCCCTGTGTCTGCTGGCTGGAGAAAAGTCCACACTCAGTGCTTTCGCCAAGTCATGGGTGAGAGGCAGGCTGGTGCCTTGCCCAGCCCTGTGACACAGGAGCCTGTTGCCCCAACTGAGATAATTTTCTTGTCACCAGGCCTGAAATCCTCACTCGAAGTCATCTTCAAACTGGTGTTCTGAAACAGGGCCAAGTCCCCAAGCCCGAGTTTCCAGGCTGGGGGAGCTGATGTTCCCTGTAATGTACCTTTCTAAGAAAAAGAAAAAACTTAATACGGCTTGCCAGGGAGAATTAAGTGTCAGTGTCTTTTTTTTTTTTTCTCCTTTTTTTGGAATGGCTATTTGGATATAGACAGGAAGCTTCAGAGTCTTTTGCAAAAATAGGAAAAAAAAATAAAATAAAAAAGAGAGAGAGAGAAAAGAAATCCCCCTCCTCCCTGGGGAGACATTTGAGGAATAGTCAAGCCTGAGGGAAGTTTGAATGCCAAGAAAGCGGTGTTCTGAGCTAGTCAGAATGTGGACACTGTGGGCAAAGTTTGGGCAGCTGCACAGCTACTGAGCAGCTTTCTATTCAAACCCACTCTGGCAGAGGGGAAGTGTTTCTTTCATTCTTTCATCACTTCTGTTTTTTAAAGGAAAAAAAGAAAAAAAAAAAAAACCCACCACGAAAGATCCAGAGACATACTGATGTCACTGAGAAGGGCGACCCAGGTCATAATCAAAAGTTGGCTTCAGGGGAACCCTCCCCCCCCCTCCCCCACCCTCACCTTACAATAAAAACCTTGCTCTAAAAGGCAGCCCAGACAATGGATCAGATGCCAAACCATGTGAAGTGCCCAGAGGCAACTCCACAACACCCGGCCCACCAGCGGGTGGAGGCCGCCAAGGAGCCAGATGCTGTAGCTTTAAAAATATCTTCCGCTGCCTGGCATCTGCAGTTGCAGGCTGCTGCCTGGGAGAAGGGGAGAAGGAGCGGGCAGTGCCAGGACAGCCGGGCGGGCGGTAGCACCCTGCGTGTATGTAATGGAGAGCGCCTCTAACCACGGGGCTGCCCATTTGGCCTTGTTAAATCACCCCCAGCATATGGTGAGAGACATCTGCCCAGGATTTGGACCTCGCAGACTGGAAGAGGAGGGCTTAACACAAACAGACTGAGGCCTGAGAGACCGGAGGTGGCTGGGAAGGCATTTCTAGGGCCAAGGGCCTCATTTCACAGTGGAGCTGGGATTCTGAGAAAGAAGGCACTGGCTCAAGGTCACGCCACAGCCTGCTGTCAGAACCGTAGGGAAGCGTTCATCACGTTTCACTGAGCCTCTGTTTATTTATCTGTGAAATGGGGTAAATAAGCCTTACAGGCTTGATGTGAAGGTTAGAGGAAGTCATTTAAGTGAATGGCCCCTGCTCCATGCGTTTTCATTGATGTGATTCTCAATCTTCCAATTATAAATGTCAGAAGCAGCCACTGACGTGTTAAGTCAGCAAGAGGCTTTAGAAAAGATCCAGTACTTCCTCAAATCCTTCTCCACTCGCCTAAGCATCGGACGACATTCAACTGCATCCTTTTGACTACTGTTAGAATACAGCCTTGCTTCCATGGGTGAATTTCAACTGCAGAAAGTCTACTCTTGAGGTAGCTTGCTTTTTCAGGGTTAGTAGGGAGTTAAAGTGTGTGCTTTGTGGGAAGCCTAAACAAATAGGAAAACTAGGAGGGGAGCCAGCATCTTCATTGGAAGGCAACTCTTTTCCTCTCAGAGTCATTTAACTTCCCTCTACCTCAAACCTCAACTCCAAATATTGAAACTATGGCTTCCTTTTTTTTTTTTTTTCCTTTTTGGCTTCCAGACTGGATTATCTTTGTACCACTACCCTCCCATTAAAAAGAGCCACCAGTAAGTACATTCTTAAGTAGGGCAATGGCCCAGCCTGGAATGTAGTGGGGAAATATATCCCCAAAGTGGTATTAAACAAGGAGACATTCACACAGATATCCTTGTGGACCTTGGCCATGAACGCATGCCCGAGGTGGCTGGTGGTACACCGCTTTTTTCCCCTCGCATATGAACACTTCATAAATACCTCTGAAGAATGTGACATATCCTTGGAAGTATCCAGAGTCTTTCCCAGATCAAATCTAAAGATTTCCATTACAGCAATATTATTGCCTTTTCTTCACTGCAGTGGGTATTTGTGGCTGCCTCGCCAGCCTTTATTCTCACCTGTCTCCAGTCCTTACAGCTTCTAATAGCCTATGAGAGAGCCTAGTGGTTCCAGATTGCGCTTTAGGTGTGGAACACATGACTGAGTTAATTCAAGCAGTGTCTTCCATCCTCTGACCACAATTTTGGGTTAAGGATGGGCCATAGGGCCTACATGGATCTAAAGAGTAACTCCAATTTTTCTTGGGATTGCTGGGACTCTTTCTTGCTCTATATGAATGGGGAAGTAACTTGGAAAGATTCCTGCCTTAGGATTCAATTCCAAGACAGGCAGGATGGAGAAAGTGGGTGACTGTGAGTTCCTGGGTCAAGCCATGACTGAAGACAACACTATCTTTGGGGTTATTTATTTATTTATTTGGCTGCGTCGGGTCTTATTTGCAGCGCGTGGGCTCTTCGTTGTGGCACACGGGCTTCTCTCTAGTTGTGGTGTGTGGGTTTTCTCTTTTCTAGTTGTGGTGCGTGGGGTCCGGAATGCGTGGCCTCTGTAGTTAGTGGCACGTGGGATCTCTTGTTGAGACACGTGAGCTTAGTTGCCCTGCGGCATGTGGGATCCTAGTTCCCCGATCAGGGATCGAACCCATGTCCCCTGCATTGGAAGGTGGATTCTTTACCACTGGACCACCATGGAAGTCCCTATCTTTGGGGTTTTCAATCATAAGAGCCATTTATAACATATATATATATATATAACATTTATATAATATTTATATTTTAAGCCTGTTTTCCATACTTAGCAACCGAAAATACACAGATGCACTCAGGGAAGCACTAAGAAGTTGTACTTAAAAGACATTTGGCCTTGGCTTACCTTTAGATTGTCAATTTAATTTTTGGTTTGCCTCACATGTTACATGACAAAGTCATCAGACCTGAGGGCTGAGCGTGCAACAAAGCGTGCCTTTGTTGCATGAAAAAGATAGTCTTCCTGAATTAGGAATGAGGATAAATGGGGGCAAGTCCTCATTTGCCAAAGAATAACTTTTTGGTTCCTCATCTCTCCACTTGGATTAGCAAGTGGGTTGTATTAGATTAGGTTTTGCCAAACTGCAGTCATTTATCTATTATCTTTACAATTTTTTCTATGCTCACCTGTGCTATTAGTTACTAAATATTTTTCTTTAAGTTAACTCACTCTTTAATTTTATGTCACTTCAGAGTAAAATAAAATGTATATCATGATAGAAAGTGGAAGAGCCAATATTTAATACACATTTAAACAAGTAGATCATTAACATAAAAATCATCAACATAAAAAATGTTGGTATACCACCTAAAATTATCTTGCTTATGATCCATTGGGAAAATCTAGGTTGATCAATGGTTTTCAAACTGTTTTTATGGAACTAACTTGTTTTGTTGTGGTAGTATAAGATGCAAATTTCATTTTGTAACATATGTTTAACTACTTTGAAAATTGAAATAAAAGTCCATGAATATACTCAAGTCTGTGTGTTTGTATCTTATATTTATATTGGAGACTGCCAGCATAATTATTTGAGCTGATAGGTTACTAATTTTTACATGGGCTCAGAAGAAAACTTCAATAATCTCTGTGAATATATTTAATTTTACTTAAAAAATAATTCCCATCAAAATTTTAACAGAAAAAGACAGATAAAGTGTAAATGGATAATAATTCCACTACCCGTAGAATCCCCTTGATGTTAAAAAATAACAATACAAGTCTGTACACATTCTAATTTCTTGTCAATATGTCATTGATTAGAAATAATCTTTCTGGAATTCAGACTTTTAACCTAAAATTGTATGAGTGAGTCACAGGTACCACAAATAAATGCCAGGTAAATATCCAATCAGCTGCTTTGGCTTATCTTTTTATCAAGGTGTAATATTTTAATTCAGAAACTTGTGAATCTGAGATGTGCTGATCTCCATGAATCATTTTATAGACAACTTTAGTGTTAGTGTAAGTTTTGGGCTCCTCATGTCTGATTTTCATATTTATGTCAAAGATAGAGAACCATCGTTAAGTGTTGTTATTGATTCAACTATGAAACTGAAATGTCTTGCTATTTTGCCTTCAGATTTCTGGCCCAGATTAATGAAGAGTATCTTGAGATTGTTAATCAAGCTGTTTACAAAAAACAAACAAACAAACAAAAAGCCCACAGATGTTACCACTTTGACTACTTATCAGTACAATCAGAATTTTCATAAGGCCAGATATTCAAAACAAAATACTGAAATAAAGACGATACTGAGGTTATGAGAGCAAATATCATCCATCACTTCAAAATCAAATGTTGGGGTGAATCTGAATAAACTCATTGCTCTTTTTGGTGGAATTTGAAGTAAATGATATCATTTTGAAATTATAAAACAATATTTGTCAATATAATAGCAATATTTGCATTTGCATATGCATACATAGGCATATACATATAGACATACACTCATTCATTCTAAAAGCCAGGGCACCATATGATCTTTAAGATGTTCCTCCAGCTCTAAAAATAAAGTCTTCATTTCCTCTTGGGCTGACTTAACCTCAAAGTTGTGGCGGTGAAAAAGAATAAGAAAATGACAGGTAACATTTGCAGTGCTTTTCAGATTCACAAAGTGCTTTCCCTTGAAGGAAGAGTATAAATTTCAAACCTGAACCCTAATCTTACCTCTTCTGTAAAGCTTTCCCTCACCGCCTCAGGCAACGTTAAGCACCCTCCAGGCTCCCAGGGCTCTTACTTTGCAATGTTGCACTGCCCACGATACCATTTTAGAGTTGTTACCTTACATGCTTGCCTCTGCGCCTGGATTGTGGATGCCTCAAAGGAAAAGACCATATTCTGTACATCTTCGTATTTTTTAGTGCCTAGTCTGGTGCAGGGTACCTGCTTAATAAATGTTTGGTTGCTTACATGAATGAATGGTTTCCTGGGAGCCAGTAGAAAAACTGAGCCCTGGGTGATAGTTTGTTGTTTTTTCCCCATCAGCTAAGCACATGTTCCCCTCATCCGGAATATTTATTAAGTAACAGCGTATTTGGTCCTCATCAAGGAATATTTCTTAAGCAACACATTTGTGCATAAAATTTGGCAATGTACCACTTCTTCTGACATCTGTCTTCCCCTCTCAGTGCTGACTATCCCAGTTTGTGTCTTCAAAAGCTTTTCCTGGGAATTCCCTGATGGTCCAGTGGTTAGGACTCTGTGCTTTCACTGCTGAGGGCCCGCAAGCCACGAGGAGTGGCTAGGAAAAAAAAAAAACAAAAGCTTTTCCTGGGTCTATTTCCTTGAACTCTTATCAGCACACATCTGACCCATTCCTGCCTCTGGGCCTCTGCTCATATGTTTCTCTCCACCTAGAGCACATTTCCTCATCATTTTTGCACGTTCATTGTCACCTGAGCTCAAACTCTTCCTGATGGTCTATTCCGGTGCAGTCCTAGCAGGAGGTGATAGAGTTCAGATGTGCCATCTCCTGAAGCCCCATAATGGAACATACCACTCTTTTACCGCATATCACAGTTTCTTATAAACAGGCCTTCTTTACTTTTCTGGATTTTGTTCTCCTTGAGGGAAGAATTTGTGTTGAATTATTTTTGTTTCCACCAGAACATCCAAATCCTAGAGTAGATGCTTAAAAATATTTGGTGAATAAATAATTTGTATGGCCCCTATGGCTCATTCTGCCTTTGTCTGAAACAAATTACAGGCTGGTCACCATCAGAATTGTAATAGACTCTTAGAATCTTGAATCAAGGTCACTTCTCCCATCAACAAAACAAGAGGATATTATTCCTGCTTTTCGTTGATGCTTACGTATCACCAGCTGTGTGTTCCCATACAGGTTACTTAGTTTTTCCAATTCCCCAGCTTTTCTTTTTTGCAATCATGGTTAAGAGTATAGACCTAAAGAATGAAATGAGCTAATGTATGTAAAGTGGCTGGTACACGGCAAAGGTTGAGTAGATGGCCAGTATTATTACAATTGTGGTCATTGTTATTGCCAAAAGATGCCGTAGAAAAATCTCATAAATACTGGAGATTAACTTGTAGTTAATGAACCAGTCTCTTCTGTTGGAGAACTCGCCGAGTGTAGGCTGTCTTTTCTGTCTCTGCATTCGGAGCACTTAACACAACACTTGGTACAAAAAAGGGATGTATTAAAGGCTTCCTGATGGAACCATATGCATTTCTTGATTATGTTAACAGTAACCTTAGGATACTGGCTGTTCCCTAGGTGACCAGTCGTGTCCGAGATCCTTTACAAACTGTCTCACGGACTCCAGACAACATTCCTGTTGGAAATGAGCTGCTCTGTTTTGTGGCACAGGCCACGTAACATGCCACAGCTAGCAGGTGGCGGAGTCATGATTAAGATGCAGGTCTATCTGGTTCTAAAGACCACTGGCTTACCCCTTGCTACGCACACCGCAAGGTTGCCGCACAGTGTTACAAGACTCGTGGAGGATTCCAGGCCCTGAACTGATGGAGGTGGCAGAGGTGACATTAGGACAGAAGAGAAGCAGCAGGCAATGTGCCTGATCCCTTGGAGAGGGAAATCAGGGTATGGGGGTGGGAAGAGGGAAACTGATGATCATGAAGAGAGTCCACGCTTGAGGCCGGCTGGGGAGCCAGAGTGCCCGTTTCTAGCGCTCTCCACTGCCTACACCCCAGGCCCAGGCCAGGTTCCCTTCTAGGTTTCCTCAGAAGCCCTGACGACGGCAGCATTGACTGATTGCAAGGCAGGCCTGGCCCAAGCTGTAACAGCAGTGCTAATGGGAACTTGGCCCTGCCCCAGGCGGGTATGGAAAGCGGCTGTTGGCGCTTGTAAAAATCCTTGGTCCAGGCCGGTTTTTCCACAAAGAGAAATTCACCACCCCGAAGAAATGCCATCGCCTGTTCCCGGTGCCAAACTCGAGGAAAATCAAGTGGTGAGACTCTCTCCTCTGCCTGGGTGAAATGACAGATAGCAAAAGAGCTTTCAGTTTCCTCTACCCCAAAAAAGTCTGCCAGAGATATAAATATTTAAAAACAGGAGCTAGACTGAGAGGGTTAGCTTTCACTGTGTCTTCTTTGGCAGGCTCTCCATCCACCCACCAGATATCATTTTATTCTGTGTAATGGAATGGCAGTTCTGGGTCGCACATCCCAACTTCTGACACACTGCGTGGAGAAAAAAAAAAAAAAAACCACTGTGACCCTTGTAAACTATTTTTGTAGTTGGAAACAGAGACAGACCCAGGTTGTGAATGCCAGATTGAACATAGCTAGGAGAAGTTTAAGTGTTTTTTTTTTTTTTTTTCTTTTTCTTTTTTCCTGCTGTTCCCTTATTTTTATCTCCTGCTAAGAAGTCCTCTCTCTAATTTCCATCCGATAGGATAACTCCCTTTCCCTGTGACTCAGGAATGCTTTATTTATTTATTTTTAACTGTTCTCTTCTCAAATTGGTGAAACAAAGTACAGGTCTATAAAAGTGTGCAGTCTGCATTTCTTTGTTTCTCTCCTGTGGCCGTGTCTGAAACTGTAGACACAGAAGACAATTCCAAGCTATTCATTTTCTTTTTCCTATAGAGAAATGGGTGCCAACCTCCATGAAATTAAATAGGTTTGAATCATCACAGACGACCTTCACAATCTAGGTCTTATAATTTTAGGTGGATTAGAGGAAACTAATGGGGATTTTGAAACAAGCTTTGGACTAAAACTCTCATCATGCAAATCCACTGAAAAACCCCAGAACTTTAAAGCACAATTAACCCATCCCCGGTCCCCACCCCCCTGTATCTGACTCATTTTATTTCTTCTGATTTTTGTAGTCTTCATAAAACAACAATAACAATAATGCAGAGGGTATTTTTGTCATTCTATTTTTAAAAATCAGATTCCACAGTCCTTTTTCTTCTCCTGGTTCTGTTTTTTGTTTGTTTGTTCTAAATTGCTCTGTCCTCAGAGTCCTTTTTATTACGGTTTAGGACTCACAAGAGTTAATAGGCGAGAGTGGGGGGAGGAACCCACTTGTTTTAAGCCTGGAGCCTGTCACCTTTTCTTGGCAATTACACTGCTAATGGCTGGGTCCCAAGCAAAGTGGCAAAGAATATCTCTTCTCACGTTCCCAACTCACAGTGCATTCCCAAATACCAGATGGTGTTTTTGGAATCCATTTCACTATGTTTGATATGACAATACTTTTGTATAATGTTAAATTATATATAACTATTGCAAATAGCTGAGATCAGAACAACCAAGAAGCGGAAAATTAGACACAAGAAGGAAAGATAGAAACTAAAGACTGTGGACTTTCATCTGCCCCCATTGTGTCCTGTTTCCCTTGGATTTTCTTTTAATCTGAAGAGGATTGGCAGGAGCAGGCTGGGGGGCAGGGGCGGTGGTGAGGGAGAAGCGTAGGGGATGGGGAGGAGTGAGAAGTAGTGCTGCTGTGTTGCTGCAATGCAGTTACATCAAATTGGGACCCTCTCCCTGCTCGAGTTTAGTTCACATCATGGAAAACTTGCCAGACGTTTCGAGAGCAGCAGCACCTCGCTTCAGTGGCCAAAAACCTCAAAATAAGCCAAAGAAGACGGATAAAGCCCCATGTTCAACCTTTTTGGAAAATGTGTGTGTGTTTTTATTCCTTGGGGAGGGATATGCAGATGAAGTCCCAGATCTCAAAACCTCAGTCACTGACTTAGGAAGCATTAGAAAGACAGTGCGAGAGAAAACAAATGCCCACTCGATGCGTTACAAAGGAAATCAACAGAAACAGTGAGAGGCTTTTCCTAGTTTGGGGGCACGTGTATATATTGATTTGATTTCTAAAACGGTGTGGATGGAACTAGACCCTTGCAAGAAAAATGTCTCCAAGAATCCACCCTCAAAAAAACCTGGGCAACGCCAGTGGAGCAGTGTTTCTACCCCAGATGGCCAAATGGGGTAAACATATCACTTTAATTTTAATTTTCTGGCTATTTGACAATAGGCAACCTCTGGGCCTCCTTCCCCAACCTTCAAACAGGCCTTATCTCCACATTGCAGGACTTATTGATTTCAGCCCAGAGCGAATGCATTACAGCCAAGTGATAAATTGCTTAAAATTATTCTTAAATGAAAATGCCGGAAACCTCCGACGCGGCTTTTTGAATGGAGGGTGGGCAGGACAATTTCCAAACTGCCTGTATCAGAGATTCTTTCCGCCGATTGATTCCTTCTTCCTCAGCAACGTTACTAACCTTCCGAGCCAAGCGTCAGGACCAAGGGCTCACCCTATTCATGCCGCTAGGGTCTGATGAGTGGTTTTTCCCTCCCACCCCTCCATACCCCTTCTTTCCAGTCACCCCTCCCCCACTTCCTTCTTCCCCCAGCATATAGCCTCACCACCCTCCCCAGAAAGCTCCCCCAGCTCCAGTGACTACTACATAATTAACAATAACTTGTAGTAATGCAATTTAAGAGTCCTTTTAATGGGCAGTGATGGTAGAATGTATAGCCCATCTTTCTTTGTCATCTGAGAAAAGCGGCCCCATGCAGAGCTGCTGGTTGCTGAGTGACGCTTTGTTGTCTGCACCAGACACAGTACCAGCTGCACTGGCAGGTAGCCGAAGTGCAAGGAGATAGCTGCCAAGCTATGCTATACAAAGGGAGCGGTGCCAGAGAGAAAGGGACCTTTGCATGCGATGACCTTTGACCCCCGAGCCAGCATGGATCCCATATTCATCCTTTCCAGACAATTGCATCTTTCATTCCTCCACAAACGATGATTAGAAAGGGGCCATTTGTGATCAGGGTTGGTTAGCTTATAAGTTCCCAACAATGCGGTTACTGCGTTTTTCTTCTGTTTTAATGGTGACGATATCTTCCTGAATCTGGGGTAGGAAGAGGTAAGTAATTAAACAAGGGAAAATTCTGAAAGCAAACCAGTTACCCAGCCAGTGGCGTGGGGCAGGGATTCAGGGAAAGTGAGAAGCGTGTAGACAAGGACCATATGGCATTTAAAACGTCAAACAGAAATTGAACTCTCACCTGATCACGGGGAAGCTTCCCACAAGGAGCCGAAGAGAGCTATGCGTTTTTAAGGAAATCGCTAACTTACTCAACGCTGCCATATAATACTTCTTTTATTCCCCAGCAAAGCTTTTGTTTGGTCAACTTAGATTAATGAGAAACTAACAGCTTGTGTTTGAATATGTCCTAGCAAATTCACTTTTGTTCTTCTTTGAAAAACATCAGCGATCTTTGGGAAAACGGCTTTTATTTTGTGTTTTCAAGCCAGTCTACGTCAGGACATATGAAAAGAAGCCTACAGCCTCAAGTAAGGACCACCTCAAAGTCACGGCAGCCTTTTTGAACCTAACCCTTGGCCACCGTGTCTAGTGGGCAGAGAAGTCAGTTGTCAGCGTCACATACCCACCACAGCAGCATACCCCCCAGGGCGCCTAGGAAACGCTCTCACAAAAGCAGGAATATAATGAACCAGAGTTTCAACTTCAATCTCTTTCCGTGGGGGGACTCTCTGAGAGCCGTTCCAGTAGCAGAGGCGTTCTGGAACAGCCCTTCTTTGATCTGTCTTCTTATGGAAGGCAATGTTCCTTTGAGGCCAGGGAAAAAATGGATACCTGCCGGCCAGCCTGGAGGAGCCGCACCTGACTTCAGGCTCCCATGTGAAGCCGTCTGTTCTTTATTTTCACTCTGTATGAAGCTAATGGAATTTGCAGTTGATTAACCTCAAATCTGGAGAAGTGATCCAGCCTGGGATCACAGCTGGCGGGGCGGAGGCTGCATGTACTTCTTAAGTGAGTCAGACAGCAACAAGTGTTTGCCCACAAAAGCAGAGGCCCGGAGAAATGGGTGTGAGAGGGAGAGTCCCTTGGGTCCACGGACAGCCAGCAGGCCCAGAGGCAGACTACGTGAGCATCTGACCTCCACAAATAAAATGCTGGTGTCTAGATGACAAATTAAATGGGGAACCTGAATCTTCTTAAAAAAAATCCCTAAAACATAGAGGTTTTACTCTGTGGAGAGGCAGCAGTGTGGAAGTTCAAGCATTGGCCCTGGAGCTAGACTGACTGCCTTTGAATCCTGGCTTTCCTACTTACTGGCTGTGTGACTTTGAGCAAGTTACTGAACTTCTCTGTGCCTCAATTGCCTCATCTGTCAACTGGGAATCATCATAGTAATCAAGGAATTGTAATGAAGATTAAACAAATTAATATCTGTAAAGTACTCAAGAACAGTGCCTGGCCCATTGTAAGCGTATATGCATTTCCTTAAAAACACATGGATCCCCCCGCCACCCCCCCCGGAAAATGTGCAACTGTATATTTTGTTTCTTTCGGAGTCATTACTCTTATTCATCTTGCATTAAGAGAAATTGTCTGTCTTCATCGACTTTTAAACACAAAAGACAATAGTCTAGATATCCTGATATTCTGTTTGGCTAAAAAAATCTGCAGAACTAACTCTCATGTTTAAAACAGTTGAGAAGGCAAGTCAAAGACGTAAGGTTGTTCCTTATTGTTCTGCGTCAGTCAGTAAAGGTTGCTGTCGAATTTTCTGAGAGGAAGCTTCCACATACGGTATATTTAGTGCATGAAATGTGGCAGTTGGATTCCTGTGTGTTTGTTTTTTTAATTGTCATATAAACAAATAATTCCAAACATATTTCTTCTTCGTGGATTTGTTTCTATTTTGCAAATTGTTTCAGGCATCAATAAACAGGATTACATAAATGTGCATACAACTGCAAAACTCACTTAGTTTAGCAAGTGCTTCTCACATATTCATTTACTCAACAATGCTACTTTCGAGTCATGTCAACATTACTCCATTGCTGCCTCATGACTAATACAGTGTTACTTAAAACCCATTTCGCATCTTACATCCAAGGAACACCACCAAACTTTTTGGTTTGCACCACCTGGTTTCTAATTAAAATCAAATTGAGAAAGAGGCTTTCCGCAGAAGTGCAGGGTCTGTCCTAACACACTGATGGGTCCTCAGCAAGGATTTAAAATATAAGATCACTAACACAAAAGCTCATTACAGGAAAAAAGCAAAAACTGGAAAGCACATTATACCATTTAGGAGGCTGTGAGTGAGAGGCCCCTGAGTAACAGACAGTGAGATGTTTTCATTGTCCATTCTATTCATCAAGGAGGGCGAAAAGAATTTTTCACTTGTAAAGGAATACTTTGCCAATTTTAAATAATCAGAATTGGATCTATAATATTCATGGATGTTAGAATGGGGGAAACACAAACTGAAGCCCCTCACCCTGGGCATCATAGTAAGAGAATCTGCTGTTTTGTGTGTTGAGTCAAAGATTTTGAAATGTGCAACCATTCTAACCGCGGCAAATAGGAAAACAATACCCGTTATTCACTCAATTTTCTTGAGCTAAAAAAGGCGAATGATAACAACATATGCTCTAAATGTGACCCATGCCGTTTAGCTTAAAGGCAAAATAAGATAAAAGTCAGCATTGCACACAGAGTTTAAACAGAAACATACGTATCTATACACTTTCTTTCCCTCTCCATATGTTACCCTGTGGTGGGAATTATAATACTGTGCATCACACCTTTCACTCAAGGATCTCAAACCCCTCTCAGAAATGAACATAAACCCATACACCAGCCCTGAGAAGCAGGTGGTGGGTATTATTATTACCATTTTACAAATGGAGGCACAATGTTCCCCAACTTCAGCTGACTTAACTCAAGGCGCTGGAGTCTTTATGGGGGAGGTGCTTTCTCTCTCTCTCTCTCTCACTTTTTTTTTTAACATCTTTATTGGAGTATAATTGCTTTACAATGGTGTGTTAGTTTCTGCTGTATAACAAAGTGAATCAGCTATATATATATACATACATCCCTATATCTCCGGACCTAGAGACTCTCACTCTCTTTTTAAAATTTCAGTGACAACACAAGTGAATTGTAGCACTTAAAAGTTCTAAACGTTCATGCTGGCATTGGAAAAAGATTTGCTTCCCTGCCATGGACTTCTTTTCATCCCCAAAACTACCAAATATAACTGTCGTCGCTAAGAATAATGATCTCAAACTTTCTTCTATGTATCTCTTTTGGGTAGAGCTTGGAACACGAACAAATGAAAGTCACAACCCAGGGAAGTGAGTTCTTGAATTGGATGTTTTTATAACCAAGAGTAAAACTTGGGCAGCTTAGAATTGAAACTGACAAGGAGCATCCTCTGTGATCCAAACTCCTGGGCTGTGGTTGGGGAAGTGGACTTGGACAGCTTTCTGAAGCAGCCCAGACTCTAAATCCAACACAGACAGGTGTGTTTCACAGCAGAGTTACCCAGGGCAAGGTTTCAGATTAAGTTCTCAGCTGCTAAATTTTAACCCAAGTACAACTGCTTAGGAACCTGAGGTCCAAGTCGGCACAGGTAATGAGCAGCCTGCCTGGTGAAAGCGGACCTCTCAAGTCAGCAAGCTGGTTCCAGCTTGGGGTTTTCCTTAAGAATCATTCACTTCCTGCCAGGTTCACGTCCTCTGAAGTAGGGCTTCAATTTGCTACAACTGGAAAGTCATACCCTTTCTAATTTGACACAATGGATTCTTGGGAAAAAATGATTTTAGAAATTATAAAAAAAATCATGTTGCTTTTCAGGTCATGTATCTAAGGGGGAGACATTCATTTTTTGCTGAAATCACATTTATGAAAATATATGTCTATGGGACAGACTGTTCTTATATTCCTGATGAGACCCTGCCCAGTATGAAATACATAGAGACACTCGAGGGAGGCCCAGGAAGTCCTTGGTTTTTTCTTTTCAGGAGGATCACTTATAGCCATAGGAGAAAAATAACATGAATCAGACCTCCCTCCTCCCTTCCCCTGCCAAAAACAGAAACAAAAATTTTAAAAAATTGAAAACAAAGGAATAAGAGGATGCATTTATCTAACAATAACAGCTAACATTTTTGCATGTTTGTTACACACCACGCACGCACTGTGCTAAGCGCTATAAGCTCACACCATTTAAAAATTATGAGAAAACAGAGGCTTAGAGAGTTTAACTCACTTGCTCATAGTCACACAGGAAATGCTTTTGGGTATAGATTTATTGGTCTCTAGAGTCCAGGCTCTTAATCATCGCTTATACTGTCCAAGGACAAAATATTATTTATGTGGATTACTATAACCTAATAAAATAGGAAGAGAATGAGGTAGTAGATAGAAGAGTGACTTATAAAATAATTTCTTCATGAAGAACTGCTGTGCTGGGTGATTATACACAGCACATGGCTATCTGAGGTTGCCTTTGTTCCTCTGGATTGATCTCATGTCAACTTTCACCAAGCCCTCCAAAAGCCTAAGGGACTATATCATAATTGCCTTTGTCTTCTTAGTGGCTAGGACAGTCCTGGTCCCAAGTACATGCCCAATAAAAGTTTATTGAATGAATAAGTGAAATGACTCTAGGTTCTCCAAAAACACATTGACCTGTCAATGGATTATTGGTGGCAACTTTTAAAATAGTGGTTAGTTTTCCCAGGCACTGAGCCAGCCTCCCCTTCCTCTCTGGTCTGCGTGTACTCATGGCATGCATACCTGAGTAAACCATGATTAGGTCCAGAAATAGTGACCCATGGTGAGAGATGACACCAGGGAAAATCATGCTACTAGCAGCTAGAGGAGGAACTCAAGGGAGACTTGCTGCTCATTTAAAAGAGCTGGCAGTGAGTGGTGGAAATTCTGAAGAGGCAAAGTCCTCATTCAAAATCTATCCTCTGAAAACACAGGAAAAGGTCCTCAACATCACTGATCATTAGGAAAATGCAAATCAGATCATGAGATAACAAGTCACACACATTAGGTTGACCATTATCCAAAAAAACCAGAAAGTAACAGTGTTGGTGAGGATATGGAGAATTTGGAATCTTCGTGCATTGCTGTTGGGATTGTAAAATGGTGTAGCCTCTATGGAAGACACTATGGTGGTTCCTCAAAAAATTAAAAACAGAATTACCATATGATCCAGCAATTCCACCTCTAGGTATGTACCCTAAAGAATTAAAAGTAGGGACTTAAACAGATATTTGTGCACACATGTTCATAGCAGTATTATTTACAATAGCCAAAAGGTACAACTACCCAAATGTATATTGACAGATAAATGGGTAAACTATGGCATATTCATGCAATGGAATATTATTTCTCCTCAAAAAGAAAGGAAATTCTGTTGCGTGCTACAACATGGATAAACCCTGATAACACTATGCTCAGTGAAATAAGGCAGACACAAAAGGAAAAATATCATATGATCCTACTTAGATGAGGTACCTAGAACAGTCAAATTCATAAAAACAGAAAGTAAAATGGTGGTTACCAGGGGTTGGGGAAAGGGAAGAATGGGAAGTTATTGTTTAATGGGATTGAAGGTTTTTTTAAACATTGAGTACAGTTGACTTAGCAATATTATATTGGGTTCAGGTATAAAACATAGTAATTCAATATTTATTATAGATTATATTCCATACAAAGTTATAAAATATCAACTGTATTCTTGGTGCTGTACATTATATCCTTGTATCTTGTTTATTTTATGCTTGGTAGTTTGAATCTCTTAATTCCCTTCACCTATTTTGCCCCTTCCCCAAACACTTTCCCCACTGGTAATCACTAGTTTGTTCTCTGTATCTGTGAGTCTGTTTCTGGTTTGTTATAATTTTTCATTTGTTTTATTTTTCAGATTCCACATATAAATGAAAACATACAGTATTTGTCTTTCTCTGTCTGACTTACTTCATTAAGCATGATAACCCAGGTCCATCCATGTTGTTGCAAATGGCAAAGTTTCATTCTTTTTTATGGCTGAGTAATATTCAACTATATATATGTATATGTATGTATGCATGCATGTATATATATATACTACTCATCCATATTATACCACATCTTCTTTATCCATTCATCTGTGGATGGACACTTAGGTTGCTTCCATATCATGGCTATTGTAAATAATGCTGCTATGAACATTGGGTTGCATGTATCTTTTTGAACAAGTGCTTTTGTTTTCTTTGGATGAATAAACAGGAGTGGAATTGCTGGATCACATAAGTTTTAGATGAAAAAGTTCTGGAGATGGATAGTGCCGATGGTTGCACAACAGTGTGAATGTACTTAATGCCACTGAATTGTATACTCAAAAAAGGCTAAGATGATAATTTTCTTGTTATACATATCAAATATATTTTACCACAATTAAAAACCCTATTATCAAGGTTAGTGGGCAGTGGGCTGGAAGTGTGAAAATAATTATAAGCTTGGGACAGGCCTAATCTTTCAGGAGACTTTAATAAATTCCCAGCATCCACTGTCATAGTAAAAGTGTACTTGGTGAGGATGCTGATGGCCTCTTGGCCAGCTCCTGGGGATGGAGAAGTGTGTGGCAGGTGCGTAGCCCCAGGGGTGTGGGGTTTCTGAGCCTGCTGGTAGATCCCACCCTCTGGCACACAGGGCCATGAGTTCCCAATCTCTGTCTTGAACACCTTTTGAATTTGAGCGGGTCTGCGATACAGAGCATAAAGTCTGGGTTGGAGAGGTGGTTCCTTTTCACCACTGCCTGTCACTTTTACCATCATTTCCATGCCAGGCAGAGAAATAAATACCTTTTGTCCTAGGTTGACTTAAAGGACATTGCCCTTAGGCTAGTTCCTCCCTAGTTACAATGAGGGCCTCAATACAGGACATCAGAATCAGATGCCTAATGATTTTTTGAAGATGTAGACTAATTCCTTTCATGTTAAGTGGTACTCCATGTGATTGTTTAAGGAACTTAGAAAATGTAGGAATCTAGAACAAAGGTGCAGAATTGAATTTTGGTTACCTCAGACCTAAATTATTAGAACTTTATTTTTTATTTTTAAATTTTATTGAAGTATAGTTGACCCCCAATGTTGTGCTTAATTTCTGCTGTACAGCAAAGCGATTCAGTTATACATATATTCTTTTCGTATTCTTTTCCATTATGGTTTATCACAGGATACTGAACACAGTTCCCTGTGCTATACAGTAGGACCTTGTTGTTTATCCATCCTATCTAAATTATTAGACCTTCAAATTATTCAATACATGGATAATGATATTAGTCTCTTCCTGTTTGTATTGTCTTCAATATTTTACAGCATTGCTTTCACATCCACTATTGCCCTTAAGATTCTCACAATAAACCTGCGAAGGAAGCAAGGCAGAAATTTTGTGTAGTCTACACATGAGGAAATTGCTAGAAGTTCCTTAAGACCAGGACCTGCGTCTTGTTCCTCGGTACGTGTCCTCAGTATGTTGGCCTTTCCACACGAGCTTCGAACACAATAGGTTTTCCATAAGTTCTTGCTGAATGACAATGAAAGTATGGAAAACTTTTAGTTAACCGCGTAAGGTTCTATAGTAACGAGAGCAGGGGCTGGAATTCCTTCTGATTTCTTTTTCTATAGCAATATCTTAATTTTTTTTTTAACGTCTTTATATGGAGTATAATTGCTTTACAATGGTGTGTTAGTTTCTGCTTTATAACAAAGTGAATCAGTTATACATATACATATGTTCCCATATCTCTTCCCTCTTGCATCTCCCTCCTCCCCACCCTCCCTATCCCACCCCTCTAGGTGGTCACAAAGCACAGAGCTGATCTCCCTGTGCTATGCGGTTGCTTCCCACTAGCTATCTATTTTACGTTTGGTAGTGTATATATGTCCATGTCTCTCTCTCACTTTGTCACATCTTACCCTTCCCCCTCCCCATATCCTCAAGTCCATTCTCTAGTAGATCTGTGTCTTTATTCTTGTCTTGCCACTAGGTTCTTCATGACATTTTTTTTTCCCCTTAGATTCCATATATATGTTAGCATACTGTATTTGTTTTTCTCTTTCTGACTTACTTCACTCTGTATGACAGACTCTAACTCCATCCACCTCACTACAAATAACTCCATTTCGTTTCTTTTTATGGCTGAGTAATATTCCATTGTATGTATGTGCCACATCTTCTTTATCCATTCATCTGATGATGGACATTTAGGTTGCTTCCATGTCCTGGCTATTGTAAATAGAGCTGCAATGAACATTGTGGTACATGACTCTTTTTGAATTATGGTTTTCTCAGGGTATATGCCCAGTAGTGAGATTGCTGGGTCGTGTGGTAGTTCTATTTTTAGTTTTTTAAGGAACCTCCATACTGTTCTCCATAGTGGCTGTATCAATTTACATTCCCACCAACAGTGCAAGAGGGTTCCCTTTTCTTCACACCCTCTCCAGCATTTGTTGTTTGTAGATTTTCTGATGATGCCCATTCTAACCGGTGTGAAGTGATACCTCATTGCAGTTTTGATTTGCATTTCTCTAATAATTAGTGATGTTGAGCAGCTTTTCATGTGCCTCTTGGCCATCTGTATATCTTCTTTGGAGAAATGTCTATTTAGGTCTTCTGCCCATTTTTGGAGTGGGTTGTTTGTTATTGAGCTGCATGAGCTGCTTGTAAATCTTGGAGATTAATCCTTTGTCAGAGCAACATCTTAATTTAAACAACAATACTTCCTGTGCCAAATTCCTTCTGGAGAATCTGTCCACCTGGAAGGTTAAATACATCTTAGCCAACCAGCCACTAGCTTGGTGGGCTGAATGCCTCAGTGGTTTCCCCTTAAGTAAACGATGCACATCTTGATTGGAAGCTGGCAAGGCAGCAGCACTCCTATCCGACCTCCCCAAGCCACCCTGCACCTCACAGCCCCTCCTCTGGTACTGAGCTCTCTGGTTGCCAGGCTTCTGTCACCCTTTGCTGTCCGTGTCAGGTGATTCCTTGCCTGCTTTCTAGACTAGCTGCTCCGGGCCAGACTTCCTTTATCTTGTGGTTTTCTATCGTTATCTTATCAGGCAACCCCACTCCTGTTCCATCCTTGCAGGCCTCCCTGCTGAGTCCTGAGCCCTTGGTAGCTGGGCACCAAGGCTCCCCCCAGCCACCCCTGCCCACCCCCCTGCCCCGGCCCTGACTCACAAGGAGCTGCTTCTCTCATCCCCCTTCTCCCTTCTTTCTATCACAGCCTGCTCTGTTTCCTATTAGGGGAGCGTGCATTTTAAATGTCTCAGCAGTGTCTGTCTCTGCAGCCACAGTTCCACTGCTCCCCCCCCATTCCCCCATCCCCTTCCCCAAGTCAGACACCAGGGTGGAGAGCATCAGTTTACAGTTTCTGGCCAGATACCAGATGTGCTGGGTGGAAGCAAATTGTCACAGAAAATGTTTGTAATTTCAGATAAAGATCACCACTACATTTGTAAGGATGGACAAGAACAAAAAGAGCTACAGTTTTTATTGTTATCACGATTGATAATAGTCCCAGACAGTCTCTCTCTCTCTCTCTCTCTCTCATCCAGTTGGAAGTGATTATAAAGTTGCTCTCTGTAGCTGCACCAGTAGACAGCCTCCGTCATGTCCTGAGGTACCACAGTAACACAGGAATTGGGGAAGGGATTTTTATTAGTTAGTGGCAAAAAGTTAGCAGGCACCAGATTTGAAAGGTGCTGGCTGGTTACCTAACACATGTACCAGGAACTGGGAGACAAGAAAAATATTCTGTAATATTTAAAGTGCTTTAGATAACAGAATCTATGGGTGGATCTTTGAAATGTGAAATAGTTAATTTGGAGCCATATATCTCTGTTTTCCAATTACTTCTTCCTTTTTCTTTTAGTCTTCTCTTTTCTTCCCTGATGAGTGGGAAATGAGTGAACCAACCCAAACATTCACACATGCTCAGTCAACCCTGGGACTCTACTGGGACCCAAGAAAGAAGGTTGATGATCTGGTAAACTAATTCACTCACATGGGACACATGGGCCCATTCATGGCATTTCAGCCATGTTATATCTTGAAATAGAAAGAATTTAGATTCTGCACCTCAGATTATAGTGTGTAGGTGACTGCCTACCCCAGCTGTGTGTGATGAGTGAGAGAATAACATGAACAAGCTAAAATGGCAGATTATTTAGTTTTTACTGCCATGGGACTCAAAGGGAAAGAGGTAGGGAGACAAGAAGGTCAAATAGAGTAATCGCCCAATTTTTAGGAGGGGAGTTTTGGGCACCTTCAACTCAGAACTCTGATGGTCAGGAGAGGTATGGCACATTATCAAGTCCTTGCAGACAATGGTAAAGGGAAAGAACAGTATTCGGAAAGGAGCATGATGTGGTGGTAAAGAGATCTATAGTCCTCACTGATACCAAAGCCCATCATCACAGGCAATCAATACATGAATGAAGGAAGGAAGGAAGAAGTGAATGATCACTTAGTCCACCACTGTATCATAGCACATAAAGCATAGCATAGTGGGGGGTAGAGAAGAGTTAGATCATCAGCCTAAGTAGATGAGAGATTACAACACTTGTCATAAGTTTTACAGAGATTGTTGTAGCTTAAATTCATATTTGTGAATCTCATTTCAAGTTAGCTCATTGCAGACTCCATTTAATCCACAGGACCTGTTGTAACAAGAGAATTCATTCAAAAGCAAAATAAACACCTTATTATTCTGAACTAAATTAAGTGGAAATGTGCAATTTTCTCTTGCTTTCTAATTATTATAATAGGATAATAGGCAGCCATAAGGACAGAAATTGAAATCAGAGTTTTTTTCAAAAATGTTACTTGGTATATCAAAATGAAAAGGGAAGACATTTCAAAGCATGCCTGCTTGCTCCTGCCTGGTCTGAATCCGGGGCATCAGGGTGTTTGTTGAAGGAAATCCCCAACTATCAGGTGTGCTGATAACACCCTGTTTCAGAACCACTTTTAGGGGGTTAGTCCCCAGTTCAGGTTCAAAAGAAAGACCATGGGACCTGGGACAATCTTGGAGTAGTTTTATGACATGGAACAATTTATTAACTCTTTGAAGCCTCAGTTCTTTTGTCTGGAAAATGGGGATAACCATACCTATGTTTGAAAGAGTGTAGGTCCATGTGTTTGAAAATGTCGGGTCAGTGCCTGGCACAGAGTATAGTGCTCAATCAATGCAAAATTCCTCTAAATTTAAAGTCATAAATTTATGTTTGGAACAATGTTTCTAAATTTAAAGTCATAAACTTATGTTTGGAACAATGCCTGTGAGCTCTGTAAATCCTCAGGCATTAAATAAAGATTCAGCATAATGTTCTGTTGAGGCAGAAAAGTATGCTATTATATTTTAGAAGAAATCTTAGCCCCCAGAGTGAGAACCAAAAGGGTCAACTGTCAGCTAACTAGAAAGTAAAATCAAGTACACCACCACTTCTCCAAAAATACTGATTGACAGATATATTTGTAGATTTGATGAGTGCCCAGAAGATCAACCAAAGGGCACAATTTGGTTCAGGAAAGGCCAAAGGTCTATAAATAATATTAAAGTTCTCCAGATTTAACCCTTTCCAAGCCTGGAGTGTACCCTTCTTTTTAGAAAAGAGAAGTCAATGCTTTAAGGGTTGAACTTGCAAAGCAAGTACATTTTCCACGGGAAGGGTGGGTGGGGAAAAGGTTCATTTAAAGAAACTATTCAACCCTTTGTTTCTTTTCACAGCAGTCTCCTTAGAGACCTTATAATCGACTGGTTGGTTTAAAGACTGAAGAGTACAGGGGGACGGAGCACAGAAACTTCCAATGAAACTTCCACTCGTTAAATACCAGTTGAAAGTGAAGAGTATCTCCTTAATATTCTCTATCCTCTAACTAACCCATCAGCTTATCTCTCGCCGAGTCCTTGAACTCTTGCTCTAATCACATTGGATGCTTTTTCCACTCTTCTTTCATCTTGACGCTTCTACAGGTTCTGTTTTCTTCTCTACCATGTTCCCACTTGTGTCCAGTGAATTTCTGTTTGGTCTTCATGACTCATCTCACATCCCTCTCTTCTTAAGTGTTCTCTGATAGTCCCCAGACTGGGATTTTGGCTTCTCTTTCAGCATCCTGTGCATTGAACTGTAATGGTCTGTTCCCTTGTCTGTGTCCCCTACTAGAAGGTAACTGGCATATCATAATCATTCAATAAACATTTACAAAATTCATTTATTCTACAAATATTTATTAAGCATCTACTGTGTTCCAGGCCCTTTTCTAGATATAAGAGATGTAGCAGTCAAGCAGATTATGTTCCTGATTTTCTAAAGCTTTTATTTTAGTAGGGATAGACAGACACTAAATAAATGGTGAAAAATGTGAGGAAGAAAAATAAAATTGGTAAGGAGGAAAGGAAGTATGTTTTCGTATGTTCAGTAGAGCTAATCTAGCTAGGGTGGTCAGGGAAGGCACATGTCACATGGCATTTGAGCAGAAATCTCAAAGAATTAAGGAAACACACTCAGTGGCTATCTGGAGGAAAAACATTCTGGGCAGAGGGAAAAGCAAGTACAAAGGCCCTGAGGCAAGTGTGTACTTGTCCTGATGACAAAATAGCAAGGAGGGTGGTATGGTTGTGCAGAGCAGTGAGTGAGAATTGTAGCTGGACATGAGGTCAGTCAGAGAGGGGATGTGAGGTGTCCAACTGGCCTCTGTGCCCGCAGTCTTAGCTCCTTTCCATCCATCCTCCACAGAGCAGCCAGAGCAATTGTTCAAAACATAAATCTCATCATGTCACTTTCCCCTTTAAAAATATAAAATGATTCCTCAGCACTTACAAACCATCTTCAGGTGCATGCCAATGCAAATCTCTCAGACCTGTCACACCCTCTGTGTGCCTCATGCTCGCCACACTGAATGAACCACTCTTGCAATACCCAGGTTTGTTTCCCTCATCTGGGATTGTGTGTGTCGTTTTACCTCTACCCACAAGGCCACTTGGGGTCCACTACCCCCAAGGCAAAATTCATATAACTCATCAGCTTTCAAAATTCAGCAGTAATTGCCACTTGTTCTCGGAAGTTTTTCCAGACTTTGAACTTTCTTTTAACCCTCTCTCCAGTCTTTACTTACCCTAAACCTAAGCCTAAAACTAAGTTGGACCCAAACCTTAGCCCTACACTAAATGCAGCTTCAACTGCCATGCTAATCGTAACCCTAACTTCAACCTAATCCTAAACCTAGCTTAAACTCCATCCCAAGCCTCACACCTGACCCCAACCCTGACGCTGAATTGATCAGCCAAGGATCCCTTTCCGGAAATACAATGCATGTGGCTCTTGAGAAGAAGGCAGTATGTGAGAGTCAGCATTCCATACTGAGCTCGCTCCCAGTGAGGAAGTGCTCCTGTTGACTTACCAGGATGTGCAGCTTCTCTAGTTTGAAAGAAATCCACCTGTACCTTTTATTTGTGATTTGAAAACATTTGGTAAATTACCAAATCTCTTTGTGTCTCAACAAAGTCATCCATAAAATGAAGAAAATTAAATTTATGTTACAGATTTCCAATGAATACAGCATGATCCAAGTACCCAAGAACACGATAGGCCCTGGGAAGGTTAGCTGAGTTGGCCTCCTCCAGGATCCTGGGTTTTCTCTGAGGCCTCAGTCTCTTCTGATACCTCTTAGGAGTCCCTACCCTCAGTGAGCAATGTATCTTCCAGGTTAGAAACCTAATACATTTTATTTGTTGATAATGTTATCCTTGAAACTTGGTGTAAAAATACCTCATTCTAATGAAGAAGGTGGTAATCTTCATCTCTTACATTTATGTAGAAATTTGAAGTAAAAACATTTATTCTCTGATATATAAATTCCAATAAACTCCAACAAAGCAACAAACAATCTACTGCAATGCCTTAGGATTTTGACATGAATGGCATTGAAGCTAAAGTTAATTTGGGAGAAAAATGTTCTATTTGCAATTTTAGGACATAGCATGTTATAGCTCCACAGTGGGGATATATTTATAAAATCTTCTTGGTAATGATTTATAGTTTATTCATTTAGGTTGTACATACTACTTGTTGGGGTTACTTCTAAGTGTTTCATGATTTTGTTTTTGTTACTATTGGGAATGGAGTCATTTCCCATTATGTCTTTTATCTGCCATTGTTGTATATAATTAGCTTGTGGCCATTACTTAAGTAATCTATCTTTTAATTGCAACAGTTTTTCATTTGGTTCTTTTGGATTTTCTAAGTATTTACTTAGGTCACCTGAAAATAACAATGCTTTTATCTTCCTTCAATAATTATACCTTGGGACTTCCCTGGTGGCGCAGTGGTTGGGAGTCCACCTGCCAATGCAGGGGACACGGGTTCGATCCCTGGTCCGGGAGGATCCCACATGCCGTGGAGCGACTGGGCCCGTGTGCCACAAATACTGAGCCTGCGCTCTAGGGCCCGTGAGCCACAACTACTGAGCCTGCGTGCTGCAACTACTGAAGCCTGCGCGCCTGGAGCCTGTGCTCTGCAACAAGAGAAGCCACCGCAAGGAGAGGCCCGTGCACCACGACGAAGAGTGGCCCCCGCTCGTTGCAACTGGAGAAAGCCCGCACACAGCAATGAAGACCCAATGCAGCCAAAAACCAATCTATAAATAAATAAAATTAAAAAAAAAAATTGTACCTTGTATTTCTGTTTCACATCTTTTGAACTGATCACAACTTCCAGAAACACATTAAAGAATAATGATAATTTGGGGCTTCCTTACGTTGCTAATGATTTTAATGGGAATGCTTCTTGTTTTGCCATTAAGTATGTTGTTGACTATTCTTTGATATTATTTTCTAGCGTCATTACACGTGGCTAGACAAGAAAGCCTGTGCAAGTTCTACTTTTAGAGTTTATTGTTGTGTGTGTGTGTGCATGTCCATGCACCTGCATGACATAATACATTTTTGCAGTGCTTTTATGAGTGCTTTTACGGATAGCATATACTGTGTTTGTAAGAGGTCAACATTGTCTAGTAGACTTAATATTATTAATTATATTTATTTAAGTTCTCCATATTATTATTTCTGGCTTGTCTAATTGAACTAGAAAGAGTGGATAAATCTGTATTAAAATTATATACACAAATTGTGTTCTTGTCAGTTTCTCCTTAATTTTCTGAGCATTTTTGCTTTATATCATTTGATATTAGGTTAATTGCTGCATAAAGGGGTTAATTACTACTGTAGGTTCATTATGCTATTTTCCAGTTTGTAAACATAAATAAGTAATCTATTTTTCCCTATTTAATTACTTTTGCCTTGAAGCCTACTTTGCCAGAAATTAATACCACCTCTCCTATTTTTAAGTTCATCTTATTTAATAACTATTTGCCTCTCCTTTTATTTTAACATGGACATTTTTGTCTTAGGTATGTCTCTTAGAGGCAGCAGATATTTGGATTTAATTTTTTTACTCCAGTCTGGAAATCTTTGTTTTCTAATAGTTGGATTTAACCACATATATTTATTGTTGTACAGATGGCTTTGTTAACTTCTGTCATTCTGTTCTACATAATTTATTTTCTTTTTGATTTTTTGCTATTTCTTTTGCTTTTGGGCCTTGAAAATATGGAATTTTGTGTGTGTTTATTGTTTCCTTAGTAATTGAGAATGTGTCTATTCTCTTTTCAACCTAACTTGTAATTTCCAAAAGCCAGACTTTGGTTTATATTTTTCTAATTCTCAGAGTCAACAATTTGAAGTCTAAATAGAATTTAGAGTCTCTTCTATGTGAGATCAGGCCTTTAGTGAATTTTTATTCCTCTCCCACCCGATTTTATAATCTTTTTTCCCATCCTGAACGGCAGGTGAGCTAGGTAGGCTCTCTCATTGATCTTTGCTTGGAATATAGTAAACTTGGCTCAGTCTATAAATGCCTCTAGTTCACAAAGTTGTTTTTTTTTTTTTTTTTCTGTTATGTCTTTGATTATTGCTTCCTTTTGTTGTCCAATTGCTCTCTTTCTTTGGGAATACCTGTGTAATCCTTGACTTGGATCTTCAGTTTCTGGGATAGGTGTCATTCTCTATCATACGAGTTTTACATTTTGCATGATTTGTGTGTGTCTGGGAAAGTTATTCAAAGTTTGACTTTGAAATTACTGGATCAATTTTCACAGTATTAAGTCTGCCTTGCAGCAGACTTAACACTGCTAATTTTCTTGAATTACTGCCTGATTTTGTCAATCATCTCTTTTAAAATTTTATCCTCCAGTTTTTTTTAATCTTTATTCCTCCAGCTTTTATATCATCATATATTTTCTTTCTAATGGCTCTCTACACTTGTCTTAGAGAGAGCAGACATTGTTCCACTTTTTTTCTCTCTGTTTCTATCCTTTATGGTTTTCAGATGTTTTTTTCTTCCGAGTCTCCCTTTGCTCTTGCTCAGCAGCATTTAATGCTTTCTGTTTTGTATGTTCTTTTTATTTATCCACCTTCAAATAGGAAGAGACTTAGCTGGATCTGTTTTTTTTACATATAAGGTAAATGTATTGCTCTAGGCACCACTTGCTCTCCAATTGTGCTCTGCTGAAATCCTCTTCCCACATCTATAATTGTATATCAGATTGATGTCCTGGCCTGACTTACAGTGTATTAGCATCTTTCTGCTATTTTGCTGGTCTGTGATAAGAAGTTTTTCTTATCCGAATGGCTGACTCCCTAATATTCAGAGCAGATGAAATACATAAAAGCACAATTCCCAGCATGCAAGGACACTGCAGCTTTCTCCATTTCTTCCCCTGTCTTTTGGGTTTTACCAATGGGACCACACTTCTGAGGATGCATTGTATCACTACCAGCTTCCCCCCAACGCCTACTCAATTGTTTTGCAGTAGTTACATTATCTCAACGAGTATAGAAATATTAGTGGCAAAAGAGGAACGGCTATCTCCACATGTTGTAGAATTTGAGTTTCTGAAAGAGTAGAAAGAGGTGTGGAAAGTGACCAAAGATCTTCCTACCTATTGTCATGTACTTGCGGGATTTCTATTTTTGAAGCATAGCAGTCATGGGCCACTAATTGTATGTTTCTATTCAATGTCATAGATGTGTAGTTAGTGGAACTTCCTACCAGAAATGTCAGTGGGAAATTTCTTAGTACCAGTTGTCAGTATTTTTAAGAAGTCTTGCCTTCTTTGGGATCTTAAGTATTGGAACATTGGCAAGGATTGCATTAGGGACTCCTAGTTAGAAGCCCTTTTAAACCAGAGCTTTCCAATTCTTTCCACTGACTCACCACCAAGAGGGTTCATAAAGGGACTTAATTATTACATTTTCCAGAAGGTCTTTAGTGCTGCAACCTTGAACCCTGGATCTCAATGCCAACTTTGTGGTTATTATTCCCCATGTGGAAAAATATTAATATGATTAATAGCTAATACAAAGTTTAAACAGAAAACATTAATGTAACAACACATTAAATTACACACTATAGTCAGGTGGTTGAGAACATGAGTTTTGCACAAGCATTCAAATCCCAGATCAAACACTTCCTGTCTTTTGGAATTAAATTTAGGTAAGTTACATAAAATCTCAGTTTATAATCTGTAAAATGGGAATATTACACAGGGCTATTGTGGGAACAAAGTTATATAAGGCAAGTAAAGTAGTTGGTAGAGGGTCTGACATAGGGATGTACTCAATACATGTTGTCTATTATTATTATTTTTATTATATAAAAATATATTTTATAACATTTTATTATTATTATATTTAAAAAACTATACTCTTATAGTTTCCTAATATACTTTTCTTGAATAAAGAGACAGTTACTGTGTTTTTGTTTTTTTGTTTTTTTTTACTGTGGCCTGCAGTAATAGATAAAACTCATGAGTTAGTTGTACACAGGCCATGGTTCTCTCTCCCAGGGGAATAAAAGGTCACTGATATTCCACGGAAACTGCTGCATAGAGGTTGTTAAGCTGAATTGAACATGTGACAATTCCAAGTGAAGAAGCATGCTTGTAATTCAGCATGAATTTAAGTGACACAGGAATTCTTCTGTGGGCCTCTCTCATTAAATATCTTGGGAAATGGAATTATATTGAGAAGAGGAGCACAATTGCTTGCATGAAATTTTATCACAAAATGTGTTATTTCCACAGCATGGGATGAGGCTATCATTAGTAGGATGTTCTTTCATGTATTCTCTCTGTTTCCGAGGCGTCTAAGCCACATGGTCCTTGTGTTGCCCAAACTGAGTTGATAGGGAAGGTAATCGAACACGTCAGGGGAGCAATTTCTTTGCCTCTAAATCCAAATGTACCATCTTGGAAGAATGAGTCTGTTAGATATTGTTTGACTGCCTTGCTATCTTCCCACACTCCTGAATATTGATCTCCTAAAAAGCGATAGCTAACATGATGATGATGATAGTAACAACAAAAATAATTACAATCTTAATGATGGCTGATGTTTATTATGTGTATAACATGTGTCAAGGCACTGTTCTCAATGATTTATACAGGTTACATAATTTAATCCTTATAGCAATCCATGATGCAGGTATTATCATTTGTCCCACTTTGCAGATGAACAGATTAGGCAATTTGCCTGAGGTCACACTGATGAGAAGTTGCGGAGGAGGGATTAGATACAGGTGCTCTCATTCTAGAAAGTATGTTCTTACAGTTTAGTTTGACTGTCTCTATACTTACATGTACCTTCAGTTATCAACTACTTGAAGTCACTGTTGAGTAGGTGTGTTGAACCCCACTCTTGTAAGAGAAGGTATAGAAAAGGCCATGAAAATTTTGGTTGAATGTGTTTATTTGGAACTTATGTTTCTTAGGTTTGTCAATAGTGGTGTCTTACATATCTTTTGCACTTTATAATTTTCAGAGAAACTTTTCCACCTGCTGATTTATTTTACCCCCAAAATAGCCCTGTGAACCATGGGAGGATGATATTATTATTCTAAAGATGATGCAGCTGACAACCAGAGAGGTTAAGGGGCTTTCTAAAGGCCACATAGATTATTAGACGAAGATTTGGGATTATCTATAATAATGATAGTAATAATAAACCATTTACTAAATATTTACTGTATGCAAAGCACCATGCTAATCACATCAATGTCATTAACTCATTTAACCCTCAACAATCAAAGATGTGAAATGACACGGCCAACTTTCACTCCTAAGACGTGACAGAGCCAGGAATCAAGCCTAGGTTGAGGCTCTCAGCTCTTAATTTAAGTCTCCACTTCTCTAATGAGTTTTCTTTAAAGGACATTCTATCTACTTTTAAATACCTATCTGTATGTGTAAAATATTAATTATGATAATAATAA
Source organism: Balaenoptera musculus (assembly GCF_009873245.2). NCBI lineage: Eukaryota > Metazoa > Chordata > Mammalia > Artiodactyla > Balaenopteridae > Balaenoptera > Balaenoptera musculus. The sequence continues at coordinate 51,900,854 of NC_045785.1, read as the reverse complement.
GACTATCTCAGTGCTTGCTATGGAGGGCACTGTACCATCCATTTGCTCATTGAATGAAGTTTTGACTTACCACCTACCATGTGCCAGGTACTGTCCTGGGTACAAGAAAACATATATGAGCAAAGCATTATCCTTCATGGAGCTTACAGTCTTTTGGGAGAAACAGAAAGTAATCAAATAATCACATACATTTATGACTATAAACAGTGCCCTGCTGGAAAGTCTGGAATGCTCTGAGAGTGCATCAGTAGAGTTCTCTGACACTGTCTGGGGACAGGGGTGGCTTCCTGACAAAGCCATGTTTGTATTGAGAGTGGTAGGTGTGGAAATGTTAACTACAAGAGAATGTGTTCTAGGGAAAGGAGAAGACTGTTTGTAGGATCTGATATTTTGGGGATTTTGAGGAACTCAAAGAAGGTTAACTCACTAGCTGGAGTATGTTTAGGGAGAAGAATGGTCCCAGACATGCTCGGAGAGGCAATGCCATGCAGTCCTTATTAAGGACTTTCCCCTTATCTAAGAGAAAGGGTAATCCATTGAAATCACAGATTACTTGTGTTTGAAAAGATCCTGTAGCCTTAAGTGTTAACAATACATTCCAGGGGGCAAACATGCACACAATGAGACCAGCTAGGAGGCTTCTGTGGCAATATGGGCTAGACAAGGTGGTAGCTTGGACTGCAGGAGGCTGGTGGGGATGGCTTTAGAAACTATTTAGGAGGTAAATTCAACGGGATTTATTTTGCGTTAGACACATGCAGTAAACAAGAGGAAGGTGTTAGAATGCCTCCCAGGTTTCTGGCTTGTGCAATATGCCTTGTTTCATTTAATGCTCACAACAGCACTATGATGATTATACTTCCAATTTCAGGAACCTGATTCAGAATTTTTTAGTCCCTGTCCATAGTCATACTGTCCATCCAAAGCAGAGCCAAGATTCACTCAGGTCCACCTGAATCTGAAATCTCTGCTCTTGACTGCTATGCTACACTGGGGGATGGAAGAACCACAGGACCCATGATAGGAAAGGGAATCTTAAAAACAGCAGTTAAGTATGGAAGTTAGTGGGCATCACTCAACTTTGAAAATATGCACATCCTTAAAGCCCAAGCTCCCGTGAAGTCCATGCATGTTTGCAGCTGGTGCTACTTCTATTTTCATGAGATCAACAGGAACAAGACTAATATCTTTAGTGAGTATGATTTTGTTAAACATCATTTTTATAAATAAAAAATACATGTTCATTATAGAAAAATTAAAAAAAAAACAAAAAGAAAGAAAAACAATGAAAATCTCCTGTAATCCTCAGAGTGGGTAGAAAACGCTTGCTTGCTTTTAATTAAACAATGCCATGCACTATGATTAACCACCACAGGTATTTAGTAGAAAGATCACTAGAGACCCCAGTTCTCAATCCAGACTTTTCTGATGATTTTGACCTCCGGGGGACTTTAGACTCTGGGGCTTCCCCTTCTCCTTTATAAAATGGAGTGAAACTATGTCGCCACTTAACGATCAGAGTCTTTTTTTTGAGCCTGAGTGAGGCAGTGCTGGGTGGATTGGTGTCACTACAGTGTAGGACTATTCAACTATTTAACTGGCTTCTTCACTTCTACTCTGTTTCCTCATTGGTGGAGTGGAGGTAATGATACTGGTGTCACAGGAGGTTTTGAGGATTAGCTCACACGTGTGCAGAGTGCTTGCTGGGCCCAGTCCCTGGGCATGGCAAGCAGTGAACACACAGCAGTGAAAAGTCTCCCCAGAAACATTGTCAGGCAGCAGTGCTGAATGATGGCCCGTGCTCGGGCTCGGGATCAACAGAGTCAGGGAAGTCCCACTAGTCCTAATTGCTCTCTCTCCTCCAGCTGCTGACTGAGCTGCACAGAAACCCTTTCTTGGGATACTTGCCACAGGCTTTTTATCTCTTCTACTGGAGTTAAAAAGAACTGTAAGACCTCGACTTCGTTCTTAAGGAACAAGCCACATAGTGCAGCTTGGTAGTAAACAGCAAAATGCCAGCACAGTTTCATCAGTGTCCTAATACTGTGAGCAACGGGCTGTGGGACCAGGAGAGGGTGGAGAAGTGACTCATTGTGCCTCTGGGGACCTGGGAAGGCTTCATTTGTCCTGTACCTGGCAGGAAGGTAGAATTTGCTGGGTGGAGAGAAAGGGCATGAGTACCCTCCTGTGCGCTAGTGAAGAATCCTTTTCTGGAACGCCCATGAGAGCTTACAGATGCCAAGGCCACTTTGACAAATCTGGGGCTAGTGCAGAGGGAATTGGGGTGAGAAGGTGAGGCTCAGCAAGCATGTCTAGTGCAACCTCCTAGCTCCCATCTCTGCATCCTCTCCACATCCTCCCATACCTCCTAGCTCCCACCTCTGTGTCCTCTCCACATTCTCCCATACCTCCTAGCTCCCATCTCTGCATCATCTCCACAACCTCCCATACCTCCTAGCTCCCGTCTCAGCATCCTCTCCACATCCTCCCATACCTCCTAGCTCCCATCTCTGCATCCTCTCCACATCCTCCCATATCTCCTAGCTCCCATCTCTGCATCCTCTCCACATCCTCCCATATCTCCTAGCTCCCATCTCTGCATCTCCACATCCTCCCATACCTCCTAGTTCCCATCTCTGCATCCTCTCCACATCCTCCCATACCTCCTAGCTCCCATCTCTGCATCTCCACATCCTCCCATACCTCCTAGCTCCCATCTCTGCATCCTCTCCACATCCTCCCATATCTCCTAGCTCCTCTTTCTGCTAACTGCCTTTCCTGCTGGAGGGCCCCTCCCCCTATTTTGGATACTTACAGGGTCCTCTGCTTCCCCTCCTCCACCCACAAAAGCCTGCCGGGAGAAAAGAATCAGATGTGAATGGCTGAACCTGCAGTGTAGTTTATGTGGTTTACGTTGCTGTGATCTTTTCCCAGAGGTATTTGCCTTTAAGTTCCTTGCTTTTTGTGGAATGAAACATTTTGATGCTGGAATCCCACTCTATCTTGTGATCCACAGTCTGTGCTCAATCACTTTAGGTCCCTGGGTAGCGGATGCGTTTTGTTTGGTCAGTGCAGTGTCATCTTCACTGTTGTTTAGTGGTAAATAAGTATCACTCTCCAGTTTCTCACAGACACCACCATCCCCTACTAATTTATTACATCCTCATTGTCTTACACTTGGCTGACCTGCCTGGTCTGAAGATATTTGTGTATGTGGCCCCCTGTATGAAGCTTTGTTATTTCATGACTTTTCAATTGAGAAATTACATCAGCCCCTCCTATAGTAATTTCTCCCTCAGTTCTTTCCTTTCTTAGGCAGTTCTACCGACAATTCTGTATCGATTTGTACCCCTGGGTTGGGCAATGAATTACAAGTGTGTCAGGATTCCCTCCTAGTGAAGAGTCCAGACTTTAGCACCTGTTACTAAGTTGTTTCTCACACGCTTGCAAAAATGAGAATCGAGGCTGCTGTTTTTCTTAAAATAAAACACAACAGAACAATTTATGATGATTTTAATTGATTCCTAAATGAACGGGTGAGATCAATTATTTAGCCCACAAAGTTTAGCTTTTCAACATGTGAAGGGAGGTTATCAAACCCAGCTGCTAAGGCATTTCATCAGCAGACTAGAGTCGTGCATCTCGGGGGGAGAGGGTGGCTGAGGAGGATTTGGGGGGTGGGGGGAGGCGGATGGGACCATCCCCGGAAGAGTGTTCTCAACCCTCGATGAGTATGGACTTTGTCTACACCTAGGTCACGTGGGGAGATGGTGCGCCTACTGAGGCGAGAAGCGTCAGCTGCATTCATTGAATGTGTAATTCAGCTCACAAGCGCTGACTCTCTGCTATGACTCCCCCACCAACCCTCCGGGGCACTGCGACTTGGTAGAGGGCTGCTCTGCCCAGGATCATGCTTCCCCACCTCTGACCTGGTCATTATTGCCTATTATCATCCATTTCAAACAGTCAGCAGGGCATTAGCATGTGCGCATCAAGGATCACAAAAGAAACTTGGATTATGAGGAATAGAAAAATCTGTCCAACATGTGGCATCATTAAAGAGCTCTGGCTGAGACATATTGTTTGTAGTCAGCAGTTGTCTGGAAAATAGATGTTTACTTACAGGGAGTGTATTAAGATCTTTGCCATTAGGCAATATATATCCTGCATTGTACCTTCTCTTACAGAAAACTATGGTGGAATAAACCTTTAATTAGCGATTCTTGTGATAAGGAAAAATATTAAACAGCAATACTGTTCCATTTTGGTGTTTCTGCTTATTAAAGACGGGGTGGGGGGGGGAGAGAAGCACCAGGAACATTTCTTTGGAAGGATGGCCTTTTTAAAATGGTATGTTCCATTTAAAACTGCAAGTGAAATATTCGCTAAACATAGATTACATTACTTAGAGAAAAAAATGTCCCTAATATTCAGCAAGAACTTAAACACACTGGGTTTCCCTGAGCCATCCATCTTCTGATGAAAAGGTGTATTTTAATAAGACTAAGTGTATTCATTGCATCAGACTCTCATGTCTCTCATGAGTTTCTTTATTCTGTGATGATACAAAATGTTTCTGTTGCATAATAGGACATTTTTTTTGCACAACTCTTTCAGAACAGGGACTGGGTATCCCAAGACCAGTGTCCTATCTTGCTTTTGACACATTGTAATTTCTCTGCCTCTATTTTCTTAGCAAACAGACTTGTGCCTCCCCAATACCATCGAACAAACGGATGGATGATCCTAATCCTGTAAAGTTCTGAATTCCATTACCTTCTAGTGCTAAAAGAATTGACTTGTTTATGACAAGTTTGGTCCAAGATGAAGCTGGAGGGCATGCAGTCTGAGCAGCTCATTCTAGGTGTGTGCCCATCCTTGGGCAGTGTGCCACTTTTCCTAAGTCTTGATTCCCTTGTAAGTAAAGTGGGAGCAATAGCACTTCATAGTTTGTGGTGAGGATTAAATGAAAAAAATAAACGTAAAGCACCTAGGACGGATTCTAGCAGACAGTTTGTACTCAATCAATGCTAGCTGTTAGGATGAAATTTTCAGTTAGGTAAGAGAGGTTGGCCTAGAGCCTTTAAAACTTGAATGATGGCATCTGGCAGAAGGAGCAGCTGATTCTCTTCCCCGCTCTGCCCCAGGCTCTCAGTAGGGGCTCAGTACATAGTCGGTCAATGAATGAAGGACCACCAGAACAAGCTCCTAAATTTTAACTCCCAGACCTACCAGTCTAACTGACCAACTCATTTGGCCAGATCACATATTCCACATTTTTACATCTATTTTTCTCAGTAGAACCCACCATTTCAATCAGAAGCAGGAAAAACTGTTAGATATTATTCTGGAGCTTTCTTAAGCCAAATCAACAAATATTTATTGAGGGCAAGACAGGTGAGCAGAGTGGAGTCAGGAAAAAGAATTCTCAGCATGGTTTCTAGAACACAGCTCTGCAAATATAAATGACACGGTCAAAATCGAGGTCAGTGGTTTATTTCTTATTTATTTTCAAATTTAAATGATCTAATGGCATGAGATGAATCGTAACCCTCTTGCCCTGATTTGCTATTTCATTCCCTACCAAACACTCATTTCACAATATAAGATCACCTGGAACATTCAGACCTGCTGTCCCAGTAAGAGAGAGTCCTTTCTCAGTTGGTGCCAAGGGGATCTCAAAATGGGAAGGCTCTTAGATTAACTCTCTAAATATCCTTCTCTACTCACTCAATAATATGGGTGTTGGGAATTTGGAGCAGAACTAAGGAGAGATGAACTTCATAAGGGACCACCAACTATTTTCCACTTCCAAAATAGTACATCTTGCTTTCTCTCTTATAGTATCTCCTTATTTGCTTGGCTTCACCGAACTGTTTTAATGAGAAAGTTTCAAGAATATCCTGGGATTACAGTCTTTGAAAGAACTTTCATACCCATAGTATAAGCCCCTTTGGTTTAAAACTATCCCACTTAAAGGCATCTACTTACAACTACCAGCTGCTGGTTCTTTTCTCTTCATACTCATGAATGCACACACAGACACATATAGTACGCACGTGTACACACACACACATACGCGCACACACACTTCCTCATATGCACTGTATATATGTAAACATCCAGAAGGAACAATGCATTGTAAAAATTGTCCTGTTGAGTTTGTAATCCAGTGAGAGTTACTGAGTGCTGATAAGTAAAGGAAGTTCAACCAGACAGTTTAATCCTCCAATTTCCTGTCTTCTAATCAGCCCCTGATTCTTTTGGTTTTAAATTAGAAACATTCCTGACAATATTTGGGACAGGTGAAGGAAAATCAACTAGAAAATAAGTAAGGACAAAGCACTTATTTTACTGTTTAAAGTTCATAGGAGAAATATGAGCATAATAACAGGAAATCAAGATTTTAAAAGAAGATAGTAGAAGTACATAGGCTAGCTTAAGTAACCAGTCACATTTCTGGATGAAGTACATTTGGATCATAATTTGATTTAAAGAAAAAAATAGGAACATAGCTTAATGTATGTTTCTCCCTAAGTATAATAAATGGTACTTTGAAAAATGTTGTATAAGACTAACCAAAAAGGAAATGGTAAGGATAATTTCTTAATGTACGTAGGAGAAAAAAATTCTACTTCATTCAATTGATTATTGCTAATACTGTGAGAAAATAATGTTTGGGGTATACAGGAACCTTTGATGTTAATGCATATTCTTAGATATTAATAGAGTCACACATATTTATAATGGTGGATAAAAATAAGACAATCGTGCATTTAAAAATAAGCTCACGTAGAGTGTGTAAATGCTTGAAATAGAACGTGTGTACATCTGTTAATCTGTTAATCATGGACAGTTTCTTTTGAAAACATACTGGATGCTGAGAATATGATAAGATTTATTATTTACTGAATTCCCTCATTTTAATTCTTTTCATTTATAGCCATTGTAGTGAATTCCAAGTTATTTTAATCATCATCATGAAAGACCTAGAACAGATGCAGAGAAAAATTTTCATTAGGCAATGTCTTCTGAGGAATATAGAAGCCAATAACTAACAAAAGTTGTTCCATTGAGAATTAACATTTAAAAAATTGAAATGATAAATACAACTTAAGATGTGAATCCAAGCAAATAACAACAAAAGATTTGCATGAAATATGAGTTCTTCTCCCTTTTCTATAAATCCTCTTTAGATTAATTCTTATGTTTTCCAGTAATTCTGGTCACTCTGATAACCCTCTCCCATGTCCCCTTCTTGCCACTTCACCAAGTTTTTACCATGTGCATGCTTCTCTTTGGGGTTGCAGGATGGTGCCCATGGTTACACATGGTGAGTATGTGGAGAAGAAGCCCAGACCTGAGCTAGAGGGCCCAGGTGTGATTCCTGGTTCAATGAAACTAGGTAAGTCACTCAGCCTCTTTGAAATTCCCATTTCCCATTTCCTTATAGTAAAGCCCTTCTTACTTACACTGTTACACTGTTGTGTAAATGTTCCCCTTCAGCATTTCCTTGTTACTTGGAGTTTACCCCCATGTATCTGTCTGAATTCCTTTCCAGATATAAATTCCTTTGACGCCTGTCCAAATAAATAAGGGAACTGTCTTATTTACCTTGTATTTCCCACAGCACCTAGAAAGGGCTCTGTACATCGTGGGTACTCATATTTGTTAAATTAGAGTCACATGTATAAAAGCACAATATAAGCCCTTCGTAAAAGCGAAAAAAAAAAAAGAGTTCTTGTGTCTGCAGCGGTTAGGGCTGCCAATCATTTGGGAAGTAGGCTGGAGTTGACAGTTTTTTTAAATTGTTGAACACAGTAAGACAGTATTTCATAGAAGTACCTTGCTAATTTATCTATATCTATATCTATTATCTATCTATATATGCATACATGTATTTTTTAAAGGCATTTACATTATAAAGCATAGCATGTCCTTCCTGCCCAAGTATTTTCCTGGCATACAAAGTCTGAGCTGTAAAAATTTGGATTAAGTGATGGATAGTTCTTGACTGAAAAATTGTATGGCAATTTCTAAAGAGAATGCTTCCAAAATAAGTGCTTGGGAACATAGCATGGGGTGAGGGAGTTGCAGGATGATTTAATAACCTTTATTTCATAGTCACTATGAGTTTTTAAATTTGATTGCAGAAGCAAGACACATGTATTTTGTAATTCACATAAAAATAGTCCCGTAATATCTTATTATCAGCAAATCATTAGGAAGAGGAGATTTATTCTGCCTTCATTTTAATGCCATGTGTGTAGAATGAAGGTAATTCCACTGGATAGAATTATATTTTGAAGCATATACAGACATTCAGGGCACTTTCATGTCATTTAGAGTGAAGGAAAATTTCACAAGGGTTTTCCTTAGTTTTATGCCGGAAGGTTTCAAATAGAGATGTCACAACATAGCTAGATTAAGTTGATACGTAATATTTATTTCTTGATTTGCATGATTAAAGCATTAGAGAAGTGGCTCAGATATCAAAAGATTTCTCATAAGTGGCAGCGCCAAAGGTAATTACTGTTAAAATGTACATGCTTGAACCCTGGTCGTTTGTTAACTTCTGAGTTGCTTACAACTTCTTGGGTTGGAATAAAAGTTTTTATTTGACTTTTGCATATCAAGACCACTTTCTTGCTCCATTTTGATATCAAAAGTGTATTTAGCATTTCTTATATCCTATGTCCTTCAAGACAACATTAGCTTCAGCAAAAAAAAAAAAAAAAAAAAAAAGCGATAGAAGATAGAGAAGGCCCTTCTAAGTATTTCTCATTTTAAAACACTTGTTTTTTAAGCAAAACTAGCTTTTTAAAGACAAAGCTAAAATTTATACTTAAAAATCCCCCTGATTAATTTAGTTAACTGCCCTCCAATTAGTTATCAAAAAGTGCAGCTAAAGCCCTACTGTAAGCCTGGGTGCATTATGAGGCTGGGGGGTGGGGGGAGGATGGAGAGGGAAAGAGGAGAGAGAGGAAAGAGGAGAGAGGTTGTTATTCTCAGTCTTTGATTAACCGGTTTCTTTCATTCTAGTGGGGTCTTTATTATTTAGAAAAATAAAAATGATCCGGGGATCTCTCCATTCTCACCCCAAAATTTGGAGTGGGTAATGGCTGTCTACAACCTGGTCCAACATATGCCTGCAAACTAAAACAAACAAACTCATTTGCCATACAAATTGTTTACGATTCATTAAAAAGCAAAATTGCATATCCCGGTACTGGCAGCTGAGGCCGAGGCGGAGGGGGCATTCACTGAGTTGCCTTTGTATGCTGGGAGGACCAAGCCGGAGGTTCCCACTATGCAGCCCGGGAGTCTGTGCAGCCAGATGACGCATGAGGTAATTTTAAAGCTTTATTTGCCTTTAGTGTGAAACTCAGATCTTGTACTGTTCTTTGGTTAAAGAAGCATATCAGCTAGGGGCAAGTCTAAAATTTTTTTTTTTTTTTTTGAGTTGGGGAAAATTGTTTGGGGTAGTGAGGGGGGTGTGGAGGGAGAGGAAGTGAATGCTATTCAAGGAAAGACAAGAGCTAAGAGAAAATGCAGAATTTGTCTTAATTTTAATTAATCCTCTCCCCCTTCACCAAAGTCCTCAATTTCCCATAAATAATGGGAAGTTTACATTAGAATTATTTGTAACTGGCAGATCTAAAATGCTGTGGTCTGTGGTCACCTCTGAGGGAAATAAAAAAATCAATTTATTCTCTATGGTAACTTCTACAACTTCTTTAAAGAGCACTCTGATTTCTCACCCCTTTACAAAGCGAAGATCTAGAAGTACTGAAGTGGAGAAACTTCCTGTAGTATACAGCCTAAACAGCAGCATGTGAGCTTACAGCATTGTTTATATTTAGTCAACTGCATTGCTAAATGTTTCCACCACTTTTATATTTTATATTCCCGGCGGTAAAACATCTGTAAAATAATTTTAAATGAAAAGCAACTTCCAAGTAAACTTTACATAAAAGAAATGACAGTTTTCCAAGTTACAAAAAAGAGGAGCGTTTGGTGATCTTTGCAAGAAAGAACAAAAAAGACACAATTTGCTATAAAAAGTAACAGTCTATACAATCTATGAACTCTTGAAACACAAGGAAATAGAATGTCACCCAGAATATGACATCAGCGCGCAGTTTTTTAAAAAACTTACAACTTAGCTTAGAAAATAATAGCTAAACCAATCAGTATATTCATTTCTAGTGTTTAACAAACTGTATAAGGCAAAAGCAAGAGACAACATCACCACATACAAGCAAACCTTGTTCTTGCTGGCAGAAACTCTTATGGGAAAATAAGTGCCCTGAATAAAAGTTCAGGATCGAAGTGAATAGTCTGCTGCTAGTCTAATTAACCAAAAGCTGCAAGTAACATTGTCCTGAAATCATTGGTAAAGTTTCTAAGGTCTAGTTAAGAAATTGCAAGTTCAAACACACATGTACACACATACCCACAACCACCTTAACTCAAGAGTCCTTAGGATGGACATCCTGCACCCCAAGAAGCAGCCGAATAGAATCCTCAGAAGTTCACTTTTAATAGTCTCTCAGTCCTCAGAATTCCTAAAACATGTCAAAATGATACCACCACTGGTCCAGGAAGGGGAAAAGAGAACTCTTCCCGCAGTTCATACAATGAAACCGACATGTCCCGTCTTGTAATTCCATTCGCCAGCCTCCCCCTTCCAACACCACTCTCTCCCTCTCTCTCTCTCTCTCTCTTTTTTTTTTTCTTAAACTGATATCTATGTGAAATGAGCTGAAGTTCACGGTCCAGTTAGGAACGGATAATACATTCATTGTCCTGGCAGCAAACTTTTTTTTCACTCCCTGGAAGAATTCACGCTTGCCGCAAGAATAATAATTACGGAAAACTAGAAATGCACTGCTAATGAATTAATCCTTAACGGACACCACCCTAACAAGGGCAGTAATGATTTGAGGACTCTCTTCCTCACAGGACTTGCATCTCCTGTGACAATAAGCTATTGTGCCTCCTCCCAACTTGCTCTACCTCTTATAGATCCAGGATGTCAAAGGTTGTCTGGCCTGGTTGACCGTGACATGTGAGTTAACTCGTTCTGCGGCCGCAGGGTGGAACTTTACTAAAACTTTATTTGTACCCAGAATATTGAAAAGATAGTGTGTGCGGGGAGTCTTAAGACCTGCTCTGACATAAACAAATGGGGAAACGTTAGATGAGAGCTGTGGGTTCCCGGATGGAAAGCAGGGAGTGGGGACCCAGAGTTCTCCCACAGGTGACTTCAGGCAATCCAATTAATGGGGCAAAACTGGAATTCTCCCAGGGTTTGCTTCTCCCCAGCATCCAACATGCGTCCTCAGAAAATACGACAGTCAAGGAAAAACCATGCATCCCAAAGTCCCTGAAAACAGCAGTAAAGGGGATGTAAAGCTAGAGAGAAGGAGTAAAACCTGAGGGCCAGGACAAATGTCTCATTCTTTTACTCCAAGATTGGCTTGGCTAAAATACCCACCTCTACCTTAAAACTTCTGATACTCTTTAAAAAAAAAATTACAAAAACAAAAAACAAAAAAAACAACAACTCCCATACACTGTCCCATGGAAAACCAGGACAAGCATTCCTGGGAACTCAAGTCGCAGAGTGGCAGAGAGACGATGGCAAGAGGAAGCAGTGTGAGGCTGCCTCGCTGAAGAGTGTGAAAAAAATCAAATGTGAATTTGATGAATGTGAGGTCTGGGACATTTTGTCAAAGAGGGAGGGAAAATAGAAAAGGGAAAAAAAAAAAAAAAAGCAGCCCCGGCTGCCAACTCACCATCCACCAAGTTCTGGCCGAGATGTCGTAGCAGAGCTGCCATTTGATGGAGCCGTCGGAAGCTTTCCCTGCCATTACGCTGTCAGCAAGCTTCATCTGATGCTAACTCACGGGAGATAAGACACCTAATTGAGAAAACATTTGCAGTGGCATGTGGGGCAACATGTAGTCCGGTCCATACCATATGGAATCATGGGTAAAAAAAAAAATCTCCTTGACAATGAACCAATCTCTCACAGACCCAGTGGCAAGGTGAAGTGGAGATGAAAAGTCTTCTGCTCCTAGCACTGTCTTCTCTCTCCTTTTTAAAAAACAAGAACCCACTGCTACACATCAAAGAGAGGCGGTTAAAATTAGGGCTTCATCACTCAGATGATTTTGGTCTGCAAGGTTTTTCCTTTCCTTCCAACAACCAATCCCCCCTCTTTTTTTTTTTTTTTTAAGGAGAATAAAGAGATTTAATAGGACAAAGGCAGGTAGTGGACTGAGGAGGGAGATCGCCACAGGCTATTAGCCTAAAATTTCTGCTTGACAGATGGAACTGCTTAGAGACTATCATGCGATGTTTTGGGCTTTTTTTTTTTTTCTTTCTACCCCCCTTCTTCGACTTTAAGTCTGATTCAGTATCTGTTTTTCACAGCCACTTTTCTCAGGAACGTGAGCTGTGCATTTTAAAAAGTGTTTAGTTCGGTTTTCTTGTCTTACACATCTCGTTGGAAGCAAAGCGAAAAGTCTAAAACTAAATCTGGGAACAGCTGAACAGGTTTTCCAAGGAGTAAAAAAAAAAAAATCTGGGGAAAAAATATTTCTCCTTCCTTACCTTATTTTAAAAAAATGATTCTTTAGTTGATTTGGTTGTGAAGGAACGTAAACATGTGAGGACAGCGTTCAAGTCCCTTGATTTTTGGTTTGGCTGGTGTTGTATTTACATGTGTGTTTTTCTGGGAGGGAATACATTACTGGTTTCACAAGTTCTCATCTAGGCTAGGCGCCATCTCTATCTTTTGGTGTACCTTTTTTTTGAAAAAAAATTAATTCTGAGCTTTTCCATTGTTTGTAAATAAAGTGATCAGTCATTATCAATCCAGTTTAACACAATTCAGGCTAAACTTGACATGATGACTTCCTTATTCAGGGAAAATCACTTCTGATTTCCTTACTGTAACCAAGCCATTTTCTTCACAGGGGTTTTTAACCACACATCCTTTCTTTAGCAGGAAAAATAAACCACAACATGGACCTACCAATAAGAATGGCTGTAAATATAATTTTTTAAAAATTTAACTGAGAAGTCCAAGCAACTGCTGAATTTCAAGTCATTTGACTTCAGGACTAAGAGGGGAGAAAGAAGTAGGGAAGATGTCTTATATTTGTTATATTTTATTCTTGCTAACTGTGTGAAATTAGGAACTGCAGAAATACCTTTATAAGAGTACTGTACCAAACACATCCCAATTTTTTTTTCCAGAATATAAATGATACCTTGATCTCCAAGAACCTAGCAGTGATATTACAATTCTTTACACAGCACGTCTCCTATATAGGCACTCTGGAGCATGGGAGAATTTATCTCCGGTATTTTTCAGGTCAACTGAACTGTGATTATTTAAAAAGTTGTGCATTGACAGCCCCACTACCCAGTGGAGTTTTTTCTAGTCACATTTTCGAGTGAATAATATTTAGATGAACTTATTCAGGACACATTATAAGTTCCTAAGAGGTGAAATTTGGTGGCTTTTGCTTTCCTATTTCTGAGCTCTTCCTTAGTTGGTGTTATTTTAACCATTTAACATCAGGGAAGTGGCTATTTTGACAAAAATAATTCCAGCAAAGCAAATTTTATCCAGTTGCACCTGAAACGTTTTATCATTTAAAGCACAATCCACAGACTGCTTCTACAGAATGAAACACAAATACAAAAAATAAGGCATTTGTTTTCCTTCTCATCTCTCATTTAATGGGATTTCTTCTAATAATATGGGGGTAGGAGGTGGTATTGGGAATGATCATAAATACGGACATTGTCATTACTCTTTAGAAGCATCTTTGTAGTCTTTATTAGTTTGGCGTCACCTCTCTATTCAGAAAAACAGTCGATAGCACAGGAAATGCTAAGCTACCTTTGGTGTCCACAGGCAAACGGACCTTGCCCTGAGCTTGCTGGTCAAAACAGTTGTTGCCTTGTGTAACTGCAGCGCCATTAAAATGACCTAGTCTTTCTTCAGCTTACCATTTAGAGAAAGAAAGAGGAAAAAGTTGAAAATCCTATATAAATGTAAAATAGCATAAACCAGAAACAAAAGGGAAAACGGAAAAAGAAAAGAAATGAAGTAGCATTCTGTCTTTGAATCAACCTCTTGTTCCATCTCATCCTTTCCAACTTGCCTCTGACGAGCAGACAAAACCAAGTTTCCTTGCTTTAGTCTCCTCAGCCTTCTCGTAGAGCAAAAAGGCACAAGGATATTTTGGATTCATGGGTCCAAGTTTGTGGGTACAGTTTCTAAATTTGCCCCGCAGCAGGCTCTGAAGTTGGAGGTGTCTCTGATCTGAGCCGCTGCATTTCTGAGACTCAGAACACCCTATGCATGCCCATTATTTATGAATGAATGGGGCATAAGGTAAACTGGAGTCCAGATTTCACTTTGTGAATGATGGAATACCCAGGAGGATTTTTACAGGAGATGGCACAGTAGTTTTGAACAAAGAAATGAGAAATATTATTGGATAATAGTGTTTTAAATCCAGAACAATTAGGTGCATTTAACTTTATCATTGTTCTCTAAGAGGCTGGTGGAAACTGTCCTTTCCCATATAGCAATCAATCTTTTCACTGTGTGGCCTGTTGTTAATAGCCTTAAAACAAGATTAAATAAAACATGTTAAATATTGCAATTACTGTGGGAAATAAAATTATTTGGTGAGCATAATGGGGAGCAATTCAAGCATTTAACATGATCCAGGAAATTCTACTCCAAACAATTGCATTTGCTTTATGCATTTTTCCCCTTTGATTGCTGACAGATGCCTTTTTGGAAACAAACATCTAAATGGTTTGCTTTCAGTCAGAAAAAAAAATATAACAGAAAGCGGCTACATGTTTTGAATTTAACTCTTGTCATTTGAATACTTCTTCCCACTGCACGTGAATGAATCTGAGGCAAAAAACAGCACTCTCATCAAGAAATAAGCCCATCAGGATGTGGACTTTCTTACTTCCTTTGAACTTGTTTTCTAAGAAGTAGGAATCCTCTTAGCCGTGAAGTCAAGTGATGGGTTAAACCGCTGGGCACGGATGAGGAATATGGTCCGGGTGACTATGAGGGAACATTAGGACAGGAATTGTTTTCTTATAACATGAGGTCCCAGGGGCAAAGAGCAAGTCACTTTGCAGCCTCTTTCTGGCTGTCGTGGCCAGTGCTACCCAAATCAGCTACCCATCCTCCTTGGCTGAATGGGAAGAACCTGAGGGGATCTTCCCCTCCCCTCTGAACGGGAGAGTTGAGGGCATGGGGGATTCTCATCTGCGTCTTTGCTGCAGTGCATTTCGATAAAGGCCTCGAAGGCTCTGCTGCCAACAGGTGTACAATACCAAGGCGAGTTTTTGGTATTTGTTGTATGTTGCTAAAAGTCAGTATGAAATGCAATATTATTGATTTTCAGAGGCTGGCTAGTAGAGTCATTGAAGAGATAGTTTCTGAAGTCCAATTACCCATGTCCTGACTTGGTTGGTTACTGTGTGACCACTTCTAAGTTACTTAACCTCTCTGATTCTCTGAGTCTTAATCAGAAAAATGAAGATAACCATTGTTATTAAAAATATATATAGTTCGAAGCAAAACTATGCATAAAGTCAATAGTTCCTGGTATGTAACGAGTTTTCAAGGAAAGCTATTATTTTGTTATTGATGTTTTGTTATTATTATTCCTTTGTTGAGGGAAACCCCCTTTCTTCCCCCTTCTGGTCCTGCCCTGTGAGGCTGGGTTAGGTCCCTTCACTCTGTTCTTCCATAATAATCTCTGCCTTGCTCCATTTCAGCTCTTAGCACACTTTCCTGGAACTATCTGCTTCTCAGTCGGCCTTCCCTCCTGGACCTTCCGATGCTTGAGGGCAGGGGCTGTGTCTTGTTTGTCTCAGTAGCTATGAGGTCAAGCTCAGAGCTGGACAAACAGTAGTGGCTCCTTAAATAGTGACAGAAAGATAGTAAAAAGGCACAGAACATTAGTTGATTTGAAATTTGATTGCATTCTTCTCATATTTACACAGCCTTTTCATTTACCTTGGTTTGAACTATTGCCCCTTCTAGTACCA
The DNA here is from genome assembly GCF_009873245.2 of Balaenoptera musculus. NCBI lineage: Eukaryota > Metazoa > Chordata > Mammalia > Artiodactyla > Balaenopteridae > Balaenoptera > Balaenoptera musculus. The sequence continues at coordinate 51,884,744 of NC_045785.1, read as the reverse complement.
CATCTGCCTTTACCAGTTAACACCCTTCTTCAAGCTCTGGTCTGCAGTGATCTCCAGCACCTTTGAATTCCTGTTGCCTTCCTTATCTGTATGATCCATTGGTACCTCACATAGATGGATTATATTATTATTTGTCTTTAATGAACATATGTCATTCATTCATTCATTTACTCATTTAACGGAGACTTCTGCAATGTAGACAACTAAATATTTCCCCCCTTTTCAAGCTTTATTTCTACCAAACAATCTGAAACTCTAGAAGAAAAACTTGATTTTGAATGCAACATGTAATAACAGCTAACATGTACTGAGTGCTTCCCCTTAGCCAGGCACTGTTCTAAGATCCTTTTTTTTTTTTTTTCTTTTCAGATAGGTCCTTATGAGGTAGGATCTATTATTAACCCCATTTTACATACAAGAAAACAGGCTCTAAGAGTTGAAGAGACTTGTTTAGGATCCTGGAATTAGAGATGGAAGAAGGATTCAAGCCTAGGAATTATGACCCAGAGCTTCACCAGGGTGGTGTTGCCTCCAAACCACAAAAGGACTTAGCACCTGCTATGTGCTTGTTAAGGTGCTTTCAGATATGATATACCATTTAACCTCCACAACAACCCTAGGAGGTTGGTATTATTATTTTCAATTTGCAGGTCAGGGTCAAAAAGGCAAGAGTCTTGCCTAAGGACACATACTAAAGCAGAAAGAGCCAAGTCAACCTGATACCTACTTGACAAGAAAGCCCATGCTTTTCCTGTTCCAATTAGCTAGCTCTCAGAATATTTAAAAAAAATTTCTTTTATATCATTGGATGTTGGGCTTAATGAATATGTATGGCCTTGACTCTCCAGGCTCTTGGAAATAATGAAATTAGTAATGTACCCTATTGCTGAAACTGTAGAGAAGTTCAGTTTAGGGCAATGGGTGTCTAAGACTTAAAAAAAAAGGCTTGTATTGAAGAGGGATTATCTACTATTTACAGACCTAGGTCATTTTCTAACCTTAATCAGGTGGAAAATCTTAAAATGATGTTCAGGACATCACTATCTAACATTGAAAATAAGTGTGTACTCACATGTAAGCTTTGGAATCAGAGGAAGAATCTACACAAAAGGATAGAGAGTCTAGTTCTGCCAAAGCCTAGAAAAAATGCCGAAGTCTCTGGTGGGAGATTTAGCCCTTTTTGATGAAAGTAGCAAAGTCTTCTGCACAGGTACTCATATTATGGGGCATGAGTGTGGTGACTTAAAAACACCCGTGTCCCAAGTCACCTGGCATGGTTTTCTCACCGTATGGCAGAAGCAAATGCTGCAAATCTGAAAAGGGCAGAACTGAAGAAAATGCCAAGGGGTCCAGACAGCCCCATCCATTTTAATGATATGCCCAGAGATTGCCCAGATTTTTGATCTAGGATATGTATTTTTTTCTCGAGAAAAATATTGATAATTTTTTCAGCAGAAACTCACCCGCCTATGTCCTGCAAAGAATTGGTTTTAGTGGCAGTTCTTGTGCCTCATTGCCATTTAGAAATTCTCTGACTTATACTTTCCCTGCATTTTCTGTTAACCAGCTGCCACCCAAGATGGGCCTAAACCCTCTGCCCCCTGTTAAAAAGGAAAAAAAGAAAAAAAATGCATACAACACAGCCCTCTAATAAGTATATTCACAACTTCTACGCAGGCGCTTAAGAAAACTAAAAGGTTAATATATTCTAACTAGATGTTGGGTATAGAATGTCAGATCTGTCAAATTTCATTATAACTTGCTGCTCATTGGAAAAGATTTGATTTCTTTTGCCACTGTCCTACTATGTTCAAGTCACAGACTGCCAGCAGCAGCTCACTGAAGACCACAGGCTGGCAGTGAGCGGGCTCGAGTGGGAAACCAGCCGCAAGGACCATCTGTTTCCGATTTCTAGCTGAGCCAAGATGTGCAGTGAAGTGCATTCCATTCACCAGGCCAGCTTCTCCCCTGCTCAAGTTATTAGTGTTACAAGTGAAATTATCTTTTCCAAACAGCAGGGGAGCTATAATCCCTATGGAACAGGACTTTACAACACACACAAGCGCTCACAAAACACACATCCACATACACACACACACAACGTTCAGACATCCTTTGTTCAAGTTGTGCGTAGGGCTCCTGTAAATTTAATTACAGTCTTCAAGGGGTTTTTAAAGTATGTTTTACTAAGCATGATAACCTCTGAGGTGGCAGCATATACATTGGCCTCATTTAGTCTAATTGAATGATCAAATATCTTTAGGATGCTTTTTGTGGGCATGGTTAAAAATGACAAGATGGTTGTATTTAAACCATCTTAAAATGTAATGGCTTTCAGAAGCGTAATGTCTTTTTAGGAACAATCAATGGAAGCCCTAGTTCGGCTGACCCAAGTGAGCCAATCTTATGCAAGTAGACAGAGTGGAGGCTAGTTAGTCAGCCATTGAATCCCCAAGGGTCCAAATGACTAGTGTCCCTGTGTAAATTGGGAGATTTTAATAAGTTATATCTTTGGGATTTGGGGTTGATCTTCTGTCTCAAGATTAATCATTTTTAGAAAAATTCAGAGGTGAAGAAGCAAAGCTGATTGTGAGACAGTATAATAGAAATAGCAAGAGGAGAAGTCAGGAGGTCTTCATTAATTAACGTTATACATATGCATTTAGCAACAACAGATGCTTGCCACTGTGCTAGGTGCTCAGGATACAAATAAGAGAAACATGGGACCTGCTCTCAAGGAGCCCCCCAACTCTAGTTGAGGAGACAAAGGAGCAGGTACCTCTATTATGATGCGATGGAACCATGGTGGGTTCTAGCCTTCATTCTTCCACGTTCTCCATGCATGACTGTGGTTTTTCACTTGTCCTCTGTAGGCTTCACCTGTAACATGGAGAGGGCAATGGCTTACTTTCAGGGAGCGCTGTTGAAATTAAATGAACTAACTACGTAAAATGATGAAAGTCAGTGATAGGAACTTAGTGGTTTCTCAATATATGTAAGTTTCCATTCCTTTCTAGTTATCCTCTGAATACACAACAACCTTATACATTGAAGAGTGAACTTCTAGCAGATTTCTGCTTTGTGGTTGAGTAGCACGTTGAATCCAGGGAGACTGCCCCTTTGGCAGGGTTGTGGCTCCCTGTACACGTCAGCCAGCCTCAGATCAAAGGTTTCTGAGGACCAGGCCTGCAGAAGGCACCATACAGCGTCATGAATAATTAGGCACCTAATGTGTGCTTTTGGTTGATATTGAATGAGAGACTGATTTTGCCAAAAATGACCTTTTTTTTTTTTTCTCGAAGCAGAGATCACATGAATTTATTTAAAATGAGGAGAGGGGTGGAACATGACAAAGCCTCTTATTTTGTAGATTAAGAAAATGAGGCCCAGCAGAGAGAATCACCTGGAATCACCCAGCAAGTTAGTGGCAGAGACAGGGCTGCAACCCAGAGACCCTAATATTCAGTGTCTCTGTTGCCACTATACCACTTGTTTCATAGAGTTTGAAGAGCTGTGTCCTGGATTCTGTAATTCAGATGGATTCAGAGGCACATGAGATCCAGCCTCTGCTCCCTCTGCTGATTATGTTATACATCTGGCAGTTGGACCACTGTACTTTACACCTGTTTACAGACAGAAATGGAGGCATCTAGCATAGCCCCCTTATTGGATTGATGGGCAAGCTAAGGACCAGTGTCCCAGGTGGGTGGCCAAATTTGAATCTTAGGTAAGGCTTGTGGAGATTTGTGTGCAATAACTTTATTGGAGTGGCTGTCAGGATCAACACCTGCAGGGAAGGAAAAGAAGGAGAGCTGGGCAGAGGGAGGAGTTAAAAATCCATGCAGTCCCAACAAAGGCAAGGCTAATCCTACAGGGAACACAGAAGCTGGGATGGCCCTGTAGAACTGTTCCAAATTAGTCAAGGCGGCCAGACCTTGGTACTCTTGCAATGACCAATCAGTCATTAAATGCAGCTTTGGGCTACATGAATATTTCAGCTAAGACAAAATCCAGAGGGGTTTTCAACTGAGAACTGTTGACTTCCAATGTTCCCAGTAGATGCAGGGCATCTGGATGGTGTGCCATAGGATCTATCTGAACTCAGAGAAGTCAAATGGCTTACTTAAGGACACCTGCCAAGTTAGTGACAGACTTGGGCCTGGAATTCATGAGTCTCAGTCCATGGCTTTATTCATTTCCCAAATGGCAGGGAGAACGCTTCATGCCTTATTTGAGCAGAATCTACCCAGTACACCTCTTCTTTTTAAGAGTGATACACCTCTTTAAGAGAACATTGTGAACTGCCATATTCATTGCCAGAATGACTGCTTTGGGAATTATCAGTTAAAAAAGCATTGTCTGTTAATAGATAAATGGGGAAAGAGAAGGTCATATTTGTGAGTGAGAAGAGAAAGCTGTGAGGGATCAGAGACAATCTCTTGCCAGTACACATCCAGGAGCACCTCTTCTCATTGAGACATAACAGGAAGAAGGGAAAGGAAGCCAAGGCAATGAGAACAATGTTGGGCATTTCTTGGCTTTTTCTCCAGCTCTCCAGTGACTGGCATCTTTCTTGGAATATACAAGGGTTCAGAGAAAGAATGAAAGAGAGGTTTGGAGTGTGACTCTAAACCATGCAATCAGATCCCTGTTTGCACCTCCAAAGAGTCCCTTGGTAGAAGCATGTGTTGGCATCTCCCTGGATTACTGCACCAGTGAAGAAGAGAATTTGGGTGAGGGGAGGGGGAAGCAAAGGACAGCAATGGAGTGAAAAATTGGTGTTTCTTAGTTCCTATATTTTCATCTCAAAGAAACTCTCCCATAGAGCACCTTGTCAAGAGAAGAAAACAACAAAAACAAAAAACAAAACAAAACAAAACAACCCCCCTCCCCCAAACCTGTAGCATTAATGGTATGGGATGATTAAACTCTCAGCTTCAAAGGAGAGTTTTGGAGAACAAATCCAAGCTCTGATCATCTCTTAAAAAGAGCAAATTTGTTTAAAGCTGAAAGAAGGCTTTTAGATATCCACTTCCCCATCTCACCCCTGACTCTTTAATTTCTTTTTCCTTTATGTCTTCAGTTGAATTCTTTTACCTGCTATAACATTTAAAAAAAATATAAAAATATAACATATTTAGAAGGCACCATTCTTTTTTTGAGTCTGTGCTTTTTTTTTTTTAACATTTAATTAATTAATTAATTAATTTATTATGGCTCTAGAGCGCAGGCTCCGTAGTTGTGGCTCACAGGCTTTGTTGCTCCGCGGCATGTGGGATCTTCCCGGACCAGGGCTCAAACCCGTGTCCCCTGCACTGGCAGGCAGATTCCCAGCCACTGTGCCACCAGGGAAACCCCCACCATTTTGTTTTTTGAGCCATTGCCATTTCTAACATTCCACTGGCAGAGAGCATGACATAGAAGACTTGGGAATCCATGGGGCACCCAGAATATCTAAGCTGGTATGTTTTCCCTGGGTCTTGATGGGACAAATCCAAGAGACATGTTTCTGCGTTTCTTCACTGTCCCAACACAATGGGAAACAACTTTTACTGGGGGTCACGGACTACCCCTCACAAGAAGTGGAAATATTCACAACCACTTCGGGCAATTTTTCTTCCATTTTTCTCCTAATGGTTTGGTGTAGGCTCCCCCCCCTTCTCTCCTGCCTCTCTATATCCCACTCAGAACTTGTGTTTATAGTTATGTACTTCTATCATTTTTCTTTTCCCCTTCCCTACTTTCCTCCCTCCCTCTTGTCCCTTATTTTGACATGTATTTAGCTCCTCTTATATTCCAAACACTGTGTTAGTTACTAAGCAGGTACAGTTAGAGTCAAGACAGGAACCTGCTTTCATGGCACTTGTCCTTGGAGCAGGTAAGCAAGCCATTCCAATCCAGTGTGATAGACACTATGATGGGAACGTATAGGGTGTTGAGGGAGAACCCAAAAAGGGCACCAAAATTAGTATGGGATTGGAGGTAGGGGTGGATGGGTTGCATTTCCTGCAAGAAGTAACAACAAAGTTTGGCTTAAAGTATGACAAAGAGTATGATCGACAAAGGCAGATGTTGAGAAGGCAGATGGTGGCAGGAGTTTGTAGTCCAAAAGAATAACACAGCAAAGACCTGAGGGAGAGTCTGGTAACCTAAAAATAACCTAATATGCCTGGAGAGTCTTATGTCACCTGATCACCATATTCTTTCTGTAGATAGAACTACATCTTACCTTCCGTTTTTACAGGGCCCACGAGCTAAGAATAGTTTTTACCTTTTAAATGTTTGGAAAAAAATGAAAAGAAGAATCATATATCGTGACATACAGAAATGATATGAAATTCAGCTTTCAGCATCCAACAAGTTTCCATGTTGTTTATGCCTGCTTTCACTCTACAGTGGCAGAGGAGAGTAGTTATGATGGAGACCATGTAGCCTGAAAAGCCTAAAATATTTACTATCTGGTTCTTTACAGAAAAAAGTTTGCTGACCCCTGGCCAAGTGAATGGGGCTTAGGGTTTGTAGTCCAACAGGCTTGGATTCAAATGCTGAGCCTTCAACATCTAAGGGTGTGACCATCAACAAATTTCTTAAACTGCCTCTATGTCAGTTTGCTCACTTGAAAAATGGTCATAATAATACTTCATGGGCTTATAAAGATTGAAGGAGATACTGTCATATAAGTTACTTACTGGGAATAGTAAGCCTGAGTAAAATTATTTATTAAAAATAGTTAATGACAATTTCAACCATTTTGAGCTATTAATAACATTTGTGATAAGATAAATATGATAACATTGTGACCTGCCATATTCATTGCCGGAATGACTGCTTTGGGAATTATCGGTTAAAAAAGCAGATAGTTAGTAGATAAATGGGGAAAGAGAAAATCATATTTGTGAGTGAGAAGAGAAAGCTGTGAGGAATCAGAGACAAGTGTTGCCAGAACTCCTCAAATAATTTAATAATTAGAGCTAAAATTGATTGAATCCCTGCTATACTATGCTGCTAAGTACTTTACATGCTCTGTCTTACCTGATCATCATTTCAACCTATGAGGGAGTAAACCATTGTCACTCAATTTTGCATTTGAGGAGACTGAGGTTTAGAGAAGTTATGTAAGTTAAGCCAAGCCACACAGCCAGTAGGAGGCAGAGTCATGATGGACCTGGAATGTCTGATGCCAGAGTGTCTGCCTTAACTGCTGTGATTTTGGGAACATCTGATGAGAGCAAGGGACCCAAGTTTCAGGGCCCACAGCTGTTCCTGGTGACTGCCATGTTGGAGCATCACTCTGAGTTGAGTTCTGCAGAAGTGCCAATTTAGGAAAATGTTGCCACTTCCTACATCCATTCTAGAGGCAGTTTCTCAGAGGTTTCCCATGAGAACTACAACCAGGGTGATTCCTTGAGAGTTGTCCTATTAGGGGTTGCCCTGTATGTTCTCTGTTACTTGGGTCTGTGAATGTGGGTATGGCTGCACTGGGAGTGGATGAATGGGAGTATGTTTGGCTGTATGACTGGGATAAAATGCTGTGATTAATAAAATCTGTTTGGTCTTCAAGTATTATTTATTGACATGGAAATATGTCCATAAATTATTCTACCAAAAACCAAACCTAAGCACAATGATTTCAGTTTGGTAGTTGTGTGTGTATATGTATATGCTTTCAAAAAAATGGGGAAGGAATATGCCAGGATATTCAGTAGTTGTCTGCCCCTGGGTTCTTTCTATTTCCAGAATTCTAAAACAATGTTTGTATAATTGTGCATAAATAAGAAAATATATATATTATAAGTATTATAAGTGATGTGGAACTATGTACCAAAACACTTTAAAAATCTTCAAATTCTTTGGGGCTTCCCTGGTGGCGCAGTTGAGAATCTGCCTGCCAATGCAGGGGACACAGGTTCGAGCCCTGGTATGGGAAGATCCCACATGCCGTGGAGCAACTCGGCCCGTGAGCCACAACTACTGAGCCTGCGCGTCTGGAGCTTGTGCTCTGCAACAAGAGAGGCCACGATAGTGAGAGGCCCGTGCACCACAATGAGGAGTGGCCCCCACTTGCCGCAACTAGAGAAAGCCCTTGCACAGAAACGAAGACCCAACACAGCCAAAAATACATTAAAAAAAAATAAAATAAAAAAAAAGGAATTCCTTAAAAAAAAACAAAATCTTCAAATTCTTTAACGCCATAATTTCACCTTAGTACACTATCAAGGTGGATCAGTGGTTGATAAATGTGGATCAACCATCATGTACACAGATACCTGTTCATTTTAGCATTATTTGAAATAGTGAAAAAATTAGAAAAATGTTCTGCATGGCACAACTACTTTCAAGCATATTATGTAGCTATGAATGAAAATGTTTACAAATGGAAAATGCTTATAATATTGTAAATAAGCAGGATACAAAACTGAATATACAGAATGAACATTGTTCAGTGAAAACTCAACAATCTATTCATTAAAAGACAGAAAGAAAACACATTCAAGTGTTAATGGTTGTGTATATAATTGGTGGAATCATAATTTTTTCTTTTTTTCTTCTTCTCTGTGATTTCAAAAGTTCCTCTAATGAATAGATGTTATTTCTATAATGGAAACAAATAGGCATAAAAACCTGTTGAAATTGGAAATCTGTGTCTACTGCTGATTAGTTTTAAAGATCCCCCCTTCCTCCACAGCCGACTGCTTCTCTGTTTTCTCTTCGGTCAGCTGGATACTTCCCAGGTTAGTTATAAGGAGCTTAACGAGTATACCAAGCTGGGAACTAGGAGATGTGGATTCTAGCCAGGGCCATGCTGCTAATTTGCTGAATACTCCTGAGTGAGTCCCTTTTCTTCCCAGGGCTTCAGGTTCTTTATCTATAAAATGAGGAGAGCTTAGATGAGATCAGGGGTACCTGGGGATTGGGCTGAAAGAGAGAGAGAAGTCTCAGTGACAGTGAGTGCTATCAAAAATCTGGATTCCTTCCCTCCAACCCAACTCAAAACAAACAGTTCTGCTTTTATAGTTTCCTCATTGAGTTTGCAAGAAAAATTTTAAGTGAACAATGATTCCTATGTTAATAAAAGTTTCAAAACCATTGGACTGGACAATCTAGATTGTCTATGTCTAGCTTAGTAACTTCTTACAGAGTGTAGCTGCTGTTCATGTCTCTCTTTTTTAATTTTAATTTTTAAAATAGTGGTAAAAACATATAACATGAAATCAACATTCTTAACAGTTTAAGTGTATAGTACAGTATTGTTAACCATCTACACATTGTTGTACAGCAGATCTCTAGAACTTTTTCATCTTTCATGACTGAAACTCTATGCTCATTGAACAACAGCTCACCATTTCTCCCTTCCCCTAACCACTGGCAACCCCCATTCTTCTTTCTGCTTCTAAGAGTTTGACTACTTTAGACATCTCAAGTAAGTGGAATCATGCAGTATTTATCCTACTGTGACTGGTTTATTTCACTTAGCATAATGTCCTCAAGGTTCATCCATGTTGTAACATATGACAGAATTTCCTTCTTTTTAAAGGCTGAGTAATATTTCATTGTATGTATATATTATATATTTTTATCCATTAATTTTTTTGATAGACTTTTAGGTTTTTTTCCACCTCTTAGCTATTATAAATATTGCTTCAATAAAGATGGGAGTGCAAATATCTCTTCAAGGTCTTGATTTCATTGATTTATTTGCAGCTGTCCAAACTTCCCAACACCACTTGCTGAAGAGACCGTTTTTTCCCCATTGTATATTCTTGCCTCTTTTGTTGAAGATTAATTGACTGTAGGTGTGTAGGTGTATTTCTGGGCTCTCTGTTCTGTTCCATCGATCCATATGTCTGTTTCTGTGCCAGTACCACACTGTTTTGATTACTGTAGCTCTGTAGTATTGTCTGAAGTCTGGGGGGATTATGCCTCCTGCTTTGTTCTTTTTCTTCAGGATTGCTTTGGCAATTCTGGGTCTTTTATGGTTCCATATAAATTTTAGGATTATTTGTGCTAGGAGTATTATTTGTGCCAGGTATCCAAGGTATGCCAGTTCCGTAAGTGCTCTGAGTCAGTCAAGAAAGAAACCAGTCACTCTGACAGCCCCTTAAAAATCCATATGTTGGATGCAAATTCTACTCTTTTCTTTCCCTCTCAAGGAAGAAGTCACAAGAGTGTTTACCTCTGATCACGGTGAGCTGTGCCAGTTTCTTTCTGTGGTTTTACAAATTCTGTGGTGCTGTCATAAACTGCTGAGCTCTCTTTTGTTCTCTGTGACCCCAGATACCCAAGATATGCTGGTTCCTGATCAGCACTCCACATCAGGTGAGACAGAAACCAGTTTCTCAGGTAGCCCTCAAAAAGCTGGAATGTTGGACATACATTCCACTCTTCTCTTCCTCTCCTAAGGGAGAATCCATGAGTGGAACTTTTCCTCTTGATTGCAAGCTGTGTCATCTTGGGGAAGGAGCTAATACAGTTGAAATGAAATGTCTTTTCTTACTCATTTCAATGTAGCTGTTCTTGGCTTTGAGAATGCCTGGCGTACTGCAACTTTCTAACTGATTTCTGAAATACTCATAAAAGCTTTTTGGACCATATATATATGTTGTTAAGTCAAGGAACAAGATCTGGGGCTTCCTATTCCACCATCATGCTGATGTCATGTTCTCATATCTCTTAAATAGTGAGAAAAGAACACGTGCTCACACTACACTCGCATGTAGGAGAACACACACCTCCTATTCCCTGATTCTCCTACCTCTGGCCCCCTTCTTATTTCCATAACCCTCCCACTAGAGCACCCTTTCCCTCACTATTGCCCAGCCAGTGAGCTCTGAGGTTTCATGAATAGGTACTAAAATACCACCTCTAGACTCAAACCATGGGGTTTCCTCTCTGGGCTTTGTATTGGAGGGCTGTGCATATCACAAACAAAAAAAGACACATTTATTCAAAAGCACATGAGCACCTTTGTTGTTCAGGATCTGTTGTTGAGGGCTGACACACACAGCCCTCCTATACTTCTTTAATCCTATACCTCTGCTTTCATTATTAACACCTTTCAGATCTCAAGGAAAAGCTTTTTTACATGTCTGGTCCATGGAATTTGGGCACTATATTTTTTCAACAAGAACCATTGTTTGAGGTGGTAGCTCACCCTCTTCTTCCATGTGGCAACAAGTTTCATTGCTAAGCCTTCTAGTAGAGTACTACAAAGTGAGGAATTGAATGACATTTGTTTAAGGTTTATATGTTGTTATTTGCATTACATCCAGTGACTTGGGACTGGGATTGCAAAACGTTTAGGGGTACTTACAGCCCTCTTTTAATGATGTCATTTGCATAATACTGGTGGGTCCTGATGACCTAAACAGCGGTTTTCAACCCTGGCTGTACATTAGAATCACCTAGAGAGCTTAAGAAAGAAAAAACAATAAAACAAACAAACGTACCTGGGCCTCACCCCAGAACAATTAAATCAATCTCCAGAGATAGGGCCCATAAAATGCCTGTTTTTTTTTTTTTATTAAGTTTCTCAGATTATTTTAATGAGTAGCAAAAGTTAGAAAGAATTGGCTGAAAGGAAAAGTGCAAGATTTGATTTCCAATTATTTCCCTGCTTCTGTTTCTTCAGTCACACTGATATTCTTGGTGTCCAGTGTCCATACTCATTCATAACTTTAAGTCTGTGGTTCTCATAGATTGCACAGTTACCCTTTCTGCCTTCTTTTATAAACCATCTCAACCTTTATCATCGAGCTAATGACTTATTTTGTCTGCAAATCTTGCTTTTATTGCCCTAGCTTTCAGTGACTGCTTCTTCTGTAATTTCCTCTAATTTTAACACATATACCCATCAATGAGAGAAGGAGCAATGCTGTATCCATCTCTATATCCCATCACAAACAGTGTCTACCCATGGCATGTTTTTAGAAAATGCTTGTTGTTGCTGATTGTCCTTTCCTTAGGGAAGTTGGACAGATTCCACTTTGTGGAGGTAGTGAGGAACCAAAGGAACTCAAACCTCATTCATCTCTATTTTTTCTTTCAATTTGAGGCATATTTAGAGTGAAGGTGAGAGTCCAGGCTTTTAGGAAGGATCCTACCTGTATTGGTAGGGTTTTCCATTTTATCATCTTTCTTCCACTTCCATGCCATGGTGAGGTGTTAGATCAGGCACAGTGTTCATCATAATGACAAACAGCTTAAGCCAAAAGTCCCTGCCATGGTGTGGGCCTGGACTAGAGCATAGCTTGGAAACATACCTCTTGTTTCTAGATCTCCTTTGGTATCTTCTAAACATCCCTTGATGTTCCCTTTCTTGGGAACGGAATCTTAACTCTAACCCCAAACTCATGTGAACAATTTTGATATTCATTCATTCATCTCTTCATAACTCATTTGTGAGTACCTTGTGTGCCAACTCTGCTTCAGGGCCCATGAAGCCTCAGTAGGGCCTGTCTGCTAGCTAATTACCTACAACTTTCAGACCAGGAGTGTAGAGAGTAATAGTAATTCCTTACAAAGTTTTCCCCTCCACTTTATTTAGCTAAATTACGCAGATTAAGCACATTTAAAAAAATGAAACATACCTGAAATAGAAAAATGTAATCTTTGCAAATGTTTACAAATGCAAAGTAAATAGATCCAGGATTCATGCAAACACAGAACTATAAACATAAGGCACATGCACATATGATATGTGTTGCTAATGCATATCCAGACCCTTGTAAGATGTCCATTTCAACACCAAACATTAAAATTCTCTTTAAAGATACCAACAAGTTGCTAATTCATGGTAGTTTCACCCCACTCTAAAACCTACAGTTCCAAGTATAACTGGTACATAATTTTCAGCACTGATATTGAAGCCTCAAGTTAGGAATTGGATAATTACTGTGAAATTATGTGGCTTTTGGTTTCTTTAGCCTTTAGTGGCTAAAGGAGGGCTGGGTTCATTTTGTACACTTATAAATTATTCACCTGTTCTGCTGGAGTTCTTGATTTTGCATTCATATATTCAAGTAATATCTCATTTTGTGTGTATTTGCCTGTGGCTGAAAAATAATAGAGTCTAATGAAAACAAAACCAAGTTATTAGTCTTTGCTTTACAATGTTCTTGAGAAGTGAATCTCATTTTAAAATTGTCATTTCTAATCTCTAGATCTTTTGGTGACCTAACCAAGTCATTTGAATTTTGGAGGTTGAGACTTTTTTTTTTTAAAGATTCTGGGACTGTGACTTAGGCATAACATGTATAATTCCAAGAAAATTTGAAAAGGAATTTACATAGAGCTATACTGGAAATACGAGCAAAGGAAAATTGTACCCAGCTTCTGATGCTGTTGCTGGCTTGTGTAAAGGGTATCAGTAATTTTTGCTTGCTCATTATCCTTTCTACCTTCTGGTAGTCATCTCCTCCCATGATGTATTGTCCCGGTGGGAAAGTCAGCAAGATGCTCTGCCATCCCCAGCCAGAAGATGAGAAGGCCACTCACCCTAATCCATTTCCAATCTTATGCTTGGGAATTTGAATATTGAGTGGGATGGAGGGATGAAAAATGGAGCTGACTCATTGTGTAGGCAATGCCTAAAGAGACCACACTTCTGCTTAGATTCTCAAATAGTCTGGTGTCTGATGTTTCCAAGGTTTTGTTCTTAATGTTTGCCTTAGATCCTGTCTTTTCATATCTTTTCAATACATTCCTCTTGTCTGGAGGGCAGAATCTGATGTTATACCGAGCCTGTTTGTGATGTTTGCAATCCAAGAACCCTAACAGAACTTGGAATTTTGGAGATAATCATAGATTCATAGAGGTTTTATATCTAGAAAAAACCCAAGAGATCATTTAATCCAACCTGCTCCTTTTACAGACAAAGAAATAGAAACCTAGAAAAGAGCTGACTTGTTCAAGGTCATATAGATATTTGTTGGTAGAGCAGGAAATAGAATTAAATTTGTTCCAGTTTGTTTACCAGTGTGCATTGTTGGAGTTAGAGCCATAGCTTGTAAAGATATAAGAAAACTTAAAGGAGAACCTGGTCCATTTACCCAATTTAGGTAATGTATTATTACTACTTCATAGGTGAACTGGGATTCTAAACATTTGTGCTTGCCTGGTTTTGTAGATATCAGATGATTTTTCTTTAAGATCCATGCTCATTCAGATTTTTCTTTGGGGAACTATCTCTCTCAAACTCTCAGTCTATGTGATTCCAGTGGGAATGACCTTACTCCCAGGGATAGATACATGAACCAGGTCTGGTTAATCAAAACATTGCATTTTTAGGGCCACAATTATTGGTGATCATATAGCTAAAGCTATGACATGGAAGCCAATGAGCATCAGCCCTGAGACTTTTGCTAGAACTATTGAGAAAAGGAAGTTATCCTTCCACTGGTCTATAAGTCTGTGTCTCGACAAGAAATAAACAACACATTCAAATTAGATGACTCAAGGAATGTCTATTTACAAAGGGACTTTTAACAAGAGCACTATAAGAGATACTTCAGTATCTTGAGGTTAGTAGGTTAGTAGGAGTAGAAGAGCCATCTCCCTGAGGCAAAGGGATGAGGGGAAGGAGCATTTAGAAGTAATTAGACAGAGTCGTGTAAAATAGACCACTTTGGTCATGGGACACAGACAATTCAAGGTGACCTTTTAGGGAGGGAGCCAGCTGCACACATTCTCTTCCCTCTGTCCTCCTTCCATGGCTTACTATCGGCCAAATCTACCCCAAAGCCAAATCTACCCAAAAGAGCACATAGGAATGTTTTGATGTAGTCCATACCAGACAGTCTTCTAGGGTGCAGAGTAGGGTGGATAAAGGTGGAGAATGGGTTTGAAAGGGTAAATGGAAGATATTTGGTGTAGCTGGAGATACTAAGCTGTTAAGATGAATTTTTTGAGGAATCGCCTCAGCTTTTTCGGCTTTATTGGGGTATAATTAACAAAACTGTAAAATATTTGAAGTGTACAATGCAATGATTTGATATATGTACACACTGGATTTCTTACCTTTTCCATTTTCCTAATTTCTTGACATGTTTTCTTGGCATTTAAGATTTGGAAAAGCATAATTTTATCAAGAAATGCCAGGAAAGAATTCTGACATGGAAACAGTGGTATACACACCATGTTTACTAACTGGTTCTTGATTTGCTCCTGTAGGCTAGATGAAACAAATCTAAGCCTTCTATAATAGCTAGCTCTTTGCATAATTAGAGTCATATCACATGTTTCTGCTTGTGTATTCTTTCCTAGGCAAAGCAATCCTTTTTCCAGCCATATTCTTTGACGTTTTTCAGTCTCTTCACTATCCTTTCTCCTAACACTATTAAGGAGGAAGTATTGCTTCTACTGGCAAAGGATGCTCAGAGAAACTGGAGTTCAAGGTCCTCAGCTTCACTGGAATCTGCTCATATGCATCATCCCTATTTCAAGGGACCTTACCCCTTCCCATTCAGTACTTAATTTTAATACAAGACCCTATGAGCTTGTGATACATTCTATGTTATAAATCAGCTACCTTTAGGATTAGATTTTTGGTCTGTTTTTTTTGAAATCTCTACCCATGGCTACAAGAGCTAATGGTTTCTTGTAGTATGGTCATAGAAGATTTCTGGTTCCTTAATCAAACTTTGAACTGGGAATTTAAAGCACTAAGTTCATCATTCTCTTCCCAAGTTCTCCATCACTCTTAGGAACAATGTACCAACTCCTATTTTTACTAAAATATTTAATGGCAGCAGCTAGTTGGCCACTCAAGGACTTCTCTTGTATGGTGACTTGATTCCAGGTGCTACAGATGATAATTTAGGTAATGATTTTTTCACTTCATGATGTGGATGAGCAGTGTCCCTTTTACCACTGGTGACAGGGTCATTAATTCCTTTTTATTTAGTCAGGAGAACCAGGGTCTAGAGCTGGGGCAGAGAGATGCATAGGGTGAAAAATTTAAGGGGGCACTTGCACAACCCTGAGAGTGAATGCCTTTTTCATATTTGCTTTCTATATAACTTGCTTGCCTCACCCTGGTCTCTGTACTCCAAAGAATCAATTCCGGATTTTCACCTTTAAGGTTTTCTTTCCCTGAAACCACCTCAGCTTTCTATCGCTGCACAAAAAGACACCTACAAAATTAGTCATGTTTTTACTGGTGATTCTGTGGACTGGCAATTTTGACGGGGCTCATCCATGTTGTACTGGGCTCACTCATGCATTTAAAGTCGGTTGGTTTTCTAGGGAGTGGTTGGTCTAGATGACCTCACTTATACATCTAGGACTCAACTGGGACTCAGCTGGGATGGCTACAGCATTTGGGATGCCTGATCTTGTATACTTCTTCATGGTCTCTCTCACCATGTGGTGTTGAATCCTCAAGGAGGCTAGCCTGGGCTTGTTCATAAAGTGGCAATGACCAATAGACTAAGAATGGAAGCGGTACATGCACAAGGATGAGAGTAGAAGCACTAAGAAGCCATACAACATCACTTCTCTTGCTTTCTATTGTCAGAGCAAGTCACATGGCCACCCCAGATGAAAGAGGTGGGGAAATTGACTCTCTGCCTTGATGGGAGGAACTTCAAAGTATTCATAGCCATTTTTCCTCCTTCCACCCCCACTCCACAGTATATATTCTGGTCATACTTATTTACATTATTCCCACATAGAAAATAAATTTATCCTCTCATTATGGGATAAAAAAACCCCAAAGCCTCATCCCATTATGGCAAAGGCCTGAAATTATTATCTCACTCTCTGCATCAGATCTAGATGGAGATGAAGTTCCTCTAATGTAGGTTTTTGGGGATAGTTGCTCTTGGTTCAGAGAACTATTAATTAAAAAACAGGTTATCTGTCTCTCACACATCCAGGATACAATGGTGAGATAGAGAAAGGATAACTGCAAAAGACACATTCAAAAAGGGGAGGATTGCAAAGTAAAGAGTAAAGAATTTCCATAGAAATTCTGAAATCCAGCAGGGCACAGGTTGTCAGAGGTCCCTACTCTAATGATGGGGCATGTTCATTGACAAGGGTTCAGTTTTGAACCTGTGTGTAATTCTCTAACCCACTGTTCTCCTTTGCTCTTGACTCTCTTCTGTTTTGATAGAACTCTCTGAGCTCTTCTTTTTCTTTCTTTCATTTTTGGAAAAGAGCTGGCCTGTGTTTGCAGCTGAGTGCATTATCAGCTTACTTTTTGCCCAGAGAAAGTTTGGCACCCAGAGGGATTTTTTTCATTTCGAATGGCTTCTACTCCTTTTCATCCAATTTGATAGTGTTTTTGTTAGTACAAGTTTTGTAAAAAATTTGTGGGTTTCTATGTATCTCCTTGGGGTTCAGTTCATGTCTAATCCATATCAGTAACTCTTTTTTTTTTTTTTTTAAAACTTTGGGTTTATTTATTTATTTATTTATGGCTGTGTTAGGTCTTTGTTTCTGTGCAAGGGCTTTCTCTAGTTGCGGCAAGTGGGGGCCACTCTTCATCGCGGTGCGCGGGCCTCTCACTATCGCGGCCTCTCTTGTTGCGGAGCACAGGCTCCAGACGCGCAGGCTCAGTAATTGTGGCTCACGGACCTAGTTGCTCCGCAGCATGTGGGATCCTCCCAGACCAGGGCTCGAACCCGTGTCCCCTGCGTTCAGGCAGATTCTCAACCACTGCGCCACCAGGGAAGCCCCCAATAAGTCTTTTTGAGAAACACTTCCCTTTGCCTTATGCTGCAAGTCAGACTGTTATGGGTGACACCCTTAAGACTTTTAACTCCTTTTTGCTTACTGAGAAGATCCATTAGTCACTAATTTAAAATTTCCTGAGCTCTTAATAAAGCCTCTTACAACCACACGTTTAATTTAACCTTTACTCAGAGGCTGATTCTTAATTTAAGAAGTTTTTGCTGGCTATAGAGACTAGGGAATGTGAAATTAACTTTATTTTCTAACTCAGCAAATCCTAAATTGCATATGTATAACACACACACACACATACACACACACACACACTATAAGGTGTTTGCTTATAGCAGTCTGATTTGCATATATAATTTTACCAATTCTGCTTGAAAATTGGTCATTTCTCTTTTTAGCTCATATTTCTTTTCCTGCAACTTGTTGGACGTAGATAAAAGATGCCAATTGACACTTTCAGCATCCTGCTTGGAAATGCTTTTAGGCAGATCAACAAGGTTATTCAGGACATTTTCTATCTTCCAAATCACCACAAGTGAGAGCTTTGCCAATTTTTTCACCATTGTATAATACTGATTGCCCTTTATCTGGTCTCCAATTTACTCACTGCTCTTTTAGCCTCTACAAACAATGTCCTAATTGCCCTTCCAACCTCTGCTTGCTGTCATT
Source organism: Balaenoptera musculus (assembly GCF_009873245.2). Classification (NCBI taxonomy): domain Eukaryota; kingdom Metazoa; phylum Chordata; class Mammalia; order Artiodactyla; family Balaenopteridae; genus Balaenoptera; species Balaenoptera musculus. The sequence goes on along the minus strand of NC_045785.1, from coordinate 51,866,390 downwards.
TCAAAGGCAATGCCACATATTGCAGATTTTATGCTATGGTACCTTTTGATTTCCATGCAGAATTTTCTGTATCTCTCAGGGATCAGTCAGGGAAGCAGAGATCCTGTGGGTGTTCGGATAAGGGATTGATTGGATGAATTAGACCTGGTGCAATTATGGAAGGACCTGATGAAGTGATGGTCCGAAAGGAGATGTTGAAGTATCTGAGAAATATGTTGTGAACAAATCTTTTTGAAACGTTGGTGCAAAAGAACAAGTTGGAGATTGCAGGGGTACCTGAGAAGTCAAGTATGTTCAGTTGCTGGAGTGACACCTTGAGGGAGCAGCTTGCAATGAATGAAATCATTGGGAAGTTGTTGTCTTTGAGTAGCTACTGCCTTCAAGTGTCTGGTGGTGAGCCTGGGACCTGCTGTTGTTCAGCAGAGCCCAAGGTCCAGAAGAAGAGCTCGACATGTAGAAGAGAAGTGAGGACAAGCTGGAAACCACTGGGAACCTCTGTGTCTGTCTGTCACTGACCACAATAAGACCTTCAGAGAGTCATGGCCACTGTTCCACTTCTGGTCCTCTGATCTCACACAACTTCCTTTCTTGGCCAACTCTAACTCAGAATCATATATGGAATGGAATTCCAGTTTAATCAAGTTGACAACTGAACAATCCAGCATAAACTCCTTCCTATCTTATGCTATCAATAGTTCCTACATGCACACACAATGAGAAGATTTTGATGCTTCCCTTTTCTTTTTGTCCAACTGCATTGTCTTTTCCCCCTTTTTGGTTATCTATACATCAATTTAGTATAGCTCATGTTTTCCACCAGAGAAAAATTAATGTCCTTATAAAAGCACTGTTTAAATAGCCCTTTAATTTTAGTAGCACCAACAGTGGCTTTCTGTGTACTATGTACAGTCTGTTGGTACTCATTTAATTCTGGGCCCATAATAGGAATGTCAGAAAGAGCTTCTTACCCTATGTTAATTGAAAATTAAACCACCTTACAGGGAGGGTTTCTGTCTTTTTTCACTTTCTCTGAGAGAAAGTTGTGCCTATTTTATTGTAACCAATTCCTCCTTTGACCTAGAGTGTACTAGGGGACTTGATGCTTTTCCTTGTTCTATAGATGAAGAGACTGAGACCAGCGTTGAAAAGAACTACTCAAAATCACAGAGCTACATTTTAGCAGAATTGAGAATAGAATTTATCTACAGCAACTGTGGTTTTCAAACAGTTTTTAAACTATAAAAGTCTTTGTTGAAATAAAATCATATCTAGCCCACTACATCGTATTGTTAGAAATAGAACTGCTGTGATTGTTATTGTTGGTGGTGTTGGCAGGGGGAGAAGGAGGCAGATATAAATGCTTGGAGCTATGCCTGCTCCTCCCACCCACCCCATCCTCTACTTCCAACACTCGGGGTCTCCAACCCTTGGAAGGGTTCCATGGAATACAGTTTGCAAAACACCGTGCTACACTCTGCCCCCTTGCTTTCTCCTCTGGCTCTATAAATAGCTAAACAAATTCACAAAGGAACAAAACAAAATCACACACACATCCACTGCCCATGACCCCTCCCCTAAGCAGGAAGTTTTGTCCACTTGGGAACCCCAGTGGGGATCAGAGAAGTGAGTGTTATTTTCAGCCCAGCAGTACAAAGTGCCCATTCTTGCACTTTGAGTGATGGTAGCACAGACGGGCGGGTCTCCTGAGGCACATCTGCAGGGCTGTATCTCACAGGAAGTTGTGCAGCTCTTCAGAGATAAGTTTCACTGGGGAACAAAGAGGGATTTTGTTCCCTGCCTCAAGAATGATGCATTGAACCTGGACTTGGCTATTCAACTCATGTAGCTGGAAACAGGGCAAAAATGACCCAGTGTGCTCTTTTCTTCTTCCCAGGTCAGGCAGAGTGGCATCCTCCTGCTCTTGCCCTGCAAAGAGATTGAGAAAGAACTCTCCCCGCTTCTCTGTACCAATCATTTCTGTTACCCCTACCACTTTCCCCGAAATCAAGCTTGAACATTTATCACTGTGCTTATTTCACACATTTTTCCTCCTTTGGGAATCTGGGAAGTTCAGATGTTGACAAGATGCTCCAGACTGTGGAAGCTATTGTTAAGGGTTTTTGACCCTAACAGTTCCAGCAAAGTTCCACTGAGTCACAGTGTTAGAGCCTTTTCATTTATGGAAGAGCATACTTATGAGTCAGGACAGACACACTTGGGCTTGATGCCTGGATTCCCTTTGACTAGATATTTGACTTTGACCTTGAGCAGTTTTCTAACTTCTCTGTACCTGACTTTCGTCATTTGCAAAATGGGAATAATGATACCCCCTACTCCCATTTTAAAGATGAAACACTGAATCCCAGAAAGGTGGAATATTTTCTTAATGTTCCAGTGCAATTTAGTGCCAAAGATACCTGGGTGAGGCTCCTTGTGTGCACTCAGGAAGATGGACTGTTGTGCAACAAGCATCTGCCTCTCAGCTTTGTGTCTCCATCCCAGCTTCAGAGACACAGGTCTGACCACATTTGACTTTCCAGAAGTTGTACATTTCCTTTGAGATAATGAGGTGTGGTATGGAGGCAGGCAGGATTTATATGGTAGTTAAATGTAGTTTGGTATCAAAAATATGATTGCATTATTCACTGTAGCATAGCAAAGATCACCTCTGCCCCCTCACTTTTGGCTGGATCAGCAGATATAGACCATTATTAAGGAAACACTGTCAAATATTTCTTTACAGTTTAATTTTCCTCTTACTCTCCACTGCCTGCAATGCCTTTGCCTTTGGAAAAGTGGCAACATAAACATGGCTTTTCTTATCAGTTTTGTCTTTTCTGCTTTAAGGGAATGATGTAGGAATTCAGATTGTCTCTGGTGGTGGATTGTCATCTTTGGCATGTTGCATTTGGGAATGAGTTGGCGAAAGGGACTGAGAATCTTTATTCAAAACAAACCGAAGGCCTTTTGGCAGCTGAGAAAGTCCTGAGATGAGAAGATCATTGCCCCCCCGAAGCAGTCCATTTCATTTCCGGAATGTTTTCATTTTTAGAAGCAAACACTTTCTAACAATCAGAGATGTTCCATGATGGGTTGGGTCAAATGTGGATTATGAGCTCTTAGTCCCAGAAAGTGGTTAAGCATGAACTAAATATTCCCTTTTCAACGAAGCCATCAAAGGGATTCCTGCACAGAGATTAGACAGTCTTGGGCTTAAATATTAACCTGTCACTTCATTCTCTAAACTCTGAGGCTTAGCTTCTGCCTGTGTCAAATGGGGCTAATAATGCTTACCTCACTGTGTTGTTATGGGGAAGAAGTGAGATAGTCCATATAAAATGCCTAGTATATGATAGGTCCTCAATAAATGTAGTTCTCTACTTGCTTACTTTTTTAGAGACATAGATATTTGATCTTTGGAAGAGAAAACACCTTTACCAATGGAAAGAATTTATAGTTGAAGAGATTTCAAATACTATGGGAAATGAGTGGGGAATCATTTTGGGAATGGTACTATGAACACCGATGTATGAGTTGAAATTCATAAAAATTAGAGAATGATCCCTCTCGATGGTCCAGGTCAATGTGGGGTCATGTGAAGCTCAGGAGAGCATCAGTGGTCCAGAGAGTCTAGGTCTCTGCTGAGGGACGGGCGTATTTATATTAGCAGTGATACCATGAACATGGGTTAGATTGGATGCGGGAGTGGAGTGGTGAGAGGCAAGAGTTGTTGTGAACTTAGTGAAGTTTTCTACTTTCCCAGGAAGAACATTTATCCTTGGTATTCCTGAATTACACCACTCTCCAGAGGAGACTTGATATTGACTGGTGTCTTAATATATGAACTCCATGAAAGCAGGGAGGGGGGCCCAGTTACCTTTGTACTTACAGCTCTTAACACAGTGCCTGACCCAGAGGCAATCAATGAATGTTTGCTCAACCACTCTGCAGGTTAAGAGTGTGAGTTGGTCATGCAGCTCAATATCAGAAAAACAAACAACCCAATCCCAAAATGGGCAGAAGATCTAAATAGATATTTCTCCAGAGAAGATATACAGATTGCCAACAAACACATGAAAGGATGCTCAACGTCACTAATCATTAGAGAAATGCAAATCAAAACCACAATGAGGTATCACCTCACACCTGTCAGAATGGCCATCATCAAAAAATCTACAAACAATAAATGCTGGAGAGGGTGTGGAGAAAAGGGAACCCTCTTGCACTGTTGGTGGGAATGTAAACTGATATAGCCACTATGGAGAACATTATGGAAGTTCCTTAAAAAACTAAAAATAGAAGTACCATATGACCCAGAATTCCCACTACTGGGCATATACCCTGAGAAAACCATAATTCAAAAAGAGTCATGTACCACAATGTTCATTGTAGCTCTATTTACAATAGCCAGGACATGGAAGCAACCTAAGTGTCCATCGACAGATGAATGGATAAAGAAGATGTGGCACATATATACAATGGAATATTACTCAGCCATAAAAAGAAATGAAATGGAGTTATTTGTAGTGAGGTGGATAGACCTAGAGTGTGTCATACAGAGTGAAGTAAGTCAGAAAGAGAAAAACAAATACCGTATGCTAACACACATATATGGAATCTAAAAAAAAAAAAAAAAGGTTCTGATGAACCTAGGGGCCGGACAGGAAAAAAGACGCAGATGTAGAGAATGGACTTGAGGACACGGGGAGGGGGAAGGGTAAGCTGGGATGAAGTGAGAGAGTGGCATGGACATATATACACTACCAAATGTAAAATAGATAGCTAGTGGGAAGCAGCTACATCACATGGGGAGATCAGCTCGGTGTTTTGTGATCACCTAGAAGGGTGGGATAGGGAGGGTGGGAGGGAGATGCAAGAGGGAGGGGATATGGGGATACATGTATACATATAGCTGATTCACTTTGTTATACAGCAGAAACTAACACAACATTGTAAAGCAATTATACTCCAATAAAGATGTTAAAAAAAAAAAGGAGTGTGAGCTGGAATGTTGAACTGTCTGGGTTTGCATCCTGGATCTGCCACTTGCTATGTAACTGTGAGTGGGTTAGTTACTTAACATCTCCATGCCACAGTTTCTTCATCTATAAACTGGGGATAATGATGGTATCTATACTATTTGAGGACATAATGTGATAAACAATAGGAGCAAAACACCTAGAATATTCCTGAAAAATAATGAGACCGTAACAAGTTTCCTGATCATGTTGCTGTTGATAATAATAAGACTCCAGAGGGCAGAACTGGGATCAGAGGTTAGTAGCAACACAAGGTATATTTCAACACAAGGTGAGGAAGAATTTTCTAATAAGTAAGTGAGGATATCTGAAGGCTGAATAGGCTGCCTAAAAATGTTGTGAATTACAGTAATCAAAACAGTGTGGCAATGGCATAAAGATAGACATATAGATCAATGAAATAAATTGAGAGTCCAGAAATAAAACCATACACATATGGTCAATTGATTTTTGACGAGGGTGCCATGATCATTTAATGGGGAAAGAATAGCTTCTTCAACAATTGGTATGAACAATTGGATCCACATGCAAAAGAATGAATTTGGACCCTTACCTCATATCGTGTAGAAAAATTAATTCAAAATGGATCAAAGACCTACTTACAAGAGCTAAAACTATAAACCTCTTAGAAGAAAACATAGGAATAATCTTCATGACTTTGGCTTTGGCAATGGTTTGTTTGACATGACACCAACAGCACAAGCAACAAAAGAAAAAATAGATAAGTTGGGCTTCATCAAAATTAAAAACTTTATTGCATTAAAGGACACTATCAAAAGAGTGAAAAAACAGAATGGGAAAAAATATTTACAAATCATGTATCCACCTATAGTCTAGTATCCATAATATATAAAAAATTCTTACAACTCAACAACAAAAAGACAAACAGCCCAGTTAAAAAGTGGGCAAAGGACTTGAATAGACATTTATCCAAGGAAACATGTAGATGGCCAACAAACACATGAAAAGGTGCTCAGTGTCAATTATTAGGGAAATGCAAATCAAAAGCATAATGAGTTACCTGTTCACACCCACTGGGATGGCTATAATTAAAAACAACAGAAAATAACAAACCTTGACAAGGATGTGGAGAAATTGGAAACTTCATACATTGCTGGTGTAAATGTAAAATGGTAAAGCCATGATGGAAAACACTTTGATGGTTGCTCAATAAGTTAAACAAAATTACCATATGAACCAGCAATTCTACCCCTAGGTATATTCCCCAAATAATTGAAAACAGATGTTCAAAAAATGTGTATAAAACTATTCACAGCAGCACTATTCACAATAGCCAAAAGTAGAAGTAACACAAATGGCCAGCAACTGATGAATGGATAAATAAGATATGATATATCCATTACACTGCAATATTATTCAGCCTTAAAAAGGAATGAAGTACATGTTAATACATGGATGAACATTGAAAATGTACTGAGTGAAAGAAGCCAGATAGAAAGGCCCATTTTGTATGATTACATTTATATGAATTATCCAGAATAGGCAGATAGAGACAGAAAGCTAATTAGTGGCAGTGGGGGAGCAGGGGTGGGAGTGACTGCTTAATGGGGAAGGGGTTTGCCATTTGGGGAGATGCAAACTTTCTGCAGCTAGAATGGGGCAACGGTGGTACGACATCATGAATGTACTAGATGCTACTGAATTGCGTGTTTTAAAATGGTTAAAATGGCAAATTTTATGTACGTGTGTTTTGCCATAATTAAAAAGGAAATAGTGAGATTCCTTTTGCAACAGGTATTCAGACGGACACTGAAAACCCACTCAGTGGGGATACTGCCCAGGCAACTCCACAGAGCGATGAAGTTTGGACGAGATGGCTTCAAGGGCAGTCAGTGAACACTGAGTGAATAAGAACTCTGCTTGTGGGTTGGGCAGGCTGGGAGCCAGTGTGCCCTGTCCTGGCCCCGTGACCCTGGGCGTTACTTAACCCTCTCCGAGTCTCATCTGTAATGTGAGGACAATAATTACCTGGTCGCTGGGAGGATTTAGGGTGAGAACACAATGCCTGACATGGTAAGTGCTCCAAAAAGGCCAAAGTTTCCTTTTTGGGATTCTATAATTTCTTAAAGGAACCTTCCTAAAAATCAAAAATATATTTTCAAAATAATCAAGAAGAATTTTGGGTGCTCTGGGAGGCTCACAGAAATCAAGATAATGTGAAGGCAAACCTATCCTTTCCTATCTTCTCCCTAAGGAAACCCCACTGCCCCTAGACCTGTTTTTCAGGCCTTGGAAAATTTTTGTTCCTCATCTGTCTTTGCTCTGTTTTCTTCAGCATCACTCTCTGAATGGGAAGGGAAAAAGTGTCAAGCCTGTGAGGAGAACACCTTCTTAGTTCTTCCACAATTGATTTCTGGAAAATGTCTCTACCTCCAGCTTGCTTTTGGACCCCAGCCCTCCCTGGGTTTTGACTTCATAGTTTCTGTAATACTTCAATTTGTTATGATTCTGACTGTATATGGTCAGTCATCTTTTCTTTCTCTAACTAATTACATCCATCAGCATTTCCAAGGCCAAGATCAGTATTTCCACAGGCCTGTGGCATTTTCAAAGAGCTCAAACTCACAGATTTGCCAGAAAGCTACAGTGGAAATTCAAAACACAAGCATTCCTTGACCTCTGAATACCCAATTTACAAAGGTCAAATATCCGTGAAGCCTGGGCCCATGGTGGGCAGGGAGCAGGGCCCTGGAAAGGGAGAAAGAGTTCCAACTGCTGTCCATATTGTCTTCTTACTGTGGAGACCGTGGCACAGGAATTAGTGAAGGGGATTGGGAGTCAGGGCAAGAGAAATGTTCTTGAGAACTTCCATCTTTGCAGGCATCGTGGTTGTATATTTCAGAGCCTGGAATTTGAGAATCAGAGCTGGATTAGAAATCTGGCTCTACATTAAAAAATTATCTTTTATAACTGTGTTTCCCTGAGCAAATTGCCTAACCTCTGTGGGTTTCAGTTTCTTCATCTATAAAATGGAAGATAAATGGTTTATTTATCTTGAAGGGTCATAGCAAGGATTAAATGAGATAAAATATGTAGCATGTTACTAAAAATGGTTGACATTTATTGAGTACTTACTATGTACCTAGAACTGTTCCATGTGTTTTGAAGTAGTAACTTATTTAATCACAACAACAACAGGGATACTCCTTAAATTCCCATTGTATAGATGTGGAAACTGAGGCACAGAATAAAGGAAGTAATTTGTCCAACATTCAGAGCTACGTAGTGCTGGGAGACAGGAGTCAAACCTAGATAATCTGGTTCTAGTGCCTATGCTATTAAATATTAAGCTGTAGTGCCTTCTCAGATATTCTCTTCTTTATACAAAGGCTGAATTCCCACTATTATATGGCTTCCAAAATAGTTGTTATCGAGAGAGAGGGAGAAGAGATGCATTTCTGATGTTTCTGAGATTTGTAGGATCTTGCCTTAGTGCTTAGATGTAGCACTGTTTTTACATCAGCATCATGGCTTGACTTGGCTTTTAAGGGTCCTACTGGGAATCCAAATTTTGTTCACAATATCGTTGCTACGGGAAAACATGGCCGACATGCCAGAGGATAGATTCACACAAGGATATTTTTCGCTAGTACTCACAGTTGTGACAGTAGTACGGTAGTAATTTTCCTTACTCCTAGCAAAGGGCAATACGCTTAACATCTCTTTTTTGTTCTTGAACTGTTTAACATGAGATAGAGAGGGGTATTGGAAAACTGGTTTGGGTTTTCTTTTCTGAAAGCAGAAAACAATGTAATTAGTAGGAAATTTACCTGTAATCTTGATCTTCAAAATCTTCTGCCCTTTCATTCTATTAAGATTGCCTTTTTTTTTTAAAGGAAGAAAAAGAAATGCATAAATAGCCAGGCTACTAAATTCTCTTTAATGACTGAAGCTAATAAGAAATGGCTCTGGTATTTCATCCAGCCTCTCAAATAATGGCTCTGCTGTTTGATCTCAGAAGTGTAAGGGAATCTTTATATTCAGAGTTGGGCATCCCTGTCTCAAGCACCTGAGAGACTGCATTATATATTTGAAAACCATTTTACAATGTCCCTTTCCAGAGTGTGAGGCCATTGATGCTTTGATGTGGTTAAGTAATTTAGGACAATCATGTAATAGACGAAATTGGATTTCAGCTTTCTTGAATTTTTGAAGAATACACATGAAATGAGTACATCCATAATCTTGGAGCACTGGGAGCATTGCCATTTTTCTATTTTGATTTTTCCTCAGCAAAGTGCAGGTAGAGAAGGCAGCAGACTCCCTTCTCTTAATCTTGCGTAGAAGCAAAGGAGAAATTCCCGAATTTCATTCTGAAGTACCCATGCCTGAGTGGGAGAAAATAAATAAGTATGGGGAAAAAAAAGAGGGAGAGGTTTTTTAAGATACGGAGGAAGAAGCTGCTTTATTTTCCATAAAATAAAAATTACATGGTGGTGGGCGAGCGGGAGGCGGTGGGGAGGAACAAAGACTTTGCAAGCGACTTGTAAATAGGCAGATCTAAGTTTTAATCTTGATTCTACGATCTCCTTGTTTTCTTACTTAAAATCCCTGAGCCTGTTCCCTAATCTATAAAATTGGAATCACCATATTAAAGCTGAGTGGTTACTGTGGGATTAAATGAGATGCTGCAGACAAAATGTCTGTCAGAATGCCTGGTGGAGTCAATGCTTAATAAATAATCATTTTTTTCCTCTGATTCCAAGTTAGTCAATTAACAAATATGTATTGAATTTGTATTTTGAAATGTACACTGTACTGAACACTAGATACTGCATTGAATAAAACATAATCTCCCCACTTGACATCTCCAATCAGCTGCTTTAGCTTCACTCAAACGTAAAATATCCCCAAATGAACTCATGATCTTCACTTTTACTGGTATCCCCTAGCTTCAGCAAATGGCACCCTCTTCAAGTGGCTTTCCGCAAAAGAAAACCAGGAATCATCTGTGAAATCGCCCTCTTCTTCACTCCTTATAAACAATTCATCACTGAGTCCTATCAATTTTTTTCTAACATATTTTTAGATCTTTTAATTTCAGAGAAAGGTCTCCAATTTCAGTCTTGTTAACCCTTTCCAAGCAATCTTTACCTCTCTTCCACATCACAGCAACAGCCCTGTCCTCTTCCCCTTGCATTCACCCCGGTGCTCCTCCACCCAGTTCCTCACAGAGAGAGCTTTACAAACGTAGATCTTATGTTACTTCCCTGCTCAAACACCTTTCATGATTTCCTATTGCTTTTATAAAAAAGACAAAATCTTTTTGTTTACCACTGTGTACCAGGCACCTAACATTAACGCATTGAACATAGTATTAATTCAATAAATATTTGTTGAATGAGTGATTTTTAAAAAACAGTATTGGTCTGGCTGCTATATGTAAAATCAAGTGGGGGAAATAAGAGGGTAATTGTAAGGGAGCTATTAATAAGAATATTAAGAGGTGACGATATGAGGATATTCCAGGACGGGGGGGGCATCATGGACCATGAATGGAGTATGGGTAAACAAGGGTAAGTGAAGTGGGAGAAAAAGTTGAAGAAATAGTGTAGAACTCTGAAAATTATACTGAGGGCTGATATATAAGGAGCTTGTTGAGTGTCTTTAGGACAGTGGCTATCAATGTCCTAGCTGTGGACCACTCACTCCACATATTCCTACTTCTCAACTCTCCAAGGTTTTAATGCTAGTAAATAATCTGAGAGGAATGTACAAAAATAGGTTATTATTTAATTTCTAGTGAAAAACGTGTATACATGCTTTAATATTATAGGACTATGCCCAATGACCACAAGATAACTCAATAATTATAATATATTAAGCTTTGTTATTTGTTCCCTATGGTACGTTGTTCCTTTTTTTTTTTTCTTTTGGATTATTTGATGATTTTTTAGAATTTAATTTCAATTTATTTCTTGGCTTTTTAGTTATACCTCTTTGCATTATCTTTTTTAGTGGCTGCCCTAGGGATTAAAATACACTCCTTAATTAATTAATTAATATAATATTTATTTATTTTTAACATCTTTATTGGAGTATAATTGCTTTACAATGTTGTGTTAGTTTCTGCTGTATAACAAAGTGAATCAGCTATACGTATACATATGTCCCCATATCCCCTCCCTCTTGCATCTCCCTCCCACCTTCCCTATCCCACCCCTCTAGGTGGTCACAAAGCACTGAGCTGATCTCCCCATGCGATGTAGCTGCTTCCCACTAGCTATCTATTTTACATTTGGTAGTGTATATACGTCCATGCCACTCTCTCACTTCATCCCAGCTTACACTTCCCCCTCCCCGTGTCCTCAAGTCCATTCTCTACGTCTGTGTCTTTATTCCTGTCCTGCCCCTAGGTTCGTCAGAACCATTTTTTTTTTTTTTTAGATTCCATATATGTGTGTTAGCATACGGTATTTGTTTTTCTCTTTCTGACTTACTTCACTCTGTATGACACACTCTAGGTCCATCCACCTCACTACAAATAACTCAATTTCATTTCTTTTTATGGCTGAGTAATATTGTATATATGTGCCACATCTTCTTTATCCATTCATCTGTCGATGGACACTTAGGTTGCTTCCATGCCCTGGCCATTGTAAATAGAGCTGCAATGAACATTGTGGTACATGACTCTTTTTGAATTATGGTTTTCTCAGGGTATATGCCCAGTAGTGGGATTGCTGGGTCATATGGTATTTCTATCTTTAGTTTTTTAAGGAACCTCCATACTGTTCTCCATAGTGGCTGTATCAATTTACATTCCCACCAACAGTGCAAGAGGGTTCCCTTTTCTCCACACCCTCTCCAGCATTTATTGTTTGTAGATTTTTTGATGATGGCCATTCTGACAGGTGTAAGGTGATACCTCATTGTGGTTTTGATTTGCATTTCTCTAATGATTAGTGACGTTGAGCATCCTTTCATGTGTTTGTTGGCAATCTGTATATCTTCTCTGGAGAAATGTCTATTTAGATCTTCTGCCCATTTTGGGACTGGGTTGTTTGTTTTTTTGATATTAAGCTTCATGAGCTGCTTGTATATTTTGGAGATTAATCCTTTGTCAGTTGCTTTGTTTGCAAATATTTTCTCCCATCCTGAGGGTTGTCTTTTCATCTTGTTTATGGCTTCCTTTGCTGTGCAAAGCTTTTAAGGTTCATTAGGTCCCATTTGTTTATTTTTGTTTTTATTTCCATTTCTCTAGGAGGTGGGTCAAAAAGGATCTTGCTGTGATTTATGCCATGGAGTGTTCTGCCTATGTTTTCCTCTTTTTATAGTGTCTGGCTTTACGTTTAGGTCTTTAATCCATTTTGAGTTTATTTTTGTGTATGGTGTTAGAGAATACTCTCTAATTTTAATATTTTACCACTTCATGCAAAATGTAAAAACATTGCAGTCCATACTGCTACCTGACATGCTTTGGTTTTCATTTATATATTGTAATTCTCAGAAGACAATATTATAATTTTTGCTTTAAATAGTTATGTAAACAGAAATTAGGAGGAAAACTATATTTTATATTTACCTAGGAATTTAATACTTGCAATTATCTTCATAGTTCCTGAAGATCTGAGTTTTCATGTTATTGTTTGCTTTCAGTTTAAAGCATGTTTAAAAATACTTTCTTATAAGGTGACAAAATCTTTTAGTTTTCTTTTATCTAAATATATCTTTATTTCACCTTTATTCTTGAAGGATATTTTTGCTAGGTTAGAATTCTGGGTTGACAATTTCCTTCAGCACTTTCAAGATGTTGTCACACTGTCTTCTGAACTCCATTATTTCCCCATTATCATCTGAATTGCTCTTCTCTTGCATGCCATGTGTCTTTTTCTTTGGTTGCTTGCCAGATGATTTCATCTTTGGTTATCAGTAATTTAACTATGACATGCTTAGGTGTGATTTTTCTTCATTTTATTTTGCTTGGAGTTCATTGAATTCCTTGAATTTGTAAACGTATGTCTTTCATGAAAGTTAGGAGAGTTTTTGTCATTTTTTTCAAATCTTCTTCTGCTTCTATTGTTTCCTCCTATAACTGTAATTACATATATGTTAAACAATTTGATATTGTCCTACAGGTCCTCAAGGCTTTGTTTATTTTTTTCTGTCTTTTTTCTCTTTCTTTTTCAGATTAGATACTTTCTATTTATCTATCTTCAAGTTAGCTGGTCTACTGTGTTCTCCACTCTGCCATTAAGTCCATACTGTGAATTTAAAAATTTCAGATATTTTATTTTCATTTCTAGGATTTCCTTTTGATCTTTAGAAATATTTTCTATTAATTTTCTGAGATTTTCTATTTCTTTTTTCATTATGACCATATTTTCTTTTATATTATTGGGCACACTTATAATGGCTGTTTAAAATCTTTTCCTGCTAATTCCAAATTCTGGGTCATCTTGGGGTTGGTTTCTGTTGATTATATTTTCTCTTGAGAATGGACTATATTTTCTTGTTTCCTTTATGTTGAGTGATTTTGGATTGTATCTTAGACATTGTATCTTGGACATTTTGGATTGTATCTTGGACATTGTAAACTATTAGGTTGTACAGATTATAAATTCTCCATACTCGTCTGAGAGTGTTCTTTTTTTTTTTTTCCTAATAGAATGTTAACTTTATTGGGCTCAAACTGAAAAATATGCATTTTTGAAAGCATTTCAGATTTTAGTTCAATTCTATTATTCTTATTTTAGCTTCTAATAATCTGTCCCATGTGTGCATGATTCAGAGGTCATCCAGAGATTTGGACAGAGTTCATGTACAGAATTTAGGGTTTTCCACTCTTATTCTCTCCTTTTTGAGGACCCCCCACCCCACTTTACAACAGCTACAGTTATACTAAACTTTGTTCTCTAGTTTTCAGGATAAAAAGAATATTTTTTCTATTGGAGTTTTATTTATTTAGTGGCGCCAACTGTAGCCTGTTGTTAGGGTTAAGTCTATAAAGAAGTGAAAGTACCCTGCTGTTCCCTTCTCTCCAAAATCTTTCTCTTTTTTTCATTTTCCAGTAACTTTAGTTTTTTCTTTATATTTGTCTAGAGTATATACTTATCTGCCCAATAGTTGATTCAGTTGGAGTTTAGTTAGCTAAACCAGAAGCAAAACCCTATGTGAATGGCTCAAATTCACAAGCAATGCCAATCAAGTGTTATCATACATTAAAAGAATTTATAATTATGTATCCATCTGCTTTATCAATGAAGTGATTCATATTTGAAACATAATGTATGCATGTCAAAGTCTAGTATTAAATCAGTATATAAAAAATATGTACATATCTATCATTATGTACTGCAAGTTTAACCAAACAACCCACAGTAAGTGAGATTGATATTGCTGCTAAAGTAACAGTAAATGGTCATTACAAAGCAAGAATGGCAGAAATAAAACCATGATCAAAGCAATGCTGGTGATGCAATGGTAACAAAATTTCTTTCCTGTAAATTGCAGGCATTCCAATGACCTGCTTGAGCTACAGAAGGAACTGTGCAACATAGGAGAACATTTTGAGGAAGTCAGTCTTCTTAGTAGAAAACGGATTTCCATCCTTGGGAGACTCTAGTAATGTATTAATAACAGTTTTGAATAATAAATTTTATAGCCTTAAATATCTTACTTAGTAGATAACTTATTCGTAGGTTGAAGTTGTATGGAATTTTGCACCCTTAGGAACTACAGAAAAGACATGAATTTGGAGGACTACTTATAGGAAGTAATTATTCAACCACTGGCCTGTATCTATCTTGGCAAGCTCCAGGCACTGAGTTATTTGCTCACTTTGGTACATCTTCTTTGCTCTTGGCCAAGGAGGTGAGATAGGTCAAGAGGCTGCTCCCACTGCACTGAGAAGAACTGAGGTGAGTGGGGTCAGGCACGCTCTGTTCTGACTTACACTTACTTCTTATTGCATGCTCTCTGTAAGTCTTTCCATGACTTTGGAATAGTAAGAACTGAGTTGTATGTTAGGCTGCAATAAAAGCAGGCAAAGCACGATGAAAATTGACAAAGAGGAGAAACTTCACATGGGCTCTGGGGTCAACTGTATATTTAAATCCAACCTCATCATGTAGCTGTGTGAACTAACAAGTTACTTAACCTTGCTTAGCCTCATTTTCTTATCCATATGGGGATGGCAATAAGAGGACCATCTAAGGACTTATTCATGGGATTGAATGAGATAATGCATGCAAAGCACATTATGAGACTCTGTGGAGACAGAGGCTTGCTCACTTGCAGGAAACTCCCAGTTGTTCGGCACAGTGTCTGGCACACAGTAGGTGCTCAATAAATATTTGATAATTAAATCAGTGAATAGGTAGAATAGTACCTGAAACACAAAATTCATAATAAATGGAAATCCCTTCCCTTTCCAACCAACTGATGATGTTGTAGGATGGTTGGAGTTTGGGCAGGCACTGGTAGGATTTATTTGATAGATGTGAGAAGAACCTGGCTACCATTTAAAACTCAAGGCAGGAAGCAGCTGGGCATTTATATCAGGAGTGAAGAAGACAGATCCAGACCTATGGGGATGGCCCCAGGCAGTATTATGATAAATGTTCATCATTATTATTTTTATAACATCTTGCATGAGTATGTTTCGCATCTTTCGAAGCACGCTTTACACCTATGATTTCATTTGTTTTTAGGACATTTCAAAAGAAAAGCTGCTGGCATTTCATGGATGCTAATTATGTGTCAGGTGTTATATGTGTGTGTGTGTGTGTTCGCATGTGCATGTGTGTGTATTGTATAATTTATATATATTATATATAATATTATATATGTATATATATAAATTATATATATATATATATATAGCACTCAACTCATAATTTATTTGTATTTGCCTGCCACTCCTATGAAGGATGCACAGGACTGAAATCAGAATGCCTAGAGTTGCTTTACCTCTAATGACTTTGAGCAACTCACTTGATGTTCATGGGAATGTTTCCTTATCCTGAATCCTGGTTCTTACTACTAACTATAAAATATTGGGAAAGATACTTAACTGCCCTGTACCTCTTTTCCTTAACTGAAAAATGTAGATAACAGTATATATCTCATGAAGTCATTCATTCACTTAATACATATTAATTAAGTGCCTACTGTACACCAGGCTATGTTCTGGGAGCTTGGGGCACATTGGTGAACAAATGAAATGGAGACTATTGTAAGGTTGAAAGGAGTTAATACATGCAAAACAGTGCTTGTCATAAAAAGATCAATCAATAAGGGGTGTTATTATCTTAAAATGAACAAATAGTATTTTCTGTGGTCTAAGTTGTCCTGGATTTTATTATGTATAAAGGGCAATATTATAATTTAGAATTTTTTTTCTTTTTACAAACCCTGACTTTTAGGACTGTGGGCTTGTTAAGGATTCAAGAGGGTCAGCTTTGTGTTGACAAAAGATTCACATTTTTGTAGTTTGTTCACTCTTTCCTGGGTTGATCTTTCTTGCTTAGCCTTCCTTGTCGAAGGCTATCTGAGAATGTGATTTCCAGGGCAAAGAGATTTATAGAGGGATGAGAAATACTGTGGTTTAATATCATATTATATCAGGCACATAGTAAATGTTGAATAACTAATTATTTCTTTTAGGAGTTCCTAAAAATGATCTAATAAAAAAGCTTATGTTGAGCAAATGACTTGCCAGTGATAGGACCCTTTGGTAATACAGCATCTTGAAGAACAAGATCATTGAGGGTAAGTAAATATTCATAAGAAACCATACAACATATACTATAAAGGCCAATAGTCTAAATAAAATGAAACTGTCCTTGGAAATGGTCATCTTCAATGGAGAACAGAATGGATTGACCAGGAGTATGTTAGAAAGACAGAAATTTCACAGGTTTGGTGATCTTCAGCAAATTGACTTCCCCTCTTATTTCTCCAGGCGTTCCTACAAAGCAGAGTTAAAGTCAATATTTTAGGATTCTTGTCTGATACAAATATAAACATTTCTGCACGATTTAATATCCAAACGTAGAAAGATGCATTCGATTGTTTTCAACAATGGGGATTTAGGGGTCTAATCTAGAATTTATGTAATGGTGATGAGTTTCAGAGTGTTTCTGGAATACACTGCTGGTTATCTGCACAGTGGAGGCTTTTGTAATGTATGAATTTTATTGGAGCACCATTAAATTGTCTAAGTGCCCCTCTCTTTGTCCGAGGAGTTGACCTGCTTGGTAGGTCTGGTGCTGCAGGAAGAAGTTTCTCACTCAGAGCTGAAAATCTTGGCAGTGCAGTACATGTAGGCTAGATTTGACCAGAAAGTTAAGTGTAATAACTAAAAGAAGTCTCTGTATACTTGGAAACTGGAATACGATCCAAAGGTTGGGAGAACTGTAGAGACCAATGAAGACCAGCTGGTTGAGAATATGTGAGGGGTTATCATAGACATTTATGTGGAACAGACATTAGAGTCTTTGTTGGTCTTCAAGGATGTGCTTCAGCTTGGAATCTGGGATGGTGGGCTACATTTAATGGTCTAGGCATGAAATGAATGCAGTAGCTATTATGCTTATTTAAAGGATGTCCATTCTACCACTCTTTGCCATCTCTAAAAACCAAGTTGCAATCTGTAAATGCCATTGTGCCTCTTTTTCTCCACCTTTCCTCCATGATGAAATTAACATATTCATGTTTAAGAACTGTGGTATTACCTATGCATTGTGTCTATTTAAAAACAAACAAAAATGAAGACGTGCTTCACATCCTAACTGGCTGTGGAAAGCAATCATTATGAACACCTGTGAGCAATGCCTTACGCATGAAAGCCTCTGATTGGAATGTTAGATAGCAAAATCCTTCCACTCTAGTAGGAAAATAAGTCCAGAGTGGAATGACTGAATGATTTAATGCAAAATTAGCCATTAGAATTGAAATCAGAGTGGATGGGACCAGAATCCTGCAGCATAAATAAAGCAGTGGTTCTCAAACCTGGTTAAGCATCAGAGTTAACAGTGAGCCTATTAAAATACAGCTGACAGACCCCACTCACTGAATTAGTGTTTCTTGGGATGAGAGATTCCTAAATGTATAGTATGAATTTTCTTCATATTTTAATCTGAAGCACAGAAAAGCTTTATAACTATTGGGGAAGTGCACCAAAATGATTTCTCTCTCTTAGGGTTTGTCCATGTGTGGTCTGTAGTTCAGGTGCATCTGAGTCTTGGAGTGAGAAGGTGAGAGTGGAAGTGAGAAAGAAATGCATGTTAAAATACAGATTCTTGGGCTGCACTTCAATCCTGCTGAACCTGCCTTTCTAACTAATGTCAAAGGCGAAATTTTTTTAGAGCAGTTTGAGCTTTAGAGCAAACTTGAGGGAAAGGTACAGAGATTTCCATATTCTCCCTGCCTCCCCCATTATCAACGTCCCTCAACACAGTGGTCCATTTGTTACAACTGATGAACCTATGTCAACACATCATAATCACCCAAAGTCCATAATTTACATTACAGTTCACTCTTGGTTTTGCACATTCTATGAGTTTGGACATGTATAATGACATGTACCCATCATTATGGTATCATACAGAGTATTTCACTGCCCAAAAAATCCTCCGCACTCCACCTATTCATCCCTCCCCTGCTCCCCAACCCTTGGCAACTGCTGATCTTTTTACTGTCTCCATAGTTTTGTCTTTTCCAGAATGTCATATAGTTGGAATCATATAATGATGTACTCTTTCAGATTAGTAATATGCATTGAAGTTTCCTCCATGTCTTTTCATGGCTTGATAGTTCACTTTTAAAAAGGCTGTATAATATTCCATTGTCTGTGTGTACCATACTTTATTTATTCACCTATTGAAGGACATCTTGCCAAATCCAAGTTTGGACAATTATGAATAAAGCTGCTATAAACATTCATAGGCTGGTTTTTGTGTTGTCATATATTTCAGCTCCTTTGGATAAATACCAAAGAACGTGATTGCTGGATTGTGTGGTAAGAGTATATTTAGCTTTATAAGGAACCATCAAACTGCCTTTCAAAATGGCTGTGCTATTTTGCATTTCCACCAGCAATGAATAAGAGCTCCTGTTGCTCCATATTCTTGCCAGCATCTGGTGTTATCCGTGCTCTGGATTTTGGCTATTCTAATAGGTGTATAGCAGTATCTCATTGCTGTTTTTTTTTTTTTTTTTTTTTTTTTTTTTTTTTTTTTTTTTTTATGGCTGTGTTGGGTCTTCGTTTCTGTGCGAGGGCTTTCTCCAGGTGTGGCAAGTGGGGGCCACTCTTCATCGCAGTGCGCGGGCCTCTCACTATCGCGGCCTCTCTTGTTGCGGAGGACAGGCTCCAGATGCGCAGGCTCAGTAATTGTGGCTCACGGGCCCAGCTGCTCCGCGGCATGTGGGATCTTCCGGGACCAGGGCTCGAACCCGTGTCCCCTGCATTGGCAGGCGGATTCTCAACCACTGCGCCACCAGGGAAGCCCTCTCATTGCTGTTTTAATCTGCATTTTCTTTTTTTTTTTTTCTGAGGGGACAAACATATTTATATATATTATATTTCCCCTCCCCCCTTCCCTCTCCCCACTGGTAACCACTAGTTTGTTCTCTATATCTGTGTAATATGCACTTTCTTCATGACATAGGATGCAAAACATCTTTTCATATGCTTATTTGCCATCTGTATATCTTCTTTACTGAGGTGTCTGTTAAGGTCTTTGATCCATTTTTAAATTAGGTTGCTTACTTGCTTATTGTTGAATTTTAAGAGTTCTTTGTATATTTTGGATCAATCCTTTATCAGATGTGTCTTTGGCAATATTTTCTCCTGGTTTGTGACTTATGTTCTCATTCTCTTGACTAGGTGATCCTTATGTTAAAGGAGTTTGAGAATTACAGTATATTCTCCTATGAATGGACCATGGACGTTGAAAGTTTGTGTTTTTTGAATTGACTCTAACAAACAATTGGGTGGGAGTTGTCTCAGCCAGAGAAATGGGGTAAGGAGCTAGCTACACTGGGACCTACTGAATCTAAGGCAAGGTACTTGGCAATTTATCAGTATAATGTCATTTTTTCTTGATAACCATGTCATAAAACAGATACTAGGACACTCATTATAGAGGGCCTTATTTGAAGTCCCAGAGTTAGAAGAAGTAGAACCAAGATAGAAATTTGGGTCTAACTGACATTAAAGCCTCATGCCAGACTATACCATACCAAATTGCCAGGAAATCTGTACTGAACAATGTGTAAGTCAAAAGAACTAAACTTAAAAAAAAAAAAAGAAAAAAAAAAAGAACTAAACTTGAATCCCCACTCTGATAGTGTCTATCTTTCTGGTATTAGCTATGTCTCCGGGCCTCGGTTTCCTCACTCTTTATAGCCTCAGTGCTGTGTAAGGATATGGCTCTATTTTCTGTAGTGGTCATCCTTCTTAAATATCTAATGAAAGACATTAGACCACAGAAAGAACATCCTTGGGAATTGAGTCTGGCATCTGAGGGTCATATTTGTTTTCTCTTCTAAGTAACTGTCTGAAGTCAATATTTAAATGTTTAAAAAGAATTCTACTTTCCTCATATGTGCAGGTAGCTTGAGATAGAAATCCAGTGTGTTGAAGATGTATTGGCATTCTTTATTTACTTATGTAATTTAGAATGTTCCTGGTCTCCTGCCCTTGAAGTAGGGCCATATATATTAATACCAACAGAATCTCAAGAGACTTATTCAGCAAAACTAGAAAAATAAAAAATGGTCTCACATTTGCTATGGCTATTTGCCTTCTACATTCCTGGATAAATGGTGTCTAACCTCGAGGACACTCTGTGTACCAGCAAAGGTTAAGGGCCTTTTTTCTAAATGCCTATTCTATTTATAATACAGCCTGCCTCATTTTAGAGCTAAATGACTTTGGGAAACATTAGCAATGCACCTAGGCAGCCAGGAGATCTCTGGTGGCTAAGTCACCCATACTTATGCTTACACCATCCTCACAGACCAGCAGGTGACTGAAGCCATGACCTAGGAGACGTACTTGCATGCCCTTCAATGTGACTAGACTTTACTGAATGATTTCCTCATGTACTCAGCTCTGTGGCCCCTCCAGCCTTAGCATTAATACTTCGGGTTTTCTCCAGGTCCTGGCTCGACTTACTCTTTCATCTCCTTGCATCCAGGTTTCCTTAGCAGTGGCCTCACTGGATGCTGTCCATGCCAGCATTCAGCACTCAATACTGTGGTCGTGAATGGCTCTGTTAGTGCTCCCACCTTTCCACAGCTCCCTGACAACTGGAGGATAAGATGGACGAGGGCTTTAATAAAGATTAAGCTGACCACGTACTGGTTTGCCAAGAATGATCCTTGTTTACTTCCTTATCCCAGTACAGTTATTAATAACTTTCCCTTTCACTTACAAAATAGTCCTGATTTGAATGATTAAATTATATTGTCACTCCATATGTAATGTTCTCTGTCCCGTGGAAGTGGTTCTGTAGTGTCACACCCAGTGTCCAAAAGACACAGAATGACACACCAAATAAAAAGCTGCCAAGCTCTATGTTAAAGGAAGACCCAGTACGTACATTCCACTTGGAAGTAAAATCCTAAACTTCTCTGACCAACTTGTTTACATTTTCTATTGCCTGATTGCCTTACTTACCAGTTCTGTAACTCATTTTTAGATAAAGAGAAGTGAGTGTTAATGACAGGAGATGCTGTTGCATAAAACAAAGAACCGAGAGGTCTGGATGTAATAAGTGTTTGTAACTGAATCAATCCAAGGTAAAGGAGGAGAGAATGCACATGAGAAGAATGTCTATTAGGGTTTTATACGTGACGATCATTTTAATCAAAAAAGAAGGGGGATTCAGGGTGAAGAGGATGGGATAGATTTGTGGAGGCTCTAAAAGTGCTTTTTTGTTATTTTTTGTTTTGAGATGTCTAGCTACAGTGAGGCCTCTGTGTTTCAGATGATGTAGGAAAAGTGCTCTCCCATCTTGGGCCCAAAGGAAGTGTGTACTCTCTGAGGCAGCCAGATTCCAGGTCTTGAAATGAATGGTAAGCCTTGGAGCAATCACATGTCCTCTGCTAGGAATGCATTCCTGGGGATTTGTGGTCTCCCCATCTGGGCTGCAGGTGATGGAGTGGGATTAGATCAGGGAGGAGGGAAAGGCCCAAGAGGGGATCCGAGACCTGGAGCTCGGCAGGAGCTTTAGTTGGTTTAACATGAAGGCTGCAGTCATGGCCAAGCAGAGGAATTTTCAACTCTCAAAAGCAGCATGATTGGGTACAGCGCAGGGGGAAGGCCCTGGGGGGTCTAAACAATACTAGAGGAACACCTGAGTTTGGAAGTGAAGGAGAGCAGGAGACTTTTTAAACAGCCAAGTTCAGGGAAGCCATGTCTAAATACATAGACAAGAGCAGAAATGAAGGACCAAGGGGTTGGTCATAAAAAAAAGAGACATATTTTGGCATGAAACTAGCTGCTAAGTACTTGAGGAAAGATCACAGTCTGTGACCCCTTAAATATGTGAGACAACTTGCAAGTGAAGGCCCAAGTTTCTAAATAAAAGTACTATGTTCTATATCTCGACTCAGAAGGGGTTGATTTAGATGGAGAAGTCTGTACTTAAAAAGACTACGTTCAAGTCCTAGGTCTACCCTTAACTTCTTATATGTGCTTGGACATGTTCCATTTTGCCTCCTTTTCTTTGTCTAAAAGATTGAACTCTAGATCTTTGCTGTCTAATATGGTAGCCACATATGATTATTTAACTTTAAATTTAAATTAATTATATGAAAAAATTTAGTTCTTCAGTCACACTAGTCACATTTCAAGTGGTCAATAGCTACACGTGGTTAGTAGCTACCATATTGCACAGGGCAGATATGAAAGATGTCCATTACTGCAGAAAAGTATTTTGAACAATGTTGCCTAGATTATCTCTAAGGCATCTTCCAACCTGGATTTTCTCTGAGTCAGTTTGGGAACTGTAAAGAAAGTTACTCTGTGTCAGGGATGAAGCCAGATGCCATTTCTGCCCTTCCCAGGATTCCTCTATGAGCAATTTTTGCAATGAAGCTCCCATTCATTGCATGAAGAGTCTGAGGCTCTTTCTACCCAATCCTTCCGTCTCCCCCTCTCCTTTCACAGGTGTCAGATCTGCATTGCAGCATTGCCTGCTTCTTCTCCTCTTCCTTTATCTTTGACAAGCACCATCCTCGATAAATCCCTTGCACTTCTAATTCCACCCTGGCTTTTGTGTTTTGGAGGACCTGACATGTGAGGGAAGGTTCTTCATGAAAGACAATTAGGATCTCCAAAGAATATAACTGCAAGTCATGGTCTGAGCAGGCAGCCAGGCCTGTCTTATTTATCTCAGAGTCCTTCATAGCTCTCTTCTCAGCCATAAGCTTCCTGGAAACATCCTATGAAAGATTTATTGCCCTTCACCTTTCTAGTCTTTGCCGTCTGTGTCCTTTAACTCTGTCCTGCCTCTTCTCTTGGAGCAGACTCAATAGTTCAGAGCTCATATTTCATCTCTGACCACTGTCTGAAGCTTGATATTTTTGACTGTACTGTTATTCAAGGCCCAGCCTTGCTCAAGATAGAGATCCTGATTCTTCTTTCATCTGTACTCCATGGTCTCAGCCACCTGGCTCATTCCCAACCTTGGGTGTTTGAATCCCAGCCTGAGTAAATCAGTGGGCCCCTTCTTGCCTGGAAGGGAAAGTGGACAAGACTATAAATGAAACTCAATGCTGGAAAGTGGGATATCGCATCAGGTGGAAGTTAGGCATGAATGCCCGGGAGTCTAGTTGAGTTGCAGAAGGGTACTCAGAAGGGTGCAGTCAATAGGATTCCTTGATAGTGCTCTAATCTTTGGAGACAGGTTTGGAAAAATAAGAAAGGCTCCTAAGAGGGCAGTGGTAGAATATAACATATCATTCATTCACCTTTTTTTTTTTTCTTTTAATATTCAACAAGTGTTTGTGCTGTGCTAGGTTCTATGATAGCTGGGGATGGAAATAAGAATGAACAGAGTTCCTGCCTTTGGGTGTTTGTAGTCTAGACTTTAGACTTGAAAGAGGAATTCAAGAACATTATTTGAGGCAGAAAACCAGCAATAGGTTGGGAAGAAAACATCCTAGTCAAACTACGGGCACGAGAGAATTGAAGCCAAGACCTAGGAGGAAGCTGTGGGGCTACTCAAACTTACCTACCTCAGAAAGATTTGGGGTTTGGACTTGAGACTCAAGCAGCTCCTGCTGGGAAGAGAAAAGAACAGTAGAGACTGGGATCCAGGAAGAGTCCAACACTGGCTTCCCTAGATAGAGACTTTACAGATTTCAGGCTGCTACCACCTTTGAGTGACATGCAAGCTGTCTGAGGACTCACAGAAATGCTCAGCTGGGCTTCTGACTATAGTTCATCATTTCATAATAGCTAGTGTTTGTAGATCTCTTATGTTTGGCATATTTGTCAATTGAAATATAGACAATTGGACAAATAACTCTCACTACAGGTAGGTGTAAAAGGATATAAATATGGCTGTATGCAACAGAAACCCAAGATGATAGAGGCGTATGTGAGATGGACATTCAATTATCTGTCATATAAATGTCCGGCTGCTACGGTGACTCTGCTTTATGAATTCATGCAGGAAGGACCTACGCCTCTTTTGTTTTGTTGCTCTGATATTCCTAGGTGATATTCTCAACCACATGGTCCACGATGGCTCACTACCAAGCCTGGATTCCATCCAGAAGGAAGGGGGAGAGGGAAAGGAGTGAACATGACTTTCCCTTTAAAGGCAGAGCCTGGACATCACATACATCACATGTGTTCAGATCCCACTGGCCACAATTTATTCTCAGGGTCCCTGGAAGAGACCATGTGCCAAGGCGAAGACAATGGACACCAGGGGATACTTGCCATCAATCCCGTGTGCATGCTTAATTTACAGAATACGGCTCATTTCTAACACTGCCCCAGGTGGGGTTTCTAAACCTTCTTTTTGTCATCTGTCGGACTTACCTCTATTAATACTTTTTTCGCTGTGGATTGTAACTCTGTTTATTTGTATCGGTGAGCTTCCTGCCAAGAACAAACTATTCACATTTATTATGTGCCAAGGCTGGCACAAAGTAGATGCTCAAAACACAGGATATCTGGCTCAGTAAAGGCTTGATGAACAGGTGAAATCCTTTAGAAATGAAATGTTACAAAATCCCTTCATGAAAAGAGATATTCAACTAAAGGCACTTTTTCCCTCTGTGAAGAAAGGCTGGGCTTGTACTTCTTTTTCTTTCTTTTTTTGCAATTTTTTGAGATGATTTGAAAAAAGAAATCTATTCACATTTGGTATTATTTACTGAAGAAATGCCTAAACAGGTGCAGAAGTTACAGATTTGGCATTCGCACATGCAAAGGTCATTGTGAATGTCAACCTCAGGCCTCTCTAAGCCACTAGTTCACTCCACTCCTCCTCTGGCTAGGAACTGGCTTGGTTATACCAAGTGGAAGTAACATCCTTTCCCACCCCCTGCCACATCAAAGGGGCCCTGGGAGCAGGGAGGAGTGTTATTGTGGCTTTTCACTTCAGGAAGCAAGCATAATGATGCTATTCATTGCATTAACTGCAAAAAACTATCATTAAGTCTTTGACTGTCTTATAATCATGGGGAAGGGAACTAATACTTTGGAGCTCCAAATATGCCAGGTGCTTAGCGACCACCATCTCTTTTAATTTTCTCAATACTCTAGGAGAGAGGTAATTTGAATCCCCATTTTACAGAAAGGAATCATCTCAGAGAGATAAAATAATGTGCCCGATGTGGTGCTCGGTTGACACTAGGATCTGCCTGTCCCAAAGCCTGAGCTCTTCCCAGGATGTCAGGCAGCTCTACCTTATATTCCTGGACTGCTTTGTAATGCATAAAGTGCCTTCATAACACCAACTCTCTTGGCCTTGATAATCATCTTCTGGGGTGTCGGAGGCAGGGGTTTGGGTCCCCATTTTGCAGATGATGAACAGAGGTTCACAGATTATCTGACTTGTCCTGGGTCACGCTGCTACCAAATGATGGCCAGACCCAGGTCTTCAAGTCTAGGGTTCTTTGCCCTGTCCACACCCACCTTCTGCAGAGGTTCTGTAAGTGTCAAGAGGAAAGAAGTTGATTTCTTAAAGTCATCAAATGGAATCCAGGAGAGGTGACCAACTTGTCTTGATTTTCCCAGGCCTTTCCTGGTGTTAGCACAGAAGTCTTGTGTCCTGAAAATACCCTCAGCCCTGGGCAAACTGGGAGGATTGGTTCTGCTGGCCAGGTAGATTTTCTTGAATTTCACAGAAACCATTAATTTTCTTCGGCAATGTCAAGGCAAGGAAATAGCATCATAATCACACTACATTTCTGAATAATAATAATGTGATCATTGTTGGCTCAAAATCATTCACTAAAAAAAGTTAATTCTGGTGGGGAATTCCAATATCTTGGAGTTCAAGAACTTGACCCAGCTGAGCTGTGTCTTGTGATTGTGCTTTTGCCCCATCAGTCATCATCTTAGAGCCAAGACCACCCTGACCCCATCTGTGCATATAGCCATCAGTGGTTCTTAAAGTTTATTGCCTGTAGAATCATGCGGGGAGCTTGTTAAAACACCAATTGCCTCAGCCCCAGAGATTCTGATTCTGTAGGTGGGGGGCAGGGGCTGTGAACTTGGACCTCCAACAAGATCCCACGTGATTCGGATGCTGTCACTTTGTAGAACACACTTTGAATAGCACTTGGTGAATTCAATTGTCCCTAAAGGGGTGGTGACAGGCAATCCACTGTGGTGTAGAAAGAAAATTGAACATTTATGTATATTTTTAGTAAATTTAAAAAATTTGTGATTTTTAAATATTAAATAAGATAATGTATTATTACAGTAGTATATGTAAATATTTATATGTAAATTTATATGTAAATAAATACACACAATTAGGGGTGCGTGTCAAAAAGAGCATGATAGAATTGACCACTCAGCTTTTCTCCAGTAGGGCAGAGTTCATCTCCCTCATCAGAGTCCCCTATATGGATCTGAACTGCATCACAGGAGGAAGTGGGGACTGCATATTCAGGTTATCCAGGTTACGCATACTTACATTTGAGAGCCCTGATCTAAATTCTGACATCCATTTTCTGGGCCAGGGGTTTTCAAGGTGTGGTCCCAAAGCATTAGCTTTTGCATCATCTGGAAATTTGTTAGAAATGCAGATGATCAGGCCCCACCCCAGACACACTGAACTGAATCCTCTGGGGTCCCGCCCCGTAATCTGTGGTTTAACAAGACCTCCAGGAGATTCTGATGCCTGATAAAGTTGAAGAAACACTGCTCTCCACTGGAGACCTTTAAGGAGACTCAGAGCTAGTGACTCAATAGTGGGTTAGTCTCAGAGTCCCACTGTTTGTGAGTTTATAACCTGCAGACGTCTCTCTTGAAGCCTGAGTTCCCTGAGAAACTGAATTCCTAGCTACTTCCTTTTGTCATGGTATCAGAGATGAACAAAGTATGTCATAGATGAAGCCTTGCTGAATCTCAGTTTTTTGATCTGTAAAATGGGCGAGCCCTAATAATACCTTGATTGTGAGGATCCAATGAGACAGCGGGTGAGAAGGGGTTTTGCTGATTGTAAAAAACTATGAAAATATTATCTAATTTTAAAATTTGAGCTCTGTTTGAATTTTTTTCCCAGGGTTTGTTCATCCTTCTCATCCTGTTCATCTCTGAGCCATTCTCACTTGTATTTTCTTCTAGTGATGATAATAGCTACCATTTACTGAGTGGCTGCTATGTGCCAGGCACTTTGTTACTGTTTACACACATTATTTCTAATCCTTACCAGCCAAGTAGGTATCCCCATTTTACAGATAAGGAGACTGAGATACAAAGAGTTTACATAATTTTCCTAATAAATAACAGAGCTTGGATTTAACTCAAGGCTGTCTGACAAAACCCGCACCCCCTAAATCATAGCACATTAAATCCTCATTCTGGTCTCATCATTAGAAAGTTGACCTTTGCTTGTCCCTTATGGGCCCCAAGCTCCCTTGGGATAGCTTGTCTCCCCTGGCCCCGAGCCTTAGTTTGGACTCTGCTGCAAGGGACTAGCCATATCCTGCTGAAGTCAGATGCTGCCAGCGGCACATGAGAGTCTGTAAATATCACTGCTTCACCCCAAATCAATTGCATTTCTTGTTCTGCCTCAAACCGCATCTGAAGTCTAGCTTTTAAATACAGTGTTTTCTATTTTCGGCACATGCTCATGCAGGCTGCCCTAGGAGCCTGTCCTATCTGCTCCCTTCGTATCTCAGGCTTAATTATTCTGTATTCCTTAAAGCAGTGAATTGTGTGCTGCAGGCACTGTTGGGTGCCCACCCCCTACTCCTTGTTGTAACACGCTGGTTGGTTCAACTGCCTGTTTCTTTCCCATGTGACTCAGGAGAAGTGACCCACTCCAGCTCTAGGAGTAAGTCATAATTGTCTATTCATAGCAGCTCTATTCTGCTTTCTAGTCATTGTTTTAGGGAGGGGCATATTACACAGTGAATCTCCCGAGGGCTTCTGGGAAAAGGTTCTTCACTGACAAAAAGACATGCAAGAAGCTGTGTCCCTGCTTCCTCTGCTGCCTGATGTTGCCCTACATGTGGGTTCTTAGAACTATGGCAACCATGTTGTGTCTATGAAAAGAGCTAGCCTGTGGCGATGCCAATGTGCTGGAAATGGAAAGAAGCTGAGTTTTTATAACAGTATTGAGCTATTGCATAAACCATTCTCGAAGGAGTCCTGTCTTAGTCTGTTCGGGCTGCTATAACAAAATACCACAGCCTGGGTAGGTTGTCGATAACAGAAATTTATTGCTTACAGTTCTTATGGCTGGGAAGTCCAAGATTAAGGCACCAGCATGGCTGTGTTTGGTGAGGGCCACTTTCTCAGCTGATGCTTTCTTGCTATGTCCTCACATTGTCACATTGTGGAATGAACCAGGGTCTCTCTGGAGCCTTTTATATAATGGCACTAATCCCATTCACTCTACTCTTATGACTTACGCACTTCTCAAAGATCCCACTTACTAATACTATCATCACTTTTGGCGGTTAGGATTTCAACACATGAATTTTGGGGGGACACAAACATTCAGACCATAGCACCTACCTTGAACTTCTTGTTGTATGAGGTAATAAAACCTCCACAGATGTAAATTCATGCTTTGAATTTGGGTTTGTAATCCCAGTATTTGCAGCTGACAGCATTGTAACTGACACCTTGAAACTGTCTCTTGATCTGTCTCTACCTTGGAAGGTAGAGATTTTTTTCTTGTTTAAAGGTATATCCTCAACATCTAGTATTGTAACTGGCACACAGTGGGTGCTCATCAAATGTTTGTTGACTGAATGAATAACAGCTCTGTCAGGGAAACTCACTGAAAGTGGAAATGCAACACTCTTGTCTGTGAGGCAGTTTGAAATCAAATCTTGAGGAGACACTGAGTGTGGGCAAGTAAAAATTTATGTTGCATAATCCCCACTTGGAGTTAGAGTAAAATCCTTGACTATCAGATCAGGAAGGGGTCTTAAACACAGTTATCCCAAGCTGCTTTTTTTTTTTTTTTTTTTAAGATGAAGAAAAGAGGCCCAAAGAAGGCAAGTAATGTGTGCAAGGCACCTGTTATGGACTAATGTTTGTGTCCCCCACAAATTCAGTTGTTGAAATCCCAATCCCCAGTGTGACTGTATTTGGAGATAGAGTGAGGTTAAATGAGGTCATAAGGGTGGGGCCCTGATCCAGTAGGATTAGTGTCCTTATAAGAAGATTCATCAGCGAGCACACTCTTTCTCCACCATGTGAGGACACAGTGAGGAAGAGAGTCCTCACTAGAAATGGAATCAGCCAGCTCCATGATCTTTCAGAACTGTGCAAAATTCCTATTGTTGAAGCTACCCCGTCTCTGGTATTTTGTTATAATGATCAGAGTCAACTAAGTCAGCACCTATATATTTCATGGCTCTGTTTCTTTAACCTGAACTGATTCTTACTTGCTGTGTGACTGGGGCACATCACACCTACTCTCTGAGTCTCTTTCTAACATAGGTAACAAAGGGTAATGATTCCTGTTTGCTCACTTCCTAGGTCCATGGTAAAGATAGATGTTGTGACAGAAGTAGAAGAGTTTTGCAAATTGCACAATTCTAAGCAAATTAATTTTGCTATTATACTAGATACCTACTATATGTGTATTGAGGTGAAATAGGGGAAGAGCTAACCAAGGTGCTAACAGGCCTTGGAGGTGGATTTGTAGTGAACACAAAAAAGAAGGGTTTCATATAGAAAAGGAGAGTAAAAAAAGATGTTGGATTGCAAAATTGCTCACTTTTGAGGACTTGTTTGTGTGTCAGGCCTGGTGTTAGACACAAAACATCCATTATTTTGTATAATCATCACATTAACCCTGAAACACAAGTGGTTTGGTTTTTACCAATGAAGAAACTGAAGCTGTGAGAGGTTCAGTGGGTTAATGGGTGAGATAAAGGGTGGTGGAGCAGAATTCAGACCTTCATCACCTGGCTCAGCATCCATGCTCTTTCTGCCACACAACTGGCCTCTCCAGAAACTTGAAGGTGTCTATTTGGATGACCTACTCTGAGGCCCTTCTGCCTCAAGCATACCAAGGCTCCCATTTTCCCACAGGTCCTTCCCTGCCTGAGCAGAGGGTTGGTACCACAGTGGCGTGGATAGTGAAAGTTTAGAGGTCATGATGTAGATGATCATAGTGACCAGCCACAGCGACCTCTTCCTTCCCCATCAGCCTATTCCATGAAAACCTAGGCCTGGATGACTCTTCATTTTTGTTTTGGTGCCTAGGTCTTGTAATTTATCTTCACTTCAGTCATGTTTGGTCTACAAATCTGAACTCTGGGACCAAGGCAACAGGAACTAGGGTGTGTGACTCCAAGTGAGACTGGCCTGGGTTCAAGCCTTGGCTCTACCACTACTCACTTGGTGGCCTTGTGCAAGTTCTAGGTCTCAGTTTACTTACCTGTGACATGGGAATGACACCTTACTTGTAGGATTATGGCATGTGATGTTGAATATAGTCTCCCCATATAATGAATACTTAAAATGGTAGTCATTCCTTAAATTCATTTATAAAAAAGAGAAAAAAAAATCACTTTTTTTCCTCCCTATTAGTACTCCAGATCCTTCAAGGTCAGTTACTATCATTCCCTCTCCCCATCTCCATAGATGTCTCATTTCTTCTCAAACCATCCTCTATTTCCTACAATTATATTTCTGATAGGTCTTTCTCCATATTTTCTCTGCTTTTCCCTTCCAGCATTGTTTATTCCTCCAAACAGATTCTTTTGTTCTTAGCCCCTCCGTTTCTGTCTCTGTCTCTGGTCTCTATCCACACCCCACCCTTGCCCTGTCTATTCTGCAAAAGGGGCCTTTTTTTTTTTTTTTTTTATCCCAGACTCCTTATATGTGGTCATATAGACAGTTGTGTTTGCCCTGAGTTTGTTTCCAGCTCCATTCAGCATCTATGCTGCTCGAGGAATTTTTGAGGCCAAAACATTTGGCTGTGGAAGTGACTCCCCATGGCATCCATTGAGGTGCATCTGGATTCTGCAGTTAGCAGCCTTTGAAGCCCTACAGTGCATCTGGTTGAAAATGTTTTTGGCCAAAAAGGAGCTCAATTATATACGCACTTTTTTTCCAATCTATCTTTCAATCTGTTAAAAACATCCAGATTTCTTGGGTTCCATTTAGAATGGAAAGCTATAACCACTTGGGAACTCTGATAGTAAAAACCTTTGCTGGCTCCTCATTGCCTACAGAATAAATGCTGAAGCACTCTGCAGGCAATCAAGACCCTCCAAGTCCAACCTCACATAGAGACTTTAATCAGGGCTTCTTAATCTGGGGTTTGGGAATCCACTGAAGCTCCAAGCAGCATTGTTTGTATATACTTTTTTTTTTTTTTTCTGGATAGAGAGTCCCAAGCTTTCATTAGTTTTTCAAAGATGTTCAGCAATCAAAATGATTAAGTACCCATCAATCCATTAGGCTTGCCCTTGAATCAGGCAACTGGCATATCAAACTCATTTTTATAGACTTTTAGTTTTCAACTTCTTGCCCTGCTGTGCCCCTACCTACTACCTTCTTAGCCCATATCTTGCACCTTCTCTCACCTTTCTACTTACTGGTTTATCTCCTCTTTTTCCTTTTACAGTATTTTTCCTGATCATCAAAGCTGACTGTTGGTTTTATTTTCTTGATAATGACTTAGTTTTTCATTAATGATAATTTCCTGATAGTGTCTCAGTTTGACTTCCCCTCAGAAGCAGACCGTGAGACTAAGTCAGGTGTAAATGGTGTGTTTTGAGGGTGATCCTAGAAAACCAAAGCAAGGGAGTGGAGAAGTAAGACAGTGTAGAGAAGGAAGCAGATGGAGAATTATTATCAAACAAGTTAAAAATGTGGGCAGCTGGAGCCTAATCCTGCTGGCCTACACATGCCTCAGGGTTTCCATAGTTGAGGTAAGTGAAGAGGGGTGTTATCTACCATTAATCATTGCTTGGGGAAGGGGGAGAGAAATTATCAACTCTCCAGCACTCTGGCCTGCTTAGCATGCAGGCAAAGTGGGTTATAGCAGCTAGAGCAACATAGGCTACCGCAATTGCAAGTTGGGCTGACTTGGACAGAAGTGGTACATGATGAAGAAATACAAGTGGGGCCCCAACAGTGGGGCCACAGCTCTACTTGATTTAGCTTCATCTTCTGACTACCTGGATTTTTTTTTTTTTTTTTTTTTTTTAAAGAATTTCACTTTATTTATTTATTTATTAATTTTTTTTTGGCTGTGTTGGGTCTTCGTTTCTGTGCGAGGGCTTTCTCTAGTTGCGGCAAGCAGGGGCCACTCTTCATCGCGGTGCACGGGCCTCTCACTATCGCAGCCTCTCGTTGCGGAGCACAGGCTCCAGACGTGCAAGCTCAGTAGTTGTGGCACACGGGCTTAGTTGCTCCGCGGCATGTGGGATCTTCCCAGACCAGGGCTCGAACCCGTGTCCCCTGCATTGGCAGGCAGATTCTCAACCACTGCGCCACCAGGGAAGCCCTAACTGGATTTTTTATAGCTTTGGGTAAACACCCCTCCCAGTACAGCCCAGGCTCTGGGCCACCTCTCCTTACAGGAGACACTCCTCTTGGATTTGCTGCACCAAACTCCTCACCAATTCTGAAATATGAACAATATGGTCTTATTTCTGTTTGATTTTTCATTTTGTTCTCTTTGCCTAGGATGTCCCTGTATCCTTAGTCATAATTCAAGACAAAGATGAAATGTTCTCATTTCCACAAAGCCCTCCCAGATCCACCTAAGTTAGAATCATACTCCCCCTCTCATTTGGTCACTTAACATTTCAAGTTTGCTTCTACGAAACTGGAGAAATGTCCCAAGTGGAGGTACTCTCTCCTTTCCTAGGTAGTGGAGTCCTGAGGTCAAGGATGGGTTTAGTAATCTTTGTGTTTTGGAGATGAATCAAATGCTTGGCACACAGTAGGTATTTGAAAAAGATTTGCTGAGATGAAGTTTGCAGTATCCAAGAATACAGTTCTTAACTATGTCATGTCATTGGATGTGGACTATTTCATTTGGCCTCTGAAATCTGACTCTATATGCGTTCATTCAAGGGACAAAGCCCTTTTTTTTTCTTGCATTGATCTCTTGTGATATCATCATTTTTTCTTGCCTCTATAGAAATCAGTGTTTTACGATTGTCGCAAGATTGTCCTACAGAGAGTGATGTTGATTAACCCAACAAATATTTACTGAGAACTAACTATATTCCAAGCACTGGGAATACTCACCTGAATGTACTTTCAAGGAATTCTCTGTCTTGCTCTATCACTTCATGGTCATGTGAACTTGAACTGCTGAGTCAGTTTTCTCAAAGACGATTAGATTCACTAGCTTTGTAGGAGTCTGTCTCTAGCTTAGACGTTCTGGATGAAAATGATAAAGATAATCTTCTTTGACTCTTTCAGCCCCTGCTTCCTCTTTCTTATCAATACTAAACTACAACTCATACAGTTGGAATGACAATGTCTAGCCTGTATCTACAATCTTAGAGAGGTGCCTGTAACTGCTCTGTGTGCATGCAGTCTTTTCTTTATGACCAGATTGTAAACTCATTATGGAAATGTCCAAGTCTCCATGACCCAGAATGTGTGCACTGGATTGGGTTATTGTAAAATAATGAGGGACTAATGAAAATCTTTTGGATAGCTTCAGGCCCATCTCAGTGATTCTTACTCAGCCTTCAAGGCTCAGTTCAGATGTGTCCTTAGGAAACCTTTGGGCATTCACGTTGGGCTAGGTGCCCATGTGGTGGGTCCTCTAGCATCTGGTGCTTGTCACATTATGTTAAAATTATTAGCTCTGTTTACCTAATCTACTGTCAGCTCATCGAGGTCAGGAGCTGTACTTCATTTGGCTTCTTCTTGAATGGAGTGCCTAAAAAAGGAAGGTTCTCAGTTGGTGTTTGTGAATGGAATTGAACTCAGTAGTATGTGTTTTGGAAGGAGAATCTATGGTAATCCCAGAGGTGGGAGGTTTTCTCAGCAGACTTTCTTCCAACATCCCCTTCTTCCTCGGATTTTTTCAGTCTTTCTTTACCTTCTTTGATTGATTTGTAGAACAGGTTAGATACAACTCTAATGAAGCCATTTTTTTTTAAACGGTACCCCTGGGGATTGCTGTACTTACTTAGCTCCTAGAGATGATTGTTCACTTCTCTCACTTGATTTTTGTTCCTTTATTCAGAGATGGGAATGATTTATGCCTCCTAGAGAGTGAGAGAAGCTCCAAGTTATTTAAGTTGGTCAACATAAAAGTGTGGTGACTGTAGTGGGCATGAATATGCCATGTCTGTTTTCTGGGAGGGATTTGTAATTTTAGAAAACCATTGGATGGATTTTTAGTTCTTGATGTGTCCTTAATCATCTTTATGGTCTTTTCCAGATATTTTCTTTTATTTTAATTTACTCTCCATTGATTTTTCCTGCCCTCAGACATTTTGGTGCTGTATTATCGGAATGAGGCTTCAAGAGTTCAAGGGTGGGTCAGGGCTTTCCCTCTATCAAAGGATGAGATTGATAGAGTTCTTTTCCACAAGGTAGCAAAGAGGTCCAGGCTTGGGGAGCAGGGATGGGTTACCCAGTGCAGCCAGAAGCAAGGTACCCATTTGGGAGAAGGAGAGCAATCCATCTTCCAAGTAGTCTGTGTTCTAGACTGTAAAAACACAGTATGAGTAAAAGGGTGGAGGGAGACATGATGCAAACATGAAAAGATAAACCATTTCTAGAGCTCTCTATATTGGAACAGTGTGAGATGTGAGCTACAGAAAATAGAAAATGGTTAAGGAAGGAAGTCATGAGTCAAGAAGCCACCAACACAACTCATTTAACTGTTGCCTCGTATAAAGTAGAGACAGGTGCAGCACCTTAAAGATCCCAGTAGTTTGGATGGAAGATATAGACAAAAGGCTCCTGTTTATAGGGTTTGCCTTCACCCCATAATACTTTCTAGCCCCTGGAAACTTCTCTGGAGTGGGATTGTACTATCTGTGGAGAGATTAAATATCTCAGGCAGTCATGCCTTTTATGATTTTTCCTCAAACATCTATTTCTCATTCATTTGATTTTACTTAAAAAAAACCCCCTCAACCCACAGACTTACCACGCCTGTACTTCTCCCGTGTGGTATTTGAGCCTGTGGGATAGCTATGAAAAATCAAATAGAAAACACATGCCCAAGCCCTGCAAACAAGAGAGAGCAAGACCAAATTGATTCCAGTACCATGCAAGAAACACCTCCATCCCAATCTGCAGCCTCCATCCCTCTTGTTGTGGCTTCGACCCTCCCATACATATGCCGCATATTACGGAGCTGTAGCACGAAAGAGAAAAGGATGGTTTCCATACAGTTCAGCTCACAGCTCTCCTGTCTCCTCTCATATTAATGCTGGCATATCCACCCAAAGAATAAGTCCATTCTCTCAACCCAGATGGACCACAATGCCATATTACTTTTTAAGATTTAAATTCTTACAAAATGGTTGCCAAAGAGCAAGCAAGCCTTATACTCGTTCATTACAACCTTGGTGAACTATCTACCACAATCAATTCCAACTAGTTATTTCTTTTTTCTTTTTCTTTCCTTTTTTTCTTCTTTTTTTGTTTTTTGGCTGCATGGTTTGCAGGATCTTAGTTCCCCGACCAGGGATTGAACCTGGGCCACCTGCAGTGGAAGTGCCAAGTCCTAACCACTGGACCTCCAGGGAATTCCCCCAACTACCTATTTCATAAAAGGTACAAATTTCAGAAATCTAATTACTGAAAACCATGGACTGAAACTCAAGACCTTCAATTCATTAAGTGTCTCTTGATTTTATAATGGAAGTGAAAGAAATGGAAAATGCATGGCTGTCCATAGGAAGCTTAGTGCATCAAGTGATTCAATACACATATTCTGCGTGCTGACAGTGTTAGGCTCTGTGAGGACAACAGACATGGTTTAGACCTTGTTTCTGCCTCAAGGAGCTCACAGTCTAGGGAGGGAGATATTCAAGGGCACTATCTGCTGATATAACATGATGAGTTCCACTCCTATTTGAAGGCACAAATTAAACATTTCTGAGTCCCAGCTCCATTTATTGCAATGAGGCCTTTCTTCTCAACTCAGAGTCACTACTGTAATTGAGTCAAGAATTCCCAGGAACTTGAAATATATTCAAGAGGTCAGTCCTGGTTACTATCACCCTGCAGAGAAAACATAAGAAATTCTGAGTTGTGACCTGCATTGGTCCTGTTCTCTGCTGTAGTTATTCTCAGAGGGAGTTGCCCCTCAAAATCAGGCTGTTTCTTGGCATATGGCCTGACCATTGCAGTAAGTGTTGCAGAGTCCCAGACCCAGTCACAGAGACCAGGCATGCCTGTCTGATGGGAGGTCAGGCAGTCAAATGCAAGAAACACTAAAAATACAGACTTGTCCCCACTCCTATGCCGTTGGTGGCTAAAAGGGCATAACATTGCCTTTGGTTTGGAGTTCAGAGAACTGAGAAGATGTTTTGATGTGTTTTCCTTATTAACGTTTAAGATCTTAGGATGGAATTTCTGGGAACTTTTTACAAAGATAGAAATACCGGAGAAGGTGCAGAACTGGGGGGAGTAGCCCTAAGTTCAGTTTTGCTTATGTTGATTCTTGCGCCCCTGTGAATCATCTGAGAGCAAATCTCAAGTAGGCATTTGGATATAAAGGTCTGGAGCTGTAAGAGCGGCTGAGCTGGAGATATAAATTTGTGTATCATCACATTATTATTAGTCTTACATTGGCGATGAGGTTAAATAACTTGCTGGAATCTCTCCTATATCTTACATGATGTCTCTCTGGCTAACTGTGTTTCTCTCTCTCTCTCTCTCTTTCAATCATTCCTGTATGTCTCTGTGCCTAGAGTCGAGTCTTGTTCCTAGAGATGCTCAGTAAAATTTTTCATATATCCTAAGGGCTCCCTAGATAGGCATCTCAGACCCACTTAAAATCTGCTGGCGACTCTGGTCATTTGGAAGAGTGTTTTGAAAATGTGAGCTTTATGATGGCTGTACTCCGGGAGACAACAGATGAGGAAACACGTGGTGAGACTGCTAATTGCATTTACTGGACCACACGCCTTCCCTGGCTCTCGGAGGAATACACGTTTCCAAGAAATATGAGGTTTGTCTGAGGTCCAAGGGCACTTAGACAATGGAGAAAACAAGTCCCCCAGGTTGTGGTGAATGTCTCTGCCTGTCTCAAGACCTAATTCACTATTGCCTTATTTATGTCCGAACAATCAGTGCTTCAGGATACTTGTGTTTAGATTTCATGGTTACAAATTTAACTCCCCATCCAGGGTTTTCATACTCTTAATGTGAAGTGGATATGGGGGTTTGGATTTGGAGACTGAAGACCAGGCTCTGTATGGTACTTCTGACCCCTAGAAGCATATGACTTGGGCAAGTACCTGTAATTGTCTGAGTTCTGTTTTCTTTACTCATAACAAGGATTAACATTACCTGCCTCCTAGGGTGGTTGTGAGGGTTCAGTGAAATGGCCAGTGTGAAAGCATGTGCTACACATTCATTAAAAAATATCTGGCAGGTGTTAGCAAAGTCCAGTCCTCCAAGGCTTTTTCCTGTCTTCAGCTGGGGAGGATCCCCTTATTCCACACTTCACTCCATCTGTGGATAAATTAAGCTCAACGCTATGCCAGCCATTGTGCTAAATACAGAGGATAGAAAGTTTTGCACAGAATATCTATTTAAGAAATTTATAATCCAGGGACATGTTTCCTAAAGCATCTTTTGAAAAGTTGGGCTCCATAGAATATTAAACATTTTATGAAGAAAAAAGTTATGTTATCAAATATTTGAGAAATGTGGAGTTCAATAAAATCAGACATGCTCTTTATTGTAAGACTTTTAGGGCATTTAATGTGCATCTATTAGCCCTGAACAAATGTTTGTCAAATGAAGCTTATTGGACAAAAGTGCATTGTACATCTCCAAGGTAGAGGCAGGATTTTCTGACTTCAGAGCTTCTTTCCTTGAAACTTACATCTGAACTATTTTATTGTGGAAAATATTTTAGGAATGAGAACAGAAGGGGAAATCAAAGCATTCCTTTTCCATTCCTCTTTTTTCCTTTCAAGTTGGCCTTGTCCAAGGCCTGAACTTCTGCCTCAGTTTCCCTGTGTCCATTCCTGCCTAATGATGCAGTATAGACACAGCCGTGAACCTCAGTCTGCTGGCTGAAAACTCTGACAATCTTTCTCAGTCTTGCTAGGACTGCTTTCTGGGAGCTGTATCCTGTGTCAGACACCTCATGGACAGACATCCTGCTTCAAAGGAACTAAAGTTCCAAACCATGAAGCCAGTATTCACCAGAGTTTGAGATGTTCCCATTCATTCGATTGGACCCCAAATGCTGCCTGCCAGAAGCATGCCTGAGTTAGCTGGTCTCTTCTTGGCAATTGACAATAAGACTAGTTACCATTTATGAAGGAATTACCTTGGGCCAAGTCCTGGGTGAAAGTATTTGCAATACTTTATATTAGATCGAACCACACAAAATTATGATTTTTGTAGGTCAAAACAGTTAAATATTGGCAATTGTGTGGTTTCACTTAATCTTTACAATGTTTCTATGAGTTAAATCTTTGCTGGGCCAGAACAAGACACATGGGTGTCGTGGTAACTGAATAATTTGTGACCTTTCAAATTGATCATCTTTAAATGTCTAGCACTTATAGAAAGACTAAAGGAAAGATGGGGAAGTAGATAAAGGGGATTCCTGCCATGCCAGCCATTCTTCTAGTTTACAAAATAATTAGGGTCTGACCGAAGATTTCATAAAGAACTCTGCTAAACAAAAGTTCTCCTGTTAACCAGACACACCTGTCTTTAGAAGGTGGTTTAGCAACTGTTTATTATTACTTAATATTGCCTCCCCCACAGACAATAATTGATTAAAATATTCCTTCCTGCCACATATTTTACTATTTGTGAAAGAAGTTCTGGAACATACCTTTTTCTTACCTCATTTCATCTTCAATGATGTTTTGAGGTATCATAGATATCTGCCTAGAAGGCTTGAAAGATTTCCTCTGGCTCTGGGTATTGTCTCCCCATTTTTCACATGGGGAACTCAAAGCTCAGTGGGTTAATGAGTTTGTTAAAGTTCATACTGCCAGTATGTGCTTGAAATGGGACTTGAACTTAGATCTGGATGACTCCAAATCCACCTGTCTTAACCACTATAGGGTCCAGCTCTGGCTGCCTTCAGGCATAGTTTCCCTAGTTAAATTAACTAAAAATATGGTATGTATTATGTATACTATCCAAAGACCAGAGTGTAAATATATATACAGATAGCAGGTATGTTCTGGAGTAATACCAAACTTTGAGATGCTTTGGAAACAAAGAATTTCTCACCTCCTCTGGAACTTTTATCAAAAATGGACAAGTTAAGAAACTTTTAGATGCTACACTTACTTCCTAGAAACATAGCTATTACAGAAGTTGAGGCCCATGCAAAAAGAGTGGGATTTTATCCAGCTTCCACCCTCCATGGGGTTTAAACATGTTTTAGTTATTGTATGTCTATTTTCAGGATGTGTTGATGTTGAAGTATTTCCTTGCCAAAAACCTACAGCTTTTACAGTTGCTAAAAAGCTGCTTGATTTTTTTTTGTTTCCAAGCTAAGGTATACCAACTTTTATATTTATATTAGCTGATTGAGACACACACTATGGGAACATTATAAAAAAAACTCTATAAGGCATTATTAAAAACTCAAAAACTATACTGTCGTTACCATCCAAATCTTCTGGAAAGATTAAAAGAACAAATGGCATCCTTAAATTAGAAGGCCTGAATAGATATTTTTCCAAAGAAGACATACAGATGTCCAACAGGCACATGAAAAGATGCTCAATATCACTAATCTTCAGAGCAATGCAAATCAAAACCACAATGAGATATCACCTCACACCTGACAGAATTTCTATCATCAAAAAGATCACAAATAAAAAATGTTGATGAGGATGTGGAGCAAAGGGAACCCTAGGACACTGGTGGTGGGAATGTAAATTGGTGCAGCCTTATGGAAAACAATGTGGAGATTCCTCAAAGAAATAAAAATATAACTACCATATGAACCAGGATTCCACTCCTGGGTATATATCCAAAGAAAACAAAGGCACTAATTTGAAAAGATACATGCACCCCAATGTTCATAGCAGCATTATTTACAATAACCAAGATATAGAATCAACCTAAATGTTCACCAACAGATGAATGGGTAAAGAAGATGTGATATATATATATATATATATATATATATATACATACACACATACATATATATTCCATTATATATATATAATGGAGTATTACTGAGCTATTAAAAAGGATGAAATGTTGCCACTTGTAAAAACATAGGTGGGCTTGGAGGGTATTATGCTGAGTGAAATAAGTCAGACAGAGAAAGACAAATACTGAATGTTTTCACTTGTATGTAGAACTTAAGAAATAAAACAAACTAGTGAATATAATAAAATAGAAACAGACTCACAGATATAGAAAAGAAACTAGAGGTTTACCAGTGGGGAGAGAGAAGGGGGAGGGGAAAGATAGGAGTTGGGGATCGAGGCACAACTATTATGTATAAAATAAATAAGCTACAAGGATATACTGTATAGCACAGGGAATATAGTCAATATTTTATAATATCTTTAAATGGAGTATAATCTATAGTTTGAATCACTATGTTGTACACCTGAAACTAATATAATATTGTGAAGCAACTATACTTTGATAAAAATTTTGCATAATTATCAAAAATTTCAGTAATCCTTGGTGAAAGATACTTCTACTAGACCTTATGGCCGTATAGTCCACTCCCCTGGGGACACAACAGTTATCCTCTTAAGAACTGGTAAGTGGAAGGCCCATGCATTAAGAGATTTCATCTCTAATACTAGACTCTTCCCTTTTGCATGAAGACATGGCAAAATATTGCAAGGGACTCATGTACTATCCTTGGTTCTTTCACCTATAGTTTAAGGCCTCTTTCCCATAAAATCTATCTGAACAACCTTTTCATGATTTTCAACCAGGAGATTACATACCCTGGAAAAGGCATAAGAAAATAAATTGCACTTGAGCTTGATTGGAAGGTGCTTTCACAACAAATACAGTGGAGCATTCCTTGGGATCATGTTTCACAACTAAACAAGCAACACAGAATTCCACACAATTCTACTCACGTAGAAAATACAAAAAAGGTTTTCATGGATCCTCTAGAAATATCTGATTTTTGGAAGTAGATATCTGACCCAGGATCTTCAGAACAATCTGCTGACATTAGCTCATGGACAGCTTGCACCCAACATGTTGGACCAACACCTCAGTATAATTCCTATTTTGTTTCTCATTCCTAATCATTTTCTATAGAGTTCTAATTGTTGTCCACCTGTAATGGCCCCTTTTCTTTTATCATTCTTCTTTATGATAATTGTTAGGTCAGAACATACTCATTGTAACACCATTCTTAGATTATCCCAAACAATAGTTCTGACTTCCACTGTAACAACTTTTGGATGTGCCGTCAACCACCAGACCCCCATGCTAAAAACCTTAGAGCAGTTCCAGTCTCATCAATTGCAGTCTCAAAGAATTGCAGCTAATACTATTTCCATTTGCACCTCCATGGACAGAGGCCCTTAAATAAGTCAACCAGTGACTTTGCTAGTGTCCCTCTATCCTAGAAAAAGAATAAATTATTACAACCTATTGATCATACCTTAGATAATATAAATTTGAATTCAACAACCATCTTAGGATGAATGGCCAAATAAATACTCGCCAACTGGAAGAGACTAATAAAGATACAAATATGTAACCCAGCTCAAGTGAGGCCTTGACCTTATGTCATGAATAACTTTTTGCTCTGGATGTCCATGTGTTCCTACCATGTACCTTATGGCTAGGACTTCCTGATTCTTTTTCCCTCAGAGTAATATTTCATGCACTTTAGGAATAGCATGCGGAAACTTGTCAGAACACAGGAACCGTAATTCTATAAAACATCAAAGCTGGAACTTTCAACTCAGATTCGAGCTCCAAAGGAGACCACCCTTGATTACACAGGCACTCAGCTTGGGGGAATTAATCATTGTTTACATGAACAGTCAGAGCAATGTTCCCAATTGTGCAAATTCTACAAATAGAAAAGACTGTAAGAAACATATCACTAACTCTAGAAGGGATTATTAATGGTGCCACTCTTGCCCTAGATATGGATCAGTCTCAACTTGTTGGCATGAGTAGTAATGGACAATTGCATTGCTCTAGATTTTTTGTCGGTTAGTCATGGTGGTGTTTGTGTCATTGCTAATAGCCCTGGATTATGTAAATCAATGAAACAGGCAAGATAGAGCAAGCTATAAGTCACCTTAAAGAAAAAGTGACTTGACCCTCTAAAGCCAATCGTCATGGCCTATGGGATTTATACTCTTTGCCTGGATTAGGCAATTGGAGTTTCTGGTTCCAACCATTTTAAAGGGACTATTTATTGTTCTTGTTTTTGTCATATTAGTTATAATTCTGGTTCATTACATTCAATGCAGGGTTGTAAATTCTTCTGTGCAGCATCTCTCTCATCACCATACTGATTCAACAATTAAAGGTCAAGAAGATCTTGGGATACATTTGACTATGGAGACAACTGGACAATCCCTCATCAGGACGATCTGGATTAGTCTTCTTTGAATTGATCAACCTCTTGCAGGTGAAAGAATGATCAAAAGGGGGACTGAATATACAAACGGAAAATGGCCAGGTCGTATATGACAATAGAGCTCTGACCCAAAGCTGTAAATAAGGAGTTTGGATTTAGATAGCTTAGATCAAGGGTCAGTAAACCTTTTCTGTAAGGGACCAGACAGTAAATATTTTAGGCTTTGCAGGTCATTTGATCTCTGTAGCAACTAAAGCAGTCATAGGCAATAGTAAACAAATGGTCATGGCTGTGTCCCAATAAAATTTTATTTGTGAAAACAGCAAATAAAGTTTTATTGGAAAAACAGATGGCAGGCTCATTTGGCCCACTGATTGTATATGCTGATCCTTGATTTACTTCTTTGTAGGTGAGAAAGTTTCCCCCTTCTTTGACAAGAGGGGCAAAGTGGAAGGACATTAACATTGATTGAGTTCATACTATAAACTAGGCACTGTACTCATGGGTTTTATGTTCATCCTATCACTTAATCCCCACAATTTAATCCCTATGCTACTGATCAAAAAATGGAGTTTCAAAAAGCTGAAATAGATTGTCCACAATCGTATGACTGGTGGGAAGCAGAATCCTTGGAATCCAAAGTGCTCTTTCTTCCCCATCATCACAGCTTCCCTTATTTCCCACACACACGTCTTGCCCCCAGTCTCTGGTCACACTTGCTTCCGTCTCTATAATAACAACGAAGACAAAGAAATAACAATAGCAGCTAAATTTTATTGAGAGAGATTTCCCCCGTCTCTCGTTTTTATTTAATATCCACAAAAATTCCATGAAGTATATTGTCCCTGCTTCACAGAGGTGGATCCCCAAG
This sequence comes from Balaenoptera musculus, assembly GCF_009873245.2. Classification (NCBI taxonomy): domain Eukaryota; kingdom Metazoa; phylum Chordata; class Mammalia; order Artiodactyla; family Balaenopteridae; genus Balaenoptera; species Balaenoptera musculus. The sequence continues at coordinate 51,822,111 of NC_045785.1, read as the reverse complement.
TTCGCAAAACTGGAAATTGGCAAGTCCACCATAAGAACCCCAAATTCCTAACTCCTAATTCTCTAACTAGGACTTTATTTCCTGGTCAACATTTGTTTAATTAACACAGGAGAATATTTTCCTCTCTCTGGACCTCTCTAAGTACAGCTGCCAAGTCAATTTTGACCAACAGAATTACCTGAGACTGGGTTGATGGTTTTGGAGGGAATATCAAGTTCAGTGCAATGAAATCCTGTTAAAGCAATATGGATTGGTGTCCAGGAAATATCAGAAATGCTGGTGCTTTGTCAACAACTTGGCTATCAGGCTGAAGGCCACCTGGATTCCTTTTTAAGGAGTTTCCCAAATGAAAAATGTCTTCTCAGAACATCTGACTCTTAGATCGCTCAAAGTTCTGGGCAGGAAGAAGCCACTGTCTTTGGCTGACATGTCCCAAAATATAAATACAGAGGCTCAAGGGTAGGAAATCTTTTTATTTTTTTAAGCTGTGCATTGAAAGAGGGAGAATTCAGAACTATTCCCACATGATACTTTTGGAAACTCTTTAGCTTTTTTCCTTTTGCAGACTCATTTTAGGCAGTTTTCCGGTTTGATTTGAGGCAAGCTTCTGCAGGAGAAGGATCCCTGTCTCCCAGGCTCCCACTCGACCTCCCTGTGCCAACGTAAGTGTTGGGGAGCACAGAGCAGGTTTGAGGGGAAGCTCTCAGTGGAACCTGTCTGATTAGGAAAGTGTTATGTGAGCCCCAGCACTGCTCGACTGTGTCAGGATCTGATCTTGCAACGTTAGACACTGAGATGCCATTAAGGAGAGGGGAGGAAAAGAGAGGAAGGAGGAGCAGGGGAGTGGAGGGGAGGGAGGGAAGAGGAGAGAAGAGGGGAGGGTAGGAGGGAAGGGAAAGGAAGGGAAGGGAAAGGAAGGAAAGGGGAGAGGACATACGTACTTATGTCCCTAGTTCCTGGTTCATACCTGTGCCTTAGATGCAAATGAGTCTGGGAAAGCAAGTATCTAGCATCTCTGCCTCTACAAGAAGAAACAATTTTACCCTCCAATAAGATCCATGCTGAGTAGCCAATGTAAATGACTAATGTCCATGACGGTCTCGTGCCGCAAACGATCTCTTGGCTTCTGAGGAACACTATGGCAGCATCCTCTGAGGAGGACACTCTGAGTTCCAAACCTTTCCCTCCTCATCTTCGACCTCTCAGAGCCCCCCTCTCTCATAACAAGCTTGATGTATAAACCACAGAACTCTAGCATCTCTGTCACAGAGGCCCCTGAAGGGCCATCCAGGTCAATGTTTTCAAACATGCTCTGGGGAGCCACAGGGCTCCCTCAGACACCCCACTGAAGTGAAGATCACTTTCTCCCATCCCCTCCCTCCCCCTCCACACACAGCCGGTTTCAATTTGGAGCAGCTCAGCTTGGAACTGTGTTGCTTTTGTTCTTTTGAAGGAAGATGACAAGACTCAAAAATGTTTGATAGTCACTGGTGCAGGCCAAGCCCCTCTGTGAGTCTCATTCATCTTTGTAACCCTGGTGCCTACCACGGACCCTGGTGCAATGGAGGTGCTTCATAAATATTTATGAATGAAAACAAATACAAATTTCATTCATTCATCTAGTCACCAGAGAAACACTTGTTCACCTGCTGTTGGGTTGTGAGGAGAATTTGCCCATAACTTCTGTGACCCCATTGACTGCCAGCATTTTAGTTAGCCAGTGTATGTGCTTAGAAAGCATCCCTTTCTTCCCTCACCATCTCTGTGGGACCCAGGCTGTATCCCAGGCCGAATCAGCCTGAGGGTTAAAAGTGAGGTCATATTAACAGGAATAGACATTATTTTTTTGGCTTTACTCCCAGTCTGTTATTGCACATTTTCTCTCCTTTGCTGGCCTCATTTCTCTTTGAGACATGCTCTGGTTCTAAGCTTTGTCTCCTTCTTAGCACACAAGATAGAAATGGTGGGAAGAGCCTTTTGCTGCAAAGAATGTATATCTGAAAATTCTTTGAGCGAGGGAAACTGCTCTTCAAGGGTCAGAGGTTGTTATTAAGTAGGACTGCCTGCCAGCCAGCCGGGTACTTGTGAGAAATTTAGGACGTCAGGGAGAAGATACTCACCCAGAATAACTGATGCTGTTGTTAAAAAAGCATGTTGTGGTCAAGTCACAGCCAAATCTTAGTCTTCCCCACGGGGAAAAGCCACAGCTTGTTGGTCTTGTCTCTATGTGGTACTGGTATCATTCTATCAGCTATCTGAGCTAAACTATGGCCCTTTGCTTCATTCAACTAACATTTAATGAGTCTCTTTTAATGTTTCATTCACTCATTCATTCACTGATTCATTCAACAAATACTTATTGAATTCCCACTAGGTGCTAAAGGTACAACATTAAATGAAAGAATCAAGAATCTTTGCCCTTTCGAATTTTATATTCTAGTGGTGGTAACATTTAAGTGAAAAGAGAGACACAGTTGTAGAAATATATGGAGTATCAGATGGTGATAAGAACTGAAGAGAAAAATACAAGCAGGGAAAAGAGAGAAGGAGTGTTGGGGGGCTGGGATTACCATTTCAGTTAACATGACCCAGGTAGGAAAGACCTAGGGTCTTTGCCGTCAACTTCGTCACAAAGTTGACAGCAAATTTATGAATTAGGTGTTATTTCTATTTTATAGATGAAGCACCTTGGCTCAGAGTGGTGAACTGACTTGGCTGAGGTCACATAGGGAGTTAATGGCTGAGTAGGTATTTGGACCCAGATCTGAGTGACCTTGAATCCAGGCTATTTCTGCAATGCTACACTGCCTGTAGTTTTTCATTCATAAAACATAGGGCTGGACTAAGTCAGGACATGTAGAATCCTTTTTCTCTGACTGTAACATGCCTTGTGCCAGTGGTCTTTTCTGAAGGTGATAGAACATTCTTAACTGCTGTCAGTAAAATCAGAAATAACTGATGTTATATTACCCACCTCCCCACTCACTTTGGAATAATTATTCCTGGTTAGAGATTTGACCAAAAGTTAGATCCTTAACACACAGACACAATCCTAAAAAGTAAAAATGGACGAGCTGCAGGTTGTTGTGAAAATGTAGCAATGTGGTTGGCATCAGTATTATTTATGATAATAAATTATTTAGATCTTTAATAGTCAAGAAGATCCTAGAACCATAATGCTGAAGAAATCTAAATACATGGGATACCAGAGAATCCTGGAAGGGTGGGTCACACAATCAGGCTGTGGGTGGTGTGTGAGAGTTGGGGGCCAGTGAATCCTGTGGGGTCTGATGTAAGAGGCACGTTGCTACTCGAAGTGCCTTAAGGGCAGAGCCTGCAGGATCATGTGCTGGATGTTGCAGCTAAGTTCCCACCATGAGGGCAGGGACTGCCTTCTCATTCTCCTGAACCTGTAAGGCCAGGCACAGTACTTAACCGATGTTTCAATAAATATTTGCTGAATGAATAAATGTACGATGACAAAGAGATCTGAAACCATAAAAGACAAGGAATGGTTACTGGAATTGGGAATATACATTGCTTTGTCCCCATCCCCTCATCTACCCTTGAACTTCACTTCTGCTCCCTAGGATTACCTCTATATTAGTTTTCTAGGGTTGTGGTGAAAAATACCACAGAATGGGTGGCTTAAACAACATGAATTAATTTTCTCATAGGTCTGGAGGCTAGGAGACCAAGATCAAGGTGTTGGCAGGATTGATTTCTTTGGAGGCCTCTCTCCTTGGCTTGTAGATGGCCATCTTCTCCCTCTGTCTTCACAAGGTCTTTCCTCTGTGCCTGTCTGTGTCCTAATCTCCTTTTCTTATAAGGAGACCAGTAATAATGGATTCAGGCCCATTCATATGACTTCATATAAATTTATCCCACTTTAAAGGCCCTATCTCCAAATATAGTTACATTCTGAAGTATTGGGGGTTAGGACTTCAACATGTGGATTTTGGGGCAACATAATTCAGCCCATAACAACCTCTTAAACAAGTTACTTGCACATAAGTCCTTCTCCCAGCTCTGCTTTTGCAAGGGAACATAGCTAAGCTATGATACTACTAAATCTCTCTTTCTCTTTCCCCTCTTATATAAATGTACACATCTACACATTATTTGTCTATCTATCTATATATCTAACTGGTTGTTTTATTTTTGTTTTTGTTGTTGTTGTTGTTATTGGTGGTGTTGGTGTGTGTGTGTGTGTGTATGTGTGAAATTGCATCCAAATACAAAATCTCGTCATCTCTTCAAGAAATTCTGTTAAGAAAATTATAACACTGTCTGAGAAGAAATAGACTTTTCTTTCATGCCCGATGTTTAAGCAGCCTTAATTGTCTAGTGCTTTCAACAATGCCCTGCTGATGCCTGAGTTTTCGTATGCTATGTAAACCCCAATAAAGGCTATACAAACCCCTTTTGAGCTTTCTCACAGCTAAGTAATTATGCCTTGACTGATGGAAAAGTAAGCACACCTTGATTGCTTATGTAATTTTGAATTAATTACATTACTTCCAGATTTGTATGCTATTGAGGAAGGTGCTTATCTACTGATTCTAATTAATATATAACAACTTTATGATATATAGAGAGGCTTTAAACACTTAAGATAATATAACCCCCAAGGTTCAATTCATTCATTCATTCAACAAATATTTATGGAAGTTTTAATATGTAGAAGTTACTTTGGGAGTCAGCGTGGTAACAAAGGTGAGGGTTTCTGGAGCCCAGGGCCGGGTTTCACTGGGAGAATCTTGACGATGGCTAGTCTATCAGATGGGATCTGTACCTATGGAAATGATGTGGCTCTCAAGCATAGAGAAGGGCTGGGGGATGCTCTACTTCCCCCTCCCTCTTGCCTCTTCAGTCCTCTCAGAATCTTTCCTGGGAGCTGCAGGCTGTGAAGGTGAGCCTCGGCTATGATACGGCACAGGGGAAGGGTGAGGACTGGATCTGAAGGCAAACTGGCCTCAGCCTTGCACAGAACTCTAAGATTTATCACTGCCTAACACTCATTACCCTTAAATGTAGAGAAAGTGTATACATCACCCTGAAAACACATGTAAAGTCTGCTGTTTGCAGAGGAAACTCTCAGTATGAGTGTATCTGTGTGTGTGTGTGGTGTGCACACCTAGGTGGGTGGGAGTGGGGTGGGGTAGACGGCTCGCCTGGGAGAAAAGGGAATGACAGATTCTTCCCCAGTAGTGGATAAATGGGAGATGGTTAGTGGTAAACTGTCTGCCATCAAGGTAAGATATTTGATAAAGAGGACAAAGGATTGGAGCTTACTTCATGATTGAGCTGAGGTGGGGATCCAATAATATAGAGAGTGTAAAAATATAGCCTCCCTGAGAAGCACTTAGCAGTGGTTAATCCATTAACTAATTAATTCAACAAACATCGTTAAAAGCCAACTATGGACCAGGTACTAGTGATAATAATATTTGCAAAAATAGACTTGTTTCTGGCCTTTTGGATTTTGTAGTCAGTGGGTGAGAAAGATGCTTATATTTCAAAAGTGATAAGTGCAGTAAAGGAAGACTGCAGGGAGCTATAATGGTATATTGTAGGGGACACTGGTCCCCTGGGCCACTAATCCCTGGGGGGATTAGGGAAGGCTTCCTAGAAAAAAAGGTAAGTGATCTGAGATTTTTTAGTATCATAGGAGTAGGACTAAAAACAAACAACCCTCCCCCCCAAAAAACAAAGAGAGGGTGTGGGGAAGAGAGTTCTAGGGACAAAGAAGAGCCATGCAAAGGGCCTGGGGTGGGAAGGAACCTTCTAGTGAGATGGTCTGTGGTGGGAAATAGAGTCTTTTGGTGGAGTTTTCCAACAAGTTAATCAACTATAGCTAAGAGGACTCACTCATCACACCTTTCCATAACCTTCCAATCCTAAAATGACATGATTTACAGCACTTAATTGCTTGGGTTCAATCCAGTAAGTGCTGTTTTGAGAAATAAAAGAACAGCAAGAGACAGGGTGCTTTGGTGAGTAGAACCTAACAGGCCAGCAAGTTGAGCAACCATATACGACAGCATATGATTAAGGACTGCAATGAGGGGTCTAAGTGGCTCGGAGAGTTGGAGGTCAGGGAAGAAAGCAGAGTGGGATGGGGCTTCCTGTTGTCACGTCTCCTGATCAGACAGCTGGAATTCTCCACTCCGCAGAAGGGAGTCTGACTGAAGAGGGGAATTCTTGGCAGCCAGTAGGTAATCCCTCCATCAGCTGTCAGCGAGCAACTCTCAGGAAGGAGCAAGGACACTGGGGAACCATTGTTGCTTTGTACCAGATGCTTCAAGTGTACTGTCTCAGTCCTCACACCAGCTGTATGAAATAGTATTACTACTCCCATTTTACAGACAAGGAAACTAAGATTTAGTGATGTGGAAAACATGCACATGGTCACACATTTAAGCAGTGACTAGGGTTAGAACCCAATTCTGTCCGGATTTAAACTCAGTGTTCCTACCATAGTCCTAGGCTTTTTCCCCACTGTGGGGTGTGTGTGTGTGTGTGTGTGTGTGTGTGTTGCTTTATTCTATTTTATATGTGTTTAAAATATGTTTTTAAAAACATATACTAGAGTATATATATATATATATTTTTTAGAGTATATGTTTTTAATAAGGGAAGGAGATGAAAGAGTGGGGAAAGGAAGTAATTTTTTGAAAAATCTGCTCTTCACCAAGCAATATGCTTGCTTATTACATAGACTATTTCACTTAATGTTAACCACAAACTGCATGCCACATATTATTGTCTCCATTTTAAAGATGAGGAAAATGAGTTAAGTGTTTTGTCTAAGATCTTTCATCTACCAAGGCAGTAGAGCTGGGATTAGATTGCAGGTATGCTTGAGTCCAAATTCCGTGCTTTTTATAGCCTGTCACCTTAGTCTCTGGGGCCCTCAAAGTCAATGTTATATTCTGCACTGTGTCATGTGCCTTCTAATGTTCAATAAATATTTGTTCACTTATTTACTTTAAAAAAAAATAAATTTATTTGTTTATTGTTGACTGTGCTGGGTCTTTGTTGCTACGCGCGGGCTTTTCTCTAGTTGCGGCGAGCGGGGGCTACGCTTTGTTACAGTGCACAGGCTTCTCATTGCAGTGGCTTTTCTTTGTTGCGGAGCATGGGCTCTAGGCATGCGGGCTTCAGTAGTCATGGCACATGGGCTCAGTAGTTGCGGCTCACGGACTCTAGAGCACAGGCTCAGTAGTTGTGGCACACAGATTAGTTGCTCCACAGCATGTGGGATCTTCCCGGACCAGGGCTCGAACCCGTGTACCCAGCATTGGCAGGCAGATTCTTAACCACAGCGCCACCAGGGAGGTCACTGTTCACTTATTTACTTTTAAAACAAACATTGTGCACCATTTTTGTGCTGGACACCATAGTGAGCATAGAGAGTGGAAAAGAATTCTTTTAATTCCTTTTTGCTCTTATGGTCAGTACCAAACTGTGTGACAATTAATTGTTCTCATACTGTTTCTTGGATTTTACTCGATGGATATTAGAATTGAAAAGGATCTTAAAGATCATTTAGTCAATGTTTTCATACTTTAAAAGATTCTTGTAATCAAGATGCAAAAGTTTAAAATAAAACATTAGCTAGAAGAACCCAGCAGCATATTAAAGAATACTACACCATGAAGAAGAGGAATTACTCCAGGAATATAAAGATGAATCAATATAGAGACATATATTAATAAAATTCTTCATACTAATAGATGTAATGACATAATTTCTATGATCATATTCCAGAGATAATGAAAGGCAACTGATTAATGCAACATCCCATATTTTTTATGTATATACAAATTATATATGCATATATAAGACATTATATACATGTATAAAAGCAAGCACACACTTGTCTGCTTGTCTACATGTGTACCATATACACACACACACTTCTGAAATTCCACAAAAGAAGAGCTGAACAAATAGCAAGGCATATATTAAGTTCTTGGACAGGAAGACCCAACCTGATAAAGATGCAAGTTTTCCCTACATTAATTTATAAATTAAATATAATTCTAATAAAAATACCAAAATAATTTTTTAAAAGTTCTTATGGAAAAAGAAACAAATGAGAATAGCCAGAAAACACAGAAAAAGAGCAATGAGGGAGCACCTGTTCTAGAAAATATTAAAACATACCATAAATCTTTAACAAATTAGTGAGGTATTGGCTAGTAAATAAGACCTATAGAAAAGAATAAATATCCAAATATGTATGGAATTCAAATATATATACAAATTAGGATATAATAAAGTTAGCAACTCAAGCCAGTGTGTGTGTGTGTGTGTGTGTGTGTGTGTGTAGAGGAAAGGAAACAGACTAGGCTATACAATAATAACTAGGTAGCCACTTGGAAAATAATTGGATTCACATTCACACTGTACACTAAGATGAGTTCCAAATGGGTCAAAAATTTAAAAGTAAAAAAAGAAATTGTAAAGGTAGTAGAAGACATGTGAGAGTTACTTTATTACCCAGGAATGGAAAAATCATTTCAATTATTATACAAAATGAAAAAGCCAGAAGAGAAAAAAAAAAACACTCACTTTATGTATTTAAAAAAATCTCTCCGCAAAAATGCCTTAAGCAGAGTCAAAAGACAAATGACCCTTGGCGAAATATCTGCAATTTATCACAGAAAAAGGGCTAATGTCTTTAATATATAAATAGCTTTTACAAATTAATATAGAAAAGATCATCAAACCACTAGAAAAATGGGCAAAGGATATGCATAGACAGGTCAGAGAAAAGGAAAATCCAAAACTAAACACTCTATAAAAAGGAGAGTTGACTGTCTTTTTGCATAATAAAAGAAATGAAAATTTAAATTATTCTCATATACCATTTTCATCTTCCAAATTGGCAAACATTCAAACATTTGATAATAACCTTATGTTGCCAAGACAGTGTGGAAACACTTTTATATGCTACTGGTGAGAAGTAATTGGTACAGTTTAAACAATATCACACAAAATTACAAATACATCTATTCTTTGACCCTATTATTCCACATCCAGGAAATTATACTACAGATATATTTGCCCATGTGAAAAATGACATAAGCAATATTATTCTTCACAGAATTCACATATTCTTTCTAAAGAATTAGAAATCACCTACATATTCATCAACAAGAGACTGGTTAAATGGAATTAGGCAGCTGAAGCTTTTTAGGAACTGATATTGAAAGACCTCCAAGTTGCATATTTGAGTGAAAAATCAAGATGTAGAACAGTGTGTATGGCATGGAAGAAATGGAAAAAAAGAATAAATATTCATCTTTGCTTCTGCATTCATTAAAATATATACCTGAAAGGACATAGTTGACTTAATGACAGTGATAACTTTTTCTGTTTTCTTGTTTTGCTTTTTCTTTTGGAGACAGGCGAACTGGCAGCTGTAGGATTTGAAGAGGAGAAAGATGTTTCATTTGACACATGTTTTTACTTTTTGAATTTTGAACCATGTATAATATAAAAATTATTTTAAGAAACTCAATACCTACAAAATAGATCAATGAATAAACCCCAAAATTTCAGGTACTTTTTCTGGGTAAAGTTGGGATGGCCAAACCCAGAGACCCATCCAATGAACCTTCTCGCTTCTCAATGACCTCTAAAGCATCATTTGAGAATCCTGTTACCATGTGGACAGTTTGAAAACCAACTTTTAATATCCAAGAGTGAGTGGATATAGAGCATCTCTAAAAAGTCTGGCACATAGTGATTATCTTGGCAAATCTTAAGTATTATTTTTATTTTTATACTTTGTAGGTGGGCAAACAATAGCACAGAAATAGTCAATGAGATTTTAAGATCCTCTTTTTTTCTTTCTTATATGGTGCTTATTGACGTCTTGACACACAGTAGATAGTCAACAAGTGCATGGTGATGGATTGACCTCATCCTGTTGTACCGTCAGTGATTAATCAAGGTCATATTGTTGGTGGAGGGTAACAGATATCACAGTGTGGTAGCTTGTCCTGTTGGGGCCTGAGGAGCTTCACCTCCTGAGGGAAGAACATTCAGGAGGCAAAATTAATTTCAAATCACAGCCTATGGAGGCCACATGGCATCATGGAAGGCACATGGAATTTGGAATCAAAAGATCTGGTTTAGATTCATGATTCATTCACAGAGTAGCTTAGTAGACCCTGGTTGGTTCTTTTCACCTGTATCAATCATTGACCTCATCCCTGTGATATCTGTCCTCCTATCCTCATAGGCTGCTCTAAAGCTTGAAAGATCTAACTAGATTTGAAAGCTTTTCAAAACTAAAAAGTAGCACAGAAGTGTGCAGCATAATACATAACGATTTCATAATAATGTCAGGCCAGTTTGCTCTCTGCATAAGTGGCGGAGGATTTGTGGCTGGTGAGGACAGTGTTAAATTTACAGAGCAACCTAAGGAGAGACTCGCTTGCCATGAGGGGAGACCCAGGACTGATGGTAGGCACTTAACAGCATGTTCCAATTACAGCATTTAAATCTAATTGCATACTCTGTTAATCTCTGTCAGTGCAGCATCATTTAATATCATCTCGGCAGCCTCTAATATCGTGAGCAATGTGAGCTGAGCTGAGCTGAGACTATTGAAAAAGTTCAGTCCCAGGTCTTCATATCCCCTTTAATTCTCTCTGTCAATTATGCCTCAGCCAAGAGTTCAAATAAAGGTCTTGGGATCCGGGGTAGGAGCTACCTTTTTGAAGCAAAGCCTCTTATAAATATACAGATTATGTCAGGAGCCTCCAATTCCTTGCGCTGGTGATTTTTGACAGGTTAGTTGCAGTGACTAGTCCCTAGGGTATAACTAACTATAGACTTACTCAAACAAATACTGTAAATGCAATCTGTTCCATAAATTATAGTTCTGGAAATAACATGATACCACTAGCACATATATTTTCTCTCCTCCCCCATCCCCCTGGCTCAAGTAAGGTCGATGGGAAAAAAACCTCAGACTCTTGCTTAGCTCAGTTTTTTGCACATAGTAAGCTTTTTATCTTTGTTTTTCTTACTATAAATTTTAGTTGATTAGCATGAAGCCTCTGGTCATGGACTTAGATTTTAAAATACAATTCTTGAATCAGAAAAATCAAATTTAGGAATATCACCAACCCTATTTAAATCCTACTTTAATTAAGAATCATTTATTCAATCAACAAACACCAGATAAATGAGTGCCACTTGTGCCAGGAATTCGGGCTGAGGAGTTATGTTCTTTCTGAAAGAACTCTAGGGCTCCAGTTCCAGCTCCATGTTTTACAAGCCACATGGTTAGGTAATTTTCTAAGCTTCTCTAAATCTAAACTTAGTTTCTGTAATATTTTAATACTTTTGCCTCCCTTGAAGCACTGTTTGGGGGATTAAATGAGATAATGTATGTAAAGTACCAGGTACAGTTTGGGGCACTTTTCATGGCTGTTTAGTTTTTGCTAATAGTTAATGAGTAGTTATTATCTGTCAGTCAAAGGGCTAAGCCCCTTCCATGAATTATTCTTTTATATAATGTTTTTGGCAGCCCTATAGTTAGATACCATTATTGCTCCCATTTTACAGTTGAGGAGATTGAAACACAGGGAAATTAAGAATTTTGTCCATGGTGCTATGGCTGGAATGTGGAGAGCAGAAATTTAAACCTAGGAAATGAGAAGACACAGGTGTGTTCTCTAAGATCATAGTAGGATCAATTCCATTCCTTCAAGGACTTTCTTCAAATCTCGTTGGGGAGATGAAACTTACCAAAAACTATAATTGGTTAGTCACACAGCCATGTGTGATTAAGTGCCCAAAGGGATTCTGCCTGTCTTGTTGGAAAGCCCTGAGACAAAGTGGCTGGAGAACAGGCTGAGCTGCTCAAAGAGACTCAAAATCACATAATGGAAATAGAATAGAATATGTTTCTCTCTCAAGGAGTTATCCAGGGGTGTGTGGTCCTGGGATGCCCGGTTTTGTCTGCCATCCTCACATGAGGGTTGAGTCCGAGGCAGCTGCTCCAGTTGTTACTGGTCTTGGGTTCCTCCTATCTGGGTAGACACCTGGGATAGTATAACGATTAAGACCTCTGTCACTTTATGTCTGTGGGAACTCAGGCAGGGTATTTACTCTCTGTGCTGCAGATTTCTCACCTGAAAAATAAGCATAATAATAGAGTTATTGATATAATTGAAAAATGTCTAGAATAGTGCTTGGCATATAGTGAGTGTTATATTATGTGTACGTGATTTTTATATGTATATAGTGGGGTCTTAGTATTTTCCCATCAGTTGGTTCCTGGAGATGGGTGTTCCCCTTTCTGGAGATGCCTAAGGTAAGATTACTCACTGGAAGTAAATGAAGTTTGTAATCTCCTCCACCTGGAATTCCTGCAGTGGAAAGGGGGACCCAGATAGAGACTAGAGGAGATGGGGACAGAAAGATCAGCCCACAATGCAAAGAGTGTAGGGCAGGCCTCTGTGTCTGCAAGGGGAGGGAATGGTAAGCAGGCTGGGTGAATGATGGGACACCTGCACCCTCTAGTTGAGGTGAAGGATTGTTCCATCTTTCCCTTTGCTTCCTCACTCCTTAAGAGAAAATGAACTCCAATTTTGGTCAAGGACATACCATGGGCCATGGAACTAGGCAGGGATGTTCTAGTATTCTGGGCAGTCTTTCTTTGGGAGGTCTTGCAAACATATTAAAATGCAGCCACATTCCCTATTTCCTATAATTATGAATAACCCTAGGAGTAGAGTTGTAATCTAGTAGCTGACAAAATGTTACATTATATAGATGCTTAATTCAACATTCATTCATTTTGATTTGCAGTGTTTTTCTTCATTTTGGATCCTATTAAATATATTTTTAATTTAGTTTATTCAAGTATAGTTGATTTACAATGTTGTGTTTATTTTTGCTATATAGCAAAGTGATTCAGTTATACATACATACATTCTTTTTCATATTCTTTTCCATGATGGTTTATCACAGCATATTGAATATAGTTCCCTGTGCTATACAGTAGGACCTTGTTGTTTATCCATTCTATATGTAATAGTTTGCATCTGCTAATCCCAAACTCCCGATCCCTCTTTCCCCAACCCCTCCTTCCCCTTGGCAACCACAAGTCTGTTCTCATGTGAGTCTGTTTCTGTTTCATAGATAAGGTCATTTCTGGATCCTATATTTTTTCCTGCATGCAGGTCTAAGGCCCTGAGCTCATAGTACTGAAGAGATGAAGTCGCTTTGGCACTGGTGGTTGGGAGCAGCTAATTTGGTCAAAACAAGAAATTGGTTGAAATGACAATTTTTGCTTTTCACTACTTTATTTTTGGAAATTTTACTCAAAACTTCTGTGGTTGGAATTTCTTATGCATGGAAGGGGAGAAAGATGTCACAAGCTCTTGTGTTTTTTCTTCTTTGTGTTTTTTCATTCTTCATTCTGGATAGTGAGGTTAGATAGTCTGGGGCTTCTTCTCACTGAGGAGGTAGGACTCTACCTCCAAAGGCATCTCAGGGTCAAGATGCTGCTCAGTGAAAGGAACCTGGAAATGGATGCTTAGGTCTGATGCTTGAGTGGGAAAAAGATTCTGGAAATGTCCAGTCCAGATAGTTAGGGTGGGGAGAGGGCTTTAATAGTGGCGTGACCTTCAGCAGGGGCTAGTGAGATCACAGATGGGGGAAGTTGGAAGCTATGGGACCAGGGATCCCAGTTGAAAATCCGGCAAATTCTAGTGCTCCCCATTGATATGACCAGCAGAAGGTTTTGCAAATATATCTTTCTTTGTTCTGTGGGGGCCCAGATCCTTCTGGGAGTCACTTAATTCCTAGCATCCTGGAAGCAGTGACCCTCCCTAGGGCCAGAGTTGGGAGAATTTCCCTAAGCCAGCCACTTTTCTTACTTTACTAGACCAGAGAAAGTTCTGCAGGAGCTTAGTAAAATGCCTTAAAACTTTAAACTTCTCCTTTTGGCTGTTTTGGTGAACACTTACCTGCTCCCTGGCAGTGATGAACAATACAAACCCTTATAATAAAAAGGGCTAACGAGCTTGCCTTTCAGGCAGCAACATATATTTTAAAAGATACTTAATAATATAACCTGAGGTACTTATGGAAAGGCAAAGGTGGGTCCACAGTTGGGGACAGGTTTGAGATGGGGAGAAAATAAGTAGTCAAGAACCCAAGTTTTTGAGTTAGATCAACTTGTGTTTGAATTTTACTTTGGATCTTATTAGCTGTGTGATGCTGAGCAAATGATTTAATCTTTGTGAAACTCAGAGTCCCCATCTGTAATATAGACCTGATTATTGCTGTGACATAATTCCTATAAAATGCTTATCGTGGTGCTTTGTACACACAGACATGTAACATGGAGAAGTAGAATAACATAGAGGTAGCTCACAGCTGGGAACAAATATGCTGTTGCCTCCCATTCTAAAGTAAAAGAACCCTCTGCTCCAATGCTCAGTGATGGCCACACATTGGTTTTGCACAGCATGGCACTCCATAAGGAAGTGTATGACAACCCTACCCCCACTTGTCTAAACAAATAGAGGTGGGGGTGTGTGTGTGTGTGTGTGTGTGTAGAAGTAACTTTGCAGAAAGAGTTTAATGGAGAGTATTTTGTGGAAAGTTAGCCCCCTTTCCCTATTCTAATTGAATTCTTGCTTTTTATTCAAGAAGGGAAAACTGGTAGCTCATTCTCCAGATGGTTGTTTGCTAAATTTAAGACATGCCCCCAAGACCTTGGAGTTTGGAGACAGAAGTGGTGCTGGATGTTGGAAAGGGACAGAGACCGTCCCACATACTATTGTGGGTTCTCAAGGAACAGTGAAAAATCCCACTTGCTTCCACAGACTTTGAGTTTCGGATGAGGAGGGTAAGGATATTGGTAATCTGCAATTTTGCCAGAGATTACTGTGGATATTGAAGATAGGGGTCTGGAGTCAGAGTGAAGATGTTCTTGAATGTCTTGGGGTTCCCCGGAATAGGGTCATGTCCATGAATCAATTCCCACCTATCTCAGATGAATACACAGACCATGAGTAGATTAGCAATGACAGAGATAGGAGAAAGGTCCCTGGAACTCCTAAGTGTGCCCCTCACATTCTCCTGGGAAAGAGATTGCTCCCCACCTACCCCTCCCCCAGGTTAGCCAGTCCATGAGACATGGAGGAGAAAGAAGAGGCACAAGAGCGTGAGAATGAATGGTCAGGGGTGAGCGGGCCACACTTCTCTCCTTCCTCAGCAGCCCCTGCAGCTGCTTCACAGAAGATGCAGGGATGGGGGATGGTAATTCCTGTGTGGGATTAAATATCTGCCTGGAATGAATCAGAGGATCAGTCCACAAATTGCTGAAACAGGTTGAGTTATTGGAAGGACTAAGATATTGTCAAGTGGTTATTTGATAACCTTAAGGCATCACCAAACCCTTCCCCTCACTGCCCCTCTCCACTAACATGTGGTGGTGATACTTGAAAAGCAATCAGCATATCAACAAAATATTATAAAAGAATGGGAAAATAGTGTGGTAGAGGTAAGTAGGGGATGCTATGGGTACACAGCCAAAAACTGAGGACTGAGCCCGCGGAGAACATATGTGTGCAGAGGTGTAAATATTGAATAATGGCTCTCTGGAAAGAAAAAGCTGTGATTTGTAGCATTTGCCAATTTCTGTGGTGTAAATACTCCTGCCATGGCTATCAACATGATGTTACAAGATGACAAGTAGAGAAAAAGTGTGCACAATCAGCTCAAGTGAGCTATTTCAGATACCTCCAGCATACCTGTGTGTGTGTGTGTGTGTATGCGTGCACATGCGTCAGTGAAGGCTTTCTAGGAGAACGGACCCCTGACCTAAGTCTGAAATGATGAGTAGGAAGTAACCAGGCAAAGAAAGGTAGGAAGGACATCCCAGGCAGGGGAACAGAACGAACAAAGGAAGGAAGCCCAAAGTGCAACGACGTGTAAGGACAGAGTGTTTAGTCCACTTTAGGGTGGTTACCAAAGGTTAGCATGTGTTCATTTCTGCTCTTTTTTTTTTTGTTGTTATAAACTACATGTATGTTATGCAAATAAATGAACTCAAATAAATTGTTGTCATATTTAAGTCTATTCATTGTGTTTTTTCATCATTCGTCAGTCACAACAAACATTTACAAGAGCCTACTTAGTGTTTTTCCCTGAAACGATTTAAAGATGAGTACAACACAGTCCCTGCCCTCAAAGAACTTGTCGTGTGGTTAGAAACAGAGCATAAACAGATACATACAATACCTCAGGCTGAGCACACTGGGTAAAATATGCATATGTTCTAAGGGGTTGGGGGAGGCTGAGTGATGGACCCCAAACATATGGACATCTTAGCTCCTAGAGCTTGTAAATATGTTGTCTCACATGGCCAAAGGGACTTTGCAGATGTGGTTAAGTTAAAAACCTTGAAATGGGTAGGTTATCCTGGATTATCTGGCTGGGTCTTGAATGTAGTCACAGGGATCCTTATAAGAGAGCAAAGATGTAAGGATGGGAGCAGAGAGAGAGAGAAGATGTTGTGCCACTGGCTTTGAAGATGGAGGAAGGGGCCATGAACCAAGGAATGTCAGCAGCCTTAGAGTCTGGAAAAGGCAAGAAAACGGATTCTCCTTTAGAGCCTCCAGAAGGAATGCAGGCCTGTCATAACTCGATTTTAGCTTATTGAAACTTGATTTCGGACTTCTGACCTACAGACTGTAATTCACGTTGTTTTAAGCTACAAAATTTGTGGTAATTTATTAAAGCAGCCATAGGAAACTAATACAGGGGTATGAAAAGGAGAGACGTCACATGGTAATTAAGAATCTTGATTTGAGAGTCAGAGTGCCTCTTTTATAATCATGGCCTTATCTCTGAAGAGTTCTATGACTTTGGGCAAGTTACTAACTGCTTCATGCTTAGTTTTCTCATCTGTAAAGTGAGACAATTATACGTACTTCATAGATTTAGAGTGTGGGTGTTGTGAAATTATATACATATTGCACTGAGTCCATAGTGAGCAATCTGTGAACGTTAGCTATGATTTTCTTTTAGACGATTAAGTTTCCTCCGTCTCTCTGCTCTCTGACCAAGTTGGTGAATACGTTGGGATTTTAAATGGGATTTTGTGGTCTGGCCTGGACAAAGAGCTGCCATTTCTAATGTTATTTTTATGGGCAAATACGATCTCAAGTTGGAAAAACCCAATCCTTCACAAATTTTGAAGCCGCAGAACAATTTTAATTCTGAGTACGATCTCGTCTCTCCCAGAATAAACATTCATATCTGATCAGCCAATAAAAGGGTTAAGAGTTTGTATCTTTTCCATCTCCCTGCCACCCCTCATCCCCGCCCCATCAATAAAAATCATGTTTTGTGCACCCTCTCTTTGGCCCAAGTATTATTCTCTGCTCTGTGATTCCGAGTCAGCCTGTCTGTCCCCTGATTGAGCAGGAGCTGCTGAACAGCTGTGAAAACAATGTAGAAGCCGAGGAGAGCTGTGATTAGTGGGGGAAGCAGGGGAAATCTGGGACCCACCAGGCCCATTTCCCACATCAGCACACAGCCCGCAGAATCTGGGTATCACTTGGCCCTGCTCAGCCTTGGCAGTCCCGCTTCCAAGCTGGGGCTCCCCATCCCGGGCGCTGCTCTTCTTCTCTGGCACCCTCTCTCCAGAAAGGCAGGGGTTTTTTTTCTCTTATTCCCTCCACGTCCTTGGGACCATTGCATAAACACAGTGTTGCTAGGCAGCCCTCAAGCCTCCTTTCATTCAGGATCTCAGCAAATTCTGTCCAAGCAAATTCAGAGGAGTGTACTTACAGCTGGTGTTGTCCCCCTAGCCAGCTCTCCCCTCTGGCCCCAGGTTTCCCCGCCAGAAATCCCCCAGCCTCTGCCTTGTGCATTTGATTTTATAGATTGGGATATTTAAGCGAGTTTAGAGATCCCCCCCCAACTCTTCCCCTTGCTATTAAGTGTCTCTTACTCCGAGGGCTGTGCATACAAAACGTCTAACTTAATCATAGCCCTTTGCAAGTCAATCCAAGATTACTGGAGAACAAAGAATTTTGCTTACTGCCCCAATGAAACACCCGGTGACCTCCAGCAGTGCTCACCGTTTTCACTCCACTTTTTCAAACTTCTTCCTGCCAGTGGCTTCCAAATGCTCACCCTCTCTTGGTTCCCTTCACCTAAGTGACAGTCTTTCTTTCTTCAGCTTTTTGTTTCCCTTCCTAATGACAGCAGTGCTGCATTCATCTTCATAACCTCAGCAACCAGCACAGAACCTGGCACACATTGGGTTCAGGAAGCATTTGTAGGGTGAAGAAATGATGAAATCATTTAAATGTACTCTTTCCTTATTTTTTCCCTTTGAAATATAAGTTTAAAAAAATCTGTTACTATATCGATCTAGGTGTAGTATTTTCTCTTCTGGATTGAGTCATCACTATAATTATTCTTAGCTCTCATTTGATCAAAATAATCTACATACATTGTAAATATTGACAATGATTACACCTAAAATTAGAATTTCATTGAAAAAGCGTCTCTCAATAATGGACTTATTCATGTAGTTTATGGGTCGTTGGAGGACTACTAGTTATTCTAATGACAGAGGCTTCTATATTAATTCTATTTCAATTTTCTGTTTTTCTTAAATATTTTATATTATTGGAGACTTCAAATATGTGCTAACTAGAGAGACTAGTATAATACAATTATCATTTGACCTTTTTTATGGTTGCCAGCAAATTGCACATTCTACTGCATGTAAGCTCTTTAGCATGTATAAGTCTTTGCTTAGTCCATTTTTATTGAGTGAATGGTGTGAGCATCTGTCCTTATTCGACTTCTCTACTTGTTATATGCATAATATTACTCTCATTTTTATTAGGCTTTTGGAATGTTGACTGTACAGCCTGTGTGGCATCACTGTTTCTTGAGAGCCATGGCAGATTGACTGATCAGAGTATTGTTTTCTTCTGAGCCTTGATGCGACTCAAAAATCTTTCTTAACATGCTGCTCCAGGCAATTACTACCAACCAACAGAATGGGCATGAGAACTGAAATCAATTTTATGTCCTTGTGGGGTTTTTTGGTAAAGAATAATATCATTATTATATTTGCAAATATGGTACGTAATACAAATAAAAATCAAGCAGTATTGAAAAGTTCCTAGAAGAAAGTAAAATTTCACCACAAATTCCTCCACCCATATAGTAGCATTGTAAGTTTGAGAGTGTTTTATTTTCTACACTTCTTTTTAGAAACATAGGGATAAAGCTTGGCAGAAACAATTATATAAAAGTGTGGTCCTTAATATGCACATCATTTTTAATAAAGAGTATGTTTATTTTTTCTTGAATCTAATGGGAGAATAAAAACAATGAATTGCTAAACCTCAGACTGTTTCTTTACAAGCTATTTGTTCTTGAAAAATCCTTCCGATGTTAAGAAAAACATTGTGAAATACATTAAGGGGATGAGGAAAAATTGCTTTTAAATTACATGCTTCAAATTGGGCTGTATCTATTAGTGCCTTTTTTGAAATATGAGAATAGTGGGTCATCTATGTCTTCACAGCCCTTCCTCACACATCCCATTTTTTCCTTAGTGAAATTATTTTACCTTGTTGGAATTCATAATATTAATATTCTAATTTATAACCATAATTCCCAGTTGTTTAATCTTTTTTTTTTTTTAATTTTTAGGGAAGTCTCTTTTATTTATTTATTTAGTTTTATATTTATTTATGGCTGTGTTGGGTCTTCGTTTCTGTGCGAGGGCTTCCTCTAGTTGCGGCAAGCGGGGGCCACTCTTCATCACGGTGCGCAGGCCTCTCACTATCGCGGCCTCTCTCAGTTGTTTAAACTTAATTCAATATTCAAATCCATTTAGTGCTCACTCCCAGCCCTTTTACCATGGCTTTGCCATTGCAGAATTCTTCTATTTTGAAGCATCATTGATTTGCTATATTTTGTTATTAGGCACCTTTTTCACCAAAGTCTCAAAGGTGTTGTGTTTCTGAGTTTTTAATGTGCTTGAGAATGCTTTCATCTTTATGCTTGAAGGGCAGTAATTAAATTGTCTTTATGGTTCTGTGATCCAGACAACCAAAAGATGCTACTATTTCTTTGCAGGGTGACTTAAAAACAGCCCGCATCTCCAGCGTTTAAGTGTTCCCTGGAAAACTGCCTGAGGTCTGGAAGGATAAACCTTTTGCTCACAGCCAGCATGGCTGTACCCAGGAGGCCCTCTTTGCCTTCTCTGCATCACTTTGTCTCTCTGCAATCCTTTTCTGCTCTTGGCTCAGCCTAATACCTCTTCCTTGTTTACCATGTGGATCATAATTCTGGCCTTAGTCCATCCTCTGTGAGATTTAAGTTTTTCAACACCTGTTCTGGAAAGATCTTGTTTCTCACAAAATTTCCTTTTTCTAACTCACAAGGAAAATGCATTCTGTCCTTGGCACCTCTGGAAATTGAAGTAAATGATTTTTCTAAGTTTTCCTGCAGGTTTTGCTACTTATTCCATTTAGGTTTTCCATGTCATCTCTCTCTCTTATTTTGTAGCCCAGTGTTTCCTCAGTTCAGGATATAGCTGCTTGTTTTGAGCAGTTCTTTATTATATCTAAAAATGAGATGTATATTAAAGACCTATTACCCTACAGTTCTAAGATGCTGACTAGTTCAAAGTCTGATAACTGACCAGTGACATCTAACTTGGTTTCTCCCTTCATCCTTTGCCCACTAAGCTAAACAGCAGAGGCCACTGTAATAATCCTTTTTATTAGCATGGTACAAACACAAAATCTCACTAATTGTGGTTGATGACTGGTTTGTGATTCTAATGGGGAAGACACACAAGGCAACAATTTTAATATAATATGAGTTTTGCCTTAATTGGGTGAGAGGAGGGATGATGGGAGATGATCTACATCTGTGAGGGCTTCAGGGAAGGCTTTACAAAGGATCTGGCTTTTGAAGGAAGATTTGAAGATCAAGTTAGAGTTTGTCAGGAACTCAAACCCTTGGGGAGAATTCAGCAGAGAACAACAGGGTGTGCAGAGAAGTGGCAGCAAGGAAAACCACAGTGGGCCATGGAAACTGGAAGAAGGTTAGTATGGCCTGGAGGGAGGAGAGTTGGAATCTGTGGCTGAGGAGGTAGAGCTGTGCTTGCCATAGAGAAGATTTTCGATTTTATCACGTAGGTTAAGGAAAGCCAGGGAATTCCAATTTTGAAAGCCAGACTTTGACATAATCAGATGTGCATGTCAGTGGGGTAGTAGCTCTGGCAGGGAGTCAGGGCTGTGGTCTGAGGGTGAGCCTAGTGGCAGTGAGACAAAGGCTACTGTAAGCGCACAGGTGAGAGGTGGCAGGCATGACTTGGCCCTGACCCACTAGGAAGGCAGTGGAGGTGGGGATGGGGAGGGGGCTGCCATGAGAGATTTCTTAGATGATATCAAAGCCAGAGAGCAAGTCCTTAGAGAAAACCTCTGGATGCACCTGACCTGGTGGCACACTGGCTCTATCTCTGATCGGCTACATGATCATGGGAGAGTCACTAAACGATCTTGGACTTGGATTCCTCATCAATATATGCTAAAGAAAATGCTCGACCCAAGATTTTTGTAAATAATATATGTAATAATATTCTCCCTTGGGAGAATGCCTGGCGCTTTGTGACCCTGCAAAATGAGTTAGCTGTACCCATTCCAACCTTCTTTGCCCTGGAAGGTTGTTTGAGAACGGTTATGCCATCAACTCTCTGAACAATTTGATGAAAATTCTATACTTTGGGCTACCTAGCACTCACTTTGTAGAACTGAATAGTTCAGAGGGTGAGTCAAGAATATAAAATCTATCAAACCCTAGCTGAGTAAATTTTGCATAAGACATCTTATTAGTCACAGGATGAAATAGGTATTTCAAACAAATAACCTCTGTTTGCAGTTTCTTGGGACTGAAATCCATGTGGAGGGTAGGGTAGGAAGAAAGTATATTGCTACTTCTACTATCATTATTATAGTGCCACTAATCTTAAAACTATCACTAATGGAGTATTTAACATGTACCAGGCACTGTGTGACAAATATTTTAATTATATAGTATCACTTAGGTCTCACAATAAACTTATGAAGTAGGACTTATTCATCTATTTTACAGATAAAGAGTATTGAAGCTAAAGCACTGTAAATAACTTGCTCGAGGTCACTTAACTAGAAAATATTAACTCTGGAAAAGGAACTTTTCAGTTAGCTTTTGCTGAATAACAAATCCACGGAAACAGGGTGGCTTCAAAGAACTACCATTTATTATTCCTCGAGAATCGAGGGGTCAGCTGGGTGTTTTTGATGATCTGGGTCAGGCTTGGCTGGTGTCAACTGGGCTTACTCCTGCATCTGTGGTCAGATGGAGCACAGGCTAGTTTTGAATGACCCCTCTCAACAGCTTTCTCTGGCTGCTGGCCTGCTGTCAACTAGAGCAGTGAGAGTGACTGGACCTCATTAACTAGCAGGCCAGCCGGCTTATTCACATGGCACAGAGGGAATGTTCCAAGACCAAGAGCAGACATGAGCAGACACTTGTGGCCTGGGCTCAGAATATTGCTTCTGCTGCAGGCTTTTGGCCAAAGCAACACAACACAGATTCAAAGGATGGAAAAGTAGGTTCTACCTCTTTGTGGAAGAAGTGAAAAGAATTGTGGCCATTTGTGTTATATGCTACAAAAACCTAGGTGTGGCTTTGGACCCCAAAGCCCATGATCCTATGGTGAAGGACATTATTTTTCTCCTTATTTATAGATGAACAAACTGAAGTTCAAAGATATTAAGCAACTTGCTCAAAGTCCCTTGAATAGTGAGTCGCTAAACCTTGGTGTGAAGGCTGGCATGTCTGACTCCAAAGCCAGTGAATTTCTGCTGGACCTGGATGGTGACACTCAAGGTTCAGAGAGTCTGTGAGATGTGGAGCCATTTACTCTTGGGGGTGGAAGAGACCTTAGAGGTTGTCTGGTCCATTAGCTGATAGGCTTTTGAATTTCCATGGGTCACTATCATTTCAAAAGGTATTTTGGCAACGAACACAGATTTCTCAACCTGCTATTTTTTTGCCAAGTCAAGGCACTGTAAAAACCATCTCCTATCATCCTCATATCATTAAAAGAATGAAACTTCAACACCAAAAGGCATAATTTTGTAATTAAGAGCTATTGTTTAAATTGAATTAGTTCAGCTTTGTGAAAACTTACTACTTTGTCTTTATTTTTGCTTATTTTGTTGTCAGCCAGGGATGTCTTTACATTGGTCAAAGGACCAGTGTATAGAAACCACTAATCTAGCCCTGCCTTTTCACTTCCTGGTACTTGAATCCCCTCTAAAACATTCCTAACTTGTGGTCTTCAATCGTTGTTTGCATACTTCTAGTGACAGAGAGCTCACTATTATTTGCGGCAGTTCACTCCATCTTTAGATAGCTGAACCAAAGAATAATATTCTTTTATTATATTGAACCCTAATCCTTCTCCCAGTGACAACAACCCATCAGCTGAAATTCATCTTTTGGTGCTCAACTAGAAAAATTGAATGCACTAAGGTGTTGGAAAACAGCCATGGCTCCCCTGAACCCTAGTCCCTTTGGTCGCCACTGAGACAGTGTTGTCTTTGAGTGCCATCTGCTCTCATTCTGCTCTCAGGCTTCATCCAGTTTGACTACATCTGCCTTCATGTGCATGTAGAAGTCCGTTTATGTCTCTGGGCTTGGCCTGATCAGCTGCAGTAGATTAGGCCATCCATTTTTTCTTTCTACATATGATTCTTTTGTTAATGAGGTTTAAGATCATACTTGCCTTAGCAGAAAATCTTATCAAGCTGTTGACTCAAGGCTGAAGTTTAAGCCTCAATTTGTGTATGAATAAAATGTGAGCATTATAGAGCTGTTTTAAAGGCTCAGTAGATGGTAAATGCAAGCGTTTCCTTAATTTCTCTTTCAGATTTTTCATCATTAGTGTATAGGAATGCATGAGATTTCTGTGCATTAATTTTGTATCCTGCTACTTTACCAAATTCGTTGATTAGTTCTACTAGTCTTCTGGTAGCATCTTTAGGATTCTCTATGTATAGTATCATGTCATCTGCAAACAGTGACAGCTTTACTTCTTCTTTTCCGATTTGGATTCCATTTATTTCTTTTTCTTCTCTGATTGCTGTGGCTAAAACTTCCAAAACTATGTTGAATAATAGTGGTGAGAGCAGAAAACCTTGCCTTGCTCCTGATCTTAGAGGAAATGGTTTCAGTTTTTCACCATTGAGAATGATGTTTGCTGTGGGTTTGTCATATATGGTCTTTATTATGTTGAGGTAAGCTCCCTCTATGCCTACTTTCTGGAGGGTTTTTATCATAAATGGGTGTTGAATTTTGTTGAAAGCTTTTTCTGCATCTATTGAGATGATCATATGGTTTTTCTCCTTCAATTTTTTAATATGTTTATCACATTGATTGATTTGCATATATTGAAGAATCCTTGCATTCCTGGGATAAACCCCACTTGATCATGGTGTATGATCCTTTTAATGTGCTGTTGGATTCTGTTTGCTAGTATTTTTGTTGAGGATTTTTGCATCTATGTTCATCAGTGATATTGGCCTGTAGTTTTGTTTCTTTGTGACATCTTGGCCTGGTTTTGGTATCAGGGTGATGGTGGCCTCATAGAATGAGTTTGGGAGTGTTCCTCCCTCTGCTATATTTTGGAAGAGTTTAAGAAGGATGGGTGTTAGCTCTTCTTGAAATGTTTGATACAACAAAAAGAATAAAATACCTAGGACTACACCTACCTAAGGAGACAAAAGACCTGTATGCAGAAGACTATGAGACACTGATGAAAGAAATTAAATATGATACAAACAGATGGAGAGATATACCATGGTCTTGGATTAGAAGAATCAACATTGTCAAAAGGACTATACTACCCAAAGCAATCTACAGATTCAATGCAATCCCTATCAAACTACCAATGGCATTTTCCACAGAACTAGAACAAAAAATTTCACAATTTGTATGGAAACACAAAAGACCCCGAATAGCCAAAGCAATCTTGACAAAGAAAAATGGAGCTGGAGGAATCAGGCTCCTGGACTTCAGACTATACTACAAAGCTACAGTAATCAAGACAGTATGGTACTGGCACAAAAACAGAAATATAGATCAGTGGTACAGGATAGAAAGCCCAGAGATAAACCCACGCACATATGTTCACCTTATCATTGATAAAGGAAGTAAGAATATACAATGGAGAAAAGGCAGCCTCTTCAATAAGTGGTGCTGGGAAAACTGGACAGCTACATGTAATAGAATGAAATTAGAACACTCCCTAACACCATACACAAACATAAACCCAGAGTAGGTTAAAGACCTAAATATAAGGCCAGACACTATAAAACTCTTAGAGGAAAACATAGGCAGAACACTCCATGGCATAAATCACAGCAAGATCCTTTTTGACCTACCTCCTAGAGAAATGGAAAGAAAAACAAAAATAAACAAATTGGACCAAATGAAACTTAAAAGCTTTTGCACAGCAAAGGAAACCATAAACAAGACAAAAAGACAACCCTCAGAATGGGAGAAAATATTTGCAAATGAATTAACGGACAAAGGCTTAACCTCCAAAATTTACAAGCAGCTCATGCAGCTCAATATCAAAAAAACAAACAACATAATGCAACAATGGGCAGAAGACCTAAATAGACATTTCTCCAAAGAAGACATACAGATTGCCAACAAACACATGAAAGAATGCTCAACATCCCTAATCATTAGAGAAATGCAAATCAAAACTACAATGAGGTATCACCTCACACCAGTCAGAATGGCTATCATCCAAAAATCTACAAACAATAAATGCTGGAGAGGGTGTGGAGAAAAGGGAACCCTCTTGCACTGTTGGTGGGAATGGAAATTGATACAGCCACTATGGAGAACCGTATGGAGGTTCCTTAAGAAACTAAAAATAGAAGTACCATACGACCCAGCAATCCCACTACTGGGCATATACCCTGAGAAAACCATAATTCAAAAAGAGTCATGTACCACAATGTTCATTGTAGCTCTATTTACAATAGCCAGGACATGGAAGCAACCTAAGTGTCCATCAACAGATGAATGGATAAAGAAGATGTGGCACATGTGTACAATGGAATATTACTCAGACATAAAAAGTAATGAAAGTGAGTTATTTGTAGAGAGGTGGATAGACTTAGAGTCTGTCATGCAGAGTGAAGTAAGTCAGAAAGAGAAAAACAAATACCGTATGCTAACACATATATATAAATCTAAAAAAAAAATGGTTCTGAAGAACCTATGGGCGGGACAAGAATAAAGACACAGACGTAGAGAATGGATTTGAGGATACGGGGAGGGGGAAGGGTAAGCTGGGACGAAGTGAGAGAGTAGCATGGACTTATAAATACTATCAAATGTAAAATAGATAGCTAGTGGGAAGCAGCTGCATAGCACAGGGAGATCAGCTCGGTGCTTTGTGACCACCTAGAGGGGTGGAATAGGGAGTGTGGGAGCTAGACGCAAGAGGGAGGAGATATGGGGATATATGTATATGTATAGCTGATTCACTTTGTTATAAAGCAGAAACTAACACACCATTGTAAAACAATTACACTCCAATAAAGATGTTAACAAATAAATAAATAAATAAAGGCTCAGTAGATACTCAGCACAACCCAATACAACTTCAATAGCATTTAAAGAATATCTATCATGGACTAAGCCCTGTGATAGATGCTGGGAATATAAAGAAGAAAAGACAGTTTCTGTTCTCAAGGAAGTCAAAGTCCAAAAAGTAAAACAGACATGCAAAAACAATAATACAACAAGATTGTCAGTTTATCATTTTTGGTAATGGGTACCAACTGAGATGGGAGAAAGGGAAAAGTAGTATCAATGTCTCCTGGGGTTCAAGGAGGGCTTTATAGAGGATGTAGCATCAGAACCAAGACATGGAGAGTGTTAAGGTTTGTCATGAGGGTCTGATCTCTTTACCTCTGGGGCAGGTATTAAATCCCAGAGGTTAAGGACACAGGCTTTGGGACCATACCATTGGAATTCCAGTCATGACACTGCCACTTCTCACGGGTTAAAACCGCTATATCTCAGCTTCTTTTTCAAGGACATTATTGCTCCCTCCCCAGTGTTGTTATGAGGATTAAATGAGACAATATCCATAAAGTTCTTGGCATAATCCTGGTGCATAAATGGTAACTATTCTTATTCCAAATGACCCAAGATGACTCAAGTTCCAAGCCAGATCAAGTATACCCTTTAAGATCCTTTACTTGCAGTCTTCCTGATACAATGATGGGTACATCCAGGATGCATCCTTACTTGTCAGAATCTTAAAAGAATGGCTTTAGGAAGAACACATGTGTGGGCCAAAAGGCTGCTGCATTCAGAAGTGCTGATATCCACTGGAGTAGCAGGATAGTCTGAGGCAATCAGGTTCACATTTCTCTTATGAAATGTAATCATTGGAAACCCAATCCAACATTAAAAAAATTTTTTTTAACTGGAAATAATTTCAAACTTAAAGAAAAATCATAAGAATAAGAATAGTACAAGGATAGCCATATGTCCTTTACCTGGATTCTTCTATTACCAACATTCTGCTCCATTTGTTTTCTCATTTCCTCTCTCTTTCTGTCCTGTACACACACACACACACACACACACACACACACACACACACACACACACAATATTTTTTCTGAACCATTTGAGAGTAAGTTGCATATATTATAGACTTTGCCCTAAATACTGCAGTGTCTATTTTCTAGGAACAATGATATTCCTTTACATAACCACAATGTAGTTATCAACTTCAGTAAACACTGAAAAAATACTTTGATATAATCTACTGTCCTTATTCCAGCTTTGTCAATTGATGCAATAATATCCTGTACAGCTTTTTTAAAAATTGAAGCTTAGTTGATTTACAATGTTGTGTTAGTGCCAGGTGTACAGCAAAGTGATTCATATATATATATATATATATTCTTTTTCATATTCTTTTCCATTATAGGTAATTACAAGATAGTGATCCTTTACAGCATTTTAAAACCTTCATTATAGAATCCAAAAGTCAAAACTATATAAAAAGTTACACTCAGAGGAGTGTCACTCCCTCACCTCCCTTTCTCCCTGTTTCTTTACCCCAGTAGGTATCCAACTTAATTGTTTTTTTGTTTACACTTTTTTGAGTAAAGATAAACAGAGATTTGTATGTTTTCTTATTTCCCCTTTTGTTTTACATAAAAACTAGCATACTATATATGTTATTTTGCATTCTGCTTTTATCAATTAACATTACTTCCTGGAAATCATTTCCTGTCAGTATATAGTGATCATCACTCTTTTTGACAACAGCATAGTACTCCATTGTGTAACACTGTGGTTTATTGAACCAGTCTCCTATGCTTGGACATATAAGTAATTTCCAATGTTTTGCAAATAAAAATTATAAATAACATGGTGTATAGTTAGTTTTATATTTTTAGAGATATATATTCAGGGTAAATTCTTAGAGGTGATATTCTGGGTAGAAGAGTAAATGCCTACGCAGTTTTATTACATATGGACAAATTGTCCCTATGGGGGTTATGCCGTTTTACATTCCCGCTAGTAAGAGAGTGCCTGGGAAACCCAATATTTTGACTTTTCTTTTCACATGATGATAAATTAGAAGGGATTCAGGAGCCAGGACAGAATGAAGATCAAATGTCAAGTGCTGCACAAAGTGGGAAAAAAGACGCCCAACACAAAGCCAATACACAAAGTGCTTTTTCAGACCCTTGGACACCGTCTGCTTAAGGGCAGGGCAGTCTTATTTAATTTTTCTCTTTAGGGCAAGGCAGCTCTAGTAAGAGATCTTAGCAAGATGCCTAGCACATTGTAGATGATCTATAGATATTGACTGTTGAAACGAATGAAAGAATAAACTGGTAAAAACCTGGCATTGCCCTTGGGGATAAATAAACCTGGCTGGGAGATTATTTTGAAAGAACAAATCTCACCTCTTCTTCTCCCCTTCCATCCTAGACAGACGCTTCCTTGTACAGCCGTTCCTGGGGACTGAGCAGTTTGAAGTTTCCAAAGATGAAAACATGTAAGCAGTCCTTGCATTAGGAGATGGGGCCGCACAGAGGTCTATTGTCTGCAGGGACACAGGGAGCTCTGTGGTGAAAGGGGAGTGTCCTCCACTGCAGCCTGGTCTTTTCAGCCTGAGCATTGCCTTTTCTCTCTGGAATGTAATATTCTACCCATGCCCTCGGAGTGGCATTGTGCAGTAGTGGGGTCAGCAGTGGGGAGGGGGCACAGGCAGGGAAATGATCTCTGTACGGGGAACCCAATAAGTCAGAGGCAGCATGAGAGGGCACGGCCAGGACGGGGCCCCTGAATGAGTGCTTTGTGCAGGTCTTGGTGGCAGTGGCTGGAGAGGCACCTTCCTCTTGCAGCTCACCTGGTGGTGAACAAAGCTGCCTTTCAGGCCTCGGGCCCCACAGCAAACATTGCACAGGTGATAGACCTGCTTTCCTGCCCTGCAGTGGCCCAGGTATCGCATTTCTGGCTGGCGTTTCTTGTGGGTTGCCACTAGGGCTCGTCCTCCCTCTAGGATTATGAAACAGCAGAACTCGCCCATGAGAAGATGGGCCACCTGTTCTGAGGCCACCAGGGTCACTGCAACTCTAAGGATGTTTTTTCCAGAGTCACAGGTGAGCAGGCACAGCTAATCTAGGTTTCTGCCAACTTTTGGCCTGGTCCACACTAGCAAGCACTCCTTGTCCAGCCCTCAGCATGTATGAAATTCCTTTTCTCATTTGATTTTCGTGATGGTTTTGGGAGGTCAATGGGACAACTTTTACACAAAAGAAAATGGAGCCATGATGAGCTGCAGTGGGTCCAGAGGGTGGAGTCTTCCAACTCCGAATTCAGAGTTCTTTCCAGGACGCTATTAATCCACAGTATCATGGGAACTAGAGTGATGATGGGGGCAAAATACTACGCTGCAACATGATTTTGGCATTTTTTTTCTGTGATCTATCCAGACTTGAAAGAGCAAGCTCCCCTGATATAAGAGTCAAATCTCTGTTCTGAGTTTGGGTTCCTTGTCTAAGGGATTGTTAATAGTTTTTATGTGTCAGAGTTGAAACCAGAAATTGTGAAGCACTCATTATTATATTTGGGCTTACAAACTCATGGAGAGAGGCTGGTGCTGTGATTCAAGGAAAGAAAAGGGGTTTATCTAGAAGTAGAAGGATGAATTTCCCTTTTTCTGACTGAGACAGGGTTAGTTAGGATTTGGGGTGCTTCTATGAGTGGCAGAAATCCATGACCTATGTGGACGAAGCACCAAATAATGGGAAGATGTCTATGCTAACACTGAGGCTTTTGGAGCAGGTGTTGGATCTGTGGTTGGGCTTGTGTTGTGTGGAGAGCACTGCTGGGGAAGTATCTCTGAGCCCACCTGGAGCACCATTACCTGCTAGATGGTGGAGGACTGTTTGTCCAGTACTGTCATGTACAGGATAGATATGACTGTAAGGAGGTTAAATACCATGAAGTAAGCCCTCATTTTGTGCATCCATATAAACCTTCAAGATTGTTTTCAAAACCCTAGGCAGGGAAGAAAATCACCCTCAAAAGTGACTGAAATTGAATCCTCCCTGCCCCTGGCAAGTAGGATCTCAGAGCTGAATTTAATTTGCTTAAAGAAAATGAAACAATTTACTCATTCAACAATATTTATTGAGTTGTCATTGTGAGTTGGTATGATCTCAAAGAATGTCAGTATATCCTTCTCTGGACAGCTTAACAAAATTTGTTTAAAATGGATTATTTTGATATTTGGCCTCTATAATGTTTCTGCTTTCTCTGTCATGCTTTCTCTTCATGAATCATTTGTTGCAGTGCTTCCATAAATCCTACTCTGCCTTCAAAATATGGCTCATATACCTCCTTTTCCACAGATACTGTTTTCTCCCACCTAACCCATAAATTAAGGTGTAGCTGGGTCTCAGCTTGAGCATGGGCCATGTCTACCCGTGGATCTAGGCATGTCTGAGAGTGTCTGGAAAACTGCAGATTGAGGCCTGATGAAACTCTGTTTTGGGGGATATTGAGAATCCTCCTGTGAAATAAATCATGTTTCCACTTGTGGGAACCAGACAGACACATCTCAGCATGTCTGGAGAACCAATCGAGTGACCTCAGGTTTTAGGGAGGGGATAGCAGATTCTCAAGCAAAAAACTTATCCTCTTGTGAGGAGGAATCCCACTTAAAGATCTTGATGCAGTGACAAGCTTTACCCTCACAGATCAGAGAGAGATAGCTCTGAATATAGTACCATGTTTGCCATCTGGATTTGTGTCCTAGCTTGTGAAGGTTGTGTCTTGGGAGCACAGGAGTTGCCATTTATAAAAAACCAAACCAAACCAAAACAAAACAGAAATAACGACTTTGTTTAAATCTCTGCATTCCAACATTTTGGTAACACCTCCCACCCCCTCATTCCTGGAGATTTACACAAAAGGAATAGAAATATTCTCCTCCATTTGACCATAAAATTGTACTGTAGCTCTGGCGCATTGAAGTCTCTGAGTCATTGAGGGTGAGCCTTGGCAGAGCAGAGGTAAAACAGCCATGAACCTTGGTCTAGGGCTTGATTGGTTGGCATAGAGAAGCAGTGAACATGGAGCTGCCTTGTGTCCAGGTGTAGAACTCTGCATGGGTGGGTTTGTTCAGGAGTGAGATCTGCCCATGGAATTCTAGAAGTTACTCGAAGGAGAAGTCTTGAAGCTGGTTAGTGTTAGTCCAGTGGAGGCAAAATGTCACAAAGTTTTTGGTTATTCAGGTCAACGTGATCCAGAAGCAGAAAGTGTAAGTGGAGGAATGATGGGGACAAGGCTGAAGAGGATGATAGGGAAAGACCATGGGCAACCTTGTAACCTGTCCAAGGTAGCTTGAATCAATTGTGAAGACTGGTCAGATTGTGTTTGAGAAAGATCAGTTTGGAGGCTGGTAGGTAACTGATTGGAAAGGGGTAAAATTGAAAGAGGGGAAACTAACAACTTGAACTAATTCTCAGTATTTCTAGGGCTGCTCCTGGCTATGGGATATGCCCGGTCCAGGAAGTGGTAGCATTTCCTCCCCTAGGTCCTCTATTTGGATGAGCTAACTGTTCAGGGAATGATGTGAAAACTTAGTCTTTATCTTGAATTCTCTTTTGATGACTTTGTTTTCCAGTCATCAAAGAGTCCTTTAACTTACAGACTTCTGTTGAAGAATCCTTCATTTTATGAGCCTTCTTGATAATCAACGCTTTTGTCTCAAGAACTAATTTCTGCCTTTGTTATAGGCTTCTAGAAGATCTGATTATTCTGGGACAGTAGTTAATAAAGAAACAGTGAATGAAATCTGATCCCTCCAGTTGGATTCTTACCCTTTCCATGTTTTCTCCATTTAGCTCTAAAGCAACAGGAATATTCCTTTTCTTAAAACTTGTTTGCTTTTTAGTGTACCTAGTAATGTTTAGTAGTAACATTACACCTACTAATGTTACAGCCATCAGCTTTCTCTTGACTGAAACACATACCACACACATACACACACACACCCCCCGCACACATGACTTACACACCACCCCTGAAATGCTTGACCCTCTCCCATCAGAAACAGTGGTTCATTATGGCAAAAGATCAGGATCTTTAAAGAGGCAACAAATCATGCAGTTTGAAAAATTTCACATAGACATGTTGCTCTTTCTAGAAGGGCTGAGAATCACCAGCCTTACAGGTTGGAGGCCCATTGTCCCTTTGCGTCATTCACACCTACCTTCAGAATCCACCTACACTGGCCTCTAAAAAAGGAAAATATTTATTGGATCACCTTCTCTGTACTACATATGGGAATTTTACATGTGTGGCAATGGAACATGTGTGGCAATGGAAGAAAATTAAATGGCGATTCAAACACAAGGAATTATTGTTAACAAATGTGTAATTGATGTTATTATTATCATCCATTTGACATGCCATTGGGGTCATCAGAGGATGCTTTCATATGGTACATGGTGAAGATCCACAGCGTTGTGGAAAATGGGCTGAAGGATCATAGGGTCAGAGTGGGAGGGTGATTTTCATGGGTGACTGTAGTGACATAATGAGGGGATTGCTGGTAATTGATGAATTTATTATAGTTTTTAGCTATTTACATGTTTTTATGACTGACAACTATTTTAAAACATTGAACTGAAATTGGGCCATTATAATATTACCTTTGAAAAAGATAATTGAGCTCCCGAACGGTTTAGATATCTAAACTTTAAGAATACCATTAAATTATTATATGGTTTGTGGTCATATAATTTTTCAGAAACCTTTTCTCCAAACAAGGTTGTCCGTGTAAAGAAATGCTCAAACCTTCCATAGTGCTTCAAATCCTCTTCTACCTGAACACCATGTTTCCTCAGAAATGGCTTAACATGTTGTGGTCAAGCAATAGTCGAGGACTATTCTTTTCTTACTCCTAGGAAAGAATCTCCTCTGTCTCATTTTTATTTGCACAAAAAATGGTTAAAATGGGACAATGCCATTTTTTACCCTGAATGGTGACTGCCAGCTATTAAAATGCTAATTTCCCCCCAAAATACAAAAAAAGAACCAAACAGAAGAGCCAAAGACAGCCAGGAAACAAGAGAAATGAAGTCTATGGAGTGATTAATCATTTGATTGACCAGGTAAGTCTCTGGCACATTACTAATTAGCTCACTTACAAAGCCCTGGCCTGAGAAGCCCTGGTTTGATTAAAGAGGTGCCGAGCCATTCAAACTCTGTTACTTGAGCTCCTTTTATAAAACAAAATACAATGTTCATGCTAAGCTCATCTCTTTAATCCAGCTGTGATTTCTCAGGTCTCTGACACTCAGGCCTAGGCACATAAATCAAAAAGTAGAAAGCAGTCCTTGTGAATGTTCGGAGACTAGGATCTATATTTTAGGACTCTTTTTTTTTTGCTGATTTGAAAAAGGGGTTGTTTACATTCTGAGGTTGCAGGAACTACCTGTTGACTGTCTTAAAGCTGCAGCTTTTGCTGACCCTTTAGGTTACCTGGAGGCATCAGTAGAAGACTCTGCCTTAGGAGGAGGGTATAAATCTGTTCTAGCTCCACTCTATTCCTCTAGGAGGATTTATAAGCTGTGAAAAAGGATATTTGACATTAATAATAAAGATCTTCTCAACTTTATTAGGGAGTCTGCCTTTAAAATACACTCAAAGCTGATTTCTTCTTCGTTAAGTATTTCTATTCTTAGTCACGTTAAAGGTTTTGTTCTTTCTCCCTAGATTGAAACATCCATCTTCTCAGTGGTACTAAATTAGGGCCACCCTCACTACTTAAAGGATAAGAGGTAGAGCGGATTCTCCCCGATTTTACTTTGAATTCTCATACAGGATATATGCTTCTTTACCCTTAGGTTTGATTAAAACAGCTGAAGACTTTCTCAGGTACTCTCTCTGGACTCATGAGTTCGTCAGCTCCATGGTAGTTTTCTTTGTGACTGTTGCAAGAATAGAGAAACTAACAGAAGCCAACAGAAATGTGTGGCTGGATTAGCTGAAGTAGAGGGTTAAGGCCAAAGCCAAATTCTCCTCCTGTGATAGTCCAGGTTGATAGTGGAATTCATGGCTGGATGGCGTCTCCATTGTGGGTGCCATATTTTCAACAGGCATTGATAGAAACAACTCACCTAGTGAAGGCCAGGGAGGAGATGATTCCATGGGGAAATCTTGTTCTGGGAGAAATAGCTAAGAAACCAGAGAAAACTGGAGTGGATGTGGCGTGGAGGAACATGGCACCTGTCTTTAAATAGTTGAACGGTATCATGTTGTACATAGTATGAAATGTATTCTTGTCCACATTGAATCCCCAACATGTAGCACAGTTCCTGGTAAAGAGCAATCAGTAACAACAGTAATCACCACTTTTTGAGCACATACTATGTTCTAGTCATTGTTATAGTGTTTTGCTTGCCATATCTCAACCAGAAATGATTATTACCTCCAATTTATAGCTGAGGAAACTCAGGCTTGGAAAGATCGAGAAACTTATCCAAAGTCACATAGTAAATATCTAAGTTAGGATTCAAGCCAGATCTGTCTCCAAGCTCTGAGTCCTCTTTATGGTGCTCTGTCTCTCAAGAGACCTCTCCAGATGCTTCAATGAGGATGATATCACTGGGATCCATGGGTGGCCAAATTCTATCACTTTTATCTTTTCCCTTGTGGATGAGGAACTGAGGTTTCGAAATGGAGTTTCCACAGCCAGTATATTGCAGAGTCAGGATTAAAACCATGCCTGTTTTTGTATAAAATCCAACCTCTTGATCATTATGTTCTACTACCTCCCTGGTACAAAAAAACTCAATACATGTTTGCCCTGAGTGAAATATTGCTATTTCAAGTCTGAATCTCCACTGCATCTACCTTCTTCTGCATAACTTCTAAAAATTGAGGACTCCCTTGGCCGCTGTACCAGAATTTTTGGTTTGCCCTCATCTGGTGCTCAGTTACTCCCTGGATCCTCCATCTGCTCTGCTCTAGCTGACCTTTCTCCCTGATGGTGATGAGGATAATATAAGTTTATGAAGTGTTTTGTCACTGTCAAGATATTAGACTCAGTACTGAGGCTTATTTAAATGTTTCTTATTTAAATAAAGAATTTAAATATTTAAATATTCTTTAGATTTAAATATCCCTTATAACAATTCCATAAATAGAATTATTATTGCCTACATTTCACAGATTAGCAATCAGTGTCTCAGAGAGGATATGTGAGTTTTCCCAAGGTAACGCAGCTAGTTAATTGATAGCCAATTCAGGCTAATAATTAATAATAATAATAATAATACATATATTCTTTATACTGCATGCGTGCTAGGAATTCTTTTCACACTTCTCATCTTCACTTGCCAACTTTTTCCTTCTTGCCCTGCAAAGAGTATGAAAATCCCCTAGTTCACTAGGGCATCACCAGATAAGTAACATCATCTTTATCATTATCAATCTAAGTAGAAAACTATAGAAAAAATATAAATAAAATAACTCTCATTCTGTTCTTAGAGATAGGAATTCATTATTAAGTAAGGAAACTGAGGTTTACAGAAATGAAGTGACTTTCTCATGGTCATCCAGCTAGTGAGAAGGCTGTGCCTTGATGTCAGGACCTTAAAGGTTGGATGACATGTGTTGTTAAACAGGAGCAGATAGATAATCCAGATGTTAGTGGAGGAGGAATAGACAAAGGTGGAAAAATGTTTAAGAAATCTACAAAAGGTAGTGAAAGGTCATAGAAATGTCTTAGAAGCCTTAGTAAGGCATAACTAAAATTTTTAGTGATATTAAACTGTCTGTACAGGTGGACAAAGTAGCCATTTTTAGTTCAGAGGAGATTTGGTTAAGTGGCCCCTCTTGATTAAGGAAATGTAAAACTTAAGGAAAGTATGTATCTATGGTCCTGGTAGGAGAGCATAACTGGACGTGAGTGCACGTGGGCACATGTGTGTGACTTAGCAAAAGCTGTGCCCCTTAGGTGCTTTGACATATAGAGACTCAAGGTGGGGAGAGATCAGTTTGCCTGCTGAGATAGAGGGGTAAATAACCAAGCACTTGCTTCGCATGATGTGAATGTAGGGAACCGGACTGAGTAGACTAGGGTGGGACTGACCAAGGTGTGCTGGCGAGAAAGGACTTCAAAGAACCCAAAGACTCCAAAGAGTAACTGACTTGGAGCAAAGAGAAACTCAGTGACTCCCAGATTTCTATGCCTGGACT
The DNA here is from genome assembly GCF_009873245.2 of Balaenoptera musculus. Lineage (NCBI taxonomy): Eukaryota > Metazoa > Chordata > Mammalia > Artiodactyla > Balaenopteridae > Balaenoptera > Balaenoptera musculus. The sequence goes on along the minus strand of NC_045785.1, from coordinate 51,785,199 downwards.
CTTTCTCTTTTGTAAAGCCCAGACTTGTACATCCATCCTGACATTTCCACATAACAGGTCCCAAAACAATCTCTTGATTCTGCTCAAAACCCTCCACTGGTTTCCCATGTTGCTCAGAGTAAGAGTCTAAATCTTTACATGACCTCTGAGGCCCTTTGCGATCTGGGCCCTGCTTCCCTCTCCTTCCTTATTTCTACTCTTCCTTATTTGGTTCCTGATGCTGCAGCCACACTGGCATCCGTGATGTTTGTCAGCTATGGCAGGCAGTCTCTGATTTCAGGGTTTTTGGATTTGCTCTTCCCTCTGCCTCAAATTCTCTATCTCCAGATGTTCTCCATGCTTGTCTCTTTGTTTCATTTAGAGCTCAGGTACCACCTCACCTGCGAGGCCTTCTGTAAGCCACCGCCATGGAATAGCCACGATTCTCCCTCACCACCTCCACCTTGAAACTTTCTCTCTATGGCTTGTCTTGTTTCTCTTCCTTGCACATATCACCATCTGACGTGTTCTCTCTCGATATTTTGTTATTTGCTTGTTATCTGTCTTCCTCAACTAGAAATATGAGTTACTGTGTCCCCTTTGCCTGGAACATACAATGGACACCTAATGGGCACTTGTAAATATTGTTAAATGAATGAATAAAATGGGACATCTGGGCATGTGATCGTGGTCAACCTAAAGGTCTAAGCAATTGTGATGACTCCCGTCCCGGGAGGTGATGGGGGCTGGTGATGGACCAGTGTCTGTCAGGTCTTACAGGCCCAGCCTTCAGTAGTGACACTCTGTGGAAGGAGAAACAATGCTGGCAGAGGGCTGACTGTAGATCCTCCAGTTTTCTGTCAGTCTGGTATTTGTAAGTAGGATTGAGTAAGTTCCAGAGGTCTTGGGCAATTCTAGGTGATGTGTTTTAAAAATTTTAATTCAACATATGATTGCGGTAAGGTAATATATTCACATGGTTTAATTTGCAAAAGTAGCATAAGGTATATGTGAGGGTTCTAGTAACCCAGAACCCCTCTTCAGATGTAGGTAGTTTTATCAGTTTCTTGTGTGGCCTTCTGGAAATAGTTTAAACAAATCCATATAGAGACCTATATATTTTTTCTCTTTCGCTTACTTTGTGCAAAATATAGAATAGTATACATACTGTTCTGCATCTTGTTTGTATTTTTTTAAACTAAGATATAACATGTACAGTAAAGTGCAGAAATGTATACAGTGTGGTGAATTTTTCTTCCAACGTACACCTATGTAATCACCATCCAGATCAAGATATGTATTTCTAGCACCCCAACACTACCCTTGTGCCTCTTGCCAGTCTCTCCTGAGATCATTGCTAGCCTCATTTTATCACCATCTATTAGTTTCTTCTGGTCTCAAAGGCCATATGGATGGAATCATATCGTATGTGCTATTTGGTTTCTGTCTTTTCACTCAAGATTCTGTATTTTTTAATATAAAAACATATCTTGATGATTGTATCTCATAAAGATAAGGGACATACATTTTTTTCTCATCCTCTTTTACGATTACATGGCATCCCATTGTAAGAATGCACCATGCTTTAGTTAACCACTCTGTTCTTATGCAGATGGAATTTGCAATAAAATATGTACAAGCACATGTGCAGGCATATCTGTTTGATGAATACAAGGAAATGAAATTGCTAGGTCACAGGGTATGTACCTGTGTAATTTGGAAAGGTACCGCCCATTTGTCCCCCTGTGCATTTGTAGTAAAGTACAAAAATATCCCACCAACAATATCCAAGAGTGCTTGCTTCCCTCACCATCTAAGCATATTTTCAAAATGTGGATCATTGCTGATTTTTAAGAGAAAAGTGACATCTCACTATATTTTCTCACAATGAGTGACATGGAACATTATTTCTTATTTTAAAAACCCATTTGTACTCTTTTGTAAACTAGGTACATATAAGTTTATCATTTTCAATGGGATTGGTGATATTTTCTCTATTGCTCTCCAAACACCTTTTATGTATTAGGAAAAATATCTCTTTTATGTGATACGGGTTGCAAACATATTTTTCGCAAATACTTCATTTGTCTTCTGACTACTTTTTAGCCATTCATAAATATTTTATTTTTATGTGGTCAAACATCAAGTTGTTTAAGTTTCAGGGTTTTGTGTTATTCTTTAAAAAGTCTTCACTACTCCTAGATTGTTAAAATAAATCATACATTTTCCTCTAGCCTTTTTTTAGTTTCCTTTTAAATTATTGAAAACTTTGATACTTCTAGAATTAATTTGTGTGTGAGGTATGAAGTAGGATCTAACACCTTTTTTTTTTCAAATTGTACCTATCACATTAATTTTGTTTATCCACTGATACAATTTTCCCAAAACTGATATGTCACTTCTCATATACTAAATTCCTCTATGTATTTGGCTTTATTTCATAATTTGACATTGTTCTATTTATATGTGTGCCAGCCTAAATACTATGCTTAATATCTGGGGCTTATATGAAGGGGCATGTCAATGTAGAGGTACTGTTTTTCCTTCTAATAATGGCAAGAAACCCCATAGCGATTAACTATAATAATAAAAGATATGAATATTCACATCTCAAATTTGGGGAGAAGAACACAGTAGCTAGAAAAGAATAAAATGTGGCCATGAGAGGGATCTTAGACTAAGATTCCAAAGTACATTCCTATCAATCACCCCCAGCCCCAGTACACACACACTCAGCAGACTGCCTGCATGGAGCAGGCAGGACCATTTGCCCCAAAGAGTGTGGATGGTAACATGAAAGTGACAGGTTAGGGTTTGATTGTGGATGCTCTCTCATTACTCCCAGTCTTCTAAAAGTGATAATGTAAATAACAGATTTTATAACTCTACTTTCTTAATGATTTAGAACTTTATTTCATCTCAATTTATTACTAAAGCATTTATTTATTGAAAAAATACTTGTTGACTATACACCTATTAGAATGGGCAAAATCCAAAACACTGACAACACAAAATGATTGTGAGGAGCCATAGGAACTCTCATTCATTGCTGGTGGGAATGTAAAATGGTACAGCCACTTTGGAAGAGAGTTTGGCAGTTTCTTACAAAACTGAACATACTCTTACCATATGATCCAGCAATCATGTACTTTAGTGTTTACCCAAAAGAGTTGAAAACTTATGTCTACACAAAAACCTGCACACAGATATTTATAGAAGCTTGATTCATAATTGCCAAAACTTGGAAGCAACCAAGATGTCCTTCAGTAGGTGAATGGATAGGTAAATTGTGGTATGTCCAGACAATGGAATATTATTCAATGCTAAAAAGAAATGAGCTATCAAGCCATGAAAACACATGGGGAAACCTCCAATGTATACTATCAAGAAAAAGAAGACAATCTGAGAAGGCTACATGCTTGATGACTCCAACTATATGATATTCACGAAAAGGCAAAACTATGGAAACAGTAAAGAAATCAATGGTTGCCAGGGGTTAAGGGCAAGGAAGAGACGAGTAGGATGAAAAATAAGACTTTGAGAGCAGTGAAACTATTTTGTATGATGCGCTAATGGTGGATTCATGTCATTATACATTTGCCAAAACCTATAGACTGTACAATACCAAGATGAACCCTAATGTAAACTGTGGACTTTGGTAATAACGATATTTCAATGTATGTTCATCGATGGTAACAAATGCATCACTCTGGTGCAGGATGTTGATGGTGGAGGAGCCTGTGTGTGTGTGGGGCAGGAGGTATATGGGAACTCTCTTCCTCTCAATATTGCTGTAAACCTAAAACTATGCTAAAAATAAAGTCTACTAAAGGATTTTTAGAAAAAAATTATTGAGCATCCATTGTATTTTAGGTACTTTAAAGGCAGTATTTGGGATTAAATGTTAGTCCCTGCCCTCATGGATCTTGGGAGTGCCAACCTAAAGGTTATGTGATGTCTGATGAAAGAGTCCTAAAAATTCTCAGAGAGGGAGCAGTAAGAGTTGAAAGGGCTTTGGTGGTAGTCAGGAGTGGATTCGAATTCTGACTATGCAACTTATAAGCACAACTCTGGACATATTTTCGAGCCTCATTTGCTCAATTGCAAGAAGGAGATAAAAATATTTCTCTTGTAATACTATTCTGAGGATTAACTGATAACTCTAAGTGGGTAGCACCTGACATATGCTTACTAGGGAGCATATCCTTTCTTTGCTTCTGTGTGCCACTCCACTTGGGCAAACCGAAGGGCAAGGTATCTCAGTGAGTGCTGGCTGATGCTTTCCAAATATGTAGTGTACATACCTCAAAGAGAGCTTGCCTGGCCTTGGCAGTCCCTCCCATAATCTTCCTAAATTACACGTGTTCTTGGCAGACTATTAGACACAGACTAAACATTCATCCTCCGCTTCCATCTACCTTTCCTTGGGCTTTTCATGTTTACTCTCTCCTCTTGCCCTCAGCTGAAATATCGACTTTGTAAGAAATTTCCCACATAAAATGTTCCTCTTTTTAACTAAGAAAATAGATGCTTCTGACAAATGCACATCATTATGATAGTTATACTACATACAATAATCCTAACATATGCTCCTTTGTCAGCTTCCCAAGGCCTAACTGACTAATAACATGATGGGCTGATATAAAATCAACTGTGTTGGTTTCATGCACAGTTCTGCTTTGGGGGGAAGGCACTGGAGGTCACAGCTGAGTATTCCCTTTAGTATTAGCCTGAATGGAGACTGATTTATGTAAGTCAGACAGGAAATGTGTACCATTCTCAGACACTCAGGCTGGACTAGACTCCTTCCTTCTCTGCTCCCATAGCTCCTTGTGTGTTTGCCCCTGGACAGGTAGTGTTGGGTAGTGATTAAATCCTGTGGGCTCTGGAATCTGCCTGCTAGGTTCAGAGCCAAGTACCATCATGAAAGCGTTCTGGATCTGTGTTAAATTGCTTATCTGCTCTGTGCCCTAGTTTTCTCACCTGTAAAATGGGCTTTAATAATAGCACTTATGTCACATGGTTGATGTGAAGCTTGAGTGAATTAATGCATAAGAAGCACTTGTGCTTGGTACTATTCTAAGTGCTTCCTATGCATTAGTTCATTCAATCCTCACAATAAACATACTGGGCAAGTGCTATTATTAAAAGTGCTCAAAAATGCTTAATATGTTTTTCTTTTTAAAATGTTTTTAAAAATTAATTTATTTATTTTATTTTTGGCTGCGTTGGGTCTTCGTTGCTGCACACGGGCTTTTCTCTAGTTATGGCGAGAGGGGGCTACTCTTTGTTGCGGTGCCCGGGCTTCTCATTGTGGTGGTTTCTCTTGTTGCAGAGCACGGGGCTCTAGACACGCGGCCTTCAGTAGTTGTGGTGCACGGGCTTAGTTGCTCCGTGGCATGTGGGATCTTCCCGGACCAGGGCTCAAACCCGTGTCCTCTGCATTGGCAGACAGATTCTTAACTGCTGCACCACCAGGGAAGCCCCCTTAATATGTTTTTCTATGTCCAAACAGTTAAAACACCAAATTGTAGATGTATATTTACTTGTCTCTTTACCCCACTAACCCGTGAGGTTTTGATGGCAGGAAATGTGTCTTGTTTGGTGTTGTATCATCAGAATCTAACATTGGGCTTGCACATAGTATGTGCTCAATATTTGTTTTAAAAAAAACAACAACATGGATGTCTTGATAGAAACATTTTTCTCTCTGTTCACACCATACTACCTCAGTGCTCACACAATTACTCAATCAATGGGCTAGAGTGATATATTAACCATTTGTCCTTTTTTTAGTTTTTTAATTGAGATATAATTAATATATAACATTGCTTACTTGTGAAAGCTTAACTCTGAAACTCAAGACTTTTCATTGTTAAAAAGATATGTTCTTATTTTACAACTAGATTTATTTAGTAGACTTACTTTTCATGAAATAAGAAAGCCCAGCTAGGAGTAAAGGGTGAAAACTACAGGAAAAAAGGACAATGAATGATCTTTTTATAACATACGTTCCAAATAATTCAGTACAGATTGAAGAGTTGTGTTATGGACAAAAAATATGGACATTTTTGACTTGGTCCAGTGGTGAAATCTGTGCATTTAGACAGGGAACCCAGTAGTAAATAGCCTGATGGGCTTTCCTGAGATGAGAAAATGCCCTGGAACACTTAGGAAAATGTGTTGCTTATCTCGGGTCAACATCAACTTTGCATTTGCTTTATTAATAGCCCTCTTTGAAAGTATGTGCCATTTCATTTTCCCTGATTGACCTTCTACTGTTTTGAGAATTTGAACAGGATTCCTGAAGTTCCTTGTGGAATACTGCATTTGCTAAAATGGTAGCTGTAACAGAGAGATGTGTCTAGAACTTAAGTGGCTCAATATCAAGACCATGCTTCAGTCTCTCAAATTTCATCTCTATCTGGGAGACAATTCTAGAGTCACAGTAGTGAAGTTATGGGAAAATGGAGATCAGACAATGACTGTCTTGTCATGCTGAGTCTTCCGTTATTCAAAAGTTCCAGGTACTGGATACAAAGGTTAAATAATATGAACAAAGATCTGCCTTCATAGAATCAGCACTTCAAAGTCATGGGGGCACACTTAGAAGGGCCAACTAAATTGGAATTTCAGGGTCAGGAAAGGTTACTGGAGAAAGTGGCATCCAAGCTGAGATGCAAAGGGCAAATGAGAGTTAGCCAAAGGCAGCTAGGGCATGGAGGGTCCTGGCCAGCATGTACGCCACCCAGAGGAGTGAGAAGTTTAAGTGCTGGGGGATTTGCAAATCATTTGTTACTATTGGGGTTGAGTGAGAGAAAGGAATGTCCCTAGGTGAGTATCCAGAGTTTAGGTCATAGAGGGTCTTGCTAGCAATTATGAGAGTGGGCTTTCTAATAAGGGCAGTGGAAAATCACTGAGGGGGGTTTAATAAGGGTGAGGGCATGAGAAAGTGTCTTCTTTACAATAACCTTTCTGACCACAGTGTGAAGAATGGGTAGAAAAAGAAAGACAAGAAGCAATGAGACCACTTAGGAAGTTATTGCAATAAAGTTGCAAGAGGTGGTGATGACTCACAAACATGGTGCTCTTAGAGATGGAGAAGAGTAGATAGATTCTAGAGATATTTTACAGGCTTAATGTATGGAGTGCCATGATTTATTGGATATAAAGAGTGAGAAAGAGGTGAGACGTCTAGGTTTAAGCAATTGACTTATATGGCTGTCATTAGTTAAGGTAAGAGGAGTGGAGCGTGTTTTTCAGGAAAGAAAATAAATTTAGGACACAGTATATCCAATTAAGATGCAAGTCGGGAGATAATGACACCAAAGCCAAAGGAAGAAGTCTTTTCTAGGAGGAAGGAATGATCAAAATATAAATTCTGCCAATAAGCCAAGTAAAAAAGAAGTAAATTAGAAAAGTCTACCAGGGAGATCCAGGTTTCAGTTAGGAAAAAAATTGTAGAATTATTATACAGGTTAAAGATGTAAAAGGGTGATGTTTCCATGGAGAAGGGTTTCTAGTGCAGAGGTTTGGGAGAGAGGGGAACAGTAAAAAATGGGTCTGTGAAAAGTAAAACAGCAACATCAATACTAGTTATGGAGTGCTTAATGTGTACCCTGGAAAGTGCTTTACCAGTATTACTGAATTTAATACTCTCACTATCCCCTGAAATTGGCACTCTCATAGAGCCCCTTTTACAGATGAGAAAATTGAGGTTCTGAGAAGTTAAATAAATCTCCCTAAGGTCATATAGCTAGCAAATGACAGAGCCAAGATTTGAACACAGCTCTTGGTTCAGAATCCTGTTCATAATTACCAGCTATGCTGCTCCTTAGATGTCATATACAAAACACTATAAAGAGTCGAATATAGGAAATAACAGGTGACCACAAAAACTTGAATCTTTGAGAGTTTGACCCTGTGAATTGCATTATTTGGGATCCCTTGCTGATTGCTTTCTGATTGGGTTCAACCAATGGGAGATTGGTGGGCAGAAGGAGAGAAGTTTCTCCTGTTTTTGTGCCCCAGATCTGGCAATAGCTGCATCCCTCTGGCTAGCCCCTCCTCCTTTAGGGCTCCAGTCCTCACTGAGCTCTGATAGAAGGTATAACTCTGTTCTTTCATCGATAGTGGGGAGTAACTTCTTCCAGCTATTGCTGACCTCTTGGTACCTCACCATCCTTTGTTTATTCCCTTAACACTACCTACACCTTTCTAAGTAGGGGCTTCATTAGAGTCTCCCCATTTGAATCATCTGGAAATGAATTATGTCTTCCTGAATGATAGAGACAGTAGCCAAGGGGTAATGGGGACATGAGGACTGAAAGATTTAACTGGCTGCAAATCCTATATGCTCCACCACCATAAATAACAATGATGAGAGTTTTAACACTCACAGTTATTAGCACTTTACAATTTATAAAGTGCTTTCACATAAATTATATCATTTGAGTCAAGAAATAATCCCCAATAGTAGGTGCTATTATTTACTGTTTAGACAAGCAAACTGAGGCTCAGAAAAGTCTCCCAAGGTCTCCCAGGTGACAGAACTGAGCTTCCTAAACCTGGCCTCCTGAGACCAAAACCAGCATTCTTTCTACTGCACCTTGTCTTCTTTTTAGTTAGTGAGATGACAGGACTCCTTTCCTGTATAAAGCCTCCTGCAGTGGGTAGGCAAAGAACGTCTAAATCATGTCAGAAATCCCAAGGACTCAATGCATTGCACACACAGCTAGTTTCACAAGAAACAAAACTTCCCGCCACCTCCTGGGACCTGTCTCACGGTGTGTAGGTTGATGAAGACTCATAAAGCCCGCCAACTTTATGAACAACATCAGTATAGAGTGGGAACTGATAAAAGGTCTCTGGGGGCTCAAAATAACTGGACAAAGTACTAAAAATCACCCCACAATGCCAAGAGATCATGCTGATGATTTCATTGAGCTTATTCCTTGGGTCTACAGCCCTTTTCCAACATATCTAACATCTCCTGTATGAATGCTACTTATTTCTCAAGTTCCATACTCCCTGACTATAGATTCAAATTTGATAAGCGTCTTCTGAGGGCCTACTCTGTGCCAGATGTTTCCATATGCATGATCTCCTTTTAATTCCCATTGCAGCCCAGACAGGTGAGGCCATCTTTGCTCAAGGCCATAGGGCTGGTGAGTGAGAGGGTGGAGTAAAACCCAGGTCTCCTGGTTCTTTTCACAGTCTAATTCCCCCAATTCTGCTGCCACAGGTTGGGATGCAGTTTCTGCAATTTCTTCCCCTTTCTTTTCCTTTCCTTAGATATGCCCAGTGGACACTTAAAGGGGAAAGGAGTCCATGGTGTTGAATCTGTTAACTCAGTCTAGGGGTGTATGGAAGGGACTCTGCTGCATAAATAGGGAACAGGGCTGGTGGCCTGGGGATTTATGTTGTCCCAAAGCCAAGTCTTCTCTCATAGTTCTGAACTTGTTTTTTGGATTAGGAGGAAATTGGCCTGGAAAACCTCTCCACTAAAAGTAGCCTTTGAGAGGTTATGTTCTGATCCAGTGCTCCAGCTCAGTGACTGTGACAATCAGTATATACTAGCCATTGTTCTTTTTATTATTGTTTGCTGCTTAAGTTATCAACATAGTGTACCAGCCTCGGGGTTTATATCCTTAATAACTAATGATTCATCCAGATAGTCTTTCTCAATGGGAGTCTTCAATTTCCAAGTGTGACAGTAACAACCTGAATTAGGTAGTGGCAATGGGATTATGCAGAGAAGGGGACTGTTGAATAAACACTTAGACATTTAGTATGAAATCCAAGGCTTCTCAGTTTAACCCGGACTTACTCTCTTGCCATATAACTTGCTTATGATTCTCCTCCAGGCAACCTGGGTTAAAGTCGCAGCAAATTGCTCAAGCTCTTTGAATATACCATACTTTCATGCCTCTGTGAGGTTTTCTTGCAATGAACTTCCATCTTTTTCCACTTGAGGAAGGTTTATGTTTATTTTAGGACCCAATTAAAAAATCATCTTCTTTCTGGAACCTTCCATGATCTCCTGTTCTCATCCCTAGGCTAGAACCCATCACTTCTTTTTCTGGGCTCCATAAGTAATGATGTCTTACCTTTAGTGTAGGATTTATCACTTTATGGAAAGAAAGCTCTTTGTATTCCCAACACTCTGATAAACTCTCCTCAGGGGAGGGGGCTGTTCCAGAGTGGGCACTCACTGGAAGTTGATGCTGAGGAAGGGGTTGAATTCTCATTCTATGTGTTGAGGATTCTGGGATTTGCTCATTCTCTGATAATCACAAAGCTTTCCAGATTGTGGTTACACAACGGCAATTTATATCTCTGCTTTCAGATAGGACCAAGCTTTGGCTGGGTGCCTAACAATATAGTGGACATAAATTAACAGTGGAGCAATTTACAGTCTGTCATATCTTACTGCTTAATGAATTTGTCACAAATCATATTACTCTGAAAACTATGGCAAGCGGCGTCCATGGGGCTTAGGGCTTTAAGAGCGAGATTGTTCCAGCCTCACTCAAGTAAAACTGCCTTACTATGTTCCTCCTGTGTATGTGGACACCAGAATCTCTGAGCACTTCTGTTTATTTATCAAATCTCTGTTGACATTCACTTTGCATTAGGGCTACCAGGGATGACCTTGGCCAGTTTGCAAATCCCCAACCCCAGTCCACCTGCTGTCAGAGCCAAATAGGATTTAGGAGTCTCTCTTAAACTCCTGATTCTATGCTAATATGATGTCATTCAGTCCTGGCTTATGCTCACCCCACACTTTATTACTCATTTTTCAAACAAAGCTAAAGCCTTGTCCTCTGTTTTGAGGGCACCAAGCAGAACCCTCTTTTTTGCTCTGCCCCATCTTCTCCTTCATCCTTCTTCCTCCTCTTCTCTTCCTCTTTCCCTATTCATTTGTTCCCCAAACCTCTCCCAACTTTTGTACCCCTCTGTTTCTCACAATATCTCTGAGAAACTGTTTGCTATTTCACAGGGTAAAGAATCAGTTAGATTTGGGCTTCCCTGGGCATTACTTTCCTCATTTGTAAAATGAGATTAATAACTGCTAACTTACTGGGCTCATGTGAGTATTAGTGTGCCTGGTATCCATCCATTCATCCATCCATCCGTCCGTCCATCTATCCATCCATCCATCCATCCATCCATCCATCCATCCATCCATCCATCCATCTATCTACCCATCCATTTAAAACACATTCATTCACTTTATAAATATTGTTTGAATACCTTAAATGGGTCAGGCCAAATGCTTAGCATTTAGGATACATAGTTGAACTCTAGACTCTACTGTCAAGGACCTTGGAATCTACTGGAAGGATGGACAAATTAAAAGCTAACTAAAAACTAAGGTGGGAAGTTCCATGATTGAGATATGCTCAGACAATATGACAGTTTCAGAACAATCTTCACAGGGCTCCTGGGAGGTGTGTGGAGAGCTGCCAGGGCTCTGTTCTCGGGGGAGGGCTGCCCTTAGGTTTGAGGCCATAGTTAATACTCAAAAATGATGATGGCACTGCTGGTGGGAATGGCAGCACTGGCAATGGTAGCTCTGATTATTATTATCATCTTTCTCAGTCAGTTTCTCTCTCTTCTTTTTCTCTGCTTCTCCTTCAGTTTCTTTCTGCATGTTTCTCTCTGTTTTTTTCTGTTTTTTTTACTTTACATCTCTGGATTTCCCTTTCACACCCTGTCTATCTTATAATTCTTTTGGGAGCATGCAACTATGGATGAACTGATGGACGATTAAAACACAACTGGATCTTTTTATTACATGTTTTTCATAAGGAAAGATTGCCCCAATGGCACCTGAACATATGGAAGAGCCACGGCTGTGTTGCAAACTGGTGGGGGCTGCCCCATGGAGGTAGATGCCCGGCGGCAGCTCCCTGGCTCATCCCGTGATCTGTCTGGTTGGCCAAATGGAAGCAGGCCAGCCATCTAACAGTTAACTGTGATTCTTTTTTTCCCCATTTCATTTCAATCTCTTTGTTCTATGCAACCAAAGAGCTAATGGCTGGCGAATTTATTACGACCCATTGTTTGGCTCGTGGAATAAACTGATTCTTCCCCTTTCTGTGTTCTGACTCCCCCCCCTTTGTCTGCAATTTTATTTTATGGTTCTTTTTGTACACATCCAACACATGCTGAGGTTATTGAAAAGCGCAAATTACACAGAATTCGATTTGCATATCTATTGAGGGTCCAATCCCAGAGTCCTTAGTCAGGCAGAATGCCCATTGACTCTTACCTCCTTTACTCTGCTCCTTCTTGGCACCGAAACCACAGTCTGCCCCTCTGTTGCTTCTAGCGGACCCAGCAAATGGCCTTCGTGAACTGAGTAAGCAGAATCACACTGTAGAGCACAACGGGTCGGGCTCTCATAAAGTTCCAACAAAGTTACTCGGTATCTTAGTGGGCAAGGTGCAGAAGAAGAGGTCAGATGACAGTACTAATTGGCACCAATTTAGTACTGGTGTGACTGGAAAAGTATAGGTATTGGAGTCACACAGGGTTACATGTGAAACCCTGCTCTGCCAATTACTTGCTTTTAAAAACATTAAACTTTTTATTTTGAGATACTTGTAGGTTCACAGGCAGTTGTAAGAGAGAATACAGAGATGTCTCATGTACCCTACACCCCATTTCTCCCATCAGTTGCTTTTGACCTTAGGTAAGTTACTTAGTGTACCTAGGTCTCATTTTCCTCATCTGTAAAATGAGAATAATAATAGTACACACCACACGAGACTGTTTGGAAGATCATCTGAAATAACATCTGTGAGGCACCCTAGCACGGCACTGGTACCCAGCCTGTTCTCAAAAGACAGTTTGCACAGCATGAAATGACGGTAGCCAAAGAATTCTGATTAATGGAGGAATATTGACCTGGAGAGTGTCTCTAGCAGTATATTCATTGTTTTGATTTAAATTCTGTCATGAAAAATAGCATATGTTTTTAAAGTTTGATATAAGAATGATGTTTTTGTAGAAAAAATTAGAAAAATAGAATAACAAAAAATAGACTTAAATAATCCATCATCCTAACACCCAGTTAAAATTATTGCTAACATTTTATTGTATTTCCCCCATAGTCATGTTTTAAACAAGAAAAAAGTATGATCATACCTCTCATACATACCACATTAGATTGTGGTATCTAATGGAATCATTATAAAAAATGCAGCAGTCTATTTTAGGGCTGCGTGATATTATGCAGAAAGGAGTATCACATTTATTCACTTTTTGGGGGTGCCCAGTGGCCTGCTGCTGGGCAACCAGTTTTTTTCCTTTCTTTCCTCCTTCTCCTTCAACTTCTTCAATTCTTCTGCCTTCTCTTCTTCCTGTTCCTCCTCCTTTTTCTACTTACAAAGAGATCTGTATTAAACATCCTTGTAATCGAATCTTTGCACTCATCTATGATTATCTCCTCAGAGTCCATTTCTAGGAGTGAATCTTGATGGCTCACAGGGTCTGCACATTTTATGGGTTTTGATACATAGTGAACCACATTATTATCAGTTATTTAGATCAGAGATTCTTTAATCAGGGTGCATATCAAAAATCATCTGGAGAGCTTTTTAAGGCTATACTTCCCCAGGCTCGACCTCTGGAGTGTTTTATTCCAGGGATCTGGCACTTTTAAATGTTCCCAGAGGATTCCCATATGCACATCTGTTTGGGTAACACTGGCTGAGAGGAAGACAGAGGTAAAATGTCAACAAAATTTTCAAATGACAGGAGGCTGGAAAGAAGAATTAATTAATTGGGTGGTAATATAAGTTTTCCCCAAGATGTCCATATGCTGGAATAATAAGTGAATGTGCTGAGGGGACTTCATATAAATGGAAAACCTTCTGTAAGCGCCGCACAGTGTAGCTACAGCACGTAGATTATCTGATGGTTGCAACAACCCAGGCAGGAATGCGTTCTCTTATTTTACAGTTGAGGGAATTGAAATTCAGGGAGTTAACTTACTTGTCCAAGGCCAGCATTTGCAGAGGAGGTGTTGAACACAAGTCTTCTTACCTCCAAAACCCATGCTTCTTTTTCTTCACCACGATTTTTCATTGGTGGTTTTAAGAGGTATCGATACAAAGTTATGAGCTTGGACCCTCAAATCCAAATTCACAAAGAACACCATTAGGAGATACGCTTTATCTAAGGCATCTGTGAGATAGATTTAAAGCAACATTTCTCAAAGTACAGTCCAAAAATCACCAAAACAAGAATTATTAGTGGTGGTGGGGGGACTGTTAAAAACGCAGATTTTGGAGCTATGCCATAGATCTACTGAATTAGGATCTCTAAGTTGGGATCCAGAAATCTAGCAAACATCCAGGTGATTCACATGCACACCAAAGTCAGAGAACCAGGGGCTAAGAGTTTAATTAAACTTGGATTTAATATAAATCAACAGGGTAATATTTCTGAAAAGACAAAGAAATCTGAAAGTGAGACAGATTTACGTTGATCAAGGAGCAAACATACCTGCATTGTTGAAGTCACTTTTGAGCAACTCATTTTAAGGAGATTTAAAATTTGCAGTGTACTCAGAGAAGAGCAATCAGTGTGATGAGTGTCCTTGCTGTAGTTGAAGGAGCTATGACCACTCAGCCTGGAGGAGAGAAAACTTGTGGACCAAATAACATTGCTACCATCCAGTTCTAGTTAAGTGATGCTCTTTGCAATTTAGTGTAAACCAGAACTCAAGTTCTAGGAATATCAAAATTAGACAATAAACGCACATAGCAAATCTTAGGTTCCTGCTTTGAATTATCATGCTAAACTACACTTCTATATGTTGACTGAATGAACCAGTCAGTAAAAGAGCTTATGGAAATAACTACTTCTTCTTGAGTCTAGTGAAGTTCTGCTTCCAGCTTGCTGTCTCTTTTGCTCATAAGAATAAAGTTCACTGACAGTTTTTTCTTAAAGACTAATGAGGGTTAGGTCTTTATGCTAAGACCAAGAGTTTAAAAATTATGTATAAGCTCTTCACTTAAAACTCAAGGGAAGGTCAGTCAAATATTTCTTAAGACAAAAAAAGTATGTATCATAATAGAAAAGATTGATAAATTGAAATTTATTAAAATTAAGAATTTCTGTTCATTAAAAGCCCATTAAGAGAGTGAATATGCAAGTCACACACTTGGATAGAATATGTACAATACGTATCTCTAGAAAGAATTTATATCCAGAAGACACAACCAATTCCTACAGGTCAACCAAACAACAAAAGAAAAATACCACAATTTAAAAATGAGCTAAAGACTTGAACAGTTATTTCATGAAGAAGGACAGACAAATGGTCAATGAACATTTGAAAACTTATTCAACATCATTACTTACCAGCAAAATGCAAATGTAAATCACAATAGTATTTCAGTCTACATCCATCTAATTGTCTAAAGTGACTAATAAAAATGTTGGCGACAATGTCGAACTCATATGTTGCTGCTAGGAATGGGAATTGGTATAAATAAGTTGGAAAGCTGACTGGCAGTGTATACTAAGGATAAACATATGTTTACCTTAAGACCCTCCTAGATATATACCCCACAGAAATGAATGCACATGTGCACCAAAAGACATGTACAAGGATGTTCATATAGCAGCTTCATTCATTATAGCCAAATCAAACAACTCAACTGTCCAATGGCAGTGGAAAAGATTAATGAATTCATATGATGGAAAAGTACACAGCAATAAAAAAGTGATGTATTGCTGTACACAATAATATGGACGAATCTCTAGACATAATAATGAGTGGAAGAAGCTTGACTGCACACTTCATTGTTCCATTTAGTGAAGGTCAAGAGTAAACAAAACTAATGATAGTGATAGCAGTCCAAAAGTGGTTATCTCTGGAGAGGGGTGGTGGATTTTGATTGGGAAGGAGCATGAGGGAAATTTGCAGTCTTGGAAATGTTCTATGTATTGAACTGTGTTGTGGTTACAAGGATGCGCACATGCTCACACACACACTTCATATAGATGTAACCTAAGATTTAGGATTTACTGTAAAACTTTGATAATAATAATAAGAATGAAATGTAAAAGAAGGAAACCAGCACTTCTGAAATCCTAATGTAAGCCATATACTGAAATGGGGGTTTTAAGTGACATTGATAAGAACAAAAAGACAAACTACCACTCTTTATTAAGTACCAGAGTCTTTTAAGTTTGTTACCTCACCTAAAATCCACAGTGATCCTATGAGACAGGCATTATTATTTTACAAACGAATAAACAAAAACTGAGAGAGGTTGAGTCACTTCCCTGTGGTCTGTCAAGCTAGGGTTCAAAAACAATTTTTTTATACTCCAAATATTCACCTGTAGCGGATGAAGACATGCCTGTTTAACTCACTTGTGTATCTCCAGCACCTGGCACAGGGTCTGGCATATATTAGGTACTCAATAAATAGAGTTAGATAAACAGGGTAGATAATGTTTGAATGAATGAATAAAGGTATGTTCTTTCCCCTCTACCAGGCTAGGTACCTCTCTGCTGGTGACGTCAACTTTAGTGAGGATCAAAATGTATTTTTTCAGATTTGGGTGTTGACTAGAATCTAAAAAGCAGCTCAGAACCAGGAATGCTCATGGAATGGGCACATCATGGGGATCCCAGACAATCATGAAATGCCTTGAATTAGTGGCTTTCTCTTCCCTGCCCCACCTCCCTCCAGCCCCATGCACCTTACTAAAAGGGCCTCCTGCAGATAAGCAATTACACCTGTTCTGTATGGCCTTAGGGCTTGACTTGGACCAGGTCTGATATGCAGATGGCATGCACTGCATCAGCCTGGCAGGTTGTTAATACTTTGAATATTACCCTAACTTGAGACCAAAGGGCAATAAGCTTCATGAAGGGACTGATCACTACTTAACACAGTGAAGAAATTCCTAACAGCTGAAGATGACATGAACTGCTTCCTGCAGTAGCCATGTTCCCATCAGTGGGGATGTCAAGTTCTTTGGACAAGTTCTTGCAGATGCTGTAAAGAAAATTTGAATACCAGTTGAGAGCATGGACAAGATTTGCGATTTTCAAACTATTTATTTGTTTATTATTTGTAGCAGAAACCTTTCTGAATGGAAATCTTAGGGAGAGGCTCAGTCCATGAAAGAAATAAAAGAGATGCTGAGATGGTGAGTCAGGGCTTCCTTCTTACCCTCCTCTGAAGACCCCAGCAGCGCAGCTGGAAAACCTAGCACTGGGGAGCTCATGTTCTGTTCAGCAGGGTAGTAGAGGCTTTCATCTCTGTGGAAGTCTTTCCCTAGCAGGAGGAAGGGCTGTCACTATAACATGGGACTAATGGCAGCTCCTTTCCATGTTGCAGGAAGCTGAAGATTTCATCTGTCAGGCTGTTCTCACTGTTAAATAATTTCATAGTGCCAGAGAAGTGCCCTCACTATTGTCCCCTTCTGGAGGTACTGCCATGTTCATCACCTCCTTTCCCCATAATGTGGGAGAATAGATGGAGTCTGGGCTTCAGCATCAAGAGAACTGGGTTTGGCCACAGGTTTGCAATTAACCATGTGGTTAAGCCAGGACCTGCAATCTCTTTGGAGTGTTTCTTCACCTGCAAAATAGTGATCACTGTGGCTGCTCTGCTTCATCAAGATATGGCTAAGGGCCAAATTAATAAAAGACAATGAAAATGGTATAACCATAAAACACTATCTATCAAGTCAGGAGTTAATACAATTCCTACAATATATTTTATTTATTTTTATTTATATTTTTACATAATTTTTTTCCTCTCTCTGCCTTAGATGGTGTTTCTGACAATGTCTGTGACTCCTTTGGTTCTTGCTTCTGCCAGGTGACCCTGACCCCTTGGCTTTGGTAACCCTGCTTCTTCCCTTTGTCCTAACAGCCTAAGCATGTTAGTGCCTTCCTGTTGCTAATCTCTGTACTGCTGTCTCCTGTTCTCAGCTCTTCTGTCACCTGTGCATTAATTCTCTGCATTAAATTCTGTTTCACATAGAATGGTTTTTATTTTCCTGGTTGAATCCTCATGGATACTCATTGTTTTTGCATTCCCTTCCCATTCCCTTTCACCCGGTGGAGTTTCGAACCTCAGTTCTCAGGCCTTTCTTTCTTTCTTCGGACCTTTCTTTCTTTCTTTCTATTTTTTTTTTAATAAATTTATTTATTTATTTATTTTTGGCCGCATTTGGTCTTCATTGCTGCATGCGGGCTTTCTCTAGTTGCAGCGAGTGGGAGCTACTCTTCGTTGCAGTGCGCGGCCTTCTCATTGCGGTGGCTTCTCTTGTTGCAGAGCAAGGGCTCTAGGCTCACGGCCTTCAGTAGTTGTGGCACATGGGCTCAGTAGTTGTGGCGCATGGGCTTAGTTGCTCCGCAGCATGTGGAATCTTCCCGGACCAGGGCTCGAACCTGTGTCTCTTGCATTGGCAGGCGGATTCTTTACCACTGCACCACCAGGGAAGCCTTCTGCAACATATTTTAAATATATATGTTTAAACAACTATGTTTGCAAACTGAGAAAAAATACTGTGCATTAACCTAAGCTCAACTGTAACAGAACAGATTATGCTAAAATAGGATGAATTAGAAAAAATTAATTATAACAATAAGTGTTTGTCTCTTTACCCAAGCTCAACTTTCTACCTGATAGGGTTATTGTGAAGGATGCATGAGTACGTGTGTGTAAGGAAGGACCATGAGTCTGCCAAATGGTTTAAATGCATTGATTACTATATTCCTACCAAAATCCTTGAGGAACAGCTATTGGAAGCCCCCTGTTTTACAGCTGAGGAAACTGAGGTCCAGAAAGTGTAAGCATCCTGCCCATAGCAGTCACTGGCTGCTCCACATGACTTTAGGCAGTGGTGATTGGGGAGGGGACTGTATTCTTCTCCGACGTCATTGGTGAAAAAAAGGTACCATAATTTAGCTCAGATGGAGAGTCCAGGAGGGTCTCAGGAGCAGAGAAGTTGAGAAATACAGTGGGTCTGGGATGATCTTGAGGCTCGCTGGTCTTGTCTCACATGCGTTTAATGGGGCTCCTGCTCTGAGTTACATACTCTACTAGTTCCTGGTGACATAGCCAATTACACATGGCTCCTGCAATTACAATGCTCTCAGTACTTGCGTAAACAGTTTACATTTACACTTTCTTGCTGTAGCTTCTGCTTCATTCCTCCTCCCTCCTTTTCTTCCCTCAATTCTCAGCCTGTAAACACACGGCGGAGACAGTTTGGCTATTCTTCCTTCTCTCCCTCATTCTCTCTCACCCTTTGCCTTCCTCTTAGTAACAATTTCTTGTATATTTACTATGTGCCAGACTTTGCGCTGAACACTTTATTTTTTAATTTTATTTTTTCATCTTTATTGGAGTATAATTGCTATACAATGTTGTGTTAGTTTATGCTGTACAACATATTGAATCAGCTATACATATACATATATCTCCATATCCCCTCCCTCTTGAGCCTCCCTCCCACCCTCCTTATTCCACCCCTCTAGGTTGTCACAAAGTATCAAGCTATCTCCGTGTGCGCTCCCTGTGCTATGCAAGCCCTACACACTTTAATCAGACCATCTCTTTTAGTCTTCATAGCAGCATTCTGGTATGTTTAATTATCTTATTTTAAAAAATAGGTCTGGGATATTAAGTAATTTATTCAAAATAGCCTGTTGTGGCCGGTAAGTTTCTGAGCTGGCTTTTAAGAGTGGGTCTTTGGACTTCTAGGACATCATACTTAAATGATAGAATAGCTGCCTTTATTCAGCATGCATATATATTTGCTGTTGATGTGATAATCACTTCAGCAGAAGAATAAAAGGGTAACAACTTCTGGAAACCATATTTGAAGAGAGTCGATGTGCTATGTATATGAGAATTATAAGTAAAGGTCCTATGTCTGGGAGTTATTTATCTTGCATGCAAAAATAGTAATGGCTACTTACAGGCTATCTTCATTAACAGCCTGTAGAGTTAGAAAAATTGGATTTGAGTCTTGACTCTACCATTTAGTTGATGTGTGACCTTGGAAATTTAATTTTGGTAAGCCTCATCTGTAGAATGGGAGTCGAACATACGGTAATTATAGAGATTTGAAATACAGCATAATTCCTAGTATATAGTAAGTGATCAATATAATAATAGCAATAATTATTGTTATTGTTATGACTATGATTCTTTCATGTTTTTCAGGCACTCTCAGAGGATGCTGTCATTCTTCATTCTTTTATACTCAATACATGTAGAATGGATGGAAATTTGGTGAGTAATTAAACACTGTTAGAAAGACACATTTTCCCTACACCTTGCCCTATTCATATTCTTAGTCTCCCTTTCTTATGGAATTGCTCTGTCCCGAGAGAGGTGTCAAGACATTATGAAAATATTAGGTAAGAATAACTGGGGGTTCTCTGTTCTTTTTTCCAGTTAATTTCTCTTCTCCTTAGCCACATTGTGAGTGTCATCTGAGCCTGCTTCCCCTGGCTAATGTGCTGTAACTGAGCCTATGTTGCCAGGTTTATGTTTTCAGTGCTAGGAAAGCCATTTTGATCCTCTAATCTATCAGTTCAGGCACTAAAGCTGAACTTTCGACTGTCATCTGCCACTCTTTTGCTTACTTCTCAATGTGTTCAAGAGTCAGGAAGAGAAAAGGGGTGCCATACACTGTGGTCTCCCTCAGAGACACCCAACAACCACTTTTCAGCTAATTTGGCAACTTATTAAACAAGTCAAGTGGGATCCACAATGCAAGGAGCTGGTAAGTTCAGGCTGAAAAGGGATTACAATGATGTGGGAAAGGCAGGACTTACCCATGGGAAGCCTATGGTCCCAAACGACAATGTGAGTGGTTTGAGTGGTGCAGGCAAACCAGTGAAGAGCCAAAAAAAGGAACTGGTATGGGCTGGAGTTGGTGGGGAGGTGGGTCCTGAGATGATGTCTGGAAGGATGGGAAAGATGGGGTAGTTTAAGAATACTTGGCAGGCCTTCCAGAGAGCAAGAGAAATAGTATTAACATCAAGAAAAGAGCTGGGCCCTGGAGTTTGAGAGACTTTGATTACTGGGCAAACTGAATGTAGACTTGGTACAGGGTTTGGGGGAAGTGTCCTCATTTTTGTCATTTATTCACTGAATGAGCTTGGACAAGTGAATTCCCCTCTCTGAACTATGGTTTCATCATCCATAAAATGAAGGCAATAATTTTGCCTTTGCCTGGAAGTTGTGAGATCAAATGAGACTGGATAGAAGGCATATAGCCCAATGCCTGGCACATATCAAAAAACTTCATAGATTTATTTGTGATGACCGAAGAGTAAACTGAGGTGCAGGTGAATGAAGTGACTTAACCTGCAGTCACTGAGTGTTTTCTCTGCTTTCCATTAAATCATGTCAGAATTCTTTGAACTCTGAAAGCAAAATACCCTAATTTTTAAATGGATATAGTTATTATTCAGTAGACCAGAGTTCAACATTTAACTTGTCTCTGCAAAAGTCTTTAAGCTCTGGTCTTTCTTAAATTATTCATTTTCACTAAATTTTTAATAAAAGAAATGTAAATACAGAACCAGCCTGACCAAATTACAGTGCTGACATTTTGTACAAATTATTACATGTAGGTTTTAAATATTAAAGAACAGGATTACAAAGGAGGACTTTATGAAATCAAGTCTTGCTAGAGGTTTCATCTGCCTCAAGTTCTTATTATAGATTCTCTATCAAAGTTCTATTTCCTCTTACCATCTCAATTGCTTATGATTTTTGTGTGTTTTGGAATACTTTCAAGCATGGCTCTTGGGTGAAAATAGCCATATCCTTAGACAATAGTTAGTTCACAACTAGCAGAATAACAAACATTGCATAGGCAATGGAGAACAGCTCTTGACATGCAACCAGAACCAGATGTGCCACTTGAAGAGCACCACCTGCCATGTCACATGGGCCACACCAGTGATCGTGGTGAACCGTCGACATCACCCACTTGATGACCACTGTCATGTGTACACAGATGACTTCCAAATCTAGATCTCCAGCCTAGAACTCTCTTCTCTGCTCCACACCCACCTGCCCATCTCCTTGCTGGGCTTTTCCACCATGATGTCACAGGTGCCTTGATTAACATACTCCCCCCAAAACTTGGTCTTTCTCCCCATATCTGCTCTTTCTCCTGTCAGGATGTAAATGGCATGGCCATCTATCCAGTAGTCAACTAAGCCATTTACTCTTGGGAGTCAATCTTGGCAGTGTATATTACTGGTATTAATGTTAACGGTTAAGAACACAGACTCAAGGGGAAGACTATCTATTCATGAGCTGCGGGACCTTGAGTAAGTGACTTAACCTGTTGGTGTCATATTCATCTCATCCATAGCATAGGGATAATAATTCTAACATCATAGGTTTGGTGTGATGATTAAATGAGTTAATATTTTTGAGGGCTTAGAATAGGGCTTGGCACATAGTAAATGCTATGTAAATGTTTGTTAAATAAATAAATCACACATTGCATTCCCTGAAAGGCTGTTAACTTCACACTTTCCTCTCCATCTCCATGGAGGCTGCCTTCGTTCAGACTCTAGCTCCTCTGGCATCCTATAGTGATCTTCATTTCTCAGTGAGCTCCGGCCTCCAGTCCTGGGTTCCTCCAGGCTATACTCCCTATGTTAACCAGAGTGAAGTTTACTGAATGCAGAGCTGATCATGTTTCTCCTCTGTCTACACCTCTGAGTGACTTGATCGTCTCACCGAGGCTGACTTGGCTCTGCATAGCCTGGCTCCTGCCTGCATCTCCAGGAGCTATTGTCTCTCCTCATCACCGCATGTTCTAAGCATTACCAAGTCTGTTTCCCTAAGCCTGTCTTCATTTGCTCTGCTCCCTGTTGGCAGGAAGCCCCTCTCAGCTTTATTCACCTTCAGATCCAACTTAAGCATCTCTTTCTCTCTGAAGATTCTCCAACTCTTCCACCAGAAAAAATTCCTTCCTTTGCATTTCTTCTGTATAGATGATTATTATTACACAATGCATTTATTTGTTTGTACATCTATATCCCCAGCCATAATGTGAACTCCTGAAGACATGGAACATTTCTCTGTCTCTCTCACATTTAATTTTAATTAACATTAAAAAGATTTTATTCCAGTACCTTCCAAAATACCTGACACAGCATAGATGTTCAATCAGCGTGCATTTAATGAAAAAAGAAATAAACAGAATGGCATCTTATTGATCATTTAACCGAACTCCTAATTTTATGAATGAGAGAAGAGATCTCAGAGAAGTTAGTTACCTTATTCTAGGTTACCAATCTGGGCAGCATTAGAATCTAGACTAAAAGCAGCTTTCCAGCATTTGCCATTACTACATAGCCTCAATTATTAAGAGCCTTTTGGATCAATTATACCACTTAGAATTCTAGACTGAGGAAGCAAAGTGTTCTCTGACCCCATTCTTCTCACATATCCCCATTAGAAATAACTTTCTTGATACTCTGGATTCAAACTCTGTGGACAGGAATGTTAGCTGAATCTGCAAATCTCTCAGGGCTTCTAGGACAGGAATAAGACTTTCCTATTCTCCAGGCACTGCAAGTGACCTTTACTCTTCACCATTTTACTTTGGGTTGGGGTTGGTGCAGCAGACCATTTTTTGAAATTTAAATGTGGGAACTCTTATAAGAAGAATTATTTTGTCCCTGAGAAAATGTGTGTTTGTGTGTGTGTGTGTGTGTGTGTGTGTGTGTGTGTATTGTGTGTGGTGAGCAAGGGGTGACAGGTTACTTGAGAGAGTGGTTCAGAGGCAACAACATAGGGCTGCTTGGGTTTTGCATTCCAGTTGAAAAGTCATCAGAAAAGAGTAAGGTCAACTCTGAATTCTGCCAAGTTTTGCCTTCAGTGCTGCAGTGTGAAATGAGGTAATGTACTTTATGAGCTGTGAAGAACTACAGAAATGTGAGGCATTTTTAGAAGCGTTGATTTATGGAAAAGGAAGGCCTTTAGAAATGATGTAGCCCTCCCACTTCCTCATTTCACAGTAAGGGGAAGTGACTCTCCCAAGGTCATAGCCAGAAGGTAGCAGAGTTGGACTCTGCTTCCTCCCCAGCCCATAGTTTACCCCTCTCTACAGGCACTCTGCAATCTCACCAAGTACTGTGGCATCTGACACTTTGGCAGGACACTTTACTTCTCTGTGCTTTTGCAAATGCTGTTCCCAATGCTAGGATACTATTTCTTTCATGGCTGCCTGGGATACTGCCTCATCCTCTGAGATGCTGCCTCATCTGGTACCCATTTAGTCTCCCAGCTCTGTACTCCTAAAGCCCGGTCACAATATAATAAAGTCAGGGAGTTTAAAGGAAACAGTTATCTTACGGCCATATGACCTCCAAGCTTCTATCTGGCTCTGAGGTTCTTGATTCAATGGCATAACGTCCATCCCATCTCTAGTATCGTAATTTGGGGTCGTGATCCCACAAAGTGAAGAAGGGTTTTTTCCTGTGGACCTCCAGAGGAATGTTATTTTCATGAAGATTGGAATGACCAAGTGAAGGTTCTTTGAAATGTGAAAAATAATCATAAGTGTGGTGTGGTTGTATATATGCGTATGAATATGGCGAGAGCAGAAAATATAGATATATTATGTAACTTTTATCATCTCCCTCATCTTTTCCATCCACTGATAATTCTGTGAAAATCCATTCAATACACATATATTGAGCATATCTTCTGTATCCCAGTTTCTAAGCTAGATGCTGGGGGTACAGATTAAAAGACGAATAAAATTTGGACACTTCTCAATTTTCTCAGCTTAGAGGGGAGAGACAGGAAAGAGAGCCTCCCCACCTCTCTCAGTTAGCTCTGAGCTTGTTTAGTTCCTCAATATGTCCCTAACAAAATATATTCCTTTTTTCTTCACCTAAAAATGAATTCCCATGTCCACCTATTTATTTAGAGTTCCTCTGCAGGACTTAGAGAATATGAATCTGTCAGAGTCCCAGAAAGACACAGAATAAATGGCATACTCAAACTGTGTGATTAGAGAAGAATTGAATAAAGGACTCACTTATAAAGGTAGGGATCGGTTGTATGGAAATCATAAGGATAATGCAGTGTCCTGGGGCTTGTAGCAGCTGGCTCTTTTTACACTTGTGTGTGAGGTATAAAAGGAGGGGGCAGTTACCAGGATCCAGAGATACAGAAATGGAGGGAGAGGACTACTTGGCAGTAGTTGCGCCCTTGTGCCAAGGGTGCAGCAGCCTGAGATGACTGCGGAGGAGGAAGCTGGAGCTGACTCTTGCTTCTCTGACCTCCTATGATGTCCTTCATTGCTGGACCCAACTGGAAGTCAGCGAGGGAGCCCTCTGTTGGAGTCCAAGCGGGCCAGGCTGCCAGAGCACGAAGCTGGAGACAAGGGTTGGGGAGTGGATCTGGGGTAACTAATTGGAGATGGATAGTTAATTATATTAGATAAGGTAAGTCTTCAGTCCTACAAAGACATGTTCAGGGGCTTCTCTCTGATCCACACACTCATGTGCCCACATGCAACCTCCCATCTCTCCAAGTTTATGAAAACTTGCTGGTGCCAGATACTGTATGAAACACATGATCTACTTTATTTTCTCATTTCAACTTCACAGTCAAAGTAGGTGAAGAGACAGAACAAACATGAGAATAAAATTTCTCTGACTCCAAAGCACATGCTGCATGCTGAGTTTCCAAGTAGTGTGAGCACGTTGGCTTTGGGCAGTGTCTTCAGGAGACAAACTCCCTTCTGCCTGGACACCCTTCCAATCCCCATCTACTTGACCAGCCATAATTCTTCACCCAAGACTCAGGTAGGTTTTCTCTTCTAGGAAGCTTTTCTAGAACTTCATAACTGGTGGTGTGTCCCTCTTTTGTGCTCTCTGTGTACCCTGGCCTCACTTCCCAGGTGGTACCAATCGTATTTAATTTAATCATCCTGATTGCTTTTCCTGCGAGACTGTTAGGTCTTTGAGATCAGGGATCATTTCTTTTTCATTTACATGTCTGTACAAAGCACAGTGTCTGCCATTTACTAGGGCGCAGTAAATATTTCTTAACTGAGTGATTGAAAAACAAGGACTTTGTCTATAACTAAAAAAGATCAGGTGGAGGGGAGCTAGGAAGATAAAGTACAGAATATCCTTTATTCCTCAACATTTCAGGAACATTCAATACTCAGGAAACCTAGTAGTTTCTGTAACCAGATAGACCAAAGTGATGTCATGAAAATCCTACTCTTTTCACCCATGAGAACACCACCCTACTGCAGTTAATGGAAATAAATGTACCATCTAGTACTTTAAATCACGAAGCAACATAACTGTCTTCTATTTGTGGTGACCTTCTGGTATCCTCATTATTTTCTCACTGCGATGTCTGTACCTGATCTTGTTGATTCAGCATAAGGGGGTGCCTCTGAAAGCCATAGGTGAGGTGCAGAGAGGTGGGAGAGTGGAGGAAGGAGGGATCTGGAGTCACCTGAGGAGTGGGGCAGGACCACCCATGATTCCGCCATCCTCACGCGTGTTCCGCCATCCTCACGCGTGTCCCTCCATCACAGCTCTTAGCACATTTGTTGCAGGGCTTTACATGTCTCCCCACTGGATTTTGAGTATCCTGAGGGCTGGTATCACATTGAATTCATCTCTGGGTCGTCAGTGTATGGTGTAGTATGTTGGGAAAGGAGATTCTCAGTGTGTATGCTATAAAAATGACAAATGAGCGAGCAAATGAATGATTAAAGGAAGAAATAGTTTCTTTCTAGCTGCTACTAAGAATGGCTGAAAGAGTGAGAGAGGGAGTTAAAACTCTATGAAGAAGATGATGATTGAATTTAGGGGGAAAACCCCCAAAGAAGGAAGCATTTGTTCTTCTCCTGATGCCCTTCCCTTTCTCTCTGACAGCCCCCTTACTCCTTGGCGTTGACATCCATCACTGTAAAATCTGGTACCATAAGCATCATATCTGCTTGCTTCAATGTGATATTCTCACTGCATTGCACAGTGCCTGGCACATAATTGTAGCTCAACAAATATTTTTTAATAAAGTTAAAATCTCCCTCTCAGGGCTTTTATTCCTCCTGTCATAGTCAGTCCCTCCTACCTTCCCTGTCTCTACCTCTAATGCTGAGTACACACCCTGAGCGGCCTTGTCCAGTGGACCTTCTAAAGTGAAATAGGAAGGAGGCTAAGCTCTCATGTCATTAAACTTTCCATTTTACAGACAACGAAACTGAGGCCTAAAAGGGAAAAAGACTCATCTCAAGTCATAAGAACTATCAGATGTAGCATTAGAAAATGAATCTCTTGTCTCCTTTCTTTGCCATCATATTGTAACCCCCAAGTTCATTTTTTTGGTTCAGTGGCTTTCAACCTTTTTTTTTTTTTTTTAAACTAGGAAACTCTTTTTTCAAAGAAAATCTTATCTAAAAGCTCAATATGTTAAACAGATAAAGTCAGTGCTGCTTTGGTTAGAGCAGCAATGGAGACTCCCCCAGACTCAAAATCATATGGCTCCTGGGGAGCTCGGAGGAGCACAGCTGGAAAACCATTGATGTAACAGGGTGCGTGGATCTTTATTCAAAGCATTCTGGTGAGGGCAAAGGGAAGGGTCAGTTGAGATTGGGCTCTTCTCCATAACTTCTTGGGAGCCTACATAGTGGCAGTGGCAGTTATAAACTAGCTATGCCCAGTAGAGGGGAATCGAAAAGGTGATAGGGAAGGAGGAAAACTTGGAACAGAGGTTCCAGGTTCAAGGCTCAGAGCTGCCAATTACTAAGAGGAAATGTTCTTTTTTTCTTCCAATTTATTCTTGAATTCTTCAAGAAGATATAAATGAAGCTTCATAATATCAGTGATGAACAAGCTATTCATCTTCTGATGCTGATTAATTCAGGAAATAAAAAACATTTAAGTGCCACTTATTTTAAAAAATTCAAAGTGAAAATAACTTTATTGAGTTCTATAGAAAAATTATATTCTTATAACCTATATTGACTCTTTTATTAAATAGGAGACTTTCAGTGAGAAACTTGAAAGCTTTTTAAGCCAGTAAAATTAAATCTTAGCATACTTGAGAAATGGCAATACAGAGACAAGTTCATAATATTCCATCCTGAAGCTGTAATTTAGCATTCACGTTTGTTCGCATGCATTATTTCGATTCATTAATGAAAAATCCTGCAATGTAGCTATAATTGATAGGGAGACTCAGAGAAGTAAAGTGATTTTCTCCAAGTCATCCAGCAAGTTTACCACAGAGCTGGGACTCAAAGTGGTTAATTTCAGTTAATGCAATGTTTACTAACTTTGTTAATGAAGGCAGAT
This sequence comes from Balaenoptera musculus, assembly GCF_009873245.2. NCBI lineage: Eukaryota > Metazoa > Chordata > Mammalia > Artiodactyla > Balaenopteridae > Balaenoptera > Balaenoptera musculus. The sequence continues at coordinate 51,756,855 of NC_045785.1, read as the reverse complement.
ATAACATCTGTAATAAATAAGCCTCCAAAATTTAATGCTTAACACTATAAAAGATTTTTTGTTTTTTTGTTTTGCCAATCTAAGAGCCCACCGTGTGTGCTTGTGGTTAGTGTGTCTCTAAGCAGTGATTCAGGGAGCCAGGCTCTTTCCATCTGTGGTTCTACAATTTTAAACACATGGCCTCCCAGTTACCTGGGGGGCCATCTCAGTTCCATTCAGCTGGAAGGGGAGAAGCACACGTAGGAGCGCATGAGAACATTTTTATGGAGCAGGTCTGGAAATGACACACCACTTTCCAGTAGGTATAAGTCAATCACATGACCATGGTTGACCACAAGTAGCGTGGGAAATATACCCTCACTGTGTGTCCAGTAAGGAAAGGGGCATGATGATCTGCTACATTGTTACTGTGAGCACCTTAAGGATTAGTGATGGGGGGTCTTATTCATCTCTCTGGACTGCACATTGTTTTTGCATGTAAATAATGTGTTGAATATCTTCCCACCATCGAAACCTCCCTCTGCCATTGTTGAGGGCTCTTTTCTTTCTGTTGGTGAGATAGAGTGTAAAATCCTAATTCCTCTCCCTTCTTCTGGTAGTATTCCCCTCTTTTCACACGAATACAGTTGAGGTTGCCATACTGTTGAACATAACCTTTCTGCTCTAGAAACAGCTGATTGGTAAAGTGGTAGGCACCACCCCTTTACCCCACAGTCAACCAAATAGAATCCTCCATATGAGCCTTACTCTGGGGCTTTTTCAAGCTGTAAACTTACTTCTTCGGAGGTAGAATCTATGCAATATGAGGCTCAGGAGCTGCTGGTGGCAATGATTTCCACTTTACAGCAGAAGGCAGTCTGCAGTAATAGACAAGGAAACCAGCAGTGCAAAACCAGGGAGGTGCAGACAAGAGATGAGACATGTCCCTCTGGTTCATGTCCCCGATTCCAGTTGCTCCAAGGCCGAACTATAAGCCCACATTCCTGCAGTTTAGTCCAATACGTCCATCCATGTGAGATAATCCAGTATCCTTCCAATAAATTCTACCTTTGCTGACCTAGAGTGAATTGAGCATATATCTAACCAGTCGCTAGAGACCTGATCACATGGGGTGAGCCAGAGGGGAGCTGCTGTCTTCCAGAAGGGCTTTCTCACTCCAGTGGGCTGCAGTGAGCTCATTCACCACCGTGCAGGCCTTTCCAGACTCAGTGGGGGAAGCCACTGAACCTCCCATGGTTCCTCCCAGGAGGATATGTGCCTTAGGATTCTAAGAAACTGTTCTGTGCGGTTGCCTTGTAGACTTCCTTTGGTCTTCCATCTGCCTCATGGAAACTGAATGGACAGGTTTCCAAGTAGACTGAAGGTCTTCTCTGGAAGCTTGGTGGGCCAGTAAGGTCCCTGGTTCTGGGCTCACTCGTATCCACTTCAGATGATGCGTGAGCTCCCTTCCATCTCTGAGCTTTGTGCAAGTGCTACGCGTGGGCCGAGGGTGGAAAAATAATCATTTCTCAAGTGCCTCTCTTTTTACAAGTGACTCTCCCATCCATTTCTCTGTTAAGCCTCTAAGGGGTTAAATGACTCCATCACACATGAGCTTGGTAGCCTTGTGACCTTTAGGATTTCTGTTTTCTCATGTGTAGAATTAGTGATTAGTGAGGATTACCTTGTGTGAATGTATGCAACACACCCAGCACAGGGACAGGAACTTGCTAAGTGTCAGTTTCTCCCTCCCATCTCCCATTACCAGCCTCTACACTCAGGGCTCTGAGCAGCGGAGGCAGCTGAAGACAAGAGGGATACAGTGGTTTTGTCCAGATTCTCTCAGAAGCCATCACTTATCCCCCTAACCTGCTCCCCTTGGCCCTCCTTTCCTTCCATCCTCCATGACGCCTCTTTTTCTCCTCTCCTCTCCCTTGCAGTGTCCTTGTTTTCTCCCAGGAGCTCCCTCTCCCCTCCCTTGTGCTCTCCCCTCCTCCCGCCCACCCTCCCCAGCTGCTGCTGTGGCTGACTGTTCTGAATCTATTGATTTTGTTCTGTAAAAGATTGCTCAATTCATTTTCTCCACTGCGGCCCAGTGCCAGACCTCAGGGTAGGTCCCAAGATGACCGAGTTGATTATGTTCACTGCTTCCCCTGAAGGACAGCAGCCACATTACCTCTGGATGCCCAGGCCGGGTAAGACAGTGAAGGTGAACATGATTCATAAACTCAAAAGAGCTAAACAGAGAGCAGTGGACCCTGACCTACTCATCTCCATATTTACAAGGCCTAGCACGGGGCCTGGCATCGAGTCGCTGTTGATAATGTTGGCTGAAATTAAATGAATCTCTTTTCTTAGCTTCACAGCATTCTAGATGCACAGGGAGAATTTCCATTGACTTCTGATTGCCTGCAGCAGTGGTTCGCAGCCCTGGGTGCACGTTAGAATCACCTGGGGAGATTTTACTCATGGCCGAACCTTACCCAAGACCAATTAACTCGGAATCACGGACAGTGTGGCCCAAACATTGGCATCTTGCCAGAGCTGGACAGGTGACTCTGATATGCACCCGTTGTGGGCTTACAGGATGACTATGTTCCCTAGCCTAGCACTCAAGGGCCTTCACGTCTCTGCTCCTGCCTTGTTGCCAACCTCACCTCCTTCCACTTTTCATTCTACACACTCAACGTCCCAGCTACTTGACGTTCTTGTTCTTCCCCTTGGGCCTTACTATGCCTTTGCTTGTGCTGTTTCCCCTTCCAAGACACCCCTCCCAGGACATCCCTTCCTTTGCATCTCTTCCTGGCAATTTCCTACTCATCTTTTAAGACCCAGATCAAACACCACCTCCTCTGAGAAGAGTTTTCCAGCCTTTTCAAGACTACAGTGCTCCAGATTTTCACTCTGCATCATGTTCTCTTTTCTGACTGGGTTTTGCCTGATGCCTCCAATTTCTGTTTTACTGCCCTGGATTTAGTTTCTTTCACTCTAGCCCCTCCTGCCTCAGTCCAGGCAGATTTTTCACTTGGCTTTGTACTCCAGCCTTGTCCTTGAACATGGCTCTTTGGGGATCTTCTTTGGCTCTAAGCTTTGAAGTCCACTATCCTTCCCCTATCCTTTCTCTGCCTTCAGAACACTTACCTGGATGCAGTGGCTGGGACCCTACATCTCCAGGAGAGGCATTTGAAAACAAATTGTGCTGGGTAACAAAGGCCCACATTTATTGAGTGTTTACTACATACCTGTTAAAGTGATTCACTGCATTATTTCATATAACCTTATACCAGTGGGTCACTGGGCCTTAAAGACCTTAAATGAATTGTCCAAAAGGAAACAGGCAGCAAGAGGCAAAGCTGGATTTCCCTGTGGCTGAGTCTCCCAAGTCCACATGCTTCATGCCTCTGTGATACTTTAATGCTTCTTCTCTGTGCACTTGATTTTTAACTCTGCCGTTATGTTCTCAGTGCTGTATTGTAATTTATTGGTTGGTATGTCTTGTCTACCCCACTAAACTGTGACCTCCTCAAGGTGAGGGATTGAGGTGTTCGAGTCTGTATTCCTAGCACTTAGCAAATTGCCTGGCATGGAACAGAGGCTCGGAAAATGCTTGTGGCCTGAATAAATAAATGGTCACTCTAGCCTGAAGGGAGACTGGTCAGGAAAGGAAACAGAACAATCTAGATCACAGTCTGACCAAAAACCCCATTCTCCTATGGCCCTGATTAGTGATATCTCTGCTAGGCAGGGTAGGTAGATGGCTGGAGGAGTAGGGGCAGCAGGCCCCAGGGTGCCTTTCCCTGGTTTCCTTGAAATCCGGCATCTGTCCTGTCCTGTCACCCAGCAGCCAGAGAACATGTGTTCCCCAAAGGGCCGGCGCTGTGCCAGCAGCAGGTGGAGGCCCGTCCACTGGGAGGGAGGGAGACAGCCGGCGGGAGCGCTGATGTGTGCCGGAGACAAGATGCTGCAAGTCTGCCGCAGCACGCCAGTGACAGCAGCTGGGACAGGGCCGCAAGCCACCATTCTGTAACCATTAAAAACCAGTCGCTGTCCCTTTCATAATAGTAAATTAAAATATCACTCCACATCATGCTGGTTTCAGAGAGCAAAAAGAACAAAAAAACCCAAAAGACAAAAAAGAAAAAAAAAAAAAACACCAGTGATGGACCATATGTTATAAGTTGGATTGTCTATAAAATTGATAGGTTTCTGGGTAATTACAGAAAAGCTTTATGGCTGCTTTTCAAGATGCAATTTTTCATTTCCTTACAGAAAAATAATTTTCATTTCCCCAGCAACCTACAATCAACCAACAACATACACGTGTGGAAATAAGAAGACGAGGTGAGTAGAGGCAAAGTATTTCTGCCTGCTTATTTGGTTGCTTGAAGAACTTAAATGTTATTACTAAGCCGAGTCATCAGTATACTTCTTCACAACTGTTTGAAAACACTCAGGTTTGATGTCTCTGGGACCTGAGTAGAAGTCTGTGATGTTGACCTCAATGGACCCACGTGCACTGGCCTTCTGCAGGCCACTTTTTAATTTAATGACCAGATAAAGTGACCTGGAACAGCACTCCCATCTATAATGGGCAGCCCAGTGTCCTCCAGGAGATCTAAGGGGATTCATAACACAACACCCTATGATATCTTAGAGCCTCTTGCTGTGAATTTCGGCTTCTTGATCAACCAGCTCACACTTTGCCTCTTGTGGCTGCCCTCCCACCTCCCCCAACTCTGTCTCATTCATTGATGGGAGTCTTCTCCTTCATTTTTCAAAGCATCACTGATGCAGGGCAACCATATGCAACAGACTTTTACTAAAAATTTAGGGATGACTACAGGGATTAGAGCGCAGTGCAGGAAACAACGTAAAATGCAAAACTAGACTACTAGATGTCTCAAAAACTTCCAGCCCTCCTTCTTGCAGAGAAAGCCTCACTCGCTGTGTTTATGTTCACGTCCTGCTTGCAGACATGTCTCCTTAGACTGCAGCTACAAAATTCCTATTACTTCATGTTCAGAGTAAATCAGGTCTTTTTTTTTTTTTTTTTGTAAATTCTTACCCATCCAGAACAATATAGGAGGCCTTGCTGTACATAAGATTTGTGTTTTATTTAAAAAAAAAAAATCAGTAAACAGTCTCTAAATTTTATTCTCTAAGAAATAGGAATCTAGCTTTTATCATACTAAGAGAGGAAATCTGATTGGACAAGTTTGATATCAAATTCTTACTATAAAATATTGCTACTACTCTTACTATCAAAACTACCATGACTATAAAGAGAGAAAAATTAGAAAGTTTTCTGCCACATTAGCTTAGAGGCTCTGAGCCCTGATCCAAGCAGTCTGAGGACAGTAGCAGGATAGCACTGTGGCTGTCGAAGAAATGTTATACACAGTGTACTTGGAGTGATTTCCTTAAAAGGGGGCTGTGAGGATGGCAGATATTTAAATCTTCAGCCTGTTCTCTGGCAGGGTAAAGCTAGGCCTTCGAGTTAAGGGGATGGCACTGATATCCTGGCTGTGGGCTTAATAGTTGGCTTAATAAATGGAAGGAGAAACATTACTCAGTGTTAAAAAGGACCTCTTCCACATTTGAAATCATGCCAAACATAGGAGACTGTTTGTGAGGTCTTGTTCCCGATGTATCAAAATAAGCTCTTCAAGGCAGTGGCAATAGACAGTGGGATTTTGCATTCTTCATTTTGGAATCTTCTACGGAGACTTGCAGGATACCTGGCATATACTGGGTACTCTCTTTGCTAAATCAGTAAATGGAACAAATGACATATTCCACCAAAGAATAACCCTGAAATAGGTTATTCCTGTACCCTGGAATGCTTTCTGTAAACATCTCTCTCAGACACACACACACACACACACATTTTTCTCGCATAACTTGGTTGATTCCTACACATCTTAGTCCCTTGTCGTCTATGTCATAATACTTGTTAAATTCGTCCCTTATACCCTATGTTCTTATCACATTTGCAATGGTATTGTTTAAATATATATGTTCCTGTGTTTGTGATTAGTTGTTGAAGCTCTTGATTTTTCTCCATACTTTCCGCTCCCCGAGGGGAGGCCATGTCTATACTGTAACTGCTGTCTTTTCAGTGTATGACCCAATGTCTCAGAGCAAGGACTTCTGGCAGAAACAGAGTAGCTTTCACTGAACTTGTTTCCTCTTGTTCACACACATGAGCTAGCCTACATTTCCTAGTCTCCCCTGCTGATAAGTATGGCTATTGGATGGAGTTCCGGCCTATGGAATGAGAGTCATATGTACCCCTTCCCAGCCTTGCCTTTTAAAACCTCCCATGTGAGACCTTCTATGATTTTTCCTCATACCACTGGCTTGTGACAGACAAGTGCAGTGATTTGGGAAGCTGCATATTGAGGATGGTGGAGTCACAGATGGCAGGAACCTGAGTCCTTGAACCATCACTTAGAATAAAGACATCACTCATCAGGATTACCTGTGTGGACTATACTTGATCGAGAAACTTTTATTGTATTTAAGCTTTTATATTTTTATGTATTTGAGCTTATCTTCCACAGTGGCTAGAATTACCTCAATTAATACAATACTTATTTTTGTGTGTGTGTGTAGAATTAATAGATGCATACAGAGAAGCAGATATCTAGGTACAGATTGTGTCATTAGAAAAGTGGAGGCCTGCCATATGATGCCAGTCTTCAAGGTACTAAAAGACACATGATTCCATGGGTAAGAATGAGGTGGTATCCCAGCAACCTAACATTCTCTTGTAGCCTTGAAACAGATCCCTTAGACTGAAGTTAACAGAGGCTTGTTCCCCCTTTACACCTATAAAAATACTGTCTTCTCTAAGGCACCTAACTTTGCTAGTTGCTATAGACTGACTCTTTATGTTCCCCCCAAATTCATTTGTTGGAACCCTAACCCCCAAAGTGATGGTATTGGGAGGTGGGGCCTTTGGGAGATGACTAGGTCATGAGGGCTCCACCCTCACTATAATATTTTATTGTAAGAATTTGATAACAATGAGATTAGTGTCTTAACAAAACAGACTGAAGAGAGTTCCTTGACTCTCTCCTCCACGTGAGGATATGGCTATCTATGAACTAGGAAGTGGGCCTTCATCAGATGCTATATCTGTTGGTGCCTTGACCTTGGACTTCCCAGCCTCCAGAACTGTGAGAAATACATTTCTGTTGTTTATAAGACACTCAGTTTTTGGTATTTTGTTATAGCAGCCTAAACATACAAGCACCAGTGCTCTCTATCCCAAAATGACCCCCCTGTCCTTCCTGTGCCATCGGAAAATCCAATATTTTACCAGGCATTAATGATATTTGAAACTTGTATTAAGGAGTAGACCAATGCTTTCTGCTTTACTTTCATAAGGAGGATTTGCATTTTTAGGAAGAATGGCAATAATTGGTCTTTAATTGCTGAAATTTCAGGACTAAATTAAAACAAGGCAAAGCTTATTAAGCAGTGACAGGCCGTTTACACTCTCATCATCCTAAAGTGTTTGCAATACTCCATCCAGAAGGCAGAGGAGAATGATAGAGGGAGTCTCAGATCTTGATTAAAAACATAAAACTGCCTTCCCAGCCATAGACTTCAACCTCTTAACTTCTGTTATTGAAGAAAAATAACTCCTAATGGAAATAGGTACCAGTGTTTTCTCATGACAGCGTGATGCCTCCAGCACCATGGATGACGGGAGACTAAGGGGAGCGGGTGGGAAGCTAGATGTTACGGGACCAGGAGGATTGTAGAAATGCTTTGTCGTGGGTTCAGTCTGACACAGCTGTAAGAGATGAGGCAACTGAAAAAAAATTCTACTCCCCCTGGAACCTTTCTTCCCAGAAGGGTAGAACCTGGTGATGAAGGCCAGACTTGAGGGACCAGAAGAATCTGCAATGTCCTTGCCTGCATCCCCCCACTCCCAGGTCTAAGAACTAACAACTCAGCCTATCCCATATATTAAGACACTAAAAGACCGGTTCTTGCGGTGAGTGAGGGCTGGATAAATTGTGTTACTTCCCGAGTGAAGTGTAGGTAAGTCTTGGACGAGTATAGCACCACTCTGCCTCCATGAGTCCCAGGCTTTTGCCCCTTTGCCTCACCCTCACCATTGTGGCTTGTCTGCCTGACAGACCCAGGATCTTTGTTCTCAAGTACCCTTACAATTAAAGCCTAACCCTGCATCCCAAGATGGTGAGCTGGGATTCAAGGCCACCTTATCCTGCTAGCCCCCTTTCCTATGGAGTTAAATTCAGGCAGACTTTCTTGATTCATAACTGAGACACCTACCTGACAATGACTGGTCCCTTCCTGAAAGCCCCTGAACTTTTTCTCCACCATTTAGTCTCGTGTGTTTATGCTGCCCTTCATGGCACCCCGCCTTAAAGACCTGGGCCAGGTCTTATTCATCACCATATCCCCAGTGTTCAGCATGGAGATTGGTATACACTGGCTACATAAATGACTCGGTATAATTCGGAAAACTGGCCTCATTGTGGGAGAAAAGACCAACTCCTGCTGCTCTGCTTAATTTTCTGTCTCCTGGTTGGCTCTAGCTTATGGCCATATAACCAAAGCCACCCAGGGCTGGGCCAAGAGTCAGCTACAGAAACTGAGGGGGTGGGAAGTTAAGAAGTATCAAACATAGCAAAATGTAGAGGGAAAAAACAAGAACCTGCTACTATTACCAAACGTTTTGGGTAATGGGTATATTTTTTCTAAAGGAACATTGAGCTAGGGGAACTCTGACCTCAGGGGGATGAGATAGTTGTTCACATTGGAAGGGACTGATGAAAGAAAAGGTGATTGCTTCAAATCCAAGATTCTGAAGTACATTAAGTAAAATGTGGTCACTAAATCCTAACAGTAGTATTTCAATAGTAATTGTGTCTAATGTGACAACTACGCAATTATGATGATCGCCATCTTGTCACTATTACCACCTATTATCTGAGCATGAGTTTGATGCTTTTATCAACATCACCTCATTCAATACTTACAATAAACTCAGATAGCAATAGAGTGAGAGAGAGAATAAGAGAGAGAGAATCATAATCTCCATTGTTTAGGTCAAACTGAGGTCCAGTAGAGCTAATACTATGGCAGAGCTAATACTATGTGCTCACCATAGCATTTCCTGAGCACACAAACAGACTACATTCCCAGCCTCCTTTGTAGCTACATTAGGTCATGAACTGAGTTCTGGCCAGTGGAATGTGGGCAGAAGTGATGTAGGTTACTTCCAAGACTGATCTTTAAAAACATTCTGCACAAGCCTTCAGCTCTTTCTTGCCCTTCTCTGGTGACCTTGGGGGGTCCCTATCATAGATGGTGTCACTACAAGATGGAGGAGAGCTCCAATGGACACTGGACTGAGACATAAGCAAAAATAATCTTTTATTATGTTGAAACAACTGAGATTTGGAGACTTGTCTCCTACTGTACCAGCCTGGCCTACACTAACCAATTTAAGAAACTTGCCTAGATTACAAAACCAATAATTTGTAAAGCTGCTGTTTAATCCTTTTTATTTTTATCAGATGTTCTACTGAACCCAGTTTGTAATCACTCCATATTATCTTGACCATGGTTTTCTGCTTGATGCTACTGATGGCCCTCTAGGAGGATCACCTGACAAGAACTGTATTCTTACAAGCTGAAGAAGGGAGGTTTTGATCTCCAGTTCTGTGGCCACCTTCATGGCAGGGCCAGGTCGTCATGACACTTCACCTGTTTCCAGCCTCTCATGTTAACGTGATGGCTCCTGTTTTGTGGCTTCCTTGCTGCTGCAGAGACAGGAAATAGCATGGAGCCCTAAGGTTCAGAGTGATACTTATGTGCTGGCTCACCATGGTTCAGCTTCCCCCCACAGGCTACCCCCACTGCCGAGTGACTCACAACTCATGTACTGCCGGGGGCTGGTTTCATGTATCCAGGGATCTGGCTTCCCTGAGGTTGCCAAGGGGCTTGGTAATGTGAGTTGGACTTGTGAGGGAGTTGGCCCCCCGTGGGATGAACTTTACCAGTGGGATAATTCTCCCTTTTTCTCCATATTCGGCTTGTATGGAGAGGCAATATGTTCATAGGATCTCTCCAGAGACATCTCCTGGGACTGAGTTGGGACGAGCTCAGTAATTCCTTCCTTATATTTGCTTTTCTTTCTTCCCATCTCTACTCCTCTTTCTCCCCCTCCTGCTTCCCTGGGACAGTACTCTCCAACAAAGCTTGCCATGAAAGCTTTTGACTCTGGTTCTGTTTTTTAGAGAACTCAGACTAAGATAAAAAGCTTCATGGTAGGCCAAGTGTATGTAAGCCTACATAAACTGGGATATTTGAGCTGCCTGACAAAAATGAATATAATTATGGGAATAATGGGGTGAAAATTTTTAAATGTATTTATTTATTTTTTCAAATTAAGAGAGTAATATATTTTTTATAGAAAATTCAGAAAATACAGACTTTATTGTTAATGGATTCATCTTCTCTCTTTCTCTCTGCCTTTCCTCCCTCCCTCCCTCCCTCCTTCACAAATCCAAGCACTCATTCCTCTTATTAATGAAAGAAAGGTCTGAGAAATTCATTCCCAGAGAGGCATTATGAAATTTCTTCATTGCCTTTTTCAGGGAGACGTTCAGCCTCTTTAGAAATACTAACCTCCTGAACTGGAACTGGATCTGTCAGGCAGAGAATGGGAGTAAGGAATTTCTTGAGTCATGGGAAGAGAACATGAGAATACAGACATGAAGGCCTGGAATGATTTGTTTGGAGACTAGAGAGACGCCCAATGGAGCAGGTGAGATTATTGGGCAGATACAAAGATGGGCAAGAGCCATGTCTTCGAGGACCAGGGTAGCAGGATTAACACCCAATATCTTGAACTGGGAAGATGCAGAACTGTGGTGCAGAGTTATCCCTCCAAAGGTCTGTCTCCAGACTTGCCTTCTTCAATCCATTCTGCGTGATGCTGCCAGAGTCATCTTTCTAGATCTCAGAGCTGAGCATATGATTCTCCCAATAGAGCCCTCCATGTCTCTCAGTCCCTGCAGGATAAAGCTCAAAACCCTTAGCATGGCATTCAAAGCCCTCATGATCATTCCTGGACTCTGTATGTCCCTGCTGCCACAGCTGTGCCACAAGGAAGCAGTTTTCCCATTCCTGCTGCTATGTTTCTCCAGCTGTAGAGTCAGAGCCTTAGAAAGGGAAAGAGACAGATGGACACCAGGTTATGTGTCCATACCTCAGCTGCCAGGCAGCTGGGAAAAGGAAAACCTCCATTTCCATCTCTCAGGAAAGCATGAGATGTGAATCACTTTTTCCATATTCCAAATATAAATGGTGGTTGACCTTTCCAGGGATGTTCGTATTTGAATGAAGCTGGAAATTTTTGCCACACTGTGTTGACTTCACAGGTATTTCGACTCATTTTGTTTCCTATTTGCCATTACAAAGGAATAAAAATATATTATTTTTATAGAATATTACTCACAGAAATATGGAATATTACTCTTAGAAATAATCAAAATAAGGGAAAATTGGCAATGACTAAAACTTTGCATGATTAAATGTGTTACAGGTGAAAAAAATAGGTAAAGGTGAAAATGCAAAAATTGCGGAGACATATAGTTTCTGGAGAAATAACCCAACAAAACCATCACAGGCTAAAACTCGATAAAGTAAAAAAGTTGACAAGATATTAATGAGTAAATAAAACAATTTAGACAAAATTTATAAATGCAAAATTGAGTTAAGAAAATTAGACTTTGTGGAAATAATAACCCCTAAAAAAAGCTTCCCATGGCAGAAGCTATTAGTATTCAATTTAATGTGGATGAAAAAGTAAATAAAAATCTATTATAAAATGTACATGGAAAACAGGGGATACTCATGAAAATAATTTTAGTAAGATAGAAATAAAGATGGAAAATATGACTAAATAGAAATTTGGTCAAAGAATTAAAATGACTTAATCATACCAGAGAAATATAGTTTTTTTTCCCCTTAGGGAAAATTCACCAATATTAGTATAGTTCTGGGGACATGTTTGTATTTGTGAATAATGAGTTTAACTTCAGGGTCACTAAATTTTGATTGAATTGAGCAATTGTCAACCAGAAATTATACCACTCATTTATTGGCAATGGCACTGTAAAACTACTTATTAGAGAAACAACTTTTGGCTGAAATATTTCTCTGAACCAAAGATAAAAGGCAAGGACATAAGCATTTCTTCTGAGTTGATAATTAAATTCTGAGAGCAAGCTGCCATGCAATGTGCTACTAATCTGAGAGGGTTCTAATTGGGGAGGACAGCAACTGTCATTCCTCACTACACGGAAACGTATAGAAAAGTCCACACTCTTCAAAGGCACTGGGTGGTGAGCAACCAAATACAGCTCAGACTGAGTTTCTTGGAGCCTCTCAAGGGGTCTCCAACTCTCTTAGTCTCTTTTGTCATCTCCTCAAATAATTTCTTTTCTCTGTTTCTGGGACATGAATAGGACTAAGGGATCCTGGGTCCTGCTTCCTACTGTTGGCAATGCCTTGCCATGCATAAGATGTGGGGCTTTAATGTTTAGAAATAGGGCACATGGGACATTTGCTCAATGTAGCCCCATGGACACTGCCGGCTGAGATCTGTTTCTGCATCCATTATCAGCAACTGAAAGCATTTACTAAGATCTTTCTGTGCATGCTTCATTGTTACACTGGATACAATGAAGGGAACAGATGTGGTGGGCCAGCCTCCAGAGGTTTGTAATCCAAGGCAGAAGGATAGACAGTGCGAACACAGATGAGCGCTCAGGCATAACCTGCAAACCAGGACACAGGTACGACAGTTGGGACTGACACAGCACTGGAACCAAGGCCGAGTTCCTCCCTTTACATAAGGATGCTTCTTCTTAACCACAGGGGCCTCTCTAGGGCTCCTTTGAACAGCCGGCTCTTTGCGCATTTCTAATAAGATCTGATTTACAAAACCATCTTGAAAACAATTTATGCAGGAGCATATTGACTGCATACAGCTTGTGATGTTGGTACAAAGAGAGAAAGCCAATACAGTAAGTCCCCTACAAATGAACGAGTTCTGAGAGCATGTTCATAAGTCTAATTTGTTCTTAAGTCCAACAAAGTTAGCCTAGGTACCCAACTAACACAGTTGGCTATATAGTACTGTACTGTAATAGGTTTATAATACTTTTCACACAAATAATACATAAAAAACAAACACAAATAATCAAGAAAAAAATGTTAATCTTATAGTACAGTACCTTGAAAAGTACAGTAGTGCCGTACAAAAGCTGGCATACAGGGGCTGGCATTGAGTGAACAGGCAAGAAGAGTTACTGACTGGAGGAGGGAGAGGAGGTGGGAGATGGTAGAGCTGAGGGATTGTCAGCAATAGGAGATGTAGGGCAAGCTGCCATTTCACTCATGACTGACGTTGATGGCACAGGTTTTGGTTCCTTGCTGGAACCAGATGCACGTTTGCATCTTTGAAAGTTCGTAACTTGAAGGTTCCAATGTAGGGGACTTACTGTATCGAACAGGAAGGTAAAGAAAATATGAACTTGTATTTACATTATAAACAATCTGAGGGGCTCCTTCCAATGTGCATGAACATCAAAAACCCTGGTTCATTTCTGTGCCTAGCCAAACACCTGGCATGTGGTAGATGGTTAACTAATATCTATTAAATGAATGAATGAATGGATTTAAAACAAAATACTTAAACCATTCATAGGTAAGATAGATACAACTCATTTCCATTTTCTACTTCTTTTCTTCTCCATTCTCCTCTTCCCCTTTCTCTTGCTTTCCTCCTCCTCTTCTTCCTTTCTTCTATTCCTCTTCTTAACACTTATCATTTTACTAAGTATGTCATATATTTTCGTATATGGTATGAGCCTTTACATATTTTCCCCAGAGTATTAATAAATTCCCAATGACATTCACTAAATAGTCCTTCCTTTGCTCACTAATTTAAGCTTCTTCAGGATGGGAACTCTGCTTTATTAATCTTTATGTCTCTAATACCTGCTGCAGGGCCTATAAGGTATTATCCTCTTATTGTGTGTATGATGTATTTGTATTGCCACACTTAGCACCTGTTATGATGTGAATTGTGTCCCTTCAAAATTCATATGTTGAAATCCTAACACTTCGTACCTCAGAATGGAACTGCATTTGGAGATTGTGTCTTAAAGAGGCAACTAAGTTAAAAAAGAGGTCATTAGAGTTGACCCTAATCCAGTATGACTGGTCTCATAAGAAGAGGAAATATGGACACAGGCATACACAGAGGGAAGACCACATGAAGACAGAGAAGAAATGGCTATCTACAAGCCAAGGAGAGAGGCTTCAAAAGAAATCAACCCTGCCGTCACCTTGATTTCAGGTAAAATCAAGCCTCCTGTCCTCCAGAACTGTGAGAAAAGAAATTTCTGTTATTTAAGCTATCCAATTTATGGTCCTTTTTAAAATGATACCCTAGGAAACTAATAAAGCACCTATAAAAGTATATATTTTTTTATTAAGATCTATTTGTGAGTTATCTACTTTATTATCAATACTTTGAGCTATCTGACTATGCATTCAATGGAATTATCGTATCATTTCAAGTATGTAACGTATGTGTAGGAAAAAACAAAGGAGCAAAATGTTAACCAGGGTTATCTCTGGGTGTGGATTTTGGGTTAAAGTATGATTTTCCTTTGTGTCTTTCAATATTTTCCAGATTTTGTATAATGAGCATGAGTTACTCTTCTAAATGGGGAAAGAAGCTATTTAAAATTTATAGGAGGGTGTTAGTGTGTTTATAAATTGGTGACCTAAGTGTGATATACAGGTAACGTTTGTGTGTAGATGAGTTTTGCAGTCTCTGATGCTCCTTATCCTTTTTTGAATTGCTGCATCTTAGGCTTATTCTGTAAAAAATGCTTGTTTCTGAAAATAATGATTTGTTTGGACGATCCCTTCCTCACTTTTTGTCTTTTTATTGTGCACTCGCGATGGGAAGGCATTGTTCGCATAGACTAGCATAGTTCATACTATTCCTGTCACTGACAGTATTATTTGCAACTGCTTTTTTTAGCCTCTTCTAATTTGCACGCTACCACTTACTGTATTTCATTAAAACTGGTTTAGAAATGCAAGGCATATAATTAGATTGAGAAATATGCTATCGATTTAGTTTTCCATTATGATGTTATCACACGTACAAAAAAAGTCATTTGGTACAATTGTTATGATTAAAACCACAAAAGAGATCTATTACATCAGACTTAGTTTTCAGTGCCTGATGCAGTGTAAAATATGAAAGAGAGGGGTTAATCTATTTTTATTAGAGCTGCATATGTCATGTATCCATAAATGCCTATAGGCTAATAATTTCAATTGAATCTTTAGTAGACTAGAGGTTTTTTTCAGGAAGTCATATTAAATAAAAATAAATCAATACTTAAATACTCAATTTTTAAGGCTGCTGTGAATAATAATCCTTTTCCAGCTCTGCACTGCGCAAAACCACATGCCCCAAATCTGCACAAGGCAGCTTTTACTGCAGGAAGACTACGAAGGACAAAGAGCATGGATTTTGGAGTCAGATGGAAGTGGAGTCAAATCACAGTCCCACTGCTGTCTAGGAGAAGGTGGGATCACTATTTAGTAAGTATGAACCATGCACCAGGTTTTTAGAGACATCATTTCAGTCAGTTCCTACAAAACTGTTAAGTTACTGACCCAAATTCATAGCCAGTAATTGACCTGACTTTAGTCCCCTTCACCCAAAAGTCCATGTACTTTCTACAGTAATATTCGCTTTCCTTTGTTGAGTGATTTTGAATAAGTTACTTAATGTTTCTGAGCCTTAGTTTTTCTCATTTGCTAAACAAGGATAATAATATTTCTTCATAAGGTAGTTTTGATGATCAAATGAGTTAATATCCGTGTAAAACTGAGAATCCTGCTTGGAAAATAAATGCCAGTGAACACATTTGCCCTTTCCCTCTGGCAACCTGAGGTAACCTGGGTGTTGTACAGTTTGGAGGAGAGATACTGATACTCCTCACCCTTGCATACATATAGGTAAGGAAAATGCAGGTCGAAAACAATTATGATTACCGATATAGAAAGATCTTACTGATTAGAATAGCCTGGAAAGTAGCTATAAAAATTATCTTACAGTAATGTTTTTTAAGTTTTAAAAAAATAATCTTTATTTTTAAGAGCAATTTTAGGTTTATTGACAAATTGACAGGAAGTACAGAGGTTTCCCATATATCCCTTGCCTCAACACATGCACAGCTTCCCCCATTGTCAACTTTCCCCACCAGAGTGGTATGTCTCTTACAACAGATGAACCTACATTGATCATCATTATCATCCAGTATCCATAGTTTACATTAGGGTTCACCCTTGGGTTGTACATTCTATGGGTTTGGACAAATTTATAATGACATGTATCCATCATCATAGAACCATACACAGTAGCTTCACTGCTTTAGGAAACTTCTGGGCTTCACCTATTTATCCCTCCCTCCCTCCTAACCTCCAGCAACCACTGGTATTTTTATCTTTTTTCTGTCTGCACAGTCTCACCTTTACCAGGACGTCATATTGTTGGAATCATACAGCATGTAGCCTTTTTAGATTGGTTTCTTTTACTTAGTATTATGCATTTAAGGTTCCTTCATGTCTTTTCATGGATTGATAGCTGATTTCTTTTTAGTTCTGAATAATATTGCATTGTCTGGATGGAACACAATTTATTTATCCAGTCACCTACTGGTGGACATCTTACAAACTCAAGTTTTGGCAATTATGAATAAAGTTACTACAAACATCCATGTTCGGGTGTTTATGTGGACATATTTCACAACTCCTTTGGATAAAAACCAAGGAGTGTGATTGCTGGATCATATGGTAAGAGTATGTTTAGTTTTGTAGGAACCACCAAAATGTTTTCCAAGGTGGCTGTACCATCTTGCCTTCCCAACAGCAAGGAATGAGAGCTCCTGGTGCTCCACATCCTCACCAGCATTTGACGTTGTCAGTGTTCTGAATTTTGGACATTTTAATGGTGTGTAGTGGTATCTCATTGTTGTTTTAATGTGCACTTCTCTGATAACCTATGATGTGGAACATTACATATGCTTATTTGCCACCTGCTTATCTTCTTTGGTGACGTGTCTGTTAAGGTCTTCAGTCTACTTTTTAATTAGGTTTGTTTTCGTGTTGTTGGGTTTTATGTATATTCTTTATATCTTCTTTGCGTATAGTTCTTTGCATATTCCTGATACTAGTCCTTTATTAGATACGTCTTTTGCAAATGTTTTCTCCCAGTCTGTGGTTTATTTTTTCATTCTTTGACAGTGTCCTTAGTTCATGATCTGCTTCTGGGGAACTTAACCTAGGGGATTTCATTAGTCAACTACTGCTGCAATGGTGCTGAATAAAAGATGTCATCAAAATCTCAGGGGCTTACCACATCAAACATTTTATTTTTACTAACAAGTTGGCTAAGGAAGCTCTACTTCAGTCTACCGATTGGGTATAACACTTTTCCACATGTCTTTTCCTTTGGGACCAGGAGCTATCCAGGGCATCCTCTTCTCAAGACAAAGCCAAGCCAAACAGCACATTTAAAGCCTCTGCTCACATTACATTTATTGACCAAACATTTCATTTACCAAAGTAAATCAATCAATAGGCTAAAGAATATCCTCCTTTTTCTCTAGACACATGGCAAGGGGCATGGATACAAAATTCAACCACCAGAGTAGGATGAGGAAGAGAGTGAAGGAGACACTGTGCAGGCAAAGCCAAAAGATGTGTACTCAAGTTTACAATAAGCCATGTGTGGTAGGTTGAATAATGGCCCATTAGATGGCTATGTCCTAACTCCTGGAACTTGTGAATATGGCAAAAGTGACTTTGCAGTTGTGATTAAATTAAGGGTCTTGAGATGGGGAGATTTCCAAGATTATACAGGTGGACACAATGTAGTTACTAGGATCCTTATAAGAGGGAGGCAGGAAGTCAGAAAGGAGAGAAGATGCTGCTCTGCTGGCTTTGAAGATGTAAGGGACCATGAGCAAAAGAATTTTGGCAACCTCTAGAAACTAGTGAAGGCAAGGAATGGATTACCCACTGAAGTGTCCAGAAGAAAGCAGTCCTGCCAACACCTGACTTCTGACCTCCAGAACTGTAAGAGAATAAATGTATATTGTTTTAAATTACTGTTTGTGATAATACCATCAATAAAAAACTAATACACCATATGATTTACTTATATATTTTTTCCTAATACTTTAACTAACCCTATACATTATGCATTAATTTTCCTATTTTAAAGATGAGCATCCTAAAGTTCCAAAACATTAAATAATTGGTCCAAGATCTTACCACTGACAAGTATCAGAGTCATCACTAAAACTCAGCTCAAACTTCAATACCAATGCCCTTGTTATCAAAACATTAGTTCAGCTTCTGTTTTATGCTAATGGATAAATTAAGGAATAAATGCAGTGAACTCTAGACCTTTCATAATTCAGCAGGAGGAGATAGGGAAAATGAAGCTTTTTTAACAATTGCCTTTCCCCCCCCAGCTTTATTGATGTACAATTGACATATAACATTGTGTAACTTTAAGGTGTACAACATGTTTATTTCATACACATAAGTATTGCTAAATGACTACCACAATAAGATTAGTTAACACTTCTACCACCTCATAAAATTACCATTTTTGTTGGGGGAGGTAAGAAAAATTAAGATCCACTTTCTTAGCAACTTTCAAGTATATAATATAGTCTTGTTAACTATAGTCACCATGCTGTACATTAGATCCACAGAACTTACTCATCTTATAACTGGAAGTTTGTACTCTGTGACCAAAATCTCCCCACTTCCTCCACAATCCAGCCCCTGGCAACCATCATTCCACTCTCTGTTTCTATGAGTTTGACTTTTTTAGATTCCACTTATAAGTGATATTATACAGCGTTTGTTTTTCTCTGACTTCGCATGCCTTCAAGTTTCGTCCATGTTTCAAATGGCAGGATTTCTTTCTTTTTTATGGCTGAATTCCCTTTTTTATATATACCACATTTTCTTTATCCACTCATTTATTGATGGACACTGCGGTTGCTTCCACGCCTTGACTACTGTGAAAATGCTGCAGTGAATATGGGGATGCAGATGTCTCTTTGAGATAGTGATTTCATTTCCTTTCTATACATTCCCAGAAGTGGGATCATGCGTTAGTCCTACTTCTACTTTTTTGAAGAACCTCCATACTGTTTTCCATAGTGGCTGCACCAGTTTGCATTCCTACCAACAATGCCTCCACATCCTTGCCAACATTTATCTCTTGTCTTTCTGAGGATAGCCATTCTAACTCGTGCGAGGTGATATCTCATTTGGTTTTGATTTACATTTCCTTGATGATTAGTGATGTTGAAAATCTTTTCATGTACCTGTTGGCAAATTAGGTGTCTTCTGTGGAAAAATGTCTATCGTCCTCTACCCAGTTTTAAATCAGATTATTTATGTTTTTACTATTGAGTTGAATGAGATCCTTTATCAGATATATGGTTTGCAAATATTTTCTCCCATTCCATATGTTACCTTATCATTTTGTTGATTGTTTCTTTTGCTATGAAGAAGCTCTTCAGTTTGATGTCCCACCTGTTTATTTTTGCTTTCATCGTTTTTGCTTTTGGTGTCATAGCTTAAAAAAAAAAATAGCCAAAACTGTTGTCAAGGAGCTCTTTTCCTATGTTTCTTCAAAAGTTTTACAGTTTCAGGGGTTCCATTCAAGTATTTAATCTGTTTGAATTAAATTTTGTGTTTGATATAAGGGTCCAATTTCACTTTTTTTTCCATGTGGATGTCAAATTTTCCCAGCACTGTTTATTTATTTATTTTTTAACATCTTTATTGGAGTATAATTGCTTTACAATGGTGTGTTAGTTTCTGCTTTATAACAAAGTGAATCAGCTATGCATATACATATATCCCCATATCCCCTCCATCTTGTGTCTCCCTCCCACCCTCCCTATCCCACCCCTCTAGGTGGTCACAAAGCACAGAGCTGATCTCCCTGCGCTATGCAGTTGCTTCCCACTAGCTATCTATTTTACGTTTGGTAGTATATATAAGTCCATGCCACTCTCTCACTTCGTCCCAGCTTACTCTTCCCCCTCCCTGTGTCCTCAAGTCCATTCTTTACATCTGCGTCTTTATTCCTGTCCTGCCCCTAGCTTCTTCAGAACTTTTTTTTTTTTTTAGACTCCATATATATGTGTTAGCATACGGTATTTGTTTTTTTTTATTTTCCATATATATGTGTTAGCATACGGTATTTGTTTTTTTATTTTCCATATATATGTGTTAGCATACGGTATTTGTTTTTTTATTTTCCATATATATGTGTTAGCATACGGTATTTGTTTTTTTAGATTCCATATATATGTGTTAGCATACGGTATTTGTTTTTTCTCTTTCTGACTTACTTCACTCTGTATGACAGACTCTAGATCCATCCACCTCACTGCAAACAACTCACTTTCGTTTCTTTTTATGCCAGCACTGTTTATTAAAGAGACTATCCTTTTCCCACTGAGTCTTCTTGGCTCCCTTTAAACATATTAGTTGACCATATATGTGTGGATTTATTTCTGGGCTCTTGATTCTGTTCCATTGGTCTATGTGTCTGTTTTTTATGCCATTGCAATACTGATTTCATTACTACAGTTTTTGTATTATAGTTTGAAATACAGATGTTTGATGCCTTCAGCTTTGTTATTCTTTCTCAGAATTGATTTAGCTATTTCAGGTCTTTTGTTCTCCCTATGAATTTTAGGATTGTTTGATCTCTTTCTGTGAAAAATGCCATTGGAATTGTGATAGGGATTGCACTGAATCTATGGATGGCTTTGGGTAATGTGACATTTTAACAATATTAGTTCTTCCAATCCATGAACATGGAATATCTTTCTATTTATTTATATCTTCTTAAATTTCTTTCATCATAGTCTTATAGTTTTCAGGTACAAATCTTTAATCTCCTGGGTTAAATTTATTCCTAAGTATTTTATTGTTTTTGATGCAATTATAAAAGGGATTGTTTTCTTTCTTTTTCAGATAGTTTGTTGTTAGTGTATAGAAACACAACTGATTTTTGTATGTTTGCTTCATATCCTGCAACTTTACTCAAAGTTTTATTGGTTCTAACAGTTTTTTTGTAGGGTATGTTGCATTTTATATGTATAAGATCATGTCATCTGCAAATATAGACACTTTTACTTCTTTCTTTCCAATTTGTATATTTTAAATTTCTTTTTCTTGCCTAATTGCTCTGGCTGGGACTTCCTGTACTTTGTTGAATAGGAGTGGTGAGAATGGACACTTTTGTCTCATTCCTGATCTTAAAGGAAAAGCTTTTAATCTTTCATTGTTGAGTATTACATTCGCTGTGGGCTTGTCTCATATTTGGCCTTTATTTTTTTGAGATATATTCCTTCTATACACAATTTATTGAGAATTTTTATCATTAAAGGATGTTAAATTTTGTCAAATGCTTTTTCTGCATCTATTGGGATGATCATACATTTTAATCTTTCACTCTATTAATGTGGTGTATTATATAAATTTATTGATTTGCAAATGTCAAAACATCCTTGCATCCCAGGGATAAATTGTATTTGATCATGATGTATGATCTTTTATATTTGCTGTTGAATTCTGTTTGCTAGTGTTTGTTGAGAATTTTTGCATCTATATTTACCAGGGATATTGGTCTGTAGTTTTATTTTACTGTACTGTCCTCTTCTGGCTTTGATACCAGGGTAAAGCTAGACTCATAAAATGAGTATGGGAGTGTTCCTTCCTCTTCATTTTTTTGGATGAATTTGAGAAGCATTGGCATATATTCCTCTTTAAATGTTCGGTAGAATTCATCAGTGAAAGTCTGTTAGTATTTGTTTAACATATTTAGATGCTTTGATGTTGGATGCATATATATTTACAACAACTGTTTATTCTCTTCATGAATTGACCCCTTTATCATTACATAATGACCTTATTTTTCCCTTTTTATAATTTTTGACTTAAAATTTATTTTTATGATTAATATAGATACCCCTACTCTCTTTTGGTTTCTATTTGCATGGAATATCTTTTTTACATACCTTCACTTTGAACTTATGTGTGTCTTTAAAGGTGAAGTGAGTGTCTTGTAGGCAGCATTATAGTTGGATCTTATTTTTTATCCATTTAGACACTCTATGCCTTTTTATTGGAGAATTTAATCCATTTATATTTAAAGTATTATTATCAGGTAAGGAATTACCAATGCCATTTTATTAATTTTTTTCTGACTGTTTTGTAGTCCCTTGTTCCTTTTTTTCCTCTCTTGCTGTCTTCTTTTGTGAATTGATGACTTTCTGTAATAGTATGCTTTGATTCCTAATCTTAATCTCTTGTGCATCTACTGTAAGTTTTTGCTTTGTAGTTACCAGGAGGCTTACCTAAAACCTCTTACAGATGTAACAGTCCATTTTAAGCTGATGACAACTTAAATTTGATCACATACAAAACCTTATCCTTTTACTCCCCTTTCCACATTTTATGTTTTTGAATTAACCATTTACATCTTTTTACATTGTGTATGCATTAACAAGTTATTGTAGCTATAGTTATTTCAATACTTTGTGTTTTAATGTTTATACTAAAGGTAAATTATTAACACACCACCATATTAGTGTATTAAAATATTTTGAATTTGACTGTATACTTACCTCTACCATTGTGTTTTGTATTTTCATATGTTTTCATGTTACTAATCATCATTCTTTCATTTCAGCTTGAATATTTCAGCATTTCTTGAAATGCAGGTCTAGTATTGATAAATTCCCTCAGGTTTTATTTGTCTGAGAAAGCCTTTATTTCTCCTTCATTTCTGAAGGTTAGCTTTTCTGGGTAAATTATTCTTCATTGGAAGCTTTTTTTCCCCCTTTCTTTCTTTTTTTCTTTCAGCACATTGAATAAATCATCCTACTTTCTCCTGGCTTGCAATGTTTCTGCTGATAAATCAGCCTTATGGGGCTTCTTTTGTATGTGAGAAGTTTGTTTTTTTTTCTCTCACTGCTTTTAAAATTCTCTCTTCATCTTTGATTTGACAGTTTTATTTTAATGTCTTGGAGAAGATCTCTTTGAGTTGAATTTGTTTGGGGATCTATGAGTTTCATTAACTTGGATATCAAATCTTTCCCCAGATTTGTGAAGTTCTCAGCCATTATTTCTTTAAATAAACTTTCCTCCCCTTTCTGTCCCTTTTCTCCTTTCTTCAGAGACTCAAAAAATACATACATTATTTCTTTTCATGTTATCCCACAGTTTATGTAGGCTTTCTTCACTCTTTTTTATTCTTTATTCTTTGTTCTCTTTTGAAGATAATTTCAAATGGTCTTCTGTCTCACCAATTCTTTGTTGTGGTTGATCAAGTCTGATGCTGATTTTTCAGTTCATACACTGTATTCTTCAGCTCCAGAATTTCTGTTTTTTATTTTTATTTTTTATGATTTCTGCCTCTCAGTTAAACTTCTCATTTTCTTTGTGCATTGTTTTCTTGATTTTGTTGAATTGTCTTCCTGCATTTTCTTAGTTCACTGAGCTTCCATAAAATAACGATAGGGCAAATCACAGATCTCCATTTCTTTGAGGTCAGTTACTGGAAAATTAGCATGTGCCATTAGTGTGTCATGTTTCCTTGACTTTTCATGCTCCTTGAAGTCGTGCATTGCTCTCTTTGCATTGAAGAAGCAGTCACCTCCTCCACTCTGTATTGACTGGTTTCAGGAGAGAAATATCTTCCATCAGCCCTGTTAGGGATTCTGAGGACCTCTTCAGACCTTTTCATTATGCTTACTTCATACTTCTTTTTCCCTCTTGTGAAGGAATTCTTAAGATTGTGTACTTTCCCTTGATCCTGCAGAGCCAGCTCAGGAGCTGATGGCCTCCCATTTACTTCGCCTAGGGTGGTGTTGAATGCTCACATTTGTAGGCTTTCTCCCAATCCTGTAAAACTGGGATGACTTTTGTACATACTCACTAGTCTGCAAAGGCTTGTTCTTGCTGTCCTCAGGGGTTTGCACAAGGAACCAACCATGAAGTGGGGGTGTGTGTAGGTGAGACACACTGAACATTGTGGGAGTTCAGGCTTCCTGATGGAGTCTGCTATGCAATTAGTAAGATAATCCCTTTGATGCCTTCTGAGAGGCCTGGCTGTTTTTCTCCAAATGGCTCCCCACCCCTTAGTTGTGCAGCACACCTCGGTATTCTAAGTGGGACAAGAAAGAAGTGGATATTTTTGACAGCATCCTGTACAGCTGGGGAAGCCAGGTGTTCACTCACATGCTTTCATCTTCCTTTGTGGGAGAAATCAAGAGCCTAGAAGGTCTTTCTGAGGTCTGTTACTAGAAAGTTATCATGTTCCTTTGGTACTGAGCTGTGCCACATTTGGGGAGAGGTGTTGCAGGTAAAGTGAAACTGTTCCTCTTACCTTCTTCAATATGTCAATTTTTTCCAATTGTGGGCTAGAATTTCTTTTCTGGACTTCCACAAAAACACTCGTCCATGGACGATTGTCAAAATCAATCTTCTTTGGGGTGAGATGGCAGAAAACTATTTTGCCATTTTGATGACATCACTCTCCAACGATCACCTTGGTTTTTGTGGTAGAGCTACAGGTTTTACATCAACTAGTGTAGCACACACAGTGATGTTTTCCTTAGGAATAAAGATATTGTGCTTCTAAGTATGATGTTATGGCTTGAATTGTGTTCTCCCCTTTAATTCATATTTTGAAGATTTAACCCCCAAAGCAACAAGATTTTGAGGTAGGGCCTTTCAGGAGGTAATTAAGGTTAAATGAGATCATCAGGGTGGGGTGCTAATCCAATAGGGACTGGTGTCCTTATGAGAAGAGGAAGACACCAGAAGCATACATAGAGAAAAGACCATGTGAGGACACAGTGAAAAGGCAGTCATATGCAAGTTAAGGAGAGAGCCCTCAGGAGAAAACAACCCTTCCAACACCTTGATCTTGGATTTCTAGCCTCAAGAACTGTGAAAAAATAAATTATGCTGTTTAATCCACCTAGTCTGTGGTATTTTGTTATGGCAGCACTTGCAGACTAATACAGATGACATTTGGCCTCTTTCACCTTTATGGAGGCTTTGCAATATTTGATTTGTTCTCAAAAGTTTCAATAATTCATACCTTTTATAATGGTAAATGATAATTTTTATTTAAAGAAACAGTTGTTGTATAGATTAAATTGTTGCGATTCAAAAGCACTATATCTTTTCATACCATAGAAAAGAGCTGGAGAAAGAGAGATCTGAAAAATGAGCAGGCAAGGAGGAAAATGTACTGTAGAGAAAGTCCCTGGAATTTTTTCTGAAACTACATGTGTACCTGATATATTTGTTATTTTGCTCATAAATATGAGCAGTAGCAGGGCCACAGTCACATCCTGAGGATTTTTGAAAGGGAAGAAAATGTGTGGGGAGACACTTAACCAAAAAGGGAATCATACATTCCCAAAAAGACATTAAAGAAATTGCAAATAGGCAAGTATATAGTATTTATTGAACTCTAGCTCTGTGTCATGCAAGATGCTGAACCATTTATTGAGTTATATATATTATTTCATTTATCTCCAGTGATAATCCAATGAGTTGGGTTTCATTTTACTGCACTCATTTATTTGTATGTTAGGCTTCCTTCTTGAAATGTGTGTTTCTTGTCATTAGGATTCATGTCCAACTTGTCCCTTTATCCTTGGTGCCTGGCACAGTGCATGGCATACAGTGAGGACTCAGTGTCTGTTGGCTGAATACATCCATGGACAGGTGGATGGATAAATACTGGTTAGTATCTACAAGGCCAAGGTCATGTCATAGAGAGCTGAGGGGCAAAATAGAGTAGGAGAAGAAATGTTTGAGAAATAGACATGTATGCTAGGTGGGGGATAGAAACTAGATGCTAGACAATAAACTGATCTTCAACTGAGAGAAATTCTAGTCAATAAATTTAAGCACGAATCAGGAATATGTGTGTTGGTACTATAGCCCAAGCAAGTGGTGAGGAGGTCTCCAGAGTTAAGGGATCTGGGAGTTGTCCTTTAGATGTTCTAGGCAGGTACTCATGAATCTGTTGGGCTAGACATTTCTGGTCTACAAATTTGCTGATTTAGTGAAAACCATGTATCCAAAATGTTTGGTTACCTAAGATTGAAGAGTAATCAGAATTTTCTGGCTAATGTCAGCACTTTTTTTTTTTTAACATCAGATGCACAGATTTAAGTTAATCATCCTCCTCCGTCTGGTTGACTCTCATCATCAGCATTTGTAGGTGCCCTTTTTTCTTGTTATATTTTTGTACTTTCTCCCTTCATTCTCTTTCCCTACCTTTACTATTTCCTCCCTCTTCACAGTTGTCACACAAATGGTATATTTGATATATGTATAGCACACTGTTAAGAATGCAGGCATTGGAACCTGGGTTCCACTCCTCACTCTGCCACTGTGAACTTGGGCAAGCTGTTTAGCCTCTCCATTCTTCAATTTCCTAATTTGTGTATCATTATTTGATGATTAAATTGATTAATACATATACAGCATAAAGTTAGTGCCTGGCATAAAGTAAGTGCTTATAAACCCTTGAAAATGTACATATTGTTTGTGTGTTTTAAATGGCTATATTTATAAATCAGTAAATCATATTTAGTTTATTTTCATTGCTGTTAAGGTCTATAGATATTGACAAATGCATGGTGGCACAAATCTACCACCATAGTACCATACAAAAGAGTTTCATTGCCCTAAAAATCCTTGTGCTTCACCTAATCAACACTTCCCCTCTACAGATCTCTGGTATCCACTGATCTTTTCTCTATTTCTATCATTTTGCATTTTCTGAAATGTCATATAAATGAAATCATAGAGTATGAAGTCTTTCAAACTGGCTCCTTTCATGTAACAGTATGCATGTAAGATTCATCAATGTTGCATGGATTAATAGCTTAATTCTTTTCTATCACTGATGTGTGTTTCATTATATGGATTAGCACAGTTTGCTTACCATTCACCTATTGAAGAACATCTTGGTTGCTTCCAAGTTTTGGCAATTATGAGAAAAGTTGCTAAAAACATTTTCATGCAGATTTTTGTGTGGACATTGCATCTATTTTAAAAATAGAAATTGGCTTGCATTTTTATTTTCTCATCTTGATATCTGAATTTGGTAAAAAGCATATATTACCTTCATAAAATGAATAGACTTGTTTTACCTCTTTTTCTATTCTTAAACTTATTTAAGATTGGAATATTTATTTCTTGAAAATCTGGTGTAATTCATCTGAAAATCTGTCTATGCTGTGGCTGTTTAGGTAAGCAGAGGTTTTTGGTTACTGCTTCATTTTTTAAAATAATTGAGTCATTAAAAATTTCTAATTTTTTATGTGCCAGTGTTGGCATTTTATATTTTTCTGGAAATATATCAGTTTGATACAGGTTCTCAGAAGTACTGTTTCATAAAAACATCTGTTATATCTATATTTATTTCTTTTTTTCCTTCTGTGTGTGTGTGCATGTGCCTATTTGTGTATTTTCTTCTATGTTTGTCAGTTTCTCCTTGCTAGAGATTTATTTACATTATTAATCTTTTTTTAAAAAACAGATTATGGTTTGCTATTTATCTGTTTTTTTTTCTTTTTCATGTATTTCCTTTCTTATCTTTTTTTTTTTTTAAATTATTTATTTATTTATTTATTTATGGCTGTGTTGGGTCTTCGTTTCTGCGCGAGGGCTTTCTCCAGTTGCGGCCAGCAGGGGCCACTCTTCATCGCGGTGCGCGGGCCTCTCACTATCGCGGCCTCTCTTGTTGCGGAGCACAGGCTCCAGACGCGCAGGCTCAGTAATTGTGGCTCACGGGCCCAGTTGCTCCACGGCATGTGGGATCTTCCCGGACCGGGGCTCGAACCCATGTCCCCTGCATTGGCAGGCAGATTCTCAACCACTGCGCCACCTGGGAAGTCCATCTTATCTTTATTATTTTATTGTTTGTTTCCTTGTGTTTATGTTGACATTCTTTTTCTAGCTTTTCTTTTTTTTTATTCTGGCAAAGAAAATCCAGGTAGCATGACATTTATCCTCAACATATTTTTAAGCTTATAGTATAGTATTGTTATCTATATGCATATTCTTGTACAACAGATCTCTAGGAATTTTTCATCTTTCCTGACTAATACTCTATACCCATTGAGCAGCAACTCCCCATTTCCCTCTGTCCCCAGCCCATGACAACCACAATTGTATTTAGTGATTCTATGAGTTGATTATTTTAGATACCTCATGTAAGTGGAATCATGCAGTACTTTTCCTTCTGTGACTGGTTTTTTTCATTTACCATAATGTCTACAAGTTTCTTCCATGTGGTAGTATATGACAGAATTTCCTTCTTTGTTAAGGCTGAATAATATTTGTGTGTTTATGTTACATTTTCCTTATCCATTCATCCTTGATGGATATTTGCATTGTTTCTACCCTTGGCTATTGTAAGCAATGCTGCAATGGACATGGAAGTGCAAATACCTCTTCAAGATAGTGTTTTCAATTCTTTTGGGCAAATACTCAGAAATGAGATTGCTGGATCATACCGTAGTTCTACTTTTAGTTTTTTGTAGAATATCTGTACTGTTTTCCATAGTGACTGCAACATTTTACATTCCCATCAACAGTACACAAAGACTCAAATTTCATCACATCCTTGTCAGCATTTGTCCTCTCTCTCCTCTCTCCTTTTAATAATGGCCACCCTAACAACTGTGAAGTAATATTTCATTGTGGTTTTGATTTGCATTTTCCTGTTGTTAAGTGATGTTGAGTATCTTATCATATACCTCTTGGCCATTCATATGTCTTTGTATGTCTCCTTTGGAGAAATGTCTTTTAAAGATCTTTGCCCATTTTTAAATCAGATTTTTTTGTGTGTGCCTATTGAGTTGTACTTTAAAAAAAAAAAACTTATTGTCAAATGCTTATTTTATTTGTTTTCAGTCTTTCCTATTTTTAAATAAATATTCAGAGCTAAAATTTTCCTTTTAAACACTGCTGTAATTGTTATCTCACAAAATTTTTCATATAGTCCTTTTATAGTCTTTCAGCTCTAAATTTTAATAGCTTCCTTCTGACTTAATTTTAATAGATATATTATTTAGTAGTATTATTTAATTTTTAGGTATAAGGGATTTCAAAGTTATCCTTTTATCATTTATTTATGATATTATAGTATAGTAATTAGAAGACACAGTTTGCTTAATTTCGATTCTCTCTTTCCTGTTGGGCATTCAAATTTGTTGGAATTCTGTGAACGTCCCAAGCATTTTTAAAAAACAAAACATGTAGTCTTTATTTAAACAGTGTAAAGCCTTCTATTTATATTAGTTCAGTGTTAATCGTGTGCTTTGTTTTTTCCCCCGAGGGTTATTTATTTCTTTTTAACATCTTTATTGGAGTATAATTGCTTTACAAGGGTGTGTTAGTTTCTGCTTTATAACAAAGTGAATCAGCTATACATATACATATATCACCATATTTCCTCCCCCTTGGGTCTCCCTTCCACCCTCCCTATCCCACCCCTCTAGGTGGTCACAAAGCATTGAGCTGATCTCCCTGTGCTCTGCAGCTGCTTCCCACTAGCTATCTATTTTACATTTGGTAGTATACATAAGTACATGCCACTCTCTCATTTCGTCCCAGCTTACACTTCCCCCTGCCCTTATCCTCAAGTCCATTCTCTATGTCTGTGTCTTTATTCCTGTCCTGCCCCCAGGTTCTTCAGAACCATTTTTTTTTTATTAAAGATTCCATATATATATGTGTTAGCATACGGTATTTGTTTTTCTCTTTCTGACTTACTTCACTCTGTATGACACACTCTAGGTCCATCCACCTCACTACAAATAACTCAATTTCATTTCTTTTTATGGCTGAGTAATATTCCATTGTACATATGTGCCACATCTTCTTTATCCATTCATCTGTCGATGGACACTTAGGTTGCTTCCATGTCCTGGCTATTGTAAATAGAGCTGCAATGAACATTGTGGTACATGACTCTTTTTGAATTATGGATTTCTCAGGGGTATATGCCCAGTAGTGGGATTGCTGGGTCATATGGTAGTTCTATTTTTAGTTTTTTAAGAAACCTCCATACTGTTCTCCATAGTGGCTGTATCAATTTACATTCCCACCAACAGTGCAAGAGAGTTCCTTTTCTCCACACCCTCTTCAGCATTTATTGTTTGTAGATTTTTTGATGATGGCCATTCTGACTGGTGTGAGGTGATACCTCATTGTAGTTTTGATTTGCATTTCTCTAATGATTAGTGATGTGCAGCATCCTTTCATGTGTTTGTTGGCCATCTGTATGTCTTCTTTGGAGAAATGTCTGTTTAGGTCTTTTGCCCATTTTTGGATTGGGTTGTTTGTTTTTTTGATACTGAGCTACATGAGTTGCTTGTAAATTTTGGAGAATAATCCTTTGTCAGTTGTTTCATTTGCAAATATTTCCTCCCGTTCTGAGTGTTATCTTTTCATCTTGTTTATGGTTTCCTTTGTTGTGCAAAAGCTTTTAAGTTTCATTAGGTCCCATTTGTTAATTTTTGTTTTTATTTCAATTTCTCTAGGAGCTAGGTCAAAAA
Organism: Balaenoptera musculus; assembly: GCF_009873245.2. Classification (NCBI taxonomy): domain Eukaryota; kingdom Metazoa; phylum Chordata; class Mammalia; order Artiodactyla; family Balaenopteridae; genus Balaenoptera; species Balaenoptera musculus. The sequence goes on along the minus strand of NC_045785.1, from coordinate 51,726,085 downwards.
GAAACTTGCTGTGATTTATGTTGTAGAGTGTTCTGCCTATGTTTTCCTCTAAGAGTTTTATAGTGTCTGGCCTTACATTTGGGTCTTTAATCCACTTTGAGTTTATTTTTGTGTATAGTGTTAGGGAGTGTTCTAATTTCATTCTTTTACATGTAGCTGTCCAGTTTTCCCAGCACCACTTATTGAAGAGGCTGTCTTTTCTCCACTGTATATTCTTGGCCTCCTTTATCAAAGATAAGGTGACCATATGTGTGTGGGTTTATCTCTGGGCTTTCTATCCTGTTCCATTGATCTATATTTCTGTTTTTGTGCCAGAGCTATGTCTTGATTACTGTAGCTTTGTAGTATAGTCTGAAGTCCGGGAGTGTGATTCCTCCAGCTCCGTGCTTGTTTCTCAAGATTGCTTCAGCTATTTGGGGTCTTTTGTGTTTCCATACAAATTGTTCAATTTTTTGTTCTAGTTCTGTGAAAAATGCCATTGGTAGTTTGATAGGAATTGCATTGAATCTGTAGATTGCTTTGGGTAGTAGAGTCATTTTCACAATGTTGATTCTTCCAGTCCAAGAAGATGTTATATCTCTCCATCTGTTTGTGTCATCTTTAATTTCTTTCATCAGTGTCTTATAGTTTTCTGCATACAGGTCTTTTGTCTCCTTAGGTAGATTTATTCCTAGGTATTTTATTCTTTTTGTTGCAGTGGTAAATGGAAGTGTTTCCTTAATTTCTCTTTCAGATTTTTCATCATGCAAGAGATTTCTGTGCATTAATTTTGTATCCAGCTACTTTACTAAATTCATTGATTAGCTCTAGTAGTTTTCTGGTAGTGTCTTCAGGATTCTCTTAGTATCATGTCATCTGCAAACAGTGACAGTTTTACTTCTTCTTTTCTGATTTGGATTCCTTTTATTTATTTTTCTTCTCTGATTGTTGTGGCTAAAACTTCCAAAACTATGTTGAATAATAGTGTTGAGAGTCAGTAACCTTGTCTTGTTCCCAATCTTAGTGGAAATGGTTTCAGTTTTTCACCATTGAGAACGATGTTGGCTGTGGGTTTGTCATATATGGCCTTTAATATGTTGAGGTAAGCTCCCTCTATGCCTACTTTCTGAGGGTTTTATCATAAATGGGTGTTGAATTTTGTAGAAAGCTTTTTCTGCATTGATTGAGATGATCATATGGTTTTTCCTCCTTCAATTTGTTAATATAGTGTATCACATTGTTTGATTTGCTCATATTGAAGAATCCTAGCATTCCTGGGATAAACCCCACTTGATCATGGTGTATGATCCTTTTAATGTGCTGCTGGATTCTGTTTACTAGTACTTTGTTGAGGATTTTTGCATCTATGTTCATCAGTGATATTGGCCTGTAGTTTTCTTTCCTGATGACATCTTTTGTTGTGGTATCAGGGTGATGGTGGCCTCATGGAATGAGTTTGGGAGTGTTCTTCCCTCTGCTTTATTTTGGAAGAGTTTGAGAAGGATAGGTGTTAGCTCTTCTCTAAATGTTTGATAGAACTCACCAGTGAAGACGTCTGGTCCTGGGCTTTTGTTGGAAGATTTTTAATCATAGTTTCAATTTCAGTGCTTGTGATTGGTCTGTCTATATTTTCTGTTTCTTCCTGGTTCAATCTCAGAAGGTTGTGCTTTTCTAAGAATTTGTCCATTTCTTCCAGGTTGTCCATTTTATTGGCATATAGTTGCTTGTAGTAATCTCTCATGATCCTTTATATTTTGGCAGTGTCAGTTGTTACTTCTCCTTTTTCATTTCTAATTCTATTGATTTGAGTCTTCTCCCTTTTTCTCTTGATGAGTCTGGCTAATGGTTTATCAATTTTGTTTATCTTCTCAAAGAACTAGCTTTTAGTTTTATGGATCTTTGTTATTGTTTCCTTCATTTCTTTTTCATTTATTTCTGATCTGATCTTTATGATATCTTTCCTGCCGCTAACTTTCGGGTTTTTTTGTTCTTCTTTCTCTAATTGCTTTAGGTGTAAGGTTAGGTAGTTTATTTGAGATGTTTCTTGTTTCTTGATGTAGGATTGTATTGCTATAAACTTCCCTCTTAGAACTGCTTTTGCTGCATCCCATAGGTTTTGGGTCATCGTGTTTTCATTGTTATTTGTTTCTAGGTATTTTTTGATTTCCTCTTTGATTTCTTCAGTGATCTCTTGGTTATTTAGTAGTGTATTGTTTAGCCTCCATGTGTTTGTGTTTTTTACAGATATTTTTCCTATAATTGATATCTAGTCTCATAACGTTGTGGTTGGAAATGATACTTGATATGATTTCAATTTTCTTAAATTTTCCAAGGCTTGATTAGTGACCCAAGATGTGATCTATCCTGGAGAATGTACCATGAGCACTTGAGAAGAAACTGTATTCTGTTGTTTTCAGATGGAATGTCCCATAAATATCAATTAAGTCCATCTTGTTTAATGTATCATTTAAAGCTTGTGTTTCCTTGTTTATTTTCATTTTGGATGATCTGTCCCTTGGTGAAAGTGGGGTGTTAAAGTCCCCTACTATGATTGTATTATTGTCAATTTCCCCTTTTATGGCTGTTAGCATTTGCCTTTTGTATTGTGGTGTTCCTATGTTGGGTGCATAAATATTTACCATTGTTATATCTTCTTCTTGGATTGATCCGTTGATCATTATGTAGTGTCCTTCTTTGCCTCTTGTAATAGTCTTTATTTTAAAGTCTATTTTCTCTGATATGAGAATTTCTACTCCAGCTTCCTTTTGATTTCCATTTGCATGGAATTTCTTTTTCCATCTCCTCACTTTCAGTCTGTATGTGTCCGTAGGTCTGAAGTGGGTCTGCTGTAGACAGCATATATATGGGTCTTGTTTTTGTATCCATTCAGCCAGTCTATGTCTTTTGGTTGGAGCATTTTATCCATTTATATTTAAGGTAGTTATCATTATTTATGTTCCTATTACCATTTTCTTAATTGTTTTGGGTTTGTTATTGTAGGTCTTTTCCTTCTCTTGTGTTTCCTGCCTAGAGAAGTTCCTTTAGCATTTGTTGTAAAGCTGGTTTGGTGGTGCTGAATTCTCTTGGCTTTTGCTTGACTGTAAAGGTTTTAATTTCTCTGTCTAATCTTAATGAGATCCTTGCTGGGTAGAGTAATCTTGGTTGTAGGTTTTTCCCTTTCATCACTTTAAATATGTCCTGCCACTTCCTTCTGGCTTGCAGAGTTTCTGCTGAAAGATCATCTGTTAACCTTATGGGGATTCCCTTGTATGTTCTTTGTTGTTTTTCCCTTGCTGCTTTTAATATTTTTTTTGTATTTAATTTTTGATAGTTTGATTAATATGTGTCTTGGCGTGTTTCTCCTTGGATTTATCCTATATGTGACTCTCTGTGCTCCCTGGGTTTGATTGAGTATTTCCTTTCCCATGTAAGGGAAGTTTTGGACTATAACCTCTTCAAATATTTTCTCAGTCCCTTTCTTTTTCTCTTCTTCTTCTGCGACTTCTATAATTTGAATGTTGGTGCATTTAATGTTGTCCCAGAAGTCTCTGAGTTTGTCCTCAGTTCTTTTCATTCTTTTTTCTTTATTCTGCTCTGCAGTACTTATTTCCACTATTTCCTCTTCCAGGTCACTTATCTGTTCTTCTGCCTCAGTTATTCTGCTATTGATTCCTTCTAGAGAATTTTAAATTTCATTTACTGTATTGTTCATCATTGTTTGTTTGCTCTTTAGTTCTTCTAGGTCCTGTTAAACATTTCTTGTATTTTCTCTATTCTATTTCCAAGATTTTCAATCATCTTTACTATCATTACTCTGAATTCCTTTTCAGGTAGACTGCCTATTTTCTCTTCATTTGTTGGGTCTGGTGGGTTTTTACCTTGCTCTTTCATCTGCTATGTGTTTTTCTGTCTTCTCATTTTGCTTAACTTACTGTTTTGGGGGTCTCCTTTTTGCAGGCTGCAGCTTCTTAGTTCCCATTGTTTTTGGTGTCTGCCCCCCGTGGCTAAGGTTGGTTCAGTGGGTTGTGTTGACTTCCTGGTGGAGGGGACTGGTGCCTGTGTTCTGGTGGATGAGGCTGGATCTTGTCTTTCTGGTGGGCAGGACCACGTCCGCTGGTGTGTTTTGGGGTGTTTGTGACCTTATTATGATTTTAGGCAGCCTGTCTGCTAATGGGCGGGGTTGTGTTCCTGTCTTGCTAGTTGTTTGGCATAGGGTGTCCAGCACTGTAGTGTTGGTCGTTGAGTGGAGCTAGGTCTTACGTTGAGATGGAGGTCTCTGGGAGAGCTTTTGCCATTTGATATTACATGGGGCTGGGAGTTCTCTGGTGGACCAATGTCCAGAGCTTGGCTCTCCCACCTCAGAGGCTCAGGCCTTATACCCGGGCCAGAGCACCAAGACCCTGTCAGCCACACGGCTAAAATCCAGCTGCAGGAGGTCATGGAGAAGACATAATGGCTGGTTGAATGGAGAGGTGGACCCAGGCAATTCCCATCCTTTTTTTTAATTAAAATTTTTTTCTTTTTCATTATGGTTTATTACAGGATATTTACTCTAGCTTCCTGTGCTATACAATAGGACCTTGTTGTTTATCCAATTCTATGTATAATAGCTTGCATCTGCTAGTCCCAAACTCCCAATCCAACCCTCCCACCCCCCTCCCTCTTGGCAACCACAGATCTATTCTCTATGTCTGTGAGTCTGATTCTGTTTTGTAGATAAGTTCATTTGTGTCATATTTTAGATCCCACATATAATTAATATCACATGGTATTTGTCTTTCTCTTCTGACTTAATTTCTCTTACTATGATAATTTCTAGGTCCATCAGTGTAGCTGCAAGTGACATTATTTCATTCATTTTATAGTTGAGTAATATTCCATTGTGTATATATACCACAACTTCTTTATCCATTCATTTGTCAATGGACATTTAAGTTGTTTCCATGTCTTGGCTATTATAAATAGTGCTCTATGGACATAGGGGTGCATGTATCTTTTTGAATTATAGTTTTCTGTGGATATATGCTCAGAAGTGGGATTTCTGGATCATACAACAACTCTATTTTTAGAGTTTTTGGGGAACCTTCTTACTCTTTTCCATAGTGGCTTCACCAATTTACATTCCCACCAACAGTATAGGAGCATTCGTTTTTCTCCACACCCTCTCCAGTATTCGTTATTTGTAACTTTTTAATGATGGCCATTCTGAGTGGTGTGAGGTGGTACCTCATTGTAGTTTTGATTTTGATTTGCATTTCTCTAATAATTAGCAATTTTGAGCATTTTTCATGTGCCTATTGGCCATCTGTATGTCTTCTTTGGAGAAATGTCTATTTAGGTCTTTTGCCCTTTTTTGTTGTTGTTACTGAGTTGTATGAGCTGTTTGTATTGATATACACTGATATATATTTTGGTAGAGTATATTCAAAGCACTGCTGTTTCTGAAGGCTCTCACTCTGTGCTGTATTGCCTAGCCCAAGAATAGGTCGTGGAAGGGAGTTGAAGAAATAGTGAGGTGATCTTGAATTTGATGAAATAAAACAGACAGAGGGAATATTCATGGGTCAGAATAATCACAGCTCCCGTAACAGTGCCAGGTATATCAGGTCACACCTGTGGTTTGCCTTTGGCTATAACTATTTCCAAGCCCAATTTTCCACCCAGGCTCTCATGGGAGTCTGTGAAGCTTGTTTTATCTTTTTATCTATCTATCTATCTATCTATCTATCTATCTATCTATCTATCTATCTATCATCTATCTAATTTGTTTGTTTAGGAAAAGAAGAGTAATTATCTTTTGAAAGCACCCATGAATTCTGTCTAGAACACTATGTGCTTCAGTTAACTTTTTAAGATGTAATAAGTTTATAAATTAATGAGAACATATACTCCCTGGGCTTGTCAGCTCAAATAAATTTTTATATGCAGTAAAAGATTAAAATGTAATACTTTTTATGCTGTAAAAGAAGAAAACAACTGATTTTGTGAATCTATTGCTGGCAAATGATGATTTTGAGTAAGATATGGAGAACTGATTATAAAATGAGATTTTAGGAACAAATGTTATTTTGAAAGCAGGTATCATGTATTACCTCCTTCCCCTAGTGAGTATAATTACTTGGTTTCCAGTGGAGCTTCTGCTTCCCAAGTGAAAGGAGAAATGTGTAAGATATTTTAAAGTGTTTAGCTGTTTGTTTTATTTATTTACCTCTTGGTTGTCTTTCCTAATCATGGAGAAACCTCTGTCTGATTAAAGAACAATTTCTTGTTCTGTTTCAGTATCTGGCTGCAGTGCATTTGCTATTTGATATCTGAGAGATGTACAACATGTTCACAGTGAATTCTCCAACTGAAAACAGCAGAGTTCAAATAAAGTCAATTAATTCACAGAGTGAATGGACTGAAGCCCAGAATTGCATGTCTTATGGAGGCCTTTTTGATTCACTTGCCAAAAGATATCTGTTTATAAATGTAGAAACGTAACTCTTTGGTACTCTTGCAGTTACAACCTGATGTGATGTCCCCCCCATGTGTTGTTGATGACCTCAGATAATTAAGTTACATTTTACCTACATTTCAAACATTTTTGCACCCTCTCTCTCCCAATGATTCAGTCATGTCTTCCTGCTTTAACATATAGATCTTCTCTCCCTCATTTTCTGTCATTCTCTCTCACACTTCCACCTTCCTCTATTCTGTTTTCTTTCTTTCCCCCCTAAATCTTCTTATAGTTCTCTTACTCTCCATGCTTTCCTTCTTTATATTACCTTCTTCCTCTTTCCTTCCTTCTTTTCCTCTCTTCCCTTTCTTTCTTCCCTCTTCCAGCCCCTTCAGCCTGGATACCTGAGACGGCTCCCCTACAGGCTCATGTATCCAGTCCCTCCCAGCACATTAGGAGCCTCATTCTCCTTGCACTTTTATTTCCATCATCCTCTCTCACGATGTGTCTGGAGCTGGCTCTCAACAGTGAGTGCTTGCTGAGGCCCTGGCTGTCACCTAACTTGCCTATAAGCCTTGATCCTCTACCTAGTGCTGCTTTGTTGTTGTTGTTTGATTGTTTTACACTGAATTTCTCTTTTTGCTCCAGTCCTATACTGTATGTGAGCCTTGGCTTAACTCTTAGCTTGGCTAGTGATCAAACATCTCTTTTTAGGTCTCATTTTTGAATTTGGATGCAGTCCCTGATTAAAAAAAAAAAAACAAATAGTATCATATTTGAAAAGGTCTGGTAACCAGGATTCTGAGTAAGTCTTACTTTGACTTCAAGGATAATAACCTTCCTGGAGATTCCTGTAGCTGTGTCCTTCCCATGATATTGCATGATATTGGATCCCTTCTTATACACCAGGTCCAGCCCCCACTGCACCTTGTTACACTCTGTCAGACACTCTATATTGACCTGTGGGATACCCTACTTAGAAACTACCAAACAAGATGCCTCTGGTCATTCCTGCTTCAGCAATGCCCTATTTTCCTCCTTTACCAAATCATGCCACCCATATTCCTCCTACCCTCTCTATATCTCCAGCCCTGCATATTTCTTCTTCCTTCAGAAGGGAGATGGACAAGAATTTGCAGGAGAATAATTGACCCTCCTTTCTTGAAATATGATTTTCTTTTGGCTTTTTGACCAAACAATTTTTTTCAACCTTTTTATTTATTTTTTTCTTTTCAGTATTGCTTACACACATCTCATCTCTACTGGACCTTTAAACATTAGAGGTCATGAGACATTGGAGCCCTCTTCTCACTACACTCTTTATTGCACTGAGCTCATCCATTCCTACCATTTCATATGCTATCTTAATGGTGGTTTTTCCTAGTGATTTTCTCAGGACATCTAGTTTTTTTCATTCTGTATGCTTAATGTTGATGGACCTGTGGTTCCAAATTAGTAAAAGTAATATCTTCTTCAAGTGTTGTTGCAAACTTTCAATAATATAGTGTTTGCAAAATTTCCCTGTAAAAACTAAAACACTAAATAATAATAGCTAACAGTTATTAAGAAAAATAGGTATTTCAGGAACTCCTTTAAGCATTTTATATGCCTCCTCTATGTGAATTATTACAGTTTCCTATAATCAGAAACTGCTATTTTCCCCATTTTATAGTTGAGGTAACTGATGCTAAAGAGCAATGTGTTAGTCTCAGTACTAATATGTCTGATTTAGGAAAAAGGAATTTACTAAAAGAATTGATAGGTTGATTGGAACATCAGGTTCAGAGGATACTCCAAACAACACTACCCAAAATCAACTCTAGAAAATTGGTTCATGAAGGAAAATATTGCTGCTGCTGGAACAGAGCTAGAAATGAGGGGACACTGGAGACCAGCATTAGTCCTGGAATGTTATTTTTCAATGGTAATCTTTAAAGGAGGAGCTTCTCTATGGCTCTGAATCTTTGTGTTATGAGCTTCTAATTCATGGTGAATGCTGCTGATTGGCCACTTCAAATGCTCAAGTCCTGTCTGCTGAGGAGGTTAAAAAAGCAAGCATCCAACTTCTTTAGCTTCTATGCTGAGAATTAGGCTATGCTCTAACCAAGATTTGTAAGGTAGAAAATATCCCAAATATGTGAAAGGAGTTAAGATAATAAGTAACTGAAAAGAGTGGCAAATGTCCGTTACAAGAATTTGCCCAAAGTCACAATGCTGAGGTGTTAAAGGACGGTTTGCTAAGACCCAGGAATGAACTACTCTACCATGCTGCCTCCCAGGCTAGAAATGGGAGCTAGTGGAGAAAACTTTAAGCAAAGCATGGAATTCTAAAATGCAAGTGTTGGATGGCTCATTACAGGTGACTTAGACTGGAATTCCTTGTAAACTCCCCTCTTTGCCTGCTTCAGACACATTGTCTTCATTAACCCAAGTTTGGCTAATTCTGTTCCAGCAGAGTGGTGTGGTGCTACCTGACTGTCACCCCTGCTTCCTAAACTTGGCATCTGAGCTTCCAGTTTGGCATCTCTCTCTTAGATTTCTGAGTTTGGCTCGTGCTGCCTTTGGCTCCTGTTACTGTTTTCTGCTAGATAACATTCTTTTTTTGTAAGTACATGTGTTTTATAAATAAACACATAGTGAACTCCTCTTATATTGCAGGACCTTTCACATATATTATCTCACTTATCCTTCTTAATCCTTATGACAAATTTGTAAGGGAGGCAGAATTATGGCCATGTTGCAGATAAAGACACTGAGGCAAAATTTTTAGGATTTTTGCCCAAAGTTTTGCCCAAATCGCCATGTCCTAAAAATAGAAGATCTGGGATTTAAACCCAGCATGGTCTGACATCTGAGGGTGTCACTAGTCCAACATGTTATCTCACTGTGTCTTCTAGTTTCTATTTCACTGAACACTGTACAGATCAGGGAGTTACTTCATGCTCAGGGGGCTCTCCTCAACCCCATTTCCTTTGCCAATTATCTGACATCATGCTGTTTTTAACCTTTTATGGTCTAACACATTCTTACATTTGAATGGTGAACATCTAATTTTTTATCTTCCCTTTGGATAGCAACTGAGGAAATGGGATTTTTCCAGAAGCTGATTTTGAAGTAGAAATTATAACTTTCAGGTGTGTTAATAAAAGTTGCAATTCACCCACTCTTATATAGTTGTTAATTAATAAGTTAATCAGAAAAATATACATTGAACAGCTACCATGTTCTAAATGTGTTTTTATGGTGTTTGATCACTTTAGGTATTTTTTTTAAGTACCCCTTCTTTTTTTTCTATTTTTTTTATTTAGATGTAATTGAAGCCTCTCCCCTCTCCCCATCTGAATGTTTCAGAGTATAGCTCAGGATGTCTTTCTTTTCTTTTTTTCCTTTTAAAAAATGACACTCTCCAAGAAATTCCCTTGAGGATAACTCACATCATCCCTGATCCAAATTCTAAGTGAAGAAATCTTTTGAGATTTGGTAATTATTTTCAGCACCACATTAAGTTGTGCCCTCTAAACTATGTGTGTGAGATGCAAGTCCCCAAGCACACATTCTGAACATCAATAAAACACTTCCCTGAGTACGTCAGTATCCTCTTACAAACCCTACACACTACTTCTCAGATATTCCAAAAGTTAACCCAAATAATTACCTTATTGGATGGCTATTAGCGTTACACACTTGATAAAAACCATGTCTGCCCAGCACTTTTGCATGCTATCATGACTTAGTTTATTATTATTATAGATAATAATAATAACTTCTGATGGTATGAATGAATACATTCTTTATGTGCTTCTAGGTCAGGAACTTCTACTGTTAATCAGATCCCTCTGAGTATTTCACATCTAGTTTTGATCCCCATGCCATACTTTTACACACACACAAAACATGTAGTTTTAATTTGATCATGACGGTTACTGTTTGAATAGGTTTTTTAGACTTTGGGCATTCTGGATACTTAAATGGACTCAGACAGTATAAATCAGACTTCCAGTGGCTTCTGGCAAGCACCTACTCAGTTCTCTACTGAGCCTTAATTAAGTCAGCTCCAACACTAAAGTTCTTTAGAATTACATGCAAGGTCATAGGATTTCAATACAGAACACTCTAACATGAGACCAGAATACCTATGGATGTAACCTGCTCTTGAATAAACTTTCTCCCTATCATTCTTTTCTGGAATACTGTAATCTTTTTATAGACCTTGTTCTTTTGCAATCATCCAGGTTTCTGTTGGTTGAGTGACCTCTTTGCATCAGATATTTTGAATTTTTTTATCCTTATATCTACAAGGGAAATAAGATCAACTGCAATTTACAGATGAGGAAACTGTGGCTAGGACAGTGAGCGACTAACTCGTTTACTGCTATTAAATAATATAACTAAGTTTAAACTGGCATTTATCATGTATACACAATGAAGATTTATTCTTAACATAAATTGAGCATTTACTACATCCTAATCACTGTTCCACTGGGCTGAATCACATTAAAATGCTGATCATTTACCTACAAAATAGCAATTCCATGTGATTTAACCTAATATTAGTTGAATTTGACCCTAACAATAGCTTTACAAAGCAACTATTGTTAACGTTATTTTGTAAAAGAGGAAATTGAAGCTTAGCAAGGTTATATAATATGCACATGGTTAAACAGTTAATAAGTGGTGTGCTTTTTTCTTTTTCACCAGGCAATTCTTCTTCACTATGAACTGGTGACTATGATGAAGTAATGTGACATTTTTGTTGTCCCCAGTGGTGGCAATTCTGGGTTTGTTACTTCACTGACTTCATTCAATATATTGAGCACATGCTGTGTATGTGAATCATATATATTCAACCTTCGAAGGAAGTGTGAGGTGGGAAATTAAGCTAGGTGGTACAGATTTGGGTTTAAACAACCCAAAGCCATATGAAATAGATTTTCTTCAGTGCCAATGTAGGTAGACCTTGAAGACAGTTCCAAAGGTATTCAGAGATTGGTTATTATTGGAAGAGTGTGTAGTCTTTCAAGGTTTTTTTAAAAAAATACCTTTATTTGAGTATAACTGCTTTACAATGGTGTGTTAGTTTCTGCTTTATAACAAAGTGAATCAGCTATACATATACATATATTGCCATATCTCATCCTTCTTGTGTCTCCCTCCCATCATCCCTACCCCACCCCTCTAGGTGGTCACAAAGCACCGAGCTGATCTCCCTGTGCTATGTGGCTGCTTCCCACTAGCCATCTATTTTACATTTGGTAGTGTATATAAGACCATGCCACTCTCTCACTTCGTCCCAGCTTACCCTTCCCCCTCCCTGTGTCCTCAAGTCCATTCTCTACGTTTGCATCTTTATTCCTGTACTGCCTGTAGGTTCTTCAGAACCATTTCTTTCTTTCTTTTTTAGATTCCATATATATGTGTTAGCATACGGTATTTGTTTTTCTCTTTCTGACTTACTTCACTCTGTAGGACAGACTCTAGTCCATCCACCTCACTACAAATAACTCAATTTCGTTTCTTTTTATGGCTGAGTAATATTCCATTGTACATATGTGCCACATCTTCTATATCAATTCATCTGTTGATGGACACTTAGGTTGCTTCCATGTCCTGGCTATTGTAAATAGAGCTGCAATGAACATTGTGGTATATGACTCTTTTTGAATTATGGTTTTCTCAGTGTATATGCCCAGTAGTGGGATTGCTGGGTGGTATGGTAGTTCTACTTTTAGTTTCTTAAGGAACCTTCATACTGTTTTCCACAGTAGCTGTATCAATTTTACATTCCCATCAGCAGTGCAAGAGGGTTCCCTTTTCTCCACACCCTCTCCAGCATTTATTGTTTGTAGATTTTTTGATGATGGCCATTCTGACAGGTGTGAGGTGATACCTCATTGTAGTTTTGATTTGCATTTCTGTAATGATTAGTGATGTTCAGCATCCTTTCATGTGTTTGTTGGCCATCGGTATGTCTTCTTTGGAGAAATGTCTGTTTAGGCCTTCTGCCTATTTTTGGATTGGATTGTTTGTTTTTTTGATATTGAGCTGCATGAGCTGCTTGTAAATTTTGGAGAATAATCCTTTGTCAGTTGCTTCATTTGCAAATATTTTCTCCCATTCTGAGGGTTCTCTTTTTGTCTTGTTTATGTTTTCCTTTGCTGTGCAAAATATTTTAAGTTTCATTAGGTCCCATTTGTTTATTTTTGTTTTTATTTCCATTGCTGTAGGAGGTGGGTCAAAAAAGGTCTTGCTGTGATTTATGTCGTAGGGTGTTCTGCCTATGTTTTCCTCTAAGAGTTTTATAGTGTCTGGCCTTACATTTAGGTCTTTAATCCATTTTGAGTTCATTTTTGTGTATGGTGTTAGGGAGTGTTCTAATTTCATTCTGTTACATGTAGCTGTCCAGTTTTCCCAGCACCACTTGTTGAAGAGGCCGTTTTTTCTCCATTGTATATTGTTGCCTCCTTTATCAAAAATAAGGTGACCATATGTGCGTGGGTTTATCTCTGGGCTTTCTATCCTGTTCCATTGATCTATATTTCTGTTTCTGTGCCAGTACCATACTGTCTTGATTACTGTAGCTTTGTAGTATAGTCTGAAGTCTGGGAGCCTTATTCCTACAGCTCCGTTTTTCTTTCTCAAGGTTGCTTTTGCTATTCAGGGTCTTTTGTGTTTCCATACAAATTGTGAATTTTTTGTTCTAGTTCTTTGAAAAATTCCATTGGTAGTTTGATAGGGATTGCATTGAATCTGTAGATTGCTTTGGGTAGTATAGTCATTTTCACAATGTTGATTCTTCCAATCCAAGAAGATGGTATATCTCTCCATCTGTTTGTATCATCTTTAATTTCTTTCATCAGTGTCTTATAGTTTTCTGCATACAGTTCTTTTGTCTCCTTAGGTAGGTTTATTCCTAGGTATTTTATTCTTATTGTTGCAGTGGTAAATGGGAGTGTTTCCTTAATTTCTCTTTCAAATTTTTCATCATGCAAGAGATTTCTGTGCATTACTTTTGTGTCCAGCTACTTTACCAAATTTATTGATTTGCTCTAGTAGTTTTCTGGTAGCATCTTTAGGGTTCTCTATGTATAGTATCATGTCATCTGCAAACAGTGCCAGCTTTACTTACTCTTTTCTGATTTGGATTCCTTTTATTTATTTTTCTTTGATTGTTGTGGCTAAAACTTCCAAAGCTATGTTGAATAATAGCGGTGAGAGTGGACAACCTTGTCTTGTTCCTGATCTTAGAGGATCAGGAACTTGCTACTTCATCTCCTGTGTGTTTCTGTGTCTTCTCATTTTGCTTAACTTACTCTGTTTGGGGTCTCCTTTTCACAGGCTGCAGGTTCTTAGTTCCCATTGTTTTTGGTGTCTGCCCCTGGTGGCTAAGGTTGGTTCAGTGGGTTGTATAGGCTTTCTGGTGGAGGGAATTGGTGCCTGTGTTCTGGTTGATGAGGCTGGATCTTGTCTTTCTGATGGGCAGGACCACATCCGCTGGTGTGTTTTGGGGTGCCTGTGACCTTATTATGATTTTAGGCAGCCTGTCTGCTAATGGGTGGGGTTGTGTTCCTGTCTTGCTAGTTGTTTGGCATAGGTTGTCCAGCACTGTAGTTTGCTGGTTGTTGAGTGGAGCTGGGTCTTAGCGTTGCAATGGAGATCTCTGGGAGAGCTTTCGCAGTTTGATATTTCATGGAGCCAGGAGGTCTCTTGTGGACCAATGTCCTGAACTCGGCTCTCCCACCTCAGAAGCACAGACCTGACATCTGGCCGAAACACGAAGACCCTGTCAGCCACATGGCTCAGAAGAAAAGAGTGAAATAAAGAAAGAAAGAAAAAAAAAGTTATTAAAATAAAAAAATTATTAAAAATAAAAAAATTAAAAAGTAATAAAAAAGGAAAAGAAAGCAAGAAAGAAGAGAGCAACCAAACGAAATAACAAATCCACCAATGATAACAAGTGCTAAAACATATACAAAAAAAGGACAGACAGAACCCTAGGACAAATGGTAAAAGCAAAGGTATACAGACAAAATCACACAAAGAAGCAAACACATACACTCCCACAAAAAGAGAAAAAGGAAAAAAAAATCTATATATTAAAAAAAGGAAGAGAGCAACCAAATCAATAAACAAATCTACAAATGATAATAAACTCTAAATATGAAACTAAGATAAACATCAAACCAGAAACAATTTGATGCAGAAAGCAAACCCCAAGTCTACAGTTGCTCCCAAAGTCCACTGCCTCAATTTTGGGATGATTCATTGTTTATTTAGGTATTCCAGAGTTGCAGGGTACATCAAGTTGATTGTGGAGATTTAATCCGCTGCTCATGAGGCTGCTGGGAGAGATTTCCCTTTCTCTTCTATGTTCTCTCAGCTCCTGGGGTTCAGCTTTGGATTTGGTCCCGCCTCTGCGTGTAGGTCGCCTGAGAGCATCTGTTCTTCGCTCAGAGAGGACGGGTTTAAAGGAGCAGCTGATTCGGGGGCTCTGGCTCACTCAGGCCGCGGGGAGGGAGGGGTACGGATGCGGGGCGAGCCTGCAGCAGCAGAGGCTGGTGCGACGTTGCAATAGCCTGAGGTGCGCCCTGTGTTTTCCAGGGGAAGTTGTCCCTGGATCACGGGACCCTGGCAGTGGCGGGCTGCACAGCCTCCCAGGATGGGAGGTGTGGATAGCGACCTGTGCTTGCACACAGGTTTCTTGGTCGCAGCAGCTGCAGCTGTAGCGTTTCATGCCCGTTTCTGGGGTCCGCACTGACAGCCGTGGCTTGCGCCCATCTCTGGAGTTCGTTTAGGCGGTGCTCTGAATCCCCTCTTCTTGCGCACCCCGAAGCAATGCTCTCTTGTCTCTTTGGCAGTTCCAGACTTTTTCCCGGACTCCCTCCTGGCTAGCTGTGGTGCGCAAACCTCTTCAGGCTGTGTTCACACCGCTAACCCCAGTCCTCTCCCTGGGATCCGACCGAAGCCAGAGCCTCAGATCCCAGCCCCCACCCGTCCTGGCAGGTGAGCAGAGAAGCCTCTCGGGCTGGTGAGTGCTGGTCGGCACTGATCCTCTGTGTGGGGATCTCTCCGCTTTGCCCTCCGTACCCCTGTGGCTGCGCTGTCCTCCGTGGCTCTGAAGCTTCCCCACTCCGCCACCCGCAGTCTCCGCCCGCGAAGGGGCTTCCTAGTGTGTGGAAACCTTTCCTCCTTCACAGCTCCCTCCCACTGGTGCAGGTCCCGTCCCTATTCTCTTGTCTCTGTTGTTTCTTTTTTCTTTTGCTCTACCCAGGTACGTGGGGAATTTCTTGCCTTTTGGGAAGTCTGAGGTCTTCTGCCAGTGTTCAGTAGGTGTTCTGTAGGAGTTGTTCCACATGTAGATGTATTTCGGATGTATTTGTGGGGAGGAAGGTGATCTCCACGTCTTACTGCTCTGCCATCTTGAAGGTCTCTCTCTTTCAAAGTTTTTATTTCTAAAGTAACTACACCATTTGGGTAGTGTAACTACACCCTGTGGATAGTGAACGTTTGTTAAATAGTCACTTTTACTGTTCTCTTTGTCTGGAATGCCTTGTCCCTTATCACAAGATCTTTGAAGTCTTAGCTCAATGGTTACTTTCTCTATAAGGCTCCTCCAATTATTTCCAGCTGCAAATGAATTGTCCCTAATTTTGGTTCTCATTGCATTTTGTTCTCAATTTTCATATGTCACAAGTCACCTTTTCTCCTACATTATGTTTATTTGCTTATCTATCCATCCACTCATCAATCTGTCATTTACTATATGTCTATAAATCTTTAGTCACTGTAATGGGTCCTGAGGATACAGGGATGAAAAAACAGTTCCTCCTCAAAGGCCTGGCAGAGAGAAAGATAAGTGAACAGAATATTTCAATACAACTATAGTTCTCTTATTTTTATTCCAGCTCAACACATCTGAAAAATGTGCTCCTATCAGCAACAGTTACTCATGATGGCTGAGGTTCTTGTGGGTGGTATGGACTGGTGAGAGGGAAAAGGGAGAAAGAAGGGAAGAGCTATCCTCCACTCCCCCCAGGATGGAGATGGGAAACACATGATTCATTTCCCTCCAGCTCAGCCTCCTCAACTGGGGACCAGTGTGTGAGCTTAGCACAGGTGATCCTGCTACAGAGAGGAGGTATGTTTATCCCACACTTGGAACATCCTTGCGGGTGGTGCAGGGAAGATTTCTGGGAGCTGAAGTTTGAACTAAATTATGAAGATGAGTTCACTACACGAGTAAAGGAGGAAAGGAAAGTCAGGTAAAGGGGATAGTTAATGCCTGAAAAGGCCTGAAGGTAAAATAAAGAATGCTCTGTGTGTGTGTGTGTATGTGTGTGTGTGTGTGTGTGTGTGTGTGTGTGTCTGTGTGAGGAGGGTGGGGGAGAGATCTGATATGGCTATGTGAGAGGGAAAAGTGGGCAAGAATTGAGTGGTCAAGAGCAAGTAGTATCCACATAATGGCGTTTTGAAAAAGCCACGCTTAATTGTTTGGAGAATGGGAAATACGTATGTATCTTACATGCATCGTTAGTCTGTGATCTACCTGATGGGAAAGACTTTCATGCTGTACATATCTTAGTATGCTAGACCCCTAGAACATCATTCTAGACATTTTAGAATTAACTACATTATAGCTATATCTTGGATCTCACCTCTGATCTTTCATTCTGGGTTGCCCAACTTGCAGGGCAGTGAATTTCAAGAGAATATTGCTAGTTTTGGTGGACACTGGGGAGACAGAGGCACTGGGCTGTGAGAGGGTCTGCTTTGAAGAAATAAAGGAGGCTTAAATCCATTATCACAACAACACTCCAATACAGCATTCCTTCTCTGAATGGCATTTGTTCCTGTTTACTTTCTTCCTTGTGGCATCGAGCTGGGCTGCATTAGCCATTGAGGCATAATTACTATTTTATTATTATTTTTTTCACAGATAAGTGGAGCATTTGAGCACAGCTAAATTGCTGGGAGCCTTAGTGGAAGAAATCTATTAGTGGTGTGGCTTGAAACAATACACAAAAGGCCCCTGCGTGTGGTCTGCCCTCCACGCTTTCAACTTCCTTGTGTGGAACAATAAATCTCCAAGTCAGCTAGAATGCAGAGACTCCCATCCAACGAGAGGGGAGCTGCATTTTATCTTTTATTCATTGGCAGGAACATTAGCTGTAGGAGGTATTCAAATCACACTTTTATTTAAACAAACACAGCTGGATCGCAGCCTCTTAATATAGCAATTCTCTAATGAAAAATAACAACATAGTATTTATCTCTTTTCTTTTGTGTGACTCTCAATTTGCTAAAATTAGGCAGACTTCAATCCCATACAAAATTGGCATGTTTTCATGACCAGAGCTCATCGCAACTAACTGCAAAATTATAATGGGGATGTAATTATAGGAGGGCATGTGAAATACACATCCTTTTGCTGCTGTAAGCTATATGGGGTTATACAATTATGTTGTAATAACATCATTTATCTTAAAGGAGTCAGACAGCTGACTTCATTTATTTAACTTGAGTACTCCAATTATGTGCTGTGTCGGTTTAACATAAATGTCTTGCCCAAAGAACCCGGTGTAATAATAATGGTAATAGCAATAAAAATAATAGTAGCGCACATTTGTATAGTGCTCTGTGGAACACAAAGCATTTTTACAATTGTGATCTTGCTGGGGTCTCATCACTGCTCTGTAAGGCAGGCATCTGGGGCTGTGATTCTATTTGCCCCATTTTACTGTTGAGAAAACTGAGGTTTGGAGACATGAAGTGATGTTGTCAAGATTGAATGGTTAGTAAGTGGTGAAGTAAGAGCTTCAAACTCAAATTTCCTGATTTGACATTCAGGAATGGTTACGCTGATCTCCCCAAAGGTATCAGATTTTGGACAGTGTGACACATTTGTTCTCATCTCTTATCCTATTTTATCTCACAACCTTCGTTTAAGGCATGTAGGCCAGTGGTGGTGGGAATCACAGGTATTAATTCTGTGATCTTGGGAAAATTAAATTAATTTTGTAGACCCCAGATTGTCTGTCAGAAAAAACAGATTATAATACCTACTAATCAAATGAGCAGAGTTGTTGGAAGAATTAAGTAAGATAATGCTTGTAAAGTCCATGGGTAGGTGCTCAGAAAATGAGTTTGTTCTCTTTCTCTGCAAGATAAGATTTTTTTTTTTTTAATTTTACACATGATGAAATTGTTGTCTGTTTTGCTTAACTGACCTGCTCAACTTACCAAGCTAGTAATTGTCAGGGCAGTGACTGAAATCCACCTCCTCCTCTTTCCAGTCTCCTTGTCATTAGTTTTAGTCAGATTGCAATGTCTTTAAATGCTCACCATAATTTTCCAGCTGTTTTTCAATTCTTCACAAAATTCATTTGCTTAAATACCCAAAGATGGAATAAAATCCTTGTCTTTTTAAAAAAAAATAATTAATTAATTTATTTATTTTTGGCTGTGTTGGGTCTTCGTTTCTGTGCGAGGGCTTTCTCTAGTTGTGGCGAGCGGGGGCCACTCTTCATCGCGGTGCGTGGGCCTCTCACTATCGTGGCCTCTCTTGTTGCAGAGCACAGGCTCCAGACGCACAGGTTCAGTAGTTGTGGCTCATGGGCCCAGTTGCTCCACAGCATGTGGAATCTTCCCAGACCAGGGCTCGAACCCATGTCCCCTGCATTGGCAGGCAGATTCTCAACCACTGCACCACCAGGGAAGCCCCAGTCCTTGTCTTTTATTTGAACTAAAATCTTTGGGCTCTTTGTCTGAGTGAGAGACACTGCAGGTGTGGAGAGAGCAGAATTTGAAGTCAGGAAGTTACGTTGAGCTTCTGGTGGCAGTGGTTACTAGCTGTGTGAGTTTAGGCCAATCTTCTGACTTATCTCAGCACGGGTCAGAGATAAATTTATTGCAACCTGAACTTCCTGAGAGGAAACCTTAAGTACATGGTGTTTCTAGGAAAGAAGAAAAAGGTTTTAAAACAATAGACTTAGTTTACCCCATGCTAGGCACTGTGAACACATTGGTCAACAAACACTGTCTCGTTGAACTCATAAGATGATGAGTTACAGATCAGAAACAGATGAGGAAATGGAGATTAAAAGACTTGTCAAAGAGTTATAAAATTATACTTAGGTGAGTTCTACTTAATGGTTTGGAGGACTTAATTTTCAAGTTTCTTGAATAATTAAGTAGTTAAATGGAAGAAGGTGAGTGAGGTCTCTTTGGATGCCTCCAATTTACAAAATGGAAAGTTTTATAAACTTTATCTGATTCCCAGAGGAATCATTACTGGTATGGTTTCTTTCTTTTATGTGTGTGTTCCTTTTCTTAATATATTTTTTTGAATTTTATTTTTTTTATACAGCAGGTTCTTATTAGTTATCTATTTTTATACATATTAGTGTATATATGTCAATCCCAATCTCCCAATTCATCCCACCACCACCACCACCCCCTTGGTGTCCATACGTTTGTTTTCTACATCTGTGTCTCTATTTCTGCCTTGCAAACCAGTTCATCTGTACCATTTTTCTAGGTTCCACATGTATGTGTTAATATGCAATATTTGTTTTTCTCTTTCTGACTTACTTCACTCTGTATGACAGTCTCTAGGTCCATCCACATCTCTGCAAATGATCCAATTTCGTTCCTTTTTATGGCTGAGTAATATTCCATTGTATATATGTACCACATCTTCTTTATCCATTCGTCTGTCTATGGGCTTTTAAGCTGCTTCCATGACCTGGCTATTGTAAATAGTGCTGCAATGAACATTGGGGTACATGTCCTTTTTGAATTAAGGTTTTCTCTGGGTATATGTCTAGTAGTGGGATTGCTGGGTCACATGGTAATTCTATTTTTAGTTTTTTAAGGAACCTCCATGCTGTTCTCCATACTGACTATCAATTTACATTCCCACCAACAGTGCAAGAGGGTTCCCTTTCCTCCACACCCTCTCCAGCATTTGTAGTTTGAAGGTTTTCTGATGCTGCCCATTCTGACCTGTGTGAGGTGATACCTCATTGTAGTTTTGATTTGCATTTCTCTAATAATTAGTGATGTCGAGAAGCTTTTCATGTGCTTCTTGGCCATCTGTAGGTCTTCTTTGGAGAAATGTCTATTTAGGTTTTCTGCCTATTTTTTGATTGGGTTGTTTGTGTTTTTAATATTGAGCTGCATGAGCTGTTTATATATTTTGGAGATTAATCCTTTGTCCATTGATTCATTTGCAAATATTTTCTCCCATTCTGAGGGTTGTCTTTTTGTCTTGTTTATATTTTCCTTTGCTGTGCAAAAGCTTTTAAGTTTCATTAGGTCCCGTTTGTTTTTTTTTTTTGTTTTTATTTCCATTACTCTAGGAGCTGGGCCAAAAAAGATTTTCCTGTGATTTATGTCAAAGAGTGTTCTTCCTATGTTTTCCTCTAAGAGTTTTATAGTGCCCAGTCTTATATTTAGGTCTTTAATCCATTTTGAGTTTATTTTTGTGTATGGTGTTAGGGAGTGTTCTAATTTCATTCTTTTACATGTAGCTGTCCAGTTTTCCCAGCAGCACTTATTGAAGAGACTGTCTTTTCTCCGTTGTATACCCTTGCCTCCTTTGTCACAGACTAGTTGACCATAGGTGCGTGGGTTTATCTCTGGGCTTTCTCTCCTGTTCCATTGATCTATATTTCTGTTTTTGTAACAGTACCATATTGTCTTCATTAATGTAGCTTTTTAGTATAGTCTGAAGTCAGGGAGTCTTATTCTTCCAGCTCTATTTTTTCTCTCAAGATTGCTTTGGCTATTCGGGGTCTTTTGTGTCTCCATACAAATTTTAAGATTATTTGTTCTAGTTCTGTGAAAAATGCCATTGGTGATTTGATAAGGATTGCATTGAATCTGTAGATTGCTTTGGGTAGTATAGTCATTTTCACAATATTGATTCTTCCAATCCATGAACATGGTATATCTCTCCATCTGTTTGTGTCATCTTTGATTTCTTTCATCAGTGTCTTATAGTTTTCTGAGTACAGATCTTTTACCTCCTTAGGTAGGTTTATTCCTAGGTATTTTATTCTTTTTGTTGCAATGGTAAATGGGATTGTTTCCTTAATTTCTCTGTCTGATCTTTTGTTGTTAGTGTATAGGAATGCAAGAGATTTCTATGCATTAATTTTGTATCCTGAAACTTTACCAAATTCATTGATTAGCTCTAATAGTTTTCTGGTGGCATCTTTAGGATTATCTATGTATCGTGTCATGTCATCTGCAAACAGTGACAGTTTTACTTCTTTTCCAACTTGTTTTCCTTTTATTTCTTTTTCTTCTCTGATTGCTGTGGCTAGAACTTCTGCAACTATGTTGAATAATAGTGGTGAGAGTGGACATCCTTGTCTTGTTCCTGATCTTAGAGGAAACTCTTTTAGATTTTCACCATTGAGAGTGATGTTTGCTGTGGGTTTGTCATATATGGCCTTTATTATGTCAAGGTAGGGTCCCTCTATGCCCACTTTCTGGAGAGTTTTTATCATAAATGGTGTTGAATTTTGTCAAAAGATTTTTCTGCATCTATTGAGTTGATCATATGGTTTTTCTCCTTCTGTTTGTTAATATGGTTTATCACATTGATTGATTTGCATGTTTTGAAGAATCCTTGTATCCCTGGACCGATATGGTTTCTGTTTCTAACTGAACCAGCAAGGATGGAGTTTCTTAGATAAATTTTACTTACTGAAGGCATTTCAAGTGTCTCACCTAATCCAGCCTCAGCCTAGGGGCTCAGATATTTTTAGGTGGGCAGATGAAAGCACAGAAACATGAAATGACTTAGCCAGGAAGGAATAGAACAAGATTTTATGTCTATGTCAATTTTTTTTTCCCTTTTTCATTCATTCTTCTCCCCCTACTGATATCCAGTCATACACTTAATTTGCTAAATTTTAAGTTAAAAAAAAAGTCCTGTTCTTTCACTGATTTCCAGGAGCTTGTGATGTACTGGGGAGACATCTAGGTGAGAAAGTATTAGAGTGCGACAAGATTGCAGTGAGACAGAAGCTGTGCCAGTGGTGAGTGACAGGTTTAATGTTGGCTCGTAGGTGGGGCTATCAATTCTACTTAGAGAATGGGGTTGGGAGAGTTTCACAGATGAGGTGTCCCTTGAGCAGAATTTTATTTTCAGATGCTTTTAATTGTAAATGATAGAAAACCAATATAAGTGATTTTATCTCAAAGGAGCTTTTATTGTAGAGACCTCATCATAATTAAAGATAGCAATGTGGCTGGACCCAAGGAAAAATGGGATCCATTTATTTGAACATTAATAGGATGGCTCTTCCCCTCTAATCTCTGCTTTGCTGTTCTTGCTGCAGACTGGCTATCTCTGTCTCTTGGTGTCTTTGACAGGAAGTATTGTCACTGACACTTCAAAATTTTACATCTTACAGCTTCAGACACTGGAAAGAAGCTGCTTTAATGAACTGTCTACATTCCAAAGTTCTGAGGCCAAAATTTTTAGGGAAGGAATTCATTGGTTTACTTTTCGGCCAATCAGTTGTATCTCTAGGACAGAGTTACTTAGAAATAGGCAGCTTCCACAGAAACTGTATTAGAGGACTTGCAAGAGGCAGTTCCCAAAAGAGGGGAAGTAGGATCAGGCTATTGTTTCCATAGACAAGTGGTTCTCAAAGTATGGTCCATGGGACCCTGGGGTCTTGAGGCCCTTTTAGAAGGTCCATGAAGTCAAAACTACTTTCTTCATAATCCTAAGACAATTTTTGCCTTTTCTTCAGTATGTTGACATTTGCACTGAGGTTACAAAAGCAATATAATGTTACAAAAGCAGCAAAACTGCTGGCACCTCAGCATGAATCAAAGCACCAAACTGTAAGATCATTGTTGTATTCTTTACATTGCACTCACAGCTACAAAGGCCAGTTTAATTTAGAATGCCCTTGAATAAACAGTAAAACTATTAATTTCATGAAACATTAACCCTGTTTACATGCCTTTTAATATCTATGTGCCAAATTAGTTCTGCCATAAAGTTATTTCACTGCATACTGTAGTAAAACGTCTGCCTTGAGGAAAAGTAGGTGCACAATTGTTTGAGTTGCAAGCTGAACTAGCTGCCTTTTTCATGGAACACACTTTTTACTTGGAAGAATAACTTACTGAAAGACTATGACTGTTCAGGCTTGGGTGTTCGGAAGACATATTCATGAACAAAGTAAGCCTGTTACTTCAAGGGAAACAACTAACAATATTCATTGCCAATGGTAAAGTTTGAACTTCAAATAAAAATCAGAATTTTAGAAAACTTGTATCTACCACTGTGAACTTGATGGTTCCTAATACTTAACGACTTTTCTGATGCAATTTGTGGTGAGAGTAACAAATATGATTTCTTGATATTATAGAGTCAACATATCAACATTTAGAAGACCTACATGGCTAAAGCAATATTTTAAAAATGACTCATGTATCGATTCTATGAAGACCATGGATAAAAGATCCATACAGAGTTGACCAATAGATTTTATGTAAGAGTATAAAAAGCTCACTAGTGTGGTTTGAGATTCAACATTGCAGCTAACCTTTAAGAAGTTACTACTAACTGAGTGTTTGCTTAGATTCAAAGAATAATATCCACAAAATTCTCCAAATTTTCTTCATATACTTCAGCCAAAACAACATATCAAAATAGATTGAATATAGACACAGATATGAAAAATCTTCTTTTAAGCCAGAAAATTCTTCTATTAAGTCAGACATTAAAGAAATTTTCAGAAATGTAAAACAATGCCACCCTTCTTATTAATTTTTTGAAAATGTAGTTATTTTTCATAAAATATTTTATATATTAGCATATATTATTTGTAAATAGATTAATATGTAGATATTCAAAATTGTTCTCATTTAAAATTTCTAAATGGTAAATATTAATATATATAACTGACACAAGAAAATGATTTTGTGGTCCTCAGTAATATTTGATTGGACTCTGATTCTGAGACCAAAATGTTTGATAACTACTGCCATAGATACTAACCACAGTCTTCAAATATGGATAAGAACAAGTAAGGTGGATGAGAGATGAAAGAGCCTTCCAGTGGAATGACAAGAAGGCATGAAGCAGTGTAGCACATTCAGGACCTTAAGAAGAGATGCAGATAGAAAATGGAGTATGTGGAGTAGATTATATAGAAAAAGGTTGAAGAAGAAAAGTTCTCTGTCAGTCAATCAGAAAACTTTGAAAGTTTTTAAGTAGGAAAATGATGTGATTTTATTTGGGTTTATACATGGCACTTTGTAGGCAGTATGGAAATTGGGTAGGTGTCATAAATAGAATGTTTGCATTCCCTCCAAATCTATATGTTGAAATCCTAATCCCCAAGGTAATGGTATTAGAAGGTGGGGTCTTTGGGAGGTACCTAGGTCATAAGGATGGAGCCTATTAATGAGATTAGTGCCTTATCTAAGAGGTCCAGAGAGATACTTTGCCCCTTCCACCCTATGAGGACATAGTGAAAAGTTGCCATCTATGATCCAGGAAATGGCCTTCACCAGACACCAAATCTGCTGGTGCCTTGATCTTGGACTAACCAGCTTCTAGGACTGTGAAAAATAAATGTTTGCTGTTTATGAGTACCTAGTCTATGGTATTTTGTTATAGCAACTGGAGGTAAGACAGTAGGCAATGGTGTGGGGTATGGGGTTAGCGAAACTGAAGATGGGAAACAAAGTAGGAAGTTGTAGCAATAGTTCAGCACGTAAAAGATGAGAAACTGAATTAAGGCAATGGTAGTAGAGGTGGAAAGGAAGAGGTATGTTGTCAAGATTTTTAGAAAACAGAATTGAAAACAATGTCATCTTGAGGGAGGCTATACGGAGTAGATTTCATAGCTGGAGCCACGTAAGAGGTGGGGGTTAGATTAGATAATATCCCTGGAATTCTTTAACATGGATGACCCCCTGGTCATTACTTTAAAGGAGTTGAATCTAAATCCCAGGTTCCCAAGGTTTATTCTTGCAAAGTTGCAGTATCAGTTAGGACTGGGTTCAGCTGTACATAATAGGAAATACCAAACAGTAATGACTTAGGGGTGGAGTTTGTCTCTTATGCAAAAGATATTCAGGGACAGCTACTTTCTACTTTATATTGCTTTCATTCTCAAGGTCACCTCATTGTTCAAGATGGCTGCTGGAACAATATCACATCTGCATTCCAAACTGGCAGCAGGAGGAAGCAGTACAGGAAAAAAGAGCTCAGTTTCCAGCTGAGTCAGCTTCCTTTAGAAGCTTTCCTGCTTTCTACCTACTTTTCATTATCCAGATCTTTTCAACTTTACCACACTCAGCTGCAAGAAGGCTAGGAAATGCAGTCTTTTAGCTGGGTTTATTGCCATCTCAAATAATAACAAGATTATTTTACAGTGAAAAAGGTTTATCAGATGACATCCAGCAATCTCTGTCACAGAGGTCTAGATTCCTACCTTCTCTTCCCGGATGCACTGTTATCCAGAATTCTTTATCTCTTCCTTTCACCATGAGATCTTCTGAGAGTGGGAAGGAAACCTACTTTTTATATGGAGGTCTCTTATCTGGCAACTCCAAGTTTCCATAACACAATCTGAGAACTAAGAGTAGAATAAATGAGTCTATACTATACTGTAGACTGGATTGTAGTGTAGTCTACACCATACTATTATATTATCATCCCTTAACTGCTTGTCCCTTTTATTTTTATCTTTCAGTCCAATTCTCCCTACACACTGGCAGGACTAATTTTTCTAAAGTATATTTCACATCATTCTATTTAATTTATCAAGAATATTAATTTCTCATAGCCTCCTGAACATTCACAAATGCCTGCAAAGCATTCAAAACCCTCTTGCAATTTTACCAAAAGCAACATTTCCAGGCACACTTCCCATACTATATGCTTGAGCTTAATGGGATCTGACCCACTTTAGGAAATCTAACTTCCGTGGCTTTGTTCAAGTTGCTTTACTTTCTAGAATTCTAGCTGTGTACCTACAGGGGACAGTGAAACCTACAGAGGATACATAGGATTTCTTGAATTCTAGTCCTCTCTTAATACCTTCCTTTGATGACACATTATAAGACTCAACTCTGTAAATACTACATTTCACATTTTATGCTTTAAGAGCATGTTTCTTCAATCCATGCCCAACCATCTGTAATAGTCTTATGGAAGGAAAGGTTGCTTAGGAGTGCAAGAGTCTGGGCAAGTGTTGCCCCTACATCTCTTACACAGAATTCTATATTATGTTCCTAACCTGAGCCCTGCAATTACTAAGTGGATAGTTTTTGTTGTTGTTAAGGTTATTGTGTTGTTGTTCACTATTATTATTTGTTTCTCCTTTGACTTTACTCTTAACCACCCAAATGTTTTTTGCTTTGAAAGAAACCATCTCAGCATCATCTGCACACACACCTTTCTCTTTTATCTGGCATATATAATTAACCTTACAAACTAACCATCAAAAGAAATGAAAGACCTTGGAGGAGTGTCAAGTACCAGGGGCTTTTATTAGTACAGAAAACTTTGTGTTCACATTAGCAAACATTCTATTATTTGCTCTGCGTTCTTTAGAAAGGTGCCAGTGTGCACAAGCCCTTTAAAACATGCCTTTCATCATTTACTTCTATGTGCTGTCACTGGAATTGTGTTGTGAGAACACAGTGGACTAGAAGGACGATACCTGAAATCTCTTTTCCACTTTTGCCCAAGATCCACAATAAGGTCTAGTATAAATTGTGCAGGCAGTTGATTCAGAATCTTATTCAACTGTGTGCTATACAATTTGTAGGACATTGACCCAGTGCTACGTAGTCCTATTAAAAGCTATATTTTGAATCTTAATTTCCTCATCAATATATGGAAAATGGAACTTACAGAACAGTTTTTCACCCTAGCATCAAGAAAATTAGGACATTTACTGTTAATTAGCACCATTTAAAAGTTTCAGATATGTTAAATAATTTACTTAATATTGTTTTCTAATTCAAAGTAAGTAAATATTCCTTCTGAGATTCCATTCTATCTCTCTTGGTTTCAGTTTAATTATCCATAGAATAGATGTGTAGTAATGTTCCTATATCACTAGTCAATTTGCAGCACTAAATGAGATGAAAAATGTGAAAAATTCTGGTAGGTTCTCACTAGGGATTGGTCTTGAGAAATGTAGCTCCATCTTTTATCACTCTAGACTCTCCAACCACCACTGGCCAGTATTTCAGCCAGTCTGATTAGTTTCCTGGTGAGGTAACACAGACCTTCATCCCTGATGGAATGGAGCCCTTAATTGCGTAAATCTTATTGGGTTGGGGTTGCTGTCATTGCCCATCAGAGATTATTACTTGGCACGGAAATATTAAAAGTGCCTTCAGTGAATCTTTTCAGTTCTACATACCGTCTTCCCTGCTCTCATCATGTAGTAACTTCTTTTTTTGCTTATTGGTCCACTGAAGGATGTGCTTAAAGTAGCCAGGTCACAGTCACAGGTTTCCCATTCAGTGGAATCATCATTGAGTTCCTTGGTGGATGTGTTCCCCATTCCCAAGAACAAAGTTGTGAGGGCAGGAAGCACAATTCAGTTAGTGGGTCCCTGGATGTGAGAGAGGCCACACCTACTTCCACTTCTTGATACGCTTGAGCTCTAACAGTTGCACCATAGACTGTTTTATGATTCAATGCATATTCTATATTCTGGAAGTTGGGAAGCAAGGCAAGGTGCTATATTACTCATTATCCATTACTTCACAAATGCCACAAATATGTACGCCAGCTATCAGCAGTTGGGTTCACTTTGTCTCATGAAACATTTCCAGTCAGGCTATACCAAGATCCCAGACCTCAGAGCATTTCAGAAGAAATGAGAAGGAGAGAGATTTTATTTGCTTGGCTCGCTTCAATTTCCTTTATCTCACTGTTTAAAGTTAACCTCTCTGGGAATTAACACATGCACACTTTTAGGATGTATCATCCATTCATTTGATGGACACATTATTATTAGCAGTATAGTCTTATTAGTATAGTTATTATGGTCATTATTATTAATCTATGTTGGGAGAGAGAGGGGTACATAAATTTATATATATATCTATATAGCTGTCTCTATCTATCAATC
This sequence comes from Balaenoptera musculus, assembly GCF_009873245.2. Lineage (NCBI taxonomy): Eukaryota > Metazoa > Chordata > Mammalia > Artiodactyla > Balaenopteridae > Balaenoptera > Balaenoptera musculus. Next base: position 51,697,534 of record NC_045785.1, on the reverse strand, counting down.
ATCTATATATCATAGTAAATACAATGACAAATGTATTTAATGGGGATGTCAGAACACCGAGCAGGAAGAATTAATCCTCTTGGTGGTCAGAGGAGTTAGCTTGGAAAAGGAAGAGGACTTGCCTAGAAAGTGAATTTCAGTCACAGAAATAGCATGAACGAAGACTCTGAGGCAAGATAGAGCATGAAATGTGCAGGAAAGCAGTTTAGTACTATTGAAACATAAGTTTTATTGAAATTTAAGGCAAGGCTGTCAAGTCAAGTAGGGGCAATAACATATAGGGACATATAATTCTTTTGAGAACCTTGAAATCGTTTCAAATATTGGTAACTTGCTAAGTTGTTACCCTTTCTGTGCTTCAAATTCCTCATTGGCATAGTAGGAATAATAACAATACCTGCCTCACAGTTTTGTTGTTAGGCAGGTAGCAAGCAGTCAATAAATGTTAGCTATTATTAGGCAGCAAGGGGCCATGAAGCATTTTCAGTGACAGAATGACATGGTCAGATTTATGACATTGGAATAGAGAATGGTTTGGAGGGGCTTAGGGCTAAAAGCAGAGAGATGAGTTATTTGCTAATATGATATTGTAATAATCCAAGGAGTAATGGTGGCCTAAACTAGGCTAGAGTCAATGAAAAATTAAAATATTTAGAAGCTATATGATCAGGCCACTCAAGATGGATATTTTCTTGCTCTCCATACATCCCTTGCTTAACCAGTCCCTGCTTCACTCACATGACTATCCAATCCTCTTAATTATAGGGCTTAATTAGTCCCTGGTAATCCTGAGCCCACCTGACATCAATTCTCCCTAAAAAAGGAAGCCTCGTTCTCCCCCGAGTAGCAAAGATTGCTGTCACGTCCTGCCTGCCGTCTGCTGTTAACAGTGGAGTGTTGCTCCAGGACCTTGCTTCAGATGTATAAGGTCAGATCCCCCTGTCCCATAAGCCACTGATGCCTCTGTTGCTGTATCCAGGCTCTTTCTTTGGTTTCAAGGCTGGGCAACTACAAGGTGTGCAGGCCTGCAGGGTGCAGCCCAGTAGAAGGCAAGATGTATAGGACTTGGTAGGTAATTGAGTGGAAGTGGCGGATAAGGAGGAGGGCTGATTCAAAGATCACACCCAAGATTTTGGCTTGGGTGACTTGGTAACTGTGATGAAAGTAAGTAAGACAGAAAATACAAAAGGAAAAGAGAAGAGAGCAGAGAGTTTTAGGGAGGACATTATCAATAGTGCTGAACTGGAAATGGCCAGTAAATGACAGAAATGCATCTATTATATTGGTGTTAGAGATCTTAATGATAGTACTTTCAGGGAAGTAGTCATTGCTATCTCTGCTTTACAGAAATGAAAACTGAGGCTCAGAACTGTTGTGAGAATCTATCCCTTAAGGTCACACAGCTGTGTAGGTCCAGCATTCAGTGTGGGGTATTAATTCACTAAACACAGCAACAGCGGTGGCAACAAAAAACTCTAATTGAGTGTTTACCATGTAGCAGGCACTGTACTAAGTACTGGGAACCTCAGAAAAGTAATGCACAGTTCATGTCTTCAAAGAGCTCATAGTTTTGGAAGCCATGCAAAGAGACAATTGTAAATTTATAACAAAGCTGTGATCCGAGTAAGGGGGCAGTGGGCACAAAGAAAGGTGCTTGTGCTAGGGATTTGCAAAAGATTTCAAAGTGGTTAAGTTGTTTAGCTGACACATGGTTGGACTGAGTTGGGGCAGAAGGGAAGACAAGATGGAATTTCAGGTTTGGAAGCAGCAGGTACAAAGGCAGAGAGGTGAGAAAGAGCTTAGCATTCCCAGAAATCACAAGCCTTTCAGTATGGCTGGGGCTGCTTACTGGGGGTTTGTAAAGCCTTACAAAGAATTCTGACCTTATTTTGCAGACTACAGCTCATAACTGATGGGCTTCAGAAAGTCTGTGAAGTCCCTGAAATCTTACTCATAATTTTCTTTTTAGAAATTGACATATAGTAACCTATATGGGAAGAGAATCTGAAAAAGAATGGATACATGTATATGTATAGCTGAATCACTTTACTGTACACCAGAAACTAACCAACATTGTAAGTCAACTATACTCTAATATAAAATGAAAATTAAATTAAAAAAATAAAATTGACCTACAGTTGACTTACAATATTATATTAGTTTCAGGTGTACTACATAGTAATTTGATATTTTTATAGATGACTCTCCAATTAAAGTTATTATAAAATATTGGCTATATTCTATGTGCTGTACATTACACCCTTGTATCTTATTTATTTTATACCTAGGAGTTTGTCCTCTTAATGCCCTTCCCCTATCTTGCTGCACCCAGCCCCGCCCCCAGTAACCACTAGTTTGTTCTATCTGTGAGTCTGCTTTTGTTTTGTTATATTTGGGTATTATGCTTAGTGAAAGAAGTCAGATAAAGACAAACATTGTATGTTTTCACCTGTATATGGAATCTAGAAAATAAAACAAATGAATGAATATTACTCATAATTTTCTAAGATCTATGTAGTCTCAGAAGCTGAGGGAGGAGTTTCAAGAAGGTAGTGGTTGTCAATGTCAAATTCTAAAATAGATATACATCTTATTCTTCTCAGGAGGTAATTGTATTTTGTAGAAAAAATGTCTGTGTAATCTTCAGATGATGAATACTTCCTACTCTGCCAGGCAGTCAGTGTACGTTCTCCAGGAATTAGAAAATTAGATGTGCAAGAGAGTTATTGGAGGAAAGACTTGCAAAAGATAAAAGGAGGGGGAGCAGAAGTAGGCAAGAAGAACTTTCAGACCATAATTTCAGTCTGGCACCTGTGAAAGGAGTGAAAGAAGAAAGGAGGATTGAATTGGAAGATCCTCAGACTATAGCACAGTTCTGAGAATGATTTGACTAGGCTGATGGGGAGTTGCTAAGAAAAGGGTGCCCACTAGAGAAATCCTGTTTGGGACATTAATGGTCTGGGTCTCACACCTTTCCTACCATGCCCAGTTGTTGGCTGGGAGCAGCTTGGAGGAAGTGTGGCCTCGGTGTGATACTACATTAAATTCAAAGTTGTGGCCACAGGCGGCTGTCAGTCAACTATGCTCTATACAGTGAGTTCTCTAAGAGGAAGGTCTGGCTGCTCCATGATATTTTAGATTCAGGGAAAAAATCATGAAACAGAAGATTGATTGATTATGTCTATTGCCAGAATTATTGAATAGGGTCTGAGTTGAGGACAAAGATCCTAGTTCCTCACAATTTAAAGATAATCAGACCCCTTCTCTCCCCAACTTCATCTAAGGGAAGCATAGTATTTTCAGTTGTATGAAAAATACAATATTTCTATAGAGGAAGTGCCCTTTCATCTGAAAGCTAGGATTGGGGGTGGGAGTGAGAAGTACTTCCAAGGAATTACTTGCAGAGAATGGAGTAGCTGCAAGATGTGGAGACTGGCATTTTGCTGCCTGACTGAATGGACTTATTAGGTTGAATATTCTTCAGTCTTATTTGGATATTGTCTTGGGAACTTGGTGAGAGAGTTTTGGGAGGGCTTGATGTGTGTGTATCTGGAAGGTGGGAGGTTTAATTCGTACAGAGAATGTTATTTTTTTCTTTATGGGGTTTCCTGAACGTAAGGTGTTTACTGGAGCAAAATGAACTAAGAAGCCAAGGCAAGATTATAAGGTTATCTAACTGGGGGTAAAATAATGGTTGTTCAGTCATAAGGAATGAAAAGGAAAGCCTTAGAAGCTCACACGGCTCCATGTGAAGGAGCCCAAAGGGTAGAGAAGTAGCAGGAGCTACAGGGCTGTCCAGGAGCCCCAAGCATGGGGACATCCACCTAGACAGGACATTTGGGAAATGTATCATTGGTATGGTTGAAGGAGACATGACAGTCTATCTCTGAGGGGTTTTTCAGGGATGTAGGACATGGGGATGGAGCCAAACAACACTCCAAGAAAGCCCAAGATGTACCCCATCAACACACATTTCACTACATCCTCCATTTAGTAGGTAGGACTGTAGGTAGCTTACTTAACCTCATTATCACAGGTTTCTTGTTAGTAAAGTGGGTTAGTAATCATAGCTAATCTCAGAGTATCATTGTATTAGATGAGTTAGCACAAGTGCTTAGAACTGTCCTGTACATTCTATATTTCATTAGTTCTCAGAGGCCAGTAATCGTTAGATTCATTGTTACTTTAAGTACCACAAAGACAAAAATTCTGACAATTAAACTATGATACATCATCAATTATAAGTCACATTGCTATTTCAGAAATATTGGAATATGAAAGAATGTATTTTAGAATTTATGAAGTATGGTAGTGAGTACTCAAGAAGCATTATATATTACATCATTATAATTATAGTTACTATTTGTTATAATTGTTGTTATTTGTGAAAATCACCAGGAGAAGATGAACCAGACAAAATCAGGGCAAGATCAAAGATGGCTTCCCTTTACTAATATTATGACTAGTTATATAAGATGACCTCTGCTTCCCCTATTCTTCTTTCAGTCCTTATCAAACTCTGGGATAATTGGACCTAGAAGAGGGATTAGAAGACTGTGTATTCAGGGCTTCTTCTATGGTTGTGCAGATTGTGTACTGGACAACATAGGGAAAGGGTCATATGGTATATTGTATGACTCTTGCTCCCTAGAGTTGAGCATTGTATGTCCTGCATGTATCTATACCAAGGCCTGCATGGATCTCATATCCCAGCCTCCCAGTCTATCTCTGACCCCTTACTCTGATAAACCAGGGTCACAGCCCAAGGCTTAGCTGGAGAAAAGGGAAGAGATGAGTTTTAAATCAATTTTGAGATTAAAGTTTTAAGCTATACTCTCAGCTATGAAAAATAGCTAGAAATGATAAAATATGCTCAAGATGTAAAGAAATTGGAAAAGGTGATTTATCAGAATGTGACTGAAGGTGTTAATGGCGAAAAAGTTAAAATATATTCATGTTTTTACCATACCATATTGAGAATCCTCAATAATCTGGTTATGTAAAATTGAAAGGAAGAGATGTCTTCTGACCCAGAGAAACCTCCACTTTTCCTAAGAGAAACAGGCAAATGATTATGAACTAATTGTTATTGGGCAGGAGAGTTCTAGCAGATGCAAAGAGAAGGCAGGGATTAGTCCTGCAGGGGCAGTAGAGAAGAATTCTTTGAAAAGTTTTAAACCAGCCTAAAATATGATAAATGGAATCTAAAGCCATGTCTGATTTCTGTAAGTGGTAAAGGAAGATACTTGTGAAGAAAAGTCCTTTGGTAACCTGTGTGTTATGGACTGAATGTTTGTGTCGCCCCCCCCCCCCCAATTCATACGTTGAAGCCTTAACCCTCAGTGTGACTATATTTGGAGACAGAGCCTGTGAGGTGATGATGAAGGTTAAATGAGGTCATAGGGGTGGGACCCTAATTTTATAGGACTGGTGTCCTTATAAGAAGGGGAAGAGACACCAGAGAGCTGTCTCTCTGTCTGATCTGTCCACGCTCAGAGGAAAGGCCATGTGAAGCCAAAGAGGTGATCTGAAAGCCAGGAAGAGAACTCTCATCAGAAAGCAAGCCCTGCCAGAACTTAACCTGGGACTTCCAGTCTTCTGAACTGTGAGAAAATAAATTTCTGTTATTTAAGCCACCCAATCTTTGGTATTTTGTTATGGCAGTCAGGACAGACTACTACACTGTGTCTACTCTAATTCAACTAATTCTAGCCCTCAATTATTTTAATCCATAATTCTCCAATCACACAGACTAGCTTAGCTTTTGCTTTGCTTTTTATCCTTCAAATTTTATTAGATTCTCACAATAATCCAGTGAAAATAAGTTATTTTCACTCTTTTACAATGGAAAAATATTGAGGCTCAAAGAGTTTCAGCTAGTAAGTTGCTCTAAGTGCATTGCTGTTTCTACTCAAATCCAAATACCATTTTAAAGTTAGGGAAAGGGTCAGGAGCTTGGCAACCCTAGATCATGATAGCCACATCTCCCTTCTTCAGCTGTACGCTGTGGTAATTTCACAGGAAAAAAATAAGGGTCTTTCTTTTAGAAGAGCAAAACTTCCAGAGTTTTTGCAACTTTTTGAAGAGTTAACACCATAAAGTTGTTGATTTTGCAGGGAGGAAGGGACATAAGGAGAAGCAGTTATCCTATGGCTGCAAAGAATAATCCTAGAACATATTTGATTTATCTTCTGTTCAAACTATTCTTTCTGAGGATGTTTTCCAAGTAATTATACTAAAACATCAATTAAGAGCCTTATCAGGCATGGTAATGCCTCAGGTGCAACTCGCAAAGTTCAATTATTAAAGTGTAAAGGCGGCTTCAAAACCATCAAGCAATCACAGTCAGTTGTGGCGTTGAAGCAAAAATAGCAGCATTTGGCATTTGGAACTATTAACTCAAAACTCTTGTTCAGGTTGATTCGAGAGTCCAATTTCTACAGCAGGAACGAGAATTCCATTTCCAGAGGGCCTTCCCACCCACCAGATTACTGATCATCTCCAAACTAACCCACAGTCCATCTTCTTAGCTCTCTTACCTCTTAGCTACGGAGTCTCAGCAGGGTCCTTAAACATTCTGTGAGGCCACAATTCTGGAGAGACTCTGCACTAATCCTCTCCTACTACATTTTTTTTCTTGCCATTCTTCAAACTGTATTTAACATTAATTTGTCATCTGGACTGGTTATTGATCGGACTGGAGCACATTGAGGAACTGGTTAAGAGACTCCACTCTTTAAAAAGTTCCCTCGTTTGAATTTACAAAGGTTGTTAGAGGGTCTGAACTGCTGGAGTAGAATTTAAGGGAACACAGTCTTGCCTGGGAATAGCCAGCCTTGCACATTAGCATTTTCCAGGTGAAAATGAATAGCGCTCCTTAGAGTTATGCAGCCATGTGCTATTTACAAAATACCTTCTCATATAGGATCTTAGTTTTTCTCCTGTCCTCTTTTTTTCTTCCCTTTCCCCTCGCCTCTTTCCCCTCTTCCTTCCCTCTCTCCCTCCATGCTTTCTTACCACCTTCCATCCCTTCCTATCTTCCTCCCTCCCTCCTTCCCTTCTTCCTTTCTTCCTTTTCATTCTCTTCCCAATCATTTCTTCTGCAAACATTTAATGACTGCTGGGCAGGGTGCCAAGAAAAATGTGAATTCAGAATCAAAAGATTGTTAGTTTTAAAGGGTTCAATGTTTGTGGAATCGACAGCAAGTAAAGAGATGAATCTAATATAGATTGATAAGGGCTATAGTTGGAAGCACAAAATACTTCTTTGACAAGAAGACCCGAACTGCCAAGCTGGGTGCCAGGGTGAGGGTGAGGTTAGGAATGACTTTCTGCAAAAGGTGAACCTTGAGCTACTTCTGAAAGAAGGAATTCCATTTAGGTCAGTGACAAAGGGAAGGAAGAGTTTTCTAGGAAAAGGAACCGACAATGCAAAGGATTGCAGATAATATGTTTGCTTTTGGCAAAGTCCAAATAGTTAGGTATATCTGGCTTTGAGCGTGAGGGAGGTTGCAAAGGGGGTTAAGTTGAAGGTCAGAGAATGGGAGGGTAATGGTCTGCTCAGATAGGCAATGGTGAAATCATGAAAGTTCCTGTGTGCCACGTAAAGGAAACTAGATTTAATCTTGAAGGGAATGGACTGTTCTAAGAAGGGAAGTGTTGCAGTCTGGTTAAACTCTAATTAGATTTTTAAGTCCCTTGTCTGCCTTCAAGATTCAACCAAATGTTCATAGTGTTGTTGCATTCTTACACTTCACCTGACTTCTATGCTGCCGTTGCTTCACCGAAAGTAGGAGAAGAGTTGCTGAGTCAGCACTGCAGGGAGGAGTGTATAAGGAACATGGATTATTCATGGGACCTGTGCAGTGTTCCAGGTGCAGCCATGATTGCTGTGGACTGGGACCATTTGTAATGCAAAGGCATGGCAAGAAAATCCATTTTCTCATTTTCAGAGCTGATTTTATCTCCATGCTCCTGCCCATGTTACAAATTTAGGCTGATAAATTGGAACAGGAGACACGAAGAGCAAAATGGAATTTTTAAGCACTGTTTGCAAAAGGATTTCTTAGATGTCAATTTATAAACTCCTTTATTTGGAAAAAACTAATTCAGAGAATATATCTTGAGACTTTGTGGTATAAAACAAGGGAGAATGAATTTTGAAGTCAGACAAATCTGAATTTGAGTTATGCAATCTTGGGCAAGTCAGCTAGCTTCTCAGTACCACAATTTCTTTATCTGTAAAATGTGAGTAATGATGCTATAGGAAGTAGAATTATTGGCTCCAATTCATCACGTCTTCCTGGATCCTTGGCTTTAGGTTGTGACTGCAGTTATTCCCACTAGAGGAAAATCTAGTGGGATATATATTTTCCTGTCCTTTTACTTTGGGCTTAATTATATGACTTGCTTTGGTCAATGGGATATGCGGAGGGGGGGGGCATTTACAGTGTGATAACCTTAGAAGTATCCCACGGTTCTTTTTCCTTCTTGCACTTCTGCTATTGCCACAAAAAAAAACTTCCGTAGGATTTTGCAGACTCCTCAGTCTGGGCTCCAATGAAGCAAACTTAAACAGAATCTACAGCAAGGAATCAAGGTCAGCGGAAACTGTAGCTTGAATTAGATGTGCCCCATTAACTCACAGGCATGTAAGCAAGAATGAATAATTTTCACTTCAAGCCATTGAGTTTTGTGGTGACTTGTTATGTGGCAATAGCTAACTGATACAAACACTGTGATAGGCTGCTTCTGAAAAGGCTCCCAGTGATTCCTTTCTCATACAGTCACCCCTTGTGTAATCTCCTCTCTTTGTGTGTGGGCTGGATATACTGACCTAGTGACTTTCTTTTAACTAGTAGAATATGGCAAAAGTGATGGCATGCCGCTTCTGAGATTATGTTGTACAAGATTATGACTTCTGTTTTGCTGATAATTTCACTCTTTCTGCTTACTCACTTTGAAGAAGAAAGTTGCCATATGGGGAGACCCACATAGGCAGGAACTGAGACTGGTCTCTGGCTAACAGCTGGGTGGAACTGGAGCCCCCAGTCAACAGCCTATGAGAAACCAAATCCTGCCAGTAACCATGTTGTAAGTTTGAAAGCAGATCTATCTCCAGTTGACCCTTCATATGAGATTGCACCCTGAGTGACACCTTGATTACAGTTTTGTGAGAGTCCTTAAAAGAGGGGATACAGCTGAGCTTCAGCCAGATTCATGACCCTGTAAGGAAAGTGCAAGGTAATAAATGCTACTTTATGTCACTTACTTTTGAGGTAATTTGTTATACAACAGTTGATAATGAATACACTTGCCTTGGGGCTTTCCTGGGAAGAATAAATGAAATCACATATTTAGGTTGTCATATATAGAATAATGGCACACTAAAGATGTTTATGCCCTAATGATAGGAACCTTACATGGCAAAAGGGACTTTGCAGGTGTGATTAGTTTTACAGACCTTAAGATGAAAAGGTTTTTCTGGGTTAGTCAGTTATGTCCTGATCTAATTCCATGAGTCGTTAAAAGTAGAGAATATTTTCCAGCTGTGATCAGAGAGACACACAAAGAGAAACAAAGAGAGAGATGTGACAATGGAAGAAATGTCAGAGAGATGCAAGGTGGGGAGGACTAAACCCGCTTTTGCTGACTTCGAAGAAAGGGGGTCATGAACTAAGGAACACAGGTGGCCTCCAGAAGCTGAAAAAGGCAAGGAAACAGTCTCCAGAATGGAATGCAGCCATGTTGATACCTTGATTTTTTTAGCCCACTGAGATCAGTATTGGGGTCTGACATACCAAACTGTAAGATAATGAATTTACACTACTTTAAGTACTAAGTTTGTGGTAATTCGTAACAGCAGCAATATCAGATGAACACATAGGGTAACCTACCTGGGCTTAATGAACATGGATTTTCTTCTCCCTTTTACTTTCTCTCTTTATTCATGTTTGAAACAAGTGGATTCAACTCTGTTTAAGAGCAGTTTGTGTATAAACTTCATAACATTATTTGAGGGTCACTGAGAGAATATCAGTAAGCCCTTAAAACAATGCACATAGTAAGCAGTCAGATATTAGCTATTATCGTCATTATCATTGTTATCGATAGTATTATTGTTTACAGTCTCTGGATTCAGTTCTCTACTCCAGTAGGGAATAGAGTGTTCTTTATTCCCCTGAGGAACTACGGTATAGGTAACAGTGAAAAGTGTTGGACATAAGACTTTTTTTCCTGGGAACCCCAGTGCTCAAACTTAAAACTTTGTTATAAAAAGTTTAGGATCATTTGTTATAAACTTGTATTTACCTGAAAAATAGTCACAGTTGTAGGCATTTCCTTTTGTTGCCAAAAAGAAGTTTTAGGATGTGAGAACCATCCTCAGTTATCTCATGGGCTGTCATATGGAAGCAGGAGCAGATATTTTTTCTTTCTGTGCAATCTCATTTGGTAGAAGGAGCAATGGGTAGAAGCTTCAGGAAAGCAGAAGAAGAATTACTGGAGCTGCCTAGAACCCCAAGGCCCCTAAAAGGAGACTTATGAACTATGAAATGAGCAAAAATTAGAGTATGTAATGCTATCACAGATATGGTGAAATGCACTCTTTAAATTCCTAAAGAGACATATTTATTCTACAATCTAGTCTTATGAAATAATCAAAGGTGTAGGAAGAGGTTATGCAATTAATTTTTAATGCAGCATTGGTTATAGTAGCCAAAACAAAATAAAACAACAAAAAAGAAAAAGAACCTAGCTAATTGGCTATGAAGAAAATCTGAGTCAATGAACACACATCCACTCACTGGTTTATTACACAGACTTTAAATATGATTCAATGTGAAGAGCTTATATGACATGAAAAATATAGTATAATTTTAAGGGCATATAATCAGTGTAAGGAACTGTCTATTCAATAAAATAACAACTATGTAAAACAAATAAACAAAAATATGCTTAAAGTGTAGAAAACTATAATGAAATATATTTCACTAATAACAGACGTTTTCTTTGGAGAGAGGAACTCTGATTAGTTCTCTTCCTTCACTTTTACACTTCCATTTTTTCAACATATTTTCATAATGTGCAAATAATATTTTTGGATTGAGAATATAATATACTTTATTTTAAAAAGTGGATAAAAGTTTTTTTCAGAATTTGTTTCTTCCCCAAACATTTTTATTTTCTCCAAGGGGCTCCAGAGACTCCACTGTGTTCACACATACACCCACTTGAAAAACTCACTGTACAAATTATTCAAAATGATAAACGTTTATGAGACAATTAAATGCAAATACCAAAAGAGGTTCATTCCTTATCAAGTACTTACCAAGTATGAGGTATGAGAGTGTCAATAATAAGGTCTTTCATTCATTATTGAGAAATAGAAGTAGATGAAGTACAATTCCCTGAGTGTTTACTATATGCTGGACACTTTACATATGTTCTCTCACTTAACTCTTGCAACTGACATACGAATTAAGTATTCTATTCTCGATGCTAAGATGAATAAATTAGAGCCTACCCAATGTTGCCAAAATAGAAGCCTGCCCAGACAGGAGTATAAACCATGTTTGTTTCCAAAGCTCATGTCCTTCTCACTATTTCAGGCTATTCATACAACTATGTAATGCATCATTTTCTCTACTCTGAATGATTCATTACCTTTGTCTTGTTATGAAAGTGGTTGAGCCTTCTCATTTCTCAGTATGTTATGTTCCTTTATGATTCCTTTGTTGGTTCTACAGTGGATCAGGCCTAAACTGTTTGAAATTGAATATTCTGTTCTTCACGGTGTTAGAATTTCCCTACCATTTAACTCTCCTGGCCTATTTTCCTCTAGGCTCCATATAAATATACAATTCATAAGTCAGATATTCTCTACCTTCTTTTTAATTTTATTGGAGAGGAGTTTATGAAGCACTGCTTCCTCATAGGACAGTTGCCCAAGTGATCCTAGCAGATTGGTGCAGCTGACAGAGCCAGGGGTAGATAACTGGCTCAAGGGCAGTCAAGGGCCTGGCATAATAAATCTATCCAACAGGTGTGTTAATCACCAAATGAGCCGGTTAGATTCGACCTCAGCGAACTTGAATATAGTACATAGAGAGAAACAGCGGTTAGTAGTGAGGGCAGAAGCCATAATGCACATAGAGGATGAGAGTAACTGGAAGTTTGATGTGACAGAAGACATGAATACAAAAGTGTGAGTGAACAAGAAGACTAGCCAGGAATTGTTGGTAGCAGCAAGAGAAGAATGGGTGAGTCATGGTAGTGGCAGACATCAGAAAGGGACACTGGACATTTACTGCTGGTGCAGCAGTAGCAGAGGCTGGCCACTAGAATGGCCTCCCTGTTCTCAAGCAATGTTCCATCCACCTGGAGGCTGGGATCTGCAGCAATGGAAACTTTTTTTTCTCTGCGTATTCTTAAATAAAAAATCCAAGCAAACAAACAAAACTTATGAATGTAATGTGTATGTGTGTTTATTTTTAGTCATTTGAAAGAGCCTACCTGTCAAGTTTCATCTGGCTGAAGGGTGTAAGGTCTTTCAAAGAGCCCAGAAGATTGACCATTAAAGAATGGGTAAACGATAATGCATAGCCAGGAGAGCTGCCTTCAAAATGTCCAGTTCTGGATTCCATCTTGCTTAGGGAAGAGAGGGAAGAAGAAACACTATCTCCTGTTCTTAATTTTTTTCTAAATCTTGGACTTTCTTATTTGATGTTTTTCACTAATACAGTGAACAGTTGATGCAGGTAATAGTGCAAATACCTCAGATTATGGTCCCATCTTTCTCTCAGACAGGTTTGGTGTTATAGTGGCAGGCAATATAGGATTGGGGATTCAAAAATTAAAAGTCATACCCTATTTGTGTCCATATTAGTTCTGTGATTTCTGGAGAATTACTAAGCTCTCTGGATTTCAATTTCTTCATCCATTAAAATAAGTAGTATAATAATAGTCCCTGCCTTCCTAACCTTTAGGACTGCTCTACAAGTTAAAAAAGATAATGAATTTGAAAACTATAAAGTAATTGAAATAGCTAGTATTTTTCTTACCATCAATAACAACATGCTGCTAATAGGCCATTTTCTGAATTTGAAGAGTTTTAGTAAAAATTACTTAGATATATATATACCTCACTGTTTAGCCTCATGGACCATTTGCTAGTAGGGCTATATCAGTCTCCTTAGGCACTGTCCATGAGCTGGAAGTGGCATTTGGATTAGGTTAAAAACATCTGAAAGCAGCTGTTGATGGTGTGTGGTTTGTTAATGATCTAGTCTGTCTTCCATGTCTCTTTAAGGGTGAACAGAAAAGAAAGGGGCAACAAACCATCGCTGACAAATGTGCTTGTAACATCTCAATGACAGCCAACCCAAGGTGCAGGTCAGGAAAGTTGTTTGCTTCTTTTATGTTGACTATAGAAAGCCAAAGGCCTTTATTTGAACAGCCAGCCCAAGAGCACCTGTGGTCCACATATACTTCATGTTTCCTCTTCCCAGAGTCTTTGGTCGTGGGGTTGGTTCATCTTAACCATCTACCCATCAAGGCCCACCTCAAAGGCCAGTGCCATTATGATGTATTCCCTGGTTCCCCTTAGGCCTCTTTTCCATTTTAAATTTCTTAATGCTTTACCTGTTCTGCTTTTATGGCACTTAGTACTTTTTGCATGGACTTTGGCACACTCTTGGTACATTTAATTTTTATCACTAGACTGGTATGTTACATGAGTGTAAGCTCTGTTTCTGATTCATCTTTTTATGCACCAGAATGCAAAGCTTCTACCTGGCATAGAGGTTTCTCAGAAAATGATCAATGAACAAATGGGTATAGACCCACAACAAATAAGAAAATAGAAGAACAGGCAGAATTTAACTTATGAACAGTTTGTTTCGAAAGTATTCTACAAGTCGGCTCTTTGAAATTTAGAACTTCATTTCCCATAGAAAATATTATAAGTGGAGAGTAGGTTTTTAGTCCTTCCTCTCTGGAGCTAAAAGAATTCCAGCTTTTGCACCTATTTCTCTCATACTCTTACAATCATAGCCTCTTTCTTCTTCTTGAATTCCATTTGCAACTATTTCTTTGAAATCCCTAGAAATTAGCTTAACCCTTTAGACATGATCTGTTGGCCTGATGTTCTGTGGATAAAGTAGTGTGTATAAGCCTCCACCTCACTTCTCCCCTTTGGCTCCCCCGAAGGCTGACCCTCCCATATCTTACTGGGCCCAAAGATCCTTCTGCCAGTTGATTTGGCTTTGCTCTAATTCCCAATAACAAGCCAAACTAAAATAGCCTCAGCCTCGGTTAAAGAAACAGCCTCTTGTTTTAGTCATTGATCCTTTATTTTGTTCCAGTTAATATATCAAGCATTAGTAAGGTGAAAGCTAATCATATATTGAACATTTGTGTGCCAGGCACTGTGCTAAGATCTTTGAATACGCTGTTTCATTTAATTCTCACAACAAACCTTGAAGTATGTAATGTTAGGATTCCTGTTTTATAGAAGAAGAAACAGACTTAGATTTTCAGCTGCTTGGTATAGTCAGTGTATATATGGTGGCAAAGCCAGTCTTCAAACCTAGACTTGTCTACCTCCAAAAGACATGTGTTTAATTACCATGCTAGTTTATAGCAGATGGGCAATAGTCTTTTGGATGTGGGGTAGGGAAGGGGGAAAGAGAATTGGATAGAAGTCGTACTTTCAGGTCTGACAGAACTGGAGTGGAATCTGAGTTCTTTGGTTTCCTACCACTGAGATCTTGGACAAATAATTTAATCTCAAAGAACTGGTTTCCCTTAAAATTGGGATAACTAAAACCATTCCATTATGAATAGTAAATGAGATGATGTTTTTGAAAGGTATAGGTCATTGCTTGGTGAAACTATTCTGCAAATAATTTATTTTTCTTCTTTCAATCTATTCCTCTTGCCCTTCTGTTTACTTGAAATGTGGTGACCATAAATGCCTGCTCTCTAGAATACACAGGCACACTCCCCTTCACTCTTAAATAGGTCCCCGTTTAGACACGATGAATTATATGGCCATGTTCTGGATGATAGTGGTATTCTCCTTGCCTTCATTATCTGCATGCAGTGGAATCTTTCTAATTGCAAATATGATTACATCTTTCCTCTGCTTAAAACTCCTTACCTCATTGCCCTAGAGATAAAATCCAACACCTTCACAGTGGTGTATGAAGCCCTTCATGACCTGAGCCTGCTGTAATTGTATCCCCTCTCGTACTCACCCAGACTTTTATTCTAAGTGCTGTTCATAGCAACTACCTGTAGTTTCTTGAAACACTTTTGCTGTCTATTGCTTCTATGCCTTTACAGATGTCTTCCTGTGCCTGGAATATTTTTAATCCCTGTCATTGTTTTTCTATCATTAAGATCCTTCTCTATGTGTAGGGAACCTTCCACTTTGAGATACATTGTGGGACTGCATAACAGATTTATATAATGGACTGCACATTGTTTTACTGCATAACGGATGAAATAATATTACTTCATTACAAATCCACTTTGTGGCTAAGACATGAGCATATGATCTTGACTCTGACAATCAGAATTTGGCTCAGGAACTTGTGACACAAGAGGGAAGGAACAGGCATTGTCTCTTATTTTCTGACAGATACAGCAACAATAGAAGCTTCAAGGTCAGAGAGCCTGAGTCCAAATCCTCTCTACCTCAGTTACTAGTTGTGTAATCTTACACTAGCCAAATAACTACTTTACATCAGTTTCTTCATCTGTAAAATGGGGATAACAATAGTACCTACTTCAAATAGTGCTTGGAAGGATTAATCATACATACATTATGACTGAAGCAATGCCTGGCACATAGTACATGCTCAAAAATATTGTCATTACTATTGTTATTGATAATAGTAATAATAATAGCAATAATGGTAAACTACTTTCTGTAGCATCAGCTTTTATTTTTCTTGCATCTAAAAATTGTGACCAATACATTTCCCTCTAACTAGGTTAATTTGGACTTGTGCTTAATGTCTAACTTAAGATTATTTCCTCCCAGAAACGTTTCCTGAACCTACTGCCACATTAGCGACCACTGCTCTGGACTCACATTTTGTTTTTATTAGTAGCAGAGCACTTATCACACTTTATTAAAATGCCTGGTCCTTGCTGTTCTCCCCAACTAGACCATGAACTTCTAGGCAGCCCTGGCCACTCCCTCAACCTTGTATCCCTAGAGTCTAGCTTAGGTAGTACCTTGACACCTTGTAGGTGTTCAGTAAACATTTGCTAGATGAATGAGCAAATCCCCCGCCACCCTCTGAGATCCTGCAATGGGAGAGTCAGCCAAGTAGGGGAGTCACTGATTTCTATTCACATGCTCCAGCTTTTCCTGTGGGTTCTCTCCCTGTGACCCCATTTAAGATCATGCCAATCAACATTCATATTTGCACTGATGATCCTGAAATGTCCTTGACAATCTCAAGAGAGTCACAGTCAGTATATTTCATTGCCGTAGTGCTCCTGCCTCCCAGGTCTGGGTTAGGAGATGGAACTCACCCCAGAGATTTGATCCCAGTCAGTGCTATTGTGCTTCCCTTTAAGAGTATCTTATTAAAGTCAGGAGAATGCAAAGCAGTTCTCCAGATCTGGGAGCCAAATGTGTCACAAGAAGAAACTGGGTGCTCCCATTTATTCTTTTTTGAGTCAATGACCTGAGGCAACACCATGCTATCTTCTAACCAGATAAGATTACTTGCTGTTCTTCTATTCAGGGCTGGGCTGAACATTTACATCTTCTTGCCTTTGTGTATGCTATTATCTCAGTTTCCTGTGGTTCCTCACCATTTAAAGTATAAAGACATAATGACTTAGCAGGGCATTCAAGGCTCACAAATTGAGCCCCATCTACCTTTCTGATTTTATCTCCTACCATACCCTATCAGATCCTCTAACTTCCATCTGATTAATCATTCACTCATTCCTTTTATATCTTTAACAATAATTTATAGATTATACGGTGGACACAATAGTGACCATCATGGCATTGCAGTATAGTGGTAGAAATAGAAATTTACAAATAGTATAAAATAAAAGTAGAAGTGAAATTATAATGAGTTCCCTGAAGTTAAATTGTAACAGAGGCTAACGATGACAGGAGACTGTACGACAGGCGGGTCTGATCATGGAGGGGTTCTTGGAAATTAAAACACCTTCAGAAAGCCCTTTAGAAGTTTGTTGAATTCAGGCATTGTTCTGTGTCATTGCTGTATCAACAGGACTTAGCACCAGGCCCAGGGCAGAGCAGGCATGCAATAATCAAATAAATGTATGAATGAAAAAAATTGACATTGATAAAGGATAACTTAATCTACACACAGTCTCATAACCAATTTCCATTCTCCATTCTTAGGTAACAGTTGACAAAAGCACACATGCACACATGCATTTGTCTGGGGGTAAATATTAATGTAATTATATATTAATTAGTACTTTAACATTCACAATGCTTTTCTACCCAAAGTCTCAATGAATTGCACCTAGAATCATTAATGCAGGAAGATAAAATTCTTATCCTTATTGATAGGAAACTGAGTCTATGAAATGAGTTGCCTAAGGTGACTCATCTAGTAAATGATAGAAATGGATAGTGTACTTTGGTCCTCTGGATTCAAGTCTGGGCCCTCATACTTCTTTACTTGCAAAGAACTAAGGGTGGTATGACGTCAATAATGCAGGAATAAGTAATGCAAGTCAACACTTGACTGGATAAAATATTAAAAAACTTCTTCTTGAAGAAATAGGAACACGAAAATGTAGTGAAGAATCACAGGGGCAGATCTGGGAGAAGGAAACCCAGAGAGC
This sequence comes from Balaenoptera musculus, assembly GCF_009873245.2. Classification (NCBI taxonomy): domain Eukaryota; kingdom Metazoa; phylum Chordata; class Mammalia; order Artiodactyla; family Balaenopteridae; genus Balaenoptera; species Balaenoptera musculus. Next base: position 51,679,681 of record NC_045785.1, on the reverse strand, counting down.
TGACTGGAAGGTGGAGCCCCTGGTTATCCAGGAATATCTGCCAGTTCAGGCAGAGGCAGCTGCGAAGTTGACGTGGGAGGTCCAAGGCCTACTGTGGATGGGGAGCCCCAGTAAATCACTCATGCTTTGAATTGGGAGCCCAGAGGTCTCCACTCAAGATGGAACAGAGAGCCAGAAGCAGTCAGGCTCTATAGAGACTCAGTCACTGTAAATGGCCTGAGGTGAAGTTTCCTTGCCAGTGCCCCTAACCACTGCCAGAGGCAGATCTAAATACTCCTATCACCTAGGCCCCAATTATTTCCATAATTAATTTTTTTAACATAAACTATTCAGAACTCAATAAAAAATAACCTGAAGGGAATCGTTCTTGGATAAGTTAAATTTCCTCTCTCAAGTATCATTTTGTCCATGGAGCCTGGTTTTATATGGGGGCCATTAAAGGACTTTAAGGAGGAGACTGAAATGTTTGGGTGAGTTTTCTAGAGAGAAAACTCTGGAAGCTATATGAAAGTTGGTTTAGTGTTTGGTTAGAATTATCTTAACTAGCTTCCACTTAACCAATCGGCTAGATTAATCAACCTACAAGGTTAAATGCTGCTCTTCCTCTCGAAAACATTCTGATGGATGTCTACAGCATGCTTGTGTCCAGTAGGCAGTACTCTAGTACTCTCCTGTACTTCTGCTCCCTGACTTGTATGTTTCCAAAGAGTCACTTGTGTTAGTTACCAAATTACTTATTCCAATTAGTCTTCTTCCTGTAAATATATAATTTGAGTAAATATTATGTAAGCTGATAAAATATTACTTAAAAAAGGACAGTTTTTGTTTCAATGAAAGTATGTTGAATGCTTTAGAAAAACTCAATAGAGGCACATACTAAAAAATTAGCATTAAATAAGATGTGAACCCAAAATTATAATGATTGTGGAAAAGTGCAAAATTTCAGAAGGATTTCATATTTAGATTAGTTTTCAAATATTTTAAAGACTTTAAGAGAAAATAGTATATGGAAGTAATGGATACTTGCTGTCATAGAAATTATATCCTAGCTTCCAATGGAATTGTGATATGGGAAAGATTGGCATATCAAAAAGGATTTATTAAACATATGTTACTACTATTAATCAATAACATGGGGTCAAATAAAATTACTTCCATATTAACGGTATGACATATAAGATTATATCATAATATGTTATTTATTTAATATCATTATAGTAGTAATATTATATGATTAATATTATGTTATGCTATTCATGTACATTATTAAAATAATTCCATAACACTTTATTTTAATATTAGTTAATAATGGCAAAATAATGAGTAATGTATTCCATTTTTTCAGCTATTCCATATATAAACATTCTGTATCCTTAATGACTAGCCCAAGGCTTTTACAGAATAGGCACTCAAGATTACATAATGAATGAATAAATCAATATACAACCTTTTAGTTTCATAATCACTTTTCTCAGGAATCACTCAAATTTGTCAACATCAGTTGAAAAATGTGAATCCCGTAAATCAACACAATAGTTGTAGGTGTGCTCTCACAAGCAATGGCCCCATTTTCTCACAGAAGTGACTTATGGCATTTGTCATCCAATAAACCTATAAATCTATTAGTGATTTTTATAACCTTAGTATAAGAATCTGTGTTGATTAACTTATTCATTTATTACTCCCACAAGCATTTATAGAAAGCCTACTGTGTGTTAGGTGTTGGCCTAATCACCTCTATGAATTGCCACTTTATTATTTTCGCCTACTCATTAAATTGCTGGAATTATTTTGGGTTCTTGAGTCTATCATTTAAAATATTAGTTACTTCTACTAGCTGTTTGTCACCTGCAAATTTGACAAGCGTGTTATCATGTAATTATTCAAGTCATTGAGGAAATATATTTAATAGGTTTGAGCAAAATAAAGAAGATAGTAGAAACCATTGGAATATTCCTTCTAGGTTGTCATTCCTAGGAGAATTCTTATTCTCATTCAGCTGGGGCTGAATATGGAATAAATCTGACAAGGTAGAATTTCAGATAACCAGTATGATTTAGGGATGATATGGTACATTTTGGTAATGTTTGAGACTATCCAAGAAAATAAATGCAGAAATTCTATCCCAAAGGGGAAAAGGTCAATGCCCAAGGGACATCTAAAAGAGGAGCAGCTAGGAATATTACCAATATGGGGAGAAGAAACCAGGGGAAGTCACAGTTAGGTTCATAGAGATAGAAGGTAAGACTTTAGGAATTCCCTAGGGAAATAGTAGGTGGCCATGACAGGTTTTTTAGACCATCCTGTACGAGTGTGTCAAGCGCTCTTCATGGGAGTAAAGCTGAATGGAGATAGGCTGAATCAATCTACAAATCATTCCTCTTTTATACTGTCAAATCTGTTTGGGTCTTTACTTAGTCCCAGGTAGTGGAAAAGAGTGTGAATTACTTGCAAGAGTAGGGTTCCTTGACCTCTCGAACCAAGGAAGAGACAACCAGCCATTGTATCAATACCCTTCTGGGACTGGAGATGAAGAAAGAATTGGCATTTCCTGGCCATAGGGTTAAAGGGCTTTTCTGATGCTCTCAGCTGGCACCTGGTCCAGAATTCCCTTGTTCTCAAGTCTTGGTCTCTTTGCTTGAATTTCTTCACTAGAAGGAGTTTCTCTGTCCCAGTGGGAAAATGCAGAGCTCTCATTGTCTTAAACCTAGGATATGGGGACATAGTGCAAATGGAGAAGGTTCTAAACTGCATTAGTTCAACAAATATTTATTGACTGCTATGTTCCAAGCACACTTCTACATGTTCAGGGTATACCAACGAGAAAATAGACAAAGGACCTTGTCCTCATGGAGCTACTGTTCTAGCAGAGAGAAATAGATAATAAACACTAAAACCAATCAACAAGTGAATTCAGTACTTTCTTAGAAGGTCATAATTGCTATGCAAAAGGGAAAATAGAAGTGTAAGAGATGAGAGTTTCATGGAGTGGGTGGACAGATTATTGTATTAAGTAAACTGATCAAGGAGGACCTCAGTGCGAAGGTGAAATTTGAATAAATTCTTGAAAGAGGTGAGGAATTGAATCATGTGGCTATTGGGGGGAAGAGAATTCCAGGCAAAAGGAATAGAATTCTAGGTAGACTCTGAGGTGGGAGTGAGTCTGGCATCTTTGAGAAACAGCAAGGAACAGGGTCAGGGATAGGGGAGTAGTAGGAGGACAGAGAACTAATGGAGGACTAGGTAATAGCGGGTTTAGTAAGCATTGCAAAGCTTTGGCTTTTACTCTGCATGAAATAGAGAGCTATTGGAGGGTTTTGAGGAATGAAATGAAATGATCTTGAAATTTTAAATGGATCACTTTGGCACTTGTACTGAGAACATACTGCAGGGAAGCAAGGTTAGATGCAGGAAGACCTATTAGAAAGTTGTTGCAAGAGTTCAGGGGAAAGTTTTGGTACCTTGGCCTGAAATATATAGTAGCAGTAACAAGAACCAACCAGATTCTAGATGTATTCTGAAAATATTATCTAACAGAATTTCCTGGCAGACTGTGTATGCGTGGGAGTGAAGTATCAAGAATGGCTCCAAGTTTTTTAGCCTCAGGAACTGGAAGGAGAAGTTGCTAGAAGTTGAGATGGGAAAGACTGTGGGTGGAGAGAGTTTCAGAGGGAAAACAGAGCTTAATTTTGGACATATTAATTTTGAGACCTCTACTAGACATGCAAATGGAGATGTTGAGTAAGAAGTTGGATATATGAGTCTAGACTTCAGGAGAGAGGTTTGGGCTAGAGATAATAATTTGAGATGTCAAAATATAGATGGCATTTAAAACCATGAAACTGGATGAGTTCCCTAGGGCAGTGAGTGCAGATAATGAAGAGAAGACAATGAAGGACTTGTTTCTGAGCCACCCCAATATTAAGACAAGGGGAAAGGAGTGATGGAGACTCCATCACAAAGAGTGGATACTGAGGATGCAAAGATGGAGAGATATAACCCATGCCCTAGCAAATCATTGTCTCAGAAATAGATGTGTAAATACACTAAGAAAATATAGTATGGTCACTTTTATAACAGAAGACTTCCATTGGAAATGTATTGTTTCAATGTACATGACAGATTTTTAGGCTTAAGTCTATGAAATTATTCTCGATTCTCCTCAAATTTAAAGGTCTTTAAAGATACTAAGAATTAAAAACTACGAAGTCTCATCAAATGGTTTAGCTACCATGTGAACATTTAAATGTAACTTAAATATAAGCTTTGTGCTACATTAGAAACTCTTTTGAATTCTGAAGTCACAGATGAAGCAACAATCTCTGGTCTTTATGGAAATTCAGACAACCCCATATTTCATAGGAGGACAATGTGAAAGATTGTGTGGTATGAAATAGTGTTTGGTCTAATAGGTTAGACTTCTTTAACCCCTTGAAATTTTTGAATTAAGTGAAGAAATCAAGTTTATATCAAGAATATATATTCTGAAACCAAAATGCCAATATTTAATTATCTGTCCTTATTAACTGTATAAATTTAGGTAATCTACTTAATCTACTTAAATTCTCTGTACCTCCTCCTTTTCTTTATCTGTAAAAGGGAGAGAGTGATAGGGTTATTGTGAAGACGAGAATAGTAACTGGAAGATAGTAATTACTATAAAGGTTTTGCTATTATAGTAGTATTAGTGACTAGCAATAATATTGAAAATCAATATGTACTAATCATAAACTTAACATTTTCAGGTCAAGAAATTTGTATTCAAGTACAATAGATAAAGGAAAATACATTAAAATCACAAAGACTGGAAATTGGAATATTAAACTTCTGTTATTTGCAGATGATATGATCATCTACACTGAAAGTTCAAAAGCATTTACAGACAAAATACTGGAATAAAATAAAGTAAAAATAAAATGAAATAAAACAAAAGATTTAGCACAGTAGCTAAATCAATGTAAAAATATTCCATTTCATCTATATATACCAAAATAAATATTGGCCCCCATTGTATTATTAAATATGTATGAGACCTTCTGCAAGTAATTTCATCTCTCTGGGCTTGGCATTTTACCTTGTTTAGCAGTTTATCTTTATAAACCAAGGTCATTTTACTCAGTCTCTGCTCTGGTCTTTTCTAGTTCTAATATATGACGGGTCATCACATTTTCTGCCTTACCTTACCTGCCAGTGGTGTTTTTCAATTAAAACTATGCTCTGACATTTACTAAATGCAACATGTTATTTTACAAAATAATTTTGATATACTCCTTGCCTCCACTGAGTTTATAACCTAGTAACAACAGAAATATTAATAATAACTAGCATTTTCTTAGCTAATCAAAGTTAGCAAAGTGCTTTCATTCATATGATGAAATATTTCATAAGTATATAATAAGTACATAAATAATGCAAATGCCATAGAAAATGTAATAAATAAGGTGAATACCATACAGAATAAAAGAGAACTGAATAATACTTGGGAGAACTTCAGTTTACATTGGCTGATTGGCTATGTTTATTTCCCTTTTCTTACTTGACTTTAATAAAATTATAGTAAAGAACTAAAAAACAACAAACGATCAGCTTATAAGGATTATTCTGCATTGTTTACTTATGTAAAGGATCATAGAAGAGTGCCTGGTACTTGGTGCATACTTAATAAATATTAGTTGCATGAATGATTGAGTGAACAACACAACGAACTGAGGAGAGACCATCAGCAAATGGGATATTTCAACAAATTTGTCAAAGATGATACAGGTTGGAATGGAAAAGTCCATTTTTAGTTATAAAGCAGATTAGATAACCTAATTGACCCTCCTGCTGAAAAAACTAGAAGTTCTAGATTTTATGTGAGTCTTTTAAAATAAACTCACTAGCTAGCAAAAAAGGAGGCCAAAACCAACATGAAAATAGGAACCTATCTTAAGAATTTTAACTACAAAATAGCTATTAAATTAAAACTTGTAGCCTCTTGCACTACTACAATTCCCCATAAGAAAAACACATCCCAGATAGCTACTATACCTTTTGCCTGAGTCCCAGAATTAGAAACACATGGAATAGACCTGAAGCCAATGTTTAACTTGAAGTCAAGCTCAGCCAGGCCCATCACACTCCCCCATCCCCAGAAAAACAGAGTCATATTCCCACCTACAAATCCTTAACAAGAAACTAATACTTATTTTTGTAAGTCATTGAATTTTAAAGTAATTTGTTTTATAGACTTATGTAAAACTTATTTATTCATTTAGTTTATGTGTCTACACTTAGTCACATAATGATAAAACTGGAGTAAAATTCACATCATCATAAAATTTCAGAACATTAAGACTCAGACAGTAGGTTTAAAACAGCCAGTGAATAGAAGTCAGATTACCTACAAAGTAATACTAATTAGTCTGTCATCTGACTTCTGAACAGCAACAATGGAAGCTGGAAGACAGTGGAATTATGTTGTCTATATGCTGAGGGAAAATATTTGTCAACTCAGAATTGTATAACCAGTGAAACTACCTTTCAGTAATAAAGGTGAAGTAAAGTTATTTTCAAACAAAATTTGAGTTTACTAACAGATCCTTATTACAGGAAATTCCAGATTATGAACTTCAAAGAGACAAAAGTTATCTCAGATCAAAGGTTTGAGATGTAAGATAGAATAATAAACAGTAACAAAAAAAGATGACCAAGTGAATAAATATTGACTTGTGTAAAACAAAAATGTTTTAGTGGGGTTAAAGTAAAATAATGTAAAATGAAAATGCATGACAACACAATCTTATAAATTGCGTGGGTATTGATAAGAAGGAGCATAAAGTATTGATAATATTAGGACTTTGGTAAATGAAGTATGCATGTTAATTTCTAGGGTGACCACTAAAAGAATAGAAACATGATATAGAGTGGAGAGAAAAAATTGAATGAGAAAAAAAAATCAATCTAAAAGTAGATAAGAAAAAAAGAAAAAGAAACATAGAAAAGCCAGGTCAATGAGAAAGTACAAAGAGTCAGTAATAAATTCAGATAAATCATTATTACGGTATGTGTAAATTAATTATATTCTCCGTACAAAAGACAAAGATTATGAGGATAGCTATATTAACAAACAAGATAAATACTGTTTATGAGTCATATCTAAAATACACAGACATGAAATATTGAAAGTGGATGAAAAAAGATAAATCAACAGATATGGAAATGGGTCTCTCATATTCTTCATTTATGACATTTGACAAAAATTACTTGCTCCAAACTACACTGGACACTAGATTCAAATATGTTCTCTGTCTTTAAATGTGTATCTGGCCAACTATTTCTTGATGTGGCCCTTGACTCCTTCCCCAATTAGATGGGGTTACCACCCCTGATACAGTGCCATGGGTTATCTTGGTGAAACATTGCCTTTGTCCTGTCTTATCCTAATAATCCTTCACCTAAGTTCAATTGCTTCATGGGAAAGGCTCCTGTTAACATCATTTTGGTAAATGGTCTCCTGCCCTTGGGATGGATTTCATATTTTCACAAAGGCCTTACTTTAAGTGGTTTAATGTAGAATTTCCATGCAGGTTGTTAACGAAAAATATTTTTTTTAATTCTCTTTTTTTTGGGATTTCAAACTGGATTTTAATGAATACAAATTGAAACAAACATGGCATCCTACAGTTAATTTTCTTTAGTAAAAAAGTAAAACTATAGAGCAATAAAGTGAGATTTCTAAAAATTAGGCTTTTTTTTTTTAACATTTTTATTGGAGTATAAGAACAGGTTATTTGGAGCTTATTGATTCATCCAATAGCAGTGGTTGGTTCTTTTGCCTTTGTGTGAAGCTATCTATGATTGGAGGATATTCATTTTTTCATTATCAGCCCCTAACATTCCTAGCCCAGCTAAATGGGAGTCACTGTGTTTTTGTTTTGCGTAGTTTCTTAGTCAAGTTTCATCTAACTGCCCATTGCCCATGTGTATGTGAGAAAGTGGAGTATATTGTGTTGAGGAGTGGTTACAGGACATTCAGCTAGGCTCACTTAGTAGATTGAGGGACTCATTTCTACACATCTGTCTCATAAAGCATGTGATTCGGGTTCATGCCACAACAAAATGAGAAATTCTTTGTACTAGGGACCTGGCAGGTCTCTTGTGAATTGGTGAAAAATGTTAATGTTAAATTCACAGGTGTTAAGGTTCTGCTAACACTTTGCTGCTGCTTGTTTTTTTGAGTCTCATGTCACATTTTCTATTAGAGTTATAAATGTTTTCCAAATTATTTCTCCTTCCTTTGGTTAATCCCACACATGCCCACCATGTTAATTTTTCTACAGCAAAGTTCTGATTATGTAACTTTGCTCAAAACCCTTCCACTATTATTTGGTGCTTAGAGACCATATTCAAATTACTTATTCCAGTCTCCAGACCCTTAGTTATCCGTCAAGTCATTCTTTCAAAAATTTTTGTCATTTCCCTTTTTCATCCTAAATTCTAAGTTAATATGTGTTCTTTTTATAAATCCTATGTTTCCTGCTTGCTTGCCTTTGCTCATGTTGTGCTTTCTGCCTGGAGTGCCCTTATTCTGATTTCCATAACAATCACTTTTGTTGTCTTGGTAAATAAGTACGAGGAAAAATAATCCTCAGATATTATTATGTGTAGGTAGAGACTACCTGGATTTTATAGTCAAAATCATCTGGCCAGAGTGGGTAAAAACTAGCTAAGCCGTCTCCTTAGAGAATGCCTCATTAGCTAGTTTATTTATTCCTGGATGTGTTGCATATTACCTTAGACTGTAGCATATGTGTGTGTGTGTGTGTGTGTGTGTGTGTGTGTGTGTGAGAGAGAGAGATCTTGTGCACACACACATGCACTTGCAGACATCTCACCAAGACTGAGCATCTTTTGTTTATAGTGTCTGATTTCAGTGGATGATACTAAAGGTAATTCAGGATATATGTATTTTTTTCCCAGCCAATCAAAGGGTTTTACCTAAACCTCAGGAAGGGAAGGTGAAATAGACTCTTGTTTGTCCCTTTTTAAATGCACACAAGACAGTTGTTGGCTACTGCACACAGCATGGATAAGCTCAACATCATAGAGTCTACAAAGCTCTGTGGACCTGGCCAAGTCCAGAGAAAATATCCTTGGAAGTAGGTACATTTTGTTAAGTGAATGACTTCCTACTAACAAGATCTCATTTGTTTAAACTGCTTTCTCTTCACTGTTGACTTAATTCTAGTATGAAGAAGTAAACACAAACCAATGAGAAACACTGGTCAATCCATTGTGATATTTTCAAAGGTCTGGGTTATATAGGTGATCCACTGGTGATGTGGACCAATGATTTTCATATTTTTCTCCAAAGATTCTTGGGGTTTCTTAAAATGCCTTACAAGCCATGTAAGGGTTAAGGATGAGGATGTTATGGACTAAATTGTATCTCTCCAAAATTCGTACATTAAAGTCCTAACCTCCGATGTGACTACATTTGGAGATAGGGCCTTTAATGAGTTTATCAAGGTTAAATGAGGTCATAAGGGTAGATCCCTAATTCACTAGGACTGGTGTCCTTATAAGAAGAGGAAGAGACACCAGGAGTGTATGTGCACAGAGGAAAGGCCATGTGAGGACACTGAAAAGTTAACCATTGTCAAGGGAAGGAGAGAACTCTCACCAGAAACCAACCCTGCTGGCACCTGGATCATGGATGTTCAGGCTCTAGAACTATAAGAAAATAAATGTTTGTTGTTTAAGCCACCCAGTCTATGGTATTCTGTTATGGCAGCCCTAGTGGACTAATACAGAGGCCAAGAAAAAGTCTGGTCCCTACATCCTCATTTAAACTGGATTTACTATTCTCCTGCTATTGACATATTAAAGTTTTATGTAAGATTTTTTTCTTTCTTTTTTTAAAAAAACACAACATGATTATATTTTAATACACAACCAAAATATAAAACACCATAGTAAATTGATGGCAATAAAATATGGTATTTCATTTGCATTGCATGACAAATGGTTAACATCCTTAGTCATAAATGAGTTCTTAGAAACCAGTAACAAAGGCATTGATATTCCAAGGGAAATGAAAAAAAAAAGAAGAAGAAAATAAAATAACACAAGTGACTAGTAAGGATTAAGCATATATAAAGATGACTGAGCTGAACAATAACAGATGAAAAGCAATTTCTTTGTAATATCATATTACCAAAGATTAAAAATCTAACATTTGTAGAGTTTTAGGAAACAGACCCACATAAACACTGGGGAACAAGATTGATGAGGTCCCATATATATAGTAGGGGGGAATCTAGTTTGGACTCAAACTATAAATTTTGGATATCCTTAGTCTTAGTAGTTCCAATTCATTGGAATTATTTCAGTTGTATAGTAATTCATCCATGTATTGTAACAGAGACATTTCTTCCTAGTCCCATATTGGGTCTAATTAGAAAACTTCTTACCTCCCAGTTCCATTGGTCTCCTTCCCTTGTCTACCTGGACACATGGCTGACCACACTATTGGAAGAGGAGTTATTTTGATGGCAGAGAGAAGGTATCACTTGTCTCTATGATTTTATCTTACCCAATGCTATGGACTGAATATGTGTGTCCTACCCCCACCCAAATTCATCTTTTGAAATCCTAACTCCCAGTGTGATAGGGGTGGGGCCTTTGGAAGTCATGAAGGTGAAGTCCTCAGGATGTGATCAGTGTCCTAGAAGGAGAGTTCAGGGAGCTAGTGTTCTCTCTCCACCATGTGAACCACAGCAACAAGACTACAATCCAGGAACCAAATCAACTGGCACATTGATCTTGGACTTCTACCTTCCAGAACTGTGAGACATAAATTTCTGTTGTTTAAGCCACATAGCCTGTGGTATTCTGTTATGGCAGCCCGAGCTGACAGAGGCACCCCACCTCTCCCACCCCATTCTGCTAATAGCACACATACAGGTGTGTACTTAATAGCATTAAATATATAAGGAAATTTGACACCAATGCATTCAAAAATGGCATCTTTATCCTCCTAGACAATATATAAACCTATGCTAGAAATCCTCTAGTAACAGAAAGCATACTAGAGGGCAGGCTTTAAAAATCCTTAAAGATTTCTATGAAGAGTTTGCTTTTTCATAATTAGTTTGAATCATTTTTATCTCCATACAAATTTCTGTAAACTCTTAATTGCCTAGATTATTCTCTATTCAGAGATTTTACAAAGAGGATATTTACTTGATGTTGACACACACTAAATTAGAACTAACTAGCTGTTACTGGATATCATTCCCTCTCATTTCTCACTATTACTATAACAACTACTAATGCAGTATCTGTTTATACATATCAATTGATCTTTGCACTATCCTGTGAGGTTGGTAATGGTATTCTCATTTTTCATATGAGGAAACTGGAGCACAAGGAGTTAAAAGTAGCTAAAATTGTAATGATAAGACTAAGGGCATTTAAGTTTTGAATTATATATTTTATTCCATATCATTTCCTTTGCTTTTATGTGCTTAACCTATGTAAAAAATAAAAGCCAGAGAAACATATATTTATAGGATGAATAGTCAGATATGAATCCGTATGGTCAGTTATAATCAGGTCCAGATGGTTAGTGCTCTGAGCTACTAAAGACCCCATTTGATGCCCCAGTTACCTACCATCATCACAATTAGGATGGGCATCAGCCGACACTTAATAAAGGAGATAGCATATTTTGGTGGAAAGAACATGGGCTTTAAAATCTGCCCTGGAATCAGGTTTCAGCTCCGCCACTTACTAGCTATGAGATGTGGAACAATGAAGAGTTAGCTCCTCTGAACCTTCATCTCCATATGTGTAAATTGTGAATAAGAGTAATATCTATCTTAGGAGTAAACAAGAAGCAAATGAGGAAGCACCTATGATTGTCCTTGACACAGAGCAGGCATGTTGTAGGCATTCAATAAATGTTAGCTGAATCTGAATCATATGTTATACGCTAACACAAATTACTGTAAAATTCAGTCTCTTTCCTGGGGGTTTACAAGCTAATTGGTGAGACACTGAAGAATGATAGCAAAAAGGCAGCAAAGATCAAGTGAGTGCTAAGTGCATGAAACCATGGCAGGTCAGTAGAGGAGGAGATTCTTGAGGGCTAGGACTGTTAGACAACTGATTTCTTTTAGGATCAAGTTTCTGAGGAAAGGCAAACCCTTATTTAGATAGACAGCGAGGAGGGGGTATGCATGTGACAGAAAGGGAGAGATGACGCATAAATGTGTATTGTTGTGTATGGGAAGAAGAGTTGATCATTGTGGGTGGAGCAAAGATACTGCAAGGTGGTTTGTGTATTGTTCTTTACAGTTAACAAAACCTTTTGCCTCATTTGAGCCCCTCCTCAGATCTAAGGAGAGGAGAGGACAAATTCTATCTCTTTTTATAGAATAGATAAAGATAAAACAGAAACTCTGAGAGGCAAAGTGACTCGGCTAAGGTAACACCTCTACTATGTAAAACAGAGGGGGCCTCAAACTCCAATCTGCAGCCTCCCAAGACTTGGGAAAGTGGCAGTGGAGGGAAATGACTAAAGAAGTTAGAGAGAAAAATTTTTGACTTTGAATGACAACTTTAGGAGTTTGGGATTTTTATTCTGCAAGCATACAAAACCACAAAAGCTTATGACCAAAGTGCATGTGCAAAGTAATATTTTTGAAAATTAGTCTGGCAGTAGGACTTGGGGTAGATTTCTATTCTTCAGACAGGACAGTGTTCTTCTAACATCTCTCTCTTCTAAGACCATCATCCAAATGAATTTTAGGCCAAAGAGGGCTTTGTTCTTTATGCCATCTTGGAGAAAGCCCTCTTAATCAGGGAAATGGAGCTATTAGCACACTGGCAACCTTTTCTGTTCTGCATTTTAAATTGCTAATTTATTTCTGGATAAAATATCTGTGTAAATCAAGCCAGTTTGCAAAACCGACAGCCCCATGAAAAAAATGTTGGGGGAAAAAAGATCATATGCATGACTAAGCTGTATATCAATCTAAGCAAGTGTTCTGATTAAATCATAAAGGGAATAAAAATGGCATAACGGGAAACGTAACTCACTGAATTGGGGTCAGGTTCATCTCCCCACATAGCACCACTGCAATGAAGCACTGGGTCTGGTGGAAAGATTGAAGTTTTGGAGCAGGTCAGATCTGGGTTCAAATCTTGAATGTAAACTCCAAGAGGTCAGGAATATTTTGCTCACCCTTATAACCCCAGCATCTATGACAATATCTGACTCATAGTAGGTCTCGTACAAATTTTTGCCAAAATCAAGTGAAATGAGAATTCAGCCCTACCACTTACCAACAGAAAAACACTGGATAAGTGCTTTCCCCTTACTGCATCTCCATTTCTCATCTGTAAAATAGAGATAATAATATTTACTTTATAGATTTATTGTAAGGGTTAGCAATAATGAAAGTAAGCAAAATATGGGCACGTGGAATGGAATGGTGTAGATATCCATTCCTGAACCCAGGTCATAAACTGGGTTTCCCTTTCATGTGCTTCCCAGCATGCTTTGCTGGGCTGGGGTAGTGTCCTAAAGGGTCTTAAAAACCAGATGTTACTCAGGGTTACATCCTTCTCAGGGATCAGCAGAGTACTTTTCCTAATAGATGCTCAATTGTTGAAATCAAATTTTCCAGGATGGTAGAACTTTGAACCAAATTATTCCTAATTAGCAATTAGTTCATCCAGGAAGATGATGGCTGCCTACATAATGGACACATTTAAAAAAATTATTATGCTTATTCTATGACTTCTCACACCAAGAGATACTGGATTTATTTTCCTCATCTTTTTAACCCCTACAACAAAGTCCCATTTTGAAGATGAGGAAATAGACTTGGAGAAATCAAGTGATAAGCTCACAGCCACACATTAAATAAACAGCAGAGATGACATTTGATCCAGGACTTTTGGGTTCAAAGCCACTGTACTTTATGGAAGTATTCCATATACATTTGTTGATTGAATTAGCGGGCAAAGGCCAATCATACCCAGCTTTAACTTTCCTTCAGTTTCAAGATGTTCTTTTAGCTCCTGCCGCAGAGATATTAAAAACAAGAAATCTGGCTTTCGTTCAGTCGCTAAAAGCATGTGTAGTCTGGAACTGTTAGGTTTTTGTTCGACTATTCATAAGTATGTATCAGGCTTACAAGAGCAAGTGCATCCTTTCGATTTATTAAGTACTCTCCCTTCCACCAAAAGAAAGAGAAATGAAATAAAATAAAATGAAAAGGCCAAGATAAAGAGGCTATGAATTTAATGTTCATAACAGCAGTAGCAAACATTTATTGTATACCATTTATGTAACAGGCCTTGTGCTCTGTGCTTTACATACATTATTTCTCAATGGCCCTCTGAGGGCATATTTTTGTCCACAAGTTGTAAAATAAGAAACTGCCCAGAATTCTCCACTGGCTTCCTGTCTCACTCAGAATAGTGCCTAATGTTTGCACCATGGCTCACAGAGCCCTCCATGACCAGTTTGATAACATAAATTGAGTGTAGGAAACACAGTATCGTGAGTGAGATGAACACCTGTAACGTCTGCTCTACTACAGATACTGGGATACACTGGAATTGCATGGGAATATTATGGTCTCTGTACTTCTGCCCCAGGTGAGGAAACCTGCCTGAGTTCAGGCTCCAGCCAGGAGAGAGAGTGAGCTGGGTCAAATCTTCCCAGCTCATGGCAATATTTGAGAAAACCCAAACAAAAAAGTGTAGAATATCACCCTCACATGGCGCAGAGAACAGGGAGAAAGTGGGGCTGTGGTGCCACCAAAAGACAAAGGACCTCCCCAGGGAACGAATACTAAGATGCTGTCACTGTTTGGGGCATAAATGAGGACACAGTCTTCCTTAAGGAGACTTTGATTAAAAAAACAAAACAAAATAAAATAAATTCTTTAGTTAAAATGGAGAGTGAACAGTTAAAGAGATGAAGGCTTGCCTGTGGGACTGGAGACAGAGGGAGGCCCTGGGCTGTGAAATGTTCATATCCTTCCAGGATGTCAGTTTCACCTTCCAGAGGATCCATTGATCTATTTGAGAGGTAATTTGCTAATTTGGGAGTTGGCATTCTGGGGGAAGCTTGATTTGAACTCACTTTACTCTTACTTGCTTTGATGGCCATGGAGTAGGAGATGTGAGAGTTGGAAAAGAGGAGCATCTCGTACTCCCGGTGGAAGTTGTGCTTATCTAACCCTCCTGGGTAATAAGAGTGGCAGATCTACATGCTGAGCTCTGCAAGATGCTCTCTGCAGCAACTAAGGACTGTGCCAGGCGGTCATCAATCCTGGACATGTCCTTACCAGCAGCTCTCTATCACTATCCTTTACCCATTCCTGACAGGTAGAAAGCAAATTTGCATAACAAACTGTTTAAACATTCAATTGTGATCCACCTTCAAGGCACTCTTTGTCCTCAGCAGTTCTAATGGTTAGTGACCCCTTCAAAATCAACATCATTTGTCAAATCACATTAGGCTTGTTACAAACTGCAAGGCAGTGACATTCATCTTTTTGATGCTTTCAAACCAGTCTGAGGTAAAGCTCTCATATGGAATCGGGCTTGGTATGCTGAATGAGTCACTTACTCAATGAGGCAATTGTCAGAAAAATAGACTTAGCTTGAAGGTAAATATTGTTGGGTCACTTGAAATGTATGCAGATTTGACATTTCCCTTCTGATTAGCATGTCTACACATTAAAGGTTTTTTTTATGTCACATCGGATAGTTCGGATGCCAGGGTAATGTCAGTGAGCACTTGATAGAAACTTAATTTTGGATTCTTCAATATACGTAAATCAATCAATGTGATACACCATATTAACAAATTGAAGGAGAAAAACCATATGATCATCTCAATAGATGCAGAGAAAGCTTTCGACAAAATTCAACACCCATTTATGATAAAAGCCCTGCAGAAAGTAGGCATAGAGGGAACTTTCCTCAACATAATAAAGGCCATATATGACAAACCCACAGCCAACATTGTCCTCAATGTTGAAAAACTGAAACCAATTCCACTAAGATCAGGAACAAGACAAGGTTGCCCACTCTCACCACTATTATTCAACATAGTTTTGGAAGTGTTAGCCACAGCAATCAGAGAAGACAAAGAAATAAAAGGAATCCAAATCGGAAAAGAAGAAGTAAAGCTGTCACTATTTGCAGATGACATGATACTATACATAGAGAATCCTAAAGATGCTACCAGAAAACTCCTAGAGCTAATCAATGAATTTGGTAAAGTAGCAGGATACAAAATTAATGCACAGAAATCTCTTGCATTTCTATACACTAATGACGAAAAATCTGAAAGTGAAATTAAGAAAACACTCCCATTTACCATTGCAACAAAAAGAATAAAATATCTAGGAATAAACCTACCTAAGGAGACAAAAGACCTGTATGCAGAAAATTATAAGACACTGATGAAAGAAATTAAAGATGATACAAATAGATGGAGAGATATACCATGTTCCTGGATTGGAAGAATCAACATTGTGAAAATGATTCTACTACCCAAAGCAATCTACAGATTCAATGCAATCCCTATCAAACTACCACTGGCATTTTTCACAGAACTAGAACAAAAAATTTCACAATTTGTATGGAAACACAAAAGACCCCGAATAGCCAAAGCAATCTTGAGAACGAAAAATGGAGCTGGGGGAATCAGGCTCCCTGACTTCAGACTATATTACAAAGCTTCAGTAATCAAGACAGTTTGGTACTGGCACAAAAACAGAAATATAGATCAATGGAACAGGATAGAAAGCCCAGAGATAAACCCACACACATATGGTCACCTTATCTTTGATAAAGGAGGCAAGCATATACAGTGGAGAAAAGACAGCCTTTTCAATAAGTGGTGCTGGGAAAATTGGACAGGTACATGTAAAAGTATGAAATTAGAACACTCCCTGACACCATGCACAAAAATAAACTCAAAATGGATTAAAGACCTAAGTGTAAGGGCAGACACTATCAAACTCTTAGAGGAAAACATAGGCAGAACACTCTATGACATACATCACAGCAAGATTCTTTTTGACCCAGCTCCCAGAGAAATGGAAATAAGAACACAAATAAACAAATGGGACCTAATGAAACTTAAAAGCTTTTGCACAGCAAAGGAAACCATAAACAAGACCAAAAGACAACCATCAGAATGGGAGAAAATATTCGCAAATGAAGCAACTGACAAAGGATTAATCTCCAAGATTTACAAGCAGCTCATGCAGCTCAATAACAAAAAAAACGAACAACCCAATCCAAAAATGGGCAGAAGACCTAAATAGACATTTCTCCAAAGAAGATATACAGATGGCCTACAGACACATGAAAGAATGCTCAACATCATTAATCATTAGAGAAATGCAAATCAAAACTACAATGAGATATCATCTCACACCGGTCAGAATGGCCATCATCAAAAAATCTAGAAACAATAAATGCTGGAGAGGGTGTGGAGGAAAGGGAACCCTCTTGCACTGTTGGTGGGAATGTAAATTGATACAGCCACTATGGAGAACAGTATGGAGGTTCCTTAAAAAACTACAAATAGAACTACCATATGACCCAGCAATCCCACTACTGGGCATATACCCTGAGAAAATCATAGGTCAAAAAGTGTCATGTACCACAATGTTCATTGCAGCTCTATTTACAATAGCCAGGACATGGAAGCAACCTAAATGTCCATCGACAGATGAATGGATAAAGAAGATGTGGCACATATATACAATGGAACATTACTCAGCCATAAAAAGAAATGAAATGGAGGTATTTGTAATGAGGTGGATGGAGTTAGAGTCTGTCATACAGAGTGAAGTAAGTCAGAAAGAGAAAACCAAATACAGTATGCTAACACATATATACGGAATCTAAGGAAAAAAAAAAAAAAGGTCATGAAGAACCTAGTGGCAAGATGGGAATAAAGACACAGACCTACTAGAGAATGGACTTGAGGATATGGGGAGGGGGTGGGGTGAGATGTGACAGGGTAAGAGAGTGTCATGGACATATATACACTACCAAATGTAAAATAGATAGCTAGTGGGAAGCAGCCGCATAGCACAGGGAGATCAGCTCGGTGCTTTGTGACCACCTAGAGGGGTGGGATGGGGAGGGTGGGAGGGAGGGAGATGCAAGGGGGAAGAGAAATGGGAACATATTGTATATGTATAACTGATTCACTTTGTTATAAAGCAGAAGCTAACACACCATTGTAAGGCAATTATACTTCAATAAAGATGTTTAAAAAAAAAAAAAGAAACTTAATTTTGTTCTTGATGATGAAAATGAGAGGATTAAGGGAGAAGTGTAATGTGGGAACCTTGTTTGGTGACACATGGAACGTATAGGGGGTATTCAGAATAAAAATAAAATGCTGGGGAGGGAAGTAATTATCTACTGTGTGCCAGTATATCAGTATATATACTGATATATATATATATGTATAAACACTAATTTAATCCTTTTAAGGATTATGATCCCCTTTGAATAAATAAGAGACATGAAGCAATGGGCTTAATATCAAACAGTAAAATAGCAGAACTGGAATTTCAAACTCATGGACTTTGATGCCAAAGTCCAGGATTCTCCCACTTTAGCATGTTGCCTCCTTAAGATGCAAAATATTCAACCTTGCCCTGACAGGAAATCTTAATTGAAAGTTGTAAGCAATATCTAGGCATCCTGGCTCTGTCCTTAGCTTGCAAATATAAAATCAGAAACTCAGAGGATTTCCTGGTTTAACTTTTACAAGCAATGAATATCCAGCCTCCACTTAAACACTTCCAGTGGCCAGGAGCTTACTATTTCACCATTCATCCTTCCATGTCTGTATTCATTCCCATACTGCTGTGTTAATTAATAAACCAATAGCACTACTTATGATCTTACATGTTTAAATGTACAATTGTATTCTACATCTAATTATGACTTTAGAGTATTTGCTCTGCTTGAGACTGTGCTGTGCCTATCATTTATTATATAATTTGTTCATCCCAATAAGCCAATAATGTATGTCCTATTATCATCCCTAACTTATTGAAGAACTTAGACTTATGAAGCTAAGTAACTTGTCCAAGTCACATAACTAAGAGTAGTACATCAAAGTAGTGCACACCTCCCAGTTTCAAACATTTTCCTAACAAAATGGCAATCCACAGCCTGTAATATGCAATGAGAGCATGATCAGGAGAGGAGATGCAGCCTTCACCTTCAATTTGAAGTTGGCCATCTAATCTTACCTTATTATTTCCTGCTGCCAAAATCTTATAAAATATAGCACCTGTGTAAGAGCAATGAAAAAGTGGTCCAGATAAACCCAGGCTTTCACCATCATCCGTGCACAAACTCTACCACTGGTGACCTTTCTCATACCTCACACCATACATTAGATTAGGGGTTGTCAAACTATGGACCACAGCCAAATCCTGTTCACGTCCTGAATTTTTAAAATAAAGTTTTATTGGAACATACCCACACTCATTCATTTACATATTGTCTATGGCTTCTTTCTCACTACGAGGGCAGAGTTGTGTAGTTGAGCCAGAGCCTAAAATATTTACTCTCTGATCCTTTAGAGAAAGTTTGCCAACTCCTGCATTAGGACTTTTGCATAATTTCTTCATGTCACCTATAGAAAAGGTATACAGAGGGAATGACAGGATATCCTAGGGTGGCCATGTATACTCTATGAGAAATTGCAAAGTAATAGCCAAAACAGTCTGGCTATTTTAAGCTGGAAAACCAAGGCAAAGAAAAGTTATCCAAACCATATTTTAATTCAAGCCCTCTTACTATTAACACAGGGATTCTAAAATGGCTCCTATAATCCTCACTGAAGCACCAGAGGATGTTAACTTCATTTACTTATCTTGACTCTGCCCTTAAAGCAGTGATTCTCAATCTTAGATTCACCTGAGGAGATTAACAAAAAACATACACACAGCTTGTTGCACCATGGATAGAAATCCCAGACCTACTGAGTCAAAAATGCTTGGAACAGAACCAGGACATTTCTATCAAGCAACGAATGTCTCTGATATCATTGCTGCAAACAACTACAAATAGAACTACTTCATCTTTCTGCAAGCACTTGAAGATAATTATCATTCTAATGGCTTTACATATCATCCATATATCAATTACTTTACCTTGACCTCTCTCTGGACTGCAGACATATTTTTTCTCACTGTCTACTTGGTATTTCTTGACATCTCAAACTTCACCTGCTCCAACATAAACTTTTGATTTGTCCACCAAAGTCATCTTCATCACAGTTAATGGCACCACATATTCAGTTTCTCAAGCCCAAATTCTAAAACGTTCCTATGATTTTTTTTTCCCCAGTCTCTTATTGGTAAATCCAAAATAAATCCGGATTCTGTCTACCTCTCTCTGTCCTATCCAACACCACAGTAGGTCAAGACACCATCATCTCTCACCTGGATCACTGTAAGAGAGCCACTTTTCTCCCTGATTGGATTCTTAAACTCCTGTAATTCATAATCTTTTCTCTTCACAGCAGTTATAGTGATATTTCTAAAATTATGTCAAGCCACTTTCCTGCTTAAAGCCCTCCAATGATGTTCCAGTACATTTAAAAAAACAAAGCAAACCTCTTACTGTATCCTGAAAACTGCATATGTTCTGGCTGTTGCCGAAATCCATCTTTATCACTTTTCTCCTCTGTTCTCATGACAGCCTCATGAGTCTTCTTTCTGTTCCTTGAACACTAACCTCATTCATTTCTCAGGGACTTTGTATTTGCTATTCCTTGAGCTTGGACACTTTTTCATGTCTGGCTCCTTCTTATGTAGGATTCAGCTCAGAGAAGCCATTCCTGACTACCCTATCTAAAGAAGCCACTTTAAAGCAATATATCACTTTTATTGAATAGTCTTATTCTATTTCCCACATAACTCTTATCTGTATGAAATTATCATGTTTGTTTGCTTATTATCCATCTTCCTGCCAAAGAATACAGGTCCACAGGAATACACCAAGTGCCTAGAACAATGTGTAGTGCATAATTGTTGCTTAATTATTAAACTACCTTTTTTCTCCTTAATACTTTCTTTTTCAGGCTAAATCTTATTATTCTTTCAGATACTTAGTAAAGTATACTATGTGACTGCAATGTGAGTTCATTAACTATAATCTACTCTGTGGTCACAAACAATCTATTCTAACCACCTTGCTATATACTTGCTCAGAGCAGAATCTGGTCTTCACCTTTCTTTGAAAGTGTCCTGTATATTTTTACAGTATTGTGTACATAGTGAGTATTGAATAAATGTTGATGAATGGAGTATATAATGGGCTTTTGGCTCCATACATCAAGATTTTCTTGAAGGACAGATAATTACTTCTACTTTATATCTGACATTTTAATATAACTGGTTGTGGTCATTATCGTTTGGAATTGCATTCTAGTCAATTCTTACAAAAAAAAAAAGAAGAAAATAAGGCAAAATTACCTTGTGAGCAATCCACAATTGGATTTGCATTTAAAAATTCCTGAGTGAGCACTCCTGCCTGATGGCCAAATGTAATTAATCTCTTGTAACTCAAGGTCTCATCTATTTGGAG
The DNA here is from genome assembly GCF_009873245.2 of Balaenoptera musculus. Lineage (NCBI taxonomy): Eukaryota > Metazoa > Chordata > Mammalia > Artiodactyla > Balaenopteridae > Balaenoptera > Balaenoptera musculus. The sequence goes on along the minus strand of NC_045785.1, from coordinate 51,658,033 downwards.
ATGGGGAGGGGGGGAAGAAAGACTGCAGGATTCCTGGATGGTAAAAGTCATCTCTCTCATTATTTATGTTTGTAAGGTGTCTGCATTGTTCTCCCACTAAGCTACCCAAGGGGAATATAAAGGTGGTTAAGGTACTGTCCTTCTTTCTAAGGAGCTCTGTGTCTCTAGTTTACATGATTACTTCCCTGTCCAGCCTGCACACTACTTCTTGGAAGCGTCCCACATCCCTGATGATGCGAAGGGTCAGGTGTCCATGTTAATAATTTATTCCCTTTTCTGGACACAGCTGTTGGTCTATGGGTAGACATGACACAGTGGAGTCAGTTTCTTTTTCTTAAAAGTTTGAATCAAAGGAACTAAGGGAGTTGGCTCCTGAATTGTATAAATGATAGAACGCAGATGTCCATGAATTCCTTCTGCTCTGGTCCCAGTGAAGACCTCACTCCTGACCCGAGACCTGTTTATTCATTTTTGTTTCTAGATTTCAGTGAGGCCTTAAGAGAATTTGAATAGGCTTCTGTTTGTTGCAGCAAAATTTCCAGAAAAAAACAGTTACGTAGATGAGGAGAAATATAAACCAAAACCTATACTTCAGTGTGATTAGTGCTATGGTAAAGGTTGGGCAGGTTTCTATCTAAGCAAAGAAGGAGTGTCTTCAACCTGGCCTAAGAAGGTCAGAGAAATGTTGCAGGAGATATCACCTAAACTGAATTATGGAGAGTAATAATTAACTTGGTGAAAAATGGTGGAGAGAAAAAAGAGAGGTTTTTGCAGCATGAAAAAATCCAGGGGACTGTAAAACAGCAGATATATTTTGGGAAATACAAAAATACAAGTTTAATATAACTGGAGCTCAAAGTATAAGGTGATGAAGTGACAAGGAAAACATCTGGAAAAGTAGGTAGAAACTAGACCATGGAATGTCTTTGGTAAGATGTATTGACTGAAAAAACGCACAATGTGAGAGTTTTCAGTTAAGTGTTATTTGGAGCAAAATGAGGTCTATAGCCTGGGAGACAGCATCTCAGCTCTGAGGAAGTTCTCTGAAGAAGTAGGGGGGAAGGTCAGTATTATATATGATTTTAGTGAAGAGGGGTAAATGCAGCCAAGCACACATTTTGCAGAAAATTGCTGCTAGTCACGAAGAGCAGATGTCTCCATTAATTATTTTAGTGCTTTTCTAGATATGAGGAGATATAAGAATTGGGGCTCATAAAATCTTCTCCTGAAAATGTCTAACTATCTGAAGGCCTGTTCTGTCAGTTTTTCCCAAAGCACAGAGTGCCTCATTCCTGATCTCCACCCTGAACTCCTTTCAGGATGTGTTGAAGGTCAGCGACTGCAGTGGCTAGTGACTTAATCCTTGTGGAGGCAGATGGCAAGTGTCAATTTTTAGTTGACAGATGCTAAGTACATTGGAATTAACATGTAGATTTATAATCTGATGAATGACTAATTTTGATCCTTTCTCTGGGGAGATCCTGACTAAATCCCCAGGGACCTTAAAACTATTTTACAACTCCTTTTTAGGAGCGGCCCCAGGCAAATTTATGAAAAGAAACACAGAGCATGTGGAAAGAAGCCAAGATTCAAAAATCAGTAGTCCAGAGTTTGAGCTTCTGCTCATCTGCTTTCTAGTTGAGTAATATTGAAGAAGGAATTGAATTTAATTCTACTGAGCTTCTGTTTCCTTATCTATAAAAGGGAAGTTAAAAAATATCTACCTCCCAGAGCTGTAGTTCAGATCCAATACATGTGTTCTTAGTGCCCTGCTGTTTGTTAGTTTCTGACCTTACTCTTTCATAGGCAGCACCTCAATGAGTTACAACCATACATTGAAGTAAATATTATTGTCTCATTCAAAATGGGGAAGCTGAGGCTCAGGGAAGTAAAGTGTCTGTTCAGTTTCATACAGCCAAATATAGAAGTACTGATATTCAAAATCATATTTTAATGGATCAGGAACCTATGGGGCCTTCCTGGGACAGACCCCTCCCCTGTATCCACTGCTTTAGCTCCTCTTCAAAGTACTTAGATAATAGTATCTGATGCACATTTCCTGAGTTGTTTTACAGATGCTAAACCCCCCACCCAATGGAAGAAATTAACTACTTTTTAAAATTTTAATTTTTCTTTTATATTGGAGTATAGTTGATTTAAAATATTGTGTTAGTTTCAGATGTACAGCAAAGTGATAGTTATATATACATATATTCATTCTTTTTCAGATTTTAAAAATATAAGTTATTACAGAATATTGAGTACAGTTCCCTGTGCTATACAGTAGGTCCTTGTTGATCATCTATTTTATATATAGAAGTATGTATATGTTAATGCCAATGTCCTAATTTATTTCTCCCCCCCACCTTTCCCCTTTGGTAACCATACGTTTGTTTTTGAAGTCTGTGAGTCTGTTTCTGTTTTGTAAATGAGTTCATTTGTATCATTTTTTTAGATTCCCCATATAAATATCATTTTTTAAAATTCCCCATACAAATATCATATATTTGTCTTTCTCTGTCTGACTTTACTTAATATGATAATCTCTAGGTTCATCCATTTTGCTGCAAATAGCATTATTTCATTCTTTTTTATGGTTGAGCAATATTCCATTGTATATATATATACCACATCTTCTTTACCCATTCCTCTGTCAATGGACATTTAGGTTGCTTCCATACCTTGGCTATTGCTGCAATGAACATGGGGGTGCATTATCTTTTCTAATTGTGTTTTTTTCTGGATATATGCCCAAGAGTGGGATTGCTGAATCACATGGTAACTCTATTTTTAGCTTTTTAAAGGAACCTCCATACTGTTCTCCATAGTGGCTGTACCAATTTACATTCCCACCAACAGAGTAGGAGGGTTCACTTTTCTCCACACCCTCTCGAGCATTTATTGTTTGTAGATTTTTTTTTTAATTTGGCCACGCCACGTGGCATGCAGGATCCTAGTTCCCTGACCAGAGATCAAACCTGGGCCCTCAGCAGTGAAAGCGCAGAGTCCTAACCACTGGATGGCCAGGGAACTCCCTGTTTGTATACTTTTTGATGATGGCCATTCTGACTGGAGTGAGGTGATAGATACCTCATTGTAGTTTTGATTTACAATTCTCTTATAATTACCAATGTTGAGCATCTTTTCATGTGCTTTTTGGCCATCTGTATGTCTTCTTTGGAGAAATGTCTACTTAGTTCTTCCACCCATTTTTAAAAATAATTAATTAATTAATTAATTTATGGCTGTGTTGGGTCTTCGTTTCTGTGCAAGGGCTTTCTCTAGTTGTGGCAAGCGGGGGCCACTCTTCATCGCGGTGTGCGGGCCCCTCACTATCGCGGCCTCTCTTGTTGCAGAGCACAGGCTCCAGACGTGCAGGCTCAGTAATTGTGGCTCACGGGCCCAGTTGCTCCACGGCATGTGGGATCTTCCCAGACCAGGGCTCGAACCTGTGTCCCCTGCATTGGCAGGCAGGTTCTCAACCACTGCGCCACCAGGGAAGCCCTCTATCCATTTTTGATTGAGTTGTTTGTTTGATATTGAGCTTCATGAGTTGTTTGTATATTTTGGCAATTAATCTCTTGTCAATCAATTCATTTGCAAATATTTTCTCCCATTGTGTGGGTTGTCTTTTCATTTTATTTATGGTGTTCTCTGCTGTGCAAAAGCTTTTAAGTTTCATTAGGTCCCATTTGTTTATTTTTATTTCTATTATTCTAGGAGGTGGGTCAAAAAAGATCTTGCTGTGGTTTATACCAAAGTGTGTTTTTCCTATGTTTTCCTCTAAGAGTTTTATAGTGTCTGGTCTTATATTTAGGTCTTTAATCTATTTGGAGTTTATTTTTGTGTATGGTGTTAGGTAGTGTTCTAATTTCCTTCTTTTACATGTAGCTGTCCAGTTTTCCCAGCGCCACTTATTGAAGAGGCTGTCTTTTCTCCATTGTATATCCTTGCCTCCTTTATCAAAAATAAGGTAACCATATGTGCGTGGGTTTATCTCTGGGCTTTCTATCCTGTTCCATTGATGTATATTTCTGTTTTTGTGCCAATACCATATTGTTTTGATGACTGTAGCTTTATAGTATAGTCTGAAGTCAGGGAGCCTGATTCCTCCAGCTCTGTTTTTCTTTCTCAGGATTACTTTGGCTATTCAGGGTCTTTTATGTTTCCATACAAATTGTAAAATTTTTTGTTCTAGTTCTGTGAAAACTGCCATTGGTAATTTGATAGGGATTGCACTGAATCTGTAGATTGCCTTGGGTAGTATGGTCATTTTGACAATATTGATTCTTCCAATCCTAGAACATGGTATATCTCTCCATTTTTCTGCGTCATCTTTGAATTCTTGCATCAGCATCTGATAGCTTTCAGAGCACAGTTTTTTTGCCTCCTTAGGTAGGTTTATTCCTAGGTATTTTATTCTTTTTGATGGGATGGTAAATGAGACAGTTTCATTAATTTCTTTTTCTGATGTTTTGTTGTTAGAGTATAGAAATTCAGGAGATTTATGTGTATTGATTTTGTATCTTGCAACTTTATCAAATTCATTGATTAGCTCTTGTATTTTCTGGCAGCATCTTTAGGATTTTCTACGTATAGTATCATGTCATGTGCAAGCAGTGACAGTTTTACTTCTTGTTTTTCAATTTGGATTCCTTTCTTTCTTTTACTTCTCTGACTGCTGTGGCTAGGACTTTCAAAACTATGTTGAAAAAAGTGGTGAGAGTGGATATGCTTGTCTTTTCCTGATATTTCAGGAAATACTTTCATCTTTTCATCATTGAGTATGATGTCAGCTGTGGGTTTGTCATATATGGCCTTTATTATTTTGAGGTAGTTTCCCTCTATGCCCACTGTCTGGAGAGTTTTTATCATAAATGGGTGTTGAATTTTGTTGAAAGATTTTTCTGCATCTATTCTGCATCATATGGTGCTTATTCTTTAATTTGTTGATGTGGTGTATCATACTGATTGATTTGCAGATATTGAAAAATCCTTGCATCCCTGGGATAAATCACACTTGATTATGGTGTATGATCCTTTTAACATATTGTTGAATTTGATTTGCTGCTATTTTGTTGAGAATTTCTGTGTCTATTTTCATCATTGATATTGGCCTGTAATTTTCTTTTTTTGGTGATATCTTTGGTTTTGGGATCAGGGTGATGGTTACCTCATAGAATGAGTTTGAGAATGTTCCTTCCTCTGCAATTTTTTGGAATAGTTTCAGAATGATAGGTATTAACTCTTTAAATGTTTGATGGAATTTCCCTGTGAAGCCATCTGGTCCTGGACTTTTGTTTTTTGGAAGTTTTTAATCACAGTTTCAATTTCAATACTTATGATTGGTCTGTTCACATTCTCTATTTCTTCCTGGTTCCGTCTTGGAAGATTGTACCTTTCTAAGAATTTGTCCATTTCTTCCAGGTTGTCCATTTTACTGGCATATAGTTGCCTATGATTCTTTGTATTTCTGTGGTATTTTTAGTAACTTCTCCTTTTTCATTTCTAATTTTATTGATTTGAGCCCTCTCCCTTTTTTTTCTTGATGAGTCTGACTAAAGGTTTATCAATTTCATTTATCTTTTCAATGAGCCAGCTTTTAGTTTCATTGATCCTTTCTGTTGTCTTCTTAGTCTGTAGTTGATTTATTGTTGCTCTGATCTTTATGATTTCTTTCCTTCTACTAACTTTGGGGTTTTTTGTTCTTTTTTCTCTAGTTGCTTTAGGTGTTAAGTTAGGTTTCTTTATTTGAGGTTTTTCTTGTTTCTTGAGGTAGGATTGTACTGCTATATACTTCCCTCTTAGAACAGCTTTTGCTGCGTCCCATAGCTTTTGGATCATCATATTTTCCTTGTCATTTGTCTCTGGGTATTTTTTGATTTCCTCTTTGACTTCTTCAGTGATCCATTGGTTGTTTAGTAACATATGGTTTAGTCTCCACGTGTTTGTGTTTTTCATAGTTTTTCTCTTGTATTTGTTTTTTAAAAAATTAATTAATTAATTAATTTTTGTTTATGTTGGGTGTTCATTGCTGTGCACAGGCTTTCTCTAGTTGCAGAGAGTGGGGGCTACTCTTTGTTGTGGTGTGTGGGCTTGTCATTGCGGTGGCTTCTCTTGTTGTGGATCATGGGCTCTAGGCATGCAGGCTTCAGTAGTTGTGTCACACAGGCTCAGTAGTTGTGGCTTGCGGGCTCTAGAGTGCAGGCTCAGTAGTTGTGGCGCATGGGCTTAGTTGCTCTGCGGCATGTGGGATCTTCCCAGACCAGGGCTCGAACCCATGTACCTGCATTGGCAGGCAGATTCTTAACCACTGCACCACCAGGAAAGTCCTTGTAGTCAATTTCTAATTTCATAATGTTGTGGTCAGAAAAGATACTTGATATGATTTCAGTTTTTAAAATTTACCAAGGCTTGCTTTGTGGCCCAGCATGTGGTCTATCCCAGAGATTGTTCCATGTGCACTTGAAAAGAATGTATTCTGCTGCTTTCAGATGGAATGCTCTATAAATATCAATTAAGACCATCTGGTCTAATGTATCATTTAAGGCCTGTTTTCCTTATTAATTTTCTGTCTGGAAGATCTGTCCATTGGTATAAGTGGGGTGTTAAAGTCCCCCACAATTATTGTATTACTGTTGATTTCTCATTTTATGGCTGTTGACATTTGCCTTGTATATTGATGTGCTCCTATTTCGGGTGCATATATATTTTCAATTGTTTTATCTTCTTCTAAAATTGATCCTTAGATCATTATGTAGTGTCCTTTGTCTCTTGACAGTCTTTACTTTAAAGTCTATTTTGTTTTATATGAGTATTGCCACTCCAGCTTTCCTTTGATTTCCTTTTGAATGAAATACTTTTTTTCCATCCCATCACTTTCAGTCTGTATGTGTCGCTAGATCTGAAGTGGGTCTCTTGTAGACAGTATATATATGGGTCTTGTTTTTGTATCCACTCAGCCAGTCTTTGTCTTTTGCTCAGAGCATTTAGTCCATTTACATTTAAGGTAATTATCAATATGTATGTTCTTATTGTCTTTTTGTTAATTGTTTTGGATTTGTTTTTATAGGTCTTTTTTTCCCTTTCCTCTTTGTTCTCTTCTCTTGTAATTTGATGACTCTCTTTAGTGTTGTGTTTTGATTCCTTTCTCTTTTTTGTGTGTAGATATATTATAGATTTTTGGTTTGTGGTTACCGTGTGGTTTTGGTATAGCTGTCTATATATATATATACATGATCATTTTAAGTTGCTGATCTCTTAATTTCAAATGATATTTAAATATCCTGCATTTGTACTCTCCTCCTCTCGCAATTACTGGTTTTGATATCATATTTTACATCTAATTGTTCTGTGTATCCCTTAACTGCTTACTGTGGATACAAATGATTTTATTACATTTTTCTTCTACCCTTCCTACAAGTTTGTGTGTGACTGATTTCCTGCCTTAACTGTATGTTTACCATTACTGGTGAGCTTTCCAATTTCATAATTTTCTTGTTTCTAGTTGTGGCCTTTTCTGCCCAGAGAAGTTTTGTTTTTTAGCATTTGTTTTAAAGCTGGTTTCTTGGTGCTACATTCTTTTAGTTTGTGCTTGTTTTTAAAGCTTTTGAATTCTCCATCAAACTGAATGAGAGCCTTGCTTGATAGAATATTCATGGTTGCAGGTTTTCCCTTTCATCACTTTATTTACTTATTTTTTTAATGGATCTTTATTGGAGTATAATTGCTTCACAATACTGTATTAGTATCTGTTATATAACAAAGTGAATCAGTCATATGCATACATATATCCCCATATCCCCTCCATCTGAGCCTTCCTCCCACCTTCCTTATCCCACGTCTCTAGGTCATTGCAAAGCACCAAGCTGATCTCCCTGTTCTATGCTGCAGCTTCCCATTAGCTAACTATTTTACATTCTGTAGTGTATATGTCAATGCTGCTCTCACTTCGCCCCAGCTTCCCCCTCCCCCCTGCATCCTCAAGTCCATTCTCTATGTTTATCTCTTTATTCCTGCCCTACTCCTAGGTTCATCAGTAGCATTTTTTTTTTTTTTTAGATTCCATATATATGTGTTAGCATACAATATTTGTTTTTCTCTTTCTAACTTACTTCACTCTGAATGACAGACTCTAGGTCCATCCACCTCACTACAAATAACTCAATTTCTTTTCTTTTTATGGCTGTAAATTCCATTGTATATATGTGCCACATCTTCCTTATCCATTCATCTGTCGATGGAAATTTAGGTTGGTTCCATGTCCTGGCTATTGTAAATAGTGTTGCAATGAACATTGTGGTGCATGTCTCTTTTTGAATTATGGTTTTCTAAGCGTATATGCCCAGTAGTGGGATTGCTGGGTCATATGGTAGTTCTATTTTTAGTTTTATAAGGAACCTCCATACTGTTTTCCATAGTGGTTGTATCAATTTACATTCCCCCCAACAGTGTACGAGGGTTCCCTTTTCACCACATCCTTTCCAGCATTTATTTTTTCCAGCTTTTTTGACAATGGCCATTCTGACCAGTGTGAGGCGATACCTCATTGTAGTTTTGATTTGCATTTCTCTAATAATTAGTGATATTGAGCATCTTTTCTTGTGCCCCTTGGCCATCTGTATGTCTTCCTTGGTGAACTGTCTATTTAGGTATTCTGCCCATTTTAGGATTGGGTTGTTTGTTTTTTTGATATTGAGCTTCATGAGCTGTTTGTATATTTTGGAGACTAACCCTTTGTCTGTTGTTTCGTTTGCAAATATTTTCTCCTATTCTGAGGGTTGTCTTTTCGTCTTGTTTATGGTTTCCTTTGCTGTGCAAAAGCTTTGAAGTTTCATTAGTACCCGTTTGTTTACTTTTGTTTTTAATTTCTGTTCCTCTAGGAGGTGGGTCAGAAAAGATCTTGCTGTGGTTTATGTCAAAGAGTGTTTTTCCTATTTTTTTTTCTAAAAGTTTTATAGTGTCTTGTCTTACATTTAAGTCTTTAATCCATTGACAGTTTATTTTTGTGTATGGTGTTAGGTAGTGTTCTAATTTCATTGTTTCACATGTAGCTGTCCAGTTTTCCCAGCACCACTTATTGAAGAGGCTGTCTTTTCTCCATTGTATATTTTTGCCTCCTTTATCAAAGATAAGGTGACCATATGTGTGTGAGTTTATCTCTGAGCATTCTATCCTGTACCACTGATCTATATTTCTGTTTTGTGCCAGTACCATACTGTCTTGCAACTGTAGCTTTGTGGTATAATTTGAAGTTGGGAAGCCTGATTCCTCCAACTCCGTTTTTCTTTCTCAAGATTGCTTCAGCTATTTGGGGTCTTTTGTGTTTCCACGCAAATTGTAAAATTTTTATGTTCTAATTCTGTGAAGAATGCCATTGGTAGATTGATAGGGATTGCATTGAATCTATAGATTGCTTTGGGTGGTATAGTCATTTTCACAGTATTGATTTTTCCAATCCAAGAACATAATATATTTCTCCATCTGTTTATGTCATCTTTGATTTCTTTCATCAGTGTTTTATAGTTTCTGAGTACAAGTGATTCACCTCCTTAGGTAGGTTTATTCCTAGTTATTTTATTCTTTTTGTTACGATGGTAAATGAGATTGTTTCCTTAATTTCTCTTTCTGATTTTTCATTGTTAGTGTATAGGAATGCCAGAGATTTCTGTGATTTAATTTTGTATCCTGCAACCTTACCGAATTCATTGATTAGTTCTAGTAGTTTTCTGGTGGCATCTTTATGATTTTCTATATATAGTATCATGTCATCGGCAAACAGTGACAGTTTTACTTCTTCTTTTCCAATTTGTATTCCTTTTATTTGTTTTTCTTCTCTGATTGCCATGGCTAGGACTTCCAAAACTATGTTAAATAAGAGTGGTAAGAGTGGACATCCTTGTCTTGTTCCTGATCTTAGTGGAAATGCCTTCAGTTTTTCACCATTGAGTATGATGTTTGCTGTAGGTTTGTCATATATGGCCTTTATTATGTTGAGGTAGTTTGCCTCTATGCCCATTTTCTAGAGAGCTTTTATCATAAATGGTTGTTGAATTTTGTCAAAAGCTTTTTCTGCATCTATTGAGATGATCATATGGTTTTTATTTCTTAATTTGTTGATATGGTGTATCACATTGATTGATTTGCATATATTGAAGAATCCTTGCATCACTGGCATAAATCTCACTTGATCATGGTGTATAATCCTTTTAATAGGTTGTTGGATTCCGTTTGCTAGTATTGTGTTCAGGATTTTGCATCTATGTTCATCAGTGATCCTGGTCTACCGTTTTCTTTTTTTGTGATATCTTTTTCGGGTTTTGGTATCAGAGTGATGGCGGCTTTGTAGAATGAATTTGGGAGTGTTTCTCCCTCTGCAATTGTTTGGAAGAGTTTGAGAAGGATCGGTATTAACTCTTCTCTAAATGTTTGATAGAATTTGCCTGTGAAGTCATCTGATCCTGGACTTTTGTTTGTTGGAAGATTTTTAATTACAGTTTCAATTTCATTACTTGTGATAGGTCTGTTTATATTTTCTAATTCTTTCTGGTTCAGTCTTGGAAAATTGTACCTTTCCAAGAATTTGTCCATTTCTTCGTTGTCCACTTCATTGGCATATAGTTGTTTATAGTAGTCTCTTATAATCCTTTGTATTTCTGAGGTGTCAGTTGTGATTTCTCCTTTTTCATTTCTAATTTTTTTGATATGCATCCTCTCCCTTTTCTTCTTGATGTGTCTGACTAAAGGTTTATCAACTTTGTTTATCTCCTCAAAGAACCAGCCTTTAGTTTTATTGTCTTTGCTATAGTTTTCTTCATATATTTCTGCTCTGATCTTTATGATTTCTTTCCTTCTACTGACTTTGGGTTTTCTTTGTTCTTCTTTCTCTAATTGCTTTAGGTGTAGTGTTAGATTGTTTATTTGAGATTTTTCTTGTTTCTTGAGGTGAGATTGAATTGATATAAAATTCCCTCTTAGAACTGCTTTTGCTGCATCCCATAGGTTTTGGGTTATTGTGTTTTCATTGTCATTTGTTTCTGTGTACTTTTTATTTCTTCTTCGATTTCTTCAGTGATCTCTTAGTTATTTAGTAGTGCACTGTTTAGCTTCCATGTATTTTTGGTTTTTACTTTTTTTTTCCTGTAATTGATTTCCGATCTCATGGCATTGTGGTCAGAAAAGATGCTTGATAAGATTTCAATTTTCTTATATTTTCCGAGGCTTAATTTGTGATCGAGATGTGATCTATCCTGGAGAATGTTCTATGTGCACTTGAGAAGAAAGTGCATTCTGCCATTTTTTGGGTGAAATGTTCTATAAATATCAATTAAATCTATCTGGTTTATAGTGTCATTTAAAGCTTGTGTTCCCTTATTTATTTTCTGTTTGGATGATCTGTCCATTGGTGTAAGTGGGGTGTTAAGTCCCCTACTATTATTGTGTTACTGTCGATTTGCCCTTTCATGTTGTTAGCATTTGCCTTATATATTGAGGTACTCCTATGTTGGGTGCATAAACATTTATAATTGTTATATCTTTTTCTTGGATTGATCCCTTGATCTTTATGTAGTGTCCTTCCTTATCTCTTGTAACAGTCTTTATTTTAAAGTCTATTTTATCTGATTCAAGCATTGCTACTCTAGCTTTCTTTTGATTTCTGTTTGCATGGAATATCTTTTTCCATGCCTTCACTTTCAGTCTGTATGTGTCCCCAGGTCTGAAGTGGGTCTCTTGTAGATGTATATGGGTCTTATTTTTATATCCATTCAGTGAGCCTGTGTCTTTTGGTTGGAGAATTTAATCCATTTACATTCAAGGTTATTATCTATATGTATGTTCCTATTACCATTTTCTTAATTGTTTGGGGTTTGTTTTTGTTAGTCTTTTTCTTCTCTTGTGTTTCCCACCTAGAGAAGTTTCTTTAGCATTTGTTGTAAAGTTGGTTTGGTGGTGCTGAATTTTCTTAGCTTTTGTTTGTCTGAAAAGCTTTTGATTTCTCCATTGAATCTGAATGATATCCTTGCCAGGTAGAGTAATCTTGGCTGTAGGTTTTTCTCTTCCATCGCTTTAAGTATATCCTGCCATTCCCTTCTGGCCTGTAGAGTTTCTGCTGAAAAATCAGCTGATAACCTTATGGGGATTCCTTTGCATGTTATTTTTTGTTTTTCCCTTGCCACTTTTAATATTTTTTCTTTGAATTTATTTTTTGTTAGTTCGATTGTGTGTCTTGGTCTGTTTCTCCTAGGGTTTATCCTGTATGGGACAATCTGTGCTTCCTGGGCTTGGGTGACTATTTCCTTTCCCATGTTAGGGAAATTTTCAACTATAATCTCTTCAAATATTTTCTCAGACCCTTTCTTTTTCTCTTCTTGTTCTGGGACCCCTATAATTCGAATGTTGGTGCATTTAGTTTTGTCCCAGAGTTCTCGAGGTTGTCTTCAATTCTTTTCTTTCTTTTCTCTTTATTCTGCTCCTCGGCAGATATTTCCACCATTTTGTCTCCCAGATCACTTATTCGTTCTTCTGCCTCGTTATTCTGTTATTGATTCCTTCTAGTGTATTTTTCATTTCAGTTATTGTGTTGTTCATCTCTGTTTCTTTGTTCTTTAGTTCTTCCAGATCTTTGTTAAACATTTCTTGTATTTTCTCAATCCGTGTCTCCATTCTCTTTCTGAGATTCTGGATCATCTTTACTGTCATTACTCTGAAATCTTTTTCAGGTAGATTGCCTATTTCTTCTTCATTTATGTGTTCTTGTAAGTTTTTACCTTGCTCCTTCATCTGTGACATATTTTTTTGCCATCTCATATATTTTTTTCCTTTTCTTATGAGTGGGATTGTGTTCCTGTCTTACTGGTTGTTTGGCCTGAGGCTTCCAACACTGGAGTTTTTAGTCTGTTTGGTAGAGCTGGGTCTTGATGCTGAGATGAGGACCTCTGGGAGACCTCACTCTGATGACTATTTCCTGGGGTCTGAGGTTCTCTGTTAGGCCAGTGGTTCGGACTTGGAGCTCCCACAGCAGGAGCTTTGGCCCGACCCCTGGCTCATGAACCAAGATCCTACAAGCCACATGGGGCAGGAAAAAAAAAGAAAGGAGAACAATAACAAATTAAAAAATAAAATTAGACTAGGAAACTAACAGCTGTGTTAGAAAAAATATAAAAATAAAAATATAGATGAAACAACAACCAGAAGGTAAAACAGAACCACAATAGTAAAAAAGAGGAGGAGAGAAAAAAGAAAGGGGGAGGGAAAGGCCTTGGCTGTAGAGGGCGGGACCTATGCAGAGATGAGGTTTGCTTGGTGAGTGGGGTCTATGCTTAGTACCCACAGGGCTGGAAAAGGCAGGGGATTTTCTGGGGGGTGGGGCTTAGGCTCAACAAGCAGAAGGGGCCCAGGCATGCCCCCTGCCTCTGGACTCAGAGGGTGGGCACACTACCTGGGAGCCCAGCAGGCTTCCTGGTTGGGGCAAATGCCCTCCACTCCTCTCCTGCTCCTCCTGTCTCAGAGGGCCCCTCCCACCTGCCTCTCCTGCCCCGGCCTCCCTCCTATGCTCCTAGGACCCATGTGGCCTGGAGGGGGCTTTGGAGAGTGGGGGATCGGCATGGGAGCTCAGCAGGCTCCCTGGGCCCCAGTGGACAGAGCAAATGCCCTCTGCTCCTCTCCTGCTACCCCTGTCCTGGAGGTCCCCCTCCTGCCTGCCTCTCCTGATCTCTCCCTCCTATGTCCCCAGGACCCACCTGGCCTGGAGTGGGCTATGGAGGGCGGGAGATTGGCCTGGGAGCTTAGCAGGCTCCCTGGGCCCCAGTGGGTGGAGCAAATGCCCTCCACTACTCTGGTCCTGGAGGGCCCACCTTGGTAGCCTCTCCTGTTGTCTCCTGGCCTCCCTTCTATGTCCCCAGGACCAACTCAGCCTGGAGGGGACCTCTGAGGGCATAGGACCCAGACCGTTGGCCGGGCCGACTTCCCTGGTTGATTGGGCAGGGGGAACGCTGGGCCTGCTCCCCCATGATCCGAGCCCCTGAGGGTCCCTCCAGGCATGGGAACCCCTCCCCCCCTCAGCCATGCTTCAGGGGCACTGGTCCTGTTTGGCATCCACTTCTGCTACCCCCTCAGTCCCCTCACATCCTACCAGTTCACTTGGGGGTTCTTCCCATCTCCTTGGGCATCAGGGTACCCCACCAGCATCTGGCAGGTGCCCTAGTTGTGGAGAGTTGCGAACTCTGCATCTTCCCACACTGCCATCTTGACTCCTCCCTCTCTTTCATCACTTTAAATATTTTATGCCACTCCCTTCTGGCCTGCAGAGTTTCTGCTGAAAAATCAGTGGATAACCTTACTGGAGTTCCCTTGTATGTTATTTGTTGCTTTTCCCTTGTTGCTTTCAATATTTTCTCTTTTTCTTTAATTTTTGTCAGTTTGATTACTCGGCATGTTCCTCCTTGGTTCCTCCTATATGGGACTCTTTGTTTCCTGGATTTGGGTAACTGTCTCTTTTCCCATGTGAGGGAAGTTTTCAGCTATTATCTTTTCAAATATTTTCTCAGGTTCTTTCCCTCCTTTTGGGGCCCCTATAATGTGAATATTAGTGAATTTAATGTTGTCCCAGAGGTCTCTGAGACTGTACTCATTTCTTTTCATTCTTTTTTCTTTATTCTGTCCCATGGCAGTGATTTTTTACCATTCTGTGTTCCAGCTCACTTATTCGTTCTTCTGCCTCATTCATTCTACTGTTGATTCCATCTAATGAGGTTTTCATTTCAGTTATTTTATTGTTCATCTCTGTTCTTTAAATCTTCTAGCTCTTTGTTAAACATTTCCTGTTTCTTTTTGATCTGTGCCTCCATTCTTTTTCTGAGATCTGGGATCATCTTTACTATCATTACTCTTAATTCTTTTTCAGGTATATTTCCTATCTCCACTTCACTTAGTTGTTCTCCTGTGGTTTTATCTTGCTCCTTCTTCTGGAACATATTTCTCTGCTATCTTGTTTTGTCTAACTTTTGGTGCTTGTCATCTCCGTTTTGCAGGCTGCAGGATTGCAGTTCCTCTTGCTTCTGGTGTCTTCCCGCTGGTGGGTGAGATTGGTCCTGAGGCTTGTGCAGGCTTCTTGGTGGGAGGGACTGGTGCCTGACCACTGGTGGGTGGAGCTGGGTCTTGTCCCTCTGGTGGGCAGGGCCTTGTCAAGGATTGTGTTTAGATGTGACTGGGGGCTCAGGGTGACTTTAGGCAGCCTGTCTGCTAATGGGTGAAGCTGTGTTCTCACCCTGTTGCTTGGCCTGAGGTATCACAGCACTGGGCCTGCAGGTTGTTGGGTGGGGCCAGGTCTTGGTGCCAAAATCACAACCTTCAGGAGAGCTATGCTGATGAATATTCCCTGGAGCCTCCACCACCAGTGTCCTTGTTCCCATAGTGAGCCAGAGCCAACCCCTGCCTCCCCAAGAGACACTCCAAGACCCATAGGTAGGACTGGCCCAAGCTTCTATGGAGTCACTGCTTTGCCCTGGGTCCCAGTGCAGGTGAAAACTTGTGTGCACCCTCCAAGAGTAGAGTTTCTGTTTCCCCCAGTCCTGTAGAGCTCCTGCAATCAAGCCTTTCTGGCCTTGAAATCCATATGCTCTGAGGTCTCCTCCTTCCAGTGCCAGACACTCAGGCTGGGGAGCCTGACTTGTGGCTCAGATCTCTCACTCATGTGGGAGAACCTCTGCGATATCATTATTTTCCAGTTTGTGGCTCACCCACCTGGTGGGTATGGGGTCTATTTATATCATGAAAGTGCCCCTCCTATCATCTTGTTGTGGTTTCTTCTTTGTCTTTGGATGTAGAATATCTTTTTGGTAGGTTCAATCTTTTTTGTCAGTGGTTGTTCAGCAGTTAGTTGTGATTTTGTTGTTTCCATGAGAGCAGGAGAGCTCAAGTCCTTCTACTCCACCATCTTGTCCCCTCCCCTAATACAGAAATTAACTACTTGATGACCATGAGCATGTAGCTCCCAGATCTATGGTGCCTAAGGACTGATAATGTTATCCCCTGTGACACTACTCTGTTACCTCACCATCAACCAATCAGAGAATTGTGCACTAGCTGATCACATACCATGGGATGCCCCTCCCTCACCTGGCCTTTAAAAATGTTTTGTTGAAACCCATTGGGGAGTTCAGACTTTTTGAGCACTAGTTGTCCCAGACTCCTTGTATGGTGCCCTATAACAACTGCTACACTTTCCTTCACCTCAGCCCAGTGTCAGTAGATTGGCTTTACTGTGCACAGGTGACGGGACCCAAGTTTTGTTCAGTAACAGTAAATGTTAGACTTTAAATCCAGTCCTTTTCCCCAAAACCATAGCTGGTCAATGATAAGAAAATAAATTAGAATTGAAAAAATAACAGTGTTTTAATGAAAAAATGTTTTACACATAATAATTGTTGCTTTTCAGTGGGTGAAGTCAGTATCTGCTGAACTCCCACCTCCTTTTTGGGGAGGGATCCTGTCACTCAAGTGCCCTGTGTCTCCTTGGGCTTGCTTCTTGTTATAAGCAAAATACCTCCACACACCTTGGCCTTCCACCTAGGTTACCCACCAAGGCATCCCCTGGGTGCAAGATCATTGTTGACTACCTGTCCAGACTGACCTTTTTCTGGTAGTCTATTGCATTAGGGTCTTTCAAAGAACATAAAAATTCACCTGATTGATTTATTCCAAAGTATAGAAAACTTTATTTTTTTGTCCCTGCATTGTATATTTCCTTTTCAACAGAGGTTCCTTGGAGACCTAGTTCCTTAATCCAGCATGTTTTAAGACTGTTTTTAGGAATGTTAATGCAAGTGAATTGTCCATTAAAAAAGAATTCTTGAGAATCACATTTTGATTAACATCTTAAAGGCTATGATGAGTCCTGCAGATTAAAAAAATTAGTTTTTGTAATTTAATGACTCTCCTTTGTTTGACTGCCAATTCTCTTTTCTGTGGATCACCTGTTAACATCTCATAAAATTAGCATTATGCAGAACACGCTTCAGGAAACAGTGCCTTAATAAAAAACTGTCTTTGTGGAAATTCTGGCATTGTACTGCCTAGAAGGGAGTGATTTTGTAAGAGTAGAATCATATGAGTATACTTCTCAAAATGCAACATATTGGCATTATTCTCAGGGGTTTTATGGAACTTGAAGAGTTTACAGTGTGTGTTGGACTCTCTAAGGAAAAGAAAATAAAATTATGAATCAAAATTAGGTTTTGGAGGTGATGTATAAGTGAAGAGCCCTACAGTTTAAGCTTCATCCTTTATCATCAATCCACAAATGACTGGCCTTTTTCAAATTAGTATAAGCCCAGCCTGG
Source organism: Balaenoptera musculus (assembly GCF_009873245.2). Classification (NCBI taxonomy): domain Eukaryota; kingdom Metazoa; phylum Chordata; class Mammalia; order Artiodactyla; family Balaenopteridae; genus Balaenoptera; species Balaenoptera musculus. The sequence continues at coordinate 51,640,695 of NC_045785.1, read as the reverse complement.
TTTGTTTTCATGCAATAACTGAAAGAATAGTGGGCCAGGTAACAGAACACTTTTGTTCTTATCCAGAATTGCCCACTTTACTCCCACTTACTAGATTCTATTGTATAAGTCACTTTATTTCTCATCCTCATGAACTTTATTTTTTAAATGGGGCAATAATTGTCCTATTGATGTTGAAGAATCGTGTTGAAGAGATAATTAATGAGAAAGCATTTTTAAAAAAATGTAGCCATAACCTATAACAAATACAGGTTATGAGTCTGGTGAAAATTGATTAATTAATTAATTCCAGGTACTACACAACGTTAACAATCATTAATATTATTACTAACATATCAAATAAAAAGCAAATCTCAAGTAAAGTAAGGAGAGACTTTATTTGAAAAGAATATTACAGTAAGGAAATTGAGACTATTGCAATAGAGAGAATTCTTTGACTATAAGATATGCAAGCATCTCAGTCAAAAAAGAGATTTTCTTATACAGGGAGGAATAAACACCACTGAAATCAGCTGATTCTCAGAAATCTTTCAAGAGGGGTTGTTCCAAGTTCCATGCTCCTTGGTGGGCCAAAGTTCAGAGATCTGGGAGAAGGAGAGAACCCTCAGAAATGTTTGATCATGTCAAGTTATGGGCATGTTGACCAAATAGGTCATCAGAAAGAGACGGTTCAACTAATCATAAATGAGACAAAGAATGGGAATTTGGATGTCTGAGTCTGGTCTTGTCGCAAGTAAACAAGGTGTCATCCATGAGTCATATGTCAGTCACACAGGGAATGGTGGTTCTTTGCAGTAAGCCATTTTGGGGAACATAAAAGGAGGTGAAAAGAATTTCTTGACCATTGCTGTTTTTCAGGAGCACAAGGCTTATGTAAATTTCAACATTGTCATTATTATTGTTTCTCTTGTACCTGGTTAGTCATTCAAAATATAATATCTGGGGCTTCCCTGGTGGCGCAGTGGTTGAGAGTCTGCCTGCTAATGCGGGGGACACGGGTTCGGGCCCTGGTCTGGGAAGATCCCACATGCCGCGGAGCGGCTGGGCCCGTGAGCCACAACTACTGAGCCTGCGCGTCTGGAGCCTGTGCCCCGCAACGGGAGGGGCCGCGATAGTGAAAGGCCCGCGCACTGCGATGAAGAGCGGTCCCCGCACCGCGATGAAGAGTGGCCCCCACTTGCCGTAACTAGAGAAAGCCCTCGCACGAACCGAAGACCCAACACAGCCAAAAATAAATAAATAAATAAATAAAGTAGCTATAAAATTAAAAAAAAAAAAATAATAATATCTTTACACAAGTTGCCTAATCTTTCAGACCTTCAGTTTTCTTATCAGTAAAATGGGAATAATTATAACAACTAATTCACTAGGTTTCTGTGAAGCTTACTGACAATACAAGTGCCTTATAGCTATAAATATTGTAGAAATGCTGTTTATTAATTTTCATTATTGTTATTAGTGGCTCCATGGGCTCTACCTCTTTCTTCTTTTTCTTTTCTTTTTCCCCTTCCTCCTCTTCCTCCTCTCCCACTCCCTCTTCTTCTTCTTCTTCTTCTTCCTCCACTTTAATAAGGATAAATCTCACCTCATGAAGCAAAAAATGGGGAAGGCATCAGGCATTTCTAGAATGAATATTAGGTGCCTGACACAGGGCTACACATTACTCACAATAAAATTCCAAGATGCGCATTTAGTGTCCTCATATTACAATCAAGGAAACTGAGGCTCAGCAAGGTTTATGTGCCTAAGTTTACACAGTTCACAGGTGATGGAAGGAGATAATACAGACATGAGGTGTCTGACTTGACTCTCAGCAGGTACATGGAACACGAGATGGTCATGCACACAAAACAGCCAAATTTTATCTAGGAATACGGAAAAGAGATGGAGAAAAAGACCCCTCAGCTGTATATGCATGTGAATAATTGATTTTCTTTTATGTCAGAAGCAATGAGCTTATTCTCCTATATAATTTTCCTTGAAAAAGGCAAAGAAAAAGATAAAGAGGAGAGAGAGAGAGAGAAACTCCAACCCATCAAGCCCATATTGTACGTTGGCTGCCAGCAATGTTTCTTTGAAAAATAAAATGAAAATGTTCAGTTGTAGTTTTTTTCCCTTTTGGAGAGATACAGGAATTGCAGAGAGTGCCAGACAGCACTAGCATATGCTTATTTTTCTAACTCAATGTGGGCAGCCTTTCTTAAACAATTTGTATAAATATATTTATTCTCCCACTGAGACCTTGCCTGCCAGGTTCAGGAACAACTGAGTAAGCAGATGAGTTATAAATCGAGGAAAGAAAAGGAAGGATTACCATGAAAATGCTGATGGCCCCTTTATTCCAGCTGAGTACACTGCCCTGGTGTAATAAATTACTGGCTGATGCGTTGATGATAAATCTATAGTGGTTTTCATATTCCAAGTAAAAGATATTTCACTCTGTCTTTGCTGGAGATGTAGTGAGAAAGCAGGGAAATGTTGACATCCGGTGGGCAGGATTGAAAAAAAACACACACACACAGACCCTTTGGTGTACAACCCGCATTTGCAAGCTGTCTGCATTTCTTGTATTGGCCTCAGCTTTGACAAATGTAAAAAAGTCACTAATATTTTGACACTCTCCCTGCCCAAGTCTGATACCAGCTGGCTGCGAAGCCACATTCTCATTGTTCTGCTGGATTTTAAAGACTGGGTCCCAGCCAAAGGACTGGACTGGATCCATTCATTCATTTTCAAGATTGAAGCTGCAGCTTAACTGTAATGACCATTTCTCAACTCAATCTGGAAACCTCTTCCAAATCCAACAGATGCCTGAGAGGAAAATGTGCATTTGGATTAGAAACTGTTCTCTCAGATAAAGAAACAAAAGGTGATCTTTGAATCTGAAAAGAATTCCTTGTTTTTGAAAGCAATTAATACTCTGTATATTGATAATGTCTTACTTTATAAAATGCTCATGCTTTTAGAACCTTAGTAAAAATACTTATTTTACCATTTTAAATGAAAATGAACATTTAAATTGCAGAGAAAGTATGACAACAACTATGAAAAAAAATGCCCAGAAAAAACTTGGAAGAAAACACCCAAAATGTCAAAAACATTAACGGTGGAGGGAGGAGGAAATCTTTAAGGTTATGGTGAGTTTTTCCTTTCTACTTTTATGTAGTTTTCTTTTATAATATGTTTTAAATTTATAATTGGAGAAAAAAGAAAATAAACTATTTGTTCCTTTGAAAACATGCTGTTTCTTTTACTATTACTGTATTTTCAACTCCAGTGACCATATTGTTCTAGTAATCATAAGAAACTATTGCTAAAGTGGGCTACAGCCATGGAAAATCAAATCACTCTATAATCTACAAAAAATATCTTTGTTTTCTACTTCTAAAAAATGCTCCCCTGCCATGTGTTCCTCCTGTCTCATTTTTCCAATCACTTAATAATTGGAGAACATTAACCCTGATCATTTGCAAATTTTCCATTTAAATTTATTTTCAGGTAAGCAGATGCTTGGGAAAACTGGCATCATAGGGCTGTAGGAGAAAGGGAGTTATAACTTGATCCTGAAATTATTTGAGGGGATTCTTCTCAGGGCATAATGAGATGCCTATATTTTTTAGTGTCAAAGTAATCTTTGAGAAATAATTTGTACTAACATTTTGATATAAATACAATTTATTGTGTCCTTCTATGTGCCAGATTCTGTATGTAGGACTTGTACGTGCTGTTTCACGTAACCCTCAGACAACTTTATGAATTATATACCTTCATCATATACACTTCGGTTGAGGAAACTGATACTTACATGGTTTAAAACTTTGAATCTACATCGGTTTGATTTTATCTCATGCATTGTTTACCCTTAAGCTATTGCGTTTTGCATCAGAAAGACTTGCCTTTTGATCTCAGTGCCTTCACTTAGAAGCTAGTGACTCCAGTCAATCACTGTGTCTAAGTCCCAGTTTCCCTGTCAGTAAGATGGGGATAATAAAGTCAAAAACATAGGGCAATTGCGAAGATTAAAGTAATGTCATCAGCATCGACTGGAGAAAAGCCCTCTCATTCCAGCGCATCCCTTCTAAATAAAATCTGCTGAAAATGGACACAGAGATAAGCTGCTTTGGAAACGTTTCTTTATCCTGCCTGTAAAATGACAGTATTTCTCCACGGCCAGGAGCCATATTCAACTCTCTGGCTTGTGCTGCACTGATTAAAAAATGGATTGCCAGCAGTCATCTGTGATTGTCTACCACGGAAGGGCCGCTCTTCTTTTCCTCCACCCAATTGTCCCATGCACTATTCATGAGTTCTACAATATTCCAAACTTTAATTTCCACAGATTAATTCTCACTAATTATTCACCATATGAACCTTCGCAGGAGAATTCCTGCGAATGCTCTTCCATCCTGAGGCAGGGAAGGCAATGTCGAATCGTTTTCTGATTTCAAGTGGAAAACAAACTAATTATGTGGAAATATGATAATAGATTGTGCTGCAGGGACCAGTCCTCTGCAGGCTTCAGAATGTTTGCTTATGATCGGCTCTTCATGTTATTTCTTCCAGGAGGAGCTGCCCTTTTATAATGCATCAACATTATTGACTGGCCTGTGATTCCTTACTTAGAGTTAAGATAATTTGCATAATTGTATATTACTTCCGTCTGGTGGAAACAAACAAGATGTTCGGGTGCTAATGATCAAGCAGGCAGCAGTGACTGCTGGGAAAATAGCATGAGTAAAGTCCAAAAAACAAGGAAGAGCAGCTTCTTTCTTTGGCATCTTTCACCAGCTCCCTTAGACCTAGCTCTCTATTCCACTTGGCCACAGGTATTGTTCTTTTCTGTCTGTCCACACTTAGGAGGTTGCTGGGGTTAGTCATATGCTCCAAATCTGTAAAAATATAAAGCATCCTTAGGCTGTGAATTTTCATACTCATTTGTGTTCGTTCAGGTCATTTTTTCTGCTAGGAATGCCTTCCTTCTTCTCTCTGGCAGAAAGTGTCTTATCCTTCAAAATTCAGCTCAAGTGCTGCTCTCCTTTTGATGTCCCCCAACTTTCCCACTTAGTGTGCATTGTTTTCTAAATGAACAAATATCAAATGAACACAATAGGTGTTCCGCAAATTCATTCTCATTTCTTTGCTTAACAGTTTTCGATCTTTATGATTTGCTAGTTCTATTCTAGGCACTCTGGATAGAGTGAACAAATAAAAAATTAATTCTCCTTTCCTTCAATTGTTCAATGCTCCTCTTCTCTATAGCAATTCATATTTCTATTTAGCAATTATTTATTCTGCCTTGTAGTACACCTGATGGACAGGGTCATAGCTTACTTATCTCTATAACTCTTTGCCCAGGTACATAGTAAGTGCTAAATAAATGTCTGTTGCATAGACCTGAAGTTTCAGGAGAGTGGATCATGCAAACTGTTTGATGAATTATATCAGGGATGCAAATGCTTGCCAGCTCCAGGTCATTTGTAGTGGCGCATGAAGTGCTGAGGAAAGAATTTTGAGTCGGCTTATGCTTAGTGGAAAAGTTTTCTGTGATTGATTAGTCATGTCTGTACTGGGAGAATAGCAAACCATATATTATGTATTTGCATTCTCATTATAGAGATTTAACCTAGGGCAACTTCAAGACACTCAATGAGTGTAAGTATGTACATTTCGTGGGTAAAGTTGTTGAGTTTATCAGATTACTTACAGTTTAAGTGTTAAACAGGTTATGATCTACCAAGAAGATTGCAGCATTGTGGTTTTGAACATTAAACCCTTGAAATGAAACATTTTGATTTACTTTTTATGGAAGTCATAAAATCTGCCATTATTGGGCTAGGCACTTTCCATTTACTATTCTGTTTAATTTGTCACAGCAACACTACATATTAGGTCACTTTAATCCCATTTTACAGATGTAGAAACTCTAGGTCAGAAACTTGACCAGGGTAAAAAGGTTGTGAATGGAAAATCTAAAATTCAAGTTCAGTTTGTCCCTATTCCAAAGTTCATGCTTTTTTCCACTATCCTCGATACAAATTGCCATTTAGTTCTAGTCTAAAGTATATTGCTTTACTCTTCTGAGAAAGATGCCACTTTTATCTTGTGGTAAATGTATGCGAGGCATTCCAATGATTGTGGTTTTTGTGGGTACTAGAGGAGCAGGGACCTCACGTAAGGGTGTGTGTACAGACAGACTGAAGAGCAAAGGTGGTTTAAATGGAAAGAGGTTGAAAATGAAAGACAACTCCTTTTCTTGAGTGTGTCTTGCTTGCCAGACATTGTGTTTCATGCTAAATGATTTTCTTGAACACCTTTTAAGATGAGCATTACTAGCTCCATTTCTCAGAATAAGAAAATATAGGCTCAGATAAATTGATTAACTATATTAATGACAAGGAGATATTGTTTATTCTACTTATCAAGTATTGTATCCCTAATTCAATATTTTGTCTTCTGTCTAGCACAAATTAGACACTAAACAAATAAATAAATACCTAGAAATATATTTTTGTGTTGGTTAGTAAGAAGTAAACCAGATTTTAAATTGGAGTCTGTTCAACTGTAAAGCCTGTGTTATTTCTATTATGCTAGGCTGCCCTTGAGAAGTTTAGAATGTGCTTGGGACTTTGAAACCAGTTCCATTTTTCAAGGATAACTTCTTATACAGCTGCCTCAATGCAGCTGGTCCTTTGGAAAAAACGTTTATAAGAAGGCTTGGCAGGTTTCTCAGACATTAAATATCTCTTACAAAATAATATTTTGATGGATTACATGTAAATGAACCAGAAACATATGGTTTCCATTTCCTTTAGAATGCACACACAGAATGATTTTATGTGTTTGGTAAAATGGATTTTCCTGAATGCCACCTTCCTGTACCTCTCCCCTTTCATCCCCCAGTGCATTATGTCCAAGAGCACTGAAAGATCTTCTAAGAATCCCACAAAAACCTGGATCCTTCCATCTTTGCTTCTGACTCCACACTCATATATAGGTCATTTTCCCCTTTTATTTCTGAGAGCAGAGATAGCTACTATTCAGTAAGGCAATCTAGTAGTCTGCCTAGGGCTTCCCTAGAACCTGAGCCTCTCATCACAATAGACACCCGTTTACCTATCTTTGGAGTGCTGGACACTGAGTCATTGCAAACAAAGAGACTTCTTCTTCATGTACACAATGTTAAGTCATGTAAACTTTATAATATAAATGTGTACATATTTTGAGCTTTTTTAAGACAGAGACTTTGTGCTTTGGGGCATTTCATCTGAAAAATCCACTGGATTGGGCACAATCAGATATTTATTTTGAACAGATTAAAGCTATTATGCAGTCTGTGGAGTATAAAATGTACCCATCATGACTTCATAGCAAGGGTCGTAACCACAACATACACACTAGTGAAGCTGCAGAACAGACTGATGACCAAGTGGACCACAAAGAAAGTCAGGAAGGCCCATTAGGCTTTTGAAGAGCTTTTTATATCCATTCTCAAAAGCCAGTATGTAAATTATAATAGTTGACCTTAATATTTGACTTAGATCAATTGAAAAAGTGAAGTATCTATAGTAGGTTATGTATTATAAAAGGGTTATTGTAACATTCTAATGTTTATGATTTGGAGAGAACAGGGCCAGGGCAGAAAATATGATCCTATTCAAATTGCAAAAGTGGTAACTTCAAAAGAAAGTAAAGTGTACAGATTTCACCAAAGTTTATAGATGTCACAGACCCACATGTCTCAGGGATCCAGGTCAATGAGTGAACACAGTTAGGATAAAAGTCAGTCTGGTTTTTGGGAGGCTGTGAGAAACAGGATTGAGCACAATTCCCTGTAACATATTCAAATTAATAATTTAAAAATCACTACTTGCAGATATATCTTTGAATCACAGAAATAGATATATCCTTACCTGATTTTTAACTTCTGTGACCAGTCATTTCTGGGCAAATCTATTTCTCTTACACCTGCAAACATTCCTTCTCCTTACCACTCTCATTTACTTCCTTTAACCTGTTTTGATCTATAAGTGGGATGACTGGATCAGCAGTCGGGAGTTGGCCTGCAGAACTTTTACTCTTGAGAAAATTTGCCAGTGGTGAAGTTCTGCCAGATTTACTTTCTACCCCTTTCTTTCTTATCTTTCTCTTCTCTCATATAATTTCTGTTTTTAGGAAAACAACCTGATCCTGTTCAAAGCAAAAAGGGAGTTTAGGTTGAAAGCAAGATAGTACCAGAGTTGTGTTTTCAGATTGGATGGGCAAGGCTAGAATGTAAAAGAGAGCAAGAGGAAAGGTCAATAATAACAGAAGTGGAGAAAAGAGGAGGGTACTATTGAATGAAGTAAATTTAATATAAAAAATATATTTTTAGCTGTTTGCTTAAGTTGTTTTCAATTTATTATGGTCCCACATCAGGTCAATTGTTACATATTCCCTGTAGCATGCATCTGGAAAAGTACCACATCTTGTCTCATAGAATTTTTTCAATAAGAAGTAGTATGGGGGCTTTCCTGGTGGGGCAGTGGTTAAGAATCCGCCTGCCAATGCAGGGGACACGGGTTCGAGGCCTGGTCTGGGAAGATCCCGCATGCCACGGAGCAACTAAGCCCGTGTGCCACAACTACTGAAGCCCGCGTGCCACAACTACTGAAGCCCGTGCACCTAGAGCCCGTGCTCTGTAACCAGAGAAGCCACCAAAATGAGAAGCCCGCGCACCTCAACGAAGAGTAGCCCCCGCTTGCCACAACTAGAGAAAGCCCGCATGCAGCAGACCCAAGGCAGCCAAAAATAAATAAATAAAATAAATTAAAAAAAAAAAGTAGTATGATGTAATGGCTGAGATCATTAGCTTTGGCGCCAGATATCTATGTTCGAATCCTGGATCCCCAAATTTTCCTAAGGTCACATAGCTTGTTATATCAGACTGTGTTACTTGGTATTAATTAAAATATTTATGGAATAGTTATTTTGAGTATTTTAGATTTTACAAAGCAATTTTACATCCTTTGTATCCTAAAATGCTCTTATGAGGTAGGAAGGGAAATTTGACTTACTTAGGGCCAAAAGCTAGTAAGTAGTGGAGTTGAGACTAATAATTCCTATCTCCTAATTCTTAGACTACATTTTTCCCCCAGGCTGGATTTAAAATGTGCATGGGTCTGCTTAAATCCAGTAAAATGTGGGTAAATCAAAGGATTTGAGGACGTGAGATAGTGAAAATCATTTTTATATGCAAAATGGTTAATCATTTTTGTTATAAGAAAAAAAATGTACTATGACAACACTTTCCAGAGAACTTCACTGGAGAATTAGCAATGAGAAAGCAAGATTAGTTAAGAGTATTCTGATTTACTCCCACTTGGAATGAATTAAGCACATAGCAGTAAAACAACCCTCTGGCTAAGCAGTAAAACAATTTAGGATTACATGTTAAGGGCTTTGCTACGGACTGAATATTTGTGTCCCCAAGAATTCATGTATTGAAGCTCTAGCCCCTAATGTGATAATATTTGGAGGTAGAGCCTTTGGGAGGTAATTAGGTTTAGATAAAGTCATGAGGGTGTTGCTCTCATGATGAGGTTAGTGCCTTTATAAGGAGAGGAGGAGACACCAGAGCTTCCTCTCTGCACCATGTGAGGAAAAAGGGAGAAAGCAGCCATCTGCCAGTCAGAAAGAGGGTCTTCATCAAGAACTGAATCTGTCAGTACCTTGATCTTGGACTTCCCAGCCTCCATAACTATGAGAAACAGATTTCTGTTGTTTAAGCCACCTGGTCTGTGGTATTTTGTTATAGCATCTCGATCTAAGACAGGCATCTTGTAGAATACAAAATCCCTCTAGACTTCAAATACGGAAAATTTCATCAGAGAAGACAATCTAGAAAATAGTTAAAAAGGAAGTTTACAGTGAAAAATATAATTATTGAAATTCAGAAATTAATAGTTTTAACAGCAGGTTGGACACAGAAAGAGTAAATAACGGGAAGAAAAATTAGTAGAAAAGACCAGAAACAGAGAGAAAAAAGTGGAAAATGTAGAGAAAAGCACAAAGGCATATGAAACATGGAGAAAGGGTCTCACATATTTAGAAACCCAGTTGGATATGAAGAGAAGATAGAGGAAAAGGAATATTTGAAGAACTATGGGCTAAGAATTGTCCAAAACTTATAAAAGACATTAAGCCACAAAACTGAAGAAATCTATAAACTTCAAGAAGTATCAATACAAGCAATTTTGGTGTATGTTTCATGAACACTTCGTAGCAAACTGCTGAAACTCCAAAGACAAAGAGAAAATCTTGAAAGCAGTCAGATGAAAAAAATTCATATTATTTTTAAAGGAACAATAAGGCTGATAACTGATTAAAAAAAAAAACTATTGAAGCTTAATTAAAGTACACTACATTGCACATATTTAAAGTGTACAATTAGATCAGTTTTGACATATGTATATACTAGTGAAACCATCACCACAATAAAGATTCTAAACATTTCTGTCACTCTGAAAAGTCCCTTGTGTCCCTTTGTAATCCAGTCCTCCCTCTACCCCATCCCCAGGCAACAGCTGATTTGTTTTCTGTCACTATAGATTAGTTTAGATAGTCTATAACTTTTTATATGGATGGAACAATATAGTGTGTACTCTTTTGCCTGGCTTCTTTTACTCAGCATAGAAAATTTGAGATTCATTCATGTTGTATGTATGAAATGTATAAATAGTTAATCCCTTTTTATTGCTGAGAATGTTTCATTGCTTGATTATTCCAGTTTGTTTACCCATTCACCTGTTGATGGATATTTGGGCTATTTTCAGCTTTTGCCTATTACAAGGAAAGCTGCTATGAAGATTTGTGAAAAAGTCTTTTTGGACATATGTTTTTGATTTTCTTGAGTAAATGCCTAGTAGTAGAGTGGTTGGATTTTATGATACATACATATATGATATATATATGATATATATATATATGATATACACATATATATATATTTTTAAAGAAACTGCCAAACTGTTTTCTAAAGTGGTTGTACCATTTTGTATTTCCAACAGCAGTGAAATAGAGTTCCAGCTGTTCTAAATTCTCACCAACACTTGGTAAGTTTTTTTTTTTTTCACATCTTTATTGGAGTATAAACGCTTTACAATATTGTGTTAGTTTCTGCTGTACAACAAAGTGAATCAGCTATATGTATACATATGTCCCCATATCCCCTCCCTCTTGAGCCTCCCTCTCACCCTCCCTATCCCAACCTCCCTATCCCACCCCTCTAGGTGGACACAAAGCACCAAGCTGATCTCCTTGTGCTATGCAGCAGTTTCCCACTAGCCATCCATTTTACATTTGATAGTGTATATACGTCAGTGCTATTCTCTCACTTCATCCAAGCTTCCCCTGTCCCCCCCCACCCCACCCCACCACCATGCCCTCAAGTCTGTTCTCTACGTCTGCGTCTTTATTCCTGCCCTGCCACTATTCAGATTTCCTAAAGGATTTGGTTTTTTTTTTTTTAATTTTACGTTCTTTTATTTATTTATTTATTTATTTATTTATGACTGTGTTGAGTCTTCGTTTCTGTGCGAGGGCTTTCTCTAGTTGCGGCAAGTGGGGACCACTCTTCATCGCGGTGTGCGGGCCTCTCACCATCGCGGCCTCTCTTGTTGCGGAGCACAGGCTCCAGACGCGCAGGCTCAGAAATTGTGGCTCACGGGCCCAGTTGCTCCGTGGCATGTGGGATCTTCCCAGACCAGGGCTCGAACCCGTGTCCCCTGCATTGGCAGGCAGATTCTCAACCACTGCACCACCAGGGAAGCCCCAGGATTTGGTTTTAATTTTAATATCCTGGATGCCTAAAGATGTTGATAATATTTTCAAATGTTTATTGACAGTTAATATGTCTTAATTCATGAAGTACCTGTTTAAATCTCTGCCCATTTTCCTTTTTTTTTGAATTTTATTTAATTTATTTTTTTATACAGCAGGTTCTTATTAGTTATCTTTTTTTTTTTTTTTTTAGTTATCTATTTTATTCTGCCCATTTTCTTAATGGGTTGTTTGTCTTCTTGTTATTGATTTGTAAAAATTTACTACATATTCTTGATAGAAGTCCCTTGATATATGTGTTACAAATATTTTATCATGGTGTGTGACTTGCCTTTTGACTTTCTTAATGAGATATCTTGAAGAGCAAAACTTTTAAATTTTGATGAATTGTGATTTATCATTTCTTTCCTTTATGGTTCATGTTGCTTGTGTTCTATCTAAGAAAACTTTGCTTTCCCCCAAGGCTGCAAAGATTTTCTCCTATGCTTCCTTTTAGAAGTTTTATAGTTTTAGGTTTTACATTTAGTTCTATGTTCTGTTTTGAGTACATTTTGTATATGGAGGAAAAGTTGATGTTTGCTTCTTTATGGGTATCTAGTTGATTCAGCACCATTTGTTGAAATGACTTTCCTCATTGAATTGCCTTGACATCTTTGTCAGAAATCCATTGACCACACATGTGTAGATCCATCTTGCCCAGGTTTAGATGCTAGTTTTTTTGATAGAACAAAGAGGGGGAGGTGAGGAGGTAAAGTAAAAAGGCAGTAAGTTTTTGCAAATATTTCCTGGTTCTGGCCAGACTCCAGAGGGGATGTGTTAATTTCTTCTGTCCTGTAGCCATTCACAAGTGAGTCTGGTCAGGATGTTTCCTGTGAGTTAACCAAAGGTATTTTAGCTTATCAGGATTCCTGGAGATGGGCCATTATGTATACTTTAAGCTATAGGCAACATCCCTTTAGTGATTAACTTGTAGTAAAAGCAATAGAATACAAAGGTTAAAGAAAAAGAAACAGATGCAATATGGAATCAGATTTGTTCTTCCCTGTTACAATTACAGTGGAAGATTTTTAAATAAACACTTCTCTCAGCTTGAGCTAATCACTTATTCTTTCTGGGCCTGTTTCCTCATCTCTAAAATAGGGAAAATAATAGTGCCTGCCTCATAGATAGTAGTGAATACTAAATGAATGAATACATGCACTGTGCTTAGGATAGCGCCTGAGACTTTTTGATTTCTCATATATATATATTTATATTTCATATATATATTTATGTGTATATTATATATATATTTTAAATATTTTTAACACACTATTCTTGGAATCTAGCTTAGTTCCTGGCACATGGTACGTGCTTATATGCTTTTAATAAATATATATCATTTGCTCTTCCTAACAATCTTATGAATTTAGTGTTGCGATTCCCATTTTACGGATGAAGAAAAGAGAGGCATAAAGAGGTTACGTAACTTGTTCAAGGTCATATGGCTACTGATTATTTAAACCAGGATTGATCTTAGATCTGTTTGACTGTAGAATCTGGGCTCATAAACACTTTAATAATTAGCTTTAAGGACTAAGTTTCGCTATGGCCTCTGCTGGAAGAATTTCCTTAATGTTGGCACCTGCAATGGGAAGAGAGGTTCCCTCCTCTGAATTTCCTCTATTTGCCTGTCTGTGTACCTGAGGGCAAGGTTTGTGTCTTGCTTATCTTTTTTTTTTTTTTTAAAGGATTTGTTTATTTATTTATTTTTTTAAATTTTTGGCTGTGTTGGGTCTTCGTTTCTGTGCGAGGACTTTCTACAGTTGCGGCGAGCGGGGGCCACTCCTCATCGCGGTGCGCGGGCCTCTCACTATTGCAGCCTCTCTTGTTGCGGAGCATAGGCTCCAGACGCAGACTCAGTAGTTGTGGCCCACGGGCCCAGCTGCTCCGCAGCATGTGGGATCTTCCCAGACCAGGGTTCGAACCCGTGTTCCCCGCATTGGCAGGCAGATTCTCAACCGCTGCGCCACCAGGGAAGCCCTGTCTTGCTTATCTTTGAGTCTCTAGTTTCTACCACATTGTTAGTTAATTAATTGTTAATTAAATAAGTGAATGTTAAACATTGATATGTAAGGATTCTGGGAGTTTGAAGAATAAACTAAACCCTCCTCTTTTCTAAGGTAGACAGCCAGCGGGAGATGTTTCCTTTTGGGAAGATAATTATGAAGGAAGTAGTATCTCACACACACTTGCTCACAACAGAGGAGGTTGTGCAGATCGCCATGCAATGGGACTGGCAGAGGGATCAGCTGATCTTAGATCTTAGAGATTCTAAAACCCAATTCTTCACTTTACAGACAAGGATGCTGAAGCTCAGAGAGTGGAAGGGACTTGGTCACAGTCACACAAGTCTGGGGAGGGCCAAACTGAGAACCCAGTCTTCTGAGCCCCCATTACAGATTCTTTCCGCTATCTCATATGATGAACAATTTGGGGAAATACAACAGCCCAGGGGACATAAGGAAAGAACCACTACCCACTAGCCTTATGGAAAGGGTTTGAAAATGAAAATACATTAAACATTTAGCGAACGAAAAAAAATGCACTAACAACTACAGCAGGAAAAGAGACAGGGAAACATTTATTAACTTAATATATATGAGGCTGAGGCTAACCTGGGGCTGGGTCTGGCTTTGGAGCAGGAAAGAAATTCTCAGTTGCTTTACTCTGAAATGAGTGCAGGCAGATAACAAATCATTATGAACTGCCCAAGAATACTACAGATCCCAAGACTCCCTTTACACTTTCCCTTGGATGAGAGGCTAGATGCTTGCTAACTGCAGACCCACACTGGCTCTGCCTGGTGTCATGCAAAGAACACAGGTGCTATGTCTCACTTGACTTTCCCATTCTTTAGGTCCATGGCACTGAGCAACCTTCTTACTTATTCACTCTAAGCCTGAGTTTCCTCACCTATAAATAGTGGCTGTTAATATTTAAATAAGAGGCTGATAAGGCTTAAAAGAGATAGACTACATAAAATTCCTGGGACAGAGTAGGCATTCAGCAAATGGCAATTATGGTTATCGCTTCAAAGATGATGGTGCCCGTACACAGAAGGTGAACCCATTTAGCATAGAAGCAAACCAGCCAATGAGACAAAGGAAAATTGGCCTCATTCAACATTTTCTATAATTCCTTTTCTTTTTCTACTCTAGGTTCTATTTTGTAGGAAGAGGAGGAGGCATAGTGTTATGGTGGCCCTATTTAGGACAATTTTTTTCTGAGTCTGATTCGAGGAGGGCTCCCTTGAGGTCAGAGTGAGATTAAGAGTTTGCAGAGGGAATTGATATCTTTTTTTGGATAAGCTAAAAAATGAAGTGTTAATTAGTCTATGCTAATTTATGTCTCTTTTGATTTTCTAAAATGATGAAAATGGCATGTTAGAAGCAGTAAGTATACTTAAAGCTACAGACAAGGAAAAAAGAAAGACCATGAATAGCAGAAGCAGAATAATAAAAGCATAGCATTCTGGGCCACTTCGTATGTGGTAAAATAGCCAAATACACTTAATTAGCTCCTGAAAGCACAGTATAATTGTTGATGTTCATACAGATTTTCTTAAATCATCAATTAAAACATCTACCTGTCTTCATACTGAAAGGACAAGAGATATTGATACATGTTTTATAAAAAAGCGATGCAAGAGAGAACAAGTTCCACAGCTAAGAGAGGTAACCTGGTCCGCCCCATAGGTATTGGCACATGGAGACCTGAGTTTCCACTTTCATAGGTGCTGTAGCTACACGGAAATCAGAGTCTTGTCCTGTTATAGGCTGAATTTTCTTTCTCCTAAATTCGTACATTGAAGGCCTAATCCCTGAATGTAACTGTAGTTGGAGATAGGCTTTTAAGGAGGTAATTAAGGTTAATGAGATTATAAGTGTGGGCCCCTAATCTGATAGGATTTGTGTCTTTATAAGAAAAGGAAGAGACACTGGAGACCTCTCTGTCTCTCTCTCTGCAAGTGCACAGAGGAAAGGCCATTGTAGGACACAGTGATAGGCAGTCTACACGCCAGGAAGAGTCCTCCCCAGAAACCAACCCTGCTGGCACCTTGATCTTGGACTTCAGTCTGCCGAACTGTGAGAAATACAGTTCTGTTGTCTGTGCTGCCCAGTCTGTGGTATTTTTTTATGGCAGCCCAAGCAGACTAATACAAGTCCATCAGTGAAAATTAGCAAGCAATGTATATTATAATTATTGTATTTTACTACTATTAATACTAACAGCTAATTCTTCCCACCAATGTGCTGTCTGTGGACTGAAAAAGATGATCTAAGGCACAAATTTTCTTTGTTTTACACCTAAGAAGTTTGTGCAAACACACAGTGGAATTCAGAAAATTCCACAGATCTAAATGGAATGCTCGCTTGAGGGATGCAAGCAGCAAAGAGATTAGAATAAAACAAAATGCTTTCTACTCAGGGAGGTTTTTTGCCTTTGTAAAATGTGTTTATTACAACTGCCCTCTTCTGAATATTTTTACCTTCATTTTGGAAGTCTTTTAAAATTAAAAAACAATTTTCCTCTAACACGAATGAAAATGAGTCTAATGGTATAGAGCATTCTTCCCCCACTGGAAGAGTAAATTACTTTTCTTCCACATATTAGATGAAGGCCATTCTTGAAATGTTCCTGCCAGTAAAACCCCTGCTCATCTTTTAGGTACACTTAAATGTCACCTCTTCCAGGAAGCCTCCTCTGACACTGCTTCTCTCAAAATAGAATTAATTAATCCCTCCTCCCTCTCCGTCTGCCAAGTGTCACAGTCTGGCTTGGGACAGACACTGCCTGCTAGATTATGAGATCTTCAAAGTCAAGGACAGTTACCTTTAGTCCTGAGCTCATCCTTCCTCCATAACCAACGGGGGGTACATATTTAGAAGAACTTCAATATTTAAGTTTAAAGGAGTCTCCCCTAATCCTATTAAAATACACACAAACTCACACAGAGACTGAATATTTCAGTTTGGCATTCTTATCTTTTGATCTAATCTGAGTTTACCATATGACTAAGGAACAGTAAAAGTGAAACATTTAAAAGTCAAAAACTGGTACCTTATCCTGGCCACTCTCATCATGGACATTTAAATCCCGATAGACCCATCCCCCCAATCCCATCTCTGGCAGCCATTTTAACCCAGTGGTGGGGAGTCTGGATGTGCCTGTGGCAGTCACCTCAAGTCCTTTGACTTAGCCCCTCACTCCTAGCACCATGCTGGCTTCATTGGCATGGTATCCAGTTTTCTGCCCTATCCCTGACTCTTGAGCATAACGGCTGGTTTGGCTTTCCTGGTTTTGACTCCTAGCAGTGATGTTTCCTACTTTAGCCTATCAGGGTTTTAAACCTCAGCACTGTGCATTGCATGATGGAAAAGTGGTTTTCAAAGTGTGGTTCCTGGGTCAGCAGCAGCAGCCTCACCTGGGCATATGTTAGAAGTACAAATTATACAGCCCCACCCTAGAGCTGCTGACTCAGAAACTGCCGGTGGGGAGGCCATGCCCAGCAATCTGTGTTCCAACCGCCTTCCAGGTGATTCTCATGATGCTAAAATTTGAAAAGAGCCACTAGAGAAAGTTCACCTAATTTCTTCACGTCCTCAGTTCTTAAGTCTGTGGGTATGATTTTCATTCTGCAAGGTGATTTTTGTGACTTAATAAGTCCTAAAGTCCACTAAGTGCACATGGAAGGTGCTAAATAAACAGAGTCGCATCTGAACCTAATAGTCCCATGTTAGAGTTGTGGGTCTGAGTAATCCCAACTTCACTTCACAGGGCCTTCTATTTACATGGGCTTTCATGCACCTGTTTCACAAGATGGCAACACTCCCACCCGCACTGTGGAAAGCTCTCCATCACCTGACGCATATGCTGCTCTGAGTCTCATCACACCTTGGTGAAGAAACACATGGGCCCATATGTCAGTGGAGGTGTTTGTATACTTTTGTACAGAAAGGGGAAATATGTTTCACAATAAGTGTTTACATACTTTGAAGCAGATATTTTTTTAAGAAAGAAAAAAAGAGAGAGACAGAAACTTTGGCTGGAGCTAGTTGAAGACTTTGATCCTTTGTTTCTATCACCCAGCCTTGAAAAGAGTCTACGTGCTTGCTGGGGAGAGTCTGTGCTGAGGTGTGGGTCCCTGGGGGCAGAACAAGGATGGAGCGTGCTAGTTGAGACAGACAGGAGGAGAAGAGTCAATGGGTTAGAGGTAAGAACTCTCAGAATCCAGGCAGGGAATCCAAAACTAAGAGATACGAAAGCCCACAAGCTAAAGGGCAGGAGCTGGGAGCTGGAAGGATACAGGAGATATGGCATCAATAATTTAGGAGATTGCTAGAGGATTGCTGGAGTGTCCACAGCATGCTTTACTTGGTTTTTATGTATACAATGGAGATGGATTGTTTTAGGAACAATAGAAGTGTTTGTTTAGTAAACTAATTGTGATTCAATAATAATGGTAATCATAACAGGGATGTAGTAATAGTATGTGATATAATAAACTGATGTGATTTTTATTTCTTCCTATTCTTGTATGCATATATTTAACCCTGTGACACTTTTCCCATTCAGGCTCAGAAACAAGAAGCAAATATTGCTGCAAAGGTGGGCTGTCACTGGAGAAAATAAAGAGCAAATAATAATATAATAATATTATTATTATTTTATGTTAAAGAAACAGTTTAGGTATAACAGAGAGATATTTGGGAGAAGATGAGGCAAAGAAGAATTTGTCCCAACCCTCCTTCCATATCCTAGACCCCAGGAAACAAATTCACTAGATACATACAATTCTCCAACTATGGAGGAGAGAGCAGTTGAAGGACATAGAATACAAAAGTTAGTCACCATAGAAGGCCTGTCTTGCTCCCCGCTTTCCTCCAACTACAATAAGGAACAGAAACCACAGAACTCTCAGACAAATATGGGCATCTAAGAGTAGAAGGGGCCCATATTCACCTCCTGCCCATAACTCTGAGAGGAGATTCATAGATGGTCCCCACAGCCCTAAAGCGTAGGAACTGTATAGTACAGAATTATGCCAGGTTCTCTAAATATATTTTCTGAACTCAATGCTGTATTATTAGACTCTTTTAAAGAGAAAAGATGACATTTAAGTAATAGGCCCAAGATGGAACAGAAGGTACTTAGAAGAGGTGGCCAACAAATTCAACCGAACAGCAGATGGAGAAAACAAGTCCTTGGTAAATGTCAGAGTTCTGCCTCCGTGACAACTTATGTGAATATGGACAAAATACTCAATCTTTCCTCATCTAGAGAAGTATGGACATTTACATTGGCTATTTCATAGGGTCCTGGAGAGGAACAGTAAAATGGGATATCTAATATTTATTTATTTATTATTATTATTATTTTTAAATTTTTATTTATTTATTTATGGCTGTGTTGGGTCTTCGTTTCTGTGCGAGGGCTTTC
This sequence comes from Balaenoptera musculus, assembly GCF_009873245.2. NCBI lineage: Eukaryota > Metazoa > Chordata > Mammalia > Artiodactyla > Balaenopteridae > Balaenoptera > Balaenoptera musculus. The sequence goes on along the minus strand of NC_045785.1, from coordinate 51,621,396 downwards.
TCTAGTTGCGGCAAGTGGGGGCCACTCTTCATCGCAGTGCGTGGGCCTCTCACTATCGCAGCCTCTCCTGTTGTGGAGCACAGGCTCCAGAAGCACAGGCTCAGTAATTGTGGCTCACGGGCCTAGTTGCTCCGCGGCATGTGGGATCTTCCCAGACCAGGGCTTGAACTCATGTCCCCTGCATTGGCAGGCAGACTCTCAACCACTGCGCCACCAGGGAAGCCCGGGTATCTAGTATTTATGCTGCTTGAGGCACTCTGAGATTCTTGGATCTGTGGTCTGATGTCATTTGCTACTTTGTTTTTGCAAAATTCTTGGCTTTTATTCTTTCAAATACTTTTTCAGCATCATTATCTCTGTCTTTCTTTTCATTCTAGAACTCCAATTACACATATGCTGGACTGTTTGATTTTGTCACACGGCTTTTGAATGCTCTGTTCTGTTTTTCTGCTTGTTTGTGTGTATTTTATTTGCTGATTTTCACTTTTTCCTCTTTGTGTTTTAATTAGAGTAATTTCTAATTGATCTGTCTTCAAATTCACTGATTCTTTCCTGGGCTGTGTCAAATTTGGTGATGATCCTGACAAAGAAACTCTTCATCTCCAATGCAGTCATTTTTTATTTCTTCTATTGCCATTTGACTCTGAGGATTTCCATCTGTCTGCTGAAATTTCGTGCTAATGTTCATATTTTCCAACTTTTTCAATAAATTCTTTACATATTAACCATAGTTATTTTAAAGTTCAGCACTTTGGTCCTTTCTAATTTGATACTGTTAAATTGTTTTTTCTCTTGAGAATGGGTTGTTTTCTCTGTATGTTTATAATTTCTTTTATTGAATGTCAGACATCTCATGCAGAATAAGAGAAACTTGAGTAAATGTTATTTACTCCTAAAAATGGGCACACCTCTTGTCAGGCCAATAATTTTGGGGTTTGAGAAAATCTAGTTAGCAGTTAAGTGGAACTTGTGTTTTGTTTTTGCTATGGTTACCTTCAAAGTACTACAAGCTTTCCTCTAAAAATGCCTTGTGCTTAGGATGGGAGTTGTGGTGATGGAGGGTTTTTCTCAATGTACATACTTCATCCTCATTGCTCAGCTTTCCTTGTGACATGTGCCACAGAGTGGGGATCTTTGTCCATGCCTTTAAACCTTCCTCAGTGGTATATTGTTGTTGCTTGCTATTTGGTGTGTGTATGGCTGAGGGAGGAGGGCAGAGGGGTTTCTGATCTAGCCTTTGTCTTAGGAAGATACTATGTGCCTGGGCCTCCCTTTCCTTTCTGCATGTGCCAGAAAGGGACTGCTCCTCAGTCTGGGTAATAGCATGAAGATAAAGTGGATCAGAGCCAGAGTTGATCCATGATGGACAGGTAATGTGAGTGAGGAATACAGCTTTGTCATTGCAAGCCAATAAGGTTTCAGGGCCTTCTATTCCTAAATAATAATTTAGCCTGACCTGACCGATATAACTCTAAAGCACTGTTTTTCCATTTAGGTGATTACAAATATTTATATCCAATCAAAGACCTTTAAAGTTCAGGGAAATCTTATATTTGGTTGCACAAGTATTTTAATTACTTGAAAACTCACCTCTTTAGAGTCTCTACTATTTGAATGGTATAGGCGGGGAGTGGAGTAGGATCGCATAATACAGTTGGGCTAAATTTTAAGTCAAAAGATATGAATTTGATTTTTTACTTCATTTCCTCCTTTTATAAAATAAGGGAGTTGGGCTAAAATCTGCTTCAAAATATGCAAACTTTGGCGTGAAGTTAGTAATTTTCAACTTGTGGGACATGGAATGCTGAGTGGCCTTGTAAGGGGTTTGTATGCCCAAATAAGCCTGGATCTTATCTGTAGCATGAATAACTAATGTCTTTCCCATATTGTTAAGGGCTGAATTATTTCCCCCCAAAATGTATGTTGAAGTCCTAACCCCTAGTACTTCAGTATGTGGTCTTATTTGGAAATAAGGTATTTACAGAAATAATCAAGTTAAAATGAGAGAGGGTCCTAATCCAGTGTAATTGGTGTCCTTACAGAAAAGGGATATTTGGACACAGATACAGGCACAGAGGGAAGATGATGTAAAGACACACAGGGAGAAGAGAAGCATGTGACTGGATTGATGCATCTACAAGCCAAGGAAAAACCAAGGACTGCCAGCAAACACCAGAAGCAAGAAGGGTCAAGGAAGAATTCTCCCCTAGAGCCACCAGAGAGAGTATGGTCCTGTTGATGGCTTCATTTCAGACTTCCAGCCTCCAGAACTCTGAGACAACACATTTCTGTTGTTTTAACCCACCTCCATCTTGACACTTTGTTATAGCAGCCCTAGGAAATTAATATAAATTTTGGTACTATGAAGTGGGGTACTGCTGTAAAAAATTACCCAAAAATGTGGAAGGGACTTTGGAATTGGTAATGGGTGGAGGATGGGAGAGGTTTGAGGCACTTGATAGAAAAGGCTTTGATTGGTTGAAGAGATTGTTGGTGGAAACATGAATGTTAAAGTTGCTTCTAGTAAGGTCTCAGATGGAAACGAGGGAAATGTTATTAGAAACTGGAGGAAAGGTGATTCTTGTTATAAAGTGGCAGAGGACTTGATGAACTTTGTACTACTGGGTGGAAAGTAGGACTTATAAGTGACAGACTCAGATATTTAGCCGAAGAATTTCTAGGCAAAGTGTTGAAGGTACTGCCTGGTTTCTCCTTCTTGCTTATAGTAAAATGTAAGGGGAGAGAGAAAAATTGAAGAAGGAATTCTTTTCAAGACTACAACACAGAAGTCTTGACAGAGTTTCCAGCTGGTTGGCCTGCCCTGTGGATTTCAAACTCACGGCATCAACTCTTACCTGAATTTCCAGCCTGCTGATACACAGAGGTATGTGACTCCTTTCAAATCTATGTAAATGCTGTGGTAATTAATATAAACAAATTCACTTAAAAGTGTTATAGTTTCTTTTTGTCCCAATGCAAGCGCTGAATCCCATGGTCATGGACTCACTCCTGTGAAGTGGGTCCCCTTTCACTGTGAAGTGGGTCCCTTCTCAGATGGTATGTTGTCTGGTATTCCATACTTGAGAATCAGAATTGCCATAAGTCCTTTAATTGCAGTGCTGGCTAGAGCTTTGTAAGCAAGAAAGTAAACCCATAGAATTGATATCTATCCCTGTGAGGATGACTGCTGGTTCATCTAGGATGGAAGGAGCCCAGTATTGTGAATTTGCTATGACATGGCTGTTTGGGTGGGACATTCAGAGTCAACAGAGTCTAGATCAGCCTTGGTAAAGGGAAATTCATGCTATTTGGCTTATGTGTGGCCTCTATTTCTACCTCTGTGGCTGCTCCACTCATGTGTCCATCATACCAGTTCTGGGGTGGCTGATTATGAAGGCTGGATTATGTCAACTGGTTGAGTGATTTTGTCTTCTTTGTTCTTCAATGCCTCTTCCATGATGGGTTTTTTCTGGTTTGAATTACTGGGTGATACAAAACTTTTCATACTTTGTGGTCTCTTACATTTGTCCATTCACATGCCTCTATCCCAGACCTCCCTATCTCTAATTTTCTAGGCTTTTCCACTAAAGTCCTTATAATCTGGTCAGATGATTAGTTATTGCCCAGGAAGCTGTATATAATCTCACTTTGGACCACTTTTCCTTCTGCATAATGTCCACGAATAGGTTCACTGTTCATAGCTCAGAGTGAAGATTTTCTCTTTCTGCTATCTTTCAAGTCTACCCCTGAATTTGGCTGTAATGTAGTTGCACATTTCCCCCAATAAGCCCCTTATTCTTCAAATTCCATTTTGGTGTCTGCTTTTCAGAGGACCTAAACTGAAAACAAGATGGTACCAAGAGTGGCTTGAGAAGACAGAGGTTTGGGGATTGGCTCACTTGGTGACCAGCTGGCAAGGAGGAAGCCATCCTGAATGGAATGTGGAGGACAGATAGTTCCTGGCACAAGGTTGTGCCATAATTGCTGATGATTTCACTAATGTGGACCTGGGAAGACATTCTAGTGGAAGAGAATGCCTGGGTTACAGTGGGCCTGGTTTCTGGTGTTTAAGCATCATTACCTAAAGTAATAGAGAGGCCATCATGACCATGGCTATTAAGGAGCCCAGTTCTGATACTATTCACCTATTATTAGCACTGGCCTGCAGAAGGCGCCACCACTGCACTTCTTAGTGATGCTGATGCCCCTCTCACTAGTGCATTCTTTTTTTTTTTTTTTTTAATTGCTGCGGGGTGCGGCTCAGTCATCGGTACGTTTTTTTTTTTAAATTAATTAATTAATTAATTTATTTATTTTTGGCTGTGTTGGGTCTTCGTTTCTGTGCCAGGGCTTTCTCTAGTTGCGGCGAGCGGGGGCCACTCTTCATCACGGTGGGTGGACCTCTCACTATCGCGGCCTCTCTTGCTGCAGAGCACAGGCTCCAGACGCGCAGGCTCAGTAATTGTGGCTCACGGGCCCAGTTGCTCTGTGGCATGTGGGATCTTCCCAGACCAGGGCTGGAACCCGTGTCCCCTGCATTGGCAGGCGGATTCTCAACCACTGCACCACCAGGGAAGCCCTCACTAACTAGTGCATTCTTTTTTTTCTTTTTTTTTTTTTTTTTTTTTTACTAGTGCATTCTTTATGACATTGAAGAATGGCAGCAAGTCCAGGCTGTACTGCAAGAAATCCTGCTGCTTGTGCAGATCCTATGGAGTTGTAAGTTTCAGTGGTAGGAAAGATGTAGTATAGATTTTATGGTAAACCCTGTTGGAAAATTCACAGCACAGGCCCCCAAGGTTCTGGAGCAAGGCCATGTCATCTGCAATGCAGAATTATACAACTTTTGAGAAACAGTTCCTTGTGTGTAACTGGGTTCCTGTAGAAACAGACGCCTAGTTCATGGGGCAGCAAAAGGGCATGCACCTAGAACTATCCATCATGGGCTGGATTATGTCAGAGCCATCAATTTTAAGTCAGATGGGGTCAGGGATAATCCACTGTAAGATGAAAATTGTACATTCAGGATTGATCTAAAGTGTGTGAAGATAAAAGGAAGGAAACAGAAGTAGGCAGAGTGAGCCTTCAGACCACTATGCAGAGAGATATAGGAAAGCTACAGGAGGAGAAAGGGAAGGAAGGAGGATAAATAGGAAGAGACTCAGACTATAGTGCAACTCTGAGAAAATCTTGGCCAGGCTGATGGGCAAACTCTAAGCAAAGGTTGCTTGTTTGAGGCATCTCATGTCAAGTGGGAATGACCTGGCTCTAATATCCCCACTGTGCTTAGTCTTTGGTTGGGAGAAGGCTGGCAAAAGCTTTGCCTCAGTAGGAACACTGTGCTGGATCCAAAGTGTGTTGGCTGCAGGCTGCAGGTAACCATGCTTCTTAGAGAAAAGTTTTTTTTGAATGGAGATCTAAGTGGTGCTTTTCTATTGCTGCTATATATACTAAGTTGTAGAACTTGATTTTCCCTTCTTTCTCTTTCTTTAAGTTATACTATTCCCTCCTTCTGCAGTGTCCTAACATATGCTTTTCCTTCTGCATGGGAAACTCTTCTCCTCCACCCCATCACTCAAATGACTCTTCAGAGTACAGTTCAAATACCACTTCTTCAAGGAGGCTTTCTTTGAATCTCCAAAGAGATCAGATTCCTTATGACATGATTTCATACCTCGCTGTACTTTTTATCCACAGTACTTATCAAAGTCTGTAATTACATTCATAAAATGATTTTTTAAAATGTCCTGACTAGGCTTAAGCTCTGTAGAGGCAGTCGTTTCTATTCTGTATCCCTAATACCTATCACAGTACCTGGCATATAGAATGTTTTCAATGTGTGTTGAATGAATAAGTGGATGAATTAATTACTCAGTTGTCTTCATTAATTTCAACCAAACTTTTTTTAATAATTGAGAAGCTCTGAGGGCCTTATGTTCATAAATCTGGACATAAATTACCATTCTTCTATGTATATATGAAACTACAGAACACTTGAAAGAATTGATGCCAGGAAGTTACAGTTTGTGAAATACAAAAAATTTTTTTGGCTTTTTGTACCAAATGTAAAATGGAAGGCTAGTGGGAAGCTGCTGCATAGCACAGGGAGATTAGTTCGATGCTTTGTGATGACCTAGAGGGGTGGGATAGGGAGAGAGGGAGGGAGGCTCAAGAGAGAGGGGATATGGGGATATATGTATAATTATAGCTGATTCACTTTGTTGTACAGCAGAAACTAATACAACATTGTAAAGCAATTATACTCCAATAAAGATATAAAAAAAATTTTGGCTCTTTTTCCTGAACGTGGAGTTTAACAATAAGAAATATATTGATTTTTGGAGAATTTTGCATATTTGGCTTCCTGGTCTTCCAGACTTTATAAATGGGCATTTAGTTTTAAAAATTCTAATAGTAAAAACAATAGGGATATTATTATAACTTAATCACTCTTTATTATGTGCCATATATTGTCCTAAGTCTCCTATATACTATTTCACTAAATATTCTCACCATGATATGTTACGTATTATTATTATTATTCTCATTTTTCAGATGATGAAATTAGCACTTAGTGAAGTTATATATTTGCTTAAGGTCTCAGACATAGCATGTTATGGATCTGGGTTTAGATCTATCACGTCTGTCTGACTCCAATGACCATGGCTTTACCCACAATCCTATGGCTTTATCCACAATCCTATGACTGCTTAAAATTTGAATTTCTTACCCCAAAACAGAATTTTTCACTTTTATCCGGGGGGCTATCTAAAGATTAAGAACATGGAAATCTTACCTAATTATTTTTTAACATCTTTATTGGAGTGTAATTGCTTTACAATGGTGTGTTAGTTTCTGCTGTATCACAAAGTGAATCAGCTATACGTATACATATATCCCCATATCTCCTCCCTCTTGTGTCTCCCTCCCACCCCCCAATCCCACCCCTCTAGGTGGTCACAAAGTGAGTCAGCTATACGTATACATATATTCCCATATAGCCTCCCTCTTGTGTCTCCCTCCCACCCCTCCATCCCACCCCTCTAGGTGGTCACAAAGCACCAAGATGATTTCCCTGTGCTATGCAGCTGCTTCCCACTAGCTATCTATTTTACATTTCGTAGTGTATATATGTCCATGCCACTCTCTCATTTCGTCCCAGCTTACCCTTCCCCCTCCCCGTGTCCTCAAGTCCATTCTCTATATCTGCGTCTTTATTCCTGTCCTGTTCCTAGGTTCATCAGAACCATTTTTTCTAAGATTCCATATATATGTGTTAGCATAAGGAATTTGTTTTTCTCTTTCTGACTTACTTCACTCTGTATGATGGACTCTAGGTCCATCCACCTCACTACAAATAACTCAATTTCGCTTCTTTTTATGGCTGAGTAATATTCCATTGTATATAGTGCTACATCTTCTTAATTTTTTTTTTTAAATTTTATTTATTATTTATTTATGGCTGTGTTGGGTCTTCGTTTCTGCGCGAGGGCTTTCTCTAGTTGTGGCAAGCGGGGGCCACTCTTCATTGTGGTGCACGGGCCTCTCACTATCGCGGCCTCTCTTGCTGCGGAGCACAGGCTCCAGACGCGCAGGCTCAGTAATTGTGGCCCATGGGCCCAGTTGCTCCGTGCCATGTGGGATCTTCCCGGACCAGGGCTCGAACTTGTGTCCCCTGCATTGGCAGGCAGATTCTCAACCACTGCACCACCAGGGAAGCCCCGTGCTACATCTTCTTTATCCATTCATCTATCGATGGAAATTTAGGTTGGTTCCATGTCCTGGCTATTGTAAACAGGGCTGCAATGAACATTGTGGTATGTGCCTCTTTTTGAATTACGGTTTTCTCTGGGAAAATGCCCAGTAGTGGGATTGCTGGGTCATATGGTAGTTCTATGTTTAGTTTTTAAAGGAACCTCCATACTGTTCTCCATAGTGGCTGTATCAATTTACATTCCCACCAACAGTGTACAAGGATTCCCTTTTCACCACACCCTTTCCAGCATTTATTGTTTCTAGCTTTTTTGATAATGGCCATTCTTACCAGCATGAGGTGATACCTCATTGTAGTTTTGATTTGCATTTCTCTAATAATTAGTGATGTTGAGCATCTTTTCTTGTGCCTCTTGGCCATCTGTGAGTCTTCCTTGGTGAAATGTGTGTTTAGGTCTTCTGCCCATTTTGGATTGGGTTGTTTGTTTTTTGTATATTGAACTGCATGAGCTGCTTGTAAATTTTGGAGATTAATCCTTTGTCAGTTGCTTCATTTGCAAATATTTTCTCCCATTCTGAGGGTTGTCTTTTCATGTTGTTTATGATTTCCTTTGCTGTGCAAAAGCTTTGAAGTTTCATTAGTACCCATTTGTTTACTTTTGTTTTTATTCTGTTCCTCTACGAGGCGGGTCAAAAAAGATCTTGCTGTGGTTTATGTCAAAGAGTGTTTTCCTTCTGTTTTCCTCTAAAGGTTTTATATGTTTGGTCTTACATTTAGGTCTTATAATCCATTTGCAGTTTATTTTGTGTATGGAGTTAGGTAGTGTTCTAATTTCATTCTTTTATATGTAGCTGTCAGTTTTTCCCAGCACCACTTATTGAAGAGGGTGTCTTTTCTCCATTGTATACTCTTGCCTCCTTTACCAAAGATAAGGTGACCATATGTGTGTGGGGTTTATCTCTGGGCATTCAATCCTGTACCATTGATCTATATTTCTGTTTTGTGCCAGTACTATACTGTCTTGCAAATGATGCTTTGTGCTATAGTTTGAAGCTGGGGAGTCTGATTCCTCCAACTCCATTTTTCTTCCTCAAGATTGCTTTGGCTATTCAGGGTCTTTTGTGTGTCCATATGAATTGTAAGATTTTTGTTCTAATTGTGTGAAGAATGCCATTGCTAGTCTGATAGGCATGGCATTGAATCTGTAGATTGCTTGGGTAGTATAGTCATTTTCACAGTATTTATTCTTCCAATCCAAGAACATGGTATGTCTCTCTCCATCTGTTTAGGTCATCTTTGATTTCCTTCACCAGTGTCGTATAGTTTTCTGAGTACAAGTCTTTTGCCTCCTTAGGCAGGTTTATTCCTAGGTATTTTTATTCTTTTTGATACAATGGTGAATGGGATTGTTCTTAATCTGTCTTTCTGATCTTTCATTGTTAGTGTATAGGATGCAAGAGATTTCTGTGTATTAATTTTGTATCCTGCAACTTTTACCAGATTCAGTGAAGAGGTCTACTAGTTTTTCTGGTGGCAATCTTTAAGCATTTTCTATGCATAGTATCATGTCATTGGCAAATAGTGACAGTTTTACTTCTTCTTTTCCAATTTGTATTCCTTTTATTTCTTTTTCTTCTCTGACTGCTGTGGCTAGGACTTCCAAAACTATGTTGAATAAGAAAGTGCCACAGCTTCTTTATCCATTCATCTGTCGATAGACACTTAGGTCGCTTCCATGTCTTGGCTACTGTAAACAGTGCTGCAATGAACATTGTGGTATGTGCCTCTTTTTGAATTATGGTTTTTCTCCGGGTAAATGCCCAGTAGTGGGATTGCTGGGTCATATGGTACTTCTATTTTTAGTTTTTAGGGAACCTCCATACTGTTTTCCATAGCGGCTGTATCAATTTACATTCCCACCAACAGTGCAAGAGGGTTTCCTTTTCTCCACACCCTCTCCAGCATTTATGTTTGTAGACTTATTGATGATGGCCATTCTCACTGGTGTGAGGTGATACCTCATTGTACTTTTGATTTACATTTCTCTAATGATTAGTGATGTTGAGCATCCTTTCATGTGTTTGTTGGCAATCTGTATATGTTCTTGGGAGAAATGTCTGTTTAGATCTTCTGCCAACTTATGCACTGGGTGTTTGTTTTTCTGATATTGAGCTGCATGAGGGTGATTGTATATTTTGGAGATTAATCCTTTGTCAGTTGCTTCATTTTCAAATATTTTTTTCCCATTCTGAGTGTTGTCTTTTCGTCTTCTTTAGGGTTTCCTTTGCTGTGCAAAAGCTTTTAAGTTTCATTAGGTCCTATTTGTTAATTTTTGTTTTATTTCCATTTCTCTAGGAGGTGGGTCAAAAAGGATCTTGCTGTGATTTATTTCACAGAGTGTTCTGCCTATGTTTTCCTCTAAGAGTTTGAGTCTCTGGTCTTACATTTAGGTCTTTAAGCCACTTGAGTTATTTTTGTGTATGGTGTTAAGAAGTGTTCTAATTTCATTCTTTTACATGTAGCTGTCCAGTTTTCCCAGCACCACTTATTGAAGAGGGTGTCTTTTCTCCATTGTATATTCTTGCCTCCTTTATCAAAGATAAGGTGACCATATATGCGTGGGTTTATCTCTGGGCTTTCTATCCTGTTCCATTGATCTATATTTTCTATTTTTTTGCCAGTACCATACTGTCTTGATCACTGTAGCTTTGTAGTATAGTCTGAAGTCCAGGAGCCTTATTCCTCCAGCTCCGTTTTCTTTCTCAAGATTACTTTGGCTATTGTGGTCTTTTGTGTTTCCATACAAATTGTGAAATGTTTTGCTCTAGTTCTGTGAAAAATGCCCCTGGTAGTTTGATAGAGATTGCATTGAATCTGTAGATTGCTTTGGGGAGTACAGTCATTTTCACAATGTTGATTCTTCCAATCCAAGAACATGGTATATCTCTCCATCTATTTGTATCATCTTTAATTTCTTTCATCAGTGGCTTATAGTTTTCTGCATACAGGTCTTTTGTCTCCTTAGGTAGGTTTATTCCTAGGTATTTAATTCTTTTTGTTGCAATGGTAATGGGAGTGTTTCATTATTTCTCTTTCAGATTTTTCATCATTAGTGTATAGGAATGCCAGAGATTTCTGTGCATTAATTTTGTATCCTGCTACTTTACCAAATTCATTGATTAGCTCTAGCAGTTTTCTGGTAGCATCTTTAGAATTCTCTATGTATAGTATCATGTCATCTACAAACGGTGACAGTTTCTTCTTTTCCATTTTGGATTCCTTTTATTTCTTTTTCAGCTCTGATTTCTGGGGCTAAAACTTCCAAAACTACGTTGAATAAGAATGGTGAGAATGGGCAACCTTGTCTTGTTCCTGATCTTAGTGGGAATGATTTCAGTTTTTCACCATTGATAACGATGTTGGCTGTAGGTTTGTAATATGTGGCCTTTATTATGTTGAGGTAAATTCCCTCTATGCCTACTTTCTGAAGGGTTTTTTTATCATAAATGGGTGTTGAATTTTTTTTAACATCTTTATTGTAGTATAATTGTTTACAATATTGTGTTAGTTTCTGCTTTATAAAAAAGTGAATCATCTATACACATACATATATCCCCATGTCTTCTCCCTCTTGCATCACCCTCCCCATCCTCCTATCCCACCCCTCTAGGTGGTCACAAAACACTAAGTTGATCTCCCTGTGCTATGCAGCTACTTCCCACCTTATCTATTTTACATTTGGTAGTGTATATATGTCCATGCCACTCTCTCACTTTGTCCCAGCTTACCCTTCCCCTTCCCATGTCCTCAAGTCCATTGTCTACATCCGGGTATTTATTCCTGTCCTGCTCTGCCACTAGATTCTTCAAAACTTTTTTTTTTTTTAGATTACATATATATGTGTTAGCATATGTTATTCATTTTTCTTTTTCTGACTTACTTCACTCTGTATGACAGTCTCTTGGTCCATCCATCTCACTACAAATAACTCAATCTCATTTCTTTTTATGGCTGAGTAATAGTCCATTGTATATATGTGCCACATCTTCTTTATCCATTCATCTGTCGATGGACACTTAGGTTGCTTCCATGTCCTGACTATTGTAAATAGAGTGGCAATGAACATTGTGGTACATGACTATTTTTGAATTATGGATTTCTCAGGGTATATGCCCAGTAGTGGGATTGCTGGGTCATATGGTAGTTCTATTTTTAGTTTTTTAAGGAAACCTCCATACTGTTCTCCATAGTGGTTGTATCAATTTATATTCCCACCAACAGTGCAAGAGGGTTCCCTTTTCTCCACAACCCTCTCTAGCATTTATTGTTTGTAGATTTTTTGATGATGGCCATTCTGACCGGTGTGAGTTGATGCCTCATTGTACTTTTGATTTACATTTCTCTAATGATTAGTGATGTTGAGCATCCTATAATGTGTTTGTTGGCAATCTGTATATCTTCTTTGGAGAAATGTCTATTTAGGTGTTCTGCCCATTTTTGAATTGGGTTGTTTGTTTTTTTGATATTGAGCTGCTTGTAAATTTTGGAAATTAATCCTTTGTTAGTTGCTTCATTTACAAATATTTTCTACCATTGTGAGTGTTGTCTTTTCGTCTTGTTTAGGGTTTCATTTGCTTTGCCAAAGCTTCTAAGTTTCATTAGGTCCCATTTGTTTATTTTTGCTTTTATTTCCTTTCTTTAGAAGGTGGGGTCAAAAAGGATCTTGTTGTGGTTTATACCAAAGAGTGTTTTTCCTATGTTTGGTGTGTTTATATTTTCTATTTTTTCCTGGTTCAGTCTTGGAAGGTTGTGCTTATCTAAGAGTTTGTCCACTTCTTCCAGGTTGTCCTTTTTATTGGCATATATTTGCTTGTAGTAATCTCTCATGATCATTTGTATTTCTGCAGTGTCAGTGGTTACTTCTCCTCTTTCATTTGTAATTCTATTATTTGAGTCTTCTCCCTTTTTTTCTTGATGTGTCTGGCTAATGGTTTCTCAATTTTGTTTATCTTTTCAAAGAACCAGCTTTTAGTTTTATTGATCTTTGTTGTCGTTTCTTTCATTTCTTTTTCATTATTTTTGATCTGATCTTTATGATTTCCTTCCTTCTACTAACTTTGGGTTTTTTTTTTTTGTTCTTTCTCTAATTAACTTTAGCTGTAAGTGTAGGTTGTTTACTTGAGATTTTTCTTGTTTCTTGAGGGTAGGATTGTATTGCTATAAACTTCCCTCTTAGAACTGCTTTTTTCTGCATCCCATAGGTTTTGAGTCGTCGTGTCTCCATTGTCATTTGTTTCTAGGTATTTTTTGATTTCCTCTTTGATTTCTTCAGTGATCTCTTGTTTATTTAGTACTGTATTGTTTAGCCTCCATGTGTTTGTATTTTTACAGATTTGTTTCTGTAATTGATATCTAGTCTCATAGTGTTGTGGTCGGAAAAGATACTTGATACAATTTCAATTTTCTTAAATTTACCAAGGCTTGATTTGTGACCCAAGATATGATCTATCCTGGAGAATGTTCCATGAGCACTTGAGAAGAAAAGGTATTCTGTTGTTTTTGGATGGAATGTCATATAAATATCAATTAAGTCCATGTTGTTTACGTTTAATTTAAAGCTTGTGTTTCCTTATTTGTTTTCATTTTGGATGATCTGTCCATTGTTGAAAGTGGGGTGTTAAAGTCCCGTACTATGATTGTGTTGCTGTCAGTTTCCCCTTTTATGGCTGTTAGCATTTGCCCTTATGTATTGAGGTGCTCCTGTGGTTGGGTGCATAAATATTTACAATTTTTATATCTTCTTCTTGGATTGGTCCATTGATCATTATGTAGTGTCCTTCTTTTCCTCTTGTAATAGTCTTTATTTTAAAGTCTATTTTGTCTGATATGAGAATTGCTACTCCAGCTTCCTTTTGATTTCCATTTTGCATGGAATATCTTTTTCCATCCCCTCACTTTCAGTCTGTATGTGTCCCTAGGTCTGAAGTCGGTCTCTTGTAGACAGCATATATACAGGTCTTGTTTTTGTATCCATTGAGGCAGTCTATGTCTTTTGGTTGGAGCATTTAAACCATTTACATTTAAGGTAATTATCGATATGTATGTTCCTCTTGCCATTTTCTTGATTGTTTTGGGATTGTTATTGTAGGTCTTCTCCTTCCCTTGTTTTTTCCTGCCTAGAGAAGTTCCTTTAGCATTTGTTGTAAAGCTGGTTTGGTGGTGCTGAACTCTCTCAGCTTTGCTTGTCTGTAAAGGTTTTAATTTCTCCATTGAATCTGAATGAGATCCTTGCTGGGTAGAGTAATCTTGTTGTAGGTTTTTCTCCTTCATCACTTTAAGTATATCCTGCCACTCCCTTCTGGCTTGCAGTGTTTCTGCTGAAAGATCAGATGTTAACCTTATGGTGATTCCCTTGTGTGTTATTTGTTGTTTTTCCCTTGCTGCCTTTAATATGTTTTCCTTATATTTAATTTTTGACAGTTTGTTTATATGTGTCTTGGCGTGTTTCTCCTTGGGTTTATATCGTGTATGGGACTCTCTGTGCTTCCAGGACTTGATTAACTATTTCCTTTCCCATATTAGGGAATTTTTGAACTGTAGGTTCTTCAAATATTTTCTCAGTCCCTTTCTTTTTCTCTTCTTCTTCTACGACCCTATAATTCGAATTTTGTTGTGTTTAATGTTGTTCCAGAGGTCTCTGAGAGTGTCCTCAATCTTTTGATTCTTTTTCTTTATTCTGCTCTGCAGTAGTTATTTCCACTATTTATCTTCCAGGTCACTTATCCGTTCTTCTGCCTCAGTTATTCTGCTATTGATTCCTTCTAGAGAATTTTTAATTTCATTTATTGTGTTGTTCATCATTGTTTGTTTGCTCTTTAGTTCTTCTTGGTCCTTGTGAAACGTTTCTTGTATGTTCTTCTTCTTCTTCGTTCTATTTCCAACATTTTGGATCATTTTTTCTATCATTACTCTGAAGTATATTTCAGGTAAACAGCCTATTTCCTCTTCATTTATTTGGTCTGGTGTGTTTTTACCTTATTCTTTCATCTGCTGTGTATTTCTCTGTCTTCTCATTTTTCTTAACTTACTGTGTTTGTGGTCTCCTTTTTGTAGGCTGCAGGTTTCTTTTTTTTATTATTAATTAATTAATTAATTTTATTTTTGGCTGTGTTGGGTCTTCGTTTCTGTGTGAGGGCTTTCTCTAGTTGTGGCGAGCAGGGGCCACTCTTCATCGTGGTGCGCAGGCCTCTCACTGTTGCGGCCTCTCTTGTTGCAGAGCACAGGCTCCAGATGCGCAGGCTCAGTAGTTGTGCCTCACGGGCCCAGTTGCTCCATGGCATGTGGAATCTTCCCAGACCAGGGCTCAAACCCATGTCCCCTGCATTGGCAGGCAGATTCTCAACCACTGCATCACCAGGGAAGCCCTAGGCTTCTGGTTTATAGTTCCCATTGTTTTTGGTGTCTGCCCCCAGTGGGTAAGGTTGGTTCAGTGTGTTGTGTAGGCTTCTTGGTGGAGGGACTGGTGCCTGTGTTCTGGAGGATGAGGCTGGATCTTGTCTTTCTGGTGGGCAGGACTGTGTCCGGTGGTGTGTATTGGGGTATCTGTGACCTTATTATGATGTTAGGCAGCCTCTTTGCTAATGGGTGGGGTTGTGTTCCTGTCTTGCTAGTTTTTTGGCATGGGGTGTACAGCACTGGGTCTTGCTGGTCCTTGAGTGGAGCTGGGTCTTGCATTGAGACAGAGATCTCTGGGAGAACTCTCGCTGATTGATATTACTAGGGGCCAGGAGGGTCTCTTGAGGACCAATGTCCTGAACTTGGCTCTCCCACCTCAGAAGCTCAGGCCTGACACCCAGCCAGAGCACCAAGACCCTGTCAGCCCCACAGCAAGGTATGTGGGGATTTCTTGTCTTTTGGGAAGTCTGAGGTCTTCTGCCAGGTTTCAGTAGGTGTTGTGTAGGAGTTGTTCCACATGTAGCTGTATTTTTGATGTATTTGTGGGGAAGAAGGTGATCTCCATGTTTTATTCCTCCACCATCTTGAAGGTTCTCCCCAATCTTACCTAATCTGATCCTTGATTCAAGTCAGGTTTGAGCCTCAGATTCTCCTCAGCAGGTCAAAACCTCCCTTATGAGTACTAGACACACTCTCCCCCTGCCTCTCACCCATTTCTCCATCTGGATATCTTTCTTGTTTACTCCTTAATCACAGTATGTCCAACGCCAAACAGTGTTTAAATTCCATATCACTCCTTTTCCTTGGTTCTCTTTTTCAGTGGTGTTGATTTTATAGTGGTGATCATAGATGCCTTCTTTGGTTCCCCCTTTTTTAAAAAATTTTTTTAAAATTTTATTTATTTTTTAAATTATTTATTTATATATATTTGTTAACACCTTTATTGGAGTATAATTGCTTTACAATGGTGTGTTAGTTTCTGCTTTATAACAAAGTGAATCAGTTATACATATACATATGTTCCCATATCTCTTCCCTCTTGCGTCTCCCTCCCTCCCCCCCTCCCTATCCAACCCCTCTAGGTGGTCACAGAGCACTGAGCTGATCTCCTTGTGCTATGCAGCTGCTTCCCACTAACTCTCTATATTACGTTTGGTGGTGTATATATGTCCATGCCACTCTCTCACTTTGTCACAGCTTACGTTCCCACTCCCCATATCCTCAGGTCCATTCTCTAGTAGGTCTGTGTCTTTATTCCCGTCTTTACCCTAGGTTCTTCATGACCTTTTTTTTTTCTCTTAGATTCCATATATATGTGTTAGCATATGGTATTTGTTTTTCTCTTTCTGACTTACTTCACTCTGTATGACAGACTCTAAACCATCCACCCTCACTACAAATAACTCAATTTCGTTTCTTTTATAGCTGAGTAATATTCCATTGTATATGTGTGCCACATCTTCTTTATCCATTCATCTGTTGATGGACATTTAGGTTGCTTCCATGTCCCTGGCTATTGTTAATAGACCTGCAATGAACATTGTGGTACATGACTCTTTTTGAATTATGGTTTTCTCAGGGTATATGCCCAGTAGTGGGATTGCTGGGTCGTATGGTAGTTCTATTTTTAGTTTTTTAAGGAACCTCCATACTGTTCTCCACAGTGGCTGTATCAATTTACATTCCCACCAACAGTGCAAGAGGGTTCCCTTTTCTCCACACCCTCTCCATCATTTATTGTTTCTAGATTTTTTGATGATGGGCATTCTGACTGGTGTGAGATGATATCTCATTGTAGTATTTGATTTGCATTTCTCTAATGATTAATAATGTTTGAACATTCTTTCATGTGTCTGTTGGCAACCTGTAAATCTTCTTGGAGAAATGTCTATTTAGGTCTTCTGCCCATTTTTGGATTGGGTTGTTTGTTTTTTTTGATATTGAGCTGCATGAGCTGCTTGTAAATTTTGGAGATTAATCCTTTGTCAGTTGCTTCATTTGCAAATATTTTCTCCCATTCTGAGGGTTGTCTTTTCGTCTTCTTTAGGGTTTCCTTTGCTGTGCAAAAACTTTAAGTTTCATTAGGTCCTATTTGTTTACTTTTGTTTTTATTTCCATTTCTCTAGGAGGTGGGTCAAAAAGGATCTTGCTGTGGTTTATGTCATAGAGTGTTCTGCCTATGTTTTCCTCTAAGAGTTTGATAGTGTCTGGCCTTACATTTAGGTCTTTCAATCCATTTTGAGTTTATTTTTGTGTATGGTGTTAGGGAGTGTCCTAATTTCATACTTTTACATGTACCTGTCCAGTTTTCCCAGCACCACTTATTGAAGAGGCGTCTTTCTTTCTCCACTGTATATTTCTTGCCTCCTTATGAAAGATAAGGTGACCATATGTGTGTGGGTTTATCTCTGAGCTTTCTATCCTGGTCCATTGATCTATATTTCTGTTTTTTTACCTGTACCATACTGTCTTGATTACTGTAGCTTGTAGTATAGTTTGAAGTCAGGGAGCTGATTCTTCCAGGTCCATTTTTCATTCTCATGATTGCTTTGGCTATTCAGGGTCTTTTGTGTTTCCACACAAATTGTCAATTGTTTTGTTCTAGTTCTGTGAAAAATGCCATTGGTAGTTTGATAGGGATTGCATTGAATCTGTAGATTGCTTTGCGTAGTAGAGTCATTTCCACAATGTTGTTTCTTCCAATCCAAGAACATGGTATATCTCTCCATCTATTTGTATCATCTTCGATTTCTTTCATCAGTGGCTTATAATTTTCTGCATACAGGTCTTTTGTCTCCTTAGGTAGGTTTATTCCTAGATATCTTATTCTTTTTGTTGCAGTGGTAAATGGGAGTGTTTTCTTAATTTCACTTTCAGATTTTTCATCATTAGTGTATAGGAATGCAAGAGATTTCTGTGCATTAATTTTGTATCCTGCTACTTTACCAAATTCATTGATTAGCTCTAGTGGTTTTCTGGTAGCATCTTTAGGATTCTCTATGTAGAGTATCATGTCATCTGCAAACAGTGACAGCTTTACTTCTTCTTTGCCAATTTGGATTCCTTTTATTTCTTTGTCTTCTCTGATTGCTGTGGCTAACACTTCCAAAACTATGTTGAATAATAGTGGTGAGAGTGGGCAGCCTTGTCTTGTTCCTGATCTTAGTGGAAATGGTTTCAGTTATTCACCATTGAGGATGATGTTGGCTGTGGGTTTGTCATATATGGCCTTTATTATGTTGAGGAAGTTTCCTCTATGCCTACTTTTCTGCAAGGTTTTTATCATAAATGGGTGTTTGAATTTTGTCAAAAGCTTTCTCTGCATTGATTGAGATGATCATATGGTTTTTCTCCTTCAGTTTGTTATATGGTGTATCACATTGATTGATTTGTGTATATTGAAGAATCCTTGCATTCCTGGAATAAACCCCACTTGATCATGGTGTATGATCCTTTTATTGTGCTGTTGGTTCTGTTTGCTAGTATTTTGTTGAGGATTTTTGCATCTATGTTCATCAGTGATATTGACCTGTAGTTTTCTCTCTTTGTGACATCTTTGTCTCGTTTTGGTATTGTTTCCCCTTTTTAATGAATGCTATCACCATATTCCCAGGCATCCACGTTTGAAATCTCAAATCTACTCATTCGTTTCCCAAACAGTACTTAATGTAATCTTCTTGAGGATAGAAATATTGTTCTATTATCTCTCTCTGTGTATCCTACACAGCATCTGGCATGGAATAAGTGCTCACGAAGTAACTGTAGAATATCTCCTTCTCCCCAGCCTCAGGCATCCATTGGAGATTAAATAGGGTTAAATGCAACATAGTTCTCCAGTAAGGACTATTAACTGCAGTGTTTTTTACTTGGGTCAATGGATGTGTCAGTCAATCATTTGAAAATATTATGAAAATATTTTTTGCCTGGGTGTGTATGATCACTTTTTTTAAGAAAACAACACATGCTGCAAAGAGTTAAAGAATCACTCCTCCTTGGAATTTTGCAACATGGAGATTATCATCTTCGAGAGCAATTTCAGTGAGTTGTAAAGTCAAAATCAGATTTCACAATGTTAAATGAGTGGGAACTAAGAACATGGGAACAGAGAGAATTAGGCTCAAACGAGAAGGAAAAAATTAAGATAGATATAAATTAAAAGGATGTTATTTTTCAGGATGGGAGAGACCTGAATTGGAGGGGGACTATAAGCGTTACACTCATTGGACATTTACTATATTCTGATCACTGAATTTTGTACCTTACATTAATTAGGTATTAGTTTATCAATCAAGTCAGATCTTGAAATGATGGAATTGGGGGAGGGGACTAAGGAAACACATGGAACAGAGGAGTTGTCCTTGGTAGCATGAGGAACTCCTCATTCTCTGAGACTTGAAAGAGAGCAGGAAATAAGGGTACGAATGTAGATGAGGGGAAACAGATGCTAACTTGATTCATATGGATGGTCTCAATTTTTGCTATAAAATATAAGGTATAAGACCTTGAACAAAAGTGAGTGGTAAATGTGGGTGTGGGACTTAAGGTAATTCGGAAGATTTTGAAAAATTACTGAGAGACTTTTCTTCTTTATTTAATAACTACTTGTTAAACATCTATCATTAGGTACTGAGAATACATGGTTCTTGCTCTCTAGGAAGTTGCCACATTTAATAAATTATAATTTCTGAAGGGTATGGAGCATGTTATCACCATTTACATATTTCTCAATAGTGCATAGCCTAATACTTTGAGCACAGTAGGTAAACATTAAGGTTTTAAGTCAATTGAATTAAATCCAAAAGAACTCTTTATTTTAAACAAAGCCTGAGGCTCTTGGACCATGGACTGTTTTGGTGGGAGTCTTTTACACCAAAGAGCAGAGATCTGCCAGTTGGGAATATAGCTTGCAATGTTTAGCAACTGAAAATACATTTAGAGTAGGTTTTTCCCAGCCTCAGTGCTACTGACATTTCGATAACTCTTTGGGGAGCTGTCATGTACATTGTAGGACATTTAGCAGTATTTCTAGCTTCTGCTGACTAGATTCTGGTAACACCCCGCACCCAACTCCTACCCAATCCTGACAAAATATCTCCAGACATTGTCAAATGTCCTCTGGGACTAAATATAGCCCCAGGACTGAGAACCCCTGATTTAGAATATTGATGATTAATTCATATAAAATAACTCTTCATAACAACATCTGAATTCATAAAGTCCAATTATCGGGTAGTATTACCAAGGCTTGGCTGCTCCATTTTTGTCTACTGACCGGTGTTTGAACAATTTCCACTTCTACAGCAGGGAGAAGTGAGGAGACCCTCACATGATGCTTGTTCTCTCCACTTAGCAGCTCTAATGGGAGGTTGCCCATATTTCTTTGATCTTTCACTTCTTTCTTTAGGATTAGAGAGAGTGTGTTGTCCTGACTGCTGATACTTTTCCAGTGATCAGAACCTATGTTCATACAGCATACACATGCATTGTGTCAAATAAATGTTAGACTTAGACCCAAAGGTCTGGTGTTTCAAACCAACTTAGTTTATATAACCTTGGCAATCACTTAATTATTTGGTTCTTTCCACTGTTATAGAGTTATTCTAATAATGATATATGAGGATAGAATTTTTGTAAACGCTGACACACTGAAAAATGGAGAATTAACCCTTCTTGCCCTAGTGCTTATATTAAAAATGATCGCTCATTTGAAGATAATGGATCAGGGAGATGATTTAAAGAGAAAATTAAAAATATTTGACCTTTTTTTATGTGTTGGGAATGACAGAAAGTGAAAGGATGTTGCCAAATTTCTAGGGTTAGTGAATGTGATAGTGATGGAGTGATGGTGTCATACATTAAAGTAAGGATCATTGAAAAAGGAGATCTAAAAATTGAGATATAATTCATATAACAAAAAATTCACCCTCTTAAGCTGTACAATTCAGTGGTTTTTACTATATTCACAGAGTTGTTCAGGCATCACCACTATCTATTTTAGAACAGTTTCATCACCCAGAGGAAACCTCATACCCAGTAGAAATCACTTACCCTCCCCTCCTACCCCACTGCTTGGCAACCAATTAATCTATTTCTGTCTTTATGAATTTGAATATTCTGGAAATTTCATATAAATTATATCATACAATTTGTGTCTTGGCTTCTTTTACTTATTTGCTTGTTTAAAAGATCATCTATGTTGTACCTTGTATTAGTACTTCATTCATTTTTATAGCTGAATAATATTCTATTGTATAGATACACCACATTTTGTTTACCCACTCATCAGTTGATGGATATTATGATTGTTTCCACTTTTTGGTTATTCTGAATGATGCTCCTATGAATATTTGTGTACAAATTTTTGTGCAGACATTTGTTTTCATTTCTTTTGAGTGAATACCTATGAGTATAATTGCAAGATCACGTGGTACCCTCTATGTTTGATATTTTTAGGAACTGTCAAACTATTTTTGAAGGTGGCATAAAAGAACAATTGAGAGTTAACTTGGTTTTGTACAGGTTGAATTTGGAATGTTTGCAAGACTTACAGAAGGCTGTTTTGGGGGAGATTGATAGCTGTATGTGTCTTAGACTTAGTAGAATAGTATGAGTTTGAGATGTAGATTTTGGCACCATCACCGTGTAGAACTAAGATAAGTGAAAGCAAGAGCTCACCCAAGGAAAGTATTTAGAGAGAAAATAGCAGGGAAATAAAGAGATGGGCATAAGGAAGAACACATCTCTAAGGTCAATTCAGATAAGATGCATGGTCTGTGTGAGGGAGGACAGGAAAAGGGGAGATGATTAGGACTTGGCAGGTAATTGTTCAGGATTTTCTTCTGATAGTGAGAAGATTTGCATATGGGAAGGATTTCACTGGCGGAGATGGACATACAGAGATCAGAGATTGGCATTCTGATACAGGATCTTAAATCTTGAGGGATGAGGAGGAGTCTACTAAGCAGGGGAGTGTGGGAAAGGCTTCCCATGCATAGGAACAGCAATGTATATAGACACAGTTGTTCAAAGTGTCTGATGAGTGCAGGATAATTAAACACATTCATTTGGTGGTTATTTGTGCCAGAACTGTACTGTTTCATCCGATGATCTCACTTAAACCTTATGATAGCTTTCATTGTAGAGACGAGGAAGTAGACTCAAGGATATTGTATAACAAGCCAGGGTTACACAGCTGGTAAATGGTAGAATCCCGCTATGAAACCAGTAATTTGATTCCAGAGCCTTACTCTTACTTGGTGAAATAATTTATCTACGTACTTGTAGGTAGTAGGTATTAAGTTCCAGTTTTCAGCATCAGTGGTGCACTCCTGGTAGCTGATGATGTGTTTCCAGTCCTGTTCCTCACTTGGTGCTTTGATGGCTCCTTTGGTATGCTCTCCACCATTCTTAATTCTAGAACAGAGATTCAGAAACATCAAAATCATTTGGGAAGTATTTAAAAAATACTTATACCTGAGCCTTTCTCTAAGATTACTCATTTAACAATCTTCAAGATGAGGCCCAAGACTTATGACTGAGTTCTCCTCATGTGATTATGCTGTAACCAGTCTGGCTGTTATACTAGGGTCTGTCATAAAGTAACCATTACTGAGAGTTCTCAGATGCTCAAATTGAAAGATAGTCCGTCCTGACTTTCCAAGTTTAGTTGCTAAAATAGTAGAAAATGCTAAAGGAGGTTATTCTTGCTATGCTGGACCTTATTTAATCCTAACGGTTGTTATTTTTTCTTTTTTTTAATTTCATGCTTATTGAATAACCCTTCATATGCTAGGTGTTTTCACTGAAATGAACTTATTTACGTCTCAAAATATCTTTATGAGATGTGACATGTTATTCCAGCTTGACATATGAAGAATATTGAAACTCAGAAAACAAATAACTTGATCCAGTTCATGGGCCTACTAAGAACAAAAATTTAAGCCCAGAGATTCAAAAGTCAAGTCCAGGTCCCTTTCCACTTTCCCAGACAATATCTCCTATGGGAAATGTTTAATAATAAGATTAATCCATTTACTAGCTTTCCATCATATATTCATTTTCACAATGTGCAAAGACCTATAAGAAAGTTCCAAGCTACATACTGGTCACATTTCATAATGTGACTTACATGTTTGGAAAGAAATTTTAAAAGTTTGAATTCTTCCTTCTCTAATATGCAAATCAGAGCCATCATGTGGTCTGAGACCACAGTCCGTTGAAGGATCATGGACCTTGCTGGCAGAGGAAAATAAACCCCAACAGTTGGAGCTGCAAGCCATCTGTCTTTAGCGATTTCACATTTTGTCAGAAATCATCAGCATACTTAGAAAATAGCAGTGACCAACTAATATTACTAAAATTTAAAGTATGATGAGATAGAATACCCAAGCTGTTTACTCAGAGATAAAATATGTATCCTTTGAAATTTTGGAAGAACACTAAGAATTATGGAAGATTTTCATATTGCAAAGCTA
This sequence comes from Balaenoptera musculus, assembly GCF_009873245.2. Classification (NCBI taxonomy): domain Eukaryota; kingdom Metazoa; phylum Chordata; class Mammalia; order Artiodactyla; family Balaenopteridae; genus Balaenoptera; species Balaenoptera musculus. The sequence continues at coordinate 51,597,753 of NC_045785.1, read as the reverse complement.
TTACAGAATATTTGACAGTTAGAAGAAAATGGGTTTATATACAAATATTTTATAGATACAGAATCTTAGTTTCTTACACTAGAAATGTAATTGAATTTAGAGACCATTTAATTGAACTCCTTTGTTTCATAGGTCAGAAAAATTAGACCAAGAGAGGTTAAATTGCTTGTCTGAGGCAATAAGTACTGAAAGAAGATGGCACCTAAATCTCATAATGTGAAAGAGAGAGTAATATTATTATTATTATTATTAACTAATCTGAATAGCTCTAATTTATTTCTCTGGTTTTGAGGACTTTACATATGTTAACTTGTTTAATCAGTGCAGAGCAAATCAAGATGGTAAATATTATCACTGCCACTTTACAGAGAAAGAACTAAGGGCCATGAGGTTAAGAAATTTGCAACATGGACTCTATACAGATGTCTAGAATAAGATAAAAATAAATAAGCAATAAATGAGGAAGAAGTAAATCTTTTCCTTGGATTAGAGGGCCATCTAATAAATGAGCAAGGAATGATGAATCAGAAAAATCATCATTTGGCAAGCATCATATTATTCATTGATTAAGGGAAATCATAAATACATGATAATACAAGTGTGTGAAACAGTTGAAATTAAGATATTTATCTAGACCCCAAAGTTTTGTCTTGTAAGATAATTATTGATTACAAATGAAAAATATATCTTTGCAGTGGAGAAACTTAGCACATACCATCCAAACCAAATGCAAAGTTAACATCTACATGAATAGGACGAATGTATCCCGTTCCTTGTGACCTCATGCACCGAGAAGGACACAGCATCACCTCTGGGGTTTCCTGTCAAAAATGCATAACTGAAACATGCATAATCATGTATGAAAACTCAAAAATGAGGGACATTCTAAAATGTATCTGACTTGTTTTTTCCAAAATGTCAATGTCATGAAAGACAAAGACTGAATGCAACATGCGACCCAGGATTTTCTTTTGATATAAAGGACAATTTATGAATAAATGGAAAAATATGAATGCCATCTGAAGGTTAGATAATAGAATTAGATCAATATTAATGTCCTGATTTTTAAAATTATACTATGGTTATGTAACAGAATATCCTTGTTTTTAGAAAATACACACTGAATTATGAACGGTCATCATGCCTATAACTTACTTTCAAATGGTTCAGAAAAACTGTGTGTGTGCCGTGTGTGTATGTGAATGATAAAACACATTTGGAAATGTGTTAACACTTAAAGACTCTGGGAGAAGGTCTTAGGGAATTCTTTGTCCTCTTCCTTTTACCATTTGTATTATTGTATTATTTGTACTATTTAAGGAAACTGTAAATTTTCCATAAATCTAAAATCATTTCATAGTGCCTGCACCAGTTTACATTCCCACCAACAGTGTAGGAGGGTTCCCTTTTCTCCACACCCTCTCCAGCATTTATTGCTTGTAGATTTTTGATGATGGCCATTCTGACCAGTGTGAGGTGATACCATATTCTAGTTTTGATTTGCATTTCTCTAATAATTAGTGATGTTGAGCATATTTTCATGTGCTTTTTAACCATCTGTATGTCTCTTTGGAGAAATGTCTATTTAGATCTTTAAAAAAATAAAATGAAATCACATCAAAAAGGGAGGGAGATGCAAGGGAGGAGATATGGGAATATATGTTTTATGTATAACTGATTCACTTTGTTATACAGAACTAACACACCATAGTAAAGCAATTATACTCCAATAAAGATGTTAAAAAAAAAAAAAGAAGTTAGGAGAAAAAGAAAAGAAATTTGCAACAAGTCACATACTCAGGTCTGGGACACTCAACCCGGCCTGCCAGAGTTCAAAGGCTCTCCTGCTCAAGCATCAGAGGGTGCATTAAGCTCCCATGGGTGCTGTGTATTGTCTCATCTTGACAGACGGGCTCTTACTTCATCCATGAATCCTCTACTTCTTACTGTGAGGCAAGGAGTTCTATTTACTTAGATTTATCTCTCATATAATTTCACTAACAATGACCCTTAACTTCATCAGACAGTGCAGTTCAGATGTGAAGTCTGGAACCTATTAATTACCCTGTGTTAATCTCAGTTTTCTCATCTGAAAGAGGGTATAATAACACCTATATCAAGAATTGTAGTGAGGGTTAAATGTAATCATGAGGAGAAAATACCTGTATTTTGAAAAACATGTTAGTCTTTCAAGACAATGTTCATTGTGTTTTCCTTTTCCCTTTGGTGTCTACCATGACAGTCAGGTTAGGCAGAAAGGGTCTAGGAAATGGACTGGGTGATGACCAAATCTTTTCCAAAGGTTAAACTATACCAAATTGCCTTCTCTAGTTTTCTAGTTCTGTAAGGGATGTATTATGTATTCTGTGGCAAGTGCTACAGCAGAGAGGATACTGAGTTCACTTAGAGCAAAGGAACTACATGGGAGCAGAGGGTGCCTCTTTTCTAAAAGCTCTTTATGCTTATATTGCACACTTACAGGATGCAAGAAGAGGTGAAGAATCTGTTCTCTGACAGTATTTTTGAGTCATGAGCTGTCAGGAAAATCTTAAATGGCAACAGTCTTATCATTGAAAAAGGAATATTGGGTTTGGAATTTGAGATTGTCAAAAGCCATTATAAAATACATATTCCACAGTGAAATAAATTGAAAATGAAGAGTATATTGGGGAACATCCTAAAAGGTCATTTACACCAACTTACATGCTTTATAGTTAAGGAAAGCAGATGCAGGGAAGGGAAATGACCTGCTATAGTTGCAGAGTTATTAGTGAATAATAGGATGAGATTGGTTCCCTTGACATTTAGACAATAGAACCACCACAGAAAGGTGGTTTTGTGCTCTTTTATACTTTGTTCAGTTTCTTTAAACCACTGAAAGTGAGTGGTGAAAATTCTATTTTTTCTATCTCTAGTGTGGTGGACTATATACACAGAGTAAATCCCCACTTAAAAATTAAAAAAAAAAAACTAGTAGATAAAATGTAAAATAAAACTTTTGAATGCACCATCAAAGTAGCAAGAAAATAAGAACTCCCAAGAGGCAAAAAGAAGTTAAAGCAGGAATCTAGAGTATTAAGCTAGTAAAATTTTAAGACAAAAATACAAGGAAATTACAAAAGATGCTGTGTTATTCATTAATGCTGATCTTTGAATATTTCCAATTCTCTGACTTCTTGTCACATAGTAAGATTGTACTTTCTGGATTGCTATGTAAACTATTTTGGCCAATGACTTGTGAGTGGAACTGACATGTGCCTCTTCTGGGCTAAGCATTTAATCCTCAATGAGACCCTCCAATACTCTCTTTCTTTTTTCTAGGATGATTGGCAGTATTCTAAATACTGTCTTTTTTATCAACCTAGGTTTTGGAGTAACACTGATGAGCAACAGAGATGGAGTCAACACTTGTAGGACATGTGGAAGTGAAAAGAAACACAAATCAAAAACATAAAGCTTTGTTTTGAAAGCATTAAGCTTTTACTTTGTTACTGCAGCATATTCTAGCCTATCCCAATACAGAAATAAGAAAACTAATAATATCAGTGGCAATAAAAATAATACTAACAAACATTAAAATAACTGTTAACATGTGTTAGGCACTTTCTAGATGCTTTACATATGTCAGTTAATATAACCTTCTCAACAATTATATGAAGTAGATACAATATTATCATTATTCCCACTTTATTTATAAGGAAACTGAGACCAAAAAGGTTAAATAATTTGCTTAAGCTCACAAAGTTGGAAAATGATGGAATTGGTATTTCCCTCAGTAAGAAGGAAAATTATCCTTGTTAAGAAGGTTTAGTATGCAATGGTATGGCAGATAAAGATACTGATACATATGAGGATATATCTAAACAAAGAATGATTACATAAAGCTACAAAATAATTATCGAGAGGTTATAAAAACAAAATGGAACTAAAATATCAGGCATAGAATAGAAAATTGGGTGTTTACCAGTGTTTAAAAATAAGACAAATATATAGATAATTTTAAACTTGTAAGATATCTGGTAAAACATTTCTAGAGTAACCACTACAAAGTTATCTACAAAGTGTATAATTTCCAAATTCAAGAAGGTTAAAAAATAAAGAATAGAGAAAACCTCAATATAAAGGGATGCAAGAATGGGGAAAAATGGAAAAAGTAGGAAAATAAATTAAAAATTAAATGGTAGAAATCAGGATATATTAGTGATTTTGATTTACTTTAAGGGGACTTACTCTCCATTTACAACACAAAATTTTTAATGTCTGCTATTCTTGATATCAGAATTAAAGATAGCAGAAGAAATAAGAATTCCATATTATTTCTATTTATATGCTAAAAGCCCAAACAAATTATTAGCAAAAGTAAATCAACAATCTGAAAATATATAATACATCATGGATAGTTAAATTTTCCCAGACTGCAATGTAGGTTTAATATAAAATATAAATCAACATAAATTCATTATATTAGCATATGATTCAAAGAGAAACATGGATGACCTTCTCAATGGGTATAAATGAAGTCTTCACTAAAATTCAATAAGCATGAATGACAAAAACTAGGATCAGAAGGAACATTTAATAGAGAAATATTGAAATATATATAAGACAAAAATGCTCACCATAACCACTTCCTTTTGATGATTTCCTGGAAGTCCAGGACAAGAAAAAGATATAACAGCATAAATATAGAGAAGGAAAACACAATGTTGCCATCATTATTCACACATACACTCCTAGACTTGAACAGGGAATTTTGCAATGTTGATCAGAAACAATATCCTCTTAGAAAATTGCATTGCATTTCTGTGCTTTAGCAACAAGAATTAGAAAATTTAATATTAAAATGATATCATTTACAATAACAACAAAATATTATCTATCTATCCACATATATACAGATAAGAAGAAATCTAAGAAAGATTTTCAAGACTTAGAGGAAAAATTATAAAACAATTTAAAAGCATTCAAGAAGGTCTAAACCAATGGGAAGATATACCATGTTTATGAATAAAAAGACTCAAAAGTTTAAAACTATCAAGTTTTCTCAAATTTATCTACTCCTGTGAAACTCTTACCAACTTGCTTTTGTGCAACTTGACAAATTGATTCTAAAATTCTAAATTGATTATAAATTTTTTATAGAGGAAAAGCTAAGAAAAGTCAATATACTGCTGGGTGAGTGATGGAAACAGAAAGTGAGGGACCTACTGGATATCAAAAGCCTTACATAAAGCACTAATAATTAAAAGTGTAGTGTTAGTTTGGGGACAGGCAAATAGATCAATGAAATTTGAATAGAAACAGCAGAACCCAACTCACAAACATATGGAAACTTGCTAGATAACAAAATGTGCAGTTGAAATCATTGTGTAAAGAAGAGATTACTTAGTGATACTGGATAAAACAGTATCTATACTGGAAGAAATTAAATTGGATTTGTATCTTTCTATATGCAAAAATCAATCCTAGTTAGGTTAAACATTCAAATTTGAAGAAGTACCATCAAATTTTAGAAGGTAGTATAGGGGAATATCTATGTGACCTTGGGGCAGGGGCTGATTTTATAAACAAGACACAAAAGCACTATTATAAAAACAAAATTTTATACATTTAACCATTTTATAAAATATACCATTTTGTATTTGCTAGAATGGGAAAGTTTTCATCTGCTGATGTCAAGTTTTGGTAGAACATAGAATAAAACAGCTCACATCTCTGATGGTAGGTATTTACATTTTACCACCTGTTTGGAAAACTATTTGGAATTAGAATTGTCTCCTAAGTTGAGATACATTTACCTTACAAACAAGCAATTCATCTCCTGGATTTATACTTTAGAGAAATTCTTACACATGAGCATGAAGAGTCAAATATAAACATGTGCATTAGTTTGTAATAGGCAAGAGAGAAACAAAACAAAGCAACAACAAAAAAATGCCACCAAAGGGGGAAACAACTCCATTGGCAAAGGGTGCCAAAGAGGGTGCCAAACTACAAAATAAATTGTAGTTTATCAGTGTAATGAGTTAATATACAGTAGTAAAAAATTGAATCAACTAGAGGTACTTACATGTTGAACGACAGAAGAACTTGTATGATATGATTCCATTTACACAAAATACTAACAATATATTGTTTAAGAATATATAAACAATTTGTAAAAACTATCAAAGAAAGAAAAGGAATAATAACAATTCAGGATAATGATTACTATTAGGGAGTAGAGTAGGGAATGAGATCAGAGAGAAGCACAGGAACTGTCAAAGCATTGTGTAATTGTGTACCACATTGTGGCAATGTGCTTTTTTTTTTTTTTAAGTTGGATAGTGATTATGTGGATGTTTATTTTATTTTGTTTTTTAACTTACCCATTTGTTTTAAATATTCAGATTGGAGCAGTTGTGGTGAAATCTCACCTATATCTTCTATTCAAGTGTTGATTTTTACCAAAAACCTGAGCAAAGTTTTGTCCTGTTAAAAAGCATGCTAAAAATATTTCTCATTTAGTATTTATTCAGGATATCAGATCAACGATGATCTGTTTAGATTCAGCAAATTTACCTTTTAGTCAAAGTTATCTGTCTTTGGCATCTTAAAAAGAGTAAATTTCCATTCCCAGAGAACTGAAAGCAATTTACTATAACCACATTGGAAATAGAATCTGAAATTGTTGGGGTCTCCAATGTGGCCTATTTGGTGGAATTTCTCCTCATTCTCACTCAGCCCTGACTCACACCAGCTCTTGTGATAGCAGCAACATCACCAACCCTGTCCTTTACCATATCCAACAGTGAGTCATTGATTGCCAAGACTCCCAAACTAATGGATTTGCAACCAGATGATATGAGTTTGTGGCTTTGCCTATCCACTTACTACCTATTGACTTGACCAAAATTTGGGTCAGGTGGAGTGGAGTGGCGAGAAGATGGAAACTCAGTGATCAGCAAGAGAAGAAAGCTTAATACACACTTATTAGATTCTTATACTGGACACTGTGGTAGGCAGAATAATGACTCCCCAAAGATGTCCGTGTGTTGATCCATGAAACTGGGAAGAGTTATCTTTTGTAGCAAAGGGACTTTGCAAAGTGATTAATGATCTTGAGATGGGAAGACTATCATGGATTATCAGGTGGGCCTAATGTAATCGCAAGCGTTCTTATAAGAGGGAGGTAGGCGTGTCGGTGTTAGAGGATGGAGTGTGATGGCAGAGGGAGGGCTCAGAGTGAGGCTGTTGCTGGAAGGGCTCCCTGAGCCAAGGAATGAGGACGGACTCTAGAAGCTGTTGAAAGCAAGAGGGGGGGTTTCCTCCTAGAGCCCTCAGAAGGAATGCAGCCCTACCGACTCCTTCATTTTAGCCAAATAAGAGACATTTTTGAACTTCTGACCTCCAGCACGATAAGGTAACAAATTTGTGTTGTTGTAAGCCACTAAGTTTGTGATAATGTGTTGTAATAACAATAGGAAACATAAGACATCTCTTATGATCACTGAAAATCCTTGTAGGCTTCATCATTTGCCCAGCTATTGCTGTAGTGACCAGTTCTGACTAGCTTTGAGCAGCTACAACCTGAGGGACTTGGCCCCTCATGTATCTTGCTGAAGGTGTCTCTGATGTCTCCAGGAACTCCCTGACAAACATATACCACCTGGAAATGCATGACCTAGAGCTGCCCTTGACTGGGGGGTGGGGATGGTTGCTGATGAGTAGATACTTTCCTCTTTTTTACTTGGGTAATAAGTAGTAAAGAAAGGGGCAAAAGGTTATCTCTTAAACAACAGCAGCGATATGTTAAAATATTTTTTTAAAAAATAAGATGGAATCTCATGTAAAGCATAGAAATTTAAACTGCATAAACATGGTTAGAGAACACTTAGAGAATCTCTCTACATTTAATCTTTGATTCTGTAATTGGGTACATTTTTTTTTTTCAAAAAGAGAAACATCTTACTCAAGTTTTAAGAAGTATCAAGCATAATAGTTCCAATAAAAAAGTTCTTAAATAAAAAAAAAAAGGATTCTAAGATGCATTTCATAAGACTCCTGAGAAGGAAGGTCAGGCACCAGTCATCTGCTCTAGTGACAAATTCGATCACATTCTTGTACTAGTTTTCCCTTCTTCCCTGTTCTCCTCCCTGGACCCTTACTCCTACTCTAGGAGATGGCTTCCAGAATAAGCCATATGCATGCCTGAGATTTTGATCTCAGGGGGTCCCAGATTAAGACAGAGCTATATACTATGCTGATTGTTCTACCTGAGTTTTCTCATTTAATTAAAATTATCCATCCAGTAAGATATTTATTCATATCCCCAAGATTTTATTAACTCAGATTAATAATTTGCAGAAGGCCATTCAAGTAACTTAACAAACAATTGATGGAACCTGGATTCATCTTCCAAGTTTGGCTGGTTGCAAAACCTGCATGTTTTCTAATATATTACTCAAATTCTCAAATGCTGTTGAGAGAGATTAAATGAGATCATAAGTGTGAAAATCTTTTTATAGTTCTCAAAAAAAGGTCTTCAATCTGTACAATTCATTTCCTGTCTTCAGGAAAGGAAAATATTCCACACTTCACCCTCAAAGAAACATGGAAAAATTCAGCTGAGACTCCAAATCTCAAGTTCTGTGCTTCTTAGAATATTTTGCTCCTACAGAAAAGAAACCATTTTTTTGTTTTTGGTTGCGTTGGGTCTTCATTGCTATGCACGGGCTTTCTCTAGTTGCAGCGAGTGGGGGCCACTCTTTGTTGCAATACATGGGCTTCTCATTGCGGTGGCTTCTCTTGTTGCAGAGCACAGGCTCTAGGTGCATGGGCTTCAGTAGTTGTGGCTCGCGGGCTTTAGAGCGCAGGCTCAGTAGTTGTGCACGGGCTTAGTTGCTCCGCAGCATTTGGCTCTTCCTGGATTAGGGCTCGAACCCGTGTCCCCTGCATTGGCAGGTGGATTCTTAACCACTGTGCCACCAGGGAAGCCCCAGAAAAGAAACTCTGAAGAATTTGTATCAGTCAAAACTGTTGTAGGGGGAGAACAGAAATCAGTCCATCACATAATGCCCCAAACGCAGAAGAGCAGCCAAATCTGATTGCCCAGCACATTTAAGTGCGGTGAAATTCTGGGAATTGGGATCATCTGTCACTTCAGACTTGTCATATTCTGCTGAAATAAAACATAGTCTAATTTGCAAAGTTCTTTTGTGGAAAGAGTCTTAAAAATGTATATAACCTCTGTCCCAGTAATTCCATTAGGAATTTATCCAACCTGAAATCTAAAATGCAGAAAAAGTTCTACATGTTGGATGCTTATGGCAACATTCTTTAAAATTATGAAAATTGGAAGCAATCAAAGTCTCCAAATGGACAAATTGTTAAGCAATGTAGTACGTCCATGCTGTGAAATGCACAATTGAATATTCAAAGTATATTTATATGGGAAATTATTCATGGTGTAATATTTGGATAAACATGGAATGAACTACATTATATTTTCTAAACAAGTAGCTCCACACTTTTATGAGCCTGAAGGATGAGACAGTAAAATTTTAATCATTTTTCTTTAATTGTCGGGGCTATGGATAATTTTAATTTTCTTAAAACTTTTTGATCTTCTCTTAGTTTTTGTAAAGATCTCTAAATTATAACTTACAAAAATACAAGTTTTTAAAAGTTTTGTTCTTTTTTATTTTTATTATTTTTTCAAGTTTTTATTGAAGTATAGTTGATTTACAATGTTGTGTTAGTTTTAGGTGTACAGCAAAGTGAATCAGTTATACATATACATATATCCACTCTTTATTTTAGTGTTCTTTTTTATTATCAAGAATAAAATTATGGATCCACAACATTTCTTCAAGAATTCTAAAAAAACCTGACAACTGTAACTAAACCATTTGAAATAGATAGTCTGCCTATTTTAAAGAGATTGGAAGGGAAGAACAGTAATCAGGTCTAGTGCTGGGCATAATCAACATGACATAGACCCTGCCCTTTATCAGTTTCTTTTTCCTTTTATTATTATTTTTCTTGATTTTCTTGACCCCCTGTAATCCACCCTCCACCTTGTGGTCACAGGAAACTTCCCATCAGGTAAGTCTAACCATTATACTCCCCTGAAAAAGCCCTTTGATGGCTATTGTCATCAGGATAAAGTTTTAGTTAATTCTCTCTCAGCTGAAAATATCAGACAATATCAGTAAGTTTAATTTTAAAAAAGGATAATTGACTGCCTTATATTCCTGAGACTAAAACTGGGAAGCTAATAGAACTGAAGAAAGAACTGTAGGAAATAAGTCCTCAGGTAATGGAGCTGTGATTTCAATGCAACCTTAACTTTACGTGGGTTTCATATTTCTACTGTCTCATCTTTTTTTTTTTCCGTGAATGTAGGGTTTATTTTCTATACTCAGGTGTTCTCCATGTGGTAGGGAACATGATTGCTCTAGCCCCAGTTTAGTAACTCTAACAGAAACGGCTTCTTTATATCAACATTTGTGTACTAACCTTATGGGAGGATTCCGATTGTACCTATTCACATCACATGCCCACACTTAGGATAATCCCTGTATCCAAAGGACTAGGGTGTTATGGCCAAGCCTGGGCCACATTATTTCCTCCAACCAGTGGCAAGAGAAAGGGAGTGTGCTGGGAGATACAAAGTAGAAATTAAGGTACACTATCAAAAAGTCCTTCATATGGAGGCTGTTTGTCTACTTCTCAGTTCTTACCTGCTGTCACACTTTTTGTGCCATACAGAACTAGAGGCATTCTAAAATATCCTATACTGGTTTACAATCTGTGCTTTTTTTTTTTTTTTATGATGATTTTACGTTTTCTTTTTTTTTTTTTTTAATTAATTAATTTATTTATTTTTGGCTGTGTTGGGTCTTCGTTTCTGTGCGAGGGCTTTCTCCAGTTGCGGCGAGTGGGGGCGACTCTTCATCGTGGTGCGCGGGCCTATCACTTCATGGCCTCTCCCGTTGCGGAGCACAGGCTCCAGACGCGCAGGCTCAGTAGTTGTGGCTCACGGGCTTAGTTGCTCCGTGGCATGTGGGATCTTCCCAGACCAGGGCTCGAACCCGTGTCCCCTGAATTGGCAGGCGGATTCTTAACCACTGTGCTACCAGGGAAGCCCCACAATCTGTGCTTTTGTAATAGATTTCCTCAATTTGGAAACACCATGAATTATCCACTTTTCTCAACTAGAAAATTCTTGTTCTTTTAGTTTCACTTCCTCTAAGAAATCTTTCTTGATTCCTGTAGATATTAATTTGTTTTGTATATACTTCCACTGTAGGTGTGTTCCACTATCCCACTATACTGGAAGCCCCTTGAAAGTGTGGAGAGAGGTGGTCTGTATTATCATTTTATGTTTATATCCCCAACAGCAAGCAAGGCTCTCAATATATAAAAAACATTTTAAAATGTGTTGAATAAATCCCAGTTTTCTAGAAAGATCCATGATAGGGAAAGGAAGGGATTTAATAAAGTAACTTGGACAAGATGGTTATTCACATATACGGTAACCTATTGGATCACACTATATAATCAACTTCAGAATGATTGAAAACTTAAATGTCAAAAGCAAAGTTAAAAAAATTTATTGGAAATACAGATCATGATAACTTTCTGACCATGGAGAAAGAAAGGATTTATTAATGAGATTTTTAAAAGAAAGCCTTTAAAAGACTGATAAATTTGACTCTATGAAATTTAAAAAGTGTTCATCAGAAGATATTTCAAAGTATTTTAATTTGGATATCCTAGAAGGAGGACCTAAGATAGAGAATTTTGTGCAAGTAGCTTATTGAGGACATGCTCTCCAGAGTCACCTTTAGGGAAATGAGAAAAGTATAGGGAGGAGAAGAAGCTGAGAAAGGATGTGATTTCAGCTGGAGTCTAGCTTCAGCCTAATCCCATAGGAAGCTCTGGAGCATGAATTGTACCACAGAGTAAGTCTTGCCTTGAGGTAAGGTGACAAGCCTCTTGTATCTGTATATTAGTCAGTTATTGGCTGCAAGCTGACCCCCAGGGTTTGGGTGAAGCAGATCCATTGGCCAAATACAGTTCTTTTGAGAAGGATGCCCTTGTAAACTATTAGCGGTTAACATTCATTCACAAGCAGCATCTACTAGGAAAGTCAAAAGACAATATACAAATCAGGTGAAGATACTTACAATGCATAAAACTGACAGAAGATTTGTATCACAAATATATAAAGAAGTTCTACAAATAGAAAATACATATGGCCAATGTATGAAGATATTCTCAATGTCCTTAGCAAGTGTGGAAATGCAAATCAACACCATAATGAGATATCATTTTACATCTACTTGACTGACGAAATATAAGAAACCTGACAATTATTACAGAAAAGGTGGATCCTCAGGATCTCATACTTTGTTGGTGGCTTTGTAAGTTGTTATAATCACTTTATAAAAGCAACTTGGCACTTCCTGTAAAGTTAAATATTTATATAACTTACAACCCAGCAATTCTCCCAGGTATATACTCAAAAGTATGTTGAAATATTCATGACAGCATTATCCATAATAGCAAAAACAAAAAACTGAACATGACCAAATTTCTGTGACTAAAACAATAGTTAAACAAATTATAGTATATTCATAAAATGAAATATTATTCAGTACTGAAAATTAAGGAACTGCAACTATCCAAAATAGTGTGAATAAACATAGTAATGTCGAATTAAGAAAATCAAATTCCAAAAAATACAATGGGGTAGTTTTAATATAAAGTTCAAAAATAAGAAAAAGTGAACAAAACTACAATAATTATAGAAAAAGAAAAAATTCAAATTAAAGATACCTTAGAGTTGTACAGTAAATCAGGAGTTGATGAGGTAAGGAAGGAGAAGCATGTAGATGTAGATAGTTAATGATAATGTTTTAATTGTAGGAATGAGTGGTGAATTCATAGGTATTAGCCATATTAAAAAATGAACATACACATGCATACAAAAAAATCAGTGACATGCATGAACTAGTGATGACTGTGATAAACCTAGGGATATGATTAATCCAATTTTGTGTATCTGAGGTATATTTAAATAAAAGGATAGCTTCAAGGAATAAGTTTATAAGCACACGGCTCTAAAAATTCTACTTAATTGAATATTTGGACATTAGAAGTGAAGTTACAAGAAGGGAGTTGATTTTCTGTCTTCCATTTATTTCCCATGGAATACTGGATAAGACTTCTCTGAGTCTCAGTCTCCTCCCCTTCCTTATCTGAAAAATGGGATTAAAGATAGCTGTCCTTACAGTCTTGTGTGGCTCTCTTGAGGTTCAAGAGAGACCTTGTATGTGATCGCACTGTGTAAATTATAGATAGACACAGACAGGTAGAGATACATATATACATATGGGTGATGATGATTGAAGAAGTAATAATCATATAACAAAAAATATTTACTGAAAGTGTGCTGTGTGCCAAGCATGGAGCTAGGCACAGTCCAGCTGTAGAGATGTACATATAGCTAGTAACTATAGTGAAAATTAATAAATATTCAAATAGGGATATGATCAAAGTGTTATTGAGTCACAAAAGGAGGAACAATAGAGTGAATCAGAGATGACTTCACAGGAGATAAAATTGTGGTGCATCTTGAAGGATGAGTAGTTTACCAAAAAAGAGAGGGAGGCATTCCAGGTAGCTTGAATAGCATGTGACCTTGATGGATTTAGGATATGTAGGGCTTTTAATGTTACAGGGGCAGAAGGCTGTAATCAAAGTGAAATTCAGCTGGTGATAAAGTAGGGACCAAAGCTCAAATTTGAGAGTAAAGAAATTTTTTATACGTCTCATGATTTTTTTAGAAAGAACTCATTGCATGTAATTTATCCTAAACCAAATCTTTTCCCAAATAGTCATAAAGTCCTTCCCCAGAGAATAAATAAATTACTGAAATGTATTCTGCTTTATGACTCTCAGGAGCTATGAAATCCGTTCATAATTAACTTTTTAAAAAAGAAAAATATTTCATGAATCATATTACCATTTGTATTAATACTGTGAGATCATTTCCTTAATATAGAGGAGAATAAACTTCAGGACTCTATCAACTCCACCCAATTCATTAAAACTTGTCTTTGATTTTAAAGAAATATCCCAAGGTTTTTTCTCACTCCAAATTCCCTACCAAACTTCTTCTTCTTTTTTTTTTTTTTTAATTTATTTATTTATTTTTGGCTGTGTTGGGTCTTCGTTTCTGTGCGAGGACTTTCTCTAGTTGTGGCAAGTGGGGGCCACTCTTCATCGCGGTGCACGAGCCTCTCACTATCGCGGCCTCTTGTTGCAGGCTCAGAGGCACAGGCTCCAGAGGCACAGGCTCAGTAGCTGTGGCTCACGGGCCTAGTTGCTCCGCGGCATGTGGGATCTTCCCAGACCAGGGCTCGAACCCGTGTCCCCTGCATTAGCAGGCAGATTCTCAACCACTGCGCCACCAGGGAAACCCCCAAACTTATTCTTTAAACTAGTCCCAGATCTCATATTTATTAAACTGTTTGAGAAAAACCACAGGGACCACATCATTTGGAGACCTTCCATTCATGAGCTTCAAATATCCCCCAACCAACAGCAACCAAAGGATGATTATATTACTTCTTACTATTGTATGAATAGGGCCTTTAATGTCTCATTTTATTGTAATAATGTTGGAATGGATGACTGTTTTCTTACATAATAGAGTCCTGTATTTTGGATGCTTAATTACCTTAAAAGACGAAGTGTGATTGTCCCTTATCATGTTAAAGAAAAGGTGAGTGGTGTCATTCAAAATGGTAGTCACCAACTTAATTCTTTACATTTTTTTGTCTATTGCCTCAAAATTGCTATTTCTTCTAGGTTCAGATGGCTTCACCTTGGCAGAGAAAGTAAATAACTTCTGGAAGGTCACAATATGTCATGAGGCTAAATTAGGGTCTTTTAGCCAATCTAAGGCTTTATTTGGTGTATTGAAAGACCAATGCCCGCAGATGATAGATAGATAGGTATCTTTCCTCCTAAATACTGCCATCCTCTGTGGCTTCTATCTTGTCCATATTCTCATCTCACTCTCAAGGCACTTGTGAGTTATCTCATCTACTCTCATAATTATAATGACCATCTCTAAGCTAATTATTTCTAAATTTCTACCTTGCCCCAGTCTTTCCTCTTAGCTCCAAATCCATATATCCAAATTTTTTTCTATCGATTTGAATGTCCCCAAAGCATTTCCATCTTACCGCTTTCAGAACAAAATTTATCCTGTCCTTCTCGCAACTTGCTCTTCAACCTGTATTCTAGTATTAATCACCTCCAAACGAGGAAGCTGGTCATGCTTGACCCTCTCCTCCCATGGACCAATTTCCAAGTCTTAGATATGGTTAGCCCTAATGATTTAAAAATTACTTTCCTTTGCACTTATTCCCACCACAACTTCCTTAGTTCTAACCTTTATAATTCCATGTCTCCATCACTACAGTGCCCTCTCAAATAGTTTCCTGCTTCTATTCTCCCCTCTTCACATTTATGCTTCACAGACCTGCAGGAATGTACTCTTTAAAATGAAAACATAAACATGTCTCTCAGCTACTTAAGACTTTTCAATAGTTTCATATTGCTTTTAGAAAAATAAATCATACAGTTTAGCATGGCATACCTAGGCCATCATAGTCTAGCTGATTATCTCTTCAGGCCTATGTCTTGTTACTCACATGTCTTCACATTCTAAGATTTAGGCACACTGGACTACTGACAATTCTCTGAATTCACTAGACTCTCTTGCCTCGGTGACTGTGAATATTCCTTTTGCCTGAAATATCTTTCCCCCTTTTTCCATTTGTGATGTCCCTGCCCTTCCTTTAAGAGACAGCTTAAGCTTCATCTCATTTTAGACGCTTTCACTTACCCCTGGAGAGAACTAACCATTTCCTCCTTGCCTGTATTCAGTTTTTTGGTACTGTACCATAGCACCCATCATACTGATGGCTAGTCACATATTTATGTCCCTCATTTAATTGCGAGCATTTTAAGAAGAGAAACCATGTCTTATATATCCTGTTCCTAGTGCCCCCACCAGTGCCTGACCCACAATAGGAGTCTAGTGAATAGTAGTTCCATAGTTAGATGGATTTCTTGAAGAAACAAAAGGAGAGCCATTAAACTGTAATTTTCTCTCTTACTGCCCTCATTTCAGTTCAAAGGTTGAATTCTTCCAAGGATGATTGTGAAAATGCCCGTATTTTTTATGAAAAACTCTATCTTTCACTGACAGAGGTACTGTCTGGCCTTATGACTACAAGACATTAATACAAGAGGGAGTAGTCCAACATTAATACTGTTTGAAAGGCTCAGGTATTTACCTCCGAATTCACCATGTGCCTAAGGTCACAACACTAGAAAGAGATGGAGCTGAGATTCGAATCTAGTCCGGCCTGAGTTGTGCTAAGCCCACACAGCTTTTTCATCCAGTTTCTCTTCCAGCTTGACTTAAATGCTGGGCCTGCATTTCTTTTCCTACAATCATGGAGTCTCTATTACTAATCTCTTTTGATCAAATACAAGCATATGCCTCTTGGTCAAAACAAGCAATAATTTGCAGCCTAAACTACTTAATAAAGAAATCTTTCTCTCAAAGAAGCAACAAAGTATGCAAAGAAATAGCTTTGCTAAAACATACATTCAATTTGCATTACCAAATAGCACATTTATCCATTTAGTATAAAACATGTGCATTCAGGTTATTTCCCTATTTTCTCCAAGAAGGGGGATGGTAGTCGGGTGGGGTAGAGAGTAGTTATGTTACATTTGCATAGCTAAGTACAAATATCCAGATGATTCTTCCCACAACAAAGGAATGATTTGCTTCAAATTTAATTAAAATACCTACCATTTGTAAAATAGAAAAACTCTGATATTACTTATTAAAAATGTCCATTTGTTGAGATTTTGAACAAAAAAAACTTAGTCACTGTAATTCAGAACAAATGAATTAATGAAAAATAACACTAATAAAATAACAATAGTTATAATAACAATTAAGTTATGATAGCAACAATAAAGTCATAATAACAATAGCAATAATAATAATATCAATAGAGGTATTTGCCAAGTTTATTTCTAAGTACTTTCATATATGTTAATGTATATAATCCTCACAATTACTCTTTGTGGTATATACAATTATCTCTGTCTTACAGATAATATTTTAAATAAGACATTATTTAAGATAATCCCTAAGATTCAGAGATAGTTACTTGCCTATAGTCACATAGCAATAAGTGATAGAGCTAAGATTCAATTTCTGAGAGTCTGGTTTCATAATCTATGCTTTTAACCAGTACAATATAATGCCTAAATGAATGATAAATACAGATGCCATATTATAAAGCACATGTATATATGTATGCATGTACTCAATTCTCAAATCATGATGAACATAAATTTGTATATACATAGATGCACATTTATATACATACACCATATATATAGACACGTTCTCACATGTGTTATATAAATATACATAGAGAAATGGAGACATACATATTTATATATACACACAAATATGAAAATATACAATATGTGATAAATATAAAATATAACTTCAGCAATAGCCTTAGTAACTTTTCCTACAAAAATCCAACAATATGAAAAGGAGAAAAAAGTTTCCCTCACAATTATATTTAGCAAATGTTTTCCAAGAAATATTGTTTAATCACTTCAGGGAAGCAGAACTTTCTAAGGCTGCAGCCAAGTTAAACTTTTGAAAATTGTTTTTGTAATGTTTACTCAGTGAGATCATATTTTCATTGCCCTGATGAAATACAGGTGCAAAATCTAAATACATCAGCCCCCATAGTGCAGTTTCCTGCTGAGTTCCTTTCTTAGCACGGCTGAAATCCTTCCACCTCTTTTTCTTCTACCTCCGTCCTTCGTCCCAGAATTTACTGGACTCATGTGATTCTAATAATATCCACTGAAAGGAAAAACAGAAAGAAAATACTATTTACTGAATGCCTACTATGTGTCAGTAACTTTAACAAGCATTATTTCATTTCACAGACTCAATGACCTTATGTGGTATGCATTATTTTTACAGAAGGAGAAACAAGGGCCCAGAGAAGTTAAGCAATATACACAGGAAAACAAAGCTTTAAGTGGTAGAGCCAGAAACTTGTGGTGTTCCCTTGTAGTCACAGCAAAACGAAAGAAAGAACAGAATTGTAGAATTCCATTGTTCAAAGGGACTTTATTTATCCCATTGTAATTGTCTGTTTACTATGTACTCCTGGAGGGAAATTAATAATCTTATTCATATTTGAATCTCCATCCATGTGCATTGTGCTGACATAGTATGCACTGGATAGCTGTTTATTTTTTAAAACTGATTAAAACAATATATTGCAATATCCAGGGGCTAACATGTGTCAGACATTTTGCTGTCTTTGTCGTATATCTTCTCTCCTTTAATGGATTCTAGCACAGCCTCCTAACATTGCATTTGAGGAAACTGAAGTCCAGAAAGGTAAAACAGTCTATCCAATGACATGCAATGAGTTTGAAAGTAATCATTTGGAATTAGTCGTCTTTGCATGCTGCAGGAAATAATTCTTCATTACTGGTTAGCTTGGTTTAGATGATTTGAACTAAACAGATTTGAACCAAGCAGAAGAGAAAACTATAGATTCCTTGCCCATCTAAATTGCCAGTGCCAATTCACAGACCAGATGGAAAGAATGTTTACTCCTAACAGCGCTAGGAGGTTAAGGCATCATTTTTTTTTTATAAGCAGGGCGGCAGCACCCTCTAGCCTGGAGCCCATGCTCTCATGCTAAGGGCCAGAGCTGCCAACCATGAAACAAAAGGGTAACAGCCTCTACTGGGGATTCATATCCACATATCCCTGCATGGAAGAAAATGTTTTTTGCTTCTTAATTCAATCACATACCCAACTGGCAATCTTGCATATCAAAATGGGAATCCTGGGAGGCTGTTGGAATATGCAGATCAACAGAAGCTAATTAGCATTAACTTGCAGCCATCCTGAACTGATTGGCAGCACAGCTGTGGGGACCCAACAAAACATGCTGAGTCGCATGTTTGTCAGGCCACCTGCCACTTGGCGGAATCCAAAATAGTGCAAACCACCGTGCCATAATAACTCAGTGACCTTACTTTAGGAAAAGTAGGGAACAGACATATTTGGATCATGCAATAATTAGTACTGCCTTCACCTGACATGCATTCAACAATAGGCTTCATGGCAATACCTTCCTCCTCTGACAGGTTGATGTCTTAATTGAGATTGACAGCTTCTTCCTGAGGCTACTAGTTCTCCATGAAGCTTGCAATCTTATTCAGGATCACTATAGGCTATAGTCACTGAGACTAGTACAATTTCATTTCCAGTCTCCAGGAACCTGACTCTTATTTCTTAAATCAAGGACACATTTTAGGAATAAACACAAAAGACATTAGGGCAGGTACAGGGAGTGTGGGAGCCAGAGATCTGGCTGGGTGACCTTATGCAAGTTACCTAACTTCTTAAACCTCAGACTTCTCTGAATTGTGGCACCTTATGGAATTATTGTGAGCATTGAATGAGGTAACGTGTGAAAAGCTCTAGCACAAAGTAGGGGCTCAATAAGTGGCAGCCATTGTTCTTTATAGTAATTAAAACACACACACCAGAGAACAGAGGGGCTGACCATTTGGGTTCAACTTTTATGACATGCCAATGGAAACCTTGGTAATAGTATTTATGAATCAAAGCACTATTGCTTTTGTTTGGGAAATTTGTAAAGTACATTATAAAGCTTCATTTTATTCTTTTCAAGTCTCCACCTTACATGTCTAAGGAAAGTGAACTTTAATAATAAGGAGAACAACTGCTAACATTTATTGAAAAATTACTGAATTATATACATCTTCTCTAATCCTCACAAACCTTAGGAGATGAGAACTGCTAATAGCTCAAATTTAAGATGAAAAAACTAAGGCTTGCCCAAGGTCAACCTTGAATCCAGTACTTTTCGTCTTTCTGCAGATTTTAGATGACCCAAATAATAGTTACATTTTGCACTTGTGTTGTGCTTAATTCTTATTAGGGAATTGAACTCCCTATTCAGAAGATCTGCAAGGAGAAATTGAATACTCCCTTCGTTGCAGAGAAGATGTATGCAGCTAGTGCAAGTTTAGGGAGATTGTTAGGTTTCAACTTGGTGGGCTCTAAGCTCCATTCCAAATCTGAGAGACTCTAATCAGCATATTTATTACATTTTTATTATAACTAAGTGAAAAGGTCTCTAAAGTTTCTTTCAGTTCTAGTAGGTGAGACAGGTGAAGTAATAGCAGCTTCAGTTTTAACACAATTTTAATAGTGGTGAACCTTGGAGAGCAGGATTGAGGGGTCTGAACTTTGAGTGGAATAATTACTCTTTTGGGGATCTGCAGTAACAGATCCACTGATCTATGTCACACAGATGTTCTGAGATATTGTGAGCTTTGCTTTTGTTGGATTTTCAGTTGTTTTGAAAATCCGATTCCCTCTGATGATCCATGAGTGGACCTTTTGCAATTGCCTGCTAGAGTAAATTCACTGTGCCAGGAATCCCCTTAGTCACTTCCACCCCATCCCGCACCAACACTGTCAGTAACCCCTGTTACCTTTACACACAGCTTGTGAAATGTCTTGAGTATATTAGGCTTGGTGTTGCATCCATTCCAAGTGTGAGATGGCCAAATAGGTTTCAGCTTGTATCTTGGCTCTGATGTATTGGTCATAGCAACTAGAACACTGGATGGAGATGGCTTTGAAGCCCCTTTCTAGCTTACCAGGAAAGTATGATGTGATGAGTGAGAATGAGATCAATGAGCAATGAACCAAGTAAATGTCACTTCTATTCTAAGTTCTTAACTATTGACTACTTTCTTACAGTAGGTTTACACTGGAAAGTGGCAGGCAGAGAGAGCATGAGGGTGATCTATACCAGGAAGGAAAAAATAGAGTCGTGAAGATAAATGGGGTAATTTGAGTTGAGGTGTCCCTTATTGGCATCATCAAATAAGGAAGCAAAAAATAAGCAACTAACATTTGAAAGCATCTAAGAAGAAATGCTGATGATTTGCCTTTCCTGGGGAAATCCTTGCTTGGGAGCTAGGTGAGAGGTGCTTCCATCACACTGAGCATGTGGGGAAAAGAGGGGGTTGTGGCTCAAATGCCACAGACTCTAGTTGATCTTACCAACATTTATTAGATATTCTAGCACATACTATCACAGTCAATCATTTGACAGATGAGAGAAACTGAAGACTCAGAGTTGGACCAGATGACAGAACTAGCACATGATGGTGACAAGTAGAGCCCAGTCTTCATACATGCTTATGTTTATGCTCTCTTTTCTACACGATTCCATCTCTTAGCTTATAATGCAAAGATGTTCAGTTAAAGAAGGAAGCAGCATGGAAGGCTACAATCTGATACAGAGGGTTCTAATTCCCTTTCTGTTATCAGTGACCCTGGTCAAGTTACTTATCTTAACAATATTAAAAGCTACATTTTGTTGAGTCAGGGTGTGCAATAAGCATTCAACATAATTGCTTGTTTAATTCTTAGACTGTTCTATGAGGAAGATGTGATTAACTCTATTTTTACAGGGGAGGTTAAATCATTTTTCTGAAAAATATTTGGTGAATATCTGAGGTACAAGTCCAGGTCTCCAAACCCCAGCTCTTAACAAATCTATCATAGAAGCTCAATTATAAAATTATAGTTTCCAGAATAAGTGAGTACTTTAGTGAAGTCACTGCTATGAGAGGTGAATTGAAAAAGGGGAGGTAGGGATTTGGGACACCCATGAGAAGTGTATTGTATTGGTAAGAGAATGGATGGTAGTTGGTAAAGGGGGTAAACTCTATAATGTACCTAAAGTGCCTATACATAGTGTACAATCACCAACTCTGGATTCTGCCTTCATATTCCCCTCCACCCTATACCTATGGAATTTTTTTTAAATTGGGGTATAGTTGCTTCACAATGTTGTGCTAGTTTCTGATGTATAGTGAAGTGAATCAGCCATATGTATGTTGACCAACACTGCAGGGGAATATCAACTCTCAAACTCAATCTTAGTTCTTTGATGAAGACTCCCTATCTTGTCAGCTAGGGCTGCTATAGCAAAATACCATAAACTAGGTGGTTGATCCACAGCACTAATCCCATTCATGTGAGCTCTACCCTCATGATTTAATTACTTCCTGAAGCCCCCACCTCCAAATACCATCCCGCTGGGATTAGGGTTTCAGCATATGAATTTTGGGGGAACACAAACATTAAGTCCATAGCATTCTCGCCCTGTAGGGCCTTTGAGATATCGTCTGGGTGAACTAGATTCTGCCCACTGCCTAAGAGTGTGCATGGGGAAGTAACAGGAGGAAGAATACCAGGTTAAAATAATCAGGGTTTTCTGGTTTAACAGGAAGCCATCACTGGGTCCACTGAAAGGAGCCTGACAAGTGTCTGAACACAGAGGGAGAAAGCAAGGAATCCTGAAGCCTGGGAGATCACTTGCTTTATGCAGGACAAACAGCATTCAGGAGGGACTCTGGGAATTCTCAAGTCCCATTAGGTGTATGATTTTTCTGGGCCAAATCTTGTGTTTTTGAAATACTTTATCAGTGGAGAGAAAAAGGAAAAAGCAAAAGCAAAAAAAAAAAAAAAAAGAAAAAGGAAAAGGCTGGTAATGGAGAGACGATGGATGAAAGACAGGAAGCTAACCGAGGGGCCTTCCATTTGATACCAGGTACACCGGCTCTGTGCCCATTCTGTCTGGTTAAACAGACCTTCTCCGGTGCTATGAACTGAATTGTGTCCTCCCAATATTTGTGTGTTGAAGCCCTAACCCCCAATGTGACAATTACTGGCGATAGAATCTTTAGGAGATAATTAAGGTTAAATGAAGGTGGGGCCCTAGTCTGACAGGACTGTGGCTTTATAAGAAGAGGAAGAGAGATGTCTCTCTCTCCACCATGTGAGAGCAGAGAGGGAAGGCAGCCATTTGCAAGCCAGGAAGAGAGCCTCACCAGAACCCAACCATGTTGGCACCCTGACCTCAAACTTCTAGCTTCAAGACCTGTGGGAAAAGTTTCTGTTGTTTAAGCCACCTAGTCTATGGTATTTTGTTATAACAGCCTGAAATAATACACCTGGAATTTTCTATAGGACTTCTTTTTAGGACCCAGCCCAGCCTACTGGGTCTGTGGGAAAACCATGGAGCACAGGGTATGCTAGGAGAACAAGGTTCCAGGGTGATGGACTCAGAGAGGCCATGGTTCAGTGCTAAATTTCATGAAAAATAATAGCCATCAGTTATTGAGCACCAAATTCTAAGTGATTGACCTGAGATTTGCCGTTTAGATCTCATCAGAACCCTGGGAGATAGTGTAATAACTTACATGGCAGGGAAAATGAAACTGAAGTTCCAAGGAGAGGCGTGACTCCTCAAGGTCCTGAACCTGGTCTAGAAACCAGGTTCTGTCTGAAACATTGGATTCTATTAAGAACAGTTCTCTTGGCTTACTGTCCTCAGCTTTAAGGGTAAAGACCATTCAACCTGCATCATATAGTGAAATTAATAAGATGTGGTCCCTGTTCTTGAGGCATTTTAAATCATGTGTTTGTGTGTTGGGGGGCAGTTGTGAATTAAAGGTGTGGAAGAGGATAAATGGTCAACCATGCAGAGTATAAGAAGCATCGTTTCTTCTTATCATGATGTCCATGACAGTACCCTGCACTTCTGCAGGTCACCTTGTAGAGACCACCAGTGCCACAACAAGGAAGACCTTCCTTGTTTGCCAGAAATTCTTCAAATTAAGACTCCAAGTCTGGTTTTGCTTTTCTTGAGTTCTGATTTCCAGTTCTGATTTTTCCTAAAATATACCTCATTGTGATCTCCATTATCAACAGCTTCCTAATATTTGTCTATCATGCTTTCTCCCCAGTTTGTCTGTTATGAATAATTCTGCTATGAACTGCTTTTCATGTACAAGTTTTGGGTGGATATATGTTTTCATTTCTCTTGCATAGATGCCAAGCAAAGGAATTGCTGGGTCATATGGTAAATCTATGTTTAACACTTAAAGAAACTGCCAAACCAGTTTTCAAAGTGGCTGCATCTTTTAACATTCCAATTTCCAGTTTCCCCACGTTCACACTAACATTTGTTTTTGTTGATTTCTGATTATAGCCATTCTAGTGAGCATGAAGTGATATGTCATTATGGTTTTAATTTGTATTTCCCTAATGCCTAATGATGTTAGGCATTTTTTCATGAGCTTATGGGCATTCATGTATCTTCTTAGGTGAAATGCCTGTTCAAATATTTTTGTGCATTTGTAAAATTGGTTTATTCATTTTCTTATTTTTGAAGTATAAGAGTTCTTTTATTCTGGGTACCAGTCCCTCATCAGATGTATGATTTACAAATATTTTTTCCTAATCTGTGACTTGTCTTTCACTTTCTTGGTGTCTTTTGAAGTACAAAATTTTAAATTTTGATAAAGTCCAATTTATTATTATTATTATTATTTTTAACATCTTTATTGCAGTATAATTGCTTTACAATGGTGTGTTAGTTTCTGCTTTATAACAAAGTGAATCAGTTATACATATACATATGTTCCCATATCTCTTCCCTCTTGCATCTCCCTCCCTCCCACCCTCCCTATCCCACTCCTCTAGGTGGTCACAAAGCACAGAGCTGATCTCCCTGTGCTATGCGGTTGCTTCCCACTAGCTATCTATTTTACGTTTGGTAGTGTATATAGGTCCAT
The DNA here is from genome assembly GCF_009873245.2 of Balaenoptera musculus. Taxonomy (NCBI): domain Eukaryota; kingdom Metazoa; phylum Chordata; class Mammalia; order Artiodactyla; family Balaenopteridae; genus Balaenoptera; species Balaenoptera musculus. The sequence continues at coordinate 51,572,925 of NC_045785.1, read as the reverse complement.
GCCGCTCTCTCACTTTGTCACATCTTACCCTTCCCCCTCCCCATATCCTCAAGTCCATTCTCTAGTAGGTCTGCGTCTTTATTCCCGTCTTGCCACTAGGTTCTTCATGACCTTTTTTTTTTTTTCCTTAGATTCCATATATATGTGTTAGCATACGGTATTTGTTTTTCTCTTTCTGATTTACTTCACTCTGTATGACAGACTCTAACTCCATCCACCTCACTACAAATAACTCCATTTCGTTTCTTTTTATGGCTGAGTAATATTCCATTGTATATATGTGCCACATCTTCTTTATCCATTCATCCAATGATGGACACTTAGGTTGCTTCCATGTCCTGGCTATTGTAAATAGTGCTGCAATGAACATCTTGGTACATGACTCTTTTTGAATTATGGTTTTCTCAGGGTATATGCCCAGTAGTGGGATTGCTGGGTCATATGGTAGTTCTATTTTTAGTTTTTTAAGGAACCTCCATACTGTCCTCCATAGTGGCTGTATCAATTTACATTCCTACCAACAGTGTAAGAGTGTTCCTTTTTCTCCACACCCTCTCCAGCATTTATTGTTTCTATATTTTTTGATGATGGCCATTCTGACTGGTGTGAGGTGATACCACACTGTAGTTTTGATTTGCATTTCTCTAATGATTAATGATGTTGAGCATTCTCTCATGTGTTTGTTGTCACTCTGTATATCTTCTTTGGAGAAATGTCTATTTAGGTCTTCTGCCCAGTTTTGGATTGGGTTTTTTGTTGTTTTGTTATTGAGCTGCATGAGCTGTTGTAAATTTTGGAGATTAATCCTTTGTCAGTTGCTTCATTTGCAAATATTTTCTCCCATTCTGAGGGTGTCTTTTGGTCTTGTTTATGGTTTTCTTTGTTGTGCAAAAGCTTTTAAGTTTCATTCGGTCCCATTTGTTTATTTTGTTTTTATTTCCATTTCTCTAGGAGGTGGGTCAAAAAGGATCTTGCTGTGATTTACGTAATAGAGTGTTCTGCCTATGTTTTCCTCTAAGAGTTTTATAGTGTCTGCCCTTACATTTAGGTCTTTCATCCATTTTGAGTTTATTTTTGTGTATGGTGTTAGGGAGTGTCTAATTTCATACTTTTACTTGTAGCTGTCCAGTTTTCCCAGCACCACTTATTGAAGAGGTTGTCTTTTCTCCACTGTATATGCTTGCCTCCTTTATCAAAGATAAGGTGACCATATGTGCGTGGGTTTATCTCTGGGCTTTCTATCCTGTTCCATTGATCTATATTTCTGTTTTTGTACCAGTACCATACTGTGTTCATTACTGTAGCTTTGTAGTGTAGTCTGAAGTCAGGAAGCCTGACTCCTCCAGCTCCATTTTTCTTTGTCAAAATTGCTTTGGCTATTCGGGGTCTTTTGTGTTTCCATACAAATTGTGAAATTTTTTGTTCTAGTTCTGTGAAAAATGCCAGTGGTAGTTTGATAGGGATTGCATTGAATCTGTAGATTGCTTTGGGTAGTAGAGTCATTTTCACAATGTTGATTCTTCCAATCCAAGAACATGCTATATCTCTCCATCTATTTGTATCATCTTTGATTTCTTTCATCAGTGTCATAATTTTCTGCATACAGGTCTTTTGTCTCCTTAGGTAGGTTTATTCCTAGATATTTTATTCTTTTTGTTGCAATGGTAAATGGGAGTGTTTTCTTAATTACACTTTCAGATTTTTCATCATTAGTGTATAGGAATGCCAGAGATTTTTGTGCATTAACTTTGTATCCTGCTACTTTACCAAATTCATTGATTAGCTCTAGTAGTTTTCTGGTAGCATCTTTAGGATTCTCTATGCATAGTATCATGTCATCTGCAAACAGTGACAGCTTTACGTCTTCTTTTCCAATTTGGATTCCTTTTATTTCTTTTTCTTCTCTGATTGCTGTGGCTAAAACTTCCAAAACTATGCCAATTTATTATTTTTATCATTGATCCCTTGAGGGCTTTTTTTTTTTTTCTAAAGAGGAAGGATTCGGGCCTCATTTCATATTTATTTCCAATAAAAATTCTAGAAAATTTAAAATAAAACATTTTGAAGAACTTGGGCTACTGGAAAATTTTCTATGGTAGGCTGACAATGAATACATTTAAATAAATTCTAATATACAGAATTTCAAAATTAATCTACAGATTGTAATTATGTTGAATAAGTGTCCTTCTTTATTGGCATAATTAAAGAAGCTTTTTTTTCCAGGATTGTTTAGAGCTTCTAAACCATCCCCCACACATGGCCCCTGTATTACCTTCCCTTCTTCGTACTCTTAGATCATGGGCTCATGAGAATATTCCATGTATCTACTTGTCAATTGCCCTGCAATTGGACAGATATAACTGCTTTGATCACAGTTTGATCCCACTGTCAAAACCCCATTGCAGGGTTTGCTTTGCTGGCTGCCAAAGCTTTCTGTTCTATGATTTGTGATTGAATGTAGAGGGTGGAACAGTTTTTTCTCTGATACTGCTGAGTTCTTATTTTTCTTCTGAAGAGCAACTTAAGAGTTTGGGAGTGAAACCATGATTATGACATTTTGTTTTATTGACTTGTTTATTGGTAAATCAAGAGTATGTTTTATGGGGTTTAAAAGCTAAACGAATACCATAATTGAACATCAAATTGCTGTAGTCTCAATGATAAATTTTAAAGTTCTTTTCTCTGCTCTGAGAACATTTTGAGGTTGTACCAGGAGATATTTTAGGGCTCCACAGACCCAAATAATATGTGAGCCAGGCCATGGGGCACATCTTATTTCAACATTGAATCCTGAGAACCTAGCATAGTACCAAACATATGTTTGTACTTAAACAGAAAACAATTTTTCTTTCCACATCTGTCCTTTTGTTTTCCTTCTCTTTGCGTTTTTACTTCTCAGTTCAAAATTCTCCAAACATTTCTGAGCTAATCAGGTTTTACATGGGAAAATACAACTATTGCTAGATACTGTTAGTGATCAGATGGTCACCTTCCTCCCACAGGGTGATGTGCGTGTTGCTAGGATACTGAAAAAGTCTTAAGGTCCCTTTCTGGTTATGATGTTGCAAGCACATGGTCAGGAGCTAAATATTAATTCTTATTTTGGAGGTGTCTCTAAGGTTGGATGCCAGACAGCTAGGCTGACTGGACTTTTAAAATGTATTCAAATATGAATATTACAAGATGTCCTTTTATTTGTTTAATCATTCAAGAGATAAATATGGAACATCTATCATGTGCCAATCCCTGTGATGGGAACTGGGGATAAAAAGATGAAGACAATCTCTGTCCTCAAGAAGCTTACAATACAATTGGGCAGGGGAAACGCAACAGACTCGGACATGTTGTGCTGAAGGCTATGTTGGAGGAATGAATAATGTGCTCTGGGAAGCAGAGAAGGGAGTAAAAAATGTCGCCCGGGGGTGGTGGAAGTGTGTTTGTTTTACTGGTGTGCATACTCTTTCATCACTGGAAGCCCTGAGGACAATTTTTACACATACCCATTTGGCAAGATAATATTTGTAAAATATTTTACTGTCCTCAGATAATAAGGGAAATGATTCATATGGCATAGCAGGACATGAAGCATCAGTCTAACACTGGATTAATACTTTCAAGTATTTACAGTCATCACTGTGAAATGACTTAGATTCTAATTACTTTGTGACAATGGGTGCAAATTGAAACTTGTTGGACAAACAACTGTTTCATCTGACCAAGAATATCTTCTCCCTAATTTGCTAGTGTTAAGAAAATCTTTTCTTTTCTCCCTTCCCTCGTGCCTCCCCCCTTCCTCGTCCTTTCCCCTCACCTTCAAGTTTTTTTTTTGAGCATTTACCATGTGTTTCTGAGCATACAATGATGGCTAAAACAGTCTAGCAGGGGAAACAAAGAAATAAACAGATCAGCTCTATTCACTAGGACACATGCTGTAATAGAAGAGTGCACAGTATGCTGGGGATGCTTCAAGACACAGTAATTCTATCTGCCTCAGGGGAATCCAGCAAGGCTTCCGAGAGGAGGTGATATTTGAACAGGGTCGTGACAGGCACACATTGTCTGTTTCATACATAAGGTCTTCCTTATGACCTAATTAAGGTCTGGACAATTGTAGCAATCTATGCAATTATGAGTTGTGTCTTCATTAAAATAATGTACGAATTATAAATTAAAATTCTGGAAGAAGAGTGTATTTAAATATATTTAATATAAAAACTATTTCATGAATGTTCTTTTGAAGAATTTTTTTAATGAAAGCTGGGTTGGCTGAGGCTTGTTGAAAATAAATTTGATGAAACTGGGATTAATATTCTTTGAGCTTGATGTTCTTTGAAGTATAAAAGGACACTAAATGTTTTTGAAATGTAATTCTAATAGAAGGATAGTTTCCAGAGCAATCACATAAGGTCATGCAATCTGCTCAGGTTCACCTCCAAACCTCCAAGGGGTGCTATTCAGAAATAAAGAATGTAATATGTATTTTCTCCTGTGAGTTGGGCAGTGTGATAGTCTTGATAATTTCTAAGATGATCTCATGTTTGTCTCCTCTCTGTCTTTTGCATATGTATGTATGTATAAACACACATCTACATCTGCCTATATATATGCATATGTATATATACATACACAAACATGTGTTTATACATTTTAAAATATTTTCTATATTTATATAAATATATATAAATATAGAAAAGTATACATATATTAAGCGTATAACTCATTCAGTTATCACAACTGAATGCACCCATGTAATAAACATGCAGGCAATAAATAGGTTACCAAAACATTACCAAAAAGTTCCCTTATGCCATTTCTAGTTGTTATTCCCATAAAATTAACAACTATCCTGATTTTTAACAGCACTGATTAGATTTGCCTGTGTGTTTGTGTGTGTGTGTGTGAGCTTTAATTAGCCCTACATCTTTGATGTATTTTTTAATGTTTGCTTTAAAGTTCGATATATGTATCTTTATTTCAGTCTATGTTTTAATATTATACCATTCTGTTATACTACCAAAACCTTATGACTATACTGCCAGTTTTTCCTTCTGTCCTTTAGAATTTTTATGTGTACATATGTTTTAAACTTCCAAATACATAATTATCATTTTTCTTTAAACAATTATCTTTTTTTGTCTATTCCTCAATTAAATATTTTATTATTAATTAACAATTATCTTTTGAAGAAAATAAAAAGAAAACAAATATCTTTGGGATTTATTTCATATTTACCCTTTCTAGCTGTCTTTGTACAGATTCAAATTTTCATTTTGTATCATTTTCCTTAAGCTTGAAGACTCTCCTTTAATATTTTTTGTGTTGGATCGATAGTTATGCTGGTGATGCATCCTTTCAGCTTTTGATTTTCTAAAACTGTACAGGCCTACTTTGTTTTATTGTGCTTCGCTTTATTGTGCTTCCTAAATATTGTATTTTATTCATTGAAATATTGTGGGAACCCTGTGTTGAGGAAGTCTATCAGCACCATTTTTCTGACAGCATGTGCTCACTTCATATCTCTGTGTCACATTTGGGTAGTTCTCACAGTATTTCAGGCTTTTTCATTATTATATTTGTTATGGTGATCTGTGATCACTGATCTTTGATGTTACTAATACCACTTGCCAAAGACTCAGATGATGGTTAGGAACAAAGTATTTTTATATTAAGGTATGTACATTGTTTTTTTTAATTTTTTTTTTTTATTTTTTAACATCTTTATTGGAGTATAATTGCTTTACAATGGTGTGTTAGTTTCTGCTTTATAACAAAGTGAATCAGCTATACATATACATATATCCCCATATCTCTTCCCTCTTGCGTCTCCCTCCCTATCCCACCCCTCTAGATGGTCACAAAGCACAGAGCTGATCTCCCTGTGCTATGTGGCTGCTTCCCACTAGCTATCGGTCTTACATTTGGTAGTGTATATATGTCCATGCCACTCTCTCACTTCATCCCAGCTTCCCCTTCCCCTTCCCCGTGTCCTCAAGTCCATTCTCTAGTAGGTCTGCGTCTTTATTCCCGTCATGCCCCTAGGTTCTTCATGGCCATTTTTTTTTTGTTTTTTTTTTTGTTTTTTTTAAGATTCCATATATATGTGTTATCATACGGTATTTGTTTTTCCCTTTCTGACTTACTTCACTCTGTATGACAGATTCTAGGTCCATCCACCTCATAATTCAAAAAGAGTCATGTACCACAATGTTCACTGCAGCTCCATTTACAATAACCAGGACGTGGAAGCAACCTAAGTGTCCATCGACAGATGAATGCATTGTTTTCTAATTAAAAAAAAATTATTGAAGTATAGTTGATTTACAATATTAGTTTCAGGTGTACAACATAGTGATTAACATTTTTATAGGTTATACTCTATTTAAAGTTATTAAAAATAATGGCTATATTTCCCTGTTACATACCGTATATCCTTGGTGTGTGTTTATTTTATACATAGTAGTTTGTGTCTCTTAGTCCCATACCCTTAACTTGCCCCTCCCAACTTCACTCTCCCCACTTGTTCTCTGTATCTGTGAGTCTGTTTCTGTTACATACATTTGTTTTATTTTATAGATTCCGCATATAAGTGATAACATAATTATTTGTCTTTCTCTGTCTGAGTTATGTCACTAAACATAATACTCTCTAGGTCCAGAATTTCATTCTTTTTCATGGCTAAGAAATATTCTATTATGTATCTCTATATATGTCTATATCTTCTTTATCTGTTTTTCTGTGGATGGACACTTAGGTTGCTTCCATATTTTGACTTTTGTAAATAATACTGCTATGAACATTAAGGTGCATGTATCTTTTCAAATTAGTATTTTTGTGTTTTTTGGATATATACCCAGTAGTGGAATTTCTGGATCATATGGTAGTTCGATATTTTTTTTTGAGCAACCTCCATACTGTTTTCCATAGTGGCTGCATCAATTTACAATCCCACCAACAGTGTATGAGGCTTCCCTTTTCTCCACATCTTCACTAACATTTGTTATTTGTAGACTTTTTTGATGATAGCCATTCTGTCAGGTGTGAGGTGATAGCTCACTGTGTTTTGATTTGTATTTCTCTGATGATTCGTAATTCTGAGAATTTTTTTCATGTGCCTGTTGGCCATCTGTATATGTTCCTTGGAAAAATGTCTATTCGAGCCTTCTGCCCATATTATAATTGGGTTGTTCAGTTTTTTGATATTGAGTTGTATAAGCTGTTTATATATTTTGGATATTAACCTCTTCTTGGTCACATCACTGGCAAATATTTTCTCCCATTCAGTAAGTTGTCTTTTCATTTTGTCAATGATTTCTGTTGCTGTGCAAAAGCTTTTAAGTTTAATTAGGTCCAATTGTTTATTTTTATTTATATTTCCCTTGCCTGAAAAGACAGATAAAAAAATCCTGCAGTTTACGTCAAAGAGTGGTCTGCCTATGACAATCTCTAGGTCCATCTATGTTGCTGTAAATGGCATTACGTTGTTCATTTTTATGGCTGAGTGATATTCCATTGTATATATGTACCACATCTTTTTTGTCCATGCCTCTGTCGATGGACATTTAGGTTGCTTCCATGTCCTGGCTATTGTGGATAGTGCTGCAATGAACATTGGGGTGCATGTATATTTTCAACTTATGGTTTTCTCCAGATATAAATCAATATACAATATTGATTCCCAGGAGAGGGATTCCTGGATCATATGGTAGCTCTATTTTTAGTTTCTTAAGGAACCTCCATATTATTCTCCATAGAGGCTGTACAAGTTTGCATTCCCACCAAGAGTGTAGGAGGGTTCCCTTTTCTCCACACCCTCTCTAGCATTTATTGCTTGTAAACATTTTGATGATGGCCATTCTGACCAGTGTGAAGTGATACCTGATTGCAGTTTTGATTTGCATTTCTTTAATAATTAGCGATGGTAAGCATCTTTTCAGTGTTTTTTAACCATCTGTATGTCTTCATTGGAGAAATGCCTATTTAGATCTTCCACCCATTTTTTGATTGAGTTGTTTTTTGATATTGAGCTCCATGAGCTGTTTGTGTATTTTGGAGATTAATCCCTTGTCAACTGCTTCATTTTCAAATATTGTCTCCCATCTGAGGGTTTTCTTTTCATTTTGTTTATGGTTTCCTTTGCTGTGCAAAAGTTTCTAAGTTTCATTAGGTCACATTTGTTTATTTTTCTTTTTCTTTTCATTATTCTAGGAGGTGAATCAAAAAAAATCTAGCTGCGATTTATATCAGAGAGTGTTCTCCCTATATTTTCCTCTATAAGTTTTATAGTATCTGGCCTTACATTTAGGTCTTTAATACAATTTGAGTTTATTTTTGTGTATGGTGTTAGAGTGTGTTCTAATTTCACTCTTTGACTTGTAGCGGTCCAGTTTTCCCAGCACCACTTATTGAGAAGCTGTCTTTTCTCCATTGTATATTCTTGCCTCCTTTGTCATAGATTAGGTAACCATTAATGTGTGGGTTTATCACTGGACTTTCTATCCTGGTCCATTGATCTATATTTCTGGTTTGGGGCTAGTACCATACTGTATGGATGACTGTAGCTTTGTAGTATAGTCTGAAGTCAGGGAGACTGATTCCTCCATCTCCGTTTTTCTTTATCAGGATTGCTTTGGCTATTCATCGTCTTTTGTGTTTGCATAGAAATTTAAAATTTTTTGTCCTAATTTTGTGAAAAATGCCATTGGTAGTTTGATAGGGATCACATTGAATCTGTAGATTGCTTTGAGTAGTATAGTCATTTTCACAATATTGATTCTTCCAATCCAAAAACGTTGTATATCTCTCCATCTGTTTGTGTCATCTTTGATTTCTTTAATCAGTGCTTCATAGTTTTCTGAATACAGATCTTTTGCTTCCTTAGGTAGGTTTATTCCTAGGTATTTTATTCTTTTTGATACAATGGTGAATAGGATTGTTTCTTTAATCTCTCTTTCTGATCTTTCATTGTTAGTGTATAGGAATGCAAAAGATTTCTGTGTATTAATATTGTGTCCTGCAACTTTACCAAGTTCATTGAAGAGCTCTAGTAGTTTTCTGGTAGCATCTTTAGGATTTTCTACGTATAGTATCATGCTATCTGCAAACAGTGACAGTTTTCCTTCTTCTTTTCCAATTTGGATTCCTTTTATTTCTTTTTCTTCTCTGATAGCTGTGGCTCTGGGACTTCCAAAACTATGCTGAATAAACGTGGTGAGAGTGGACATCCTTGTCTTGTTCCTGATCTTAGAGGAAATGCTTTCAACTTTTCACCATTGAGTATGATGTTAGCTGTAGGTTTGTCGTATATGACCATTATTATGTTGAGGTAGTTTCCCTCAAAGCCCACTTTCTGGAGTTTTTCTTTATCATAAATGGGTGTTGAAATTTTCAGAAGGATTTTTTTTTTCTATTGAGATGATCGTATACTTTTTATTCTTCAATTTGTTAATGTAGTGTATCACATTGATATGCATATATTGAAGAATCCTTGCATCCCTGGCATAAAATCCACCTGACCAGGGTGTATGATTCTTTTACTATGTTGCTGGATTTGGTTTGTAGTATTTTGTTGAGGATTTTAGTTTCTATGTTCATCAGTGATATTGGCCTGTAATTTTCTTTTTGTGTGTGATATATTTGTCTGGTTTTGGTATCAGGGTGATAGTGGCCTCATAGAATGAGCTTGGGAGTGTTCCTTCCTCTGCAATTTTTTGGAAGAGTTTCAGAAGGGTAGGTGTTAACTCTTCTCTAAATGTTTGATAGAATTCACCTGTGAAGCCATCTGGTCCTGGACTTTTGTTTGTTGGAAGATTTTTAACCACAGTTTCTATTTCAGTACTTGTGATTAGTCTGTTCATATTTTCTATATCTTCCTGGTTCAGTCTTGGAAGGTTGTACCTTTCTAAGAATTTGTCCATTTTTCCAGGTTGTCCATTTTATTGGTGTATTGTTGCTTGTAGTAGTCTCTTATCATTTGTATTTGTGTGGTGTCCATTGTAACTTCTTTTCCTTTTTCATTTCTAATTTTATTGATTTGAGACCTCTCCCTTTTCTTCTTGATGAGTGGCTAAAGGTTTATCAACTTTGTTTATCTTCTCAAAGAACCAGCTTTTAGTTCCATTGATCTTTGCTATTGTTTTCTTCATCTCTATTTCATTTATTTCTGCTCTGACCTTTATGATTTCTTTCCTTCTACTCACTTTGGGTTTTGATTGTTCTTCTTTCCTAGTTGCTTTAGGTGTAAGGTTAGGTTGTTTATTTGAGATTTTTCTTGTTTCTTGAGGTAAGGTTATATTGCTATAAACTTACCTCTTAGAACTACTTTTGCTGCAACTCATAGGTTTTGGATCATAGTGTTTTTGTTGCAATTTGTCTCTATGTATTTTTTGATTTCCTCTTTGATTTCTTCAGTGATCCATTGGTTATTTGGTAATGCATTGTTTAGCTTCCATGTGTTTGTGTTTTTTACATTTTCTTCCCTATGATTGATTTCTAATCTCATAGCGTGGTTGAATAAGATGCTTGACATGATTTCAATTTTCTTAAATTTACCAAGGCTTAGTTTGTGACCCAAGATGTGTCCTGTCCTGGAAAATGTTCCATGTGCCCTTGAGAAGAAAGTGTATTCTGCTGCTTTCGCATGGAATGTCTTATAAATATCAATTAAGTCTATCTGGTCTAATGTGTCATTTAAGACTTGTGTTTCTCATTAATTTTCTGTCTGTATGATCTCTCCATTAGTGTAAGTGGGGTGTTAAAGTCCCCCATTATTACTGTGTTACTGCTGATTTCCCCTTTTATAGCTATTAGCATTTGCCTTATATATTGAGGTGCTCCTATGTTGGGTTCATATATATTTACAATTGTTATATCTCGTTCTTGCATTGATCCCTTGATCATTATGTAGTGTCCTTCCTTGTCTTTTGCAACAGTCTTTAATTTATTTTTATTTATATATTTTTTAACATCTTTATTAGAGTATAATTGCTTTACAATGGTGTGTTAGTTTCTGCTTTATAACAAAGTAAATCAATTATACATATACATATGTCCCCATATCTCTTCCCTCTTGCATCTCCCTCCCTCCCACCCTCCCTATCCCAGCCCTCTAGGTGGTCACAAAGCACCGAGGTGATCTCCCTGTGCTATGTGGCTGCTTCCCACTAGCTATCTATTTTACATTTGGTAGTGTATATATGTCCATGCCATTCTCGCACTTTGTCCCAGCTTACCCTTCCCCCTCCCCGTATCTTCAAGTCCATTCTCTAGTAGGTCTGCATCTTTATTCCTGTCTTGCCCCTATGTTTTTCTGACTTTTTTTTCTTTTTTTAGATTCCATATATATGCGTTAGCATACGGTATTCGTTTTTCTCTTTCTGACTTACTTCACCCTGTATAACAGTCTCTAGATCCATCCACCTCACTACAAATAACTCAGTTTCATTCCTTTATATGATGAGTAATATTCCATTGTATATATGTGCCACATCTTCTTTATCCATTCATCTGTTGATGGACACTTAGGTTGCTTCCATATCCTGGTTATTGTACATAGAGCTGCAATGAACATTTTGGTACATGACTCTTTTTGAATTATGGTTTTCTCAGGGGTATATGCCCAGTAGTGGGATTGCTGGGTCGTATGGTAGTTCTATTTTGAGTTTTTTAAGAAACCTCCATACTGTTCTCCATAGTGGCTGTATCAATTTACATTCCTACCAGCAGTGCAAGAGGGTTCCCTTTTCTCCACACCCTTTCCAGCATTTATTGTTTGTAGATTTTTTGATGATGGCCATTCTGACTGGTGTGAGATGATATCTCATTGGAGTTTTGATTTGCATTTCTCTAATGGTTAGTGATGTTGAGCATCCTTTCATGGGTTTGCTGGCAATCTGTATATCTTCTGTGGAGAAATGTCTATTTAGGTCTTCTGCCCATTTTTGGATTGGGTTGTTTCGTTTTTGTTATTGAGCTGCATGAGTTGCTTGTATGTTTTGAAGATTGATCCTTTGTTAGTTGTTTCATTTGCAAATATTTTCTCCCCTTCTGAGGGTTGTCTTTTCATCTTGTTTATGCTTTCCTTTGCTGTGCAAAAACTTTTAAGTTTCATTAGGTCCCATTTGTTTATTTTTGTTTTATTTCCATTTGTCTGGGAGGTGGGTCAAAAAGGATCTTGCTGTGATTTATGTCATAGAGTATTCTGCCTATGTTTTCCTCTAAGAGTTTTATAGTGTCTGGCCTTCCATTTAGATCTTTAATCCATTTTGAGTTTATTTTTGTGTATGGTGTTAGGGAGTGTTCTAATTTCATTCTTTTACATGTAGCTGTCCAGTTTTCCCAGCACCTCTTATTGAAGAGGCTGTCTTTTCTCCACTGTATATTCTTGCCTCCTTTATCAAAGATAAAGTGACCATATGTGCGTGGGTTTATCTCTGGGCTTTCTCTCCTGTTCCATTGATCTATATTTCTGTTTTTGTGCCACTACCATACTGTCTTGATTTCTGTAGCTTTGTAGTGTAGTCTGAAGTCAGGGAGCCTGATTCCTCCAGCTCCATTTTTCGTTCTCAAGATTGCTTTGGCTATTTGGAGTCTTTTGTGTTTCCATACAAATTGTGAAATTTTTTGTTCTAGTTCTCTGAAAAATGCCAGTGGTAGTTTGATAGGGATTGCATTGAATCTGTAGATAGCTTTGGGTAGTAGAATCATTTTCACAATGTTGATTCTTCCTATCCAAGAACATGGTATATCTCTCCATCTATTTGTATCATCTTTAATTTCTTTCATCAGTGTCTTATAATTTTCTGCATACAGGTCTTTTGTCTCCTTAGGTAGGTTTATTCCTAGATATTTTATTCTTTTTGTTGCAATGGTAAATGGGAGTGTTTTCTTAATTACACTTTCAGATTTTTCATCGTTAGTGTATAGGAATGCAAGGAATTTCTGTGCATTAATTTTGTATCCTGCTACTTTACCAAATTCATTGATTAGCTCTAGTAGTTTTCTGGTATCATCTTTAGGATTCTCTATGCATAGTATCATGTCATCTGCAAACAGTGACAGCTTTACTTCTTTTCCAATTTGGATTCCTTTTATTTCTTTTCCTTCTCTGATTGCTGTGGCTGGAACTTTCAAAACTATGTTGAATAATATTGGTGTGAGTGGGCAACCTTGTCTTGTTCCTGATCTTAGTGGAAATGGTTTCAGTTATTCACCATTGAGGATGGTGTTGGCTGTGGGTTTGTCACATATGGCCTTTATTATGTTGAGGAAAGTCCCCTCTGTGCTTACTTTCTGGAGAGTTGTTATCATAAATGGGTGTTGAATTTTTTCTAAAGCTTTCTCTGCATCTATTGAGATGATCATATGGTTTTCTCCTTCAATTTGTTAATATGGTGTATCACATTGATTGTTTTGTGTATATTGAAGAATCCTTGCATTCCTGGGATAAAGCCTTCTTCATCATAGTGTATGATGCTTTTAATGTGCTGTTGGATTCTGTTTGCTAGTATTTTGTTGAGGAGTTTTGCATCTAAGTTCATCAGTAATATTGGCCTGTAGTTTTCTTTCTTTGTGAATTTTTGTATGGTTTTGGTGTCAGAGTGATGGTGGCCTCGTAGAATGAGTTTGGGAGTGTTACTCGCTCTGCTATATTTTGGGAGAGTTTGAGAAGGATTGGTCTTAGCTCTTCTGTAAATGTTTGATAGAATTCGCCTGTGAAGCCATCTGGTCCTGGGCTGTTGTTTGTTGGAAGATTTTTAATCACAGTTTCAATTTCAGTGCTTGTGATTGGTCTGTTCATATTTTCTATTTCTTCATCATTCAGTCTCAGAAGGTTGTGCATTTCTAAGAATTTGTCCATTTCTTCCAGGTTGTCCAATTTATTGGCATAGAGTTGCTTGTTGTAATCTCTCATGATCCTTTGTATTTCTGCACTGTCAGTTGTTACTTCTCCTTTTTCATTTCTAATTCTATTGATTTGAGTCTTCTCCCTGTTTTTCTTGATGAGTCTCACTAATGGTTTACCAATTTTGTTTATCTTCTCAAAGAACCAGCTTTTAGTTTTATTGCTCTTTGTTATCATTTCCTTCCTTTCTCTTTCATTTATTTCTGATCTGATCTGTATGATTTCTTTGCTTCTGCTAACGTTGGGGTTTTTTTGTTCTTCTTTCTCTAATTGCTTTAGGTGTAAGGTTAGGTTGTTTATTTGAGATGTTTCTTGTTTCTTAAGGTAGGCTTGTATAGCTATAAACTTCACTGTTAGAAACACTTTTGCTGCATCCCATAGGTTTTGGGTCATTGTATTTTCATTGTCATTTGTTTCTAGGTATTTTTTGATTTCCTCTTTGATTTCTTCAGTGATCTCTTGGTTATTAAGTAGTGTGTTGTTTAGCCTCCGTGTGTTTGTATTTCTTACAAATTTTTTCCTGTAATTGATATGTAGTCTCATAGCATTGTGGTCGGAAAAGTTACTTGATACGATTTCAATTTTCTTGAATTTACCAAGGCTTGATTTGTGACCCAAGATATGATCTATCCTGGAGAATGTTCCATGAACACTTGAGAAGAATGTGTATTCTGTTGTTTATGGATGGAATGTCCTATAAATATCAGTTAAGTCCATCCTGTTTAATGTATCATTTAAAGCTTGTGTTTCCTTATTTATTTTCATTTTGGATGATCTGTCCATTGGTGAAAGTGGGGTGTTAAATTCCCCTACTATGATTGTGTTACTGTCGATTTCCTCTTCTATGGCTGTTAGTATTTGCCTTATGTATTGAGGTGCTCCTGTGTTGGGTGCATAAATATTTACAATTGTTATATCTCCTTCTTGGATTGATCCGTCGATCATTATGTAGTGTCCTTATTTGTCTCTTGTAATAGTCTTTGTTTTAAAGTCTATTTTGTCTGATATGAGAATTGTTACTCCAGCTTTCTTTTTCCATCCTCTCACTTTCAGTCTGTATATGTCCCTAGGTCTGAAGTGGGTCTCTTGTAGGCAGCATATATATGGGTCTTGTTTTTGTATCCATTCAGCCAGTCTATGTCTTTTGGCTGGAGCATTTAATCCATTTACATTTAAAGTAATTATCAATATGCATGTTCGTATTACCATTTTCTTAACTGTTTTCGGTTTATTATTGTAGGTCTTTTCCTTCTCTTTTGTTTCCTGCCTAGAGAAGTTCCTTTAGCATTTCTTGTAAAGCTGGTTTTGTGGTGCTGAATTCTCTTAGCTTTTGCTTGTCTGTAAAGGTTTTAATTTCTCTGTCAAATCTGAATGAGATCCTTGTTGGGTAGAATAATCTTGGTTGTAGGTTTTTCTCCTTCATCACTTTAGATATGTCCTGCCACTCCCTTCTGGCTTACAGAGTTTCTGCTGAAAGATCAGCTTTTAACCTTACAGGCATTCCCTTATGTGTTATTTGTTGTTTTTCCCTTGCTGCTTTTAATATTTGTTCTTTGTATTTAATTTTCAATAGTTCGATTAATATGTGTCTTGGCGTGTTTCTCCTTGGATTTATCCTGTATGGGACTCTCTGCGCTTCCTGGACTTGATTAACTATTTCCTTTCCAATATTAGGGAAGTTTTCACCTATAATCTCTTCAAATATTTTCTCAGTCCCTTTCTTTTTCTCTTCTTCTTCTGGGACCCATATAATTCGAATGTTGGTGCATTTAATGTTGTTCCAGAGGTCTCTGAGACTTTCCTCAATTCTTTTCATTCTTTTTTCTTTATTCTGCTCTGAAGTAGTTATTTCCACTGTTTTATCTTGCAGATCACTTATCCGTTCTTCTGCCTCAGTTATTCTGCTATTGATCCCTTCTAGAGTATTTTTAATTTCATTTATTGTGTTGTTCATCACTGTTTGTTTGCTCTTTGATTCTTCTAGGTCCTTGTTAAACGTTGCTTGTATTTTCTCCATTCTATTTCCAAGATTTTGGATCATCTTTACTATCATTATTCTCAATTCTTTTTCAGGTGGACTGCCTATTTCCTCTTCATTTGTTAGGTCTTGTGGGTTTTTGCCTTGCTCCCTCATCTGCTGTGTGTTTCTCTGTCTTCTCATTTTGCTTAACTTACTGTGTTTTGGGTCTCCTTTTTGCAGGCTGCAGGTTCGTAGTTTCCGTTGTTTTTGGTGTCTGTCCCCAGTGGCTAAGGTTGTGTAGGCTTCCTGGTGGAGGGGACTAGTGCCTGTGTTCTGGTGGATGAGGATGTATCTTGTCTTTCTGGTGGGCAGGTCCACGTCTGGTGGTGTGTTTTGGGGTGCCTGTGGCCTTATTATGATTTTAGGCAGCCTCTCTGCTAATGGATGGTGTTGTGTTCCTGTCTTGCTTGTTGTTTGGCATAGGGTGTCCTGCACTGTATCTTGCTCGTCATTGAGTGGAGCTGGGTCTTGGCATTGAGATGGAGATCTCTGGGAGATATTTGCCATTTGATATTACGTGGAGCTGGGAGGTCTCTTGTGGACCAGTGTCCTGAACTTGGCTCTCCCACCTCAATGGCACAGCTCTGACGCCTGGCTGGAGCACCAAGAGCCTGTCCTCCACATGGCTCAGAATAAAACGGAGAAAAAAAAGAAAGAAAGAAGATAAAATAAAATAAAGTTATTAAAATAAAAAATAAAAAATAATTATTAAGAAAAAAATTTTTTAATTAAAAAAAAAAAAAACGGACAGACAGAACCCTAGGACAAATGGTAAAATCAAAGCTATACAGACAAAATCTCACACAGAAGCATACACATACACACTCACAAAAAGAGAAAAAAGGTAAAAATTATATATATCGTTGCTCTTAAAGTCCACCTCCTCAATTTGGGATGATTTGTTGTCTATTCAGGTATTCCACAGATACAAGTACATCAACTTGATTGTGGAGATTTAATCCGCTGCTCCTGAGGATGCTGGGAGAAATTTCCCTTTCTCTTCTTTGTTCGCACAGCTCCCAGGATTCAGCTTTGGATTTGGACATGCCTCTGCATGTAGGTCGCTTAAGGGCGTCTGTTCTTCGCTTTGACAGGACGGGGTTAAAGGAGCAGCTGATTCGGGGGCTCTGGCTCACTCAGGTTGGGGGGAGGGAGGGGTAAGGATGCAGGGCTATCCTGTGGCGGCAGAGGCCGGCATGACGTTGCACCAGCCTGAGACACGCCATGCGTTCTCCAGGGGAAGTTGTCCCTGTATCATGAGACCCTGGCAGTGGCGGGCTGCACAGGTTCCTGGGATGGGAGGTGTGGATAGTGACCTGTGCTTACACACAGGTTTCTTGGTGGCTGCAGCAGCAGCCTTAGCTCTCATGCCCGTCTCTGGAGTCCATGCTGGTAGCCGCGGCTCATGCCTGTCTCTGGAGCTCCTTTAAGCCGCGCTCTTAATCCCCTCTCCTTGCGCACCAGAAAACAAAGAGGCATGAAAAAGTCTCTTTCTTGCCTTTTCGGCAGCTCCAGACTTCCTCAGACTCCCTCCCAGCTACCTATGGCGCACTAGTCCCTTCAGGCTGTGTTCACGCAGCCAACCCCAGTCCTCTCCCTGGGATCCGACCGAAGTCCGAGCCTCAGCTCCCAGCCCCCACCCTCCCCGGCGGGTGAGCAGACAAGCCTCTCGGGCTGGTGAGTGCTGGTCAGCACCGCTCCTCTGTGTGGGAATCTCTCCGCTTTGCCCTCCACACCCCTGTTGCTGTGCTCTCCTCCGTGGCTACAAAGCTTCCCCCCCTCCATCCCCTACAGTCTCCACCCACGAAGGGGCTTCTAGTGTGTGGAAACCTTTCCTCTTTCACAGCTCCCTCCCACTGGTGCAGGTCCCGTCCCTATTCTTTTGTCTCTGTTTTTTTCTGTCTTTTGCCCTACCCAGGTACGTGGGTAGTTTCTTTCCTTTTGGGAGGTCTGAGGTCTTCTGTCAGCATTCAGTAGGTGTTCTGTAGGGGTTGTTCCACATGTAGATGTATTTCTGAGGTATTTGTGGGGAGGAAGGTGATCTCCACATCTTAGTCTTCCACCATCTTGAAGCCATTCCCCAACAGGCTTTAAAGTCTATTTTGTGTGATATGAGTTTTGCTACTCCACCTTTCTTTTGATTTCCATTTTCATGGAATATCTTTTTCCATCTCCTCACTTTCAGTCTGTATGTGTCCTTAGGTTTGAAGGGGGTCTCCGGTAGACAGCATATATATGGGTCCTGTTTTTGTATCCATTCAGCCAGTCTGTGTCTTTTGGTTGGAGCATTGAATCCATTTACATTTAAGGTAATTTTCAATATGTATGTTCCTATTGCCATTTTCTTAATTGTCTTGGGTTTTGTTTTTGTTGTTTTTTTTTTTGTTTGTTTTTTGTAGGTCTTTTTCTTCTCTTGTGGTTCCCACGTAGAGAATTTCCTTTAGCATTTGCTGTAAAGCTGGTTTGGTGGTGCTAAATTCTCGTAGCTTTTGCTTGTCTGTAAAGCTTTCAATTTCTCTGTTGAATCTGAATGAGAGCCTTGCTGTGTAGAGTATTCTTGGTGGTAGGTTTTTTCCTTTCATCACTTTAAATATATCATGCTACTTCCTTCTGGCCTGAAGAGTTTCTCCTGAAATATCAGCTGATAAGATAATGGGGATTCCCTTGTGTTTTTTTGCTTTTCCTTTGCTGCTTTTAATATTTTTTCCTTGTATTATTTTTTGTTAGTTTGATTAATATGTGTCTCTACATGTTTCTTCTTATGTTTATCCTGTATGGGACTCTCTGTGCTTCCTGGGCTTGGATGACTGTTTCGATTCCCATGTTAAGGAAGTTTTTGACTATAATCTCCTCAAATATTTTTCAGACCTTTCTCTTCTTCTGGGACCCCTATAATTCAAATATTGGTGTGTTTAATGTTGTCCCAGAGGTCTCTGAGACTGTCCTCATTTCTTTCCATGCTTTTTTCTTTATTCTGTTCTACAGCAGTGATTGCCACCATTCTGTCTTCCAGCTCACTTATCCAGTCTTCTGCCTCAGTTATTCTGCTATTAATTCCTTCTAGTGTATTTTTTATTTCATTTATTGTATTGTTTATCAGTATTTGTTTGTTCTTTAGTTCTTCTATGTCCTTGTTAAACATTTCTTGTATCTTCTCTATCCATGCCTCCATTCTATTTCTGAGCTCTTAGATCATCTTTATTATCATTACGCTGAATTTTTTCAGGTAGATTGCTTATCGCCTCTTCATTTAGTTGGTCTTGTCAGTTTTCACCTTGCTTCTTTGTCTGCAACATATTCTTCTGTCATATCATTTTGTCTAACCTACTGTGTTTGTGGTCTTCTTTCTGCAGGCTGCAGGGCCATAGCTCCTTTTGCTTCTGGTGTCTGCCCCCTGGTGGGTGAGTTTGGTCCAAGAGCTTGTGTAGGCTTCCTGGTGGGAGGGACTGGTGCCTGCACTCTGGTTGGTGGAGCTGGGTCTTGTCCTTCTGGTGGGCAGGGCCACATCAAGTGTTGTGTTTTGGGGTGTCTGTGTGCTTAGTATGACTTTAGGCAGCCTGTTTGCTAATGGGAGGGGCTGTCTTCCTGTCTTGTTGGTTGTTTGGCCTGAGGGGTCCAGCACTGGAGCTTGCAGGTTGTTGGGTGGAGCCAGGTCTTGGTGCTGAGATGGGGACTTCTGGGAGAGCTCATACCAATTAATATTCCCTGGGATCAGGAATTTTCTGGTGGTCCAATGGCCAGGTCTTAGCACTCCCACCACAGGGGCTCAGGTTCGACCCCTGGCTGGGGAACCTTGGGTCTTGTTTTTTTTTTGATCCAATCTGCCACCCTATGTCTTTTGATTGGAGCATTTAGCTCATTGATATATAAAATAATTATTGATAGGTATGCGCTTATTGCCATTATATTACTTGTTTTCCCATTGTCTCTGTAGTTCTTCTCTCTTCTTTTCTTCTTTTAGTTTCTTCTCTGTGGTTTGATTTTTCTTTTGTGATATGCTTGTGTTCCATTCTTTTTATTTTTTGTATCTCTATTCTTGGTTTTTGTTTTGTGGTTAGCATTGGGTTTATATAAGTTGACCTATAACTATATCCATTTGTTTTAAGCAGGTGCTTTTTTAAGTTCAAACACATTCTAAAAGATCAACATTTTGTACTCCCTACTTCCACACTTTGTCTTTTTGATGTCATATTTTACATCTTCATGTTTATCCTTTTAGTGATTATTACAGTTATATTTGACTTTACATTTTTTTGTCTTTTTAATCTTTGTGCTACTTTAAGAGGTTGTTCTACAGCCTTAATATGTATTTGCTTTTAGTAGTGGAATTTTTCCTTTCTAATAGACACTTCCTTCTTGTTATAGCTTTTAGCTTTCCACTAAAGAAGACCCTTTAACATTTCTTTTAGAGTTGGTTTAGTATTGATGAACTATTTTTAGTTTTTGCTTGTCTGAGAAGTCTTTATCTGTCCTTTAATTCTAAATGATAATCTTATTGGATAGAGTATGCTAGGTTGCAGGTATTTCTCTTTCAGCAGGTTAAAGATATCATGCTACTCCCTTCTGGCTTGCAAAGTTTCTGCAGAAGAATCAGCTGATAGCCATAAGTGAGTTCCCTTGTATATGACTTTGTCTTTTCTTTCTGCCATTAGAATTCTATCTTTCACTTTTGCCATTTTAATTATGATGTGTCTTGGTATGGGTCTGTTTAGGTCCATCCTGTTTAGGATGCCCTGTGCTTCCTGTACCTGGATATCTGTTTCCTTCTTCAGGCTTGGGACGTTTTCAGCCATAATTTCATTAAATATATTTTTGACACCCTTCTCTCTCTCTTCTCCTTCTGGGACCCCTATGATGCAAATGGTGGTACACTTGATGTCATCCTAATGATCCCTTAAACTGTTTTTATTTTCTAATTTGTTTTCTTTTTGCTCTTCTGATTGGGTGTTTTCCATTATTCTATCTTCCAGAATAGTAAAGTATTCTTCTGGATCACCTATCTGATGTTCATTCCTTCTAGTGTGTTTTTCATTCTAGTTATTATATTATTCAGTTCTCACTGGTCCTTTTTTTATATTTTCTTGTTCCTTGTTAATATTCTTATTGTGTTCATTTATTCTTTTCCCTAATTCAGTTAGTATTCTTATTGCTAATGCATTGAGTTCTTCATCTTGTAAGTTGTCTATTTCTGTTTCATTCTTTGTTTTTTCAGGATTTTCTCCTGTTCTTTCAACTGAGACAAATTTCTCTGTCTTCTCATTTTGCTTATCTTTCTCTGTTTCTATGAAAATACATGAAACACTTACCAATGCAAGTTCTTGAAATGGGGGGTCCTTAAGTGGGAGCATCCCTATACAGTCTATGTGTGCCCAGTGGCTTTGGTGGATAGCAGAATTTGACATAAACACAAGTCATATCTTTCCTCAGGGTGTGCAGGAATCTATCACCTTGGTAGGAGGTGGGGCTGGAGATGGAGAGGATAGGGCTGGAGCCAGCTGTGAGGCAGGACTTCCCCATTGATTAGTGGCCATCACCACCTTTTGAGGGGCAATGTCAAGTCCCAAGTAGCTGGAACAGAACCCCTGAGGGTTGAGCCTAAGCTGGCTCACTTCCCTTTAAGTATGGGCTATTGACCCTCCCAGGACTGTTACCCTCACCCTAGAAGAGAGCACGACTGAATCAAGAAGGGCTGGCATGTTCACTCAACAAGGGTTGGGGCATAGGTGGGTCACTATCAGTGATCCAGACTGCCTCTGGAATCACCAGTAATGACTGCTCCCACCCTGTTCAGACACTGGTTCAAGTTTGAGCCATCCCAGCATCTCACAGCTGAGGTCTTTCCTTGTTCATGGCAGCTCTCACTCATGGAGCTGTGACATGAGGCAAGGGAGACTGGAGCATTCCTTTTGCTCAGGCTGGGGAGGGAGCTGGGGTGGTTGCAGGAAACCAGTCAGCCACCTGTGCATTCTCAATCCACTCTCTCTGCCCTGTTTTGGGAACAGGCAAGCATTTGTGTGGTCCTCATGAGTGGAATCCAGGCTTACCACAGCCCTCCTGTTTGTCCCACTGGCCCTTTAACTAGCCAAGGGGGCTTGTCTTCCCACTGTTGGACCCCACAGTTGGGGTGCCCAATAGGAGGCTTTAATCGTTCACTCTCCAGGGAGGCTTTCCATTTGTGTAATCTCCCTTTTCCTCTGAGTCCCCTCCCAGTGGCACAGGTCCCAACATGATCTCTTCTTTCCCTTCCTACCCAGTTTCTTGTGGCTTTTTCTTATACCCTTGGTTGTACAGGAGTCTGCCAGTCTCCAGCTAGTTCATGGTGGGAATTGAGTTTCAAGTCATCCTACTACACCATCTTGATCCGATTCTGTATATTGTTTTTTAAACACAATGCTTTGTGCAATTAATGGACTACAGTATAGTGTAAAAATAACTTCTATATGCACTGAGAAACCAAAAAATTTGTATGACTCACTTTATTGAGATATTCACTCTATTGAGGTGATCTGTAACTGAACCCACACTATTTCCTAGGTATGCCTATATTTATTTTGCCTTTATTTTTGGAGGATAATTTTTCCTGCTTATAGAATTCTAAGTTAATAGTTAAAAAATTTTGTTATGGCAGTTTAAAAATATTGTTCCATGGCCCATGGCTTCCATTATTTCTGATGCAAAGTCAGTTAATACTTATCTTTGTTCCTCTTTATGCAATGTTTTTTCCCTCAAGCTTATTTTAAGATTTTCTTATTATTGATATGGAACAATTTGATTATTATATGCCTCATTATCCTTCTCTTTGCATTTATCCTTCTTAGGATTTGTTTAACTTCTTGGATCTGTAGTTTTACATATTATTAAATTTGGAAATGTTTTGGCCGTTATCTCTTTAATTATTTTTTCTGCCTCCTCTATCCTAAACACCAAGTATATATATGTTAGACCACTTTATCTTGTCCCACAGGTTACAGCTGCTTTGTTAATTTATTTCAGCTTTGTGTGTCTGTGTCTGTGACTGTGTGATGCATTTGGATAGTTCCTATTGTTCTGGCTTCAAATTTACTGATATTTTATCCTACAATGTCTGATTTGCTGTCAAAAGCATCCAGTTTTTTTTATTTTCCAGTATTGTCATTTTCACCTCAGAATTTTCATTTACTTTTTTTTATAATGTTACTTTCTTCATTATGTTAATGCTTTCTTTTAAGTATTTGAACATGTTTGTAAAAGCTGTTTTAGAGCATTAAGACATGCTATCTTCTCTATCATTTCCATATCTATTTCTACAAATTAATTTTTTCTTATCTATGAGTTCCATTACTTTGCTTCCTGGCATATCTAATAATTTTGGTTTGGATACTTGACACTGAGATTTTTCTAGTTTTGAGGGTTTGGATTTTGTTGTCTTCTTTTAAAGAATATCCCAATTTATCCCAACAGACAGGGATTTTACTTGCAGATTATCTTAATCTTTTTGAGCTTGTTTTTAAACTTTTTTTAATGCAGGTTTTGAGATGCCTTTACTCTAGGATTGGCTTAGTCATACTCCTAAGAAGTGAACTTCAGTGGTCCCTACTGAGTGCCCTATATGGTCAGTAAGCTTTCTTTACACAGCCTGGTCAGTATTAGAACATTACCCCAGCTCTGTGAACTCTGATAGTTATTAAATTTATAGCTTTCTGGTAGTTATTCTTTTCTTCATAATTGCTCTTTACCCCAGCTCATGGGATCTTGCCTACGCATGTAAATCTCAGAATTCAGCCAATGAATTAAGGGAACTTCTATGCAAATTGATTGAGGTTTTTTTTTCCTGTGTAGAGTCCTATTATCATGTACTCTGCCTTACAAATATCAACTGCTTTTGCGTCCTTGAAATCCAGTCTGTGTGTCCTCAGCTTAGATATATTGCCATGCTCTGCTTGGGTTCCCTTCCTCTAAATCAGTGTCTGGAAAGTGCCTAGAGATAAAAATACAAGTTAAACATAGGTCTGCATTCTCTTATCAAGTACAGTTTATGCTACTGTTGCCCAATATCTAAAACCAGTTGTTTCATATTTTTTCCAGTTTTATTGACTTTCGTTTTGGTGGCAGATTTGGCCCAGTACAAGTTATACAATCAGCTCTTTTTTCCTAAACCTTGAATGCAGTTATAGACTGTCCAAAAATATAGTACATACTGTAATATACCACTTAAGAGTTTATTGCCTTTTCTTGTTTCAAATATAACATTGCCATTTGAGTTTGATATCACAGACTTGATTGAATTAATAACTGTTCCAAAAAAGACACCCTGTGGGAGGAGGCAGTTGAAGATGGTGGCAAAGGATAATCGTGAACTCACCTCCTCCCATAGACAGAAAATATACATCTACATATGTAACAGTTTGCTCTGAAAAGAACCTGAGAACTAGCTGAATAGGTACTCCACAGTGAAGGATAAAAGGGTCATATTGAGACAGATGGGGGAGGCAGAGACACGGTCCTGCCAAAAACAGCACCCCCAGCCTGGTGACCCATCGTCAGGAGGGATCTCAGATTTGTGGCATTTCTCCCTGAGGGGTGAGGAGTTTGTGCCCCACATCAGGCACCTCAACTTTTGAAACCTGCACTGGAGCGATGAACCCCAAAAATGTTTGGTTTTGAAAACAGATGGGGCTTATGTCCAGGAGAACCATAGGTCTGTAGGGAAAGGAGACTCAGCTCTTAAGGGGTTCATACACAGACTCACTCACCCCAGGACCCAATATAAAAGCATCAGTTTGAAAAGAGCTTAGATCATAAGTGAAAGAATTTATTTTCTAATCCTAAAGCATTTGCCAGAGGGGCAGAAGCTTGTTGAAGCTCTATGAACAGAGGTGCTTGTGGGTGCCAGTTTTACATTCTCCCTTTATTTCTTCAGTGCTGGCATATGCTCCAAATGAAAGAACAAGATAAAACCCCAGACAAAAAAAAAAAAAAAAACCTTAGAGAAACATAGATAAGTAATTTACCTGATAAAGAGTTCAAACTAAGGTCACAAAGAAATTAACTGAACTCAGAAGAATGGATGAACACAGAGAGAACTTCATCGAAGAAAAAGCATAAAGTACCAAATGGAAGTCACAGAGCTGAATAATACAATAACTGAACTGGAAAATATACTAGAGGGGTTAAACAGCAGACTAGATGAAGCAAATGAAGGAATCAGTTATCTGGAAGACAGAGAAGTGGAACTCACCCAAACAGAGCAGGGGGAAAAAATGATTAAAAATAAGTGAAAATAGCTTAGGGAACCTATGGATAACATGATATTTGCATTATAGACATCCCAGAAGAAGAAGAGAGATAGAAAGGGACAGAAAACTTGTTTGAAGAAATAATGGCTGACAGCGTCCTGAACCTGGGGAAGAAAGCAGACATCCAGATCCAGGAAGCTGAGAAAGTTCCAAATAAGATGAACAAAGATACCCAAACCAAGACAAATTATAATTAAGCATGTCAAATTTAAAGAGAGAATCTCAAAAGCAGCAAGAGAGAAGAAACTTGTTACATACAAAAGAATGCCCTTAAGTCTGTCAGCAGATTTAGCAGCAGAAACTTTGCAGGCCAGAAGGTAGTGACATGATGAATTCAAGTGCTAAAAGAAAAAAACCTAACCAAGAATACTCTATCCGGCAAAGTTATCTTTCAGAGTTGAAGAGAGATAACCAGAGGAGAGAAAACAAATTCGGGAGAGAGAATGAGTTTTCCAGACAAGCAAAAATGAAAGGAGTTTCTCACTACTACACTGGCCTTATGAGATATGTTAATGGGATTTACTTAAGCTGAAAAGAAAGAGCACTAATTAGTAACAAGAAAACTATTGAAAGTAAAATCTCACTGGTAAATATATAGAAAAGAAAGTAGATTAATTACTTATAAAGCTAGTATAAGGTTAAAAGGCAAAAGTAATAAAAATAACTATAAATATAACAGTTAAGGGATATATAAAAAGATGTAAAATGTGGCATAAAAAACATAAAATGGGGGCAATAAAAATGCAGAGTTTTAGAATATATTTAAACTGAAATTTCTATCAATGTATAATAGATTGCTATATTGGTAGGCTGTTATAGGTGAGCCTCATGATAACCAAAAAGCAAAAAGCTATAATTCACAAAAGATAATGAGAAAGGAATCTAAGCATATCACTACAGAAAGTCATCAAACCACAAGGGAAGAAATCAAGAGAAGAAGAAAAAGAACTGAGAGGAACTACAAAACAGCCAGAAAATAGTTAACAAAATGGCAATAAGAACATACCTATCAATAATTACTTTAAATGTAAATGGACTAAATTCTCTAATCAAAAGACATAGAGTAGCTAAATGGATAAAGACCAAAAAGACCCATCTATATGCCATCAACAAGAGACTCACCTCAGATGTAAGGACACATACAGACTGAAATGAAGGAATGGAAAAAGGTGTTTCATACAGATAGAAAACAAAAGAAAGCTGGGGTATCTATACTTACATCAGACAAAATAGACTTTAAAATAAATATTTAATAAAAGATAAAGATGGGCATTGCATAATAATAGAGGGGTCAATCCAACAAGAAAATGTAATATTTCTAAATATTTATGCATCCAACATAGGAGCATCTAATACATAAATAAATCATTAACAATCCTAAAGGGAAAGTTGACAGCAATACAATAATAGTAGGGGACTTTTATACCCCATTGACATCAATGGATAGTTTATCCTAGACAGAAAATCAATAAGGAAACCTCAGCCTTAAATGACACACACACAGATCAAATTCACTTAATAGATATATACAGAACATTCCATCCAAAATCAGCAGAACACACATTCTTCTCAAGTGTACATTGAACATTCTCTTGGATGCTAGGAAACAAAACAAGTCTCTGTAAATTTAAAAAGATTGAAATCATATCAAGCATGTTTTCTAACCACAGTGGTCTGAAATTAGAAATCAACTACAAGAAGAAAACTTGAAAAATCGCAAATATGTGGAGATTAAACAATATGCTATTGAACAACCAATAGGTCAATGAAGAAATCAAAAGAAAAATTTAAAAAAATACCTTGAGACAAATGAAAATGGAAATGCAACATCCCCAAATCTATCAAATACAGCAAAAGCAGTTCTAAGAGGAATTTTTATAGGTATTCAGGCCTACCTACCTCAAGAAACATGAAAAATCTCAAAAAATATAACTTTACACCTAAAGCAACTAGAAAAAAAGAAACATAACAAAAGAATCCCAAAGTTAGTAGAAGGAAAGAAATAATAAAGATCAGAGCAGAAACAAAGGAAATAGAGACTATAGAGACAATAGAAAAGATCAATGAAACTAAGAGTTGGTTCATTGAAAAGATAAACAACATTGACAGACTATCCAGGCTCACTGAGAGAGGGCTCAAATAAAATCAGAAATGAAAGAAGTTACAACTGATGTCAAAGAAATACAAAGGATCAAAGAAACTATGAACAACTATATGCCAACAAATTAGACAACCTAGAAAAAAATGGATAAATTCCTAGAAACAAAACAATCTTCCAAGACTGAATCAGGAAGAAATAGAAATCTGAATAGACTGATTACTAGCAAGGAGATTAAATCAATAATAATAATTTTAAAAATCCCAACAAACAAAAGTCCAGGACTAGACAGCTTTACAGGTGAATTATACCAAACATTCAAGGAAGACTTAATACCGATCCTTCTCAAACTATTCCAAAAA
The DNA here is from genome assembly GCF_009873245.2 of Balaenoptera musculus. NCBI lineage: Eukaryota > Metazoa > Chordata > Mammalia > Artiodactyla > Balaenopteridae > Balaenoptera > Balaenoptera musculus. The sequence continues at coordinate 51,545,270 of NC_045785.1, read as the reverse complement.
ACTGAAGAGGTGGGAACACTCTCAAACTCATTTTATGAGGCCAGCATCACCCTGATACCAAAAACTGGATAAGGACACTGCAAATGAAGAACATTACAGGCCAATATGCCTGATGAAATCACATGCAAAATATTTGCAAACCAAATTCAACAATACATTAAAAGGATCATACACCATGATCAAGTGGGATTTATTCCAGAGTGCCAGGATAGTTCAACACCTGCAAATCAGTGAACATGATTACAACATTAACAAAATGAAGGACACAAGTCGTTTGATCATCTCAATAGATGTGGAAAAATCATTTGACAAAATTCAACATCCATTTATGATAAAAATTCTCAACAAAGAGGGTACAGAGTGAATGTACCTCAACATAATAGAGGCCGTATATGATAAGCCCACAGCTAACATCATCCTTAATGTGAAAAGCTGAAAGCTTTTCCCCTAAGTACAGGAACAAGTCAAGGATGCCTACTCTCACCAATTTTATTCAACATAGTATCAGAAGTTCTAGCCAAAGGAATTAGGCAGGAAGAAAAAAATAGAATGCATACATATTGGAAAAGAGGAAGTAAAACTATCACTATTTTCAGATGACATAATTTTATATATAGAAAACCCTGAAAACTCCACCAAAAATTACTAGAATTAATAAATTCATTAAAATTACAGGGTACACAAACAATATACAAAATGCTATTTTTATGCACTAATGAACTATCAGAAAAAAATTTAAACTATTGCATTTAAAATTGCATCAAAACCCCAAAATATCTAGGAAAAATTTAAGCAGATGACAGGCCTGTACACTGAAAATTATAAGATATTTGTGAAAGAAATGAAGAAGACATAAATAAATGGGAAGATATTCCACGCTCATGGATTAGAATGAGCATATTGCCCAAAGTAATATATAGATTCAAGGCAATACATATCAAAATTCCAATGGCATGTTTTACAGAGCTAAAACAATTCTAAAATTTGTATGAAACCTTAAAAGATCTCAGATTGTTACCTTAGGAAAGAAAAACAAACCTGGAGACATAATGGGCCCTGATTTTAAACTATGTTACAAAGTTACAGTAATCAAAACAGTATGGTATTGGCATAAAAAGAGACACATAGATTACTGGAATAGAATACAGAGGCCAGAAATAAACCCACACATATGTGATCAACTAATTTATGACAAAGGATCCAAGAATATACAATGGAAAAAGGACAGTCTCTTCAATAAAGGGTGTTGGGAAAACTGGGCAGCCACATGCAAAAGAATGAAGCTAGATCACTATCTTACACCATATACAAAAATTAACTCAAAGTGGATTAAAGACTTGAATGTAAGACCTGAAACCATAAACTCCTAGAAAAACATAGGTGATAAGCTTCTTGACATCAGTCTTGACAATGATATTTTTGATCTGACTCTAAAAACAAAGGCAAGCAAGTGGGACTACATCTAACTAAAAAGCTTCTGCACAGCAAAGGGAATCATCAACAAAATGAAAAGGCAACCTACTCAATGGCAGAAAATGTTTACAAATCATATATCTAATAAGGGGTTAATATCTAAAATATATAAAAAACCCATACAATTCAATAGTAAAAAAACAAATACCCCAATTAAAAAATGAAGAAGACATTCAGACGGACAACAGGCTTATGAAAAGATAGTCAACATTGCTAATCCTCAGGGAAATGCAAATCAAAAGCAAAATTAGATATCACCTCACACTTGTAAGAATGGCCATTTTCAAAAGACCAAGAAATTACAAGTGTTGGTGAAGATGTGCAGAAAAAGGTACCCTTGTGAACTGTTGATGGGAATGTAAATAGTATGGAGGTTCCTCAGAAAATTAAAAATAGAATTACCTTATGATCCAGCAATTTCACTTCTTGGTATTTATCTGGAGAAAATGAAAATGCTAATCCAAAAAGATGTATGCACCCCCATGTTCATTGCAGCATATTTACAATAGCCAAGATATGGAAACAACCTAAGTGTCCATCAATAGATGAATTAATAAAGAAGTTGTGGTATATGTATATACAATGGAATGCTACTCAGCCATAAAAAGAATGAAGTCTTGCCATTTGGGACAACAGAATGGACCTTGAGGGTATAATGCCAAGTGAAATAAGTCACACAGAGAAAGACAAATACTGTATGATTGCACTTGCATGTGGAATCTAAAAAACAAAACAGATGAACAAACAAAACAAAACTCATAGATACAGAGAACAAATTAATTGTTGCCCGAGGGGATGGGTGTTGCGGAGTGGGCAAAATGGGTGAAGAGGATCAAAGGGTAAAAAGTTCCAGTTAAAAAATAAGTCGAGGGATGTTATGTAGAACATGGTGTCTATAATCAATAACATTGTATTACAAATTTGAAAGTTGCTAAGAAAGTAAATATTGAAAGTTCTCATCACAAGAAAACTAATAGTAACTATGTATGGTGACAAATGGTAACTAGACTTATTATGATGATCACTTCACAGTGTATACATTTGTTGAATCATTATGTCTTACACTGAAACAAATATAATATTGTCTGTCAATTATACTTCAACTAAAAAAAATACACCTTGTTGAATTAAGTATTTTTGTTTAAAACCTCATTTCACTTGTTGAAAGCTTACTTATTTTTGTTTAAAATACATATGGTTAAATTATCAGATAAATTTATAATTTGCAACTTACTATCTTACTGACAACTGAGAATTTGGGACTTGACATGTAGTACAAAAATATATGTACATTTTACTTATTGAAATGGTGTGCTTTGAGGGATTCTGAAATGTTTTATCAAAATTAAGCTTCAAGTTTATCCTAAAATTATTCTTTTTATTTTCTACTATTATTTGCTATTATTTCTATTTATTATTTATTATTTTACATAAACTGCAATCTTACAATAAGCACCTTTTGGTGGATGGTTTCTTTCACTCAGTATTATGTTTGTGTGATTCATCCATATTTTTGCATGTAGTAGAAGCTTGTCCACTCACTATTTTATAGTATTCAATTATGTAAATATACCACAATTCTTTTTGTTCTATGCTGCTTTAGATGGACTGCCTATAGGCTTTAACTAATAATCAGAAAAAGAAAGAAAACTAACATTTACTGAACTAGGTGTGAAGTGATTTCTTCATAATATGGCTGACAGCCATGCATAATTGCTAAGTACCAGGCATTGTTCTAAGTACCTTATATATATTAACTCATTTAAACACGCTGTCTTATAAGTGATGTTATTATCATTATCCCAATTTCCAGATTCAGATACTGAGGCAAGATTAAATTCCTGGGCCAAGGACACAAACAGACATTGCATGACCTGGGATTTGAGTGAGACAGTCTGACTTTAGAGGACATGGTATTAATTTCGCCATATTGCCTCTGCAGAAACAAGCCATTACATTTAATCTCATTTAACTGTTACTCAATACTAGATGCTACCTCCATGTTATAGCTTAATAAATATACATGTAGAGAGTTAGTTTTTCCAGTTTGTCACTATTAGGCCTGTTTCCTACTTTTATATCTTCTATTTCCAAGTCTATTTTTTCTTTCACTTTTTATTTTAAAATAATTCTAAATTCATGTGGAGTTTCAAAGATAGAAAAGAGAAGTCTCATGCACTCTTTGCCTAGTCTCCTCAATGGTAACATTTTGGTTAACTAAAGATCTCTCAAAACCAGAAAATTGACATTGGTGTGGTCCACAAACCAAGCCTGATTTTATAATGGCTTCCAAATATTCCTAAATTTCTGACACACAAGAGTGAGGCAATTGGTATCTTTTCTGTAGATGAAGGGAAAATTGGTTAAAAAGAACCAAAAGAATACTGTGATTCTACAAATCAAACCCTCAGACCTAAAAAAAAAAAAAAAAAAAATGGCTAGGCAAGGGTAAGATATGCCTTAATGGTGGAACTTGCTAGCAAAATGTTCTAATACAGTGTAATCCATTACATACTAAAATCTCAGTTCCATAGAAGGAGATGAGTCAAATTGTGAATCTGTAAGAATACAGACTTAAGTCATCTTCAATGCATGAAAGCAATATCTATGTTAGAAATTATAGAATGAGATACCAGATTCTGAAACACATTGCAAGAGTATTACTTGTCCAGTTTTCCTCAGAAAAATGGCTAGCCTCTCACTAAAAGTTTTCCATTCACACTATGGTAACTTTTGCTCTGTAGCATTACAACTCTAAAACTCTTTTCATGGAATTCACAAGAAACTTATATTCATTGCTCAGAAATGAGTGTGAAACCACTTAGCCTATAAGGCAAGAGAAGCCTGTATTTGCTCTCGTTGGGCCATAAAGTAATCTTACCTCAGGTACTCCAATAACTACAGTTGCATGAGAATGAGAATTGTGATATGTTCACAAAAATAAATCTTTGTAGCTTTTCCCAAGGTGGGAGACTGAGACCAGTCCCTCATTCCTTTTAAATCTGAAAACCAAATTCTTGCCTCTGTTTAATCCAGAGCCTATGCTGTTCTGCCTAGTCCATCCATTTATTTATTTATTACATTTATAGAGCATCTTTCCTCCAAAGCAACATCTTTGGCAGAGCTGGCTCCTGCAGGAACAATTGGTCACAGGGATGTTGCGGAGCCCGCAGGGTAAGCAGAATATCAAACACTCTTTTGTATTAGAAACAGAAATGACTTCCCAGGATCTTCACTGTGGAGATGCTTGTTTCACTTTTCGTGGGATGGTTAGTACAGGAAATTTCTAAAATCTTGGAAGAGGTGAAATTCTTTAAGTTCTCTGTTTTAACGTATCTGCAGCCCTAAACAATAATGTTTTCACTACCAATTTGTCACAATCTGATAATAAAGTAGGCAAAGTTTCTTATTTGCCAGTTTAAATAAGATAGGAGAAAAAATAGAAATGTCTCTGGTTCATTGGAATTGGGCTTTGGCAGATTTGCAGACATTTTGATATATCTCTGTCTTTCTGAGTTGTGTCATGCCTTCTTTTCTCAGCGCACTTCAAAAAAACATCAGGCAAAGTTGAAAACTTTGAAAACACATTGCACATTATTTTTGTGTTTGGAAGTGCAGGCTCCCTGACCCATATTATGACAGTGAGGTGGTATTAGCATAGAGCTGCAGATATTCCCATCTCTCCACTCCTGCCTTAACAACACATTACCACATTTCTTCATAGTGGATAAACATGGAAGTGCTTTCAAACATTGCCAGAAGAGGCTGAAGGAACAGGTGAAGAAATCTTATTGGGGAAACAGCATTCAGCCAGGACTCAGGAAACTTGAATTTTAGCCTAGGTCCATCACAACCTGCTGTGTGACTTTGGATAATTCATTTGCTATCTCTGGCTCATGGTTTCCTCATCTATACAATAAAGTGGAAACCCTAGGTGATTTCTTAGGTCATTTCCCCATCCAGCCTCTTAGGAAACTCAAATCAGATTCTTTGGAAGTCCTGGTAAAGATAAAGTGTGTGATAGAATTGCACCTTGTGATCGAATTTTAATATTTTATTTATAAGTGAAGTACACTTCAATTCAGTCAACATTCAAAAAATATTTGTTGCATATATTTATTGTATATATCTGCTATATGTCAGGTGCCATGCTAGGTTACTCAAACATAAGCATAAAAAAAGAGGTCCCTTAGTGAAAGAGAGCTTATACTCTAGGGGGACAGACAGAAATTAAATGAAAAGGTAAACACATGCTTACATAGTTACAACTATGCTAAAAGCTATGGTAGAAAAAAACACAGGTTGTTATTGAGAGCTTATCATAGAATTTGGCTGTCTATGCCAGTGCATGCGTTGTTGAATTTTGTTAAAGAAATTCTCTTAGATATTTCCAAGAAGCATATTTTTTCCACACATTTGTTTTCGGAAGAGTCAGAACACAGGGCTGCCATTTATGAAGCATCGTCATAACATTATTTATATCCTGAAACAGTACATGCAAGCAGTAAATTATGTCATAATCAGAGCCACCTAAAATTATGCTGGGTCTATTTATTGCAAAACATGGAACATCAGCATGGTTTTCTGGCTTGTTTTGGTGACTTTAGCTCTGGACTATTTTTTCAAAGATGTTAGTATAGTGAAAATTCTTGGACAATAGAGATAGTGTTTCCTACCAGAGCAAAGGGCACATTTGCTTATAGCCTCCGAAGACAAGCATGTTTACTGTCTAGCATAGTAAAGATAATACTCTCCTACTCCCTGGAGAAAGGGGAGGTGCTTTTAACACCCATTTAAAAAGATTTGGGTGTTCTCGGCTCAGGGTTCTCTCCTGTGACACAATCCACTGTGTTAATACAAAGTGCAGGTAATATTTAGCCCTCTTCCTGTCATGCTGTGGAAATTGGAACCTGGGGAACAGTGCAAACTCTGCTGATACTCTGGCTGCTGATATCGCTTTGAGTAATGAACTGTCCTTTGTCTTATGTCTTCTAACAGCATCCATGAATTCATGGCAGGCTAACTTGGTAGTTTGCAATAAGGTAAAAGTTTAGACACTTTAAAGCTTATAATGGTAACTAATAGAGAGGTAGGAACAAGAGCTCTTCTTTGTTCTTTTTGCTTTAGGATGACAAATTCATCTGACATACAGATCTATTATTTGAGCCTTGCTTGAGACAAACAACCGTGACTTGGAAGAGTTCATGATTCTTGTTTTAAAAAGAATCCTTTTGCAGAAAGGATTACCTGTTTATTTCATAATAATAATATTGATAATAATTAAAATGCATATCCTCTATTGAGCATGTATCACTTCCCTAGCACATATGTCACTTTTTTTTTTAACATCTTTATTGGAGTATAATTGCTTTACAATGGTGTGTTAGTTTCTGCTGTATAACAAAGTGAATCAGCTATATGTATACATATATCCCCATATTCCCTCCCTCTTGCATCTCCCTCCCACCCTCCCTATCCCACCCCTCTAGGTGGTCTCAAAGCACCTAGCTGATCTCCCTGTGCTATGCGGCTGCTTCTCAGTAGCTATCTATTTTACATTTGGTAGTGTATATATGTCCATGCTACTCTCTCACTTCATCCCAGCTTACCCTTCCCCCTCCCAGTGTCCTCAAGTCCATGCTCTATGCCTGCGTCTTAATTCCTGTCCTGCTCCTAGGTTCATCAGAACCTTTTTTTTTTTTTTTTTAGATTCCATATATATGTGTTAGCATATGGTATTTATTTTTCTCTTTCTGACTTACTTCACTCTGTATGACAGACTCTAGGTCCATCCACCTCACTACAAATAACTCAATTTTGTTTCTTTTTATGGCTGAGTAATATTCCATTGTATATATGTGCCACATCTTCTTTATCCATTCATCTGTTGATGGACACTTAGGTTGCTTCCATGTCCTGGCTATTGTAAATAGTGCTGCAATGAACATCGTGGTACATGACTTTTTGAATTATGGTTTTCTCAGGGTATATGTCCAGTAGTGGGATTACTAGGTCATATGGTAGTTCTATTTTTAGTTTTTTAAGGAACCTCCATACTGTTCTCCATAGTGGCTGTATCAATTTACATTCCCACCAACAGTGCAAGAGGGTTCCCTTTTCTCCACATCCTCTCTAGCATTTATTGTTTGTAGATTTTTTGATGATGGCCATTCTGACCAGTGTGAGCTGATACCTCATTGTAGTTTTGATTTGCATTTCTCTAATGATTAGTGATGTTGAGCATCCTTTCATGTGTTTGTTGGCAATCTGTATATCTTCTTTGGAGAAATGTCTGTTTAAGTTTTCTGCCCATTTTTGGATTGGGTTGTTTGTTTTTTTGTTATTGAGCTGCATGAGCTGCTTGTATATTTTGGACATTAATCCTTTGTCAGTTGCTTCATTTGCAAATATTTTCTCCCATTCTGAGCGTTGTCTTTTCGTCCCGTGCATGAGTTCCTTTGCTGTGCAAAAGCTTTTAATTTTCATTAGGTCGCATTTGTTTGTTTTTGTTTTTATTTCCCTTTCTCTAGAATGTGGGTCAAAAGGATCTTGCTGTGATTTATGTCATAGAGTGTTCTGCCTATGTTTCCCTCTAAAAGTTTTATAGTGTCTAGCCTTACGTTTAAGTCTTTAATCCATTTTGAGTTTATTTTTGTGTAATGGTGTTAAGGAGTGTTCTAATTTCATTCTTTTACATGTAGCTGTCCAGTTTTCCCAGCACCACTTATTGAAGAGGCTGTCTTTTCTCCATTGTATATCCTTGCCTCCTTTATCAAAAATAAGGTAACCATATGTGCGTGGGTTTATCTCTGGGCTTTCTATCCTGTTCCATTGATGTATATTTCTGTTTTTGTGCCAGTACCATACGTCTAATCCTCAGCAAATCCAGTGAAGTAGGGCACACCAAGATTAATGCTTTTGACAATCACACCTACTGTCTCCTCTCATTCTTGCTCTAGGCTTTTTGTTCATTCCACTCCTTATCCATATGGTCACTGTAGTTCTCACCTTATCCATTTAGAAAGCTGTGGCCCTTGTGGTCTCCTAGTAATCTAGGGCTCAAGATGAAACTCTGTGGTGCCATTTTTCCTCCACTGACTGTGGCATTCTGTGGAGGGATACCCCTCCTGTCAGCATGCATAGAGATTAGTAACTCCTGGCCAGGATATACATTATTTAACTTTGACTCTGTTCTAAATGACCTCAGGCCAAAACATAAGTCCATACTGTTCCAGACAAACCAGAGTCCCTCTTTCTCAAGACTCACTTGTTAACTTGTGGTTACAGTAGAGTAGAAGTATTGTTCTGAAGCCAAGTATATTTGGGGGTCAGTTTTCTTGATTTTGAATATATTACTATTAATAAGTGTTTCTATGTGTGGCCACAAACTGGGTTAGGTACCATATATAATCTCAATTAGTCTTCACAATAACCCAAAGAAATGAAACTAAGTTTCACAAGGACTAAGAAAATTTCACTATAGGATAAACAATAGAATGTAGTCATTAAAACTTCTGGAATCAGGCTAAGTATGGATTAAAATTGTGACTCTACCTTCTACTAGCTTTGACCCAATTGCTAAGCCTCAGTTTCCTATGTGTATAAGGAGAATAATCATGATATTGTGAGGATTTAGTAGGAATGCTTCCACATGCTTTGAATCATGTCTAGTGAATAGTAACTGCCCAACAAATATCTGCTGGTATTGTTGTTAATCCCAATTTAAGGTAAGAAGTGAATGCATGGTAGTCTGTGACTTGAACTCAGGATAGGGTTACCAGATAAAATACAGGACACACAGTTGCACTGAATTTCAAGTAATAAATGAATATTTTTTTTAGTATAAGTAAATTCCATATATTTCATGGGGCATCCTTATGCTAAAAAATTAATCATTTTTTCTGACCTTCAAATTTAACTGGACATATTATAGTTTTGCTAAATTTGATAACCTTAACTCTAGGTTAATTAGTCCTAAAACCCACTGTACAGCATTAAAGAAAAATTGGTTATTTCTTTACTATCTACATCATCTCCATTTTCTCTCAAAATCCCCATTTCCTGTGTTTCTCATTATTTTCAACAGTCACTGGAAAGTCGTTGAGAGAAGGGAGATATGAAGAAATTCAAATTAGGTATTATTGTTGTTATCAGCCCTAGCAGAACTTAAGAAAATAGAAGCAGCTGAATTAAGTGATTAAAAAGGGTCAGGTGCTAACTCATTGGGGAAGCATGTCTTACGTTCTCCCAGCTGGTCTAATTAGCCCTTTCTGTGCTTCATACCATTCTGGGAAATGTCCCTCTACCAGAACACTTCTCACACTCACCACTGTTCTCAAACTCGTGCCTTCAGCAGAATCACCTGGAGGGCTCATTAAACCCAGATTGTTGGGTCCCAGTCTGAGATTCTGATTCATTAGATCAAGGTGGGCCTTGAGAATCTGCATTCTAAACAGCGTCCAAGTGATGCCGATGTTGTCAGTCCAGGAGTCACACTTGGAGGACTTGGCTTCTACTGTGATCATCAGTTTACTCCTTTGTCCTCTGACTAGATTATGAGATCTTTGATAGTGAGTCTAATGTTGACTTCCCGAGATTCCATTTCCAAAAGTCAGTGCACCAGAGATTAGCTCACCAACTCCTTAAAGACTTGTTCTCAGTATGTTTGATTTACCTTTGTCATAACTGTTCTGCCCATGTTCCTGTTCTAGCACTGGCCCTGGAGAAAATCTGGCTGTGGTGAACTCACCTAGACTCTGTATGTGTCAGACAACCTCTATGGCTGGCCCAGAGGTGGGGCACAGCATAGGGCAAAGACAAAAAAAGTAGATAGGGCATATGTCCACCATGATAGAGGTTAAAATATCACACACACTAAAGGGAAAGCACATCCAATCTCCAGTCACCTAAATATGGCAGAAGAAAAGTAAGTGCAAAAGTAAAAAAAAAAAAAAAAAAAAGTTAATTTGGTGAAATAGCTTTTCATTGATTTAGTCACTTAATTAATTAATATCAGGAAACTTTTGTTGTTCCTGTATTGCCATTTAAAAAATTGACTTTGATCTTTCTTTGGGGTAGCAATTGTCTTGTTTGTATATGCACATAACATTAAATGATATGTAGCACTTCTAAATACTTAATAATTTTTGATTAATTGAATAAATGAATTTGTAGAGCTCAGTTAGTCATGATATTCTTGAACCTTATGACTGGTGAGAGAATATTATTCAAATATCAAATTGGAAGAATATTAGCAGTTTTTCCTGTAAAATGGGCCAAAAAGTGACCATTATAGTTTTAATGCAATGTCTCCAAAAGAAAAGTGTGTCTTCTGTTCTTTGAGACTATGATTCAATAAATTCTAATTTTCTTCTGGCAACAATTCCTTTCCTGACTTGAAGTGCAAAGATTTTACAGAGGTTAGAAATAACATTGAAAAAAAGTCAAAATCAGGTTGTCTATAATACTACCCTGCCTCTTGAAGCTATAGTAATCTGGGTCTTTCTGTTGAGCTGGAAAACTTTTGGTTGTAGTGGAAGATGTGTTGAGGAAATACTGATGATCATGATTCATTTCAGGGAAACTTAAGTGACACATAATTGAAAATGTAGACGACAGACTACTTTCTTCTATGTTCCGCAAATTAGGAATTCCTATATAGTTTAGGAGTATTTATTATATGGTCTGGAAATCTTTCAAAAATTAATATCCTTTTCAAAGTCATCTTATATCATAGAGTCTCATAATTGTAAGAGACTTGAAATATTACGTGATTAATATACACACTTTAAATGGAAGATCCTTTTATATTACCACTGCCTATTTTTCTCTCAGGTGGTCAGAGTTCACTACTGCATAAAGTACGTACACAAGAGGTTTAGTTGCAATAAAATTCTTTCTTGTTTTGGGCTAAAATCCAATTTTACAAATAATGTCAAATACTGATTGAGATAATTTATTCACTTATTTATTTTTCTCAATGTGTACAATCATAGCCATTTTCTAAGCTGGGGATAGGCACTAGGATGTTATGGTCTTTGGTCTCAAAGGTTATATAGTTTAATGGAAACAGAAACATGAAAACAAATAATTATAATACAAAGAAAGATTGATTTGATGATGGTACATAGAAAGTGTAGTGAACACTTAGAAGAAGGGGTTCCTACATTCACCTTGGGGGTTAGAGAAGGCATCAGGAGGTAGGTAATATTTTAATTGATATTTAAAGGATAAGTTGCATTGGAGTCAGGAAAACAGCATGTACAGAAGCCAAGATATTAAGAAGATCACTCTGTGTTCTGGAGCATAGACTATGTGCGTGAGAGGGGTGGGGGAAAGGTAATGTTAAAAGTGGAGAGTTGTAGGCATTGTGGGACATATAAGTAGGGCAGTATATTCCAATGAGTTTATCCTTCATCCTGTAGGAGGCACTGGAAAGTGTTAAGTGAGGAGAAGTAACACGATTGTATTTTCATGTTAAAAAGATACTTTCACAACACACTGTAAGATACATTAGTGTTAGATAAGACCAAATAGGTAAGTGAGAAACTCACTGCAATTATCCAGACTAGAAAAAGGAGAGAAAAGAAGAGGAGGGAATAGATTTGAGTATTTATTGACAAGTATTTAGAATAATTGAGAAGATTTGGTGAATAATTGTTTTTGCAGGAAAAGGGAAATAATACACTGTCATACAAATACAAGTTCTGTGACTTAGAACTTATGCTTCATGGACCAGACGTATTGGCATCATCGGGAAACTGATGCAGATTCTTAGGCCTCACTTCAGACCTACTGAACCAGAATTTGCATTTTAACTAGATACCCAAGTGATGCTTTTGCATATTAACATTTGAGAAGCCCAACTGAAGCAGAAGCATGGACAAGAATGTCATGCAAAGAAGCACAAAACCTCAGAGGAAAACACAGTGGGCTCCTTTGGCAGGTGAAGTGGTTCAGAGTGGGAGATGAGGGGTTAATTTGCATTTAGGCATATTGAAGTTTGATCTGTCTGTGGAAGATCCAATTTAAAGAGCCATTATCTATAGGATTCTAGAGTTCAGGATGGATATCATTTCAGAAACCATCAGGGCATAGGAAATAGTGAAAATTATGGGATTAGAGGAGAATGCCCAAGAATGTAGGCAGACTAGCTACTAATTACCTTATTTCTTTAAATTTTTATTGGAGTATAGTTGATTTACAGTGTTGCATTAGTTTCAGGTACACAGCAAAGTGAATCAGTTATACACATACATATAATCAACTCTTTTTAAGATTCGTTTCCCATATAGGCCATTAGAGTATTGAGTAGAGTTCCCTGTGCTATACAGTAGGTCCTTATTAGTTATTTATTTTATATATAGTAGTGTGTATATGTTTATCCTAATCTCCCAATTTGTCCCTCCCTGCACTTACATGCTGGTAACCATAAGTTTGTTTTCTACATCTGTAACTCTATTTCTGTTTTGTAGAGTTCATTTGTACCCTTTTTGTTAGATTCCACATATAAGTGATATCATATGATATTTGTCTTTCTCCGTCTGACTTACTTACTTCACTCAGTCTGACAATTTCTAGGTCCATCCATGTTGCTGAAAATGGCATTATTTTGTTTTTTTTATGGCTGTGTTATATTCCGTTGTATATATGTACCACAACTTCTTTATCCATTTCACTGTCAATGGACATTTAGGTTGCTTCCATGTCCTGGCTATTGTAAATCGTGCTTCAGTGAACATGGTGGGTACATGTATCTTTTTAAATTATGGTTTGCCTCCATAGTGGCTGTACCAACTTATATTCTCACAGACAGTGTAGGAGGGTTCCCTTTTCTCCACACCCTCTCCAGCATTTATTGTTTACAGATTTTTTGATGATGGCCATTCTGACCAGTGTGAGGTGATACCTGATTGTAATTTTTGACTTGCATTTCTCTAATAATTAGTGATGCTGAGCACATTTTCATGTGGTTTTAGCCATCTCTACCTATTCTTTGGGGAAATGTCTATTTAGATCTTTTGCCCATTTTCTGATTGTGTTTTGGTTTTTGATATTGAGCTGCATGAGTTGTTTGTACATTTTGGAAATTAATCCCTTGTTGGTTGCTTCGTTTGCAAATATTTTCTACCATTCTGAGGGTTGTCTTTTTGTTTATGGTTTCCTTTGCTGTACAAAAGCTTTTAAGTTTAATTAGGTACCATTTGTTTATTATCATTTTTATTTTCATTATTCTAGGAGGTGGATTGAAAAAGATCTTGCTGCTATTTATGTCAGAGAATGTTCTCCCTATGTTTTCCTCTAAAAGTTTTATAGTATCTGGCCTTACATTTAGATCTTTAATCCATTTTGAGTTTATTTTTCTGTATGGTGCTAGGGAGTGTTCTAATTTCATTCTTTTACTTGTAGTTGTCCAGTTTTCCCAACACCAACTTTTACAGAGACTGTGTTTTCTCCATTGTATATTCTTGCCTCCTTTGTCATAGATTATTGACCATAGGTGTGTGGGTTTATCTCTGGACTTTCTATCCTGTTCCATTGATCTATATTTCTGTTTTTGTGCCAGTACCATACTGTCTTGATTACTGTAGCTTTGTAGTATAGTCTGAAGTCCCAGAGCCTGATTCCTCCAGCTCCATTTTTCTTTCTCAGGATTGCTTTGGCTATTTGGGGTCTTTTGAGTTTCCATACAAATTGTAATTTTTTTGGTTCTAGTTCTGTGAAAAATGCTATTGGTAATTTGATAGGGATTGCATTGAATCTGTAGACTGCTTTAGGTTGTATAGTCATTTTTACAATATTGATTCTTCCAATTCAAGAACATGGTATATGTCTGCATCTGTTTGTGTCATCTTTTATTTCTTTCATCAGTGTCTTATGGTTTACAGCAACAGGTCTTTTGTCTCCTTACGTAGGTTTATTCCTAGGTATTTTATTCTTTTTGATGCAGTGGTGAATGGGATTGTTTCTTTAATCTCTCTTTGTCTTCTTTCATTGCTAGTGTGTAGGAATGCACAAGATTTCTGTGTATTAATTTTGTGAACCAAATTCATGGATGAGCTCTAGTTTTCTGGTAACATATTTAGGATTTTCTATATATGCTATCATGTCATTTGCAAACAATGACAGTTTTCCTTCTTCTTTTCCAATTTGGATTCCTTTTATTTCATTTTCTCCTCTGATAGCTGTGGCTAGGATTTCCAAAACTATGTTGAATAAAAGTGGTGAAAGTGGACATCCTTGTCTTGTTCCTGATATTAGAGGAAGTGCTTTCAGTTTTTCACCATTGAGAATGATGTTTGCTGTGGGTTTGTCATTATATGGTCTTTAGTATGTTGAGGTATGTCCCCTCTATGCCCACATTCTGGAGAGTGTTTATCATAAACGGTGTTGAATTTTTTCGAAAGCTTTTTCTGCATCTATTGAGATGATCATATGGTTTTTATTCTTCAATTTTTTAATGTGGTGTATCACACTGATTTGCAGATATTGAAAACTCCTTGCATTCCCAGTATACATCTCACTTGATCATGGTGTATGATTTTTTAATGTGTTGTTGGATTCTCTTTGCTAGTATTTTGTTGAGGGCTTTTGCATCTGTGTTCATCAGTGATACTGGCCTGTAATTTTCTTTTTTTGTGATATCTTTGTCTGATTTTGGTATTAGGGTGATGGTGGCCTCATAGAATGCGATTGGGAGTGTTCCTTTCTCTGCAATTTTTGGAAAAGTTTCAGAAGGGTAGGTGTTAACTCTTCTCTAAATGTTTGATAGAATTCACCTGTGAAGCCATCTAGTCCTGGACTTCTGTTTGTTGGAAGATTTTTAATCACAGTTTCAATTTCAGTACTTGTGATTGGTCTGTTCATATTTTCAGTTTCTTCCTGGTTCAGTCTTGGAAGGTTGTACCTTCCTAAGCATTTGTCCATTTCTTCCAGGTTGTCCATTTCATTGGTGTATAGTTGCTTGTAGTAATCTCTTATTGTTTATATTTCTGTGGTGTCCATTGTAACTTCTCCTTTTTCATTTCTAATTTTATTGATTTGAGCCCTCTCCCTTTTTTTCTTGATGAGTCTGGCTAAAGTTTTATCAATTTTGTTTATCTTCTCAAAGAACCAGCTTTTAGTTTCATTGATCTTTGCTCTTGTTTTCTTTGTCTCTATTTCATATATTTCTGCTCTGATCTTTATATGATTGCTTTCCTTCTACTCACTTTGGGTTGTGTTTCTTCTTCTTTCTCTAGTTGCTTTAGTTGTAAGGTTAGGTTGTCTAGTTGAGATTTTTCTTGTTTCTTGAGGTTAGGTTATATTGCTATAAATTTAACTCTTAGAACTGCTTTTGCTGCAACTCATAGGTTTTGGATTGTTGTGTTTTTGTTGTCATTTGCCTCGAGGTATTTTTTGAGTTCTTCTTTGATTTCTTTAACGATCCACTGGTTATTTAGTAACGTATTGTTTAGCCTCCATGTGTTTGTGTTTTTAACATTTTTTCCCCTATGATTGATTTCTAATCTCATAACATTGTAGTTGGAAAAGATGCTTGATTTGATTTCAATTTTCTTAAATTTACCGAGGCTTGGTTTGTGACCCAAAATGTGATCTGTCCTGGAGAATGTTCTATGTGCACTTGAGAAGAAAGTGTATTCTGCTGCTTTTGGATGGAATGTCCTATAAATATCAATTAAGTTTATCTTGTCTAATGTGTCATTTAAGGCTTGTGTTTCTTATTAATTTTCTGTCTGTATGATCTGTCCATTGGTGTAAGTGGGGTGTTAAAAACCCCCACTATTATTGTGTTACTGCTGATTTCCCCTTTTATGGCTGTTAGCATTTGCCTTGTATATTGAGGTGCTCCTATGTTGGGTGCATATATATTTACAATTGTTATATCTTGTTCCTGGATTGATCCCTTGATCATTATGTACGGTCCTTCCTTGTCTCCTGTAACAGTCCTTATTTTAAAGTCTATTTTGTGTGATATGAGGATTGCTACTCCAGCTTTCTTTTGATTTCCATTTACATGGAATATCGTTTTCCATCCCCTCACTTTTAGTCTGTTTGTTCCCTGTGTCTGAAGTGGGTCTCTTGTAGACAGCATGCATATGGGTCTTATTTTTGTATCCATTCAGCCAGCCTGTGTCTTTTGGTTGGAGCATTTAATCCATTTACATTTAAGGTAATTTTCGATATGTATGTTCCTATTGCAATTTTCTTAATTGTTTTGGGTTTGTTTTTGTAGGGGTTTTTCCCTCCCTTCCTCTTTTTCTTCTTTTCTGTTTTGATAACCATCTTTAGTGTTGGGTTTGGGTTGCTTTTTCTTTTTTTTGTGTGTGTGTATCTATTGTTGTTTTCTGGTTTGCATTTCCCATTTCCCTTGCCTAGAGAAGTTCCTTTAGCTTTTGTTGTAAAGCTGGTTTGGTGGTGCTGAATTCTCTTAGCTTTTGCTTGTCTGTAAAGCTTTTGATTTCTCCATCGAATCTGAATGAGAGCCTTGCTTGGTAAAGTATTCTTGGTTGTAGGTTTTCCCCTTTTAACATTTTAAATATATCCTGCCACTCCCTTCTGGCTTGCAGAGTTTCTGCTGAAAAATCAGCTGCTTATGGGTATTCCCTCATAAGTTATTTGTTGCTTTTCTCTTGTTCCTTTTAATATATTTTCTCCATTTAATTTTTGTTAGTTTGATTTATATGTGTCTCAACATGTTCCTCCTTGGGTTTATCCTGTATGGGACTCTCTATGCTTCCTAGACTTGTGTGACTATTTCCTTTCCCAAGTAGGGAAGTTTTCAACTATAATCTCTTCAAATATTTTCTCAGGAACTTTCTCTTTCTCTTCTTCTCAGACCACTATAATTCAACAATTGCTGTGTTTACTGTTGTCCTAGAGGTCTCTGGGACTGTCTTCATTTCCTTTCATTTTTAAAATCTTTTTTCTGTTCCATGGCAGTGATTTCCACCATTCTGTCTTCCAGCTCACTTATCCATTCTTCTGCCTCAGTTATTCTGCAGTAATTCCTTCTAGTGTATTTTTCTTTTCAGTTACTGTATTGTTCATCTCTGTTTATTTGTTCTTTACTTCTTCTAGTTCTTTGTTAAATGTTTCTTCTGTCTTCTGTATCTGTGCTTCCATTCTTTTTCTGAGATCTTGCATCATCTTTACCATCATTACTCTAAATTCTTTTTCAGGTAGATTGGGTATCTCCTCTTCATTTAATTGTTCTTGTAGGTTTTTATCTTGCTCATTCGTCTGCAACATATTTTTGTGTCATCTCATTTTGTCTAATTTGCTGTGTTTGTGACCTCCTTTCCTCAGGCTGCAGGATCATAGTTCCTCTTGCTTCTGGTGTCTGCACCCTGCATTGTAGGTAGTGATCAGCAAGGATGGTTCATCTTTGTACCATTGAGTGGCAGCTGAGGTGACTTGCCTGGGACTGAAGGATGCATTTTCAAGATGGCTCACTTACGGCTGGCACATTCATATGGCTGGCTATCAGCTGGGGGTTCAGCCAATGCTGAGGGCTGGAGGCCACAGTTCCTTCCCACTTGCACCTTGATAGTGACAGACTGTTTGAGCTTCCTCACATATGGTGGCCTGGGAAAAGTTCCACTGAGAAATTTTCTTCTGAGCTTCAGCACAAGCCAATCAGTTTTCAGAGAAGCTGAAGGATCACAGAAGCACGTTTTTATGTTTACCTTAATATGAAAGAATGCAATTTTGTGCAACACCTGATCTTCCTAAAGCCAGGCCACCTGCAGCAGCAACTCCTTTCAGCCCCTCCCCAATTACCTTATGATATTGATTTTAGATTCCTAATCATTGGAAAGATAGAACATTTTCAAGTCAGTTTCCTTAATTTGAATCATTTGAGAACACATTGGAGTTAACTTGTTCCCAAAGATGGCCTCAAACAGTCTTCGCCTCCTCATATGTGCATTCTGCTCCTTGTATCAAGAGGTGGGGCTCATCATTGATATTCTCTTTGAAATTGGACTGTCCTTGAGACTGGTTTTGACAAAGTGAAGCAATCAGAAGTGACCTCTAAGGACTTTGTAGCTCAGGCCTTAAGAGGATGAACATCTTCTACTTGCTTGCTCTTATAAGTCCAAACAACATAGAAAGGCCATGTAGAAGAGAATGGAGGCACTGCTGTCAAAACTCCCAGCTGAGCTCTCATCTGACAGCCAGCATCAAGACCAGACACGAGTGACCCATCTTGGATTTTTCAGCCCAGTTACAGCCCAGATTACTTTGGCTCCAACTAACATCATGTGAAGTAGAACTGCAAAGCTGAACTGAGTCCAGTCCACCCACAGAGTTGTGATATATAATAAAATGGGTTGTAGTTTTAGGCAATTAAGAACTGGGGGTGGTTTTTAAACAGCAGTAAATAATAGAAATAGTATATCACCTCACAACATTTTTAATAATCTTTTCTTTGGGCAGTTGGACACAGGGCAGATCTCCATTTGAAAATTAATGAAAAGTATGCTTATATACATGTCAATACATGGTGGGCAAAGAGAAAATTTAGTTTAATTGGCAATACTTGTTACTTATAATTAAATACCCTGACACAAATGTGGGGGAATCTCTTGAAGCTATTAACTGATTTTACCCGCCCCCCCAACCAGTTGTCTTTTTTTCTCCTCTCACCTCTCTACTCATGTTGCTATTGCTTTACTTCAGTCTGTTATCATCTATTACCCAGAGTATAGTGAGCACCTTTATACTTCAGTTTTGCTGGTTTAGTTGTTCCCCTTAATGCCACTAGAGTGATCTCCCTAAAAAAAGTTTTAATGAAGTATTAAAATACTTCATAGTATAGTGTTGTATACATAGTGTTGTATTATTGACTATAGATCAGTAAATTAATTCATCCACTCATTCAGTTATGCTCCTTATCAAAGCATGAAGATTGTTCATGAACTTAGTTGACTCTAATATTCCAGTCCCTTCTCTCTATGTGAAATTCCTCTTCCCAAAGCTTGACTTTTTTGGTTGTGTCCATACTGGACTGTCCTCCGTTCTCAGCATCTTTGGCTTATACTTCTACTCCTTTACACATTTCCCCAGGCTTTATTGTTCTTCTTCCTTCTCACTCTATTCTTCAGCAGTAATCTTTCAAGGTTCAGGTCAAATATTACCTCCTTGGTTCAGATTTTTTTATACCACTACTCAGAAGTATGACCCACTTCTCTTGAATCTAGTATCTTTTTGCCATTTACACCAATTAAGCATTTGCATCTACTGTGTTATATAGTTCACTCACAGTGTATCTCTTTATTTTAATATAATTAAATCTGTTTTTGTGTTAAATCTGAGTGGTGGTTATACAAGTATTGTTATAGTATTCTCTGTACTTTTCCATTCAAGATATTTCATAATAAAACACTTTAAAATGTTTATGAAACATTTTATTTCATTTTTATTGAAGTAGAATTGATTTACAATGTTGTCTTAGTTTCAGGTGTACAACATAGTTATTTTATATTTTTATAGATTATTGTAGTTTCATTAGGTACCATTTATTTATTTTTGTTTTTATTTCCATTTCTCTAGGAGGTGGGTCAAAAAGGATCTTGCTGTGATTTATGTCATAGAGTACTCTGCCTATGTTTTCCACTAAGAGTTTTATAGTGTCTGGCCTTACATTTAAGTGTTTAATCCATTTTGAGTTTATTTTTCTGTATAGTGTTAGAGAGTGTTCTAATTTCATTCTTTTACATGTACCTGTCCAGTTTTCTCAGTGCCACTTATTGAAGAGGCTGTCTTTTCTCCACTGTATATGCTTGCCTCCTTTATCAAAGATAAGGTGACCATAAGTGCATGGGTTTATGTCTAGGCTTTCTATCCTGTTCCATTGATCTATATTTCTGTTTTTGTGCCAGTACCATACTGTCTTGATTACTGTAGCTTTGTAGTATAGTCTGAAGTCCCAGAGCCTGATTCCTCCAGCTCCATTTTTCTTTCTCAAGATTGCTTTGGCTATTCGAGGTCTTTTGTGTTTCCATACAAATTGTGAAATTTTTGGTTCTAGTTCTGTGAAAAATGCCAGTGGTAGTTTGGTAGGGATTGCATTGAATCTGTAGATTGCATTGGGTAGTATAGTCATTTTCACATATTGATTCTTCCAATCCAAGAACATGGTATATCCCTCCATCTATTTGTATCATCTTTAATTTCTTTCATCAGTATCTTATGGTTTACTGCATACAGGTCTTTTGTCTCCTTAGGTAGGTTTATTCCTAGGTATTTTATTCTTTTTGTTGCAATGGTAAACGGGAGTGTTTCCTTAATTTCCCTTTCAGATTTTTCATCATTAGTGTATAGGAATACAAGAGATTTCTGTGCATTAATTTTGTATCCTGCAACTTTACCAAATTCATTGATTAGCTCTAGTCGTTTTCTGGTAACATCTTTAGGATTCTCTATGTATAGTATCATGTCATCTGCAAACAGTGACAGCTTTACTTCTTCTTTTCCTATTTGGATTCCTTTTATTTCTTTTTCTTCTCTGATTGCTGTGGCTAAAACTTCCAAAACTATGTTTAATAGTGGTGAGAGTGGACAGCCTGGTCTTGTTCCTGATCTTAGAGGAAATGTTTTCAGTTTTTCACCATGCAAAACGATGTTGGAAGTGGGTTTGTCATATATGGCCTTTTTATGTTGAGGTGAGCTCCCTCTATGCCTACTTCTGGGGGTTTTTTATCATAAATGGGTGTTGAATTTTGTCAGAAGTTTTTCTGCATCTATTGAGATGATCATATGGTTTTTCTCCTTCAATTTGTTAATAAGGCTTAACACACTGATTGATTTGCATGTATTGAAGAACTTTTGCATCCCTGAGATAAACCCCACTTAATCATGGTGTATGATCCTTTTAATGTGCTGTTGGATTCTGTTTGGTAGTATTTTGTTGAGGATTTTGCATCTATGTTCATCAGGGATATTGGCCTGTAGTTTTCTTTCTTTGTGACATCTTTGTCTGGTTTTGGTATCAGGGTGATGGTGGCCTCATAGAATGAGTTGGGGAATGTTCCTCCTTCTGCTATATTTTGGAAGAGTTTGAGAAGGATAGGTGTTAGCTTTTCTCTAAATGTTTGATAGAATTCGCCTGTGAAGCCATCTGGTCTTGGGCTTTTGTTTGTTGGAAGATTTTTAATCACAGTCTCAATTTCACTGCTTGTGATTGGTCTGTTTATACTTTCTATTTCTTCCTGGTTCAGTCTCGGAAGTTTGTGCTTTTTTAAGAATATGTCCATTTCTTCGTTGTTGTGTATTTTATTAGCATATAGTTGCTTGTAGTAATCTCACATGATCCTTTGTATTTCTGCAGTTTCAGTTGTTACTTCTTCTCTTTCATTTCTAATTCTGTTGATTTGAGTCTTCTTCTTTTTTTTCTTGATAAGTCAGGATAAGGTTTATTAATTTTGTTTATCTTGTCAAAGAACCAGCTTTTAGTTTTATTGATCTTTGCTATTGTTTTCTTCATTTCTTCTTCATTTATTTCTGATCTGATATTTATGATTTCTTTCCTTCTGTCAACTTTGGGTTTTTTTTCTTCTTCTTTCCCTGACTGCTTTAGGTGTAAGGTTAGGTTGTTTATTGGAGATGTGTCTTGTTTCTTGAGGTAGGATTGTCTTGCTATAAATGTCCCTCTTAGAACTGCTTTTGCTGCATCCCATAGGTTTTGGGTCATCGTGTTTCATTATCATTTGTTTCTAGGCATTTTTTGATTTCCCCTTGGATTTCTTCAGTGATCTCTTGGTTATGTAGTAGTGTATTGTTTTGCCCCAATGTGTTTGTATATTTTACAGATTTTTTCCTGTAATTGATATCTAGTTGCATAGCATGGTCGGAAAAGATATTTCATACAATTTCAATTTTCTTAAGTGTCCCAAGGCTTGATTTGTGACCCAAGATATGATCTACCCTGGAGAATGTTCCATGAGCACTTGAGAAGAAAGTGTATTCTGTTGTTTTTGGATGGAATGTCCTATAAATATCAGTTAAGTCCATCTTGTTTAATGTATCATTTAAAGCCTGTGTTTCCTTATTTATTTTCATATTGGATGATCTGTCCATTCGTGAAAGTGGGGTGTTAAAGTCCCCTACTATGATTGTGTTACTGTCAATTTCCCCTTTTATGGCTGTTAGTATTTGCCTTATGTATTGAGGTGCTCCTATGTTAGGTTCATAAATATTTACAATTGTTATATCTTCTTCTTGGATCGATCCCTTGTTCATTATGTAGTGTCCTTCTTTGTCTCTTGTAATAATCTTTATTTTAAAGTCTATTTTGTCTGGTATGAGAATTGCTACTCCAGCTTTCTTTTGATTTCCATTTGCATGGAATATCTTTTTCCATCCCCTCACTTTCAGTCTATATGTGTCCCTAGGTCTGAAATGGGTCTCTTGTAGACAGCATATATACGGGTCTGGTTTTTATATC
This sequence comes from Balaenoptera musculus, assembly GCF_009873245.2. Taxonomy (NCBI): domain Eukaryota; kingdom Metazoa; phylum Chordata; class Mammalia; order Artiodactyla; family Balaenopteridae; genus Balaenoptera; species Balaenoptera musculus. Next base: position 51,522,349 of record NC_045785.1, on the reverse strand, counting down.
CATTCAGCCAGTCTGTGTCTTTTGGTGGGAGCATTGAATCCATTTACATTTAAGGTAATTATCGGTATGTGTGTTCCTATTCCCATTTTCTTAATTGTTTTGGGTTTGTTATTGTAGGTGTTTTCCTTCTCTTGTGTTTCTTGCCTAGAGAAGTTCCTTTAGCATTTGTTGTAAAGCTGGTTTGGTGGTGCTGAACTCTCTCAGCTTTTGCTTGTCTGTAAGGATTTTAATTTCTCCATCAAATCTGAATGAGACCCTTGATGTGTAGAGTAATCTTAGTTGTAGGTTTTTCTCCTTCATCACTTTAAATATGTCCTGCCACTCCCTTCTGGCTTGCAGAGTTTCTGCTGAAAGATCAGCTGTTAACCTTATGGGGATTCCCTTGTGTGTTATTTTTTGTTTTTCCCTTGCTGCTTTTAATAGTTTTTCTTTGTATTTAATTTTTGATAGTTTGATTAATATGTGTCTTGGCATGTTTCTCCTTGGATTTATCCTGTATGGGACTCTCTGTGCTTCCTGGACTTGATTAACTATTTCCTTTCCCATATTAGGGAAGTTTTCAACTATAATCTCTTCAAATATTTTCTCAGTCCCTTTCTTTTTCTCTTCTTCTGAGACCCCTATAATTCGAATGTTGGGGCGTTTAATATTGTCTCAGAGGTGTCTGAGACTGTCCTCAGTTCTTTTCATTCTTTTTTCTTTATTCTGCTCTGCAGTAGTTATTTCCACTCTTTTATCTTCCAGGTCACTTATCCGTTCTTCTGCCTCAGTTATTCTGCTATTGATCCCTTCTAGAGTATTTTTAATTTCATTTATTGTGTTGTTCATCATTGCTTGTTTCCTCTTTAGTTCTCCTAGGTCCTTGTGAAATGTTTCTTGCAGTTTCTCTATTCTATTTCCAAGATTTTAGATCATCTTTACTATCATTATTCTGGATTATTTTTCTGGTTGACTGCCTATTTCCTCTTCATTTGTTAGGTCTGGTGGGTTTTTACCTTGCTCCTTCATCTGCTGTGTTCTTTTCTGTCTTCTCATTTTGCTTATCTTACTGTGTTTGGGGTCTCCTTTTCGCAGGCTGCAGGTTCGTAGTTCCCGTTGTTTTTGGTGTCTCTCCCCAGTAGCTGAGGTTAGTTCAGTGGGTTGTGTAGGCTTCCTGGTGGAGGGGACTAGTGCCAGTGTTCTGGTGGATGAGGCTGGATCTTGTCTTTCTGGTGGGCAGGTCCACGTCTGGTGGTGTGTTTTGGGGTGTCTGTGGCCTTATTATGATTTTAGGCAGCCTCTCTGCTAATGGATGGGGCTGTGTTCCTGTCTTGCTAGTTGTTTGGCATAGGGTGTCCAGCACTGTAGCTTGCTGGTCGTTGAGTGAAGCTGGATCTTGGTGTTGAGAAGTAGATCTCTGGGAGATTTTCACCATTTGATATTATGTGGAGCTGGGAGGTCTCTTGTGGACCAGTGTCCTGAAGTTGGCTCTCCCACCTCAGAGGCCCAGCACTGACTCCTGGCTGGAGCACCAAGAGCCTTTCATCCACATGGCTCAGAATAAAAGGGAGAAAAAATAAAAAGAAAGAAAGAAAGAGGATAAAATAAAATAAAGTATGATGAAATCAAATAAAGTTATTAAAATAAAATATAAAGTATAATTATTAAGAAAAATATTTGAAAAACTAAAAAAATAACAAAAAACAGACAGACAGAACCCTAGGACAAATGGTGAAAGCAAAGCTGTACAGACAAAATCTCACACAGAAGCTTACACATACACTCACAAAAAGAGGAAAAGGGGAAAAAAATAATATATCTTGCTCCCAAAGTCCACCTCCTCAATTTGGGATGTTTTGTTGTCTATTCAGGTATTCCACAGATGCTGGGCGCATCAAGTTGATTGTGGAGCTTTAATCCGCTGCTTCTGAGGCTGCTGGGAGAAATTTCCCTTTCCCTTCATTGTTCGCACAGCTCCCGGGGTTCAGCTTTGGATTTGACCCCGCCTGTGCTTGTAGGTCGCCTGAGGGCGTCTGTTCTTCACTCAGACAGGACGGGGTTAAAGGAGCAGCTGATTTGGCGGCTCTGGATCACTCAGGCCAGGGGGAGGGAAGGGTTTGGATGTGGGGCAAGCCTGTGGCAGCAGAAGCTGGCATGACATTGCACCAGCCTTATGTGTGCCATGCATTCTCCCGGGGAAGTTGTCCCTGGATCATGGGACCCTGACAGTGGCGGGCTGCACAGGCTTCTGGGTGGGGAGGTGTGAATAGTGACCTGTTCTCACACACAGGCTTCTTGGTGGCTGCAGCAGCAGCCTTAGCGTCTCATGCCCGTCTCTTGCATCTGCGTTGATAGCCATGGCTCGCGCCTGTCTCTGGAGCTCCTTTAAGCAGCGCTCTGAATCCCCTCTCCTCACGCACCAGGAAACAAAGAGGGAAGAAAAAGTCTCTTGCCTCTTGGGCAGCTCAAGACTCTTTCCCGGACTCCCTCCTGGTAGCTGTTGCACACTAGCCCCCTCCAGGCTGTGTTCACGCAGCCAACCCCAGTCCTCTCCCTGGGATCCGACCGAAGCCTGAGCCTCAGCTCCCAGCGCCTGCCCGCCCCAGCGGGTGAGCAGACAAGCCTCTCGGGCTGGTGAATGCTGGTCGGCACCGCTCCTCTGTGTGGGAATCTCTCCACTTTGCCCTCTGCACCCCTGTTGTTGCACTCTCCTCCGCGGCTCTGAAGCTTCCCCCCCTGCCACCCGCAGTCTCTGCCCACGAAGGGGCTTCTAGTGTGTGGAAACCTTTCCTCCTTCACAGCTCCCTCCCACTGGTGCAGGTCCTGTCCCTATTCTTTTGTCTCTGTTTTTTCTTTTTTCTTTTGCCCTACCCAGGTACGTAGGGAGTTTCTTGCCTTTTGGGAGGTCTGACGTCTTCTGCCAGCGTTCAGTGGGTGTTCTGTAGGAGTTGTTCCACATGTAGATGTATTTCTGATGTATTTGTGGGGAGGAAAGTGATCTCCACCTCTTACTCTTCTGCCATCTTCTCAAATCCTATATTTAGTTTTTGACAGTTTGATTAATATATATCTTGGCATATTTCTCCTTGGATTTATCCTGTATGGGACTCTCTGTGGTTCCTGGAGTTGATCGACTATTTCCTTTCCCATATTAGTGAAGTTTTCAACTATAATCTCTTCAAATATTTTCTCAATCCCTTTCTTCTTCTGGGACCCTGATAATTCGATTGTTGGTGCGTTTAAGTGTTGTCTCAGAGGTCTCTGAGACTATCCTTATTTCTTTTCTTTCTTTTTTTCTTTATTCTGCTCTGTGGTATTATTCCCACTCTTTTATCTTCCATGTCACTTATCCGTTCTTCTGCCTCAGTTATTCTGCTATTGATTCCTTCTAGAGAATTTTTAATTTCATTTATTGTGTTGTTCATCACTGTTTTTTTGCTCTTTAGTTCTTGTAGGTCCTTGTTAAACATTTATTTTCTCCATTCTATTTCTGAGATTTTGGATCATCTTTACTATCATTACTCTGAAGTCTTTTTCAGGTAGACTGCCTATTTCCTCTTCATTTGTTAGGTCTGGTGGATTTTTACCTTGCTCTGTCATCTGCTGTGTGTTTCTCTGTCTTCTCATTTTGCTTAACTTACTGTGTTTGGGGTCTGCTTTTCACAGGCTGCAGGTTCATAGATCCCATTGTTTTTGGTGTCTGCCCCCTGTGGCTAAGGTTGTTTCAGTGGGTTGTATAGGCTTCCTGGTGGAGCGGACTGGTGTCTGTGTTCTGGTGGATGAGGCTGGATCTTGTCTTTCTGGTGGGCAGGACCGTGTCCGGTGGTGTGTTTTGGGGTGTCTGTGACCTTATTATGATTTTAGGCAGCCTCTCTGCTAATGGGTGGGGTTGTGCTCCTGTCTTGGTAGTTGTTTGGCATAGGGTTTCCAGCATGGTAGTTTGCTGGTCGTTGAGTGGAGCTGGGTCTTAGCATTGAGATGGAGATCTTTGGGAGAGTTTTTGCCATTTGATATTACATGGAGCCAGGAGGTCTATGGTGGACCAATGTCCTGAACTCGGCTCTCCCACCTCAGAGACACAGGCCTGACACCCGGCTGGAGCACCAAAACCCTGTCAGCCACATGGCTCAGAATAAAACAGAGAAAGAAGGAAGGGAAGAAGAAAAGAAAGAACGAAAGAATGAAAGAACGAAAGTAAGAGAAAGAAAGAAAGAAAGAAAGAAAGAAAGAAAAAGATTAAAAGAAAAAATAAAAAAATATTAAAAATAAAATAAAATTTAAGTAATAAAAAAGAAAAAAAAAAGGAAGAAAGAAAGAAGAGAGCAACCAAACCAAAAACATATCCACCAGTGATAACAAGCACTAAAAACTATAGTAAAAAACAACAAGAATATAAAAAAATAAAGAAAAAACCCCCACACAGACAGAACCCTAGGGCAAATGGTAAAAGCAAAGCTATACAGACAAAATCACACAAAGAATCATACACATACACCCTCACATAAAGAGAAAACGGAAGAAAAATATCTATCTGTATAAAAAAAACGAAGAGAACAACCAAATCAATAAACAAATCTACCAATGATAATAAACTCTAAATAATAAACTACAAAAAACATAAAACCAGAAACAAATTAGATTTAGAAACAAACCCAAAGTCTACAGTTGCTCCCCAAATCCACCACCTCAATTTTCGGATGATTCGTTGTCCATCCAGGTATTCCAGAGGTGCAGGGTACATCAACTTGAGTGTGGATATTTAATCCTCTGATCCTGAGGCTGCTGGGTGAAATTTCCCTTTCTCTTCTTTTTTTTTTTTTTCTTTTTTTTTCTTTTCCTTTCTCTTCTTTGTTAGCACAACTCCTGGTGTTCAGCTTTGGATTTTGCCCTGCCTCTGCATGTAGGTCACCTGAGGGCATCTGTCCCCACTCAGACAGGACGTGATTAAAGTAGCAGCTGATTAGGGGGCTCTGGCTCCCTCACACCAGTGGGAGGGAGGGGTATGGAATACAGGGCGAGCCTGTGGCAGCAGAGGCCAGAGTGATGTTGCAACAGCCTGAGGTGAGCTGTGTGTTCTCCCAGGGAAGCTGTCCCTGGATGACGGGATCCTGGCAGTGGTGGCTGCACAGGCTCCCGGGAGGGGCGGTGTGGATAGTGACCTGTGCTTGCACACAGGCTTCTTGGTGGCTGCAGTATCAGCCTTAGCGTTTCTCTGGTGTCTGCACTGATAGCTGCGGCTCACGCCCGTGTCTGGAACTCATTTAGGTGGTGCTTTGAATCCCCTCTCCTCGTGCACCCCGAAACAATGGTCTCTTGCCTCTTAGGTATTTCCAGACTTTTTCCTGGATTCCCTCCCAGCTAGTTGTGGCACACTAGCCCCCTTCAGGCTGTGTTCATGCAGCCAACCCCAGTCCTCTCCCTGCAATCTGACCTCCGAAGCCAGAGCCTCAGCTCCAAGCTCCCACCCGCCCCAGCGGGTGGGCAGACAAGCCTCTCAGGCTGGTGAGTGCTGGTCGGCACCAATCCTCTGCACGGGTATCTCTCCGTTTTGCCCTCTGCACCCCTGTTGCGCTCTCCTCCGTGGCTCTGAAGGTTCCCCCCCTGCCATCCCCCGTCTCCGCCAGTGAAGGGGCTTCCTACTGTGTGGAATCTTTTCCTCCTTCACAGCTCCTTCCCAGAGGTGCAGGTCCTGTCCCTATTCTTTTGTCTCTGTTTTTTCTGTTTTCTTTTGCCTTACCCAGGTACGTGGAGATTTTCTTGACTTTTGAGAAGTCTGAGGTTTTCTGCCAGCATTCATAGGTGTTCTGTAGGAGCTGTTTCACATGTAGATGTATTTCTGATGTATTTGTGTGGAGGAAGGTGATTTCTATGTTTTACTCCTCTGCCGTCTTGCAGGTCTCCCCCTGTGTATCTTTTTGAATTAGTTTTATAGTTTTTTTCAGTATATACCTAGGAATGGAATTGCTGGATTATATGGTAGTCTTATTTCTAATTTTTTGAGGAACCTCCATATAATTTCCATAGTTTATGCCCAGTGTTTAATTGGGTTGTTTTGTGTTTTTGATATTGAGTTGTATGTGATGTTTATACATTTTGGATATTAACCCCTTATCAGACATATCATTTGCAAATATCTTTTACCATTCAACAGATTTTCTTTTTGTTTTGTTGATGGTTCCTTCACTCTTTAAAAGCTTTTAAGTTATTAGGCCCCATTTGTTTATTTTTGCTTTTATTTCCCTTGCATGAAAAGACATACAAAAATACATTGCTACAATTTATGCCAAAGAGTGTAATGCCTATGTTTTCTTCTAGGAGTTTTATGGTTTCTGGTCCTATATTTTGGCCTTGAATGTATTTTGAGTTTATTTTTATATATGGTGTGAGAAAACGTTTTAATTTCATTCTTTTTCATGGAGTTGTCCAGTTTTCCCAGCTCTACTTACTGAAGAGACTGTCTTTTGCCTATTGTACAGTTTTGCTTCCTTAATCATAGACTAACTGACCATATGTGTGCTGATTTATTTGTGAACTCTTTATTTTGTTCCATTGATCTATGTGTCTGTTTTTGTGCTAGTACAATACTATTTTGATTTTGCTAGCTTTGTAATATTGTCTGAAGAACAGAAGTTGTGAAACCTCCAGATTTGTTTTTTTCCTTAAGATTGCTGTTGCTATCTGGGGTCTTTTGTGGTTCTATACAAATTTTAGGATTGTTTGTTCTAGTTCTGTGAAAAATGCCATGTATATTTTTTAAGGGATTGCATTAAATCTGTAGATTGCTTTGGATAGTATGAACATTTTAACAATATTCTTCCAATCCATGAACACAGGGTATCTTTCCATTTATTTGCAACTTCAGTTTCCTTCATCAATGTCTTGTGGTTATCAAACTATAGGTCTTTTATCTCTTTGGTTGTTTTATCCTAGGTATTTTATTCTTTTGTGATTGTAAATGGGAATGTTTTCTAAATTTCTGTTTCTGATACTTCATTATTAGTGTATAGAACAGCAACAGATTCCTGTATGTTAATCTCGTATCCTGCAACTTCACTGAATTCATTTATTAGTTCTAATAGCTTTTTGATGAAAACTTTAATATTTTATATATGTAGTAGCATGTCTTCTGCAAATAGTGAGTTTTACTTATTCCCTTTTAATTTGGATGCATTTAATTTCTTTTTCTTATCTGATTGGTGTGGCTAGGACTTCCAATACTATTTAAATAGCAATGGTGAGAGTTGACATCCTTGTGTTGTTCCTGATTTCAGAAAAAAAGCTTTCAGTTTGTCACCATTGAGTATGATATTAGCTGTGGGTTTCTCATAAATGGCCTTTATTATTTGAGATATGTTCTGTCTATACCAACACTGTTGAGAGTTTTTATCATGAATGGGTTTTGAATATTGTCAGATGCTTTTTCTGCATCAATTGAGATGATCTTGTGATTTTTTTCCTTCTTTTTGTTAATGTGGTGTATCCTCCTGATTGATTCACAGGTATTGAACCATCCTTTCATCCCTGGGACAAATGCCACTTGGCTGTGGTGTATGATCCTTTTTATATATTGTTGAATTTGCTTTGCTAATATTTTGTGAGAATTTTTTGCTTATATATTCATCAAGGATATAGGCCTGTAATTTTTTTTTTTTTTTTTGTAGTGTCTTTGTCTGGTTTTGGTATCAGGGTAATGGTGACCTCACAGAAGGAATTTGGGAATGTTTGCTTCTCTTCACATTTTTGGAATAGTTTGAACTCATCTTTACATATTTGGTAGAATTCTACTGTGAAGCTGTCCCATCCTGGACCTTTGTTTGTTGGAAGTTTTTTATTACTGATCCAATATCAGTACTAGTAATAAGTCTGTTCATATTATCTATTTCTTCTTTCTTCTATTCAGTCTTGGAAGATTGTACATATATAGAAATTTATCAATTTCTTCTAGATTTTCCAATTTGTTGGCATATAACTATTGATGGTATTCTCTTGTGAATATTTGGTTTCTCCATGATAATGGTTGTATTATCTCCTCTATCATTTCTTATTTTGTTTATTTGGGTCCTTTCTTTTTTTCTTAATCAACCTGGCTAATGGTATATCAATTTTGTTTATTTTTTAAATAACTAGTTCTTGGTTTTAGTGATCTTTTCTACTGCTTTTTGCCTCTGTTTTATTTATTTCATCTCTGATTTTTATTACTTTCTTCCTTTTGCTGACTTTAGGTTTGGTTTGTCTTTTTCTAATTCCATTAGATGGTAGGTTAGGATATTAGTTTAGATTTTTCTCCTTTCTTGATGTATGTCTGTATTGTTATACATTTCTCTTTTAAAAGTGCTTTTATTACATTACATGGATTTTAGAAACATGTTTTTATTTTCATTGGTCTCAAGGTATTTTATGATTTCCTATTTGATTACTTTAGTGACCAATTGGCTTTTAGGTAGGATGTTTTTCTTCTCCACTAGTTTGTATTTTGGATTTTTTTACCATTTTTCTTTCTGTAATTGATTTCTAGTTTCATACCTTTGTAGTTGGAAAAAAAATCTTGAAATAATTTGTATCTTCTTAAATTTGTTGAGGCTTCTTTTGTGGTCTAGCATGTGATCTATCCTGGAGAATATTCCATGTACACTTGAAAAGAATGTGTATTCTGCTGATTTTCATTGGAATGTCCTGTAGATATTACATTAAGTCCTACTAGTCTAATATGTCATTTAAGAACACGGTTTCCTTATTGATTTTCTTTCTGGGTGATCTCTCCATTGATGTAAGTGAGGTGTTAAAGTCTCTTACTATTATTATATTGTAAATTTTTCCCTTTATGTCTGTTAATATTTGCTCTATATATTTAGGTGCTCCTATATTAGGTGCAAAGATGTTAACAATGTTATATTCTCTTTTGTATTCATCCCTTTATTGTTATATAATGTCCTTCTTTGTCTTTTGTCATAGACTTTGTTTTAATGTCTACCTTCTCTGATATGATTATTGTGACACCAGCTTCTTTTTTATTTCTATTTGCATAGAATATCTTTTACTCATCTCCTCACTTTCAGTCTGTGTGTGTCTTCAGCTCTAAAGTGAGTCTCTCGTAGGAAACATAAAGATGGGTCTTTTTTAAAGCAAATCTAATCAGCAATGGGTCCTTTTTTTAAAAAATCTAATCAGCCACCCTGTGTCTTTTTAAATTTTTTTAGCAAAGCATTTTTATTTATTTATTTATTTATGTTAACATCTTTATTGAAGTATAATTGCTTTACAATGGTGTGTTAGTTTCTGCTTTACAAAAAGTGAATCAGCTATACATATACATATATCCCCATATCTCTTCCCTCTTGCGTCTCCCTCCCTCATACCCTCCCTATCCCACCCCTCTAGGTGCTCACAAACCACCGAGCTGATCTCCCTGTGCTACGCGGCTGCTTCCCACTAGCTATCTATTTTACATTTGGTAGTGTATATATGTCCATGCCACTCTCTCACTTTGTCCCATCTTCCCCTTCCCCCTTCCTGTGTCCTCAAGTCCATCCTCTAGTAGGTCTCTGTTTTTGTTCCTGTCCTGCACCTAGGTTCTTCATAACCATTTTTTTTTAGAGTCCATATATATGTGTTAGCATATGGTATTTGTTTTTCTCTTTCTGACTTACTTCACTCTGTATGACAGACTCTAGGTCCGTCCACCTCACTACAAATAACTCAATTTCGTTTCTTTTTATGGCTGAGTAATATTCCATTGTATATTTTGTGCCACATCTTCTTTATTCATTCATCTGTTGATGGACACTTAGGTTGCTTCCATGTCCTGGCTATTGTAAATAGAGCTGCAATGAACACTGTGGTACATGACTCTCTTTGAATTATGGTTTTCTCTGGGTATATGCCCAGTAGTGGGATTGCTGGGTCATATGGTAGTTCTATTTTTAGTTTTTAAAGGAACCTCCATACTGTTCCACTCTGTATGTTTTGATTGGAGCATTTAGTCCATTGACTTTTTTTTTTTTTTTTTTTTTTTTGAAATTTAAATTTTATTGGAGTATAGTTGATTTACAATGTTGTGTTCATTTCAGCTGCACAGCAAGTGATTCAGTTACACATATGCATATATTCATTCTTTTTTTTTTTTTTTTTTTTTTTTTATTCACACACACACACACTGTATTTTATTTTTACAAGACATAAATAGACTGACACCAAGCATTGTACATGGATGACCACAACAAAAGCAACAATGATTGCAATTACCAAACATGAAACACACTCATACTATGTCATAATATTGACATTCAGTCCAGTAATCCTCCACTGTAACAGCTCCTTTACTTTGCAGTGAAAATTGATTTGTATATTCTTTGCCTCTGAGTCCTTGTGGGATTTTTTTTTTTTTTTTTAAATTCAGACAGAAAGTCACAAAAATTATACTCATCCTCATCAGTTCACTCAGTCCCATGTAATTAATTTTTTTTTCATCTTGATCTTTTGTTAGCACTTTTATGAGTTCATCAGTTTTTCATTAGAGTTCTGAAAATGCTTATTCATTCAGTTCAGCAGTACAGTCAGTTACCAGAAACCTGTACTTGTCAGATATGTTCCTATAAAAGGGTTTCATCTTCAAGAAATTCATGGAAAAGACTCTGACTAGTCCATTGACTTTTAAAGCAACTATTGATAAACAATACTACTTATTGCCATTTTTAAATTGTTTATGGTTGTTTTTATCATTCTTCTCTATTGTATTCTTCTTTTAGTCTATTCCCTTGTGGTTTGATGATATTCTTTAGTGTTATGTTTGTGTTCCTTTCTCTTTATATTTTGTATATCTATTTTAGATTTTTAATTTGTAGTTACCATGGAGCTCATATATGTTGAACTGTAACTATATCTAGTGGATTAAACTGATAGTCTTTTAAGTTCAAACACATTCTAAAAGCTCTACACTTTTACTCCCTCCCACCAAGTTTTGTGTTTTTGATATCATATTTTACATCTTCATGTATCAGTTTATTGCAGTTGATTTTATAATTTTTGTCTTTTAACCTTTGTACTCACTTATTTAGGTAGTTGACCCACAGCCTTTACTATATATTTGCCTTTGCCAGTGGGATTTTTCCCTTCCTATAATTTGTTATTTCTTATTGTAATCTTTTGTTTTTCACTTAAAGGAGATCCTTAACATTTCTTGTCAGGTCAGTTTAATATTGATGAACTCTTCTAGTTTTTGCTTGTCTGAGAAGCTCTTTATCTCTCCTTCAATTGTGAATGATAACCTTGCTGTGTAGAGTATCCTAGGTTGTAGTTTTCCCTTTCAGCACTTTAAATATATCATGTTATTCTCTTTTTGTCTCTAAAGTTTCTGCTGAAAATGTATCTGATAGCTTTATGGAACTTCCCTTCTATGTGACTCTGTTTTTCTCTTGCTGACTTTAAAATTCTCTCTTTAACTTTTGCCATTTTAATTATGATATGTTTTAGCATGTATGTCTTTGGGTTCATTTTGTGTGGGACTCTCTTTGCTTCTTGTACCTGGATATCTGTTTCCTTCTTTAGATTTGGGAAGTTTTCAGCCACAATTTCATCAATATATTTTCTACACTTTTTGCTCCCTCTTCTCATTCTGGGACCTCTATAATGCAAATGCTAGTATGCTTGATATTGTTTCAGAGGTCCCTTAAACTCTTCTCTTTTAAAATTTGTTTTTCTTTTTGCTGTTCTGATTGGGTAATTTCCATTATTTTTTCTTCCAGATCACTTATGAGTTATTTTGTATCATCTAACCCGCTGTTAAATCCTCTAGTGTATTATTCAGTTCCATTGTTGTATTCTCCAGCTTTGACTGGTTATTTTTTATATTTTCTAGTGCTTTGTTAAAATTCTAACTGTGTTCATCTACTCTTTTCCCAGTTCAGTTAGCATTCTTGTCACCATTGCTTTGAACTCTTTATCAGATAAATTATTTATTTCTGTTTTATTAGGGTTTCTTTCAGGTTCTTTTCCTTGTTCTTTCATTTGAAACATATTCTTCTGTCTTCTCATTTTGTTTAACTTTCTCTGTCTCTCTCTATGAAATTAGGTAAAAGTTACCTATCTTGGTTTTGAGGATGTGTCCTTGTGTGGGAATGTCCCTGTGCAGCCTGCATGTGTCCAGTGGCTTTGGTGGGAGAGCTAGATATGAAGTGAGCACCAGTTGTATCTTTCCCCAAGGTGTGCTGGCAACTATTGCCTTGGTGGGAGGTAGCGCTGGAGTTGGAGGGGCTAGAGCCAGAACCAGGTGCCAGCTAGGGCTTCTCCTATGCTCATTGGCCATCTCTGCCTGATTGGGGATGGAGTTGGGGCCCTGAGGGAGTTGGTTTTCTCCTAGGTATGATGGTAGTCTCCACCTTGGTTTGGAGCATGGCTGGAGCCTGAACTTCTGTGATGGTTTCACCCTCTCCCCCCAACACACACCATGTGCATACCTTGGTTAAAACCTGAGTTGAGCCAGAGGGGTTGGTGCCACACAACTGAGCTTGCCCCATCCCCTCCCAAATGTGCACAGAGATGTGCACTCCCACAATAGTGGTTTCCACCCTGGAGCTATCTTTGCTCCCTCTGGAGTGTGTGTAAGGACACATGAGCTGGCAATGGCTGCCTCCACCCTGGTCAGAGGGAGGGCTAGGGTCTGAGCCAGCTCTGTTCCCTCCAAGTGTGTGCACTCTCATTGGCAATGGCAGCCTCTGCCTTAGTGGGGAGCAGCCCTGAAGCAAGAGGGCCTGGAGCAAGAGCCCGGTGTGGGCTGGAGGGCACTGAGGTGATCTGGTAAAGCAGCCAGAGCTCCAGGCAGTTTTCAACCTGTTGTCTCCCGACTGTGGCTGAGAGTAAGCAATTTTGTGTGTGAATACTTTTTTTTTTAATACATCTTTATTGGAGTATAATTGCTTCATCATGTTGTGTTAGTTTCTGCTGTACAACAAAGTGAATCAGCTATATGCACATACATATCCCCATATCCCTTCCCTCTTGAGCCTCCCTCCCACCCTCCCTATCCCACCCCTCTAGGCAGTCACAAAGCATGGAGCTGATCTCCCTGTGCTTTGCAGCAGGTTCCCACCAGCCATCCATTTTACATTCGATAGTGTATGTATGTCAATGCTACTCTCTCACTACGTCCCAGCCTCCCCTTCCCCCCCTGTGTCCTCAAGTCTGTTCTCAACGTCTGCATCTTTATTCCTGCCCTACCACTAGGTTCATCAGTACCATTTTTCTAGATTCCATATATATGCGTTAGCATATGGTATTTGTTTTTCTCTTTCTGACTTCTCTGTGTGTGAATTCTTCATGGGCACTGGAGTCTTGTTTTCTAACAGTCCTATGGTTAGAATGATTTTTAAACCATTAAGGGGGCTAATCTTCCTCATGTCAGATATCAGGTTTGGGGTACCTAATATGTGGCTTGAACCCCACTCCCCCGGGAGGATCGCCTAGCTCGTGATATCCCCCTTCTTTTCTGTGTTCCCCACTAGGGTTGCAGGTACTGTGACCAGATCACTTCTCCTCCCTTCCTACAGACTTTGTGTGGATCTTTCTTTATAGCCTTGGTGGTAGAAGAGCTGTTCTGCTAGTCCCCATGTTGATTTCAGTGAGAGCTGCTCTATATGTAGCTGTAGTTTTGCTGTGTTCATGAGGGGAGGTGAACCCGGAATCCTCTTACTCTGCCATCTTGATCTCTCTTCACATACAATGTGTCTCTAATCCACAAAACAAACAAAAAACAACAAAACATAAAAGCTAGAGGCAGTGTTACTATCTCCATTTTGTAGGTAAGAAAACGGAGACCCAGGGGATTATGTAACTTGCCCAAGGTTGTGGAATTGTTAAATTGCAGAGCTAGAATTCTAGTGCAGGCTTATCTGACTCCACTAGCTAAAATCTTAAACACCAAATTATGTTGTCTTTTTCTATGGAGCACAGTTTAGTCTCATTTGTACCTTTATTAGCCACTGAAGGTCTGTCTCCCACTAGACTTTAAGCTGAGAGAAAGCAGGGGGTGCTGCTACAATCCTTATACTTAACAAGGTTCTCACTACTTCTTTGCTAAGTGATTTGCTAAATTGATATAGTTTAACTCAGGTTAGTGAGGCATACCATTTTAAGGAACTTTCTATATGCATAGTTTAAGGTGCCAAAGGTGAGAGAGAAGAAGTATTACACCCCAGTATTCCCTGCCTTAAAACTTATAATAAAATCAGAAAGGGAAGGTAGATTTTATTACCACTCCACTAACATAAATAGAATTTTTTTAAAAGTGCTCTAACAAAGCTCCTTTTCCAATTCATCACTATCTCTGCAAGGATTTCTCTCACATATTTTCTATTCCTTCCATGTTTATGGGGACCAACGTTCCCAAAGTTGATATACTATGTGACAGCAGGGATTACCCAAGAAAGGAGGGGACAAAAGCACTTACTGTATGGTGAAATTTAATAACAGACAATTTATTCACCTGGCATTCACTGCATTAACATTCAGGATGAGCTCATTGTTTTGGCAATCAGCATGCTGCTACTCTAAAGGAAAAAATAAATCACAGTCTCCTTCCATTTCACATTCCCCTGCTCCCCATTCTCCACCCTCATGCACATTCTTCCTCCACCTCAATGTTAAGTACTAGCATTGACAGTTTTGCTCCTGTGGGGGTTACATTGTAAATTACCAATGGCAAGAGTACATTTTGGGTGGTATACAGGAGCATCGAAAACCGGAATACCTCAAGCGTTGCCCCAGGTTCTACCTACCACAACAAAAAGATGATGTAAGTTCCAGGGTCTTCTCCTTAAGAAAAACATCCACCAACAATATTTTATATGGTTTCAGTGGAATGGTTTATGAACCAACAGAGGGTCCAAGGACTTCCTATTTGTAATTATAGTCTTAGAGGATTAAAAAAAGACTTCTTTCCATGGCATGAGCCCCTTCCTCCTTCTCAATTGACGCCCTAACCACTTGTCCTGAATGTTTTCTGGCCATATCTCATCCTTCACTTCATGATCTAGCAATTTCTGAGCTTTTTTATAGTTCATGGAACTTTGGGGCCTCTCATGTCTCAGTGCATTTTCATATTCTGAGCTCTCCAGGGTTTGCTTGCAGTGCATACTTATCAGCCAAACTTTAAGACCTGGTTCAAGTACTAAGTCCTTTGAAATTCTTTCCCACATTCTGGGCCAACTTAGGCTTTTCTTTGTGCATATTCCCATCAAATCTTATAGAAATGACCATCCCATTTGACTTTAATTGTTAATCTATGTCCTCACTACTTCTTAAGGGCAGGGACTTTTTTTGGTATATTTTTATATTCCTATGGTCTAATATGGAAAGAAACTCAGCAAATTTTCTGTTCAACAAGTGGCAAAATGTGGCTCTTTTTTCAAAGCTTTGTGGGTTCTGCCTTCAGATCGCTTGGGTTGATACCCCAGCTCTACCACTTAATGTGTTGTGTGATATTGGGTAGGTCACATGTCCTTTTAGCTTCCTATGATTAGATCTCCAACCAACTCCACATCTTTGTCTTACTGAAGATACAAACTCCTGGGAGAAAGCATTGAATTGGTTGAATTTAAGTTACCTGGCACTTTCTGGGTTATCTGGGCAAGGAATGGAAGATCTAGTGAGAGGCAGCCATTTCCTGCAGGACTACACAACCTGGAAGATTCTGCAAAAGGGAGACAAGAATGCAAATAGGGGTGATGTCAGGGTCTGGGAGAGGGGAGAATGAGGGGTTATTGTTTAATGGATACAGAGTTTCAGTTTTGCAAGAGGGAAGAATTCTGGAGATAGATGGTAGTGATGGTTACACAACAATGTGAATGTAGATAATGTCACTCAACTGTACACTTAAAAATGCTTAAGATGATAAAATTTGTGCTATGTGTATTTCATTGCAATTTTTAAAAATTTTAAGATACGTAACAACCAAAAAAAGTATGTGATAAGGAAAGAGGATATTGATGGTCAAAAAGTGGTAAGTGTCCATATCAGGGCCCAAGAGGAGAAGTGCTTAAAAATTACTTTCAGCTCGGAGGCTCCAGGCATACTTTGCTGTTGTGCGGTCTTGGGAAAGTCACTTTACTTCTCTGAGGCACAGAGTAAAACCAGTTTACTCCTGATCAACCATTGTTCTGTTTTTGCTTCCTGACCTTTTTTAGCTCTTCTGGTTTCTCTTTGTTTTCCAGGTCTGCTCTTCCAAACTGCTGTCAATGGGATGGGTCCCTAATAACTTTCCAGTAAATTCCTTTCCTGTTTAAGATAGCCAGAGTCTTTTTGTTTGTTTCTTTGGTTTTTGCGTGTAACCAAGAACCCTGAGTAATAAAGACTTTTACTTAAACAAGTCTCCCCTTCAAGGAGAAAGCCTGAGAGAGATTCTAAGAGGTGAGAAACACCCCAGATAAGATTTGGGATTCTTGTAAAGTTGTTTCATCCCACATAGAGACTTTCTCTTACATACACACTTTTAATTATTCCTTGGAAGATCTGAGGTTTTATCGAAATAACGTTTGTGTAAATCATCCTTTAAGATTCATCACCTTTCAAAAATTTTATATTCTCTTCATGCCTTCCCTGACATCTTCTACCACTGTGATGCTTTTCTGACATCTCTCACCATCCTCTTAGCAACAAATTTTTCTTCAGTGCTCTGTTTACTTGTCTGCGTCCCAGACTCAACTGTGGTTTCTGTGAAAAAATGCATCATATATTAAATATATGTATACTAGGAAGTTCCTGAAATCTAGTAGGTCAATAATAAAAGAACTAATGAATGAGGAGAAAAGTGAGTGGATAAATTGCTGAGTGTAGTCAGTTTGGTCTGGGAGAACTCTACTGGATTCTGTCCTCCTCTCAATTGATTTCCCTTTCCCCCTCAAGCTTTCTGGACTGCAGACATTCTTTTAGAAGTCCCATTACCACACTCAACATTTGCACCATAGCTAATAAATTAGCATCACTTTGAAAACAAAAATGATTCCATTTTGCACTTGGAATGTGGTCTGAGAATTAGAAAGGGCAGGGGTGTTACTTGCCCTGAGGCCTGGAAAGTCTCTTGGTGTTTTATTAGGTAACAATTTCTGTTTTTACTGGATTTGCTGGTCACTAACTAGCCCTTGGGAGCCTGAATAAATGCCAAGAGTGAAAAAGAAAACAGCCTGCTCGCTGCTACCTAGAGACCGAATAACCTCCTAACCAAGAGGTATCCACTATTGAAATTAGAAGCATCTATGATGATTACAATTCTGAGCATTGACTTCTTTAAGGGAAAAGCTAAGCAGAAGTAGGTCAGTGTGCCTGACTTGGCTAGACGCAGCTGGTACTAGGTTCCCTTCCTGCTGGTCCTACTTGTGGGGAAGTCCTAGAAGTGAGGAAAATAGGGCTGTTTCTCATGATGACTCTGAGTTTAAAAACATGTATTTCACAGAGGACATCAGAAAATGCGTCCCCTTTTCAGTGATGTCTGAGATTTAGGAAAGCAGTACTAATTTTTCAGAACCTTTGGGTGTTCATTGATGCTACAGTCATGGTCTTATTACTTCTTAAAACCCATACTGGACTCCTCCATGAATCGTATGTTGGAAACCAGAGCAGAGCTATGTCCTAGAACATGGTGTAGTGGTCCAACTACTACAAAAGTTAGAAGATTTTGGTATAGCCCTATTTCTACCTTTCACAGATAGGTGACCCTAGCTGAGACAATATCTCTGAGATTTTGTTTCCTGACCTGCTAATCAAGGATGTTTATGGCTGTCCTACTTAGCTCCCTACCTACCTACTCATGCTTTTCAAAGCCACAGAGGATGCAAAATCTGTCAAATTATTTGGTAGGATGAAAGACATGATCAAAATGGAAGAGATTATAAGGATATAATGGGGTAGAAGAAAGGCTATGCTCTTCAGTTGACCTCCAAACAACCTGCAGAAAACCTTTGAAACTTCACAGTGGAAGTGTGGAGCAGAGAAATAAGCTCAGGCCAGGCTTTAATAACAGGCAGACCTTGATTCAAATTGTTACTGAGTCCAAGGATGTACTGCTTGCCGCACGACAGATCAGTAGGCCAGTAAGTCGAGAGATGAGGTTTTGGGGCAAGGAAGAGCGATTTTATTTGGAAGCCCCACAGACGGAGAAGGTGGTGGGCTAGTGTTCCAAAGAACCATCTTGCCTGAGTTAGAGTTCAGGCTTCCTTTATACTGAAAGGGGAGGGTCCAAAAAGACAATTTTTATTTTCTATTCTGCAACTTTTTAAAGGTCAGAGACCTGAGAATGGGCTATCATGTATATTTCACTCTATAGGCAACATTCTTTTAGAAAGGTGCAGAGCCAGCATGACTAAGCAGAGGCAAGAGAGCACAAGGATTAGAGCTAAAGGAATAGATCCAATATGGAGTCAGGTTTGTCCTTCTCTGTTACAAAAATCCCTCAAGGAATCTACCTTTTCTGAACCTTGATTTCCCCATTTGTAAAACAGAGTTGTTGATAGAGTTCATGTGGGGATTAGATGAAATAATGGAAAGAAACTATGCCTGAAACATTGGAGGCCCTTTGTTTTCACCCCCCTCCTCAACTTTTATGATCTTTGAGGAGTTGATAAAAAAAATTATGGAAATTCTGTTTTATGTTACCCATGGTCTCTATAGAGGTTTTCCCCATTGATGTTTGTAATTGAGGAATACCGAGAGGGGTTTCTCTGGAAAATCATAAATGTGGCAAAAAATTATTCTCTATCTAAGAGAATAGATTATCTTCTATCTAAGAGAAAAATCGTAAGATCATAAATGAATTAGAGCACAGATATACAAAGTCATTCAAAAGAGATATAAGAGTTCTCCAGCTGAAGGCCCTGACTCTAACCTGATTAAATATATTCACATAGTTAAAGGAAATGCCCCCAGAATTTAAGGGATTTTGGTCAGGAAACAGAAATATGGAGGAAAACAAGAAAGTTATTTAGGTGGCCAACGGTGGAGCCCATTTCAGCTTTGTCCTCTAATGAAAAAGTCTTGACAAAGGGATTGCAATTATTATGGCCCCATTGCCAAGGTCACCTAGAGTTGGGAAGGGCTGTGTTAGTCTTATAGCGGGCAGCTCAGTGTAGTAATTAATAGCACTGCTGTGTTGTAACACAGACAAAGGTTTAAATCTTGGCCCTGGTATTTACTAGCAGGGTAACTTTAGCCAGACTATTTAACCTCTCTAAGCCTCAGTTTTCTAATCTGCAAATGGGGATAGTATTATACCCAACTCATAGTGCTGTTGTGAGGATTAAATGCCAGAATATATGTAAATTACTTAGTATAGTGATTGGCATCTAGAAAGTACTCAATAAATATTAGCCTTTTTTATTATTATTTGAGCTTGTTTACATTAAACACTAATACTATTCAGTAAACTCTCCTGGGTTTGCTTGCCTGCTTTTGAAGGAGTTTCTTGACTTTCCCAGGTTGGTCTGGCTATAGAGGAAATATAATGATTATTATTATGGTCTATGTGATAGTTATACTTCTCATTATAAATTCAAAATTGCCATTCTTATTTACCTGCCATCCTCTGAGCCTGGATAATTTCAACGCATTCTTGAGGTAATGACTGCGGCCTTATGTTGACAAACATCAGAGTTTATACAGCTCAGATCCTGATCTGTTGAATTCACCATGGAAAACATCTTTTAGTAAACATACTGTTAGAAAATTGTCAGCTTCCGGATGCACCCCAATAGGACCATATGTGCCATCAATGAGCAATTCAGAAGGAGGAAATTGGTAGGGTTGTCATGATCTCATCTGGCTGACTTAGGAACTTCATTACTCTATTAGACTAGATTATAAAAAAGTGTTTCTGGAACTTAACATACACCAGAACCACCTGGAGGGCTTATTGAAGTTCAGATTACTGGGCTCCACCTTCAGAGTTTCTGATTCAGTAGGTCTGGGGTGGGGCTCATTCCAGTAATTTCTCAGGTGATGATGCTGCTAGCCTGGGGACCATATCTTGAGAATCACTGCTCTAACTGTTAGAATACCAATTTCAGGATAATCATTTTTTTAACGTAAAAACATTTGTTGAGTATCTACCACGTACAGGGACCATGCTGGGTTTTGGATATACAAGAATAAGCACCTACCAGGAGATAGATAAATAAACTAGAATGCCAATAACTGGAAAAATTAAATTGGCAAGTCAATTGAATTACTTCATTTGGTTCGTCTCTCCTCTGAAGGAGAATCTATATGGGAATTCAATCAATCTGAGTAGCTTGTTTGGAAAATCTAATGTTAGGCACAAGGACATTGAGTAATATTAATGAGCAGGGCTCTAGTAGGGAAGGATGCCCATCTCTATCTTTTTCTCTGAACTTCTTGTTCCCCCTAAAGGAGTTTTAGTCACATTGTGTCCTTTTTGTGGGTACTGTGTGATTAAAAATTTGCATATATGTGGTTTTGTTTCCTGTTTCTACATTTTCCTTCCATGCATTTGGATGATAAGGTAAAAAAGCCTTGTTCCTTAGGACACATCTTGCCACCTTGATTTTTGGCTAAGAGGGGGGAAAGGCTTTCGTTGCCTTTGAAGCCTTAGCAGGTGTTCCAAACCAGGATCCCCAGAGCTTTACATTGGGAAATACTGAGAACCAGCCCAGTTCACCATAACATAGTGCCTTGTTTCCTATTACATCATTATTTTTTTAAAAATGGACTTTGTTTTTTAGAGCAGTTTTAGATTTAGAGAAAAATTGAACAGAAAGCACAGAACATTCCCATATACCCCACCATCACACAGACACAGCCTTCCCTACATCAATATCCTGTACCAGAGTGGTATATTTGTTACAATTGATGAACTTACATTGACACGTCATCATCACCCGAAGTCCATAGTTTACATTAGCATTCACTCTTGGTGTTGTATATTCTGTGGGTTTTGGTAAATATATAATGACATGTGTCTACCATTACAGAATAGTTTCACTTTCCTGAAAATCCTCTGTACTCCACCTGTTTATCCCTCCCTCCTCTCTCCTCCCTGGAAACTGCTGATCTTTTTACTGTTTCCATAGTTTTGCCTTTTCCAGCATGTCGTATAGGTGGACTCACCTTCATTAATTTTTATATGTTCAGATGCTTCAAGAACATTGTGGGTGCTTTTCCAGAAATATTGCAGGCTTTTTGTATACCCTAGAAAAATAATATCTCCCAGAAAACCACTTCTATAAAGAGAAAATCTGGGTTGCCACTAGATTATATCCCAAGACCTTGTGGAAGAAAATACACTGTCAGATTTTTCCACTATGCTGAAAATAACTCTGGACTCTGCAGAATACCTGCCTTCCATTAGTCCGTCCTTTATTTCTGTGATCAGAGAAGGGATATCAAAATGATAATAGGTAGGTCAACAATGAATAAAGATCTCAGAGGAGGCCATCTGTGTTCCCACCTCTGCCCCATGCTTGGAGCTTCCACCACAATGGATGTTATTTTCATCAGAGAAATGAGGGCTTTGAAGACATCCCTTAGACTTTAAAGTTTGGATGGTGTTTAATAATTTTGGTGTCCTGAACTCATTACTAATGTTATTAAGTTATGAAACCTCTCCCCAAAGGATGACTATCCACAAAAGTATCCATAAAATGTCAGGGACTCCACTGAAACCTGAAGACCACTGACTCAATGTAAAAATAATGTAAAACAAACAAAAAAAACCTTAAAAGATTAATAACCATCTCTGAATGGATGTCACCTAACTCAACTGGAATGTGATTGACTGTCAATCAATTTGGCTGCCATACCCCATTACAATAGATGATGATTGGTTGTTCTGGTGCAATTTGAAGGTCAAATGACTTCATGAAATTTATAAAGCACTTCCTTAGTGATTACTGAAATAGCTTCAAGTCCCTGATCTTTTGTGCCTGAGAGTTTAATCATTGAAATTCCTAACTACGCCAGAAACTTTTCAAGTGATCTATGAATGAAAGCATTTCCTCAAATACTGGTTCTTGGAAATACATGGGTCCTCTTACTATTTACTGCTAATGAACAATATACTCCATAATATAGTTAGTTAATTTTCAGCTTTCCTTGTTTCCTGTGATCCTAAGAAAATTGAGATGCTCTAGACATATGTATTAGACTTCGGTTTTCTCCCAGAACTTCTCAGTCATCTCTTGTAGAGCTTAACTTTTACATAGGTTTTTCATTCAACACATTCACTGAGAGCCCATTTAATGCCCCAGCACAGTGCTAGATCCTTGGGTTACAGTGATAGAAGAAGCTGAAATAGTGAAAACAGAGTGTAGTGTGGAACTAAATACATAAAAATACAAATCCTATTTGTGGAACTTATTATTTTTGATCTTGGACATGTTATTTAGTGTCTATCTTTGAACCTAAATTTCCCCATCTGAAATACAAAGGAGTAGTAATGACAGTCCAGTATGTTGATGATACAAAATATATTCCTGGTTGACATGACCTATTTTATTTTGGGTTTTGGGGGGTTCCTGCTTTCAAAATGATATTTTTTCCTCATCTTATCCCCACAGACTGGAAGTACATCAACATAGTTGCAGTGAAAATTTTATATACCTTTTATATACCAATTGTTGCTGTTAAGACACCCCTCCCTTGGTTATTTTCAGCCTTTTCTCATATCCATCCAGTGCACACACTTCAGGTCAGAGTAGGATTGTTTTCCTACTATTACAAGCACAAAATCTTTTGCCAAGAATTTAGCTGTGATGTGCTTGACACAGCAAAGCAACAGAAAGAGAAATGAATGGTCACTGCAATTATAAATGGGTTAACATTCCACTGTACTCCAGAAGTATAGATTTCAGGCAAGGCTGCAAGGAGAGACTGAGGTGAGGGGACATGTACAACTGACTCCATTCAAACATGGAAACAAACCCTTCTAAGAAAGATTACAGAATAAAACACCTGCCATGCAATTCTTCACATAAAATTTTGGCCCAAATACAGTGGGCAATTTGGAAAAAACTTTTATATTCCAAGTTAAAGGAACTGAATAAGAGAACTATACAGATGAATCCCTGGGAATGGACTTTTATAACTCTGACTGCTATTTAAAACCTATATAGAGCAGAAGTCAGAGTTCAGAGCTCATCTTTTCCATCTTACATTTCCAAAAGATCTTTTTCTTTTGTATCAAGATTTAGTTTGGCCACTTGAAGAATTACAGAATTCTGGCTGGGACCCTGACCCTTCTGAGCTCTGCTCTCTGCTCTTCTCAGCTATTGGCAATGTAAACCCAAGCTTTGGCTCAGATTCTCTCCAGTTTCTGGGACCATTATTTTCTTTGCCTCCCTCTTTTCCTTCTCCCTCTGCCTTCTCTCCCTCCTCTTCTTTCTCCACGTGTTTTTCCTCTATTTTTTCTTTTCTTTTGATTGAAGTATAATTTTCATACAATAAAATGCACAGATATCAGATGTACATTTAATTAGCTTTGATACATGCAATTACCTATGTAACCCAAACACCTATTAAGAAATGGAACACTGTTGTCATCCTAGATAGCTCTCTTGTATCCATTCCAAATCTATCTCAACTGCCTAGAAACAAAAAATGGCAACCAATGCTTTGGTTTCTTTCACCATAGATCAGCTTTACTGGTACTAGAAATTTAGATAAATGGAATCATATTATATACTCTTGGTATTTGGCTTATATTATGTTTGGAATTCATCCATGTTGTTGCATGTATTGGTAATCTGTTCTGTTTTATTACTAAATCATTTCATAATATGTAAATATGCCACAATATATTTATACTTTCTCCTATTGATGAATATTTGGGTAGTTTTCAGTTTTGTGATTTTGTAAGTAAAGCTGCTGTGAACACTCCCTAAATATATTTTTACTGATGTTATTGTAAATGGTATTTATAATTTTATTTTTCAAATGCCCGTTGTTAGTATATGTAGACAATAAGTTATCTGTCTCCTGAGATTTGCTATATTTACTTATTAATTATTATAGTTGCTTTGTAGATGCCTGAAGATTTTCTATGAAAATAATTATGTTGTCTGCAAATGAAGACTATTTTACTTTTTTTATTTCCCAGTGCATTACTGAATAGAAATGGTGAACGCCGACACCCTTGTTTTATTCCCTGTCTCAAGGGAAATGATTCAGTCAGTCTCTATTAAGAGTGATCTTATTGTGCCTTTTCTATAGATGACCTTTGTCAGGTTTAGGAAGTTTCTGTGTATTCTTAGTATGTTAAGAGTTTTTTTTAATCATAAACTTAGGGTTGAATTTGGTTAAATGCAAGATCTGTATCCATTGAGATAATCATAAAAATTTTCTTCTTTATGTAACCTCAGTATTGCAGTTTACAGAGATTGACTTTTTTTTTTTTTTTTTTTAATTATTTTTGGCTGTGTTGGGTCTTCGTTTCTGTGCGAGGGCTTTCTCTAGTTGTGGCAAGCGTGGGCCACTCTTCATCGCGGTGCGCGGGCCTCTCACTATCGCAGCCTCTCTTGTTGCGGAGCACAGGCTCCAGATGTGCAGGCTCAGTAGTTGTGGCTCATGGGCCTAGTTGCTCCGTGGCATGTGGGATCTTCCCAGACCAGGGTTCGAACCCGTGTCCCCTGCACTGGCAGGCAGATTCTCAACCACTGCGCCACCAGGGAAGCCCTGACTTTTAAGTGTTAAATTAACCTCACATTCCTGGGATGAACAGTTTTTCTATCTCATGATGTAGTAAAACTTTTCTATTTTGCTGGATTTGATTTGCCAGTACTCTGTTATGAAATTTTGTACCTATATTCATGAGGAATATTGGTTGGCAGTTTTGTTCCTTGTAATGTATTTGTTTGGTTTAAATATTAGGTTTATGACAAAATATTAGGTTTATGACAGCCAGATAAAATAAGTTGGTGAGGATTCCATTTTTTTTCTTTAAAATGAAAGAAATTTTTTTATTTTAATGGAAAGGTTAGTATTATTTTTCCTGGAAAGTTTGATAAAGTACTACAGTGAAACGATCTGGTGTTTTCCTTGGGGGAAAATTTATGTCAATAAATTTAATTTATCTAATAGACTATTTTTATTTTCAGTGTTTTATATAGGTTTTGTTTCTTTCCAGAAATTTGTACATGATTTCCAAATTGTCAGATTTATTGGCATAAAATTGTTCATAATAGCCTTTTTTTCTATGTGTGGGAATTAGATTAATGAAGTAACAGCCTATCTTTATTCATGATATTGATAATTTGCTCTCTTTTTTCTAGTTTGATCATTCTAACTAGGATCAAATACATATTTTCAAGGAACTAAACTTTGGTTTTGCTAGTTTGCTCTATTGTTAATTTTTTTATATCATCAAACTTTGTTTTGTTTATTATTTCTACCTTACTACTTACTTTAGGTTTTCTTTTTTAAAATCCTACGTTCTTTAAGTGGATTTTTAGATTACTAATTTTAGAGGTTTATTCTTTTCTGATATAAGATTTAAAGGTATTGGGTTGGTCAGAAAGTTTGTTTGGGTTTTTCCACACATCTTATGAAAAACCCAAATGAACTTTTTGGCCATCCCAAAATAAGTTTCCCTTTAATCAGTGCTTTAGCTATATGCTACAGATATTGATATTTTGTGATTTCATTATCATTGAGTTCAAAATATTTTCCAAATTTCTTTGGGATTTCTTCTTTGACTCATGGACAATTTAGCATTATGTAGTTTAATTTCCAGGTATTTCAGGAATTTTCAGGCTGGCCATAAAACAAATATCAATACATTTAACAATATTGAATTAATATGGAGGATGTCCTCTGATGAAAATTAAGAAATAAATAACAAAGACGGTTTTTTGGGGGGAGGTCTATTTGCTTCCTCAAGTACTGAAAAATGAGTTTTAAAATCTCCAACTATAATTGTGGATTAATTTATTTCTCGTTTTTGTTCTCTTAAGTTTTGTTTCATGTATTTTGAAGCTCTGTTATTAGGTGTATGCATATTTAAGATTGCTATGTCTTTCTGATGAATGGACATTTTTATCATAGTAATGTATCTCCCTTCATCCCTAATAATACTATTTGTCCTGAAGTCTCCTTAGTCTGTGTTATTAGTACAGTCAATCCACCTTCCTTTAAATTAGTGTTTGCATGATATATCATTTTCTATACCTTTATATTATCTGTGGCTCTATATTTTCAGTTAATTTCTTGAAGACAATATTAGGGTCTTTTCATAGAGTCTGATATTGTCATTATTTTAATTGGGATATTGGGTTCATTTATATATAACATAATTGTTGATATGAATGAGTTTAAATATACTGTCTTGTGGTTTGTTTTCTAGTAGTCCCATTTCTTTTTGTTCCGTTTTTATTTGCTTATCCTGACTTCCTTCAGAGTAATTAAGTGTATTTTAGTATTTGATTTTATCTTATTATTGACTTTTTGGCTACACCTCTTGAATTTTAGTTGCTTTTCTTAGTATTTCCAATATATAACTTTATATATAATACAAGAATCTTACACTTGATCCCTTCTCATCGTTTGCACTATTCTTGTCATAGACTTTCTCTAATTTTTATAAACCTCATAATACATTGTTATAATTTTTCCTTTAGATGGTCACTAATATTTTAAAATATTAAAACTAAGAATATTTTTTACATTTACCCACACATTTACCATTTCCAATGTTCAATTGTATAGATATGAATTTCCAGCTATTATTTTATCTAAGCCTGTAAAACTTTCTAGTTTTTGCTGTGCTGACCTCACTGGTGGTGGAGTCTCGAGTATTTATGATCTGAGAAATTTTAATTTCATTTTCATTTTAAAGGATATAAACATTATCCTAGATCTGGGACTCTCAAACCTGTCTCTTGCTGTTCAACTTTTTTCAAGCTCTTTTAAGGACAACTTCCTAGCCCAGTATTGCCATACTATAACAACATAAGAGGAGCTCACACCTCCTTCAGTTGAGTAAGTTCCAAGCTTGCCTTTATTACAACTGTTATTTGATTTAGCCTTTGTCACTTCCTTCAAGTTGATAATGCTACTAGCCAGTTGTTTCTGCTATATCTCATCATTCAGTATGTATTTGTGTCTCGATCAGTAAAAACTTTCCTAATATCTGCAAGACCCTGAACAAATTGCCCAAGGCACTATGTTAGAAATAATCAGCGTGGTGAAAACAAATACACACCATTGAACTCGAAAGTAGATCTGGGTGCAGGTTCCAAATCTTTCAATAATTACCCTTACATTTGTCCTGGAGCATCTCGAGTCTTGGGTTACTCATTGTTTACCCATCTGTAAAATGGAGATAATACGTATTTCATGAGGTTGTTGTAGAACTAACTAATGATATAGGAAAGTGCCAAACCCACTACCTGAACTCAATCAGTCATTGCTGAATCTGAATGATTTACATGAACATGATGTGAAAATGCCAAAAGAATTACTTACATAGAAGTTGTCAAGATGAATTATAACATATTGACTGGACTTCTATCCAGACACAAATAACTTCTGGGAATTTAGAAAATGGATTTAGGGAAAGAAAAGTAATTTGAAAATGCTAATTTTAAGTAAAATCCTGGTAGGATCGGGATGTGAAGTGATGATGCTGGGAAGTTTAAATAACATCTCATCCAAATCAATTTAATTCCATTCAAATCAAATTTATTTGAGTTCCTTTTAAGTACCAAATTCTAATAATTCAAAAGTGAAAAAAAATCCCTTCCATCAAGGAACCCACTGTTTAATGAGAAACAGGTAACATATTTAGTGAGACATTGTAACATTTTGTCTAGATGTGTACACTCTGGCACGAAACTACTTGGTTTGGAACCCTTACTTTACCACTTACTATTGTATGACACTGGACAAACTACTTTACCTCACTATGAGTATTTGTCAAGGTAGTGCTAGATACTGTTAAAGACAAAAATCTCAGTGGCTTGACATAACGGAAGTTTACCTTTTGACATTGTAAAATCCAAATGTTGGTTAGGTTGGGTGGGGTGGGGAAGCTCTGCTCCACACTGTCGTTCAGGGCCCAGAATGAATGATGACTGCTCAAGGCATTGACATCCGGCTAACAGATGGGGAAGAGAGAAGGTGGAGGATCACACCAGAGGTTTGTATAGGTCAGACCTGGGAGTGGAGAATGTCTTACATTCTGTGGGCAAAAACATAAGAGATAGGGAAAGGAAGCCCAAGTGTGTGCCTAGGCAGAAAGGGAAATAGATTCAGTAAAAAGCTAGCCAATCTCTGCTCTACTGTGTTTTAGTTTTTACATGTATAAAATCAAACTAATAATAGTATCCATCACAAAGAGTTATTATAGGATCTCAGTGAAGTAATGCACATAAAGCACTTATCCCAGTGCGTGACTCAAAGTAAGTGATTGTTAAATGTCAGCTGTTCTTATTGTAAGTGCTATGACAAAGGTAAATGATGGATTGTACCAAAATACAAAGGAAGTTGTAATCAACTGAAACTAGGATATCAGGTAAGACTAAACAGGGGTGGATAGGGCTATAGCTGTCTGTTGTACAGCTTCCTCAAGTCACTAGGTAGAATATGCAAAACTTCATGGTGCAATTATATTTCTTCAGGGTCTGCTGCATCCCACCAGCCACCTATTCTTCTATAGAACTTTTCTCTTGCATTTTGGCTCCTTTTTTACCCCGTGATGCAAAGAAAAAGTTGCTAACACTGAGAAGACTTTTTCAGATAGGAAACAAATTTTAATCACTGTGGACCATCTGCTTATGAATATGTTGAATTTACTTTTGTTGAGAGTCAACCTATAATGTTTGTGTAGCATGTGCTATATTTTCAAGCCACAATCTCCAGTATGCAAAACTTTTGTTTTATTTTTCTATAGTTCAACTTAATCCCCATCTAAAAGCCACATATTACCTTTTGTCAGAAAATGCAATCTTAGTCTATTTCATGTAAATTCAGTCATTTCAGGTTTAAATTCAATCTTTTTAGGATTTCCTCCTGTCTCTTTGTCTTCCAGGGTGATATCTAAATTTTGCGGGTACCTTCAGGGCATCTTAGCCCTTGTGGCTACCGAGTGTCTGCATGTGGCATGTATATGATCCTGCCTGGTTCTTATGTGTTGTACTCCCTGACACTGGCATCTGCTGCAGCAGGAGGGCTATATGTCCCTCTTTGCCTAGGACAGTCCCAGTTATACCTACAGTCTTGGCATTCTTGCCTGGTTACTATCTCCTTTCTCCCTCAACATGGCCACTTTCTGTTCTGAGTCTACTTACCTTGACCTTGATACCCTTTGAAGTTCATCTGCTCTCCAACTTTCCCCACTTCTTGGGACATAGGAAGATTTGGTTGCTTTCCCATTCCATTCCAATCCAGGGCCGAGGGACACTACATCTCAAGGACCTGGGCTCTCTGAAACTCCATGTAGCCATCTCCACTTCCCTGAGTCACCTTATTTTTGTCAATCTTCTACTTCTCAGTGTTACAGGTTAAAGTGACTCATAGTTCCATCATCTGTTGGATTCCCAACCCTTTGGAGCACATGGGAGCAAAGATAAGACATACCTCTTAGTGAGGCTCACTATTCATTGACATCATTAACATTTAATTTCTTACTTCCTCTCCAAAGCTTTTCTCATTTCTCCTGGCCTAAGAGAGAGGAGGGAACTACCTTCACAGAAAGTCTTTAAGTATAAGAGATGGAAATCAAATATATTTCAATGATAATCAAAGTAGATATAAGCACCATAAACAAACCAAATTAAATTTGTATTTAGGGGAAAGAGATTCCATGTTTGGCTGAAAGTAAGGAAAGGCAGAATAAATTTTTTTTTCATGGAGAAAGTAGTAATGAGCCTTGAAGTAAATTTGGTTTGGGTTTTGGTGGCTGACAGGTAAGGCATTCTTGGTCATTGTGAGTAGATGCAAGGCTGTGGGAAACACAAGTTTTGTTCAAATAAAGGGACACAAAGGGTAGAGCTGAGAAATAAGGAGCTTGGGGTTTAGACTGAGACAGATCTCAATTTAAACTGTACCTTTACCGTTTATCAACACTCTGACTCTTGTAACATTTCACCACTATAAGCCTCAGTTTTAAATAGCTAATGAACAAGAAACACATAGAATATGCTTGGTAAGTAACAACTTTTTTGTGTCCTTAATAGTGAATAGTTTTGTTAATAGTTAATAGTTTTGTTGTTAATAGATAAGAAAAGATGTTAGTAAGAGTGTAGAGAAAATTATTATTTAATTTTTATTTAGTCTCTGAGTCCTAACATTAATTTGCCCAAGAATCCAGACACTGCCTGTCTCTCAGGGTACTGTGGTACAGAGCTCTGGTGGGAACTGTTTTTTCTGAAAATGAAGTCACACTCATTTTGCCTGTCACTCGTCTCTCATCATCTTCTCTAGCAGGAGAGATGAGAGGCTTGTTAGGTAAATCCTAGATCACTTTCCAGATAAACTACAAATAGCATTTAAACTTCCAAATGTGTCTTAACTGACCAACCAATGCCTGCAGTCAGATCCAAGTGCATTTTGGAAAAAGGATGTAAAAAGGTCTCTCTTGTGAGCATGAAAGACAAAATCACTGGCTTATGTAACAGAGCCCCAGTTTCTGGACCACCTGGCTTTCATGGTTAGTACACAGCCTTTGCTGGTACAAAGCCTGGTTTAGATCATGGCCTTGTTATTTTGGAACTCTGAGATTCAGAAATCCATATAATAAAACTATCTATCCTATAGATATGCTGAGAGGAGATATATATATATATATATATATATATATATATATATATGTATATAGATATAGCATTTTGCTAAGTGCCTGGCCAACAGAAAGTGTTCAAGGAATGGTGGTCGTTGTGATAATAATTACTATTAGCTGAGAAGCAGTGGAATCTACACGATATTTGGAGTAAAGTGATGTAGCTTCAAATTTCTCCTGGGCAACTCACTGCACTTCTTTTATTTACATGTGTTTTATCTATAATAGGACAATAAAGATATTACTTCATAGATGTTGAGTGTGTAGTGAAAATAATAGTTTTTGAGCTCCCACTTTGGGTCAGATTCTTGTCTCCATCCTATTTCACCTTGACAGTAATGCTAAGAAGTGAAGCTCATTATCCACCATGACAGATTGGATAGAAAATGGTAGAAGCAAGATTTTAATCCATGAGATAATGTGTGAAAATAAATTACATAAAGTACCTACACAGGCCTGAAAATGGAGACACTCTGAGTCATGCTAGTTAAGAGAATTTTATGCTAAGTTTCTTCTTTTATGAATAGAGGCAACAGGGTGGTAAAGGGAAGTTGATGGCTTTGCCCTTCTCTGGTGGTATGTATGAAGGCCCTTCACTTTCCTGCCACGTGGCAGTATGTGACTCACACCCCAAGCCTGGGTTCCAGATGTGACTTCCTGAAAGTTCATGGATCAGGGATTTTGACCGCCTGTTCTTTCAGCCTCATTTTCTCTTATGATCCAGAGACATTTGATTGTCTCTCTTGGTGCCGCACAGCCAGAGTCCCTACTCTAATTTCCAGTTAGTAACCTTGCTCAGTTTCTGGCTGTGTTCACCCCTTTCCCTGAAGGGTGGCTGGATGCGTCTTCTCACTGCTGGCCCTGGTCAGACGTCAGCCTCTCTGCTGCCTCCAAATACTTAGGGCCAGCTTCTCTTCTCCACCTTGGCTTTCCTAAGGTGGCAGGAATTGTTGGATCTGGTGGTATCAAGTCCTGGCTCCACTCCTCATTAAAAGTGTATCCTTGTCCGAGTTACTTAACTTCATTGAGCCCTGTAGTACCATAGTTCTTCGCCAGTAAATATAGTGTCTATTTTATTCAAAGTCACCTCCAGACAAAGTGAAGGTGAAGTTCATCTCAGCCACTCTCCTTTCCCATCAACAAAGGTTTGGTTTCATCATTCTCTCCAGTACTGTGCTGAGCTGTCCTTGGCCTTCTACCTTGCTGTCTCCCAGACCTGGCTTACCTGATGATGAAAAACCTGGGCTTCTATTGTACTATCCTCTGCTCCATTTTCCCTTCCACATTTCCCTTCCAAATGCTGCTAGCGTTTCATCACCTCCAAGACTTTCTGGCTTTGAAAAGCCTTGTGAGAGTGGCTTTTACTGTAATATTACACACCATTCATCTGTGCATTTGAGGTCCCCAACTTGAACTTACCTGATCCTTTCGGCTTCTTCACCATCAGCATTCAGCCGATAATCAACTGTGTCTGTTAGGATTGCATGCGATGGAATTTAACAGAGGTCCATCCACAGTGGATTAGTTAAATTGGGTTTCATTTTTCTCAGAAACAAGTTTAGGTGTGAGCTGTCAGAGGCAAGTGACAATGTTCGCCTAAGTCACCAAGGATTTAAGCTCTTTCCAGCTTCCTCTTCTTTCATCATTAGCATGTACTGTCTTTCTTACAATTGCAAAATGAGAAGAAATTGGGAGGGCCATGAACAAAAGACATGTATCAGCTGAGTCTGTCCCTTTTTATCAGAACACAGTAGCTTTCCTAGAAGATGCCCTTCACTGGTGGCCCAGTGCCTTTTGTATATATCTCGTGGGCCAGGACTTTGTCACATGACATTCTCCAACTTCAAAAAATGAAAGACGATTTTAATTTCTTACTGTCCGCCCTCAAATTGAGTTATGTATTAATAAGGAGGAAGAAGAAAATCAATATAAGGCAGAAAACTTGAAATGTCTGTCATGCCCCATTACAGCAATTTTATTTCCTAAATATTTCTTTGCTTCATTACTTCCCCTCCTTTCCTTTTGTTGTCCTAACTGCTTGGCTGGATGGTTACAACTGCCTACTAATTTGTCACTCTCTGTTTCACGCTTACCCTTTTAAAATTCATTTTTCACCCATTGCAGTTTCTCTAAAATGATGGTCTAATCTGCCATTCCCCCGTCATCTCCCCAGGAGTTCTTTATCACTTACAAGATAAAACTCCCACTCCTGAGGATGCCATCCAAAGCAAACTCTGTTCTGACTCCACCTCCTTTTTCCTTCTCAACTCCTATGCATTCTATTCCCTGTCCCAGGCTTCTCATTTATTTACCCAGAAATACTGGGAGTTCTTGCCTCCTCACATTCTTTCACACCTCTTTGCAAAAGTAAAAGTAGTGTCCTCTCCCACTTTCTTATTGTTTTCTAACCTTCAAGGGGTATCACCCTTCCCTGGGTCATTTCTGTCACCAGCAGCATAGGCAAGGAACGTGTGTCATGCAGGACAGGCTCCATAATTTGTAGGGCTTAGTGCAAAATGAAAATGGGGCCTCCTGTTCAAGAATTTCAAGACAGTAATAACAGAACATTAAACCAAACAGGGACGCTACTAAACACAGGGCCCTGTGCAGCTACACAAATCACATGACCTTGAAGCTGGCCCTGCTCCTGGGTCCCATGGACCTGATGCTTCCTGTGTTGTTATAATTATTGGTTGGCCTGTTGCTCCCACCAGACTATGAATCTCTTGAGGACAGTGACTGGGTCATAGTCATCTCTGTATTACAGACAATGGCACATACATAGGGGAGACAGAGTACACTGGACTTTTATTTCCCTCTTACCAAATAAGCAACAGAGAACACTGTCTAAGGCCAGTAAGCTTCCCTCCCACCACCCCTGACTTATAGGGGAGCTGATTAAAGGTCCAGAACAAGAACCAGCTCCCTGCATGGTGGCTCCTTCTTGTGGGACGTGTTCCAGGAGTTTTGCATCAGTTGGGCTCTCTGAACTCAGGTTTAGCAGCATGTGGGGTAATTTCCACACATTCTTTAGGCCTAGTTTCATGACAAACAGTATAGCTATTGAGCAAGTACTTCTAGGAAATGAGAAGAGATTGTGAAAAACAGTGCAAATTGCAGGAATTAAATGTACTGGCAACACCAGGACTGTAACAGGCAAGAAAGGAAGAAAATTGCAGGCATGTGAGTCCTGCCGAGCTGTGTATATAAGCTCTGTGCAGCTGCTGGCTGGACACTTGTTTAGGGTTTTTCTTTGTGTGACTTGATGGAAGGAGTCCTGATCAAGCATCTAGGCCTATGTTTGTATCCTGGCTCTACCGCTCACTAGCAAGCTGGTCCTGGGAAAATTGCTAAGCTTTCTCAGTTTCCTGGATTCCTCATGTATAAAATCAAGCCAATACTACTGTAAATGAAATGATTTTATTAATAAAATAAGCTGAGCTGCATAACATTACACAGAATATAGAAAGCACAAAGTAAGTATTTTCCATCCTTATCCATGTTTTCCATGTATCTTGGTTATACACTTGAACTACAAGTTACCTGAGTTCAAACACCATTCTTCTATTTATTCTCCAACTTCCATCTGCTGGGAATTCTGACTGTGGATCTTCCTTCAACATAGCTCGTTGGTATCTGTTTCTCCCTGTCCTGATCTTTAGCCCCCTGTGCTCGCATGAGTGAGGAAGGTCAGTAAGAGTGTACAGAGGCTTAAAATCAGACTTGGTGAAGAGGACCTTCAAGACGGTGGAGGATTAAGACATGGAGAGCACCTTCCTCCCCACAAATACATCAAAAATACTTCTACATGTGGAACAACTCCTACAGGACACCTACTGAATGCTGGCAGAAGACCTCACACTTCCCAAAAGGCAAGAAACTCCCCATATACCTGGGTAGGGTAGAAGAAAAAAAAAAAAAAAAACAGAGACAAAAGAATAAGGGAGGGACGTGCGCCTCTGGGAGGGAGCTATGAAGGAGGAAAATTTTCCACACACTAGGAAGCCCCTTCACTGGTGGAGACGGGGGGTGGCGGCGGGGGGGAGCTTCAGAGCCATGGAGGAGAGCACAGCAACACGGGTGTGGAGGGCAAAGCAGAGAGATTCCCGCACAGAGGATCGGTTCTGACCAGCACTCACCAGCCTGAGAGGCTTGTCTGCTCACCCGCTGGGACAGGCGGGGGCTGGGAGCTGAGACTTGGGCTTCGGAGGTCAGATCCCAGGGAGAGGACTGGGGTTGGCTGCATGAACACAGCCTGAATGGGGCTAGTGCACCACAGCTAGCCGAGAGGGAGTCCGAGAGAAAGTCCGGAACTGC
The DNA here is from genome assembly GCF_009873245.2 of Balaenoptera musculus. Classification (NCBI taxonomy): domain Eukaryota; kingdom Metazoa; phylum Chordata; class Mammalia; order Artiodactyla; family Balaenopteridae; genus Balaenoptera; species Balaenoptera musculus. Next base: position 51,487,287 of record NC_045785.1, on the reverse strand, counting down.
CTGAGTCAAGAGACCATTGTTTCGGGGGGCACAAGGAGAGGGGATTCAGAGCACCGCCTAAACGAGCTCCAGAGATGGGTGTGAGCTGCAGCTATCAGCATGGACACCAGAGATGGGCATGAGACGCTAAGGCTGCTGCTGCAGCCACCAAGAAGCCTGTGTGCAAGCACAGGTCACTATCCACACTTCCCCTCCCGGGAGCCTGTGCAGCCCATCACTGCCAGGGTCCCATGAACCAGGAACAACTTCCCCAAGAGAACACGTGGCACACCTCAGGCTGTTGTAAGTTAAGCAAAATGAGAAGACAGAAATATGCAGCAGATGAAGAAGCAAGGTAAAAAAAAAAAAAAAGAAGCAAGGTAAAAACCCACCAAAACCAACAAATGAAGAAGAAATAGGCATTCTACCTGAAAAGAATTCAGAGTAATGATAGTAAAGATGATCCAAAATCTTGGAAATAGAATGGAGAATATACAAGAAACGTTTAACAAGGATCTAGAAGAACTAAAGAGCAAACAAACAATGATGAACAACACAATAAATGAAATTAAAAATTCCCTAGAAGGAATCAATAGCAGAATAACTGAGGCATAAGAACGGATAAGTGACCTGGAAGATAAAAGAGTGGAAATAACTGCCACAGAGCAGAATAAAGAAAAAAGAATGAAAAGAATTGACGAGAGTCTCAGAGACCTCTGGGACAACATTAAAAAAACCAACATTCGAATTATACGGGTCCCAGAAGAGGAAGAAAAAAAGAAAGGGACTGAGAAAATATTTGAAGAGATTATTGTTGAAAAGTTCCCTAATATGGGAAAGGAAATAGTGAATCAAGTCAAGGAAGCACAGAGACTCCCATACAGGATAAATCCAAGGAGAAACATGCCAAGATATATATTAATCAAACTATCAAAAATTAAACATAAGGAAAAAATATTAAAAGCAGCAAGGGAAAAGCAACAAATAACATACAAGGGAATCTCCATAAGGTTAACAACTGATCTTTCAGCAGAAACTCTGCAGGCCAGAAGGGAGTGGCAGGACATACTTAAAGTGATGAAAGGGAAAAACCTACAATCAGGTTTACTCTACCCAGAAAGGATCTCATTCAGATTTGATGGAGAAATTAAAACCTTTACAGACAAGCAAAAGCTAAGAGAATTCAGCACCACCAAACCAGCTTTACAACAAATGCTAAAGGAACTTCTCTAGGCAGGAAACACAAGAGAAGGAAAAGACCTACAATAACAAACCAAAAACAATTAAGAAAATGGTAATAGGAACATGCATATCAATAATTACCTTAAATGTAAATGGATTAAGTGCTCCAACCAAAAGATATAGACTGGCTGAATGGATACAAAAAAAAGACCTGTATATATATGCTGTCTACAAGATACCCACTTCAGACCTAGGGACACATACAGACTGAAAATGAGGGGATGGAAAAAGATATTCCATGAAAATGGAAATCAAAAGGAAGCAGGAGTAGCAATTCTCATATCAGACAAAATAGACTTTAAAATAAAGACTATTACAAGAGACAAAGAGGGACACTACATAATGATCAAGGGATCAATCCAAGAAGAGTATATACAGTTGTAAATATTTATGCACCCAACATAGGAGCACTTCAATACATAAGGCAAATGCTAACAGCCATAAAAGGGGGAATTGACAGTAACACAATCATAGTAGGGGACTTTAATACCCCACTTTCACCAATGGACAGATCAAACAAAATGAAAATAAATAAGGAAACACAAGCTTTAAGTGATACATTAAACAAGATGGACTTAATTGATATTTATAGGACATTCCATCCAAAAACAACAGAATACACTTTCTTCTCAAGTACTCATGGAACATTCTCCAGGATAGATCATATCTTGGTCACAAATCAAGCCTTGGTAAATTTAAGAAAATTGAAATTGTATCAAGTACCTTTTCTGACCACAACACTATGAGACTAGATATCAATTTAAGGGAAAAAAAAAAACTGTAAAAAATACAAACACATGGAGGCTAAACAATACACTACTAAATAACCAAGAGATCACTGAAGAAATCAGAGGAAATCAAAAAATGCCTAGAAACAAATGACAATTAAAACACTATGTCCAAAAACCTATGGGATACAGCAAAAGCAGTTCTAAGAGGGAAGTTTATAGCAATACAATCCTACCTTAAGAAACAAAAAACATCTCAAATAAACAACCTAACCTTACACCTAAAGCAAGTAGAGAAAGAAGAACAAAAAAATCCCAAAGTTAGCAGAAGGAAACAAATCTTAAAGATGAGATCAGAAATAAATGAAAGAAATGAAGGAAATGATAACAAAGATCAGTAAAACTAAAAGCTGGTTCTTTGAGAAGATAAACAAAATTGACAAACCTTTAGCCAGACTCATCAAGAAAAAAGCGAGAAGACTCAAATCAACAGAAGTAGAAATGAAAAAGGAGAAGTAACAACTGACACTGCAGAAATACAAAGGATCATGAGGGATTACTAAAAGCAACTATATGCCAATAAAAGGGACAACCTGGAAAAAATGGACAAATTCTTAGAAAAGCACAACCTTCTGAGACTGAGCCAGGAAGAAATAGAAAATATAAACCAACAAATTACAAGCACTGAAATTGAAACTGGGATTTAAAATCTTCCAACAAACAAAAGCCAGGACCAGATGGCTTCACAGGCGAATTCTATCAAACAATTAGAGAAGAGCTAACACCTATCCTTCTCAAACTCTTCCAAAATATAGCAGAGGGAGGAACACTCCCAAACTCATTCTACGAGGCCACCATCACCCTGATACCAAAACCAGACAAAGATGTTACAAAAAAGAAAACTATAGGCCAATATCACTGATAAGCATAGATGCAAAAATCCTCAACAAAACACTACCAAACAGAATCCAGCAGCACATTAAAAGGATCATAAACCATGATCAACCCAGGAATGCAAAGAGTCTTCAATATATGCAAATCAATCAATGTGATACACCATATTAACAAATGGAAGGAGAAAAACCATATGATCATCTCAATAGATGCAGAAAAAGCTTTTTTTTCTTTTTCTTTTCAAAATTCAACACCCATTTATGATAAAAACCCTCCAGAAAGTAGGCATAGAGGGAACTTACCTCAACATAATAAAGGCCATATATGGCAAACCCACAGCCAACATCATTCTCAATGGTGAAAAACTGAAACCACTTCCACTAAGATCAGGAACAAAACAAGGTTGTCCACTCTCACCACTATTATTCAATGAGTTTTGGAAGTTTTAGCCACAGCAATCAGAGAAGAAAAAGAAATAAAAGGAATGCAAATTGAAAAAGAAGTAATGTTGTCATTGTTTGCAGATGACATGATACTCTACATAGAGAATCCTAAAGATGCTACCAAAAAACTACTAGAGCTAATCAATGAATTTGGTAAAGTAGCAGGATACAAAATTAGTGCACAGAAATCTCTTGCATTCCTATACACTAATGATGAAAAATCTGAAAGCAAAATTAAGGAAACACTCCCATTTACCATTGCAACAAAAAGAATAAAATACCTAGGAATAAACCTACCTAAGGAGACAAAAACCTGTGTGCAGAAAACTATAAGACACTGATGAAATAAATTAAAGATGCTACAAACAGATGGAGATATATACCATGTTCTTGGGTTGGAAGAATCAACATTGTCAAAATGACTATACTCCCCAAAGCAATCTACAGATTCAATGCAATCCCCATCAAACTACCAGTGGCATTTTTCACAGAACTAGAGCAAAACATTTCACAATTTGTATAGGAACACAAAAGACCTCGAATAGCCAAAGCAATCTTGAGAAAGAAAAACGGAGCTGGAGGAATCAGGATCTCTGACTTCAGACTATGCTACAAAGCTACAGTAATCAAGACAGTATGGTACTGGCACAAAAACAGAAATATAGATCAATGGAACAGGATAGAAAGCCCAGAGATAAACCCACGCACACATGCTCAACTTATCTTTGATAAAGGAGGCAAGAACATACAATGGAGAAAAGACAGCCTCTTCAATAAGTGGTGCTGGAAAAACTGGACAGCTACATGTAAAAGGAAGAAATTAGAACACTCCCTAACACCACACACAAAAATAAACTCAAAATGGATTAAAGACCTAAATGTAAGGCCAGACACTATCAAACTCTTAGAGGAAAACATAGGCAGAACACTCTATGACATAAATCACAGCAAGATACTTTTTGACCCACTTCCTAGAGGACTAGAAATAAAAACAAAAATAAACAAATGGAACCTAATGATACTTTCGCTTTTGCACAGCAAAGGAAATCATAAACATGACAAAAAGACAACCCTCAGAATGGGAGAAAATATTTGCAAACGAAGCAACTGATAAAGGATTAATCTCCAAAACATATAAGCACCTCATGCAGCTCAATATCAAAAAACAACCCAATCCAAAAATGGGCAGAAGACCTAAATAGACATTTCTCCAAAGAAGATATACAGATTGCCAACAAACACATGAAAGGATGCTCAACATCATTAATCATTAGAGAAATGCAAAACTGCAATGAGGTATCACCTCACACTGGTCAGAATGGCCATCCTCAAAAAATCTACAAACAATAAATGCTGGAGAGGGTGTGGAGAAAAGGGAACACTCTTGCACTGTTGGTGGGAATGTAAATTGATACAGCCACTATGGAGAACAGTATGGAGATTCCTTAGAAAACTAAATATAGAACTACCATATGACCCAGCAATCCCACTACTGGGCATATACCCTGAGAAAACCATAATTCAAAAAGTATGTTTTTGTTCATTGCAGCACTATTAACGATAGCCAGGACTTGGGAGCAACCTATGTGTCTGTCGACCAACGAGTGGACAAAGAAGATGTGGCACATATATACAATGGAATATTAACCATAAAAAGAAATGAAATTGAGTTATTTGTAGTGCAGTGGATGGACCTAGAGTCTGTCATACAGAGTGAAGTAAGTCAGAAATTGAAAAACTAAATACCGTATGTTAGCACATATATATGGAATCTAAGAAAAAAATATGGTTTTGAAGAACCTAGGGGTAGGATAGGAATAAAGACGCAGATATAGAGAATGGACTTGAGGACATGGGGAGGGGGAAGTGTAAGCTGGGACGAAGTGAGAGAGTGGCATGGACATATATACACTACCAAATGTAAAATAGATAGCTAATGGGAAGCAGTCGCATAGCACAGGGAGATCAGCTAGTGCTTTGTGACCACCTAGAGGGGTGGGATATGTAGGGTGGGAGGGAGATGCAAGAGGGAGGGGATATGGGGATATATATATATATACGTATAGCTAATTAACTTGTTATACAACAGCAACTAACACAACAATATAAAGCAATTATACTCCAATAAAGATGTTTAAAAAAACCCAAAACAACAGACTTGGTTCTACTATTTAAAACTGTGTGCTTTGGACTGAGCGGTTTAATGTCACTGACTTTCAGTTTTCTCATATTTTCCAGCAAGCATTGTTTTAGAGTTATTGTGAAGTTTTTATAAAATGATGCCTATAAAGCCCCAATGCAGTGGAGTAACTTGCTTATAGTAAGAGCTTCTTGAGAGCTAGTTTCATGGTCACTCCAGCATCAGTTGACCCTACACTAGTGTGGCTGCTGAAAGGAGTGAATTCTAGTCCCTACTGGTTCACCTATATCTGTGTGACATTTGGCAGGTGAGTCAACATTTTCAGGCTTGTGGGATGAATTAGACCATGTCTAAAATAATTTCTACACAGCAGTCCTGATACACTAGCTAAGATTTAATTTTTGAACTAATCACACAACTTAGGTGCTATTATGATATATATTTCACAGATGAGGAAAATAGGTTTAGGGAGATAGAATAAGCTCCACAGAGTGGGAAAACGATGAAGCTGGGTTCCCACCCAAGCCGTCTGCCTCCATAGCCTTCTGCTTAAACTATATGTATCCTGAGACCCATGAAGTCACTCTAGGAAAGAGTCCCAGGTTTGCAACTCTTCACTTTTCTTTCTTAGCTTTTGAACACCTGTCTATGAGCCAGAGCTTCTGGAACCTCCAAGTGGTTCCCTGGACCCTCAGCAAACATAAAATTCACTCTTCTTTCTACAAAAATAAAAAAGAGATTAGGCATATCTGTGGAAGAGCAGGATGGTTCTTCATGCTTGGGAATGAAATCTGCTTCTTTTCTCTTTCTAAATCTACTTAGTTTGGCTGTGTAGCACTTTGTCACTGCCAGGAGGCTTTGCTCACGATAGCAAGGAAGATGAAGGCACAAATATCTGGTACTCCCACCCAAAAGGGGCACCAGAGGGCTGATTACCAGCCATTATAAAGGGAGTTAGGAAGAGTATCTGTGGTTTTGCCCACTCAGCATCCATTCCTTCTTTCTCTGGTCACAACGCCCTGATTTATTTTTGGAGAAACACTTCACTCTTAGTTTTTGTGATTTGATTAGCACTGGCCCCATATGCTGGCTCTGGGCATGAGCATAGGAACTTTGTCAGGCCTATCAGAGTCAGCTGGTCCTGGTTTTTTGATAAAACTATTGGGGAATAAGGCTCTTTTTACTCAAGAGAGAAACTTTTCTCTTTTCTGTGGGGTCCTTAACTCTTAGAATATGTACCTGGGACTGCTGATGGCCATCTTGCCTGCCTACCTGCCCAAGAATGAAGAACACTCAGAGGAAAGCAGAGTCAAGGGATAAAAAAGGGAAACATTCCTGATATTGTTTGAGTACATGGACCCAACTGTGCCTGAAGCCAGCACTTCTATGGTGGTACAAAGCTTAGGATGTATAAGGAAGGATGCCTAATTCTTTTCTTCAAAATGCTCTTCTAACCCTCTGGTACCATTGAATCCAGCTATTACTCTCTTCCAATGTGTGGTAGGCAGGACCTACGTGGGTGTCACCTTACATGGCAAAAGTGACTTTGCAGATGTCATTATTCACAGATCCTAAAATGGGAGTATATCCTGGATTATTCTGGTGGACCAGATATAATCATTAGGGTCCTCATAAAAGGGACGCAGGGGAGTCAGAGGCAGAGAAGGAGATGTGATGATTGGAGCAGGGGTTAGAATGATGAGATTGCTGGCTAGGAACATAGAGAAAGGAATATAGAGAAAGGGCAGCCTTTAGAAACCAGAAGGGGCAAAGGGATAGCTTCTCCCCTACAACCTCCAGAAAGGAGCGCAGCCTTCCTGACACCTTGGTTTTAGCCTAGTGAAATTTGTTTTGGACTTCTGAACTACAGAACTGTAAGATAATCAGTTTGCATTGTTTTAAGCCACTAAGTTTGTGGTAATTAGTTACAGCAGCACTAGGAATCTACTATACAGCTCATATACCTTATGCTTATCTTTTGTATAATATAAGCAATGACTATCAATTATGGAGAACTGAACATGTGCTCAGAAATGTTTAGGTTTTTTTTTTTTTTTTTTGCATAGTTTATCATATTCTCATAACAGCTCTGAGAAAGATAAGGATAGGCCACTGACAGCATCTGCTACACCTAATCAGCCTGTGACAGGCTGACAGACTGACAGGCTCACATCCTCAGTGTGTACATTGCATTGCTTTGGGCTGTAAGTAATAGGGAAAAAAATAGAATTGACCTAATAAAAGAATTTATCTTATGTAATAATTTTGAACATAGGGAGTTTCTAGGGTTTATTAAATTCAGTAGCTCAATGATCTCACCAAAGACTCATGCTGGCTTTTGTCCTCAGCTCTCTCTCTATGATTTCAGGTCCACAGCAGGTTCAAGCACTACCATGTCCCTCAGCAGCCAGAGGCACAGACAGATAGCTTCTCTTCATCTACTCATTTTAATTTCAAGAGCAAATAATCTTTCCCCGAAGTTCTTTCTCCTGAACTCATCTTTTTTTTAAAACATAATTTTACTTTACATTGATTTTTCTAGGAAATGCAACTATCTTTTTTTTTTGCAACTATCTTTTACATTGAAAAAAGTATACTTTGGTTTTCCAGAAATGTACCGATATTTTATCACCATTTTTGGAAAACACTGTCATTGATGACAACAGCACTTATGGAATCTGAGTTACCAATATAACATGTGTGTTAGTTTGCACTTACACCTGCTGCATTCACTGTGAAACTAGGCACAGATATAAGCAAATGGCTACTTTATTATATAGTCAGAGGTAATCATGCTGAGAAGAAATTCTATATTGAAATACATATTATTTTATTAGAAATTACTTTTATTCCTCCCTTATATTATGGTCAAGACTCTATTGAATATTGAATTTATGAATATAAATTTACATAAGATATATAATATAAATATAATAGGTATATGTACATAAATAAATATATGCATACATCTGGAGTAGGTTATAATAACTATGTATTTTATTTCAGAGTAATAAAGAGGAGCTACAAAATATTTGTTAGAAAAAGAGAGGCTTTGAAATGATTAAAAATGACTGCCATAACTCTTCATACAGTTTACCATTTCAAGAATATATTACATTTCTTCAAGTCTCTGGGACTTTACAGAAATGTTCCTTCTGTCTAGAAAAAAATCCTTTCCTGCTTGTCTGCATGATATACTCTTTCTTGTTCATCTATTGAGAAGGATTCACATCCTTCCTTGACTGTGCTCTAACATAACTGGGTACCTAATTACATCATAGGGCTCATCACATAGCATCACAATAATACGTGAATATATGCGAATATGTAAATATCTACCTCTGTGTTTATTTCCTATGGCTGCTCTAACAAATGACAAAAACCTTACTGGCTTAAAACCACACATACTTATTATCTCACAGTTCTGTGGTTGAGAAGTCTGACATGAATCTCACTAAGCTAAAATCAAGACCTAACAGTTCTGTATCCTTTCTGGAGGCTCTAGGTTAGAAGAATCCATTTCCTCTCCTTGCTTTCAAGTGCAACCTTCCACAAAACACTAGAACATGAACACAATTTAGCCAAGTTCTTTGCCACTTCATAATAAGGATCACCTTTCATCCAGTTTCCAATAACATGTTCCTTGTTTCTGTCAGAGACCTCACCAGAATGGCCTATGATGCCCATATTCTACCAACACCTTACTCATGATTTTCATACATTCTCAGAGGCTGGAAGCTTTCTCTCCAGCTCTTTTCTTTCTGAGCTCTCACCAGAATCACCCTTAATATCCATATTTTTAGCACACACCTCAAAACTGCTCCAGCTTTTACCTGTTACTCCTTTCCAAAGCTGCTTCTACATTTTAGGTATCTGTTACACCCGCACCCTACTTCTTGGTATCAAAATCTGTTTTAACTCAGGTTACCATAGAAAAATATTACAGACTAAGTAGCTTAAACAACAGATATTTATTTTCTCACAGTTCTAGAGGCCAAAAGTCCATAATGAAGGTGTCAGTAAATTCAGATGAGAGCTCTCTTCCTGGTTTTCAGACAGCCTATTTTCTTGCTGTCTGTGTTTGGAGGGTTGGGGCATGAGTTCTCTCCTTCTCATAAGGCCACTAACCCATCAGAAGGGTCCATGCTCATGACCTAATCTAAACCTAATTACCTCCCAAAGGCCCTGTCTCCAAATACAATCCCATTGGAGGTTAGAGCTTAAACAAAGTATAATTTTTTAGGGAACACATTCAGTCTGTAACTGGTAATATGCGATAAAGCCAGTATAGGAAAATGTTAATTGTAGAATTTAAACGGCAGAAATATGAGTGTTCACAGTAAATTTTGTCAAATTTAATGTGTGTTTAAAACTTTTAATAAGATGTTAGGGAAAAATGTTAATGTAGGCCTCAGCATACCAAACTACCTCTATAAATAGTTGTTGAGAGATGGGTAAATTTAGTGGAATTCTGCTTGCCAGTTAGCTCTGAGGTTAAGACGAAGATCAGGACAATCTGTCCTTTTCATATTTCTGATGCACTGATCCTTTTCTGGAAAGCATTATGCAATACAATCAACACCCCATTTGGAGGTGCTTATGTGCTGGAGGCGCAGTTGCTGCAACAAGCTTGGTGATTAGAAGCCTGTGTAGCTGGTTATAGCAATCTGGGCTATTGTTGAACGTGAGCTGTAAAGCAGCAGGTGTCTTGTTGTCTGAAGAAGTCTTCTGGGATCCCTAAGGTTACTGTGTGTTACAGAGGATGGATTTTATCCAGTTATGTATATGATACTCAGATGGAAAGAGAATGAGTGGGAGTTTGGTTCAGTGATTTTCAAGTCCAATTACAAACATTAAATTATATGGTTTGTTTATGACCATATCTAAGAAAGTGAATAAACTCTTTGGCAGGGAATAAGCCAGTAATTACTTCATTTAGTCATTTAACAAGCATTGTCTGAACACCTACTATGGGCCAGGCCCTGGGTTAGGTGCTGTGATATATGTAGAGATAAATCAGTGATAGGCCTTGGTGTGGATCACCCTCTCTAACCTCTAGGGAGACCTCCAGGCCTATAGCTGCCCTCTACTTATCCCCCACCACTGGCCACCATCACTCTTTTAGGTAAGAGGAGCTGTTATGTTTCAAGAACAAAACAGATATTTAAAGGTTGAAAAATGGAATCACCATAGGCAGTAGTGCACCTTCCAACAGAAGCATATTTAAACTTGGATCCACTCTCTCAGGCTAAGGTCATGGTAAGATGAGGTGTACTAGTGGTATACTGGGAACAGCCTTTGCCCTTGGAAGGACAAATATAACAAGGGGAGTCCCAGCTAGAAGACTGCCTGGAGTGGATATTTAGACCAGTTCTGCTTGAGATGATAGAGGGGCAAGATATAAAAAGGAATGAAAAGGGTTTCAGTTATTTAACCCAGCATTGCACAGTATAGGAACCACCTAGGTATTTAGGCTGAGGATGGTGATAATAATAAAAAGGGAGTGAGAGAGTGGCATGGACATATATACACTACCAAATGTAAAATAGATAGCTAGTGGGAAGCAGCTGCATAGCACAGGGAGATTAGCTTGGTGCTTTGTGACCACCTAGAGGGATGGGATAGGGAGGATGGGAGGGAGATGCAAGAAGGAGGAGATATGGGGATATATGTATATGTATAGCTGATTCGCTTTGTTATAAAGCAGAAACTAACACACCATTGTAAAGCAATTATACCCCAATAAAGATGTTAAAAAAAAAAGGGAGTTTTTTTTCTGGAGTATCCAGAAAAAAGGTATGTATTCCTGAGAGACTAAACTAGAGTCTCTGTAGAGATAAGCATCTCATCAAGACTCAAATCTCTACCCATGTTTTCTCAGGAGACATATCTTACACTTAGCTCAAATAGCTTAAGTTTTAAAAGGGGAAATAAGATATGCACGCCCATAATGACTGATCATGCTAATTAAACCTTATTGTAATCATAGTAAGTATTATTTTGCATTCCTGTTTCCTTTACCAGTTTTTGAACTATTAAGATCAGGAACTATTATTTATTCATCTTTCTATTCCCAGCACGTAGTATAGTGGTGCATTGTTGCTTAATAAATATTTTTGAATTAATTAAAAAGAATAATTAGTAGGTACTTGTGGGCTGAATGTTTGTGTCCTCCCAAATTTCATATGTTGAAGCCTTAGCCCCCAGTGTGGCTGTATTTAGAGATGGGGCCTCTAAGGCAGTAGTTAAGGTTAAATTAGGTCATAAGGGTGGGGCTCTGATCTGATGGGATTAGTGTCTTTATAAGAAGAGACTCCAAACACCTTGCTCTCTCTTTGCACACACCTACTGAGGAAAGGGCCATGTGAAGACACAGTGAGAAGGCTGCTGTCTGCAAACGAGGAAGAGAGCTCTCAAGAGAAACTGAATCAGCCAGAACCCTGATCTTTGACTTCTAATCTCTACAACTGTGAGAAAAAATTTCTGTTGTTTATGGTATCCAGTCTATTGTATTTTGTTATGGCAGCTCGAGCTGACTAGTAGTCCTACAAAAGTGTGAAAAATGCTAGAGCATTTAAAAGGATAAAGACATCAGTTCCAGCTGAGGGAAGGTGGAACATGTCACTGAGGAAGTAGCATCAGAGAGCCTTGAAACATAACAGATGTTTTTTCCAGTAAGGGGGAGCATGATGAACAAAGCAGATGGAGGGAAAAGGATAGGAAATGTCTTGTCTGAAAATGGGGTTTGTGAATGTCAATACTGGGGGATAATTTTACATCCAGTTAGGGGCTTTGAATTTATTTTCATAAGCATCAGAGAATGATCAAAGTTTGGGCAGAGATACTAATGTGGTCAGAGCAATGCTTTGAGAGGAACTGTTTCTGTGTTCAGGTTTCCTGTCTGAGGGTAAATGACATTAGGCATGACTTCACCATTGATGGTCCCAACAGGATAATCCTATCTTGTATATAGTACATCAGCCTCCAAACTTGTATGTGATAATCACATAGTTGCAGGGGAGTCATTGCTTACATCACTGCTAATACAAAGGTTAGTTTGGGGTCAGCTCTTATCCAAGCAACTTATCCACCAGGGTCACAAGGAATCCATTTCAGGAGAAAACAGTAGCTCAGGAACCTCTTTAAATTTACCACTGGATTTATTTCCAATTCTTTTGTAATCTCTTCCTTAGAGCAGTAAATTCTGAGCTCACGGGGCTTTGCATTTAATTCCAGTATTTGGATTGTGAGAGCTTTTAATACCTGTGGACTTGGCAGTTGCAGAGAGTAAAATGCATCCCCATTAATCAGAACTGGACTGAGTCATGTTACACAAACCATAGATTTCTACAAGAAAATTAAAAGGCAATATCATTTCACTTCTGCTAAATGCTTTCTTATGATTCAGAGGAAGAAATGGGACACTCTATATTGTGTCCAGTGACGCTGCCAAAAATATATCACCAAGAGACACGACAAATGAATGTATAAATAAGAATTGCTCAGAAGGGGTTAGTCATAAATCACTGAATGAGCCAGAACCATGCTTCTTTTTTTTGTGTTGCTTAACATGTGAAACGTTACTGGTGACTTCTAGAAAAACACTTTGATTTTTGCACAGTGGCATTAGAAGGTTGTGGAAAATAGGGAAGTATAATTTCCCTAGGTGAAATCAGAGGCAAGGTACAACATTTTCTGATGACTCTAGGAATGCATAAACTATTTTGAAAAATGGAATGGAGTTTGTTAAATAACAGCAGTGGTATGGTTTCTACAATCATGAGTTTTCACTTTGAACATTTAGAAATCTGGGGTATGATGATGGACTGTCTTTGGGTCAAAAATGCACTATAATAAATTAGATTGAGGTAGCAGCAACAATTATGGGACTTTTCTGTTGGGGTCTTGTTATTCTTCTTTAATACTTACTCCTAAAAAAACCTTTCTCCATATTTTAAAAGAAACTGCTTTCTGATGTCCTGAGTTGTAGTTCAAACAATTATTTTTTCTTAAGGAAAAAAAAAGAAACCAAGTTTCTGTTTGTTTTAAAAATATTAAAGTGGAAACTGGAAAACTATGGCTAAAAGACACTAAGACCTTCACAGAAATGCTAAGCATTTTCATAAAACTGCAGATGTTGTTAATGTTAAATAGATAAAATTTTTCTTACATATAAAATTCCTATGACATTTCCTTTTGCTTAGGAGCACAGTGGTTGAGATTGCTACTTTTATTTTCACAAAATTTGTAAAAAGGCTCAGAGGGTAGTTAATTTGTTCAATCATCAAGCCCAACACATAATCCCTTAGCATACAGTCAGGATTTAGTGGAGACGGCATAAGGCATTGAATATGGTTCCCAAAGTGCTGTAACTTCCCAATGGCCTGATTTTGAGTTAGTTTTTCCTGTGTAATGAGCTATTCTGAAACTTGGTGGCTTAAAACACTCATCATTTATTAACTTTTGATTCTGTGGGGTTGGCAATTTGGTCTGAGCTCAGCTGGGTGGTTCTTCTGCTGGTCCTATCTAGGCTCACTTATGTGGTTGTGGTCAGCTAGAGCAGCGGTCCCCAACCTTTTTGGCACCAGGGACCGGTTTCGCGGAAAACAACTTTTCCACAGACGGGGGTGGGGGAAGGTCCAGGTGGTAATGCGAGTGATGGGGAGCTGCAGATAAAACTTCACTCTTGCCAGCCGCTCACCTCCTGCTGTGTGGCCCTGTTCCTAACAGGCCGCAGACTGGCACTGGTCTGTGGCCCAGGGGTTGGGGACCCCTGAGCCAGAGGGCTGGTTGTAGTCAGCTTGTTGGTCCCAGATGGCCTCACTCACATATCTGGAGTTTGGCTAGGGTAATAGAGGCCACTGGACCACCTGTTCTAATATCTACTAAGCTAGCCCTGGCTTCTTCCTTTGGTGGCTGTGTTCCAAAAACACCATAAGGGTAAATTTCAGTGTGCAAGCACTTTTCAAGCATTGCTTTCATCATTTTTACTAATGTCCCATTGGTCAAATCAAGTCACATGGCAAGACCAGATTCGAGGAATAGAAAAATAGACTCCAACCCCAGTGTGGTTTGGCTTTTCCTCTTTATAGCTTTGCTGAAAATAATATTAGCAGTCTCAACCCCTGGGCTCTTGAAGAAAGGAGTTGCAACGTATTGTGGGGGGTGTGTGTGTGTGTGTGTGTGTGTGTGTGTGTGTGTGTGTGTGTATTGGTCAATCTATCTTATCCAACTTTTTCTTTAATGATATGATCCCAGTGATGGAAAGCTATCCAAGTTCTAATACTTACTAGATGTATGACTTTGGGAAATGTCCTTAGCCTCTCCATTCCCCAGCTTCCTCATTACCTCATGGGACTAAGAATAGTATGTATCTCGTAGGTTTATTTTAAGAATTGAATGAGTTAGCAATTGTAAGGCTTGGAAAAATGCCTGGAACACAGTGTGCACTCAGTAAATATTAGCTATTACCAATTTTGGTCTTGTGTCTCTGTATTAGTTTTCTATTGCTGATGTAACAAATTGCCACTGACTTAGTGGCTTAAAACAACACAAATTTATTATCTTACAGTTCTTGAGGTCACCACATGACCTCTGGGTTTCACTGCACTAAAATCAACATGTTGGCAGGTCTGTGTTAACATGTTTCCTTGTCTTTTTCAGCTCTAGAGGTTGCATACATTCTTTGGCTCATGGGGTCTTCTTTGAAAGCCTTTATTTGCTGGTTGAGTCTTTCTCAAATCACACCACTCTGACCTCTGCTTCCGTTGTCATATATTCTCTAACTGTCCTCTGCTCTCTTTCATTTATATGGACCCTTATATGGGGCTCACCTCAGGATAATCTCCCCATTTCAAAATCCTTAATTTAATCACACCTTCAAAGCCCCATTTTCCATGTAAGATAACATATACACAGGCTCCAGGTATTAGGACAGGGACATCTTTGGTGGACCTTTATTCTGTCTATCCCA
Organism: Balaenoptera musculus; assembly: GCF_009873245.2. Lineage (NCBI taxonomy): Eukaryota > Metazoa > Chordata > Mammalia > Artiodactyla > Balaenopteridae > Balaenoptera > Balaenoptera musculus. The sequence continues at coordinate 51,471,888 of NC_045785.1, read as the reverse complement.
ATGTTCTCCATCCTGGGACTTGGATCATTTATCCATGAAGAAAAAGATGCTGGGAAGGCTTTGCTCAGCCATGGCTGTTTAGAGAATTGTCCTAGTACCAATGAAGAAATTCTGTCCTTTACAATGTTGAGAGTATCTTTTTCCACTCTAAACTGACAGGAGGGAGAATGGATATTTTGAGTGAGTGGTGAGACAAAAATGGTTATCCACCACCTATCAGTTACAGGGGTGTGATGGAGAAAATGCCCAATATTCACAAAACCTATTTACTTTTCCTCTGGCATTCAGCTTTATTATAATTCTATCCCTGTTGCTTCTAAGGGTGGTCATGAGGCAAATTCTCACCAAAGAAATGAAAATGGCAGTGATCACTGTCACATCCGAGATGAGGCAGTTAGGAGAGCTGTGCCTTCTCATGGTAACTTCCTTTTTGGGTGCCTGCACATAGGGGGTTCACCAGGGGACTCTGAGGCTCTAATGGTCAGGATACAAGATAGAAGGATCCTGGGTTCTCTGAGTGACTGTATGGTTCAGAGCCCCACCTGTTGTTAAGGCAAGGAGCATTGCGGATGCTTCCTTCAGCCTACTATGAGTAATACAAGCAGTTACCCACACACTGCTCTGCAGAAACATCCTCCGTTGTCATCCCTGAAGCCTTAGTGGACAGGGACATGCTTTGTTCTCCATCTTTACCTCATTCATTTCCTTCTCACTCCTGGACTTCAAGCAGAAACTTTAGATACATCAATAGACTATAATATAATTTGAATTAGAAAATACTAAAAAAGGGTAGTGGCTACTCACTTTATCATGTTTCTAGCCAGAGTGATCTTCACAGCATTACAGAATTTAAAGAGCCAGAAAGTCTGTTAGTAATCATCTCATCTTGTCTCCTTACTGAACAGATGAGGAAACTTAGGCCCATAAAATTTCAGTGATTTTTCTAAATTTTTATAGTGAAACTCAGCAGTAGAACTGGGATTTGAATCAAATATAGCACTGAGCTCAGCCCTCAGCCTAGTGCCTGGTATACCAGGAGATTTGTGAGTTGTTGTCAAATAAATGAATGGATGAATGATACACTCATTCTTCAATGTCCAGCTCAATGCCACCTTCTCCATGGAGCCTTTCTTAAAAGCCACCATTTCCAATTAACCTCCCCCATCCACTTTCTTCTTGAAAGATTATATTGATCCCCTGTATAGCATTTAATAAAGTCTGCCTCAGATGTTAATTTGCATGCATCTCTCCAACCCCAGGTGACAAATAGATTTTATTTCATGTGCCAAATTAGATTGGTTGGTGGTAATGCCTGGATCACAATATTGAAATAGAGAATGAGATCTTTTTTTTTTTTTCATTTTGGGGTTCTTTTCTTTTTAACATCTTTATTGGAGTATAATTGCCTTACAATCAAGAGGTGGAGAATGATATCTTGTCCAGCTCCATACCATAAATGATTAGTAATGTCTGTCATGGGAAAAGGATTAGAAAATAATGGAACATGTGCCATGTGTTTACCAATCTTAGTCTACTGTTGTATTAGAATAAAAACTCCTTTAGGACAGAGGCACATGGCTTTTTTTCTCCCTTTTTATCCTGCATGGTACTGAGAAGAATATTTTGTATATAATAGACAGATGCCTAATATTTTTTGAATTAAACTCACATAATACTGGATCTATAGGTGTCTGTAAGCTTAAACCTTCCATCTATCCCTCTTCCACTTATTTTGCTTCTTCCTACATATTCTAAAAATTTTTTGAGGAGTTCTCTGAGTCTCTGATTAGTTTCCATTTATCAATGAATCTCTTGGAAATATTTACTTGAAAATATTTACTAACTTTCTCTTTTCTAGTCTTTATACCACATAAGGGTATTCAAACTAGTATATCTTTCTACAAAGGTAGAATTAGTAACCTGAAGGATTATCATGGTATACCAACAAGAAACTTGGCCAACCAAACCTACTTATTTAAAGCTGTATCTTCCTTAAAAAAAAAAAAGAAAAGAAAGGAAGTGGTAGATATGAAATAGAGAAGGTAAAAATATTAACTAATGTTGCTTTAAACACGAATGAAAAACAACTTTAAAAAACAACAACAATAACAAAATCTGGGGAACCAACCAGATGCACTATCTGATGTATTTTTAAAAATCAGAATAGATGAGTTTATGCTCTAGTATCCAATTTACATGCTTTTCTAGGGAAAATGCAAATTATTGGTCAGGGTATTCTGTCTAAATAATTACTTTACAAGGAAAGGAACTGACTTGGAGGCCCAGGGCTGTGTGGGAAATATGCTATAATATGTAAAGTATATACGGACTCTTCACTTAAAAGCAAAAGTAGAAGAAGCTGGAATGCATTATCCGGGGTGTTCAGGAATTTTAAATGGTGCTTAAGCACTGAGATTTTACTCTTATATCTATCTTCCTTTGAAGGTTAGATACATATGCCCATTTTTGGAATCCAAATTTAGTCCTCAGGGCATTTGAGAAAATGACAGTGTGGCTTTGGTCCTCCATTTGCAACAGCCTATTTAATACTTCCCCCTAGATGTCCCACGGGATTTCAAATTTACCCTGCATAGCACAAAACTCATCGGTACCAGGAAATCTGTGATCCCACTTCTACTAAAGGGATGGTCAAGCTCTCAGTTATCTAGGGATAAATCTCATGACTCACCTTTGGCTCTTTTTTTTTCTTTTCTTTTTTAAAAGAAAAATGTTAAAATAATAAATTAATATTCTATTATATATATATGTATATTTCTACTTTATTGAGGTATAATTGACAAAACAAACTGTAAAATATTTAAATTATACATTTTGGGTCTTCTTTCTTCCTCACACCCCTTTCAAAGCTCAAGTCTTGTACATCCTACCTCCAAAGCATGAGAGCAGGATCTCTAGAGATGGTCAGATTCAAATTCAAGACCCATATCTGCCACTTAATAAGTGTGACCTTGTCTAAGGCACTCACTGTTCAAGGCCTTCGTTTTTAAATCTATTAAATGTGAGGAATACCTCATAAATTGGTTATCCAGGTTTTCAATTATTTAATTGATATAAAACACTGATACTATGCCTTTTACAAGTCTCAATAAAACCCAAATATGACTGATGATTGCTACCATGATTTCAACTTCTATTATTCATCCTGCCACCACCATCCTTCTTGTCCCGTCTTTCTGCATTGCCACTCCTCTCAGCTAGGACCTCAGGACCTCTCACCTAGGATCTCAAACCTTGTCCCTCTCTGGTCCCCTGCCTCAAGGCTGATGCTCCAGTGCAGTTTTTCGTATTGATTTTATTCTTATCTTGCTGGTGTTTAGCTCTGACCACATCACCTGCCATTTAAACACCTTCAGTGCTTCCCACTCTCATGTCCCCGTTCCTCAGTTTATGTGGGTCCCCCAGAGTAGGAAAGGACATTCCACAGAAAGCTGCGCTTCTTTACTCTTGGTTCTGCCTCAGCAACACCTACTAAGAGAGACCTCAAATACTTGGAAAAATAAAAATCAGAGTTATAGTCTAAGTCAATCTTGGCTCATTGAAAGGAATAGAGACAAGGGTCAAAGTCCAAATATAAAATGATGCACTTATATTAGGAGTGGAAATGTGTGTGTGTGTGTGTTGGGGAGCGGTAATAATAAATTGCCCATAAACAAACAGTCTCTAGATATGGGATCCATTTATTATCCATTACCTCTGTGAGATCCCAAGGCTCAAGGCAGAAGAAATGGGTTAAATCTTAGGCAAGGTCCAAAAATGTCTTCAAACCTCACAACTTCAGCCTAAGTTACAAGGGCAGGTTTTGTAGGACAAAGCCTTATGGTAATTATTTGAATTTCACTGTGGTGCTCTGGACCTATTACATGTCTTTCAGGTGACTTCAGTGCTGGTAGCAACTAGTAAGTGATTCATGGTTTTGGAGTCCTAGTCAAGTGGCTTTCTAATTCATCAAAAGCAACAAGGCACTTTCTTAATTCAGAGAATAGTCCTGGAACACTTCCCCTCTGGCAACCACAGCACATGGCCTGGGATATAAAGGTAAGTAAGGGTCAATCTTTGTCCTTGAAGCATTAAAAGTTATAGGAGAGACAGACACATAAATAATAAAGATACAGCATGAAGCATTCTATAAGAACATATACATTTTTGTGGAAACATAAATGAGAAAGCAATTAATTCTGTCTGTGAGGAAGGTTATATTTTCCAGAAAAATTAATCAGAATGCATGAAGACAGAGGAGTGAAAATGCAGCGTGTCTAAGAACATGAAGTTGGCCTGCATGTGGCGATGGGATACTTGGGGCCAGGCAGTGTGGGGAGAGAGTTTGACTAAAAATTAAGGAATGATGAGTTAACTAGACCAGATTGGTATGCATTGCGTGCGAGTTTCTACTTTAGTCTGCAGATTTGTCTGGGCTATCCAGCCCTAGAGAACCCTGTCATTAACTATGGGAGTCTTAGATATTTTTTATGCAGGAAGTGATGTGGTCTTAGAAAGATAATATTTGTGGCAGAGTGGGCATGAACTGAGACTATATAGGAGATTCTTGTACTAACTGAAAAGAGCTGATGAAAGCCAAGGAAAGGGAAGTACTAGTGAGCAGGAAGAAGAAAAATGATGTGAGAGAAGTTTCAGTGGTATCAGTGCAAAGACTTGATGGTTGATTGGCTGGGAGAAACACATCATGGACAACTGAGATTTTTAATGTTGACAGTTGGGGTACGGAGATGAAGATAATATAAACTAAATAGAAAAGGCAGAAAAATAAGCAACGTTTAGGAGGGAAGATGATGGTTTTGTACATATTGATTTCGAGCTTTTGTGTACCTTCTTATCAGAAATATCAGCTGGGCAGCTGGAAATGGGAAATGTGGAAATGGGTTAGGTCTTGGAATGTATATTTAACATAAAGGTTTAGCATAAAGGAGGCCTTTGAAAGGATAAGGTGATTGAATTGAGCTGAGAGAAAGAGTATGTATAGGAAGAAGAGAAGAAAGTTTGGGGCAGAATTCTGAGAAGCTCAGCATTTCAAAGGTGGGCATTCTTTCTCTGCTTCTTTAATTATTTCTTCCCTCAGCTGAGAACGTCACTCCTGGATTCTTGCACCTCTCCATTGACTTGGCATGCGTCTTGAATTTCATGCAATATTTTATTTCAAAAAAATGTTAGAGCTATTTTGTGAAAAGTCTGTAAAAAGCCTATTTCCCTGTCTCCTATGAAAAAAGCTGGTAAACTCTTATGTGGTAGATTTGGAACAAGACATAAATTGAACCACGATTCCCAGCCAGGCACAAATCCACAGGCATCACTATTAAATATATGAAAATGGTGCCAGATACAAAGAAGTGCACAGTGTGAACACACAAATGGCGATTCATTGGTTTGTGGCACATGAAGTACCATCATAAGGCAGCACTGCCATCTGCTCAGAGGTAGCTTGTCCACAAACCTACCCAGCACTGGAGAACAATGGAAGTGGTGGCAGTTGCTGGGCTGGTTTTTCCTTAGACAAAAGACTGATTCTTAAGACTGTGAAGGGCCATTTGCCCTCCAGCAAATGGCTGGGGAATGAGCTGGCCCTTTTATCTAGAGCTCAGGAAACCCCAAAGGACTGCAGAGAAGGTCGTCTTCACAACTGAGAAGAGGAAGTATCTTTAGGAGGGGAGGCATCTTCTGAGAATTTCACATCAGTGAAAGGAAAGCAAAGATAGCACCCATAATAATTCAAAATTTCATTATAAACATCTCCCTAGAGACCAGAATACCCCATCTCCCTGTGGCACTGGGCCTTAATCCTCACTCTGAAATGTTTTATTCTTTGGGGGTCTGAAACAAGCTGGTGCTCATTTGCAAGTGGATGGGATAGTTTGAAAAACAGAGAAATATTGAATCCAAAGCAAGCAAACATCCACCCTTTCCTAATGGCGCTGAGCAGGGGCACAGCGGTGGGAGCTCCCTGCAGTGGTACTTCACGTGCCTCTTGCCAAAAGCCACAGGCTTTTCTTCTCATTTATTTTAAATCATCCTCTCCAAACTCACCTCGTAGTTCAGATTGCCAAAGCCCTTAAGTTCTAGCAGTGTGCTTTCCTTTTCTCACACCCTTCTAAAACATTGTGGTGTTTGATCTAATGCCAAGACTGACCACTGGGGAAATTTAGAAATGGAGCCACTCGGTATTTTTGTAACCAGAAGGGAAGAGGGGGAATATATAATTTCAGCAGTGTTGCCTACCCAGACTATTCGTCTGGTTGTTGTGGAAACTCTGTACTTCCAGAGAAATACACAAAAGTAGAAAGGAAAAGAAAGAAAGCAGCATCCAAAAATCCCACCCATAACCCTATAAACCTGAAGCAACCATTGTTGTTGGTATCTAGTCCTATTTTCTTCCAGTCATTTTAAGTTTTATTTCTAATGTGGTTCAGATTTGCTGGTTATTTCCTTGATTTATATACACTTTCCCAAAGGTTTAAACTAACTGTTTGCATTTTATTCTCCCAATAGTTACAGATCCCCATTTTGTAGATGGTTTCATAGATGGGATCCAAGGAGGTTAGAAGACTCACTTAATGTCACACAGATAATGGAGAGTCAGGCTGGAATATGAACCCAGTCTCCCTGGCTTCATATCTCCAATTCTTCTCACTACAAACATAGCTGCAAAATTGTGTTGCTGGAGTTAGATGGTTAAGCTGTCTAAATTTCAACTGGCATGTTAGTGAATAATGTAGCCTGAACAGATAAAGATGCACAGGTGCTGAGCTTCAGTAATAAAGCTCTGGCTTCCTTGATGCCTGAAAACTTTGTTCCAGAATAGTATTCTAAGCTTTCTTAAAATAGTTAATCTACCTTGCTCAAATACCCAATTTTCTACCAATGAGTTGTTGAAATGCTTTCATTGCATTCTGATGCAAACTGAATGAAAGATGACCCTTCATCTTGAAAATAAGTGGAAAATAGATAGCTAGTGGGTTTTATGAAGAGAAGTGTGTTGCCCTTGGCTTATGAACTCTAATTTATACCACCTTAGTTTTAGATTCTGTTGATTATTTTTTCAGTCTGCAAGTATGGGTTGAGCTGTATTTGACACCTTGATCTTTGTTGCTGTTTCTTTGTTTGCTGAACACTATTTTCTTGGAATTGATGCAAAATTTAAAATAGATTCCAAAACCATAAATAAAATTTACTGATTTATTTTTCAGAGTAAAAGTGCTTCCAGAGCAAGACAAGATGTCCTGTTCCAAATTCTAGTCTAGTCTACATTTTTGTAATTGAGTTAAGACTCTACAATAGCTGAATTTTGTAATGCAAAACTCAGAAACCACCTTTCCATAACATATATCTTGAGTATGTTGTTCAGAAAAAAAGTTAATTACCTAGTTCCTCCATGGAATGTCATAGAGGTACTCACCATCACTCATTAGAATTGTTGAAAACCACTGATGAGACCATAAGCACTTCCAAACCCTTTTCCTGTTCTGGCTCAAAGTTTCTCCATTGAAGTTTGCAGTTGCAGCTGAAAATGTGTCTTCCATCATTCATCACCTAATTTGTGTCTACTAGAAAGGATTGTATCTCTTGACGACAAACTCTTTTGGACGGGATACACTGAGAAAGGGATATTGAGGTACTTTACCTTCTTACTTTACATTCATTATGAATCCATAAGCTAGGTTAGAAATTGTCCCAGTATCATTAGTTCATTCATATTCTGCTCCAGATAAAATAAATCAAACTTGTACCTATGGCTTGTAACCATTGTGTATCACTTTTTAAACTTGACCCAACTTAGCTCTATGACCAAAATATTGCACATAAATTCATACATAACAAATCACATATATAAATTTAAAACAAAGCTTAATTAATTTGTCTAGTTATAAAAATAATAAGTTTAATTATAGATACCTGACAAATATAGAAAAATAAAAATAATCAATAATCCTAGCATCCATAAAAGACCTGCTAATATTTTTGTGTACTTCTAGTTTTTATATGTGTTTGTATATATGTGTGCATATGTTTAAAATATCATATTGCATATACATTTTCAGATAGTATCGTATAAGCATTTTTATATCTTTAAAATGTTACTAACAATTGTTGATAGCTTAATCAAGTGCATTATTTACTTAGCTATTTTCTCCTATTATTGGCTAAGCTGTTTTTGGACATTTAACTATAATTGAGATTTTGTTAATTTAGAACTAAATACAGAAATTGTTAGATATTTATGATCAGATTTGTTTATATCAATGAAAAGTCAGAGAATATTCACTGGTTTAGCAAAATGTAAGAAAACAAACACTGGATTAACGGAATCCTTTTGTTTTATGTTGTTTGGGTTACTCTCCCTCTCAGGAGACAAGGGTTTATAAATGGATTTGAAGTCAAAACTGTCTTGGATTCTGAGCTTGATTCAGATTTTTAAAGTTCTCCAAGTTTCTGAATCCTCTTTATGAAATAGAGTTAATAATACCTTTTCTATAGGAGAATTGTGATAATTGAGGAGATTACACATGTAATGGGGCTTAGCATTAGGAGCAGTGAGCAAGACAGATATAGAAGCAAAACAAAGCAGCAGCATCAGTGGTCAGGTAGGATGAGTACAGGGTCTTACAGGACTACACAAGAGAGGCACCTAACTCAGACAGGAATGTCGGGGGCAGGGATCAGATCAGGAAAGCCTACTTGGTGAATATGTAGGAGGTAACCAGGAGTAATAATGGAATTTCGTGTTTTCCAAAGCCCAAAGAGAAGGAAGAAACTATTTTATAAGGAAAGGACTTAGGAAAAGATAAGACTGCTGTAACAAGTGTTTGGGGTCTGAGTTGAGTCAGGAGTGCCACAGGATTTAATAATCTCTAGGGATCAAGTCTCCAGAAAAAGGGATTAATAGCCATGTCTAATCTACTTGATGGAACGAACCATTTGGATCTCTTCTTAGGCCTCCTGTAGAAAAATAGAGGAAAATTATTACCTATAGTCCTAAGACCTGAATATAACTACTTTCATATTTTGATATTTGGGGGATACTTTTCCTATACATGGTTGTTTTGACATGGTATGATCATTCTGTGTCTGTAATTAACATCTTTTTATTCACAACTTCATGTTATACTGGAAACATCTTCCCATACTCTTATCAACTCTGTAGAAACATAATTTTTAATTTTTGCATAATAGTCAAATATATTTACCATAATATACTTAACCCTTCTGCTGTTTAAGTCTATTACAATTATTTTCTAGTATTAATAGTGTTATGGCAAGCATCTTTATCATCTTTATTCATATTTTACCATAACTCCTTAGGACAGATACTATGGACCCAGATTACTGTGTTAATGGGAAAGAAGATTGTACTCAGTTCTTCTGGGGCCCTGCCTCACATACCCTCTGCCAGATCTCTCACTACATCTGTGGCTGAAATGGTCTTTTCTGTGGATACTTCAACTCATTTTGTGCTGACAGTATCTCACCTTAAATGTACTGCACACTTTTGCTTTTCTTCCTTCAATTATAGGAGACTGGCATTTGACCTGTGTACATGTGAAGCTCAGCAGTATTGGGGAAAGAGCACCCCCCAGGGCAACCTTTGACCAAAGATTTGCTCTAGGCTGATGTCATGATAGATACTGCTCCTAGAGCCTGGCTTTTCCTCTTTCTCTATCTCACTCTATCTAGTCCCGTATTCCTGTTCCCTGGAATCACTTTTCCACACATGAGCTCTTATCGAGCTCTGCTTTGAGGGAAACCTAAGCTAAGGCAAAGATTTCTAAGGATCATAATACATGCATGTTGTAAAGTTGCTTTCCAAAATATTCATCATTCCTCATAGCTTTATTCTAGTGAAATCTGATTAGCTTTCTCTGAGGGTGGAGCTCCTAAATTAAAACTAAACTTTGAGTAAGAGCTGAACAATAAATGCCTAAGTCCATCCAAGTACCAAAAATAACGATTTGTCCTTTTCAAGTAGAGTTTCATCTCAGCTCTGAAAGCAATTTGAGCCAGGACAAGTAATACATTAGGAGCTCTGCTCTACCAGTAGACCATATCTGCAAAGAGTTTGTTGCCATATGCCCAGAGCCCAGTGCCTGGAGGAAACAAAGCATAGTGCCTTTGCAAGCTTCAGGTCCCAACGATCTGACCTGCCATCTGCTTTGAATTTCTGAATTTTACATTCCACTCCTGGCCCTGCTTTAGTCCTGGAGGCTAGAATCCCACAGAAGACCAAACACAGTTCCGGGAGTTTTGCTCCTTTTACACATGGTCCACATGATTCTGGGGACTACCTCTGGCAGTATTCTGCTTCAGGGATTCCCAGAATTATTTCATCCATGTCTTCCTAATCCAGAATTTCTGTTCACTCCAAACTCAGGACCCCTTCTGTTATTGACACCAGTTTGATTGGAATTGTAGTCATCTATATGAAATACAGTAACTAAGCACCACACTGGAAGACTATTTTAAAAGAAGTTTAGAGGATGTAAAACAGATGAAGATGGAATAGAGATATGAATCTGGGTGAAAAATTAAGTTCTGGGGAGTCTAGGAATGAAAATTCTAGGAACCCAGGCATGGAGTCCCTTTGATTTCTTTTCATCAGGTAGATGTCAGGCTTTGTTCACCAAAGCCCATTTAGGTTTGAGGGTAAGAAGCACAAGCTCCATATTTCTAGGTGTGTCTAAAATGCCCTAGGTTAAGACAACTTCTGGAAGATAGCTAAAAATTACACGATATGCTTTACATTTTACTGGATAAAAGGCTGTACTTAGCTTTCACATCACTGTACTCACCAAGATGAAAAATCTTAATTCTTTCACTCTTCCTTCATTCATTCACTCATTCATTTAAGAGATGTTCAGGAGAGTATAAAGAGGCCACATTCCTTATAGAGATGTCTCTCATCTGATAATACTTTATGTAACTGCAGGCAGGTGACCTTGCTGGGATGGTGACACTGAACTATTCATCATCAGAACTTAAAACTCTTTCTTTATCTAGAAATCCAACGCTTGTCTTGCACAAAATACACTTGCACATAATCTGCTTATGTACTTTAGAGACAACAATGTTATTTACTCTTCCAAAGTTACCTGGAGTCCATACCATTCATCACAGCTTGCAAATATATTTACTTTTTTCCTGATGGCTTTCATCTAATTTTTTTCCAGCTTCCTTTCCTCCAGTGAGTAATGAACTGGAAACAGAGACAGTTTCAGTTGTTATTCTGTACCGGGTAATCTCAAACCTGGGATGTTCCCTGCTGTCAGTGGCATTTGTACTATCATTAATTCATTTACTTAGCAAGTATTTATTGAATATTTTGCCAGGCAGAATACAACAGTGAAGAAAATAAAGGTGGTCCCTCTTTTCATAGAACTTATGGTCAGTTCTAGACATATCTAACCTTTGGGTTTAGGAGAGATATTAATCTAATTATTGGACCAAGTAGAAGTTGGGAGGGGGGTTTGGAATTAGTATTTAAACTTGGAAACCCAACAAGGGATGCTCATCCTCCTAAACCCATTGGCAAATTGTCAAGGGATTGATAGACTCCAGTGAGTTCCAGGAAGAATATGAGGGTTTTTAGTCATGCTGGGGAGAAAGAACAGCTTTTTCCTATTTCTGTGTCCTTGGCCAATCACTTCATCACCCTGAATCTCATTTTGTCTCAAGTGTAAAGTGAGGAAGATAATTCTTATTTCATAGAGTTGTGAATATTAAATGATTAAATACACGTAAAGCACTAGAATGGTGCATGGCACTTAACAAGCACTCAGAAATATTAGCTATGGTTGCTGTCATTGATGATGCAGCCTTGAGAAGTCAATACTTTGGATTTGGGATTCAGGTATGCAATTATCATTCATGAGTTTTGTTTAGAGGTAATATGATATTGGCTCTGTAGTTCAGCTAAAGGATAAGCAGAGTACTAATGAGAGAGGATGGGAGCCTGAATAGAAGCAGTTCAGGGGAATGGGGTAGGTAAGTGCTAGAAAGGTCCTGTGAGAAAAAGGCACTAATCCCAGAGTTGGTAAGTAAGACTTCCTAGAAGAGATGACATATAAATTGATTTCAGAGAATAAGGAGGATTTATCCATGAAGAGAGGGAGATTATAACTGTTAGGAAAAAGAGTAAGGTGTTTGAGGAACTGCAAATAATTTATTTTACTTGGGGTATAGGTGAGTAATGGTGAAAGAGGACACTAGAGAGGAGAACAAAGGCCATATATGGAGAATCTTCTTTGAAAATGACTAGTTAGGGAAGGCAACTAATGATAACTATCCCATAATATTAATGGGTTAACCCAATAGAAGTTTGCTTCTTGATAATTTAACAGTTTAATGCAGATATTCCATGAAAGATCTTCCATTCAGTGATCTGGGGATCCATAATCCCTCAATTTTCTTGTTTCATCATCTTAGATGCCTTAAGTATTGGAGTCTTCTACTGAATTCTTGCATCTGGGATGAAGACACAGGGTAGAGAGAGAAGGTCATGTGGAAGGTTTTTATTCCTAGGCCAGTAAGTAGTGAGGATCACTTGAAGTGACATTCCATTCACCAGAAGTTGGTCACATGGCCACATCTGATTTTGTGGGAGGCTGAGGACATAGTCATCCCATGTGTCCAAGAGGACAATGGACAGGTTTTGAGAAGTAGTCTCAGCCACACAGTGTATTTCTTTTAATTGGAAAATGACAGGGAGACTGAAAATGTATTAACTAGGAATGTGGGCTTTATAATCAGACAGAACCAGTCTTAAATCTTGCTTCTGCTATTTACCAAACCTCAAGTAAATTACTCAGTTTCTCTGGCTTTCAGTTTTTCCAACTATAGAGTTGAAATCACAGTAGTACCAATCTCATAAATGTATAGAATAAAAATGACTTAATGTAACTACCAGTTTATTGAATGTTTTCCATGTTTCATGCTCCAAGATGGCTCTTAGGGATATATTATCTCACCTGTTCTGCTCAAAAACCCATAGAATCAATATCTTTGGAGGCTCAAAGATGGAGCAATAATGTATTTCTGGGACAGTGGTAGGAAGGAAGGATTTATAGAGGGACTACTTCAGTTCTTGCACATGAAGCCTGAGTGTAAGTAGTCAGACCTGCAGGGGTAATAGGGTCCTCCAGGCAGAAGGAAAGGCACATACACATTCATTAGTTTATTAGTTCAATTAAGCAAATATTAATTGAACACCAATCATGTGTCAGGCATGGTTCTAGACACTGGGTATTCAGCAGTAAACAAAATACACATTTGCCAATAGCATGAAGTTTATAGCCTAATGGGATAGATAAAAACAGAAGCAAATAAATATATAATATCAACTACTACTAAGTGTTAAGAAAAAAAGAGAATATTTTGGATTTATCCAAATTGATATGGAGGAATGTCCATGATAGTTTTGAAGGAAAAAAAGCAAGTTACAGAGTAATATAAATAATATGGTCCTATTTAAAAAAAAAATCCTATAACTAAGGATACGTATTTGTTCATATGAGTGTGGAAAAAATTGTCGAGGAATGGGACTTCCCTGGTGGCGCAGTGGTTAAGAATCCACCTGCCAATGCAGGGGACATGGGTTCAATCCCTGGTCCGGGAAGATCTCACATGTTGTGGAACAAATAAGCCTGTGCGCCACAACTACTTAGCCTGCTCTGTAGAGCCTGAGAGCCACAACTACTGAAGCCTGTGTGTCTAGAGCCTGTGCTCTGCAACAAAAGAAGCCACCTCAGTGACAAGCCCACGCAGCGCAATGATGAGTAGCTCCCACTCGCTGAAACTAGAGAAAGCCCGTGTGCAGCAATGGAGACCCAAAACAGCCATAAATAATAAATAAATAAGTAAGTGAGTAAATAAATAAGATTGTCGAGGAAAACACACCAACCTGATAACATTAGTTATCTCAGGGGGCTGGAGCTGGTGAAGGAGAGAGGCATAGAGTATTAAGTTTTTAAAATATATTCTCAAGTAATTTGAGCAGTTGGTAAAATCCAGTCATTAAAAACTATGCCTGTAATATTCATGGTCCATCTCAAACAAAATTGTGTCACCAATAGTCTTACAAGCAAAAGATGAGGGCATAGTAGGGTTTAAGCCGGGGTCCTTGATGCACCCTCAGCACCATATCCATCAGCAGCTACATTGACCTGAGTGGGACTAGTCACACTAAAGGAGTAAGCTCTTTCGGAAGATGAAAGTGAGTGGTTGGTGTCACTGAGTTCATCCTTTCCACTGCCCTCAGTAAGTCGGCCTGTTTTGTTACCTTAAGAGCCTGAAATCAGTAATGTGCAACTGAGTTTTTTCTTGTGACTTCTTTCATACTTGGATCTCAGCCCTTGATTTCAGAAACATTACAGTACACATAATAATTAACAAATCAAGGGCTCTGATTTCATTTAGAATAATATAATAGAAATATCTCAGATTTGGGGCTTACTCCATGACTCTTAGCAGCTTTGAGGACTTTAAAGGTGAAGTTTATCGGTGCTTTGTGACCACCTAGAGGGGTGGGATGGGGAGGGTGGGAGGGAGGGAGATGCAAGAGGGAAGAGAAATGGGAACATATTGTATATGTATAACTGATTCACTTTGTTATAAAGCAGAAGCTAACACACCATTGTAAGGCAATTATACTTCAATAAAGATGTTTAAAAAAAAAAACTATATATGTAAAAAAAATAAAATAAAATAAAATAAAATAAAGGTGAAGTTTAAGAAAACACAATAGTACAAATCACAAAATGTAGTTGTGAGGGTAGAATGAAGTTATGTAAGGGCCAGGTGAGCATATAGCACATACTAATGACTGTTAACATTTATTGAGCACTTACTATGTGCCAGGTAATATGCTAAGTGCTTGACATGAGCCAGGTGTGCTTATTAAATAAGGCACAAATTGGTTAAGTAACTAGGATTCTAACTTATATAAGTGGTCAGACTATACTACACTATACTGACTCCCAGATAATTAGAAAGTCACTAAATACCTTGTTGTTGTTTTTTTAATTTTGGTGTTGTAATTGTTATTGCAGTGTTAGTCTGAATCTAACGCATCTATTCTGCTTTGATCATGCAGATTTTGGTCTCTTTGGGGACTGTACTTGCTCCATCAACCATCCCTTTCTTTCACCTGTTATAGTGCAACCAATAACAGAGGCAGCAAGCCTTGGAGCAACCTCCAAATGTTATCTCTTAACCAGCATTATAACCTTATAAAATAAGGAAGGTTTTTCCATTTCTTAGACAGGGCACTGTGGCTCAGAGAGTTCAGTCGCATGGCCAGTGTCACAGTGCCAATAATTATATCCCATTCTAATCCCCATTAGCTTTCTACTTCATCATAGACTTCTATGTTTAGAATGCCATTCCTAGGATTAAATACATTAAGCCTGCATTTCCCAAACTGTGTGCTGAGGCACCCCAGGGTGCTGCAGCTAATTCATAAAGGCCTTTTAAAATTTTTTCAAGAAAAACCCAGTGATACTCAACATCTTTCAGAGACCACATGAGTTACTAGCTCTGGATAGTTCAGAGTTTCAATATCAGATCACACTACATTCCTTCTGATGATGTCACATTTTTGCAAAGCTAGGATTTTTATTTAAAAACAAGTACTAGGTCTGTGGGAGGAGGAGCTATATGGGAACTCTCTGTATTTCCCACCCAATTTTGCCATGATCATGGCAGTCTAACAAATCTTCATGCTACAACTTAATCCAAAGAATCCAGAAGGATCCCAGGAAGTGTTTAAAGGCAATAAACTCTCCCTGGAAGAAGTATTTCTTGTGGGATTATCTATTTCTCTTTGAAAAGTATCATAGCATCTCCTAAAAATATAATGAGAAATTGGAATATTCTGAGTGCAGCAAGGCCAGACAAGGGGTGTTAGTCAAGTCAATGCATCCTGCCTCTAGCACGGGGCCTAACACACCATGTCCACTCAACAAATGTTTCTATGATTGAAAGTATATCAATACATTCAGTAATGACTGTCTATTCCAGGGAAGAAGAATCCTTTATAGAAAGCATAGCATGTTTTCCTGAGATAGCCTGAAAGAGGCACATTACCCATTTGAGTTTCTAACCCACTCTTTGGGTTCCAAATATGTTATTGGAATCTTCTTTTTCATTATTGTTTAATTACCATGGAACCTCTAATCCAAGCCAGAAATTCCTCACTGCCCACATTTCTTTCTACTTCAGAATGCATATCTAATAGCAACCAATTACTTTTCCTACTTTCTCACTTGGAATCTGGGGAGCTGGGAATTGCTATCTAGCAAAATCAGGAACATCTGTGAAGGGCAGCCTGGTGGGGAGAGTTAGCAGGGAGATTTTCTGCATGGTAACTCTCTTCTCCTCTGCAGGGATTGCTCTAGGACAGTTACTTGTAAGGCCTTCTCTGACTTTTCAAATGTCTTTCTATCCCTTCCTTCCCACCCTTCTTCTCTAAGGGGGAAAAAAAGAGTTTTGTGTTTAAGAGGTCAAGTGACTTAAAGGAACCATTCCAGCCGTCTGAAAAGTTTCCATTTCAAACACATAATAATTCCGAAGGAACAACCTCAACTCTGTTTTGCTTCCAGGTATGGCTTTGATTTTCATGTTGGCTTGCACCGAACACTTACTATTTTAACTGGTCTTCCAAGAAGCCGGGCTCAGTGCCTGAACACTGGTACTTTTTCACATTTGGCCGTAACAGAGCTGCTGCTGGAGCTGGAGCTTCAGAAGATTAGAAACCGCATTCATTCTTATACTCATCCTTAAGCCTCATGGCTATCAGTCTTCTATCATATTCAGAAACACAATTTTGTGCTTGGAAAACATATTCAACATGGAATGGTTTTGGATGATTTTAGGGAAACAAGGGAAAGGAAATGATCCTTTAAGATGTATTAAATACATTGTTTTGGATTATTTTCCCTGTTTTTTTTTTTTATTTTTGGAACAAAAATCTACTCTGTGTTCTTTGGCTCAACTGGTACCTTGATACATCTGCAATTTTCAGAAAAGGCAAGTTCAAGGGTGAGAGAGATGGGTTTTTTGGGGGGGCAACTAATTTGTTGTTGTTGAACAGCCTCTCTGCTCTTTGAGCAGACAACAAAAGTGTCATGATCTGGTTTAGGGAGCTGCTGATAAATTATTCATACCACTAATGATGACTCTGAATCTTCCTGTGGAATGCTGTGACTTCATTTTCTTTTTTGTGAAAGACAAAAACACTTTTGTAGACATTGCTGGCCCACCTGCGTGCTTGAGGTAATCAGTTGTGACGTATTCCTGACACACATCCCTTTCCTCCCATTCTCCAGGCTATGGTTTTTTGTTTTTTTAAAAATTTATTTATTTATTTATTTATTTATTTATTTTTGGGTGTGTTGGGTCTTCATTTCTGTGCGAGGGCTTTCTCTAGTTGGGGCAAGCCGGGGCCACTCTTCATAGCGGTGCGCGGGCCTCTCACTGTCGTGGCCTCTTGTTGAGGAGCACAGGCTCCAGACGCGCAGGCTCAGTAGTTGTGGCTCACAGGCCCATTTGCTTGGCGGCATGTGGGATCTTCACAGACCAGGGCTCGAACCCATATCCCCTGCATTGGCAGGCAGATTCTCAACCACTGCGCCACCAGGGAAGCCCCAGGCTATGGTTTTAAAACAGAAACCTCTGCATATCTGACCTTCTTTTGTATGACAGACATAAGTTCTTAAATGAATTCACCAGGTTGAAGAAGTGGGAATTCCCCCATAAGCTCCTTATGATTAAGGATCTGACACCCTGGATCACATGAATATCTAAATTGCCAGGTGCAGGTGCATATGCCTTTGAAACAGTAGAAATTTTAGAAGCTTAGGCAATATTAATAAGGAGACTAAGCTATTGAGGTGTGAAACTCTATGAATAGTCTTTATTGAGAGCTTACTCTATCCTAAGAATTTGGTACATATTATCTCATTTAACTCTTACAACAGTCTTATTTTGCTAATGAGGAAACTGAGTCTTAAATAGGTTAAGTAATTTTTTTCAGTGACACTCAGCTATTAAGTGGTAAAACTAAAAAGTGAATCAGGAATATTACTCCAAACCCCATGCTGTTAACCATACAGTTGTTTCTTAAGTCCTGTTATGTGGCAAACAGGATGCTAAATGTTGGGAGTATAAAGGCATATAAGTCATTGTGCCTCTCCTCAGGTATTTTACATTTTAGACTCATATCCTTCGATTATATTATTTGTTCATTGGAATAGCATTAACTGAGTGTCCATCAGTCAGCTGTGCCAGCTTCTATGTTGTGCAAGGTTTGGTGGCATGATTCTATCTTCAGAAACAAAATCTAGGGCATGCCATCGACACAGAATCTGAATAATGAGTTGGGATATAATGGGATGGAATTTTTGAGTTGGGATGTTTTGCCACTGTGAAGAGGAAGAGAGAAAGGGAGAGGTGGGGTACCCAGCTATCAAGAAAAGTGAAGCTTCTCTAAGTCTGTGAATCTGTTTCTGTTTTGTAAACAAGTTCATTTGAGAGAATGAACTTATGGTTACCAGGGTGGAAGGGTGGGGGGGAGTTATATTGATAGGGAGTTTGGGATTGACATGTACACGATGCTATATTTAAAATGGATAACCAACAAGGACCTACTGTATAGCACAGGGAACTCTGCTCAATATTATGTAACAACCTAATTGGGAAAAGAATTTGAAGAAAAATAGATACATGTATATGTATAACTGAATCACTTTGTTGTACAACTGAAACTAACACAACAAAGTTAATCAACTATACTCCAATATATAATATTAAAGTTAAAAAATAAAAGACAAGAGAAGCTTTTAATATCTAAGGAATGACTGCCTTTGTGGTTTCCATTCTGAAGAAAAATAGGCCATGCCAAGATGAGATAGTTTGTGTCAGTTTCTGGCCACCTCACGGAGAAAAGAAAATCTTCATTTGGACTCAAGATTGCAAGTAGAGAAGCTGGAGGACAGTAGAAGCCAAAGTTCTGCCAATGACTTTTGCTGCTGGAAACCGGGCACTTGGTGAGCAAGGAACTACGGAGGAGACAAGCACACAGATTCCCTTCTCCTCTGCCTGGAGCATCTGTGGAGTGGACTAACCCAGGACTGAAGCAGGGAGAGGTGTGATGTTAGGGCTTATGACAACCACCTCCTACTCCTTCCCATGCCGAGTGGCTAGAGATGGCAATATCTATGCCATTGAGGCATTGCATGTGATATTTTTAACAGGCAACATTTTTGTAGGAAAACTGTTTCTGCCATTTAATGGTAGGAAGTGTCACTTTCCTTCATCGTTAAGAATAAATTCTAGGTTCCAGTTTTTGATTTTGATTCTAAAAGAGCTTTTCTTGGAAGAGGAGGCCAAAGCTCTTCTTCAGTGAGAAGTCTTTTCTTTGTAGTCTCTGCTACCCAGTGTGTCATTAAGCAAACTACTCTTTGCAACAGGATGTAGAAAATTAGGAGGGAAATATTTCCCTCTGTCCTCAAGGAAGGAAGAGAAAATGGTGATAAAAAATTAGAAGCATTTGTCTAATACATCACAAGAGGCAATTGAAGGGGAGGCAAATTTGCTTCAACTCAAAGATAGGCAAATTCAGCCTGAGATCTTCCTGGTGAGTCTAGGTCTTTGCAAGGAAATTAGTTCAACTCATTAGACTTTGATTGATCATCCACTCTGTTGGGCCCTGTGCAAGCTAACATGGGTGTCAATTAGGATAGACTAGGTTATGTGCAATAAGAAACAATCCTCAAATCTCAGTGGATTAAAACCAAATGGTTATTTCACACTCAAGGTATGTGTCCAATAGACGTTGACAGCAGAATCCTTGTAATTATTCAGGATCCATCTTGACACGAGCTTCCACAGTCACCACCACAGGAAAAGGAGATGTGGTGAGTTAGAACACTGGATCTTAAAGTGTCTGCCCACAGATGACACACATCTCTTCTGCTCCTATTACCTGGATGAAGGAAGCCACCTGTAACTTCAAGGGGGCAGGGAAGTGGAATCCTATCGTGTGCTTGGAAGGAGAACCAGAAGTATTTGGTGAAAACTCTAAAGATCATCACAATAGGCAAACCTGATGATGTACCCCAGCCTCTGCTAATATAAAAAGCACATCAGATAGAGGATGAAGAAACGGGAGGTATGCTTTGCTCCAGCTCACCTGCAAGAGGAGAAAACTGAAGCTGACTGAGGAGGGAGGAATGTGTGTAAAAAGTTGATGAACTGATTTTATCTTTCATTAGCTTTAGGAGAGCACTAATGAAATCCTCAATTTACTGCATATTCCTCATTTAGCTACCATGTATCATACAGTTACAACATAGACAAGAACTGTCCTAGAGGATTTACATGTATTATTTCATTTAATCCCCTCAAAGTGTTTATGTACAGTGTATTATTTTTATTTATATATCTTAACATCACTATGAACTAATGGATTCCTTTTTCATTCAGTTATTCATTTTTTGATGAGCAAATTATCTCAGATTTCACCAACTAATTCAGGCTAATTCCTGTTTTTTTTCAGTCAACTTTATTGAGATATAACTTATATACAATAAAATGTATCCATTTGAAGTAATCCTAGGACAGTTAAGCAAATTAAGAACATAATATTAGAATTTAATACTATGGGTAAGAATTTTGTTCTTGTTTTCGAGCATGCCTAGAAACTTCAGCCATAGTAATGCAAAAATATCAAAACAGGTCTCAAGTATTTATCAGAAAATTTTTCGAAGGATAGGAGAAAACTTGAGATGTTCAGATTCTTTTGTTCCAGCAAAACAAATTTCTTGTCGTTTTACAATTCTAATCTGTCTTCTTTGGTTAACCATCTTCTGTCTGGCTTTACCCTATGATCCAGCTATTCTGTACACCTCATACCTCTGGGCCTTTGCACATACTATTCCTTTTGCTTGTGATGCCCAGTTTGCTTGTCTTCCTGGAAAAGTCCAACTTTTTTCTTTAAGACTTGGTTCAACCATCACTTTCTCTAGGAAACCTTCCCTGAACAGTTTTTCTCATATGCTGCCTTCACATATTTCCATCAGGGCAATAATTATTCTCTGTCAAAATTCTTAGCCACTGAACTCTTACAGGGAAAGGCTGTGTTTTTAATTTGTGTATCTTCAGTACCTTACAAATGGTCAGGGTCTCAATATTTGTTGAATAAGTTGAATGAATGCTTATGCTGATGTTATTACAGTACATTATTCTTTTTTAGGAGGGGTCCTCTGTAAATACAAGCTCTCTATTTCAAAAATTCTTCAATCAAAAAGAGCAGTTAGCCAATAGACTAAGGAAGATAAGGTCAAGGTATTTATATAAATGTAAATGTTCAGTCTGGCAGTAGAGTATGGATTCTCGGGACAGAGGCATGTCTTAGGAATCTAGTCCTGAAACTAAACGTGTTATCTTGGCTTAACTTCCTAATATTTTGAGGCTTAGTCCTTCCTCTTAAGATGGAGATGATAAGGCAGATATTTTTTGAGGAAGAAAAGTAATGTATATGCATATCCCAGCTCTCATGGGAAGTTCCTTTGCACTTTTAGAAGCTGTCCAAAGAAGCTGACCACTCTTTCCATCTTTATGGGCATTGTATGTACATTAAAGAATGACTTTTTATGCTTTGAAGAACTGGGCTGATGACCCTGTAGCTTAGTAAACACCGCACAAATGGGTAGATCATATGCGTATGAAGGGTATATGCATTTTCCTGTTTGGTTGGGCAAAAGGCTCATCTCCCCACCCTTCCAGCTTTACAGAATGGATGAAGGATCCAACAGTGCTTCATTCCTTCCCTTCAAGCCTGACAGGGACTATGCCTGCCTTCATTGCTTTCAGAAATAATTACATGTTGAAAGCTCTGACTAGAAGGATTAGAGATATGAATAACAACTTGACAGATCAAATCAAATACATTCTGATTTGATTACATTACTAAGTCAGTTATTATTTCTTGTCACATTAATTATGGCAAGAGTTATAAAATGTGTCTTTCAATAATTCCCTAACTCAATCATAATGGCCACAGCCTTGTAGAAAATCTGTGTAACATCAAGGGTACCTATTTGTCTGACAGCGGAGGAGGGACTGGAAGGAGAGAAAGGTTTTTATATTAATTTATTTACTGAATATTTATTAAGCACCCACTCTGTGTTAGACACTGGACTTATTATAGATATTGGGGATACAAAAATAAAAAATTCAGCCCCTGCTAGTCTCAAGGATCTCACAGCTCTGAGGGTGAGACAGTCCTACAAACAGATACACCCATTGTAAGTTGTAGGAGGAAAGTAAAAGGCTCAGTAAGAGGGTGGAAGAGGCTTAATTATGATGATATATTCAGAGAGGTCTTCACAGAGGATTTCCTATTTGGATCTCCTATTATCTTGCATTAATTCTACCCAGAAACTGGATAGTATATATTTTGCTGAACAAGATCATTGCTAGTAGAATAAATGACCCAGGAACACACTGAAAAGGTGCATCAGGGCCTAGCGAACAATCACATTATCACTCTGCCCCTAACAATACACATGCCCAAAGTTTTAAAATGAGACCAAGGGGTATTTAGTGTTGAATCAAAATATAAAGGGTTAAAAAATAAAAAGTAAATAAATAAATAAATATATACAGAGTTACTTTGGTGTATGATATGCACTTAAACATATACTTTAGCTTGAGGGTCCCTCCCATGAGCCAAGTACAAGGCTAAGCACATCCTACTACCTGAGCTCACTTAACTCTCTCACGCTCCTCTTGAAGCAGACAGTATTCTCAAGGATTTGCAGATAAGACATTGAGAGTTAGAGGGGTTGAGTAACCTACCATAATCACATGACTAGCACGCGGCAGCAGTAAGATTCAGACTTGGTTATCACTGATTTAAAAGAGCATTCCACTGTGATTATGGAGCAGTGTAAAATATACACACTATTTTTCCCAAGATGGGCCAGAACAAGTAAGAGAATTGCCCTAGATCATAACGCAATCTAGTAGGAGAGCTGGAATTTGGACTCCAGACACACAAGCTGACTCCAAGTAACTTTATTCTCTTTGCAAATGATATATTAAGCCACAGTGTGTATTCCTGGGCATCTTGTAACTACACACATTTGATATAAAGAAAGTGATGCAGAGCACACCCAAAGAAAAACAAACTGCTCTATCTAGAAGTTTTATAAGAATTCAACATGTCAAATTCCAGACTCTCACTAACTTTATTTTCTTGTTTAATGAAGAAAGGTGAGGGGAAGAGAAAGCGAATCAAGTAAGCACTCTGCTAAGAATAATAATAATAATTTACAGCAATAGTTGTCATGTACCTGGCATATTTTGTAAAGCTTTATAAGCATTTTATATGGATTAATGTGTTTAAGATTTATACAAACCCTAAGAAGTAGGTTCCATTATGATTTTCAGTCTATGGAAGTGGAAACTGAGGGGAGAGAAGTTAAATCTCTAGCCTAGGGCACAAAACTAATGATAATTGGATAGTCATCATTCCAATCCTCATGTTCATGCTTTACAAATGGTTTCTCATTTAACAGTGGATATATTCATATCAAATCTTTTTATTGCCATTTTCCAGATGATGAACTGAGGCTCAGAGAAGGGAGAATGAAGTGCCCAAGTGGTCACCAAGAACATGAGGCAAAGAAAGAATTTTAAACCCATGACTCTGAGTTTGTTTTGAGCACTAGTAGACTGCCAGACCAGAAGTACATAGAAAAGTACACTTGGATATCAACAAGATCTTCATGAGATCCGTATAGCATGATGCAGACAGGAAGGGTGGCTTCTCTTGACTCTATTAGTCATAGGTTGAGTGAATCTTTTTGTCAGTTTCCTATTGTCCCCAGCTCCTTACAATTATGGACTGATGATTTCAATCATGGGGTAAGCCCCTCTGTTATCTGAATTATCCTTAACCAAAACAGACCACGTCATAGTAGGCTCACACTCACCAGCAGGTTAGAACTAGAATTTATCTTACTCATTTTAAGAGGCAGCTGTAGTATAAACAGTATGTGCAAGAACCTATAAAGTAGAACCTCTACAGCAAACTGAATGTGTTCAAATCTTGGCTTAGCTCATTTCTATCTGTGTGACCTTTGACAAACTATTGATCCTTTCTGGGATGCACCCTTTCCTGGTCCCATTATAGTTAAGGGGAATTTCCACCTCTAGCCATGGCCTCAGACCCTGCCTGATATGATCCCCAGACCACTCACAGGATTGTCACACACTGCCTAACCCTTTCTAGTACCCTCACAAACACTGCTTTCTATGTGCCTATGACACTGGCTGGGACAGTGTCACAAAAAATTTCCTATCTGAGATCATGGTGAGACCATCTTTGTGACTTTAAGAATCTGCTCAGATTCTTGATTTCCATGGATATCACAATGAGAGAAGACAAAGCTGAGCTTTTATAAATCACTGACCATGTGACACTGACTCTTGTTGAATCCACTCAAAGAAGAATCCTGCCCTGTGCAGGACCACATCAGCTCTGTGCTAACCTGGTTTCCTTCCCCTTCTCGGCACCTGCCCAAGGTACAAGTTACTTGCTGTTGAATGTATATGAGTTACCTATCACTTCAAGTATGTTGATAACCAGCCAAAGACAGTCCAGAGGAAGTTTTCTAGTGTTCTACCCTTGGACTTCTCTTAACCAGTATTTTAGATGAAACATTTCTATCTCTTGGTAAGATTATAAAAGGCATGATCCTAAGATTCCAGGAGATGTTTGAAGGTAAATTAATGTACTGGATAAAGATGGATGTGGATGGGAACTAAGATACCTCCTTATTTTAGGAACCCATTTTCTGTGATTCTACTCATTGGGGTTTTCTGGGAAGAAGTTAATTTATTCATAAAATAGAATTGTAAAACCTTACTGTTTGAAGTTAGGAGATCAGAAAAAACAATGTCTCAGGATTTCATCCAGTTCTAGGATGTACTATTATGGGACTGATAGTTTTAGTTTTGTGGTTTTTAATGACTGCTGTTGGCCCAACTTACTCCAGAATCCAAGATTATGCAGCTAATGTTTACTCACTTTTTAGTATTTATATAATTGGTCCCTAACAGAGTTAATTTTGCTCTAATTTGCCAGATTTTATACACTAATTATGTATTTTGCCAGAAGTTGAAGATTTTTCTAATAATCTGCACTCAAGAGGGAGGCAGACCTTATATGCAGTGGCTGAAACAATTTGGCCCAAATGGTTGATGCCACAGGCAAAATATACAAAGATTGTTCACTTGAAAATTATGACTCTTTTTCAGGATTTTACCTTGCATTATTTGTTTTATGGACTATTCAGTATGCATTGCACCAACACTAATTACTGTACTAATAAGTCAGTGTGTTACCAAGATGTTTTGCCATTATAATTACAGCCACATGTTGTTGTCCTTCTCAGACAGTCCAGGCTTAATTGCATCATTTTTCAGGAGAATTTATGTGGTGCAACTTAATTCAAAATTAGCACATGAATATATGAAGTGCAAACTATTTTCTGCAGTGACTCATATGCAGAATAAATGTTCTAGAGAGGGTAGCCAAACTTTCATGTTTCCAGTTGCCTGTGTAATTTCCATGATGAGCCTCCAGTGGTAATTCATGGAAGGGGGGCGTGTCACAAAATGGCAGAAGAATCTGGGTCAATATATAGAAAGAACATTGTGCAAAGTACTAGGAGCATGGGTTCTTGTCCCTGCCATTCATTTGTCATATGTCTCTTGGGGTTATTTTTCTTTACTGGGACCTCAATTTCCTCAACTAAAAATTTAGCAAGTTGTTCAAATGAGCTCTGGTTCTCTTTAGCTGTCTCTTCTAATAATGTTTTACTTCTATGAGTGTAGTTCTGTGAAGGTAATATTAAAAGTCTGCCTGTCCTTTAAAGAATGACTATTCTTTCCCATGCTTAAAATTAACAATGATGCCTAAGATGGAAATAACATAGATCATTTGAATTCTACATTCCATAAGCCACCCCCTTCCCAGTATTAGCCTATATAACTTCTTCCTTACCCTTTTATTACTTTGGGTTTTTTTCCTTCCATCTCTTCCTTTTTCCTTTCCTTCCTGGGTTCATGACCAGGTGTTCATGGATATGTACATATTGCTCTCCTGGTCTTTGGAAGTTGGGCTCCCACTGCTGATAGCTTTCTATATTTGTGTGGAAGAAAGGTCATCTTATGCCCCTGACCCTGCACGCTTAGATTGTTTTTTAGTTTGTGATGTTAAGTTCTAATACTTTAAACTAAATTCGACTGGCTTTCAGATGGTATAAAACTTGGCCCAGAAGGCAAGTTCTTCCCCTTTCTTGCATAGAACACTTGGGCTAAGCAATGAGCTGTGGTTGGATGAGGCAAAGAATACCAGTTCTTGTCCTAGAGTTCCTGTTAACCACTCATGTTTTATTTCTGCAAAGAACCTGGGTTTAAGAGAGATTTTTCTCAGAGAACTAAGTAGAGACTGGAAGGATAGGAAAAGAGAAATAAGTATCAAGAGCCATATGCTGTTGAAGCCTCAAATTGCACCCTGGCTCTGCCCCATTTGGGCAAATCTCTGAAACTTGGCTTCCTTATCTTTTAATTGGAGATAACCCTACTCACATGATTAAATGAATAACATATAAATCATGAATCCTACAAAACCCCTAAAACATAATTATTTCCTGTGTCCTTAAAGGCAACCCAATAAATACATGTAGTTGGTGATAAGAGCATTCCAGGTGGTGACAAATGTCTCTCAGGAGACACTGAGAGCCTTGGCCTGTGGAATTCTTTAACACCCAATGGTGGTGTGGAGCAAGGAGTGATGGATTCTTTCATTTCTTTCTTTCAAAACTATACTCCAAGGGCCTTTTAAGTGCCAGTCAGGATGTTAGGCACTGGAGGTACAGCAATAAAAATACATAGTCCTCGATCTTGATGAGCAGAGAGGCTACATTAAGACAGGATAAAATATCTTGATTGGTCACAAGTTTGCCCCATAATCTCAAGAAGGATGACATGTATGGTGAGTATCTGACATTCTTGATTTAAAACAGTGGTTTTCAATCAGGGAGATTTTTCCCTTCTGGGGTCAGTTGGCAATGTCTGGAAAAATTTTTGGGTGTCATCACAGGGCAGGGGTAGGGGGAGGAGCGTTATTGGCATCTAGTGGATTAAAGCTAGGGATATTATTAAACTACCTATAAGGCACAGAACACCCCTCTCCTTACTCCTCAACAAGCTATTATTCAGTCCAAAATTTCAATAGTTCTAAGCTTGAGAAATCTTGGTCTAAGTAAATATTATCCATGCTACTGTAACAGTTCATATTCGAGATAACAGAGCATGAGATAAAGTTGCAGCAACAGCACTACATAGGAAATGAACGTAAGAGGGAAAATGAGACCATAAAGAATAAGAAGAAAATTACTTAATTGATTGGAAATGGAGGTGAAGCAAGGGAGAAGAGTCAAGGATGGGTCTAAGAATTATAGGTTAATGACAAGAAGGATGGTGATAACATTGTTAGTTATATATTGGTTGTAGGGGAAGAAGAAATGATGGATTTGGTTTTCGATATGTTGGCAGTCAGATGGACACATCTAGGAAGAGTCAGAGTGAGGGCAGGGGCGGGGAAGGCAGTTTAGGCCACTGGAAACCCTAGGGTCTGGGAGGTATAGGAAGCGTACTTGAGGATGTGAGATTGAATTGCATCTTCAGACAGCCACTCTGCACATGACACATTCAATGAAAAGAAATGCCCCAGGGCTTCCCTGGTGGCGCAGTGGTTGCCACAACTACTGAGCCTGCGCGTCTGGAGCCTGTGCTCCGCAACGATAGGCCGCGATAGTGAGAGGCCCGCGCACCGCGATGAAGAGTGGCCCCCGCTTGCCGCAACTATAGAAAGCCCTCGCACAGAAACGAGGACCCAACACAGCCAAAAATAAATAAATTAATTAATTAAAAAAAAAAAAGTAAAAAAAAAAAAATGCCCCATACGCTGTGGTTTTGGTGGCTGAAGAACTTGGACATTTCCCATCCCCCCACCCCTGCTCTCAAAGAACCACAACATCTTATGCCTTTCTACACTCACATTTGCTTCCTTCCAGGCTAAATTCCTTTGAAGTTAATGGGTACAGTGGATGGGGAGATGTGGGGAAGGAGTGGAATCTGTCCCACACTTCTTCAATTTCCATTAAATTACATGGGTCTTGAAACATAAAAGGAAAAGGTCTGGGGGCAAAACACATTTTAGGTTTCATTGAACCACATTTTGGGTTTCCTATTCCAGGGCTTGGGCATTGCATTCATTCAGCCAGACTGTGAAGCAAACCATTTCAAGGCTGGAATCAGTCGTGTAGAATCTGGGACCCACAAGACAAAAGTCAGGGATTGTGAGTCTCCCTTCATCACGGAGGAATGTGGCAATTGCATTTTATGAGTGTTTCCATTTTTATGAGATTAGAAATTTACCATCAATGAGATAGGAATAGAATTAAACCTGTCTGCCTGTCTTCTTTCTTTCCTTCCCTCCCTCCTTGCTTTGCTTTTCTTTCTTCAATAAACATTTATTAAATGGTGACGATAGAGCATTGTTTTAGGCTCAAAGACAGATGATGTTTTATAGTAGTCAAAGCAGTTTTGCATTTTACTGTTATCTGTTCCTCACAACCACTCTCCACAAGGCAGTCCAGGTATTGTTATCTTCACTTTTCAGACAGGAAACTTGGAATCAGAATAGTTGTATGTTGCTTAAAGTTATATAGCCAGTTAGTTATATACTTGAGACTAGAAGCCCAGTCTCCTGATTTACTAAACTTAGTGAGAGTAGCAAAGGGAATTTTGCAAAAATGATCTATATGCTTTAGGAAAAATTTACTACAAAGTCTAAGCATGTAATGAGGAGGAGATGATAGGCAAATAAGTCTTGTAACTGGATTGACCAGCTGTATGAGATTTCCCTGGGTTTGGTTTTTTCACCTGTAAAATGGGATTGCAAGATGAAATAAGTGGTTTTCAAACTTTGTTTTTTTAACAGCTAAAACATATTTTCAAATGAAACCTTGATATGTAAAACAGATTAAAATGGGTCTGCTTTTATTGAAATGACAGCAAGGACCCCAAAAGAACCCTAATTGGTTCCTTGCCCTATTACCCTCATTTTACCTCCAGTGGCCATTTAGACACATGTGCATCTTAGGATTCTGCAGAGCACAGTATGAAATCCCCTGGGCTACATCTTCCTGACCTAAGGTTCTGTGTTTCTAGTTATGATCATCCCTTGTCTGGTATGCACATTGCTTTCAGATCCATAATTTCACGTTACAGTTGAGGAAACTGAGAGAATGAACAGTTAAGCAACTTTCCCAAGATGATTCAACTAACACAACAGGGCTCCAATACCTAGATCCTAGATTTCTTTGAGCTGGCTCCAATGAATCTGAAATTTCCTGCTACAGAAAGGTACTCCTGTACAGCAGCTGTGGTGCGTGGGGCCTAAGGCCTTAGGGAGTTGGTCAGCTTACCCTTTCTGCTCTGCAAAGGAAAAGGCTCTCTGTGTTATTCCCCGTGGAGCAGCATGCCATGCCAGCCTGTCCCATAACCCTATTTGAGGCATTATATATTGGGTTGGTCAAAAAGTTGGTTCAGGTTTTTCCCTACCATGAAAAACCTGAACGAACTTTTTGGCCAGCCCAATATAAATCAACAGAAAAAAGATTTGGACCCTTATATCAGGCTTGAACCATATGGTTATGACAGAATAGAGAAGGTGGGATGGGGGGGATTCATTCATTAATTCATTCCTTCATTTGTTCATTCAACAACATGCTTTGTGTTGGTTACTCAACTCTAGATACTGGCAATACGGAAGTAGGCACAAGAAATATGGTGCCTGTCTCAAGCTTACAGTCCAGTGGTAGAAATAAAGCATTAATCAAATTATTATTTGTGAAAGAATGAATCAGTAAGTGATAAGAAGGAAAGATACTGTTTCTGTGAGAATATAAAACACTTAAATATGAGAGATCAGAAAAAGCCTCCCTGAGGAGGTGGGATATGAGAAGAGATGCAAAGGAAGAGGGTGAATTAAGGATTGAGATAGAAAGTGGTACAGGAAGAGGAAACAGCAGGCATATGGAAGGAGATGAGTGTGGCTGGACTGGGCAACAAGCTGTGGATGGCATGAGATGAGCTGGGGAGACCGTCAGGGTCCAACCCACTGGGTGCCTGGCAGGCTATGTGCATTGTCTGGATTTCATACTCAATGTAGTGGGAACCACCAAAGGGTTATAAACAGGGGGTGAGAGGATCAGATCAGGTTTTTAAAATTTCACCATGGCTGCTGCATGGAGAATGGGGCACAGGCCTGAAATATTTTGGATCCTTCTTGCTTTAAAAATTATCAAAAACCACCAGGCAGTCAAATAGGATCTAATCTAAGATTTGATGAACACATAATGAAAGCAAACTTTTTGTACTTCGGGGGTTAACATATGTGTATGTAATTGAAAAAATAGACCCTATTTTAAATCTGGGTTCATTATCTGTGTGACATCAGACTAATTATTTCACTTCTCTGTACTTCAGTTTCTTCATCCGCCGAAAGGTAACGATATCTACTTTACAGAAGTGTTGTAATATAAAAGCAATGTTTTAAAAGGGCAAGACACACCACACAGAATATTCATTCAATACATACTAGTGATTTACATATAATTTAAATTTTAGGTTGTAAGCTGATAATTCCTTAGTTTATAAATGAATTAAAGGGCTGCCTGACACCCAGATATTAACATAAGAAAACTAAACAGATGATTAAAAATTGCTTATTGACCTGAACAATGACAGTTGATATTACATATATTAACAGGTGCTTAATTGCCATTTCCTGCCCGAGGAACACGTTCCCAGAAGCAATCTGCTCCAGTGGGTTCCTGAGGCTGTACAGGTGGAGTCCTCCTTGAATGCCTCACCTAGAAGTGGCAAGTGCATATTTTGGCAATCTGAGCCCAAAATGCCCCAACATTTTCAGCAAGCTTCAGAGCCAGAGCCTCTTTTGCAAAAACAACCAATTTAGTTTAAAGCTAGAGGCTGTGCTGACCCAGAGGAAAGACAGCCAATACTCATTTGGCAGCTGGAGTACACATCCAGTCAAAGCCAAAAGACTATAGCCCCATCCACAAAGAGGTGTAAGCATTGCATCTTAGCTCCTCCAGGAAGGATGCTCTTAGTACCCTACCTGGGTCCTCTTTACGAGGCCAACACAACCATCCGCTGGTTCTGTGACTGTTTGCTAACAGCTCAGAGCTGTCCCCTTCCCTGGAGAAATGCCCTTGGATCCTAGGACATTATGCCCCCTCATACCCTGGGGTACTACTACAGAAAATGAATGATTGACATGGGGCTGCGGAAGGCTGGCCCCTTGCCTGAAGATGGGGCTAACTCTGTAGTGTAATTCATGCTCCAGAGCTCACCATAGGATCAGGCTGAAGCTAGTTTTCAGTTGAGAGCACACCCTTGGCTCCCCACCCCTGCCCCCTGCCTACTTGGTCCTCACATTCCCTTTCTCCTGAGACTAAGCCCTTCAATAAATCATTTGCATGAGAATCTCCATATTAGACTGTTTCTAGGGAACTCAATCATGTTTAAAGCGTTGAATTGTTTCTTGAGAGCCTATCATGGAGTCATAGTTAAAAACAAGAGCTGCTGGGCAAGACAGATCTGAGTTTAGATCCAAGCTCCATCACTGACTGGCTGTGTGAGCTCGGAATATTTCCTTACCTCTCTAAGTATCAATTTTCCCATGGGGAAAAATGAGACAAGTGGCTCTACCTCAAAGTATTATTGTAAGAGTAACAGTTTGAAAAGTGCTCGGCCTTTGAATTTCTCTATCAGATTGCCTTTTACACAATACGATTGCTCAGTAAATATTTGTTCATTCATTTATTTAATAAACTCTAACTTATCACTTGTTTTATGCCAAGAACTGTATTTGGACTGGAGACCAATTCTAGGTAGATCAAAAAATATTATGGGAACGTGAGGTGACACTGAGGAAGGGTGACCAACTATGCTTGGGGGACATGGGAATGATAGTTAAGAGGAAACCAGGTAAATATTTTTGTTTCTTCATGATCATATACTTTCTCAACAAAAACTTACTTGTGGCCTGGGTAAAGGATGACTGACTAGCCACCATAAAATAGTGAGATAATCCAGAGAGAGTTGGAGGTTTATCTCAACTGGATCTAGGTGTTTAAGTTTCAAAGGAGGATACAACCAGGAACCATTTGGTTACATTCCAAAGGGTTGTAACAACTTTGAGACCTTTTCCAGAGAGTTATTTGTTTATACTAATAAAGTTTTCTCTCCCTCTCTCAAAAGAAAAGCAGGGAAACTGTGCAGTGTTTCCTATACGAGTTCTCAGATTCATAATTTTGGGATTCCTCTCTCTATACATGCAGTGTGACATTTGCTCTCATCACCTTGCCCTAAGGAGCAGAATGGGGCAAAAGGAACCAATACAGTTATTGCTGTAAATAATAGTAAGCCTAGTATTTGATCCACAAACCTAATGCTTGCTTTCAGAATAAAATAAATATGCATACTCAAAATTCATCAGTAGTATAAGTCATTAGATTACAAAATCACAAGTGGATTATTGATATAAGTCATGAAGAATGAACAGGCGAGAGTGAAGAAAGATATTCCAGGCAGAGGAAGCAAAATGAGCCAAAAGGCGGTTACATGAAAATAATATATAAGCATTTCAACTACTTATCATTTAGGATTTGTGTTTATTCTCCATTATGCACGACCCATCTCCCTTTTGCTCTTTTAAAGTAATAGTGTTTGGCCATCATTAGTGATGTCTCTATGGTATCCTATTTTAGAGAGAAAAATATTAAGCAAATATCAACATTATGTCTTGAGGTGATATGTTACAGAGGGCAGAATATTTTTTTCTTAAGTGTTGAAAGCAATGTGAATTGAAATAGAGAAGCTTTGCTTGCTCAGGGGGCATTAAAAGCCAGCAAGGTGCCAACCTGTACACATGCATGGACTGGAGCGAGTTGGTCCACAGAGCCCCAATAGAGGGAGATTACCATCTGTAGAAACAAAGAAAGTGATTCAGAGGAGAAAAATCAGGGAGCATGCAGAACGCAAGGATTGACGAAACCCCATTTCTGTCTGGTGTCATTTTTCTCCATTCCAGTCCTAATTGTAGCTGCCCAGGGCTAGGGATTCTCAGGGGATATTTCTGTGGTTAAGAGGTTTGAGCTTATTTAATACCATATTTGGAAAGCTTTCTAAAGTTGAGTTTAAATGAAAAAACATTAACTTAATGACATAAGAAGACAGACTTTACTCTTCAAATAATATCATTTTTGGAAGTATGCAAAACATATACAGAGTTATGATGTTGGCAGGCACAATCATAGAGATGCCAGAAGAAAGACTCTTACCTGCAGTAATAATAATAATACCTTTCATCTCAGTAGCACTTACAGTGTGAAAATATTGCCACATACATGGCCTCATTGGTTTCTCCCACAGTCTTTTGAGGAAGGCAACCTGAAATTATGAGAAAAATAGGAGTTTTGGAATGAGACAGACATGGGTTCAAGTCCACGCTCTTCTCCTGCTGTTAGCTTCAGCAAATTTCCTCACCTCTCTGGGGCTCAATTATTCATAAAGATAGGAAAACCAGTACCTTGCAGTCAGTTGGAAGATTAGACCATAAATGCAGCTATCACCCAAAGTAGGTCAGCATAATAGGTTCTTAATAACTTGATTTTTTGTTAGGTGCCGGTGGATTATAATAGGCTTTTTTAATATCTTTTTTCTGGAGAGAAAATTAAAACTTAAAAGAGATAAATGATAATACCAAGGTCTTCAAATAGAAAACAAATGAGTTTAAAAACAAGCTGTTATATCCTCATGACAAATCCTACCCATGACACTGTGTTGCTAAACGTTCCTGGTTGTGTCTACTTTTTGAGCAACTCATTTGAGGGTAAAGAAAGTGAGTTTGTAAGGTTAACCTGTGGAATGTTGAATAAATCTCTCCCTCCCAGAGATATTCACATCTTAGTCCCCAGACCCTGTGAAGATGTTACCTTACATGGCAGAATATACTTTGCAAGTGTAAGTTTAGGATCTTGAGATGGGGTGTTATCCTGAACTATTGGGTGGACCAGATATAATCACAAGGATACTTATAAGAGGAAAGCAGGAGGTAAAAGAGGATATGGGCTGCTATGCTTCTGGCTTTGATGGGGCCACAAGCCAAGGAATGTAGGCAGCCTCTAATATTGGAAAAGGAAAGGGAACAGATTTTCTTCTAAGTCTCCAGAAGAAACACTTTAGACTTCTGACCTCTAGAACTATAAGATAAAAAATTTATGTTGTTTTAAGTCACTAAGTTTATGGTAATCTGTTACAGCAGCAATAGAAACTTTTAACCTGGGGAGTAGTGGGGAGAAGTGGACTTTCTGAATCTAATCTGCACATATATCAATATTATTAGTGGTGATGTTTCAAAAGTAAATGCCTGATACTGCCTCTTCCTGCCACTTTTCAACACAATTCCAGGGAAATAGCATTGCATATAAGACTCTCATTTCTCTCAACTGTAAAATGTAGACAGTTATAATGGGTGTTAGAAAACTAAATGAGATAACATAAGTTAAAATACTTTATGAATTATGATACACTATATTAAAGCCTGTCATTATTACATATGTGACATTTAGAGTTAGTAAAATGTTCCATATTAATAATCTAGCTGGTTTAGCTCTGGGTTAGAATCCTAGAGATAAATTTACATCAGAGAGGGAGATTTTTAGTTACCGTAAAGAAATGTTTTAAGATGTTTCTTTTTCATGCTTCGGTAGGAGCACCTAGGCATGTGTAACTCCAAAAATATTGAAGTGATTGTTAGAATTATAGAATCATAGGATCTCACAGTTGGAGTGAACTTTAAAGGACGCTGGATATAATCATTTGGTGAATGCCTACATCCTCTGTTAGGCATTCTGACAAAAGGGGTAACAAGACTTCTCATTTGTGTAGCATGTTTGGAAAATCTATTGCTCTTTCACTCACACTAGGTTGAATCTCACCACAACCCTTTGAAATAGTTGGGTCCATATCAATGGCCTCTTTTTATAAGAAGAGGTACATTCAGAGAAGATAATTCTTCTTGCCAAAGGCTACACAGTCGGTTAAAGTAATTTCACGCCATTTCTGGGAAAATCATTTTGAGGTCTGGTTTAAGTGTGTTTCATGTAAGCCTAGGGTTCTAAATGAGAGCTAGGTACTGTCTTGGGGCTGGAAATTAACGCTAAGAAAAACAAGCATAGTCCTTATCATCATGGAACCCACAGTTCAGTGGACAAGAGAGATAATTAAGCAAATGCAGTACCATCCGGTGATTGCAGGTGAATGGACCAGCACATGACGTGTGGGATAGCATGGGAGCAAAGTCTTGACACGTGAAATTTTGGCTCTGAGTCCAGGTTTTGTTTCTCTATGTGGCCTCTTCTGGATGGTAACTAATTTGCCAACTTAACCAGGACTGACCTGTCTTTGAACGTCATTTGCCTGTTTCCCCCTTCTTCCTGAGACTGTGTGCAGTGAAAACTAAATGAATGGCAGAGGCAGTCAAGACCAAGGCTAATTTTGCCAAAATTCAAAAATCACTCCAAAGAATCCTACTGTAGATAAGGATCCTAAAGCTATTTAGAGATCCCTAGTAATAATGCATTCCTTGTAACTTAAACTTCTTGAAATAACCAAGTCAGAGAAACTCAAATTCATTCCTGGTATAGATAAAGGGAAAGAGTAGGACTCTAAAAAATTCTAGATTCTATTCTGAGGAATCACTACTTTGTGTGAAGTTGTACTATGTAAAAGAGATTAGGAAAGTGATTAATTCCACAAAGTTCAGGCCAGAATTATTATTACTTCAATTAGAATTAGAAGGAAACTATAAATCACAATGTTTCTTGAGTATATTTAAGAACCTGGAAGAGTATTTCATTCTCTTGTGAGTGTGCGTGTGACT
The DNA here is from genome assembly GCF_009873245.2 of Balaenoptera musculus. Lineage (NCBI taxonomy): Eukaryota > Metazoa > Chordata > Mammalia > Artiodactyla > Balaenopteridae > Balaenoptera > Balaenoptera musculus. Next base: position 51,435,758 of record NC_045785.1, on the reverse strand, counting down.
GAGAGAGAGAGAGAGACTCAATCAACCATTTTCCTTGACTGTGGGAAATGTACCTTGTTCCAGTGACATACTTTGCCATACGGGCTTAGAGAAAATGCTTTTTTTCAGGGGTTATTCTGGAATTGGGACTTGTATATCAACATTTCAGTCCCACTTCCCCACCCTCATATTAACGGAAGAAGCTAAGGAGCAAAAAAGTGCAGATTTTAGTTCCTGGTCAAGGTTTATTTGAAGTATTGACTTGAAGCTGCTTTAGGAGATGAAAAGAAGGAAAGAGAGAGTAGACAGGAAGTAGTTGATTTGAAATACATGAAATTGTATGCTGAGATGAGCATCTCTGAGATCATCTCTGGTATTAATTAACCAACTTATGGGCTTTCCCTAAAACCTCCATCAGGGCACTGGTTTTCACTTTTGATCAATCCTTCTTCCTTGCATTCCTTCTTCAGCTTCTGAGCATTGTCTTCCCTAGTTCCCTTCCTGTCACCCCGTTTGCTCCTTCTTTGTCTCTTTTGCTAGTTCCTCTTTCTGTCCTTCCTCCTCAAATCCAGTCTTTGGCCCTTAGATAATTTCTTCTCTGCTTGTTCCGTAAAAATATTACATACAAAATGCTTTAAAAGTATGAATAAGAATCTGGCGCCAGACTATCCAAATACTGGTTCTACTACTTATCAACTGTGAACAGTTGAGAAAGTTACTAATTTCTCAGTCCTTCAATTTCCCCATCTGTAAAACGGGACATGTGTCCCTTATATATTTAATGTGAAGATTAAATGAGATAATACACATGAGTCCTTTAGCACAATGATTACACATGGAAAATACAAAATAAAGATTTATCATCATTGTTGCCATCAACATCAGCATTGTCATCAACATCATCATCCCCATTTTCTTCTCTGGAATATTGCCACAACCTATAGCTCTAGTCTTGGCCACCATCCTCTCACTTTTCCATCTGTCAGTAGAAGTCCACTGGAATTTCCACTGACATCTTCAAATCCACATACTGAATTCCAAACTCATTCTTTCCTTCAGAAATTCTAATTGGATCTAAATTCCCAGGTGTTTAGGTTCAATAATGACTGGAACCTAGTAATAATTGAGAAATTGCTTCTCGTAGTATCTGAATAAATAGGACTATGTATAGGAAATGAGGGAGTGCAGACTTGTCAAGGGAGGATTTGATAGCCACAGGGGATGTGGATGGATAGAAGATACAGTAGTAATTGTGTTGTAAGGGATTTGAGTGACTAGTATTTTATTTCTCTATCTGAAGTTCCCCCAGTGCATGTATTATCTGAATTGAGACCACAAGGTAAGGCACAGTGCAGACTAACAATCAGTTTTCTCACAGGTAATTCTCTTTCTTCTGTGGCTTGGGGTGGTTTGCCTCATTTGGAGCCACAATCCTGGGATAGTTGCTGAGATGTTTCTAATTTCTATTCAATGAACTTGGCAAACCTTCTTGGCTCCCAGCATTAGGCAGTAAGCTCAGTACTAGCTCTGACTCATCTAGGACACTAATACCCTAACCCTTTCTTTATTGATATATTTTTGTCTTTTCTCATTTGCTTTTATTGGCCTAAATGTCTTAAAATGATAAATTTGAATGCTTTTTACATATCTATTATTATCTGTCTGTACATATTGAAAACTATGAATTCACACTGATTATTCAAATCCAATCCAACAATAAATGGCCCAATCTATTTTATTACTGTCTGTGTTTGGAACTCTCTTCTCCAACAGTGAGTTATCTGGCTTCCATTATCCTTAGCATATTTTCTTTTTTTTTTCAATCAAGCAAGATAAATAATTGTATTTTTTTGAGCAAATGTTTTATTTTTTATGGAGGTAACATTGATTTATAACATTAACTAGAAGAATAATGTTCTACACATGAAACAACATATTTTCTTATTTAATCAATTCATCTGTTGCTACCAGTCTCCCATTGCCATGGACCTCTCCCTCTCCATGCAGAGGTCCTTCTTACCCACGATGTGTTCAACATCCTGTTCTGGGTTTCTGCTGCCTCCCATTCACTTGAATCTTCTCCTTACCCTCACCTTATTCTGACACCTGTATCAGACTCTCCCAGTGTGTGGAAACGCTCCTCAGTATGCACAGACTCCAACACTTTCCTTGGCTGTCCTCTCCTCCCATTCTCCTTACTATGCTTGTCTCTAATACCCCAAACCAGGCATCCTTCCCATATGGATGCATTCAGGATCTGATACTCAGCACTGGACCAACCCTCTGCATGGAGGCTCACCCCACTCAGGCTCTGACACCATGCAAAGCTGACTCTTTAAAGAAACACCCTCCTCATCATGCCTGGGCTCTGACATCACACCCCAGGCTGTACCCTTGCATGTACCCTCACCACATTTGGATTCCAGCTCCCTATTCTGGGTTCCCTCCGATGCATATGTCCTTCCTAGCCTACACGGGCTTGAACACCCTATAGCAGCCTACCCCTCCCCCCAACTGAGATAACTTCTTTACCCTGCTTAACTTCGGACCCTCTACACAGGTCATTCCCAAATGTAGAAGCCATCCTCACCTGGCTCATGCTCTGAATCCCTATGCAGAATCAGCCTCCTCACATGACACCCTCTTCACCCTTTCAGGATTCAACAGCCATCACCAAATACACCCCTCACTCTTCTTGGGCTCAAATCCCCCTCTCTGGGTCACCATGTCAATCTCTTCTTTACCAAGCATATTTATCTTACCTGCTGGGTTCCCAACTCATAGTTACAGGAGTGAACTGTTCAGCAAGGGAAGGAAAGGGAAGGAGGAAGAGAGAAGGAAGTGGAAGCAATCCCAGCACTTCAGATGAATATGGAGTTCTGATCCACCCATGAGCTGTTGAGCTTTAGCTCCTACTTGAGGCCATGGCTTTGAGTCTCCTCCTTGTTTCTTACAGTTAGAGAGGGGAGTACAATCTTAAGCATGCATTATTAAAAGAATTGTTGTATTTTATCTGCCATACTTTTGTGTGTTTTGAATAGAAGCAAAGGCTTCCTGGATCAACATGGTCTCTTGCATTGAATAGAAGATAGTAACGTGAACTGAAATCAAAGAACAGATGAGGAGCTAAGTAGATGAAGTAGGGAAGGAAGACTGTTATAGTCTTCCTTTGAGAGTGGAAAGAAGTAGAAGTTGGGAACACTGTGGTTGAAATAGAGAATGAAGGGGAGAGTAAGGTTTAGGATAAAGCTGGAGAGGTAGGAAGGACCAGGCCACACAGAACCTAAAAGCAAAGGGAGACAAGATCTGATGTTTTGAAGACTTCCTACCAGTCACCTTTTACAAGCAATGGGGTGTCTCTAGCAATGAGGTTTTACCTTGTCCTACCACATAACTAGGCCAATGAAATCTGGCTAAAGCAGTGGCAAACACCTAAGGAAAACTCAGCAGGTATTTGTTTTGTGCCTGATCCTCAGACTTTTGTCTTCAGTTCTCACTTACTCCTGGTTCCTGACTCTGCCTTGTTTCTGGAGCTCAGCGGATTTATGACATTCCAGTACCTTCTCAAATGAACTCCCAGGGCTGGTTTGACTGTCTGCCCCAGTGTTGTGTCTGAAATCTCAGACAAAACCTGTTTCCCAAACCCGCATTCCCATTTTAACTTTGGGTTCCAACCAAGTCCCATTATGCTTAGACGAAATTTCACTCGACAAATTTCAGCTGGCAAGATGGCCCTATGAAGCAAATGGCATTTTCTGTCAAATCAAGAGGTTTTTGTCATCATTAATAAATGCTTTTAGTATCATATGAGGTTTACCCCCATCAAGATTCTCTATGATGGCAATTATACTGTGTTCATTTTGCTTTTTATGCTAATTTCAACTTCAAGTCATTGATGGTGCTTTTCCAAAAAGCCCTTCTATCTTCTATTTTTTTCAATCACAAAGTCTTAGAACTCACAGGGAAATGTGGATCACGAGTACATTAAATCTCTTCTGAGGACAATTTTAATTAACAAGCATCTATAAATACTCAGTGATGGCTAAAATGCTTGCAGGCTGTGCCATGGTGCATGAATACAATTAATTACAGAAGTAGGGATTTTTAAAAGAGATATGAAATTGGAGAATAGAGGAATGACCAAATGTATAGCACCTCAACTGTGTCCATATGTTGAGGTCTTCGGTGGAAAATTCAGATAAAGTTTTCAAAGTGAGATGAAAACTCTTGAAGTGGCTTGTTAAAACCTTCAGAATCATCAACAGTAGACTGATCTTCCTTCCATAGGGGAGAAAAGTGCAATGGATACAATACAAACTGTGAAGTCTAAGAGAGTTTGGTTTTCTGATCCTGGCTGCTAGCTGTGTTATTACAGGTAATAACTTAATTGCTCCAAGTCAGGAAACATATATGTAAAATGTGGAAGAATATTCTAAATGATTAGCAAAAATGCCATGGAGTAGGCACCCAGTGAATATCAGCCTTGTCTCCTTTGTGTGGGTCACAACGAAAAACTCACTTCATCATAAAGTTTAAATCAGTTCTTGAAGGTGTCCTTTGAGAATGGATAAACACTGACTTTGTGTGATTAATTCAATAAAAGGAGAGAAGCCCCTTCAGTTGTCAGTGGCTTTCCCAGTTTTGAGAAACTCTTTTTGCCAAAGAATATATATAAGAAAGATATATTAAGCAACAGAATCTTTACTTCTTCAAACTATTTGCCTGCCCCCCAATCAAGACTCATAGGAGCTGACATGCAGTCATGAAATTAGAAGATAGGATGTAACTGCCCCTGTCATTCCAGTTGGGCACAGCACAAGCCACAGGGCGTAATGGTTTCTTTTCCTTCCAAGTGTACAAATTTCTCCTTAAATAACATTCAGGAAACTTTTTTTTTTTTTTTGAGAGCAGGATCTCATGCTTTTTATTTGTTCATTCAATATCATTTAAAATGTTTGTTGTTCTGGATTATAAAAATAACATTTACCCATTTTAGAAAATTTGAAGAACATAGAATATCCTCCAAAAGAATGTAATTAACTAAAATCCTACCAGACAAAAAGCTTTTTCTTGCAAAAGTATTCACTGAATGCCTACTCTGTACCAACACTTTGCTAGGCACTGGGCATCAGTAATAAATTAGACAGATAAAATTGTTGCTTTTGTGGAGTTTGTTTCAGTGGAGAGAAAGAAACTATGTAAATAAAGAAACCGGTCAATTATAAATTGTGATAAAAAGTGTGAAGAGAATAAATAAGGTGGTGTTTTGGAAAGTAATAGCACATTAGATAAGGTATACAGGATGGGGTTCTAAGGTAACTTCCATCTGAGTGAAATCTGAAGATGAGAATGAGACAGCCATAAAAAGAGTCATGGATAGAGCTTCCTAGCTCTATTGTATGCTAGGAGACAGAAAGAAGTTTGGTGGGAAAGAAAAAGGAGGTCAGGTTGAAGGGAATGTTATACATGGAGGGGGGGAAATGATATAAAGTTATAATGTGGGAAATTAACATTTTGGTATATATCCTTCCAGTGTTTTTTTATACGTAACATTAGGTTGATCATTTGTTCATAATGGTTGTTTTGCTAAAATGACTAAAGGCCTAAACCAACCCAGTAGAAGCTCCAGAATAAATATTGCCTGTTGAAGTTGTCCTTTGTGAGTACAGAAGGATCTGACCTACTATATGCTCCTAATTTGCTCAGTCACTAGATGTGAAGTATCCTGGGAAGAGTGCGACCTTGGATGAGGTGACCCTGTAGTTGAGGAAGACCCTGGGGTTGCTGACAACAGCTGAATGCTGTCTGTTGGTTATATGTAAGCATAGTTTAGAGAATCAGATGAGGCACTATGTAACAAAGTGTGTAATGCTAAAACTTTAGACATATATTAGCTTAATAAATAAAATAATAATAAAGATATACCCATAGTGTGTTCAGCTTTAAGATTTATTTGGTATCAGCCAAAGATGTATTAGTTAGATTTGCTACCTTACACACAACCCCTAAAAATAGTGATTTTAAAACAGCAATAGCCATTTATTTAAGTCCTAAGTCTATGGCTCAGCAGGGTGGTTCTTCCGGTCTGGGCCAAGCATGGCTGATACCTGCCTGTGCATCTGCTCTCAGCTGGTGGGTTGGTCAGTAGTTAGATAGTTCAGAATAGCCTTACTCACATATCTAGCAGTTGGCAGGTTGAAGGCTGGAGCGATGTGGTGACTGGACTACATGTCTTTTGTCATCCAGCAGACTAGCTTAAAATGTTCACATGGTGGTGATCACAGAGTTCCCAAGAACAGTATAGGGTAAGCCCCAGTGTGCAAGCAAGCACTTTTCAAGTCCCAGCTTGCATCATGTTTGCTAACCTCTCATTGGCCAGAGAAAGTCACAAGGCCAGCCTAGATTTAAAAAGTGGAGAAATAGACTTACCTTATAATGAAAGAAGAACGATTGAGGAGAACCATATTTTGTAATATATCACAAAAGGACTCCTTCAGATGAATATGCACTGGCCAGCTGGATCAGGCAGGATCCCAGCTGGAAGCCATTTCACCATAGATGGTTCCAATGAACGGAATCTAATAAGACTACTTGCAGAGATGTGGGCAGGTTTAAAGAAACAAACAAGAGGTATAAGGGACCCAGAGAATAGCAACATCAAGAAACCATTATCACCTCCAGGGCAGAAGGGACAAGGGGAGAAAATGGAAATACTGATCCTAGTGAGATCTGGAGTCCTGATCCCAGTGAGGGCTGGAGTGGGGAGACACCAGTTTTGCCTGGGAAGTGGCACTGAGGCAGGGTGGAAGCAGAGAAGAAGCACTTTTCTCTTAGAAGTAGAGCCCAATACAGTGATCTGGATACTCTTGATTTATTGAAGGCATGCTTTCAGGAGAAAGAGAGTGTGGGAAGTAGAATGGGGCTGGAGAGGAGTTGAAGGATATGCTGGAGTCTAGCTTCACTCTGATCTAGAACATGAGAGTTGATTCCACCTTGAGACACAGGCTGCTATGTCAGCCAGCTAGTGGAAGTTGGGTAACCACTGGGTGGGATGGAAGCTCTTATACTAGATGACTTTTCACTCAGCCAAGGATGAGGCTCTGGAGAAAGGAGCAGCAATGAGTCATGAGAAGCCAATCCTCACAGAGCTCTGTGGGAGCCCTGCCCATGAATGGGATCTGGATGGGGCACCCACAGAGTCCTTCCACACTCTGGTTTCCCTCCAGTGCCTTTCATTGGCTGAACCCAACCGATGCCAGCCAAACATACAGCAGAGATTTGCCTTCGCGTCACACAAATTCCAACACAAAATGTATCCCAGTATCTAGAAATTGAGCTCAGGACAAACTTTGTGTTCAGCCTTGGACACCATACTTTCAGAAGGACTTTGTTATAAACTAGACTGTGATCATAGGAAAAAAAGGAAAATTTAAAACAATGTCCTCAGAGGTATGATAGAAGGAATTAGTGATATTCATCTGGAAGAAGGAAATATTTAAGGGGACAGAAAAGAACTTGTCTTTCTACACCTCACATCCAAGGCTGTCATGTGAGAGAATGTTCTTGTTCTGTGTGGCCTTTCATGTAAAAGAACTGGGACCAATGAAGGGAAAAAAAAAAAAAAAAAAGAACTACAGATTTCTGGTCAATCTTGGGAAGCACATTCTCGCAGTCACAGAAATTTTAAAATGGATCAGGGTACCAGATGAAGAAGTAGGTGTTGCATGCCTAAAGATAGGCAAGTTAGGCTTGGGAGGTTATACAGATGATCCAAATATGAAATATGTGATGGGAGTAGACCAGATTCATGTGCCCTTTCAGGCCTGAGGCTATTATTCTAGTATGGAATCCAATCTATATTATTCTAATATGCAGATAGTAATCGGCATGCATGTGTAGATGTGTGCGGAAGCCAAAGAAGTGCTTAGGTTCAGGAAAGAAGGATGTCTGGAGTTTAGCTTTGCTTTGCCAAGAAGAAAAAGGAAGGAGTTAAAACACAACACCAGTATTTTAAAAAAGGGATTTTGGTGGGAAGATAAAGGGAGGAAAGGGGAGGAAAGACATTTAACTGACCTGGGAAATCCTACTGCTCTCAGATTAACTTAATAGCATCCTCAGTGACTCATCAGAACAGGACCCTATAGCTTATTTATTTAGATTATTTGTCAATATATGAATATAAAAACCGGCTGTCTTAAAATTATGACATATGGCTTTTCCTAATTCTTAAAAATGTATGCTTGTTTCTGGCAACTCTAAATTATAAAAAACTTGCAGATTTTATTTATATTGCTTATGGAAGAATGATAACCTAGAGTTGGACACCTTTAAGATAATTTGGCCCAACCTCCTGTATTAATTAATGTATTTGCTCTACAAACAGTAGCCTAGCCCCTGTTCACACACTTACGTGATAGGGAGATCCATAATGCCTGAGGCAGATTGCTCCAACTTACATTAAGGATGATCTTCCTTCTAGCCGAATTTATCATTCCGGACTCTACCGTCTACTTGAGAATAGCCTTTGTTTCAGTCAGGATGTTTTAGGCTGCAAATAACAGGCAGCCCTTCTCAACATAGCTCAACAATAAAGACAATTATTATTTCCCATAAGAGAAGTCCTGAGGTAGGGCAGGCCCTCCTGGTTATTTCAGTGGTTCAAGAATGTCATCAAGATCCAGATTCTTTCCATCTCTTGGCTCTACCATCCTCAGGGCTGTAACAAGATGTTCTCAGTCTGGTAAGATGTTTATCACAGTCCCATGCATCACATCCAGATATAACTATATATAGAAAAAAAGAGCGACTTTTTTTTTTAATTTTTATTTATTTATTTATGGCTGTGTTGCGTCTTCGTTTCTGTGCGAGGGCTTTCTCTAGTTGTGGCAAGCGGAGGCCACTCTTCATCGCGGTGCGCGGGCCTCTCACTATCGCGGCCTCTCTTGTTGCGGAGCACAGGCTCCAGACGCGCAGGCTCAGTAATTGTGGCTCACGGGCCCAGCTGCTCCGCGGCATGTGGGATCTTCCCAGACCAGGGCTCGAACCCGTGTCCCCTGCATTGGCAGGCGGATTCTCGACCACTGTGCCACCAGGGAAGCCCCAAAGAGTGACTTTTTATGGATAGAGCAGAATCCTTTCTCAGGAGCAACCCAACAGACTTCCTCTTACATTTCATTTGTCAGAATTAAAATTGCTGCAATTGCCTTAGGCCAATCATCTGGGGAAGAAGGGACACAGAGAAATCAAACCTGTGGGCCCTGTTTACTTCTCTTCTAATTCTCCTGTGTCCCTTCACTGTACATAGATGGGTTTAGGGAAGGAGAGTATGTGTGGAAGGAGGTAAAGGGAAGAGTAATTATGTAGGGTCTTTTCCTTCAATTCAAGCATCAAGGGTCACTTGGCACATGTTAGGTATGGTGGTGTGGTTTGGACTTTGGCTAATGGAGTTTGACCATTAAAGTTTGATTTCCAGTTCTTCTTTTCACTAGCTGGATGATGTTGGATAAGTCACTTAACCTTCAATACTTCTCTCTCCTCTTTTGAGAAGTGGAAATAATAACCATACCCATCTCAAAAAAATTGTTCTGGGGATGAATACATAAATGCATGCTAAAGTGCTTAGAATATCACCTGCCATGTTGTAAGTCTTCAGTAAGTACATTATTATTAATAATTGTCTTTGCCTCTATAGAGAACCAGCTTTTAAAAATAACCCCTCTCATCTTTCCTACAAAATAAGGATAATATTACAAGTACATTTCATTCAGGATGATTTTAAGAGTTAAGTGTATGTAATAACCTGCACTAAGCTCATGTTCAATAAATTGAGTTAGATAGCAAGAGGCAGTGGGACAAACGTGAACTTTGAAATACGATGGATTAAAAAGAGTTCGAGGGAATTACCTGCCAGTCCAGTGGCTAAGACTCCATGTCTCCACTGCAGGGAGCACGGGTTCGATCCCTGGTTGGGGAACTAAGATCCCACATGCGGCGTAGCCAAAAGAATAAAAATAAATAAAAATAATTTTTGCTGTACACCTGAAACTAACACAACATTGTAAATCAAATATACTCGAATAAAAATTAAAAAAAAAAAAAAAGAGTTTGAGTCCCAGCTCAGCATCTTATTGGGGGCAAGACACTCCTCTCTGAGGCCAGTCTCCTCATCTTTGAAATGGAGAGAGTGGTTTCTCTTTCAGGCGTGTTCTGAAGGTTGAGTGAAATCATACATCTTAAGCAACTTCCTGATGGTGTGCAGTGGGGCTTATCATATATGCCAGGTGACAGTGCATGTTGGCTCACGCTTATGTAGGTGTCCTATCAACTCATTTTTGCTGAGTGCCTGCCTTAATCAATGGCTTTCCTCTGTGAGAAACTCAAGAAGCAGACGACATGGCACATATGAGCTTGCCGAGGAGGGCTTAACACTAAACTGTGGTGTCAGTTGCTTTGCGGATTCTCTGACTAATATTCCCAAGGAACCCGCAACACTATCTACAGGCACCTTTGCACAGATTTTTAAGGACTCTTTATCATGTGCAGGTAATAGTGACTATCAAAAAAATATTTTTATTTCTTCTCTTTTAACATGTCTTCCAGTGTTCTCTCAAATCACAGCCTGAAATGAAATTTAACCCAGTTTCTGCAGGGTTAGGAGCTGTATGAACATGTGATCTTCCAAAGGGACACCATTTTCTACCCCCTTTGGAATACTTCCATGACAGATTATTTGGGAAGACCTGGGCAGGCCCGAATCCCTGACTATGGCTCCTCCCCCTGCCCACACAGAGACAGGTTCTGGAAGGGGCCCACCTGGTATCCACACAGCTCTCTGCTCCTATTACAGGGCTGTGCACACTCTGGTTTTCTCATCCCCAAATCTTAAAAGCGAAAGAAATGCACTGCAGAGAGCTCAGCTCCTCTGCCTCAAACCAGTTACTGAAGATGGTAAGACAGGAGAGTGGCAGAGCCAGAAACAGAAGCCGCCTTGACTCTGCCAAGAACGTGCTCCTGCTGCCAATTGCAACTCTGTGTGTGTAGACAGTCTGTGCAGCAGATGAGGACCTGCTTCCAGTACTGCATCTGCCCAGGGCTCTTTCCCAGTATAGTTTACTGCTCTCCATCCCACCCCTGAGTATATCACCTCCCCATTCCCTCCCAGCCCTCCATGACAGCTTCCTGTCAATTGACTCTTCCCCACAAGTCTTTTTTTTGACAAATCTCAGAGATGCAACAGCTGGTCACCCTTCAAGACTTCCACATGTCTCTGTTGCCACTTATGCAGATTTCTTTCTTCCTCATTGATTTTCTTTCCATTTCTCCTCTTCTGTTCTGTGGGTATCAACTAACAGTTTACATTCTCTTGTATTGCTCAGTTCTCTCTATTTAAAGTCTCTACCTTGTGGCAGCTTCTGCACATATGGACCTTCCAATTATAAAATTATAAGGAACAATAATAGATACCAACTTGTCTCTGTTTACATTCTGTTCTACTGATCAAAAAGTTTTTGCACAAGGGATTGTATTACAACTTCTCTCTGAGGCAAGCACCTGATACAGGGGTTTATTTTTTAATTTTTATGAAAGATTGAATAGTGGCAAAATAATCATTATGACATATATTTAATTAAAAAAAACAAGCATCCATGCACCCACCATCAAACTTACAAGATAGAATATTATCAGCACCTTTGAGTCCCCCAGAACCAGTCCTCCATCTCAGTCCCTCCACCCCAGACATCACAACCATCTGGATATTGGGCTTATCACTCCATCACTTTTCTTTGTAGTTTTACCACATATCATATATCCCTAAATAATATAAAATTTAGTTTTGCTTACTTTGGATGATGGAATATAAATAGAATTTACCGTTTGCATCTTCTCAAACGGTGCTGTTCAATATGATGGCAAGTGGCCACATGTGGTTACTAGCACTTTAAAAATGGCTTGTCCAAGTTGAGATGCCCTGTACATATGCACACCAGATTTTGAGGATTCAGTATCAAAAATGTCATATGTCAATATTTTTATATTGACTACATGTTGAAATAATAACTGTGGATATATTAGGTTGAATGAAATATATGGTTAAAATTAATTTCACCAGTTTCTTGTTTCTAATATGGCTGCTAGAAATTTTAAAATTAAATGTTTCTCACCTATTTTTAGTGGACAGAACTACGCTAGAATTTTTGCTTGCTGCCTTCTTTGTGACAGTCACCCACGTTGGTGTCAACAGCAGTATTCACTGTGTGTTGTATTCCACTTTATTCTTCCATTCTGTGGTTGGTAGACATTTGGATTTGTTCCATTTTTTTCCCCAGTTGTACACAGTATCATTCAAGTAGGCAACTGTTTCTCCAGGGTACTGCTAGGTCCTGGGGTTTGCACCTATTTATCTTACTAGATAACACAAAATGTTTTCCGAAGTGGTTGTGTCATTTTCACTCTTACCAGAAGTATAAGGGAATTATTTTCTTATGTTCCATAGCAGAGGTCAGCAAACTTTTTCCATCAAAAGCCACGTAGTAAATATTTTAGGCTTCAGCACCAAATAGCAAAATTGAGCAACTATTCTCCATGAAAGGTTAATAGTCTTTTTTTACACTTTTCATTAAAACATGTAAAAACCATCTTGACTCATGGGCTGTACAAAGGGAGGTGGCAGGCCAGATTTGACCCATGAGATGGAGTTTGCCAATCCTGCTCTATATCACTGTCAATACTTGATATTGTCAGATTTTAACTTTAGCCAACCTTATGGGTGCAAAATGATGGCTCACTGTGGTTTTAATTTGCATTATCCTGATTACTAAGATGAGCATTCCTTCATTGGTTTATTGGCCTGTCATGTTTCCTTTTCTGTGAAATGCTGGTTTAATTCTATTGCTCATTTTATTGATCTGGTATCATTTTATAGGCAACGAAACTGCACTTGCCTGAGAGAAAAGACTACATGAATGTCCTAAGGTCACATAGTTAGGAAGGAACAGAGAGTGGACCCATGCTCTTTCCTCTAATTATAATGTCTTTCATGTTTCATTAAAAAAAAAGCATAAAAGCAAACTCTAACAGTGTTATAATGATATACACTCTTATTAATACTTATTAAATATATTTAATAATATCTAATGTCTTATTTAAGATATTCATAATGTGTTTTCTTCTTAGCTTCTAATAGGTTTCATAATGATAATGAAATCAACTTTTTTTATGACTGAGTTTTGCTTTAGGACCATTGCATTGCTGGGATTGTGTAGCTGATTTTCTCAGTGCTGATTTCAGAGTGTATCATATGTGTTTTTCCTTTCTTCCTAATCAAGAAAACCTAATAATATATAGACAGTACTTTGCTCAGTTGAAAAGCTTGATTTCCCAGACTGTCTTGTGGCTTCTGATGGCTTTATGACATACATGGAAGTCCATTAATTGGGCCTTCTGGAAAAGTTACTGTTCTCCTGATAAGAGGGAATAGATTCAGCTGGCACCAGCCTTAGGTCTTCTCTCTGCTTCTGCTGCAATTTAGCCTCAATGCCCAACAGTGCAAAAGCCATTTTGCAATCATAGAAGCTAGAATGATCCTGGGCTTTCAGTGACTCACTTGAGCACTGGAACCAACCTTGGACTACCTCTTGAGCACCCGAACCAACCTTGGACTACCTCCTGATGTCTTATTACTGGAGAAAAATAAAAACCTCCTACTGTTTAAAAAAGTTACCGTACTCAGGTTTCTGCTAACATAGCTAAAGCCAGCTTTAATTTATGAATGCAGAAGCACAGACTTACAGAAGGTCTATCTCATGTTTGAATCACTTTTAGTGAATAATTTTTCAGAAAAAGAGGTAAATTCCACAGAAGACACATCATAGGGACTCTTAAAAATTGTTTAAAATTTATCCTATATTTCAGGAAAACTTTTCTTTTCCCATTTCCTAAACTACATTTCATTCTATAAAAATTGAGGTGCTAAGCTATGATACAGAAGAACAATGTTACTTAATTCTTTATCTTCATTTATCTGTTAAATGAAATAAAGAAGACTGCAATAAAATTATCCCTAGAATCTGGGATAGGGCACCAGGTCACCATCTAAAATCACAAAACGACATTAGTGTGATATGGGAAGAAAAGCATGGGGTTTTGAGGTCTACCAGACAGACCTGTATTCAAAGTTTGACTGTGGTATTTACAAGATAGTTGGTCTTTGGCTTTCTGAGTTTGATTGAGTCATCTACAAAGTAAGGATAATAACATTGTCCTCATAACAAAACTGTTGTAAGGATTAAATACCTTTTCAGCGTCTAGCACTTCCCTTAAATCCTCTTTCTTCTTCCCGGAGTGATTTTGATAAATATATGATGAGTAAAGAATAATAGCTTCTAGACATAACAGCCTGAAACATGAATTGCAAATTGTTGTAAGGATCTTTACTATTTGAACGATTAGGACTGAAAATAAAGTAATAAATATTTATCGTTCTTTAGCCTTAACTGGTGCTTGGAAGACTATTATAACACCACCTGCCCCGCTTCCCTCCCCCACACAGAGTTTACCTCACTAAGTCCCCCTCACTTTTCTAGGCTCAGCATTGATATCACTCTCTCAGGGTTGCCTTGCCTGACTTCACTCTCCACTTTGCTTACTCCTGATTTGCCTTTTAATTTCTTGTATGGTAATTGCCTGCTTGCTTGCTGTTTGTTTTGTTTTGTTTTGTTTTGTTTTGTTTTGTTTTGTTGGATAAACTGAGAGTTGCTTGAAGGTAGGGAGTGTGTTTAATTCACTGTCTTATCCTCAGTACTGAGTGCTGTGTCTGACATGGTAGATGTTTAACAAGTACTTTTTGAATGAATGAATGTCCTAGTTTGCCAGTGAGTGAATGGGTGACTTCTACATGCCAGGAATCGTTGGGTCCATTTGTATGCAAGGCCAATCCAAAGGAGTTCAAATACAGTCACTTGCACTGCACATTGACTCAGTCAAGGAAAATGACATAACTAAAGACAAGTGGGTTGCATGAAGCCAAGGAAAAGCAGAGACAAAGAGTAGAAATATGTACCTCCATCCCTCCAACACCTCTTATGGGTGTGGGAAATATTATTCAAAGAGGCATAAATGAGATAGCAGTCCTAGAATTTAGGATTTGAATATACCTTTGATTGAAAAACAGTATTTCTCGAGCAGTATTTCTGAGGCTTAATAACCATGCTTTACGGAATAAATGTGTCTTTTGTAGATGACGAACCCTGAGGTTTGATCCATATATTAATTTAATATTTATATGAATATAATACAATAGAAATAAAATAAATATACTATATTTATATATTTATACTTATAAAATAAAAATCAACAGAATAAAATAAAATGACAAATTTTATATTTCAATTAACATTAATGTTTATATAAATATTATATATTAATAGATTGTTTCACATTGAAATTTTTGGTGAATTTAAAAAAGTAACTTTTTCAAAATGTATTCAACCAGAATTCTAAGCAGAATAGCCGTATAAGCACAGATGCCCTGGCAACCTCCCCCTCGATCCTGATTACCTGAAAACCCGTCACATTTAGATGACCATTACAACATCCTTATAACAGATGGAAACAAAAAATTGTGTTAAGTTTTGGAATAAAGGCTATGGACTGATCATGCACAAGAAACTGTCAAGAATTCCTGCTAAATATATTCTGTTAAGAAAAGTCTGAGGAAGAAAAGTACTTGATGGACTTGGTACCTTTCATCTGTAGAGTAATAAAAGTTGGACCAGCACATTAATAAGAGGAATGCCTAGGAAATCTTAAATGTTTCAAAATAAATTTCCACTGGATTGAAGAGGTAAATACATTAAAAAAATAAAATAATAAATACAAAAGAAAATAGACGTAATTTAAAAAAATCTGGTCAGAGATGGAAGGCTTTCTAAGCTTAAAAATACTTTAGTCAAGGGGACTTCCCTGTTGGCACAGTGGTTAAGAATCCACCTGCCAATGCAAGGGACACGGGTTCGGGCCCTGCTCCAGGAAGATCCCACATGCCGCGGAGCAACTAAGCCTGTGAGCCACAACTACTGAGCCCATGTGCCACAACTACTGAAGCCCACGTGCCTAGAGCCCGTGCTCCACAACAAGAGAAGCCACTGCAATGAGAAGCCCGCACACCACAATGAAGAGTAGCCCCCGCTCTCCTCAACTAGAGAAAGCCCACGTGCAGCAACAAAGAACCAACACAGCCAGAAATAAATAAATAAATAAAATTTTTTTAAAAGATAGTTTACTCAAGAACAAGAACAAAATAATGAAGAAGAATAGTGAATTCAGAAAGGCCCCAAGTGAATGTGAATTTTACAAAATTTGAAAAGGATGTCAATTCAAGACAGTAATAAAAAAGAGTTTTGGAGAAAAAATATAAATATTTATATATATATATAAATATATATATACTTAAAACTTTACATTAATTATTTTATTAAAATGAATTCTAGATAGATACATATACAATATATATGTACAAAGTCATAAAAGTACTTGAAGATAAAATGGGTAACATTTTTATTTAGTAATTTTAGATGATTCAGTAACATTTAGTATCCTTAGAATAGGGAAGGCTATTATAATTATGACAGTCCAATTATTTAAAAAGGGATGTACAATGGAGAAAAGACAGCCTCTTCAATAAGTGGTGCTGGGAAAACTGGACAGCTCCATGTAAAAGAATGAAATTTAACACCATACACAAAAATAAACTCAAAATGGATTAAAGACCTAAATGTAAGACCAGACACTATAAAACTCGTAGAGGAAAACATAGGAAGAACACTCTTTGACATAAATCACAGCAAGATCTTTTTTGACCCACCTCCTAGAGAAATGGAAATAAAACCAAAAATCAACAAATGGGACCTAATGAAACTTAAAAGCTTTTGCACAGCAAAGGAAACCATAAACAAGATGAAAAGACAACCCTCAGAATGGGAGAAAATATTTGCAAATGAAGCAATGGACAAAGGATTAATCTCCAAAATATATAAACAGCTTATGCAGCTCAATATTAAAAAAAACAAACAACCCAATCCAAAAATGCGCAGACCTAAATAGACATTTCTCCAAAGAAGATATACAGATTGCCAACAAACACATGAATAGATGCTCAATATCACTAATTATTAGGGAAATGCAAATCAAAACTACAATGAGGTATCACCGCACACCGGTTAGAATGGCATCATCAGCAAATCTATAAGCAACAAATGCTGGAGAAAAGGGAACCCTCTTGCACTATTGGTGGGAATGTAAATTGACACAGCCACTATGGAGAACAGTATGGAGGTTCCTTAAAAAACTAAGAATTACCATGTGACCAAGCAATCCCACTACTGGGCATATACCCAGAGAAAACCATAATTCCAAAAGACACATGCACCCCAATGTTTATTGCAGCACTATTTACAATAGCCAGGTCATGGAAGCAACCTAAATGCCCATCGACATACGAATGGATTAAGAAGATGTGGTACCTATATACAATGGAATATTACTCAGTCATAAAAAGGAACGAAATTGGGTCGTTTGCAGAGACGTGGATGGACCTAGAGACTGTCAAACAGAGTGAAGTAACTCAGAAAGAGAAAAACGAATAACGTATATTAACGCATACATGTGGAATCTAGAAAAATGGTACAGATGAACCGATTTGCAAGGCAGAAACAGAGACACAGATATAGAGAACAAACATATGGACACTAAGGGGGGAAAGCAGTGAGGTGGGGAGGTGGTGGTGGTGGTATGAATTGGGAGATTGGGATTGACATACATACACTAATATGGATAAAACAGATAACTAATAAGAACCTGCTGTATACAAAAAAATTAAAAAGAAGGGATGATTCTGACTCCATATAGATAAAAAAGAAATTGTGTATAGAAATAGGTATCATAAATTAAAAGACAACTGTTAACTGAGGAATTTTGACACACTTAAGACAAAACACTAATCATTGTATAACATAGTCTTACAAATAAAAATAGAACAATTCTTTTTAAAAATAAAAATCAAATAACATGATTCTAAAGTTCCCAGAGTTTTAAAAAAAAAAAAAGCTAAAAGGTCTTAAAAATCTATGAGTAGAAAAAATTTGAACATGTCTGTTTATCTAAATGAGAGGCATGCAAATTAAAGCAGAATTACTTACTTTACCTACTGAAATAACAAAAAATGAAAAGCCTGAGAAAACCAGTGTTGGCTAAAGAGTAGGGAGACAGTTACTCAGCAATGCAGAAGTAAAATTGGGATGATCATAGTGGAGAGCGACTTGGCAGTCCCTGTTAAATTTTAAAATGCATCCATATCTTTTGACTCAATTTTATTTTTAGAAATTTTAACTACAGATATAACAGATACATTCACACATGTAACATGTGTAAATGATATATTTGCAAGGATGTTTGTTACAGTTTTGTATGAAATAGACTATGACTGATAATAATGTAAATGTCCATGAATAAAATTAATTGTGGTACAACTGTACTATGGAATTTTATACTACTGTTAAATTGAGATTAAAAAAAAACAAGATATATGTATTATGCTTACTATATTCCATTTAATCTTCATAACAATTTTATGAAGTATGTACTATTATTATCCCCATTTTATGGGTAAGAAAAATGAGGTATAGATAGATTAAGTAACACTCTAAAGTTTGCAAAAGTTATTATGCATTGAAGCTGGAATTTGATTCAGGCAACCTGGTTCTAGAATCTGGGCCACTACCACAAAATATGGTGTCTATGAAAACTATATGCTCATTTATACTTTTTTTATAACAAGGTGCAGAATATGGTTATCATGAGCCCATTTGTATTAGATATACACACATACATTTATGCTTCTAAATTAATAGACACTTCTGGAAAGATACACAAACAACTAGTAACAGCAGGTATCCCTAAGTACTATGTTAGTAGCATTTGTGTTTATTATCATAGCAAAATATTGGAGACAATCCAACTTTCTGAAAATATTTAGGTTATAATATTCTCCAGTATTATAGCTATTAAAATTTTTGTTTAAAAGAGTTCATAATAGTGTGGAAATACACTTCTATTGTCATGTTAACATGAAAATAGCATATATATCAATGACAATATTATATTGAAAAAGTATACATAAAATCATTACAGTAATGAATGCACAAAAATTTTAACAGTAGTCATTTGGGGATAGTTCAATTAAGGGTTTTCTATCTTCCTAATTTAAAAATTTTCTGAATTTTCCGTATGTATTACATTTACAGTAGAATATACTTTGTTTTACAAAAATAATGTCACTAACTCTGGGAAAATCAGACTTATAAAGCAGAGGATTAACCTTGGGGCCATAGAGACCTCATTAAGATCTATTAAAGATGTTGTTTGGCCAAGGGATTTCAATAATACCTAGCTCCCTCAACCCTGCAAGAAGAGACCCCTCCCTACAGTCTTGGGTAGAGGAGGGGAATCTATGTACAAGGAACTATGGCTATGCTCTAAAACCTCTAGTTAAAATCCATTAAAGAGAGGAAGGAAACCCAAGGCTAACATAAAATATCACAGAATTCACACTTAGTTGGGACAACATGTCCCAACATCTCCTACACTAGACTGGTGTAGAAAGAAGATCATTAGAACAAATGAAATGCCAGTGAAAAATAGGGTTGAAGAACATTCTCCATGGTCCATTTCAAAAGTTCTAGGGTAGGTTCTGGCATTAATTGTGCTTTCTTTGTTGTGCTACTTATTGGAGCGGCATATGGTTGTTTTGTTAAAGCCACATACACACATGTCTGCTCAAATAAATTAATGTTCCATTTCAACTGGATGATTTGGCAGGAATAATACACTCACCAGCCAATGTGTAGACTGACCCACATGACTCCCTCACTGAAGGATCTAAAGTAGAACCTTGTATATTTCACTAATAAGCAGTTAGAAGCAGTACGATTTTCTTTTAAATATTCTTCATAGTAACATCTATTGATCTTTACCTAGCATCCTGTATAATGCACATGCATCAGATTTTGAAAGTGCAGAAGAGAAGCTGGGGAATGGTATGCAATTTGGGAAGGTGCACAAGAGGCATTTTTCGAATTAACAGGATGAGAATACTGAAATCTGAGTACTTAACAAAAAAGGAAACTTTGCTTAAAAGATGAGCTGCACACACACATACACATGCATAAATTTATATACACCATTTTCTAATTGTGAGATTATCTGGAAAGTTTGGAAAACTTTCTAGGTCTATGTAATTGGAAAACAAGAAAATATTTCGTGGTAAGATTATTTTTATCCTGTTTGATCCTACTCCAACTCCTTCTACACATTATTGTCAGACTAAGCAACTAACTTAAAGCATCCTTTGCTCCCTTACTCGAGGGAGTATCAAGGTATTCTGTAGTAATGGTATTTTCAGTTTATCTATTCTACTATATTGCCAGAAATGGAAACACTTCTTTCCATTCTACATGGGAAGCACTATCCAGCTATAATTAAATACAATTAACATGTATAGTTTATGACCTGAGAGACATAGTTATATTTTAGAGGGAACAGAAGTTTTGTTGTCAAACCTCAACTATTATAGCCCACTATAGGGTAGCAAAATGGTTAAGAGAGTGGGCTTTCAATTCATTCTAACTCTGGGTTCAAATTCTCACACCTTTCCTTATCAGCTGTGTGGTCTTGGGCAGTCAGTTTATTCTCTGAGCCTGTTTCCTCATTGGTAAAGGAGGATATTCAGACTCATACCAGAGGATAACTATCAAGATTAAATAGAATAATATATAAAAGCATTTGTCAAAATGCCTCACACATGATGATACTTCAGAAACAGGTTAGAAGACCTGACACTGAGCACAGTACATTTGAAGAACAGAGATAGGGACATGTGAGCCTGGAAAGTTAGTGACCATGTTGAAGATTCTCAACTTTAAGGATTTGGCTGTTGTTCAACTTGGTTAACAAGTATGTTAAGGATTTTGGACTAGACCCTAATGGTGTGAAGAAGCTGTTAATCTACAGGTATATTCTTTTTTAAAATTTTATTTTAATAGATCTTTATTGGAGTATAATTGCTTCATAGTACTGTGTTAATTTCTGTTGCACAACAAAGCGAATCAACCATATGCATACACGTGTCCCCATATCCCCTCCCTCTTGAGCCTCCCTCCCATCCTCCTCATCCCACTCCTCTAGGTCATTGCAAAGCACCGAGCTGATCTCCCTGTACTATGCTGTTGCAAGGTTTTTTTGCAGGCAATATTAAAATGTATCTAATATAATATGTGACAACACTTTTCTAGGCACTCTGGAGTTCAAGAAAATCAGTCAGCCAGGAAATCTTGCAAATTGTCTGAAATTCAAGTTTACTTAAATTTCCAATTTCACAACTTATTAACCATTTTGATATCACTTAAGAATCACTTATTGGTAAGTTTAGATTCACATTTTAAAATCAGTTTTCATTTTGTTTTAATAATATAAAAATAAAACACCTCTCTGTCTTTTGTCTCTCTGTCTCTATCTCTCAGTTTCCTCCCTCCTCCTCCTCATGGGCTACATACAGTTTCCTGTCCTCCATGCAATAAAACCAAATGTCTGCCATGGTCTTTGGCTGTTGATAGTCATGTGGTTCTGAAATGTACTATATGTATCGAGCTCTGTCAATGTAATTTTGCTTGGGATAACTGTTATAGGACTGAGGATTTGCATGAGGGATTTAAAAAATTCTTAGATGCTATTCTGGTGCTTAAATAATCTTTATTAAGGCTTTAGATTCTGAAAGGTGAGGCTTATTAGAAACTTGGGGTTGTAATGTAAGCTTTGGGAACTGCAGCTACTGAAGAAATGATTCTGCCCCAGTGGATTGAGACTGAACAGAAAAATAAATTTAGGAGAGGAATCCTTTTGGACTTGAATTCTTTTGAACTGTAATGAAAATGGTAATTTAATTTCTGGAATTCCCTTCCACTCTGTGAATTTAATGATTGATTCATATTGTCCAAATTGGGGAACTTTTTGTATTGCAGGCACTGCATTAATTTATATAGTTTTTTGCTATCACTTGGACGCATTACATAACCTCTGGTTATATCAGAGGTATATCAGACACCATATCAGTGTATATCAGACAATGTGCCTGTACATAATTTAAAATGGGACTCAGAACAGGGAATGTAGTTCCAACCCAGGGCACAGTGTGGCCTTTGGTCAGTGAAACTGATGAATTATACTGATCCATATCCATTGAGGTTTCTGGTTGGAAGGCTGCTGTGTAGTGTGTATAGATGGGGCGTAGGAGCCCAGTTCAGATGGATGAGAACAAGCACAATGGTCAGCCCTGCTTCTGGGGATAAAAGCCAAATTGCCCACCATCCCAGAAGCAGAGGCTGCCCTTGATGGGGGAGCCACTATAAGAGTATTATTGTCTTACTGTATGGCAGGCCTCTGCCTCCAAGCAGGACCGTCTACTGGGCATTGACTTGGGTATGAATGTTAAGATCAATGAGCTGAGGAAACAAAAATTCAGCAACTCTGGGAAACAATATTTTTCTTTCTCTTTTTTCCTGCTTCTGCCCATAAGATAGGAGTCCTTTCCCTCGCATAAATATTGGGAAGCAGTCTTGTGCTTTTCTTCTCTCCGTTTCCATTTTGCCCTCAGGTTCAAACCATTTTCTCAATTACAGCTTTATCTATAGTAAGACTAACATTTTGATCATTAAAAAGTCATGCATATTCAAAAGGATATGTGTACAATTTAAAAGTTTAAACTCCATTCTGCTCAAAAAGCCCAGGCGCACTCCTTCTAGGACATTTCCATGTATATGGAAGCTCTTTCATACATACAAAACCAACATACCTTATACCTACAATGTATGAGAGTCCTCGATCCTCATACCTTCATCAGATATCATCTAGTTAGGATGATAATAGCTGTTCTAAAAGAAGAGTTGACTTCTGAGATGAGATGCTATATAAACTAGAAATGATTTAGGACACGTGAAACAAATTGAGGTGCTATTACCATTCCCACTCTAAAGATGGAAAAAAAAGAGGAACAAGGGGGTTAAGTGACTTAGTAACGGTTCATATGGCTAGTAAATGACTAGAACCCATGACTTCTAAAGTCAAAAATTTTTAGCACTATTACACTGCTTATGCCATCTCTGCACCCTCCCCTTGAACACATGGAACAATCTGGGATGCACAAAAGATATGATTCTGATGTTATCTTTCGGATTTGGCTAAATATGCCTCCATGTACTTCAGTCAGGTCTAACTTGAGACAGAGCTGAGCAATAAACTACGTTTGAAGCTATTTGCTGTTTTACATAATTCAAGTATAGGAGTCTTCTGGCACAACCTTTCCAGCATGTCATTAAAGGGCTGGGATATTTATGAGAAGCTGTTATTTCTTCTAAAAGAAGAGTTGCTTTTTGAGAGATCACCCGCTCACAGCGTTTTAGGTGCAGGTCTCCTCACTGAAATGGTTTACATTATAGCACCTGTTGGTGGTAGAGCAGGAAACAGTTGGCAGTGAGCTGCAAGTGTAAGAATTTGAAGGTAACTGGGTCTTATTACCGTATGCCTGTATAAAAATATTATTTCCTTACTGTGGATGGAGGAACAGAAGCCTTGTGTCTGCAAAGATATGAACATTTGCTTGGGAAATTTATGTTGATATATAACAGCATATGGTCTTTTTCATCATGGATTTATGTACGGGAGGCAAGCTTCATGTTCACAGTTAGAAGCATTAAAGATGGAGCTACATGAGTGACCTAGTAAGTGGCTGCCTTGGCATCTATGATAAGACGCACAAGGCTTGGCACACATACACTATCACCTTCTTTCCCAAAGACGAAAGGCCAACACTACCGGTAAAGACGTTGATCTTTGAACTTATCAGCAGGACATTGACTCACCCTCAGATATGGACTCCAATGAGGACCACAAATCTCTGGTGCATTGGAGCTGCCATATTTCAGAGAGTTCTCAAGCCTTGGTACCCACCCAATTAAAAAAAAAAAAAAATCACATGAAAACTAGGAGGAGCAGGAATACAATACTAGATCTTGCTAATGATTAGAAAATACCCTTTCTTCCTGCTTTTGAAGATAGAAAGTGGGACCTGGAAGACCCCTGGCAAAATAAGATTGCCAATGCTTGGGACTAGTAAGCTTTAGGTTTTTGGTATTATTTTACTCTTTCTATGGTTGCACTTATGTTTTATCTATCTATCTATTTAGATTCACTTTACTAGCCAATTGAATATGTATTCCCATTTTGTTTTTCATATTTATGCCATTCAATCCACAAATATCTGTGGTGCTGAGAGATAGAGGGCACGTTAACGTTTAGAGGACACTAGGCTTGAAATTATTCTAGTTCAGCTATTTTCAGTAGTATCTCTGAGTAATTTATGAACTCAAGACTCAGTTGCATTATCCAGGTAGTGAGGTTAATCATTGCCCTGCCTTCTTAACAAGTGTGGTGTGAAGGTCAAATACAGTAATACGCATGAAAGTTCTTCTTAAACCAGAGAGAGAGAGGGAAGGAGAGAGAGTTTATGGGTATGATTATGAGTATTCCTGTGTTAGTTTGCTGCTCAGGCTGCTATAACAAAATACCACAGACTGGGTGGCTTAAACAACAATTTATTTTCTCACAGTTCTGGGGGCTGAAAGGTGCCAGCAGAGTTGGCATCTACTAGTCCTCTTTCCTTGGCTTATAGATGACCATCTTTCTGCCTGTGTCCTCAAATTGTCTTTCCTCTATGCACATGCATTCCTGGGGTTTCTTCTTGTATCCAAATTTCCTTCTCTTAGCTCACCTTAGCAGACTCATTTTAACTTAATCACTCTTTAAAAGCCCTATCTTCAAATATAGTCACATTCTGAGACACTGCAGTTTAGTGATTCAATATGTAAATTGGAGGGAGCATAATCCAGTCCATAATGTTGCTTTTTTATTTCCTTCAGAAACCACATTGTAGAGTTTCTGGTTTGGTGTAGACTTTTTGTATTTCCTTTGTCATCATTTATAAAGTATAGGAACTAGGCCACATGCTCCCTTCCAACTATTCCATTCTATGACTGTAGGATTAAATCAGTAATAGTAAGAGATACCAATGTGAATGTGGAAGGAAGATGGTAGTTTCAGGAAATTATGAGAGAAAAGGCACACACACACACACAAAACCTATGTAAAATTATTATTGTCCAACCTAATATTTTTCTTGAAGTCCTGTGAAGAATCCTATTTGAGAAAGAATACAAGAAATATTCCAGCAGAAGTTTAACACTAACAATTTTAATGATAAAGCACGCCCTCTTTCTGCTGATTCACTCTGTTCTGTGACACTTTGCTAACTCTCATCTGCCTCTCATCCTTTGGTTCCATTCTTCTGGTTCTACAACTGCAGGCTTCTTTCCTCTGCATCTCCATCCCACACTTCCCGTTCCCCATATCACAACACAACTCTTCCATAAATAGTGCTAAGACAACAGCCTGCCCTATCATTTGGCACTAGTATCTCTCTCTTTTCTTCACTGCTGGATTATACTGAGCACAGACTGGTCCCTAGTGTGGGTCTAAGTAATTATCTAATTTACTATTTACCTGCATGCGTATCATGTGGAAGGCTATCATATTACTGATATAATACACACCTGTCCTTCCATAGATCTTCTGGACAACAATTCTTTCCTCAATATATGTTCCTGTACTCTACCTTGTATTTTCTCCGTTGTAACACTTGTTACATCGTGTGTACTTGCTTGTAGATTCTCCTTCTCCTCTGATGAATGGCAGGTGCCTGAAGACAGGAACCATGTTTGTCTTCCTCATTGTGGTTTCCCTTTAATTTAGCCCAGTGCCTGATGTAAGTAGCTATTAATCAACCTTCAAAAAACAGGGTATATATAGAGGTATATAGAGGTTTAGAGCATCCTGGAACCAAACTACTGCCATTTTTGCCAATGTGTGATCTTGGGTAAGTTACTTAGCCTGTATGTTATCTCTAAAGTAGAGATAATAATAGTACTTAGAGACTTCCGAGAATTCCATGAGGGTAATATATTTAAGCATTTAGAACAATGTCTGGTGCACAGAAAACTTCAGAAAGGATTAGCAGTTATTATCGTTATTAGCAGTTAAATCACTGAATGATGGTTAGTTAAATGAAGGGATGAACGGGTGAATGCATTTTCAGCTGACATTTGGTAATAAGTTGCCAAGTTAGTATCACTAATTAAGTTTGAGGCATGTTTTTTTTTTCCTTTTAAATATACATTAGACATTTAAGATGCTTTTAAAACATGGTTAATTTTTGCTTTATCAAATTTGTCAACAATGATAATGTGGGCTCTGTCAGAATCAATATTCTGACATGAATCTTTAAGAGGGAATGTGCTAAGATACAGTTTTTGCATAGCGTTTCTGACAGCATCTGGGAATGTATTCACATCAGAAGATTCCCTTTTATCATATGTTGACTTTTCATTTTTTAAAAACTGTCTTTTCCTCCAGTGCTGGCACATAGTAACACACCCAATATTTGTTGAATGAGTGAATGAATGGCGTAGGGCAAAAATTTGATGAATTACTATTCATCAAGTTCACTGCTAGAAAAATACTGAAAAATTGCAACTGGGAAATAACTGGAGATGAGAGAGTAGATGATTGTTTATGGTGGGATTATTTATTCTGTTTTTGTCTCTGTTCTTGTCTTACGTTATAAGACAAGCTCTCATTGTGATATAGTAGAAGGGTCCCTAAACTCTAACTTTTTGGATTATGAGGTGTGAAAGTCATTTAGGTTCTATGAGTCTCAGTTTCTTATCAGTAAAACAAGCATAATTATATTCATCTTGTGGTAATGTGCTGATTAAATGATATAGTAACGATGAAATACTTATGCATTGTGGTGTCTGTAAAGGTTTACATTTCCTTTCCTCTGGTTAGTCATCAGCCCAATGGGGAGATATTTTTCAGGTTTTCATTGTCACAAGGGAATAGTGATGATTAATGAGACACTGTAGTTATAAGCAACTTGATGGGAAATGCTGTTTGCTAATTCTATGAAAGCATTCAGTAAAAAATTTCAAGTTAAAAATGTCAGCTTTATGATGGAAAATGAATGCCAAGATCAGAAAGCATTTTCCAAAGTATTAGAACTACAGACAAATAATTGAAAGTTTAGTTCTCAACTAGTTTATAGATCTATAGGCCAAAGAATATCTGCAAACTTGATTAAAACTGGAGGCCTCCAACTTGAAACAAATTGTTGTAAGATCATTATAGCTATAGACATTTCTACCAATCACCTAGGTAAGAAGTAAAAAATGGAATTCATTGCATTTGAAATTGTATCTCCATTTTTACTTATTTCTTCTTTAATTCTTACAAAAGACTGCCATTTAGTTATAGGTGTGCATCTTTCAGTTTATGATGGCTACTGTTGTATATTAGAAAGAGAACACTGTTTTGGAAGGCTAGAGATATGGGTCCTAGTCTTTAGCCTATTCTGGTGAGCCATGCACCTTGGTCAAGTCACAGCATCCACCTAATGACCAGCATGAATCCAGGACAGCCTTTCTCCTCAAAGCTGTGAGGTTTTGTATAAGAAACACCCATCCTCACTAATGTATTCCAGAGGAGGCAAAGGCTATGAGAGAAGTGGTAATTTTAACGGCAACTGTTTAGGCTCATTTGATAATAAATGACACAAGGAAGGAACCATATCAATCAACCACTAGTCTGATTCTTAGTTTTGTTCTTGAACTCTTTTTTCCTTTAAAATTTGAGGCAGTGTGTTGAAATGGAAAAGGCATTAAACGAGAAATCAGAAGGCACGTTTCCTTGGTGGACTCAGGTTTATAATTTCCTTAATATGTTTCTTTGTGCAAGTCATTTAATCTCTCTCTTTCTTTGTAAATGAGAATAAATTTCCAGCCCTAGCTAATTCATATGTCCTTTGTGATAACCCATTTTAATTGAACTTAACTACTTGTGTGCTGTTCCTGGGTGCCACACACTGTTCCTTTATGTGTTTCTTATTCTTACATTCAACTAATTGTTCTTGAACATCTACAATTTCCTAGATGCTGTGCTGGGGTCTAGCCTACTGGCTTAGAACCTGCATTCTCATGGGGGATGGTGCATGAAATCTATTGAGGTGTTTAATACTGTGCTAGAAGTATAACCATATTACTAGATGAAAACAGAGGAGGGGATGATTAACTCTGCCTGGAGTAGTGGCAAGGTCACCAAAGTTCTCAGAGAGGGGGTGACACATGAGTTCAGTCTTGAAGCATAAACAGGGTTTCTCTAGGTGGAGAAGGGATTAACAAAATAGAGAGTTGTAAATAGAAGTATTTGGCCAAATGTGAGACTGTGACAGATTATTGCTATTATTTGTAACACCCTTATAGTGTGCTGCTGCAGATGTTACAAATGCCAGTGACTGTAAGTCCCTTAATCAACTGGTCAGGAACGCAAAGGAGAGAAGCCACTCCTGTGGCCATTCTTTTTTCTTTTAAGTGTTCCATGTGTGATCACTGTTTGGAATTGGTTACACAGATTGCTTCACCATTGCTGGTACCAACTGGTGCAGCATTGCTTCCTTAATATTTATGAGGTACCTACTATATGTATAGGCTCTATTCATAGACTCTGTGCTAAGTGCTTTACGTACATCTTTTTACTTACCCAATGATACGTAATGGCCCAGTGATGGAGATATTGTTATTACAATTACAGAAATAAAATTGGACAGCATGTGTGGATTGATGTGACTTGTCTGGTGACACAGAATTTGTCAGTGGTAGGATTCTAAAACTGATGTGTCTGAGTCCAGTGCTCATGTAGCTTTTCATACGCTGATTCTCTAAAAGTTTAGGTATATGCGACGAAGGCCTAAGATCTTGAGAATATTTAAACCCATGTGTTTGTTATCATAAATAAATATCTCCTACAGAGCCTGGTATATATTAGATACCTTGTTGGTATCTGATTGATCTACAGTGATACCTCCATTCTCTCAGGTAGTCCCATTCACAGAAGTGAGACCCCATGGTCCTATCTGTGTTGTATGATCATGTCCCTTTGCCCAAAGGGCAGGTCTATAAATGGGCTCCTGATCTAAACTGGGCTGTAATAGTTTTTCTCCATTTGAATGTGTTTTATTCTGTTTGTTTGAATTGCATATGGGAAAGAGTTAGCTTCTGGTGGCCAGAGCCACAATATATGATGCCTGGAATTTGCCAGAGGCCATTTACCTCGACCTGGAGATAATGCTGTTGTTTGCAACCTTGTTTCTTTTTTAGTAACAGGTTTATTGAAGTATAATTCATATACGATACAGTTCACATTTTAATCTCTACAGTTCAGTGAGTTTTAGTATATTCAGAGTTATATACCCATTACCCCTAATTCTGGAATATTTTTATCATGCCAAAAGGAAATCTTGTACTCATTAGCAGCCTTTTCCATTTCCCCCAGCCCCTGTAAACCACTCTTTTTACCTCTGTGATTTGGCCTATTCTAGACATTTTATATAAATGGAATCATATGAAGAAGCCATTCTTTAGTGGAAGTGACTAAATGTGACACATAGAAAAAAGAGAGCGATACAGAGACAAAGGGAGGGAGAGAGCAGAAGATTAACTCATTTAACTTATTTTATCTATAAGTAACTTAAGTATCCCCCCTAGGCTCTCACCCACTAATCAAAAGGAAAAAAAAAACTCTCAAATATATTTTAAAGATTAGTCCAACCCAATAATATAAAGCATTGATTCAGCTAAAACTCAGATTCTTTTGAAGAAATATGCAAATCCTTGGTAATATGAAACCTCTTTTGGTTCAGTACACAAAGGATGTTATTTTAAACCTAGATAGACTGTCCTAGATTTAAATCCATGTCCTATCATCAACCAGCTTCATCACCTTGGGCTAGTCATTTCCTTCCTTGGAGTCTCAATTTCTTTTTCTGGTAAGTCAGGATAATAATTCACAGAGCTTTTGAAAAGATTAAGTGAGATTACATATGAGAAGAATATAATAAACTTCCTGGAATAGGTGATAAGTTCCATTCTCTCTTGGGAATCTAGGCATATGTAGGGGATAAAGGAATGGCAGAGTCTGCCAGAAAGGAGTATTTTCCCTTCTATAGTGTGGAGTTGTTGTTGGGAGGCAGCTGCCCCACCAGGGACTTTATTTTTCAACTGTACTTGTGTGAACTGGCCATGAGCTACAACTCTCTAGTGGTATGTGAGTGTACGGGATGTGTATTGCTCTGGGCCAGGATTTTTCATTGTTGTTGTTGTTTGTTGTTTTAATTTTTATTTTACATTGGCATATAGTTGATTAACAATGTTGTGTTAGTTTCAGGTGTACAGCAAAGTGATTTAGTTATACATATACATGTATCTATTCTTTTTCAAATTGTTTTCCCATTTAGGTTATTACAGAGTATTGAGCAGAGTTCCCTGTGCTATACAGTAGATCCTTGTTGGCTATCTATTTTTAAGTTTTCTTTTTTTAAAAAAAATAATTAATTTATTTATTTTTGGCTGTGTTGGGTCTTCATCTCTGTGCGAGGGCTTTCTCTAGTTGCGGCAAGCGGGGGCCACTCTTCATTGTGGTGTGCGGGCCTCTCACTATCATGGCCTCTCTTGTTGTGGAGCACAGGCTCCAGACGCACGTGCTCAGTAGTTGTGGTGCACGGGCTTAGTTGCTCCGCAGCATGTGGGATCTTCCCAGGCCAGGGCTTGAACCCGTGTCTCCTGCATTGGCAGGCAGATTCTCAACCACTGTGCCACCAGGGAAGCCCTATTTTAAATATAGCAATGTGTACATGTCAATCCCGACTTCCCGGTCTATCCCTCCCCCCCCCGGTAGCCATTAAGTTCATTCTCTAAGTCTGTGAGTCTTTTTCTCTTTTGTAAATAAGTTCACTTGTATTATTTTTTAAAGATTCCACTCATATGATAAGTGATATCATATGATATTTGTCTTTCTCTGTCTGACTTAATTCAGTTAGTATGATAATCTCAAGGTGCATCCATGTTGCTACAAATTGCATTATTTCATTCTTTTTAATGGTTGAGTAATATTCCATTGTATATATATACCACATCTTCTTTATCCATTCATCTGTCAATGGACACTTAGGTTCCTTCCATGTCTTGGCTATTGTAAACAACACTGTAATGAACATTGGGGTGCATGTATACTTTTGAAACATGTTTTTCTCCAGATATATGCCCAGGAGTGAGAATACTGGATCATATGGTAGCTCTATTTTTAGTCTCTTAAGGAACTTCCATACTGTTCTTCATAGTGGCTGCACTAAGTTACATTCCCACCAAAACTGTAGAAGGCTCCCCTTTTCTCCACACCCTATCCAGCATTTATTCTTTGTAGACTTTTTGATGTTGGCCATTCTGACTGGTGTGAGGTGATAACTCATTTTAGTTTTGATTTGCATTTCTCTAATAATTAGTGATGTTGAGCATCTTTTCATGTACTCTTGGTCATCTGTATATCTTCTTTGGAGAAATGTCTCTTTAGATTTTTCCACCCTTTTTTTGATTGGGTTGCTCGTTTTTTTGATATTAAGCCACATGAGCTGTTTGTAAATTTTATAGATTAATCCCTTGTCAGTCACATTGTTTTCAAATATTTTCTCCCATTCTGTGGGTTGTCTTTTCATTTTGTTTATGGTTTCCTTTGCTGTGCAAAACTTTCTAGTTTAATTAGGTCCCATTTATTTTTTTTTATTTCCATGACTCTAGGAGATGGATCAAAAAAGATTATGATGAGATTAATGTGAAAGAGTGTTCTGCCTATGTTTTCCTCTAAGAGTTTTATAGCATCTGGTCTTACATTTAAGTCTTTAATCCATTTTGAGTTTATTTTTGTATACGGTGTTAAAGAATGTTCTAATTTCATTTTTATACATATAGCTGTTCAGTTTTCCCAGCACCATTTATTGAAGAGACTGTCTTTTCTCCACTGTATTTTCTTGCCTCCTTTGCTGTAGGTTAATTGACCATAGGTGCGTGGGTTTATTTCTGGGCTTCCAACCTGTTCCATTGATCTATATTTCTGTTTAATGTGCCAGTACCATACTGTTTTGATTACTGCAGCTCTGTAGTATATTCTGAAGTCAGAGAGCCTGATCCCTCCAGCTCCGTTTTTCTTTCTCAAGATTGCTTTGGCTATTCTTCTGTCTCCATACAAATTTTAAGATATTTTTGTTCTAGCTGTGAAAAATGCCATTGGTTGTTTGATACGGATTGCATTGAATCTATAGATTGCCTTGAGTAGTATAGTCTTTTTGGCAATATTGACTCTTCCAATCCAAGAACATGGTATATCTTTCCACCTGTTTGTGTCATCTTCAATTTCTTTCAAAAGCATCTTGTAGTTTTTGGAGTACAGGTCTTCTGCCTCCTTAGGTAGGTTTATTCCTATGTATTTTTTTCTTTTTGTTGTGATGGTAAATGGGATTGTTTATTGAATTTCTCTTTCTGATCTTTCATTGTTAGTGTATAGGAATGCAACAGATTTCTGTGTATTTATATTGTATCCTGCAATATTACCGAATTCATTAATGAGCTCTGGTAGTTATCTGGTATCTTTTTTTTTTTTTTAAACATCTTTATTGAAGTATAATTGCCTTACAATGGTGTGTTAGCTTCTGCTTTATAACAAAGTTAATCACTTATACATATACAATATGTTCCCATATCTCTTCCCTCTTGCATCTCCCTCCCTCCCACCCTCCCCATCCCACCCCTCTAGGTGGTCACAAAGCACCGAGCTGATCTCCCTGTGCTATGCAACTGCTTCCCACTAGCTATCTATTTTACATTTGGTAGTGTATATATGTCCATGACACTCTCTCACCCTGTCACATCTCACCCCACCCCCTCCCCATATCCTCAAGTATCCTCAAGTCCATTCTCTAGTAGGTCTGTGTCTTTATTCCCGTCTTGCCACTAGGTTCTTCATGGCCTTTTTTTTTTTTTTTCCTTAGATTCCGTATATATGTGTTAGCATACTGTATTTGTTTTTCTCTTTCTGACTTACTTCACTCTGTATGACAGACTCTAACTCCATCCACCTTATTACAAATACCTCCATTTCATTTCTTTTTATGGCTGAGTAATATTCCATTGTATATATGTGCCACATCTTCTTTATCCATTCATCTGTCGATGGACATTTAGGTTGCTTCCATGTCCTGGCTATGGTAAATAGAGCTGCAATGAACATTTTGGTACATGACTCTTTTTGAACTATGGTTTTCTCAGGGTATATGCCCAGTAGTGGGATTGCTGGATCGTATGGTAGTTCTATTTGTAGTTTTTTAAGGAACCTCCATACTGTTCTCCATAGTGGCTGTATCAATTTACATTCCCACCAACAGTGCAAGAGAGTTCCCTTTCCTCCACACCCTCTCCAGCATTTATTGTTTCTAGATTTTTTGATGATGGCCATTCTGACCGGTGTGAGATGATATCTCATTGTAGTTTTGATTTGCATTTCTCTAATGATTAATGATGTTGAGCATTCTTTCATGTGTCTGTAGGCCATCTGTATATCTTCTTTGGAGAAATGTCTATTTAGGTCTTCTGCCCATTTTTGGATTGGGTTGTTCGTTTTTTTGTTATTGAGCTGCATGAGCTGCTTGTAAATCTTGGAGATTAATCCTTTGTCAGTTGCTTCATTTGCAAATATTTTCTCCCATTCTGATGGATGTCTTTTGGTCTTGTTTATGGTTTCCTTTGCTGTGCAAAAGCTTTTAAGTTTCATTAGGTCCCATTTGTTTATTTGTGTTCTTATTTCCATTTCTCTGGGAGCTGGGTCAAAAAGAATCTTGCTGTGATGTATGTCATAGAGTGTTCTGCCTATGTTTTCCTCTAAGAGTTTGATAGTGTCTGCCCTTACACTTAGGTCTTTAATCCATTTTGAGTTTATTTTTGTGCATGGTGTCAGGGAGTGTTCTAATTTCATACTTTTACATGTATCTGTCCAATTTTCCCAGCACCACTTATTGAAGAGGCTGTCTTTTCTCCACTGTATATGCTTGCCTCCTTTATCAAAGATAAGGTGACCATATGTGCGTGGGTTTATCTCTGGGCTTTCTATTCTGTTCCATTGATCTATATTTCTGTTTTTGTGCCAGTACCAAACTGTCTTGATTACTGTAGCTTTGTAATATAGTCTGAAGTAAGGGAGCCTGATTCCCCCAGCTCCATTTTTCGTTCTCAAGATTGCTTTGGCTATTCGGGGTCTTTTGTGTTTCCATACAAATTGTGAAATTTTTTGTTCTAGTTCTGTGAAAAATGCCATTGGTAGTTTGATAGGGATTGCATTGAATCTGTAGATTGCTTTGGGTAGTAGAGTCATTTTCACAATGTTGATTCTTCCAATCCAGGAACATGGTATATCTCTCCATCTATTTGTATCATCTTTAATTTCTTTCATCAGTGTCTTATAATTTTCTGCATACAGGTCTTTTGTCTCCTTAGGTAGGTTTATTCCTAGATATTTTATTCTTTTTGTTGCAATGGTAAACGGGAGTGTTTTCTTAATTTCACTTTCAGATTTTTCATCATTAGTGTATAGAAATGCAAGAGATTTCTGTGCATTAATTTTGTATCCTGCTACTTTACCAAATTCATTGATTAGCTCTAGGAGTTTTCTGGTAGCATCTTTAGGATTCTCTATGTATAGTATCATGTCATCTGCAAACAGTGACAGCTTTACTTCTTCTTTTCCGATTTGGATTCCTTTTATTTCTTTGTCTTCTCTGATTGCTGTGGCTAACACTTCCAAAACTATGTTGAATAATAGTGGTGAGAGTGGGCAACCTTGTCTTGTTCCTGATCTTAGTGGAAATGGTTTCAGTTTTTCACCATTGAGGACAATGTTGGCTGTGGGTTTGTCATATATGGCCTTTATTATGTTGAGGAAAGTTCCCTCTATGCCTACTTTCTGCAAGGTTTTTATCATAAATGGGTGTTGAATTTTGTCAAAAGCTTTCTCTGCATCTATTGAGATGATCATATGGTTTTTATCCTTCAATTTGTTAATATGGTGTATCACATTGATTGATTTACGTATATTGAAGAATCCTTGCATTCCTGGGATAAACCCCACTTGATCATGGTGTATGATCCTTTTAATGTGCTGTTGGATTCTGTTTGCGAGTATTTTGTTGAGGATTTTTGCATCTATGTTCATCAGTGATATTGGCCTGTAGTTTTCTTTCTTTGTGACATCTTTGTCTGGTTTTGGTATCAGGGTGATGGTGGCCTCATAGAATGAGTTTGGGAGTGTTCCTCCCTCTGCAATATTTTGGAAGAGTTTGAGAAGGATAGGTGTTAGCTCTTCTCTAAATGTTTGATAGAATTCACCTGTGAAGCCATCTGGTCCTGGGCTTTTGTTTGTTGGAAGGTTTTTAATCACAGTTTCAATTTCAGTGCTTGTGATTGGTCTGTTCATATTTTCTATTTCTTCCTGGTTCAGTCTCGGCAGTTTGTGCATTTCTAAGAATCTGTCCATTTCTTCCAGGTTGTCCATTTTATTGGTGTAGAGTTGCTTGTAGTAATCTCTCATGATCTTTTGTATTTCTGCAGTGTCAGTGGTTACTTCTCCTTTTTCATTTCTAATTCTATTGATTTGAGTCTTCTCCCTTTTTCTCTTGATGAGTCTGGCTAATGGTATATCAATTTTGTTTATCTTCTCAAAGAAACAGCTTTTAGTTTTATTGATTTTTGCTATTGTTTTCTTCATTTCTTTTTCATTTATTTCTGACCTGATCTTTATGATTTCTTTCCTTCTGCTAGCTTTGGGGTTTTTTTTGTTCTTCTTTCTCTAATTGCTTTAGGTGCAAGGTTAGGTTGTTTATTCGAGATGTTTCCTGTTTCTTGAGGTAGGCTTGTATTGCTATAAACTTCCCTCTTAGCACTGCTTTTGCTGCGTCCCATAGGTTTTGGGTCGTCGTATCTCCATTGTCATTTGTTTCTAGGTATTTTTTGATTTCCCCTTTGATTTCTTCAGTGATCACTTCGTTATTAAGTAGTGTATTGTGTAGCCTCCATGTGTTTGTATTTCTTACACATCTTTTCCTGTAATTGATATCTAGTCTCATAGCGTTGTGGTCGGAAAAGATACTTGATACGATTTCAATTTTCTTAAATTTACCAAGGCTTGATTTGTGACCCAAGATATGATCTATCCTGGAGAATGTTCCATGCGCACTTGAGAAAAATGTGTATTCTGTTGTTTTTGGGTGGAATGTCCTATAAATATCAATTAAGTCCATCTTGTTTAATGTATCATTTAAAGCTTGTGTTTCCTTATTTATTTTCATTTTGGATGATCTGTCCATTGGTGAAAGTGGGGTGTTAAAGTCCCATACTATGATTGTGTTGCTGTCGATTTCCCCTTTTATGGCTGTTAGTATTTGCCTTATGTATTGAGGTGCTCCTATATTGGGTGCATAAATATTTACAATTGTTATACCTTCCTCTTGGATCGATCCCTTGATCATTATATAGTGTCCTTCTTTGTCTCTTATAATATTCTTTATTTTAAAGTCTATTTTGTCTGATATGAGAATTGTTACTCCAGCTTTCTTTTGATTTCCATTTGCATGGAATATCTTCTTCCATCCCCTCACTTTCAGTCTGTATGTGTCTCTAGGTCTGAAGTGGGTCTCTTGTAGACAGCATATATATGGGTCTTGTTTTTGTATCCATTCAGCCAGCCTGTGTCTTTTGGTGGGAGCATTTAATCCATTTACATTCAAGGTAATTATCGATATGTATGTTCCTATTCCCATTTTCTTAAATGTTTTGGGTTTGTTATT
This sequence comes from Balaenoptera musculus, assembly GCF_009873245.2. Taxonomy (NCBI): domain Eukaryota; kingdom Metazoa; phylum Chordata; class Mammalia; order Artiodactyla; family Balaenopteridae; genus Balaenoptera; species Balaenoptera musculus. The sequence goes on along the minus strand of NC_045785.1, from coordinate 51,398,848 downwards.
GTAGGTGTTTTCCTTCTCTTGTGTTTCTTGCCTAGAGAAGTTCCTTTAGCATTTGTTGTAAAGCTGGTTTGGTGGTGCTGGACTCTCTCAGCTTTTGCTTGTCTGTAAAGGTTTTAATTTCTCCATCACATCTGAATGAGATCTTTGCTGGGTAGAGTAATCTTGGTTGTAGGTTTTTCTCCTTCATCACTTTAAGTATATCCTGCCACTCCCTTCTGGCTTGCAGAGTTTCTGCTGAAAGATCAGATGTTAACCTTATGGGGATTCCCTTGTGTGTTATTTGTTGTTTTTCCCTTGCTGCTTTTAATATGTTTTCTTTATATTTAATTTTTGATAGTTTGATTAATATGTGTCTTGGAGTGTTTCTCCTTGGGTTTATCCTGTATGGGACTCTCTGTGCTTCCAGGACTTGATTAACTATTTCCTTTCCCATATTAGGGAAGTTTTCAACTATAATCTCTTCAAATATTTTCTCAGTCCCTTTCTTTTTCTCTTCTTCTTCTGGGACCCCTATAATTCGAATGTTGGTGCGTTTAATGTTGTCCCAGAGGTCTCTGAGACTGTCCTCAGTTCTTTTCATTCTTTTTTCTTTATCCTGCTCTGCAGTAGTTATTTCCACCATTTTATCTTCCAGGTCACTTATCCGTTCTTCTGCCTCAGTTATTCTGCTATTGATCCCATCTAGAGTATTTTTAATTTCATTTATTGTGTTTTTCATCGTTGCTTGGTTCCTCTTTAGTTCTGCTACGTCCTTGTTAAATGTTTCTTGCATTTTGTCTATTCTATTTCCAAGATTTTGGATCATCCTTACTATCATTATTCTGAATTCTTTTTCAGGTAGACTACCTATTTCCTCTTCATTTGTTAGGTCTGGTGTGTTTTGACCCTGCTCCTTCATCTGCTGTGTGTTTTTCTGTCGTCTCATTTTGCTTATCTTACTGTGTTTGGGGTCTCCTTTTCACAGGCTGCAGGTTCGTAGTTCCCGTTGTTTTTGGTATCTGTCCCCAGTGGGTAAGGTTGGTTCAGTGGGTTGTGTTGGCTTCCTGGTGGAGGGGACTATTGCCTGTGTTCTGGTGGATGAGTTTGAATCTTGTCTTTCTGGTGGGCACGTCCATGTCTGGTGGTGTGTTTTGGGGTGTCTGTGGCCTTATGATTTTAGGCAGCCTCCCTGCTAATGGATGGGGCTGTGTTCCTGTCTTGCTAGTTGTTTGGCATAGGGTGTCCAGCACTGTAGCTTGCTGGTCGTTGAATGAAGCTGGGTCTTGATGTTGAGATGGAGACCTCTGAGAGATTTTTGCCGTTTGGTATTACGTGGAGCTGGTAGGTCTGTTGTGGACCAGTGTCCTGAAGTTGGCTCTCCCACCTCAGAGGCACAGCCCTGATGCCTGGCTGGAGCACCAAGAGCCTTTCATCCACACAGCTCAGAATATAAGGGAGAAAAAAATAGAAAGAAAAAAAGAGGATAAAATAAAATAAAATCAAGCTATTATAATAAAAAATAAGAAAAAAATTATTAAGAATAAATGTATTCAGAAAAATTTTTTTTTTAATTTTTAAAAATAGATTTCTTAATTTTTTATAGTAAAAAATAAGAAAAAAATTTTTAAGAAAAAAATTTATTAAGAAAAAAAATTTTAATTTTTTAAAATAAAAAATATAAAAAAACTTATTAAAAAATTTTTTTAATTTCTAAAAATAGAAAATACGGAAAAAATTATTAAGAAAACATATATTAGGAAAAAAAATTTTTTTAAGTAAAAAAAAAAATGGACGGACTTAACCCTAGGACTGATGGTGAAAGCAAAGCTATACAGACAAAATCTCACCCAGAAGCATACACATATACACTCACAAAAAAAGGAAAAGGGGAAATTAATATATCCTGCTCCTAAAGTCCACCTTTTGAATTTGGGATGATTCGTTGTCTATTCAGGTATTCAGCAGATGCAGGCACATCAAGTTGTTTGTGGAGCTTTAATCCGCTGCTTCTGAGGCTGCTGGGAGAGATTTCCCTTTCTCTTCTTTGTTCGTACAGCTCCCTGCGTTCAGCTTTGGATTTGGACCTGCCTCTGCATGTACATCGCCTGAGGGCGTCCGTTCCCCGCCCAGACAGAACAGGGTTAAAGGAGCAGCTGCTTCGGGGGCTCTGGCTCACTCAGGCCGGGGGAGGGAGCGGTACGGAGGAGGTGGGGGCGAGCCTGCGGCGTCAGAGGCATCGTGACGTTGCAGCAGCCTGAGGCGCGCCGTGTGTTCTCCCGGCGAAGTTGTCCCCAGATCACGGGAGCCTGGCAGTGGCGAGCTGCACGGGCTCCCAGGAGGGGCAGTGTGGAGAGTGACCTGTGCTCGCACACAGGCTTCTTGGTGGCGGCAGCAGCAGCCTTAGCATTTCCTACCAGTCTCTGGGGTCCGCGCTGTTAGCCGCGGCTCGCGCCTGCCTCTGGAGTTCGTCTAGGCAGCGCTCTGAATCCCCTCTCCTTGCGCGCCGCGAAACAAAGAGGCAAGAAAAAGTCTCTTGCCTCTTCGGCGGCTGCAGACCTCCTCTCCGGCTCCCTCCCGGCTCGCCGTGGCACGCCAACCCCTTCAGGCTGTGTTCACGCCGCCAACCCCAGTCCTCTCCCTGTGATCCAACCGAAGCCCGCGCCTCAGCTCCCAGTCCCGCCCGCCCCAGCGGGTGAGCAGACAAGCCTCTCGGGCTGGTGAGCGCTGCTCGGCACTGAGCCTCTGTGCAGGAATCTCTCCATTTTTCCCTCTGCGCCCCTGTTGCTGTGGGATCCGCGCTGATAGCCGCGGCTCGCACCCGTCTCTGGATTTCGCTTAGGCAGCGCTCTGAATCCCCTCTCCTTGCGCGCCGCGAAACAAAGAGGCAAGAAAAAGTCTCTTGCCTCTTCGGCAGCTGCAGACTTTTTCCCGGACTCCCTTCCGGCTAGCACCAAAGGCCGAGCCTCAGCTCCCAACCCCCGCCCGCCCCGGCGGGTGAGCAGACAAGCCTCTCGGGCTGGTGAGTGCTGGTTGGCGCTGAGCCTCTGTGCGGGAGTCTCTCCGCTTTGCCATCCGCACCCCTGTGGCTGCGCTCTCCTCCGCGGCTCCGAAGCTTCCCCCCTCTGCCACCCGCAGTCTCTGCCCGCAAAGGGGCTTCCTAGTGCCTGGAAACCTTTCCTCCTTCATGGCTCCCTCCCACTGGCGCAGGTCCCGTCCCTATTCTTTTGTCTCTGTTATTTCTTTTTTCTTTTGCCCTACCCAAGTACGTGGGGATTTTCTTGCCTTTTGGGAGGTCTGACGTCTTCTGCCAGTGTTCAGTGGGTGTTCTGTAGGAGCAGTTCCACGTGTAGATGTATTTCTACTGTATCTGTGGGAAGGAAGGTGATCTCCGCGTCTTACTCTTCCGCCATCTTGCCCCTACTCTCTGGTATCTTTAGGATTTTCAGGTATAGCATCATGCCATCTGCAAACAGTGAAAGTTTTACTTCTTCTTTTCCAATTTGGATTCCCTTTATTTCTTTTCCTCCTCTGATTGCTGTGGTTAGGACTTCCAAAAATATGTTGAATAAAAGTAGCAAGAGTGGAATCCTTGTCTTTTGCCTGATCTTTCAGAAAATGCTTTTGGCTTTTCACCATTGAATATGATGTTAGCTGTAGGTTTGTCATATATGGCCTTTATTATGTTGAGGTACTTTCCCTCTGTGCCCACTTTCTGGAGAGTTTTTATCATAAACGGGTGTGAATTTTGTCAAAAGCTTTTTCTGCATCTATTGAGATGATCATATGATTTTTATTTTTCAGTTTGTTGATGTGGTGTATCATGCTGATTGATTTGTGGATACTGAAAAATCCTTGCATCCCTAGGATAAATCCTACTTGGTCATGGTGTATAATCCTTTTAATGGATTCAGTTTGCTAGTATAAATATTTTGTTGAGGATTTTTATATCTATGTTCATCAGTGATATTGGCCTGTAATTTTCTCTTTTTTTGCCTATGCTAGTGATCTATTTATTTATTTTTAACATCTTTATTGGAGTATAATTGCTTTACAATGGTGTGTTAGTTTCTGCTTTATAACAAGGTGAATCTGCTATACATATACATATATCCCCATATCTCCTCTCTCTTGCATCTCCCTCTTACCCTCCCTATCCCACCCCTCTAGGTGGTCACAAAGCACCGAGCTGATCTCCCTGTTCTATGCAGCTGCTTCCCACTAGCTATCTATTTTACATTTGGCAGTGTATATATGTCCATGCCACTCTCTCACTTCGTCCCAGCTTACCCTTCCCCCTCCTCTTGTCCTCAAGTCCATTCTCTATGTCTGTGTCTTTATTCCTGTCCTGCCCCTAGGTTCTTCAGAACCTTTTTTTTTTTTTTTTTTTTTTAGATTCCATATATATGTGTTAGCATATGGTATTTGTTTTTCTCTTTCTGACTTACTTCACTCTGTATGACAGACTCTAGGTCCAACCACCTCACTACACATAACTCAAATTCGTTTCTTTTTATGGCTGGGTAATATTCCATTGTATATATATGCCACATCTTCTTTATCCATTCATCTGTCGATGGACACTTAGGTTGCTTCTAAGTCCTCGCTATTGTAAATAGAGCTTCAATGAACATTGTGGTACATGACTCTTTCTGAATTATGGTTTTGTAATTTTCTTTTTTGTGGTATTTTTTTTTTGTGGTTTTGGTATTAGGGTGATGGTGGCCTCATAGAATGAGTCTGGCAGTGTTTCTTCCTCTGCAATTTTTTGGAATTGTTTCAGAAGGATAGGTGTTAACTCTTCTCTAAATTTTGATAGAATTCGCCTGTGAAGCGAACTGGACTTTTGTTTGTTGGAAGATTGTTAAACATAGTTTCAATTTTAGTACTTGTGATTGGTCTGTTCATATTTTCTATTTCTTCCTGGTTTAGTCTTGGGAGATTGTACCTTTCTAAGAATTTGTCCATTTCTTCTAAGTTGTTCATTTTATTTGTATATAGTTGCTTTTAGTAGTCTTTTATGATCCTTTTTATTGCTGTGATGTCAATTGTAACTTCTTTTTCATTTCTAATTTTATTGTTTTGAGCCCTCTCCCCCCTTTTTTATTTCTAATTGTATTGTTTTGAGTTCTCTCCCTCTCTTTCTTGATGAGTCTGACTAATGGTTTATCACTTTTGTTTATTTTTTCAAAGAACCAGCTTTTAGTTTCATTGATCTTTTCTATTGTTTTCTTTGTCTCTATTTCATTTACTTCTGCTCTGATCTTTATGATTTCTTTCCCTCTGCTAACTTTGGATTTTGTTTGTTCTTCTTTCTCTAGTTGCTTTAGGTGTAGGGTTAGGTTGTTTATTTGAGATTTTTCTTGTTTCCCGAGGTAAGATTGTATTACCATAAACTTCCCTCTTAGAACTGCTTTTGCTGAGTCCCATAGATTTTGGATCATTGTGCTTTTGTTTTCATTTGTCTCTAGGTGTTTTTTTATTTCCTCTTTGATTTCTTCAGTGATCCATTGGTTGTTTAGTAGTGTATTGTTTAGCCTCCATGTGTTTGTGTTTTTACTTTTTTTTTTTTTGGTAGTTGATTTCTAATCTCAACTCTTTCAAATTAATGCTAATCTTCTAATAAAGATGCTTGATGTGATTTCAATTTTCTTAAATTTACTGAGACTTGCTTTGAGGCCCAGCATGTGATCAATCCTGGAGAATCTTCCATGTGCACTTGAGAAAAATATGTATTCTGCTGCTTTTGGATGTAATGTTCTATATATCAGTTAAGTCCATCTGTCAAATGTGTCTTTTAAGGCCTGTGTTTCCTTGATGATTTTCTGTCTGGATGATCTGTCCATTGATGAAAGTGGGGTGTTAAAGTCCCCCACTATTATTTTGTTAGTGTTGATTTCTCCTTTTATGGCTGTTAGTATTTGCCTTATATATTGAGGCGTTTCTATATTGGGTGCATATATATTTATAATAGTTATATCTTCTTCTTGGATTGAGTTCTTGGTCATTATGTATTGTTCTTCTTTGTCTCTTGTAACAGTCTTTATTTTAAAGTCTATTTTGTCTGATATGAGTATTGTTACTTCAGCTTTCTTTTGATTTCCATTCGCATGAAATACTTTTTTCATCCCCTCACTCTCAGTCTGTATGTGTCCCTAGGTCTGAAGTGGGTCTCTTGTAGATAATGTATATACAGGTCTTGTCTTTATATCCATTCATCCAGTCTTTGTCTTTTGGTTGGAACATTTAATCCATTTATGTTTAACGTAGTTATCAATATACATGTTCTTACTGCCATTTTGTTGTTTTGGATTTTTTTTGTAGGTGTTTTTCTTCCCTTCCACTTTTGTTCTCTTCTCTTGTGATTTGATGACTAACTTTAGTGCTGTGTTTGGATTCCTTTTTTCTTTTTTGTGTGTGTATCTATTGTAGATTTTCAGTTTGCAGTTTACCACGAGGTTTTGATATAGCAGTCTATATATAAACAAGATTGTCTTAAGTTTCTGGTATTTTAATTTCAAATGCATTTATAATATCCTGCATTTGTGCTCTCCTTTTCTCACAATTGCTGGTTTTGATATCATATTTGTGTGCAGATGATATCCTACTTTTACTGTATGTTTGCCTTTACCAGTGAGTTTTCCATTCATAATTTTTTTTTTATTCTAAGACTCATTTTCTTTTTAAATTATTTTTATTTATTTATTTATTTATGTTGATTTTTGGTTGCATTAGGTCTTTGTTGCTGCACGCTGGCTTTTTCTAGTTGTGGCAAGCAGGGGCTACTCTTTGTTGTGGTGCGTGGGCTTCTCATTGAGGTGGCTTGTTGCGGAGCATTTGCTCTAGGCCTGTGGGCTTCAGCAGTCGTGGCATGCAGGCTCAGTAGTTGTGGCTTGTGGGCTGTAGAGCACAGGTTCAGTAGTTGTGGCACAAGGGCTTAATTGCTCCACTGCATGTGGGATCTTCCCAGACCAAGGCTCGAACCCATGTCCCCTGCATTGGCAGGTGAATTCTTAACCACTGTGCCACCAGGGAAGTCCACATTTGTAATTTTCTTGTTTTTAGTTGTGGTGTTTTCTTTTCTGCCTAGAGAAGTTCCTTTAGCATTTGTTACAAAGCTGGTCTGGTGGTGCTGAATTCTCTTAGCTTTTGCTTGTCTGTAAAGCTTTTGATTTCTCCATCAAATCTGAATGAAAGCCTCGCTGGGTAGAGTATTCTTGGCTGTAGGTTCTTCCCTTTCATCACTTTAAATATATCATGCCACTCCCTTCTGGCCTGCAGACTTTCTGCTGAAAAATCAGCTGATGGCCTCAGCGGAAGTTTCTTTGTATGTTATTTGTTGCTTTTCCCTTGTTGCTTTTAATATTTTTTCTTTGTCTTTAATTTTTGTCAATTTGATTACTATGTGTCTCAGCATGTTCCTCCTTGGGTTTATCCTGCCTGGGACTCTCTGCACTTCCTGGACTTGGGTGACTGTTTCCTTTCCCATGTTAGGGAAGTTTTTAGCTATTATCTCTTCAAATATTTTCCCAGGTCCTTTCTCTCTTCTCATTCTGGGACTGCTATAATGCAAATGTTGGTGTATTTAATGTTGTCCCAGAGATCTCTTAGACTGTCCTTATTTCTTTTCATTCTTTTTTCTTTATTCTGTTCCATGGCAATGATTTCCACCATTCTGTCTCCCAACTCACTTATCCGTTCTTCTGCCTCAGTTATTCTGCTATTGATTCCTTCTAGGGTATTTTTCATTTCAGTTATTATATTGTTCATCTCTGTTTGCTCTTTAGTTCTTCTAGGTCTTTGTTAAACATTTCTTGTATCTTTTGATCTGTGCCTCTATTCTTTTTCTGAGATCTTGGATAATCTTTATTAATTATCATTACTCTGATTGCCTATCTCCACTTCACTTCGTTGTCTCTGCAGTGAGCCACAGCCACCCCCCTGCCCCACCTCCACAGGAGAGCCTCCGATACTAGCAGGTAGGTCTGGCCCAGTCTCTTATGAGGCCACTGCTTTTTTCCCTGGGCTCTAGTGCACATGAGAACTTGTGTGCACCCTCCAAGAGTGGAATTACTATTTCTCTCAGTTCTATGGAATTCCTGTGATCAAACCACACTGGCCTTCAAAGCTAAAGCCTCTGGGGTTTCCTCCTCTCATTGGCAGACCCCTAGGCTGAGGAGCCTGATGTGGGGCTCAGAACTTTCACTCCTGTGGGAGAACTTCTGTGGTATAATTATTTTTCTGTTTGTGGGTCACCAACCCAGTGGCTGGCTATGGGATTTGATTTTATTGCTGTTGCACCCCTCCTTCCATCTTGTTGTGGCTTCTTCTTTGTCTTTGGATGTAGGGTATCTTTTTTGGTAGGTTCCAGTGGCTTTTTCTCAATGGTTGTTCAGTTGATAGTTGTGATTTTGGTGTTTCCATAAGAAGAGGTCAGATCACATCCTCTACTCCACCATCTTGTCTCAGCATAATTCTCTGGGCCATGGTTTTAAAGAGGGCTTTTCTCTCCCTCTTTTCCCTTATCTGACTCCAAAGCCCTCTGGCATGCCAGATCTACAAGACGGTAGGGACTTACTTGGTTCTTGAATTACTACATGAAGGAAACCTGCATGCCAAAGAAAGAGGAAAAGAAGTGTTTGTTAGGCTCTTTTATGAGCAAGGAATAAACTTTTATTGTGTTAAGCCATTGAAATTTGCAAGGTATTAGTTACAGTAGCTATCATTATTCTAACTAATACAATATACAATAAGGCTTTATCCTTGAGATCTTATTGAGAAAACAAATGGGGTTCATTGCTTTGTTTCTTCATGGAATAGCAAATCTCATTCATTTGAATCCAATGCCACTTATGTTGTCCTTAAGAAAGGACTTTTCAGAGAGATCAATGAAATAAAACTTTAAAATTCATGAGGCTATTCCATAACCCTTGAATTATTTTTTTTACCCTCATTCAACATTCATTCAACAAATATTTATTGAGCACCTTGGTTGGAAGAGAGGGACTAGTGAAGATGATATATTTTTAAAACTAGATAGAGAAAACAGACTAGGTAATTGGAAGGTAGTGCTCAAGGCAAGCTGTGGGCCATAGGGTTATTATAATAGCCTTTATAAAAACCTGCTGACTTTTCAAAGTATGTTTTATAATGTGTCCATCTTTAGGTCTTTAGCTGTTGCTTTTCAGATATAATACACCTAATTAAAAAAAATATTTTCTCCCATCATATTAAATCTGGGAAAGCCTACTGACACAGGAATTCCTAAGCACCACAAGTGATATTGTTGTTAAAGAGTACAGAGACTGGCAGAACTTGGTCAATATGGCAGAGCAGCAAGACCCTGAGCTCACCTCCTCTCATGGGCATATCAAAATTACAAGTATTTACAGAGCAACTACTGCTGAGAAAGACTGGAATCTAACAGAAGAGATCTTCTACAACTAAAGATATAAAGAAGGAACCACAAGATTGGTAAGAGGGGTGAAGTCATGGTATAGTCAAGACCTGTACCCATGGTTGGGCAACCCACAAACAGGATGATGATTATAATTGCAGAGGTTCTCCCTAAGAAGCAATAGGTCTGAGCCCCACATCACACTCCCCAGCCCAGGAGTTTCACATTAGGAACATGAGCCCCAGAATGTTTGGCTTTGAAGGCCAGTAGGCCTTACTTTGGGGCGATTCAGAGGGCTGTGGAAAATAGACACTCCACTCCTAAAGGGTGCACACAAAACCTCACACACTCTAGGACCCTGGAAAGAGCAGTAATTTGAAAGGAGCCTGGGTCAGACCCACCTGTTGATCTTTGAGAGTCTCCAGAAAGGCAGGAGGCAACTGGAGCTCACCCTCGGGGCATAGACAGTGGCAGCAGTCACTTGTGGGAGCTCATTCTACCATGTAGACACTGGTACTGACAAGTGCCATTTTGCTTGTTATCAATCCACCCTCTAGCTTATTAACATCAGGCTACAGGTAGCCCTACCCACCAGCCTATAGACATCAGTTTTGGGACACTTCAGTCCAAGCAACTAACTGAATGGGGACACAGCCCCACTCACCAGCAGGCAGGCTGCCTTAAGATCTCCTGAGCCCACAGCTACCCCAGGACCCAGCCTCACATACCAGCTTGCATGCACTAGACACAGGACTCCCAGGGACCTGCAGCCACTGATCCTGGCGCTCAGCTCTTCTCACTAATGTATCTATACTAGCTCCAGAACCCCCAGGCCTTGCAGCCAGAGTGCCCAGGACTCAGCTCTTCCCACCAGTGGTCCCTCCTGCCAGAGACTCCAGCACATGGCTCTGCCTGCCAGTGAGCCAGTAATGGCCCCAAGACCCAGCTTCACCCAATAGTGAGCAGGCACCAGCCATGGTATCCCCTGAGCCGCAACTCTGCCAACCAGTATGTGGCATCAGCCCCAGGATAACCACAGTCCTGTAGCCTGCCTTGTCAGGACTCAGCCAACACATAAGAAGGTCAATGCCAACTCTGGGACACCTTGAGCCCCTCAGCAAGCCACACTGCGATTCAGTCCCACCCATCAGCAGGCTGACACCAGCTTCAGGACCCCCAGAGCCCTGCAGCCAGAGACCCCTGGGACCAGGTCCACCCACCAGTGAGCTGGCACTAGCCACATAAACCCTGGGCCACAGTCCTGCCCACCAGCAGACTGACATCAGCTCCAATATACCTTGGATTCCTCAGCCAGCAGCCCTGAATCCTTTCCCACTAACCAGAGGGCCAGCACCAGCATTGGGGCAATGTGGAACCCAGAGCCAACCCTGTACGAGCTGGTCCTACCTATCAGCAGGCCAACGCTAGGTCCAGGAACCTTGGCCCACAACCACCCACCTCAGAGCTCAGAACCTAGCTCTGCCTGCCAATGAGCCAGCATTAGCCCCTCAACCACCAGAGCTCCACAGCCAGCCATCTTGTGACCTGGACCCACCAACCAGAGACTGGCAGTCTTCACCCAAGGCAGGGCCTTGCAGTCAAACTAGACCAGGGGCCAGCCACACCTACCAGACGGCTCACAGTAGTCAGCCTGCCACAACAGAAGGACACATGCAACCCACATAAGGGGCAAACTTAGGACATATAGTTCTGGCGACCAGAGGAGAGTGCACTGCTGGAATGCATAGGAAATATCCTAAAAAGGCCACTTATCCAAGGTCAGAAAATGTAAGTAACCTACCAGATAAATAAAAACAGCACATTAGGCAAAATGAGCTGACAGAGGAACATATTCCAAACAGAGGAACAAAATAAAAACCCCTGAGAAGAACTAAGTGAAGGGGAGATACACAATCTACCTGATAAAGAATTCAGGTAATGATCATAAAGATGATCAAAGAACTCAGGAGAAGAATGGGTGAACAGAGTAAGAGGTTAGAATTTTTTAACAAAGAGTTAGTTAGAAAATAAAATAAAACCACCAAAGAGATTAAGAATACAATAACTGAAAAGAAAAATACACTAGAAGGAATGAACAGTAGATTAAATAATACCGAGGAATGGATCAGTAAGCTGGAAGACAGAGTAGTGGAAATCACTGAAGCTGAAAAGAAAAAAGAATTAAAAGAAATGAGGACAGTTTGAGATAACATAAAGCACACTAACATTCACATTATAGGGCTTCCAGAAGGAGAAGAGGGAGAGGAAGTGGCAAATAACACACTTGAATACATAAGAGTTGAAAATTTCCCTAACGTGGGAAAGGAAACAGATATCCAGGATCAGGAAACACAAAATCCCAAACAGGATCAACCCAAAGAGGAGCACGTCAAGACACATTGTAATTAAAATGGCAAAAATTAGAGATAAAAAAAAAAGCATGTTAAAAACAGCAAGGGAAAAAGCAACAAGTTACATGCAAGGGAACTCCCATTATACTTTTCAGCAGAAACTCTGCAGGCCAGAAGGGAGTGGCACAATATATTTAAAGTGATGAAAGGGAAAAACCTACAACCAAGAATATTCTGCCTGGCAAGACTTTCATTCAGACTTAATGGAAGGATCAAAAGTTTTACAGACAAGCAACAGCTAAAGGAGTTCAGTATCACCAAAAAAGCTGTATAAGAAATGTTAAAGGGATTTCTATAAGTGAAAAAGGAAAGGCCACAACTAGAAACATGAAAATTACAAAAGGAAAAAGCTCATTATTAAAGGCAAATATACACTAAAGGTAGTAAACCAACCAGGTACAAAGCTAATAGGAAAGTTAAAGAAAGGAATTAAATAATCTATACCTGCAATATGTAGTTAAGGGATACATAAAACCAAAAGATGTAAAATATGATGTCAAAAACAGTAATCAATGAGGGAGGGGAGAAAAAAAATGCCGAGTTTTAAAAATGCATTTGAAATTAAATTTCAGCAACTTAAGATGATCATATATTTGTGTATATACTCATATATCTGTGTATATATATATCATATATATGTATATAAAACATAGAAACCTCATGGTAACCCCAAATCAAAAATTTGTAATAGATACACACAAAAGAGGAAGAAATCCAAACATAACACTAAAGATGGTCATCACATCACAAGGGAAGATAACAAAAGAAGAAAGGGAAAAAAAAAGAAACAGAAAAAACCCAAAAACAAAAAAATGGCAATGAGTACATATCTATCCATAATTACTTTAAATGTAAATGGACTAAATGCTCCAATCAAAACCCACAGAGTGGCTAAATGGATACAAAAACAAGATACATATAAATGCTGCCTACAAGAGACTAATTTCAGATCTAAAGACATACACAGACAAAGTGAGGGAATGAAAAAAGGTATTTCATAAAAATAGAAATCAAAAGAAAGCTGGAGTAGCAATACTTAGACAAAATAGATTTTAAAACAAAGATTACTTCAAGAGACAGAAAGGACTTTATGTAATCATCAAGAAATCAATACAAGAAGAAGATATAACAATTATAAATATATATACACCTAATATAGGAGCATCTAAATACATAAAGCAAATATTAACAGACTTAAAGGGAGAAATTGACAATAACAGTTGGGGACTTTAACACCTCACTTACATCATTGGTCAGATCATCCAGAGAGAAAAATCAATGAGGAAACTATGGTCTTAAATGACACATTAGACCAATTGGACTTAACTGATATTTATAGAGCATTCCTTCTGAAAGCAGCAGAATAAACATTCTTTTCAAGTGCACATGGAACACTTTCCAGTATAGATCACATGCTGGGTCACAAAGCAAGCCTTGGTAAATTTTGAAAAATGAAATCATATCAACCATCAGAATATTGTGAAAATGTCCATACTAACTAAAGCAATCTATAGATTTAGGTTGCTTTAGTAAGTATTTTGATCCCTATCAAAATACTCATGAAATTTTTCACAGAACCAGAACAAATGATACTAAAACTTATATGGAACCACAAAAGACCTCGAATAGCCAAGGCAATCTTGAGAAAAATAACAGTGCTGGAAGTATCAAGTTCCCTGACTTCAGCCTATGCTACAAAGCTATAGTAATCAAAATGCATGGTACTGGCACAAAAAAAAGACACAGAGATCACTAGAACAGAATAGAAAGCCCAGAAATAAACCCTTACACCTATGGTCAGTTAATCTGTGACAAAGGAGGCAAGAATATACCATGGAAAAAAGAAAGGCTCTTCAATAAGTGGTGTTGGGAAAACAGGGTAGCTACATGTAAAAGAATGAAATTAGAATACTTCCTCACACCATATACAAAAGTAAACTCAAAATGGATTAAAGGACTAAATATGATATCTGAAACCATAAAACTCCTAGAAGAGAGCATAGGCAGAACACTCTTTGACATAAATCATAGCAATATTTTTTTGGATCATCTCCTAATTCAAAAGAAATGAAAGCAAAAATAAACAAATGGGACCTAATTAAAGTTAAAAGCTTTTGCATAGCAACAGAAACCATCAACTAAACAAAAAGACAACATACTGAATGGAGAAATTATTTGCAAATGATATGACTGATAAGGGGTTAATATCCAAAATATATAAATAGCTTCTACAACTCAATATCAAAAAAACAAATAATCCAATAAAAAATGGGCAGAAGACCTGAATAGATATTTTTCCAAAGAAGACATATGGATGGCCAACAGACAAATGAAAAGATGCTCAACACCACTAATCATCAGAAAAACGCAAATCAAAGCCACAATAAGATACCACTTCACAGTGGGCAGAATGGCTATCATCACAAAGTCTATAGATAACAAATGTTGGTGGGGATGTGGAGGAAAGGGAACCCTAGTACACTGTTGGTGGGAATGTAAATTGGTGCAGCCACTATAGAAAACAGTATGGAAGTTCCTCAAAAAACTCAAAATAGAACTACCATATGAGCCAGCAATTCCATTCCTGGGTATACACCCAAAGAAAATGACTACCAAATGTAAAATAAATAGCTAGTGGGAAGCAGCTGCAAAGCACAGGGAGATCAGCTCGGTGCTTTGTGACCACCTAGAGAGGTGGGATAGGGAGGGTGGGAGGGAGACGTAAGAGGGAGGAGATATGGGGATATGTGTATATGTATAGCTGATTCACTTTGTTATAAAACAGAAACTAACACACCATTGTAAAGCAATTATACTCCAATAAAGATGTTAAAAAAAAAAATCTAGTTTGAAAAGATATATGGATCCCAACGTTCATAGCAGGATTTGTTATAATAGCCAAGATATGGAAGCAACCTAAGTGTCCATCAATGGATGAATGGATAAAGAAGATGTGTTATATATATATATACACACAATGGAATACTACTCAGCCATAAAAAAAAGAATGAAATGTTTCCATTTGTGACAACATGTATGGACCTGGAGGGTATTACACTTAGTGAAATAAGTCAGAGAAAGACAATACTGTATGTTATCACTTATATGTGGAATATAAAAAATAAAACGAATGAACATAACAAAACCAAAACAGACTCACAGATGTAGAGAACAAACTAGTGGTTACCAGTGGGGAGAGAGAATGGGGAGGCTGTAAGACTGGAGTAGGGGATTAAGAGGTATAAACTATAATGTATAAAAATAAATAAGCTACAAGGATATACTGGGCATTACAGGGAGTATAGCCAATATTTTATAACTTTAAATGGAGTATAATCTATAAAAATTTTGAATCACTATGTTGTACACCTGAAATAAATACAATATTGTAAATCAACTATTCCTCAATTTAAAAAAAAGACTATAGAGACTGCCCCCAGAAGTAGGGTTTTGTGGAAAGAGTGAGACTTTAGAGCCATTGAAATTTATATTCAATTCCTGCCTTCAACCTTTCTGAGATTAATTTTCCTCATCTGTAAAACAGGAAATTTAATGCCTATTTCATTGCGTTTTAAAGAGGATTTTAAGTCATTTATATACAGTGAGGAATAGTCCAGTAAATTCTCATTAACAGGTAAGGGGTATGATTATTGCCCCAAGAAATCCCATCTAATTCACTAAGTCAGATATCTTACAACCTCATGAGTGACAAGCATTTCTGTGTTATTGGGCTCCTTTCCACATCCTTGGAGGGCTCTCTGACCAAGTCTGACTCCAGTATATGGATGTATCCACGTTTGTTCATGATTGCACATGCACACCTACACTTGCATGCAGAAACATGAACACATACACGTGCATGCATATGTGAACACACATAGTCTTATACATTTTTCTTCTGTCTGAGCATTCATGAGGAAGGGCAGCTTAATTTCCTCAGTCTGAAGGTTCTAAAGATTCTGCTATTTCTGTCTACCCTGAGAAGTCTCTACTCAGCTCCCTGAATGAAATTTATTCATTTGTTTTGCTAGTGCCCACTTTAGGTTGTTTATTATTATTGTTTAGTCCCACAGAGGAGCAAAAACTCAGTAAATCTCACTCAGAAACAAAGCCCCAGAATTTTAAAAAGTCATTTTGGGGAATAATACATAAATAAGCTAAATTAGAATTATATAAAAATAATCTGATGTTTCTGGGAATTTTTAAAGCCCTAGTACAAATTGAATATGCTCAGGTTTTCTGTAAAAACACTTGAGTTGGTCACGTGCTTAATAAACTTTGACACTTCACCTGAAAATACTACATGTCTGGGTTGCTCTCAGCTCTTTGTGTCCATGTTACTGAGAGAGAATGCCAAATGTGGAGTAGATTTAGTGGAAGGTTTGGTTTTACATAATTGCTAGTTGGGAAAGACAGGTTGAAGGCAAAAAATGGTGGAGGCAGCAATAATTTCCTCTCTTCCTTAACTGCCTCTGTGCACAAGCATAGCCTGAGTCTAATGCTACATTCAGATTAAGGAAAGGTTAATAATTCAGTACCCTAAATGTGAAGGCAAGAAACCATCCTCTTTTTTCTGGTTTTTGCCCCTACAAACAGGGCCATCAACACAACCAGTTTCAGAGGAGTGAAAACTCATTGCCCTAATGACAGGGGTAGCATTTACTAAGTAAGCATCAGTAAAGTTTGAGCATCTCATTTAACTCACAGTATCCTCAAAAATGCTCTGAGGTAGGTACTAATATTATCCATGTTTATGAGTAAAGAAATAGAGACACAGACTAAATACATTGTCAAGTAGCAGAGGCAAGGCTTGAACCAAGGCAGTCGGGTTTTTGACAGCCTGGCTCTGCGGGCCCTCAAAAGCATGTACCCAGAGGTGTCTGTGGAATTATTACAGGGAGGCTGTGTAATTCTGGTTAAGTACATGGATTATGGTGTTAGGTATCTAAAAATTGTGATCCTACGTCTGCCATGTATGAGCTGTGTGTGACCTTGAGCAAACTAGCCAATCTATTTGAGGCTTCTCACCAGTACCAAAGGATAGATACCATCTATCTGATAGGATTCCTTAGATGTTTAATGGAGTTCAGAATGTTGAGTACTCAATACATGTAAGCTATTTTGATTATTTCTCTCCCACTAGCTTGTGAGATTCTCAAGGGCAAATTGTCTGGTCACTACTGGATTGCTCAGTGCCCAGCGCCATGTTTGGCTGTTCAACAGAGGTGGGATGTTTGGAGAAAAGAACACTTCTCTTTTGCAGGGCATTCACTGGCTTTTGAATGTGTGCCTCCTATTCCAAAGAGTCTTCTGCATTTGTCTTTGACCACTGGGATGTTGAAGTCATAGGGGCCTTCGGGCAAAAACAGACTCTTTGCATAAATAGCTCAGGTTATTTTCCCACCAGGAGGCTTCACACACTGACATAAAGTTCCCCTGGGCCAGATTTCATGAAAAGTGGTATGCTGGTTGGCAGCAGAGTGTCACCCAGGCAAAAATATACATGGGTCTCTAGGCCATTTATTCATTCAAGGCCATTTATTCACTCAACAACAATTCATGGAATAAATTCTGTGTTCTGTTGTTCATATCTAGGGAGGACATTAGGGTAAATGAAATCAAGTGACATCAGTTCTCTCTCCTCAACAAGCCTGTAATCTGGGCAAAAGATGGCCAATAGAAACAAATATATGTTGCCTTCTTGTGGCTATACCTGGGCCAAGCAGTTACTAGAATAAAACTCCTTAGCAGCAGACTCTCTGGTTTGTTCACTGTGTCATTCCCAGGGTGTGGTGATAAAAGGTGTTCAATATATACTTGTTGAATGAAGGAATTAAACAAGTTGGCACCAAGGTTGAAATCTGTTTGTTAGAAGTCTGACTCTAGGGGAGTTGTGATTCTGATCCTAGGAATTATCAGCTTAGCCAATGAAAACTGGTCTTACCCTCTGGACTTGTAATCAGTAAACCCTCCCAATGAAGACCTTTACTAATTAGTTTAGGAAGGGCAGATCCCATTTCCCTCTCCACATACTCCTAGGGATGTATCTGTTATATATTTCATGTGACGTACGCTATTGCCCTTACTTCATGCTTAGTATTAATAGAAAAATAAAATAATTAACAGAAAAGTATCCCAACATGTGACAAACATAAAAGTTATAAATAACACTTGAGTACAAATAATCTGGCACCTACAGTCACTAAGGGTCATCAAAGTGGCAGGGATTCTGGAGTCTAGGCTAGGTAGGCAATGACCCACAACTAGACTACTGTAAAATGGAATGATTGTGAGAAAGTGGAAAAGAGAAGAGGCTTTAGAGTCAAACAGTCTAAGGTTTGTTTCCAACAGTTGCTATATGGTCTTAAGCAAAATACTGAAACTCTCTAGGCTTTGCTTTCTTAAACTGAAAAATAGTATGATCCGGCAATCCATAAGCAATATACTACTGAGTATATATTCAGAGGGAAATGAAATCAGTATCTTAAAGATATATCTGCACTCCCATATTCATTGAAGTATTATTCACAATTGGCAAGACATGGAAACAACTTAAGTGTCCATAAACAGATGAATGCACACACATATACACACAGGAAGATTATTCAGCCATAAAAAAGAAGGAAATCCAGCCACTTGTGACAACATGCGTGAATCTGGAGAACATTAGGCTAAATGAAATAAGTCAGACACAGAGAGACAAACACTGTATGATCTCACTTATATGTGGAATCTAAAAAAGTCAAATTCACAGAACCAAAGAGTAGAATGGTGGTTGCCAGGAGCTGGGGGTGTGGGAAATGGGGAGGTGTTGGTCAAAGGGTATAAACTTACAGTTATATGGATAAGTTCTGGGGGTCAAATGTGCAGCATGGTGACTGTAATTAATAATACTGTATTTTACACAGCCAACATCATTCTCAATGGTGAGAAACTGAAAGCATTTCCTCTAAGATCAGGAACAAGACAAGTTTTGGAAGTCCTAGCCACGGCAATCAGAGAAAAAAAAGAAAAAGAAATAAAAGGAATTCAGTTTGGAAAATAAGAAGTAAAACTGTCACTGCAGCTGACATGATGCTATACATAGAAAATCCTAAAGATGTTACCAGAAAACTACTAGAGCTCATCAATGAGTTCAGCAAAGTGGCAGGATACAAAATTAATACACAGAAATCTGTTGCATTCCTATACACTAACAACAAAAGATCAGAATGAGAAATTAAAGAAACAATCCCATTTACTATCACATCAAAAAGAATAAAACACCTAGAAATAAACCTACCTAAGAAGTCAAAAGAATTGTACTCTGAAAACTATAAGACACTGATGAAAGAAATCAAAGATGACACAAATAGATGGAGAGATATACCATGTTCTTGGATTGGAAGAATCAATATTGTGAAAATGACTATACTATCCAAAGCAATCTACAAATTCATTGCAATCCTTACCAAATTACCAATAGCATTTTTCACAGAATTCGAACAAAAAACTTTACAATTTGTATGGAAACACAAAAGACCCCAAATAGCCAAAGCAATTTTGAGAAAGAAAAATAATAGAGTTGGAGGAATCAGGTTCCCTGGCTTCAGACTATACTACAAAGCTACAGTCATCAAAACAGTATGATACTGGCACAAAACAGAAATACAGATCAATGGAACAGGATAGAAAACCCAGAGGTAAACCCACGCACCTATAGTTAACTAATCTATGACAAAGGAGGCAAGAATATACAATGGAGAAAAGACAGTCTCTTCAATAAGTGGTGCTGGGAAAACTGGACAGCTACATGTAAAAGAATGAAATTAGAACATCATCTAATACCATACACAAAAATAAACTCAAAATGGATTAAAGACCTAAATGTAAGACCAGATATTATAAAACTCTTAGAGGAAAACATAGGCAAAACACTCTTTCACATAAATCGCAGAAAAATCTTTTTTGATCCACCTCCTAGAGTAATGAAAATAAAAACAAAAATAAACAAATGGGACCTAATTAAACTCAAAGCTTTTGTACAGCAAAGGAAACCATATATAAAATGAAAAGAGCACCCACAGAATGGGAGAAAATATTTACAAATGAAGCTACCAACAAG
This sequence comes from Balaenoptera musculus, assembly GCF_009873245.2. Lineage (NCBI taxonomy): Eukaryota > Metazoa > Chordata > Mammalia > Artiodactyla > Balaenopteridae > Balaenoptera > Balaenoptera musculus. Next base: position 51,378,960 of record NC_045785.1, on the reverse strand, counting down.
TGGTTAATCTCCAAAATATACAAACAACTCATGCAGCTCAATATCAAAAAACAAGCAACCCAATCAAAACATGGACAGAAGACCTAAATAGATATTTCTCCAAAGACATACAGATGGCCAAGAGGCACATGAAAAGATGCTCAACATCACTAATTATTAGAGAAATGCAAATCAAAACTACAATGAGATATCACCTCACATTGGTCATAATGGCCATCAATAAAAACTCTACAAACAATAATTGCTGGAGAGGGTATGGAGAAAAGGGAATATACACTATTGGTGGGAATATAAATTGGCACAGCCACTATGGTGAACAGTATGAAGAGTCCTTAAAAAACTAAAAATAGAGCTACCATATGATCCAGCAATCCCACTCCTGGGCATATATACGAAGAAAAACATGGTTCGAAAGGATACATATATCCCAATGTTCACAGATATAGAAAACAAACTTATGGATACCAGGGCAGAAAAGGGGGAGGGATAAATTGGGAGATTGGGATTGACATATATACATTAATGTATATAAAATAGATAACTAATAAGGACATACCATATATAGCACAGGGAACTCTACTCAATACTCTGTAATGACCTATATAGAATCTAAAAAAGAGTGGATATATGTATATGTATAACTGATTCACTTTGCTGTATAGCAGAAAATAACAACATTATAAATCAACTATACTCCAATAAAAATTTAAAAAAAAAAGCCAGAGGAAAAAAAATGACAAAACCTCAAAAAGTGTCCCAGGGGAAGCTTTCTTCCCAACAAAGTTGTATCTGTCAGAAATTCTCTGCATTTGAATATTTTAAAATTAAAACATGTTTTCCTATTAGATTATACAAAAAATAAAGTGAAAGATAAATCACCTAAAAAAAAAAATACTGTATTTTATACTTGAAATTTGTTGAGAGTAAGGATTAAGTGTTCTAACCACACATACACAAAAAGGTAACTATGTAAGGTATTGGAAGTGTTAATTAGCTTGAATGTAGAAATTAAATTACTTCACAATGCATATCAAATCATCACATTGTATGCCTTAAATATACAAATTTTTGTCATTACACCTCAATAAAATTAGAAGAAACTAAAAATAAATAAAAGCCCCCAAATAAAGTAGGATTAATACTACAGACTCCATAAAATTCTTCTGATAATTATATGAGATCATGGAAACTGAGAGCCTAGTTCAATGAAAGGCTAAATTATTAATAATTTCTATTTATAGCCATTGTTTACTTGATTCATCTTTTACATCACAGTGCAGCCAGTAGAGGACAATGTGCTTAACGTATATACCACTTTTCCAATTGTCTTTTTGTATGTGATGCCACTTACATGAGTTCCAGTTATGCTGCACATGAATTACAGGCAGGTTGGGGAAATCAGCAAAAATGCCTACTTCCAACCAGTGTGCGTCTATGTCTTGTGATCACCTGTGCTTGTTATCTTAGGAGCTTTAACTGGCCAGAGTTTATTTCATTTGCTTCCAACCTTAGGCTAAGGCTTAGCCAACGTAGCATTCTTGCAGCAATGGGGTAAAGTAAGTACATCATAGTCATCATAGTAAATGAAAAAGCCCAGATTTTTGAATGAGAAATATCTGGTTTCAAATTATGCCTCTCTTACCAGCTGTACTGATTTGGGGAAGTCACATAACCTCTCTCAGCATCAGTTTCTCATCCCAAATGTGTGGCAATATAATGATTACTTAAGAGGGGTTCCTTGACTTCAGCCTTTGCCCCTTCAAATTTGTATTCTAGTCTACTCCTGAAATGATCTTTCTAAAGTATAAACCGGATCATGTTTCTTCCTTGCTTAAACTTTTCAAAGACTGGCTGCATCAGCATTAGTTGTTATTGGTGGCTGTGAGGGATGTTGCTGAAAATACAGGTTCTCTGCTCCCCCACCTCCAACCCAGATTCAGTAAATCATAATCTTCTAGCATGAGGCCAGCTATCTATAATTTCACGTGGCTCCCCTGTGAATCACAGGGCTTACATTCATTAGCCTAACCTTTCCGTGATCCAACCCCAGCCTCTGCTCAGCATTTTCTCACAGCCCCCATGTCACAGGCCACCTGTGGCTATATCCACTGCTGACAGCTTTCCTAACATGTTATGTGTCTCCCCTTGCTCGTGTAGCTTCCTCTGCTGGAATGAGTTTCATATCTGGCTTTTCTACTAGGTAATCCCGCACACATTTTACAACACTCAGAAAACCCTACCTCTGTAAAGATTTTTCCTGTTCTGCTCCCAGAAAGAACCAAATACTCTTTTTAGGCCTCCAAATATGAAATACAGACTTGAAAATCAAGTCAAACAGTCATCTTGCATGTAAAGCCTCTAAATGGCTGGATGCGATTTGTCTTATTTGTCCTTGTATCATTAGCACCTGTACATAGTACGTGGCCAACAAAGTTTTGATGGGGAAATAAAGCCCATCTTTTGAAATTATGAACTCTGGTACAGAGATGTGTAGCTTTGATGAATGAGGGTGCAGAACTACAAGTTGTAAATGATCTCTTTGCCTTTGATACGGTAAGAAACAAATCAGTGTCTCTCTTTGGAACATTAAACTTGGACCATTTCACCTGAGGCTTAGGAGGAGCTGTTTCTATTGAATGCCACCTTCTAATTTTTAGGGCAGTCAGTGGTTTCAGACATTGGTCTGCAGCTGTGGCATTTAAACAGATGCTGACATGTCAGTACGCTCAAGGAGCAAAGCTTTTTTGGGTGGGAAGATTACCAAAGCTTTTCATTTCAGTCCAACCCAGAGATTCAGGATGCTATAAACAGCACGCTGTTTTATCCATCTGTGACTGCCCAGGGAAGTATGTTGTATTTTATGGGCAACCTGGTGGCAGGAGATATATTGTCCAGTGGTTTTTCTACCTGCTGTTGATTTATGATTGAAGGTCAGATATATTATGGCTCACCTGCCAATGCTAACTACCTTTCATAAAATTATGGTCCTGCTCAATGGATGAATGCCCCTTAGTACACACTTTCCATCAGAGCTTTGTAGGTAACAGTTACTGATGCCAGTTGGTTTTTGGCAATAGTATTAAACTTCAAGCCATAGACAGTGAGGACCCTTGGACCTTCTGATGTGTGGCTCAGCCCTTAAGATCTTTACAGGGAATACAAATAGTGATGCTAAATCAGGTTGATCTTTCTCCTACTCTCCTTAAGCTTCTTTTCCTCTCTAGTGTCACGTTCCACTGCTGTAAAGAAGTTAAGCGTCTGTCAAACAGGTATTTATTCTTTGCTGAGTCAGGAACTCACTCTATAGCTGTGTGTTTTTCATTCCTTTCCCATCTAGGAACAGTGATTTGGGGCTCCAGTTAGGTGATGAATTCTATTGAGAAATCTTTATATGAAGAGGGTACATCCACATTACATTCTAAAGTACCCAGTTGGCTATCACCCAGAAAATGAAGTGTATAGGTGTGCAGCCTACCTACTCTTATATTCCTACAGTTCTTGACCTCCTATAAGGTGTTCCCACTTGCTATCTCAAGGTAGTACAGTAGAATGTTGAGAGAATGTACTCTAAAGCTAGATAGCACTGGGTTTGATTTCTGATGGTCATTGTAAATGACTGGCCTTGAGTTTCTCTCTGTGCTCCCAGGCATAATGGTGACAAAGTACCATATGCAGCATATATAAGCATCCAGTAAACAGTAGTTCTTTTTATAGATTGTTTATTAGCATTTTAGCTAGTGATTAATGCCCACGTTCTCTAAGTGATCATTAATATTAATATATTAATCCTCAGTGTGTGTCTCTGCTTCAGCATTATAGCAAGGTAAGAGTTCTCTAAAGGTCATCTCATCTACAGTTCTCCAAAAATATTAATATTGGGATTTTAGCAAAATATTTCTTATCCTTTAGCATAATTTTAGTATTTTTTCCAGAAATACAAATTTTCTAGAAATGGCTTGTCTGAACATGTTATCTGAAAAGTATGTCACCTTGATAATTTCCTGCTAAGAAGACTATGTACTAAGCCTATGATGTAGTAGGATAGGGGAGAGATTGAAAGCATGAGTTTAGTATACAGTAGGACATGGAGCAAAGATATGCTTTAGCTCCTTTAATTACATGCTGTGTGAATTTGGGTCAATTATCTTCTAGTCCCATTTTCCTTTTTTATTTTTAATAAGAATAACTAATATGAATAACAAAATTCATAGGAATTTTATGACTATGGATTTTAAAAAACACAGTAAAACACTTAGAACAGCATCTGACCCATAGTTAGCACTTATGAATGCAAACTCCTATCCAAATAGAAGATTTGACCTGAAAATGTTCAAAATCTAGTACCTAGAGAGATAGACAAAATAGGAACAAAAAACATTCTTAACAACAAGTGGGGATCTATAGGAAGTAGTCACTGCTATTTTCTAGTCTAATTTCAAAGAACTTCTGTTCACCAAACAGTGTTATGGAGAAATACCATCTGGAAGATGTCCAGCAAACTGCAGGCATAGTACCATTTATGACCTCTGAAATATTTTTTGTTCATAGCCTCCCTAATAGTGACACCCAGAGGGAAAGTAGGCAGCACAACTGAACACTGCAGTCATCTGAGCTCCATGGCCATTGTTAACAGAAAAAGAATAAAAACTGAATTGTGGTAATTGACAGAGGTGTTTCCAAGGCATATGTGAAAAAGTTTGCCTAGTTGAGGCTCTTTGACATAATCAAGTAGTAACACTGAGACTGAGTAGTCCATATTTTTAATCTACTGAGACTAATGATTGAGTCTCTTGAGTATACAGATGACCGCTTCTTTGGCCTAGCATAGCAGAACACAAAGCTCAATGTCTCAAAAACTGCTGTTGAATTAATCAATGAATGAATAAAGAAAGTTTCGAGATATTCAACAAAAGCTGCTTTTATCGTGTGCCTTGCATAAAATAGGAGCTCAAGAAATGGTTAATTAATTAGTTAATTCATTGGGATACAGTTAGGGGGTAGGTGACTCATGAGTCCCAGTGACTCAGGCATAACTGTAATTTTTCTTCAATATTTCAAAGGATTTCAAATACCTTTTACTTTTCCTAATGAATGATTTTGAGATTTTTCCAAATATTCACTAGCCAAGAACAGTCAGCATATTTTCCACAACTTGGCCAAAATTATAACATGTAGAGAGAAGGGCAGGCTAGTTTTTAAACGGAGTATGAGAGGTTCCCTGTGGGGGATTGGATTGCCCCAAGAGTTCTTAACTCTTTGTGATTGGTGTTAAAAAAATCTTTGTTGTTGAAAATAAAGACATTTTTTGGTTCTCACTCTAGCCACTAGCCACAGCAATATGCTTAATTCTCTCTTGCTTTAGGCCTCTAAGAAAATCTTCCTTATATGAAATGGACCAAGAGTATGTTGACTCATTAATCTTCCCCTTTTTAGCTTTCAATTGTTCTGAAGATTAGAGCTTTGTTGCATAGACATTAGGCCATCTTTAAGACATGGTATTCTTTCAGCTACTAGAAATGGTCATGAGTCTTCTGAGTAATCTTCATGCATCTGGACTATTACTGAACATGGACTATTACATCCTAAAGTATCATCTATCTGTCTTATCAATATTTTGATAATAGTTAAAGAAACACAACATAGAACTACAATATGGGCCATTCCATGGGCACTGACTCCCAAAGAAGCATATTTTCCCAATCACTTGTAATCATAAAGCTATCTGGGTCTAATTGTTTTCCATACAATAGATAGGAATATTTTTCTAAGAGAATACTGCCTTACTAAACAAAGTCAGCCGAAACTTTGGATTGGCTTCTGTGATTTTGATATATATTCTTGATTCAATTAGTTTTTTCCACCCTTATTCAGAAAGTAGCATTAGCCAACTTTTTAATACTAAAAATTTATTTATGCTGCATCATAAAGGCCCTAATATATTTTAAGAGGTAGCAAAAACACAAAAGATGCTGTGGTTGTTTCATCACCATAGAGTCTAGAGCTGCACTGTCCAAATGTGAGTGTTTAAATTTAAAATTTAATTTAGTTAAAACTGTTAAAAACCACAGGCCCCAAAGAGTGTCATTTGGGCTAAAGCCCATGATACCAAACCTAGATATATTATCTAACCTAACTGCAGTTTTGACCTTCACCAGAAATGCAATCTTAATCAATCAGTCTGGAATTTTCTGGTCAGCACCAAAGAGGTAATCGGCCATATGGGCCCTTTCTATCCACCCCAGAAGAAAAAGAGGCAATCTGCATAACAAAACCCTTGCCCTTCCCTTTTCCCCGTAAAAGATGTCGTGGTCTAAAAATAACCCTTTATTTTTAATTTTATTTTTATTTCGCTAATAGCCCCCTGGCCCCACCCTTTTTCCAATAAAAATCTTTCATTTTGTACAACTCCTTGGAGGATCCTTCTAGTTGCTAGATGGGATGCTACCCAATTCATGAATAGCTTAATGAAGCCAATAAGATCTTCACGTTTTCTCAGTTGAATATTTTTTAACAAAATTAAAAATTCAGTTTCTCAATCACAACAGTCGTTCTGTAAATACCCTATAGCTGCACATGGCTAGTGTATCGGACAGCGGCACATATGTGGGGCATTCCAATCATTGCTGAATGTTCTACTGGACAGCACTGGTCTAGGGTGACCAAGAAAGATGTCTCAATTACAACAGACTTAATTGATATCTGCAGGGTAAGCCACATGGTGTTATACTCATCTCCATTAGCTCAGCAAGTCAGAAGGAACTGTGTTTATCCTGGATGACATATGAAGTCCTCCACAGTCAATTACTCCATTTGGGTTTCAGGATTCTGAAATTCCTTGTCACTGTTTTTCTGCCCCCTGCTCTACTCCCATTTCCCTAATTAACTCTTCATTTCTCAAATATTCTTTAAGAATGGCGGCACACTGTCTGGCTAGGGGTAAGGAGAGAAAGGAAAAAGGATTAGAGGGCACACTGATGTCTAAGCAATAAAACCCTGGCGTTCTGGGTTTAGAAATTCTCACATTGTAAGAGGTTCTAAAGTTTCACTTTAGAAAAAGAAGCAGCCTTTAAAATGTTGATTTCTGCTTTTTCTGGCAAACCTTAACTTCCTGGTTCAAAGAAAAGACATGTATAAATGAGGCCCACAAGGCTTCCTTGACATCAAATCGCTCTTACAGCACAACATTATGATGAGTTAAGTGTAAATGAACCAGAAACATATGGATTAAATTTCCCCCATGATAGTAAGAGGTTAGAAAAATTGAGGGTGAAACATGCCTGGGAAAATGCATTTAGTGGCTTGCTGGGCCCTCAGTGCTTAAAACTCAGAGCATACCATTTTGCTGGGAGCAAAATGTAAAGTGGAATCAGTCACCTTGGCTCTGTGTCTTATTCAAAGCTTCCGGAGGAAACTGGAAATGACATTTGGGTTGCCTTTTTAGTTAATAGGTCTATAATCTAGATTGAGCGAGAGCTTTCCTCACCATACTTGGCAAAATGGTGAGAAAAGGGGTGGGTGCTCCTTTCCCTGTGCCAGTGAGCAGCGTCAGCTGATAAGGTTGGGTGGCCCTGGCCCATCAAGACCTCTTAGAAAAAGTGACATTTTATGAAAGACAGGCACTTTTGTATTTGAATACACCAACAGAGTCTAATTTGCCTTTTGGGAGCCCCTGAAAGGTTTGAAGTGGAGGAAAAGACATGATCAGATCATCTGACAGCACTGAGGAGGGTGGAACCAGAGGAGGAAAGATATGAGTGAAGGAGAACAAATCAGGAAGGGTAAGCAAGAGGTGGTGAGGCCCAGAATTCAGGGGCAAATGTAAATATTTAGGATAAAAGAATGTTAGGGCTTTGCAATCCACTTGATATGGAAGATAAAATGAGGCAATGAGGTAGGAGTTAAGTTATTTGTTCAAAGTCACATAACTTTTTTCACTTCAAGCTTTTTCACCCCAAAGTTTTCTGACTTACATAAAACAGGCAACCAGGGATATTTATTCATTTATTTAATCATTGATAAGTATTTATCAAGTACATATTATATGTAAAACATCGTATTATGTGCTTGAAATAATGATGCTGAGCTTGGGGATAATTATTGCTGTGGCAGGGAAATTAGGTCACTAGTATTTTATGACACTGTTCTCCAAAATCATTCCTGGAGACAGAGCAGATAATCAGAGAAACCTAAATCACTCATAACACAACTAGACTCCTTCAGAACCTTTGCTGTTATACTTTGGCTTGAAGGTTTTGAAATAAGCTTGAGTTGAGGGAAAGCTGCCTAGTTTCTCTAAATCACTTTGTCTGTCTGTAATGTGCCATTGGCCAGTGTCACTTGGCAGGTAGCAATATGCTGCATTGGAGGAAATTGCCACTATTGATACTTACAGGCCCTTATAAATCACTACTTCCATGCAGGGTCTTAGACCAAAGTACACTGGGTCAGGCCATTGTCCCAAGGAAGCAACCCATTCCTTCAAAAGAGCAATATATCCCCTTGTATTGTGGATAGAAGTGATAGCTTTTCTGTACATGGCTGGCCTTGGCCAGGAAAAAATTAACCATCCCTGATTCTCTTTCAATTCAAGGTCGTATGGTTTGATGAGTTCCCACATGATGAATTCTTGTTAAACATAAAGGCTGGAGACATGAAAGGGGGAAATGGTAGGACTACCTCCCAGAAATTATTGCACTGACTCATGTACTCACTCAGTGGAAAAATGGTAGAGCTGAGATTTAAACTCAGCTCAGGTCTATCCAGTTCCCTAATCCATTTTCTTTCCACACCACCATGAGTTACAGAGTTGAGGGTAAGTCAACCTAATTAATCAAGTTAACCATCTCTCCTCCAAATTGTCTCTACCAAGAAGTGCCAAAGAGAGAGGGGATGGGGAGAAGACACTCTGCAAACCAAGGAGTAAAGAACCCAAAATTTGTCAGCACAGACCCTGAAAGCTACAGACCCCTATACTCCACTTCAGAATTTCTAACACAGGTTAAGCTTAAATGTAAAAGACATGATGGCCTCCTATATTGGCTGAGAAACTCATGATGATTTGGGAATACATACATTCTCAATTGCGACTTACTATGTTTGCTGTGTTTTGTGAAAGATTATAACTTATGTGCTATTGTCACAATGAGTTTGAGTCTGGGTGTGTAAACTCAGCCAAGTCACAATCTTTCTGCTTCTCAGTTTCCTCATCTAGATAATGGGAAAACTAATACCACTACCTCCTAAGGCTGTTTGAAGATTAAATGATTTATTATATTTAAGGTCTTAGAACAGTGCCTGACATATTGTTAATACTCAATAAAGGTCAGCTATTATCCTCTTTTTCTCCCGTACTAACTCCAAGCTACCTCACCTAGTATTTTGACTACTATTTATTGGGAGTTTATTATACATCAAGCACTGTGCTTTATATGCGTTATCTACATTAAGTCTTATAAAAAACCTTAAGAGCTGAGTACTATTCATTCATTTAATTCCTTCAGGGCTTTCTTTGTGCATGTCAATGTTCTAGGCACTGAGAATATAGTAGTGAAAAAAACAAAGCATCTTTCCTTTGAAATGAAGAAATAAAAGTTGTATTTCTGTGGACAGTATAATGTGTATAACAAAGTCTGAAACTGCTCCATGAGGGAACCCAGTGTAAGAATGAAGTCAACCCTTTGAGGAAGGCAGAACTAAGAGAATTTTAGAGGAAGGACTGGAATCTCAATGACATCATGAATCTCTGGTTCAAACTATGCCTGAAGCTGCCATATTTCTGAAGTTGTAAGATTCACGAGGCAATACACTCTCTATTTGTAACCAGTTTGATTTCGGTCATCTGTGTTTTTACTGATGCTTTATTTTGCTTTTTAACTGAAAGCATCTTAAACAATAGACAAAGCAAAGGTCAAAGCCAGGTTTTCTCCTTGCCCATACTCATTACTTTCATCTCTCCATCATCTCATCTTTATTTGTCCTTTTACTCTTCTTTCTTATCTCCTCTCTTCCCTACATTCCAACCCTTTCACTCTTCCAAAATTCATATGGCTCCTATCAACACCACTGGTAGAAACATTAACAGACATAATAACGCGCTCCTGAAATATTTATTTCATAGAAAAATATGTTAGGGCTGGAAGGGACTTAGAGATAATGGGTTCCAGCCCCTTCCTTCAGGCAGATAAGCTATTATTATTCTCACGAGGCAAATGAAGTCCAGAAATACTAAACGACTTGTTCAAGCTAGTTAATGTCAGACTGGGGAATAAACACCAAATCAAAGGGTCAGAGAATCACAGCACTCAGAAGCTATGAGGATTTCAGAGACTGCCTGGTTCTAACCCACTCATTTTATATCTGGGGAAACTTAGTATTGATGAGGGTTCGTGACACGTCCAAGGTCACATTGCTAATCTGTGGCAGACCTAGGACAAACTTTCTGAATCCCTCTTTAGTGCTATTTCCACTAGGCTAAACTGCTTCTGCCTTTCTAATTCATTTTTTAAAGTTGGATAATTATTGAAATTAATATGCAAACACTTGAAGTTCAGTGCTCTATCCAAGTGGCTTGTTAAGTCTTCTATATTGCCTTGATCTCTGTGGGAGTTGTATCTATTCATAACACAGGACTGAGAAATAACTTTACCTATAAATCCATATTTTCTTCTTCTTTGTTGAAATCAGTTGCTTTATACCTAAAGTATTCTTAACTAGTTTTTAATACAATATTTTCTTCTTCTCAAGTTAATTCTCTAGCATTTATGGTAGGAAGGGGATTGGACACTAAAAGCTTGTTTCTCCACCCCTGCACTTACATGGAGAACTTTTTATTACAAGAATAATTTTCTACCAACAACTGCTGGGATGGGATTGTTCTGGATACTAAAGCTAAAAGAAACTGAGGCAGGGTGTCAACAGGTATAATGAGAGCAAATGCCCCATGTCATTCACTCAAACAGGTATTTTTCCAGCCCAGTGGAATAAGGCTAGTGCCACCAACTTGTTCAAGGTTCTTTTTTTATGTTTATAGTTCTTTTAGTTTCAGACTTAAAGGCTCTTTTCATTTGAGACTAACACAGCCATAGGTCAAACGTTTTTACCCAATCTTCCAAGTCCAGAATTCTCAGTTCTCCCGGTGGGGTGTTGGAGGGAGACTCTTCCCCTCACTACCCTTCCTAAATATTTTTCACATTTCACAATGTTCCCTAAGGAAACAAAGTTCAATATCTACAATTATGCTAACCAGGATTTTTATGTTATGTTTCCATACCAGGAAGACTCCAAACTCTCAGTTGGATAAAACAAGAAACTTTTTTGGATATTCCCCCCCCCCCACCTCATTCATGCTGCATGTGCAATGTGGGTCAGTTAGAGATTTCTCTCTGTGTCCTCATTGTGTTTATTCACTACCCAGGCCAAACAGGAAACTCGATGTTGCTGTGGCAGAAAGAAAAGAGTTCTAGAGAGTTTAGCATCAGCAAATAGATTCTCTAGCCCCAAAAGATACACATAACATGTGTTCAAATACATTGGTCAAGGAAAGTCACACGGTCACATCTAATTACAAGTAGAACAAAAGAGAGAGAAAGCCACAATATGTGTGCATATCCCTAAAGACCATCACTGCAACATTTAAATTACACTATCTCTCAAAGAAAGTGGATTCACTGAGGAAGGAGGAGGAGATGGATGAGAAGAAAGGGTATGAGGGCTAGTGAACTTTGAGAATTTACTTACGGTGCTTATGTATTGGTGTTTACTCTATTGCCTAGACCCTTCAATGACAGCCATGTAACACAGAAAGAGACAGAGCTAAATATATATCTTACTACTAGAATATAGACTTATTTTGTTCTCTGGGAGATGGAGAGGGGTTGAGAACCCACAGAATAAGTTCCAAACATCTTTTGTAACCAATAAGGATATTTATGACTTGGGTCTTATTTGTTTTTTTTTTTTCCTGTTCATTGCTACATTCTACTCAAATAAAAATTCTTAAATTCTCTATTCTTTTCTACTATTCTATATTTTCAATAACCATTTTCCTTAAACATGGTTAATTTTTTTATTCAGCAACTGAATGATTACATTAAAATTATCCCAAAACTTCTACAACTGAAGTTGTCCTTCCTAATCTAATGCTTGTTTCATAAAGCTACAATCAATAGAGCTCTTTAGACCTTGCTAGATTAAAAATAATCTATCAAACACACTGTTTTTGGAATATAAGTTTGAATTACAAAAACCCCCAAAATTTATAGATTAAACCCAATACTTTTCCATCTCCAACAAAGGTGAAATTCTAAAGGAAGTTTTTCTGGCACTTTCTTGATCCTAATGTAGATTCTTTTAATCTTTCAAGATCTGTTAAAAATTAAAACCATCTGTGTAAATCATAGTTAGAGACACATGACCTTATTCCAGTGGGGAATTTTCTTTAAGTAGTACCTGGTTTTCTGTCTATGGATTACTGTTGGTGTCCAACTTTTCCAGTAGAATTACTGCTTTTATTTTACCTGGTAGCTTTAAAATAGAAAATCTCTTCCTGAGGTCAATTCTTAGTTTTAAAAACTAGAAGCCATTTGATATGGAGTCATGGATTAGAAGCAACCTTGTCACTTATCTCTTTCAAATTCTCAATCACGCAGAAACAACCACTCCAGTGTGAAAAATAGACACCCAGCCTCTTTCAAACTCTTCAAGTGATGGAGAAGAGAACTTACTAACTCAAGCAGCTAGTCCATTCTTTTTGGGATGGCCTGGCGTGGATGGGGGCAGACTGAGGTAGGTAATGATGTTGAAATGGTCACAATACTTGTATTTAAATAAAATCCATCTTCATGTGTCTCCACACATTAATCTTATTTCTTCTCCTTTTACACATATAACACAAGTCTGAGGCTCCATTTTTATATTTACTCTTTATATATTTGAAGTTAGCTGCATTGGCTCCTAAGCATTTTATTTTCTTAAGCTTATCATGTCAAGAGACTTCAGATGTTCTTTATATGAGATGGATCACAGTTTTTATTGTTCTTCTTTGGGTACAGTCATTTGTCACTGTCACTCCTTAGGGCATGGTGCTGTGTGTAGGACTCTTCTCTTACTGGAATTTCACAAGATGCTGCACGATGAGTTACTGCCCATCATGCGTGGAGTAGATGTGCCTAAGAGAAACTGAGTGTAAATGTGCCTTAGATAAATTTTTTGTGGCCAGATACGAAATAGACTCATTTGTTTCAAAAGTTGGTATGAATGTGGATGCATTTTGTAAGTATACGAATGGAATATAGGTAACAGGAGCATCAAACATATGTCTGAGCCTCATAAAAATAGGGCTATATTTAAGACAGAATAATAACTCCAGTAGTCAGATGACACCTTTAGTAACTCAAGGGGTCCCTTCAGTAGATCTTCTCCCTTTAAAAGCAGGCATCAATTCACTCTTATGTTGGGGCTCTCTGCCACTAATATGACTAAGTTCTTTTCCTGTGTCTACTTTTCATGATGTATTCCCTTTTTCTCTTCTACCAGAATCAACTAAACAACCATCTCCTCATGTTTACAGCTCAGATGCCCAAAGAAATCTATTTGGTCCATGAAGTCATCATTATCAGACAGAGCTTTTGTACCAGTGTATATATGGTGAGCCTATCAATTGTCTTTCTTTGGGTTAGATGGCCACTTCTGGGCCTATCAGCCATGATCAGGAGAAAACTGGGTCACATGTTATAAAACATAGCTCCCTTTTAATAAGGAAATGCTTATGGTTGCCACCTTATCAAGAGTGCCAGTCATTGTGAAATCAAGCGCTTAATGGATTCCTCTTTGGGATCAAAGGAAAATGAGTAGGAGGAGAGAACCCAGCTATACTCCTGAATAAATTTGTTGACTTTATGTGGAAATAAAATAATTTTTTAGGGTCTTTTCTGAGGACAACTCCCTTAGGTCTTGCAATTTGGGAACCTCCTATCTGTAAATAATGGGCTGCTGATTAGGAAAGCACCAGATAAAGGAAGAGAAGGTAATGACATTGTCTGGTATATGAAAAGCTTCATGAAGGCAGGGACAGTGAGACACATTTCTTTTAAAACTAAGTCCAATACTGAGCACATAGTACATCTCCATAAATGTGGATTGGTAAAAAAAAAACCCTTAAATGAACAACTGAAGGAGACCCCAGGATCACTTTAAATAGAGGTCTCTGAAAACAGGAAACTATTTTCCCCAGAAACTATAGACATTGGTCAATGAGGAAGCAGGAGATAAGACTATGGCTCTGATTACTTAGTCAACGTAGGATTATTTTGATTAAATATTTTCTATTTTTCAAAGAGAAAATTCAAATAATTCAGTTACCTCTGGGCTTATTCTTGTGGATATTATTTCATCTTAAAGATTAAGCTTACTTTGTGTCATCAAAATAACTTGCGACAATAAAGGTTAAAATAAGCCTGCTTTCCCTTAAAGAAAATCTTTCTAATGGTCAAATTTTCAAAAATAAAAATCAGCCATTTAAGCGTAGTGCTTCCATTTTTAGAGGACTCCAGGGAATGTCTACCTGGCATGCATATTGTGAAGTATATCCCACCATCAAATGCCTTTTAAGGCCCTTCCTGTGCTTCAGTGATTCATTTTCTTCTATCTATCTATCTTCACATGGCTTTTGTCTACATTAGTAATAGCAAATACCTGTCTCAAGTACTATCAATCCCTCTCCTATGCCCATGACAGACATCACTAATCAATTACAGCCCTTGCCTGTAGGGTGAACTTAGCACTGCAGATGTAACTTCTTTGATGATGACCTCAGACTTAGCTCATATCTGATTTTGTAGCCTCATTGTCCTAATGTCAGGATTTGGCAATGTGGTCAGGCATTATTTGTCAGGTTTCTGTGGCTTCAAATATCTCTATTTACAGCTTTTCTTGGGTACAATGCAAAGTACCATTTGCCATGAAGTCATCAGCCTTGGTCAGTTTCCAATTCAGTTATTTTTCTTTTCAGCCTGTTATTCCCTACCTATCTGGGGAAGATATCTTTTTTTTTTTTTTTTCTTTTTCTTTCAGGACTAACCTAGAGCATTCCTGACGTAAATTAAAATACATGACCAAACCTCTGGAACTGAGACTTAATCCCCAGATTGTACAGTTTTTCATAGAGCGGGAATCTAATGCAGTATAGTTGAAAATCTCATTTAGCCCAAGCACTAAAGAAATGTTTCTGTTCAGAAATGAATCAAATGGAAAAAAATCAATTGACCAACCAGGAAATGTATTCAACTGATCACCAATAAAGAAGAGATCTACCTGTGTAAGAGGCTCCTAATCATCAGACAGAGAATTTCAGTGATTCCTGACCTGGTTATTCCTAATTATACACACACACCTGCTATTTATCTCTGTCTTCGTGTTTCATTTAAATTTGCAAACCAACACATCCAATGTGGAGTTCATCATTTTCCCCTCTAACCATTTAATCATCCTTCATTTTCTATGATACACTGATTCAGCAAACATTTATTGAGCATCCACATGTGTTAGGAACTATGCAAAATTCTCTTAATATGTCAAGAGAGAAACAGATCTAGTTCTTGCTGTCATGAAGTTTATGACGTAATATTTAGAATGAACAGATATAGAATAAGCAATTACACAAGTGATTGGTCACTAAATCTAGGAACTGAGAGTCATGCATACTTCTGTCTTGTTCTCAATCCTATCATCTAATAAATCACTAAATCCCTCAGGATTTCCTTGTCTAAATCTCTTTTGAATCAGAATCTTTCTATGCATTTCTACTTCCACTGCCAGTAGTTCACTCTTATCATCTCTCACCTGTACCAAAATAATAACCATTATTTTATTCTCCCTCAAATGCATTTCTCATATATCCATCACCAAAATGTTCTAAAATGCAAAACCAGCTTGAAAAATTCTAAATATTCCTACAGTGTAATTTCTAAGATCCTTTACCCAGTCTACAAAACCCTCCAAGATTGTCTAATATACCGACTTCTATACGTATTGCTCTTTACTCTTTGCATTCATGTGCTCACAACAACAAATATTTTCCATGCACACATACTACATGCCACTGTAATTTTGCTCATGGTATCCCCTCTGCCTAGAATGCCTTCACTCTCTGCTTGGTTTTCCTGACTCTTAACTGTCTTCCAATACTCAAGATTTAGTTCCGAGATCTTCTCCAACCCTCCAAAGATGAATCAGGAATTTCATTGTACTTCTAAAACACCTGGGCATGTATCAAACATTGCACTCATCTCTTTGTACTATAATTGTCTGTTTATAAACCTGACACCACGACATGACTTTGGGATCCTTCAGGGCCAGGTCTCTATCTTCATCATGTTTGGGGCCTCAGAGCCCATTTTAGAGTTTGACACATATCAGGCACCCTAGAAATATTTGTTTAATGTATGGATGAATGAATGGTCTACAAACAAGACACCCACATTTTGGGGATAAAATATTTGCTGGTCAAACTCTACCCATTTATTTTTCACAATGTCTGCCTGTCTGTCCTGTTAAGCCATTTGACTTACATGCATAATAAATCAAGATTTGATGGCTAGATTGCATCTAATCCAATTAATAGTTGCTCTGCAGGCAGGGCTGCTTTTTGGTTAATGCAAACACTGCCTGGCTAAATAATTCCAGTTGATGTTTAAAAAAAGAGAACGCACTTTAACAGCTGTTTTAAGGCACCATCAAAGCTCCAGGCTATCCCACATGTTACACTGATTGACTTGATCCAACACCACACACTGTTTTAAGCCAAAACTCCATCCTGCTATGAATCCCTTCACCAACCCGTCCAAGCTCCCCTCACCTCCTGAGTTGGTCTTTGGATCTATTTTGCCATTCAAGCATGTATTATTTTGATATCTATATATAAATCTACCTATCATAGGGGAAACAAAGTAAGAAGGTCAGAGATAGCTGTTATAGTCTGCTTTATTCCCGGTTTTTTACATGTACTATTTCCAATTTTACCAACAACACAAGAAAGTAAGTTCACATAAATCATTTTAAAGATAATGAAACTGAGATTTAGCCATGTGAAATAATTTTCTTAGGAATCTAGAGCTGGTAGTGGTGGTGCCAGGACGTGAACATCAATGTATCTGACTACAAAGTTCCCCATCTTTGCCAGTTTCATTGTGTGTATGTAGTTTACTTTCCTCTTTATAATACACAGATATGCAGTAGAGGTATTGGGACCAAGTAATGAGGCTGAGCTACTATGAGCCAGATTATAAAGGCAATTTGATAGGTGTGGAAGGAGGGGAGGGAAGGGATCATGAGGATTAATCTGAGAAAGGAAAGGGACTAACATCAGGGGAACAGCCATTATGTGCAAGAGATAATGTATATTTTAGTGTAGATTTTATGTAATGAATCTTTGTGAAATTCAACTGTGTTATTATCTCCATTTTATAGATGAGGAAACAGACCAAAGGCATTAAGTATCTTGTCTGAAATCAAACAGATAATAAGAAACTTGGATTTGTACCCAAGTGATTATGACCCCACATTCCATGTTTTTCATCACTTATTACCCTCAGGAAACATGCTATACAAATAGCCACGAAGATTGTGGTTAACAAAGTGTCCACAAACAAACATGGCAGTGTTACCTCATCTCTGCTCCTGAGAGCCACTGTACAGCCCACTTACTTGCCTTCCAGTGTCTCCACACCTAATTATGCCTTTCGATGACTGAGCTGCCAGGCCAATAGATAGCCCTTTGGAAGACAAAGTTAAAAAGCTGTCTAGAGAAGTCACTAGACTGTCCCCGAGTATCCACTCACATTTAACTTTGAGATGTAAATATATGTTTCTTTTAATTTATACAATTTTTCTCAAGTAAACAGCAAAATGACTGAAGTGATTGGAACCAATCCATTTGCTGAAAGAGAACAGTAGCCACCATTTCTCTTTTTTCTTTCTTTTGCTCAATTTTAGTTAGCACTGTGCTCAGAATTCACATAGATTATATAATTAAATCATAAAATAAACACTATGTGTTATGTACTATTTATTTACCCATTTTACAAGTGAGAGAAGTGAGCCTTAGCAAGATTAATATACATAGATGTTAATTCAGAGGTTTTGTCCAAGGAGAAATTATGCAACACTAGCCCCATTAAATGCAAACAAAAGAAACAGACATTAATCAACCAACTACTTGTTAAATCCATATTCTTTTATAATGATAATATCTAGCATGTATAAGAGCTCAGAGACATAGATTAAGGAAAATGTAATTGATGGAAAATATCCTTTGATACAGCAGAATAAATGAATTATTACAACCCAATTTACCAAAACATTTTGGCCAATAAGTTCATGCTAGCCATTAAGACTTCCCAAGTTGGTGAAGCAAGGGTACCTACCCCTACAAAAAACATATGAGATTTAACCTTAAAGCACTTTGTAATATGTTGAGCCCAAATACAAATTTAGGAAATACTATTAGATATATATGTGAGCCACAGTGACTTGAGATGTTGAACTTTCCTTTTTGAAATATATATTTTGGAAAAGAATAGAAATTGTGCAGTTGATATAAGGCAGTAATATTAAGTAATTGATTCCAGTAGGAATTTATGAACAATTTGGCAGTGAGCAGAGAATCTTACTAAAATTACCTAATGAATTATGATTTAATTTTAAGCCTATTACTTATCTGCCAAGAAAATCATTTCAATCATATATATATATATATGATTGAATATATATGTACATTTATACTTCTATATATTTTCATTTCTCTATTATACATAAATCTGTTGTCTAGTGACATTTGTATGATATTAGGGTAGCTGTCTAATGACAGAGAGAAGCTTCACATTTGTATTTTATACCTTTGTTATTGTTGGTAAAACTTGTCCAGCAGAATTTTATAAATTATGGTTTTAAATGCAATTTCTTTTTGAGTAGTAACAAGTTTATCATCCTTTTTCAATCCAAGTAATGTGATACCCAATCCAGCTAGGGAAGATGAAGAAACAAGACAGATTCTAAAGAGAGTCAAAGCCAGATTGAGAGAAATGTCAGATACTATGGTCCTAAGTCAGAGACTTTCTAGTTTTAGTGTCAGATTTGCAATTGCTGAGACTTGCTTTTCTTCCCACTTCTCCCAGTTTTATTGAGATATATTGGCATGTAACACTGTATAAGTTTATAGGAAGGGATCAAGATGGCAGAGTAGGAGGACATGGAAATTACCTCTCCCCATGAACACATCTAAAAGACATCTACCTGTGGAACAATTCTCACTGAAAACTAACTGGAGACTGGCAGGAAGACTCCTGTACAACCAAGGCTGTTAGAAAGAGCCATGGGGAATCTAGTAGGAAGGGAAGAGAAATGATCAGGTTGGGACCTGTGCCACTAGGAGGGGACTCAGAAGAGGAGGGGGATTTCACGGGTGGAGATCCTCCCTGGGGAGTGAGCAGTTTGAGCTTCATATGGGTGCCCCAGCCCTGTGGTCTGATGCTGAGAAGATGAGTCTTCTTGGTTGGAGGGCCTGTGGGATTAACATAAGGGCTGTGGGAAGCCTGAAATCTGCTCATGAGAAGTGCGCACATGATTGCTTACTCCTCCAACAGGGCAGAGAGGGCGAACTGAAACAGCACAAGAGCTGGTCTGTTTCCTGTGACTGCCCTGGCATGGGCCTCAGCCGGAGCCAAGTGACTGCTCAGGCGCTGCTTGCTTCACAATGCAGCTCCACACTGGGGCAAGGGCTGTGGTGGCCAAGGGGAGAGCTCTGCTGTGAGGCACAAAGGTGACTCAGACTCAGAGCAATCTCTGAGCAGGGCAGGGGCAGCCACTATGGCACTTACACAGGCAGTGCATCAAAAGTAGCCTGGGTTTCTGACTGCAACTAAACCATCATAGTTCATGCCCAGACCCATGTCAAGTGCCAGCACTGGCCCTGCCTTCTCTGTGGCTTAGCTGCACACCAGAGTGAGAGCAGCAGCAGACAAAGGGAGAGCTCAGCAGGGAGAGAAACAGCCAGCTCAGACCCAGAGCAATGTCTGATCAGGACAGAGGCAACCACTACTGGTGCTTACTCAGACAGTGCATCAGAAATAGTTTGAGTCACTGACTGCAGCCCTGGCGCACACCCACACACATGCCTAGCACCCATACCAAGCCCCACCTGCACCAGCTCTTGCTCTGGGGCCAGGAATGATGGTGTGTTGGATGGGGGAGAGAGTACACACTTAAAGGGAAACAACGTCAGCATGGACACAACCCTCAGGACTTCTGCTCCAGCAACTTGGGACTAACGCCAGCATGATAAAGAGGTGACAGCCACTGAGCAGAAAGAAGTCCAGCTCATGCCTAAATCGGGCCCTCGTCCCTCCATCCCAGCACCACATCCTACCAAGGTATAGCTGCTTGCACACCCTGGGGAAAAAATGTGACTTGTGTTCATGTCAGATCCAGCTCTCCCCCACAGCCAGGGGCAAATACACCCTGGATAGAAAAGCTCCCAAAGAAGGACACCCCTTCAAGACCGCAAAGGGCAAGTGTTTCACCTAATTTCATAGAGACAAAGAAATTTAAGCAAAATGAGAATACCGGGAATTCATTTCAGTTGAAAGAACAACAACAACAAAAAACCTGAAATAAATAATGAAATGGAAATAAACAATTTACCAGATAAATAGTTAAAAACGTTAGTAATAAGAATGCTAACTGAATTAGGGAAAAGAATAGATGAATACAGTGAGAATTTTAACAGGAAATAAAAATATGAAAAATAACCAGTCAGAGCTAAAGAATACAATAAATGAAATGAAAAATACACTAGAAGGGATTAACAGCCTACTAGGTGATGCAGAAGAATGCATAAGTGATCTGGAAGATAGAATAATGGACATCACCTAATCAGAACAGCAAAAAGAAAAACAAATTTTAAAAAGAGAACAGTTTAAGTGATATCTGGGACAACATTAAGCATACCAATATTCAAATTACAGGGGCCCCAGAAGGAGAAGGGAGCAAGGAAAGGGGGTCAACGAGAATGGCTAAAAATTATCCAAACCTGAAGAACGACACAGATATCCAGTTACAGGATGCAACAGAAGGTCCCAAGAAAGATGAACCCAAACAGACCCACAACAAGACATATCATATATTAAAATGGAAAAAAAGTTAAAATAAGAGAGAATTTCTAAAGGCAGCAAAAGAAATACAAAGTCATATGCAAGCTGATGCATAAAAGCTATCGCTGATTTTTCTGCAGAAGTGTTGTCATCTATAGAGAGAAGTGAGTGACATGATATATTCAAAGTGCTGAAAGGGAAGAACCTGCAACCTAGGATAACCTGCCTAGCAGGATTATCATTTAGAACTGAAGGAGAGGTAAAGAAATTCTCAGACATGCACAAACTGAGAGTTTTATTGAACCTACCTTAAAAGAAATGTTAAAGAGTCTTCTCTAAGTGGAAAAGAAAAGGCTATAACAAAAGTAAATATATTAGGAAAGGGAAAATTCCACTAGTAAAGGCAAATATATAGTAAAAGCTGAGGATCAACTACTTAAATAAGTTATTATGAGACACAAGATTGTAAAATCAACAATAACTATAATAAGCAGTAAAGGATAAACATGAAGGTGTAAATATGACATCAAACCTAAAATGTAGGGACAGGAGTGAAAGATGTAGATCTTTTAGAATGTGCCTGAACTTAAATGACTACCTGTTTGAAATAAGTAGATGTAGTTATAGGTTAACATATATGTACCTCATGGTAACCAAAAATCAAATCCTACATTAGAATACACAAAAACTAGAGAGAAAGGAACACAAACATATAACTGAAGAAAATCATCCAAACGCAAGGGAAGAAACTAAAAGAAGAAGATAATAACAGAAGAACCATAAAAACAACCAAAATACAAGTAACAAAATGGCAGTGAAGACATATCTACCAATAATCACTTTATTTTTTTAACTTTTTATTTTATATTAGAGTATAGTTGATAACAATGTTGTGTTAACTTCAGGTGTACAACAAAGTGATTCAGTTATACACGTACATGTATCTATTCTTTTTCAAATTCTTTTCCCAAATAGGTTGTACAGAATACTGAGCACAGTTCCAGTGCTACTACAGTAGGTACTTGTTGGTTATCCTTTTTAAATATAGCAGTGTGTACATGTCAGTCCCAAACTCCCTAACAATCCCTCCCCCCAGCACTTCAGAAATAAACACATGCACCTATAGTCAATTTATATGACAAAAGGAGGCAAGATTATACTATGGAGGAAAGGCAGTCTCTTCAACAAATGGTGCTGGAAAACTGGACAGCTACATGTAAAAAAATTGAAATTTAAAACATTCTTTAGCACCATACACAAAATAAACTCAAAATGGATTAAGACCTAAATATGAGACTGGACACTATAAAACACTTAGAGGAAAACATAGGCAGAACACTCTCTGACATAAATCGCAGCAGTATCTTTTTCAATCCATCTCCCAGAGTAATGGAATGAAAACAAAAATAAATAAATGGACCTAATTAAACTTAAAAGCTTTTGCACAGCAAAAGAAACCATAAACAAAATGAAAAGAAACACCCACAGAATGGGAGAAAATATTTGCAAACAAAGCAACTGGCAAGGGATTCATCTCCAAAATATACAAACCAGCTCATGTGGCTTAATATCATCAAAACAAACAACCTAATCGAAAAATGGGCAGAAGACCTAAATAGACATTCTGCAAAGAAGACATACAGATGGCCAAAAGGCACATGAAAAGATGTTCAGAATTGCTATTATAGAAATGCAAATCAGAACTACAATGAGATATCACCTCACACCAGTCATAATGGCCATGATCAAAAATGTACAAAAAATAAATGCTGGAGAGGGTGTGGAGAAAAGGGAACCCTCCTACACTGTTGGTGGAAATGTAAAACTGGTACAGCCACTATGGAGAACATTATAAAGGTTCTTTAAAACACTAAAAATAGAACTACCTTATTACCCAGCAATCCCACTCCTAGGCATATACCTGGAGAAAAACCATAATTTGAAAAGATACATGCACCCCAATGTTCATTGCAGCACTGCTTACAATAGCTAGGGCATGGAAGCAACCTAAATGGCCATCAATAGAGAATGGATAAAGAAGAATACGGTACATATATACAATGGAATATTACTCAGCCATAAAAAATGAAAGAATGCCATTTGCAGCAATGTGGATGGACCTAGAGATTGTCATACTGAGTGAAGCAGTTCAGACAGAGAAAGAGAAATATCATATGATATCCCTTATATGAGGAATCTTAAAACAATGAAACAAATGAACTTATTTACAAAACAGAAATAATCACTTTAAACATATATGGACTAAATGTTCCAATCAAAGACAGAGTGTATTTTTAGACTAAAAAAAAAAAAAAATCTATATGCTGCTTACAAGAGACTCACTTCAGAGCTAAAGACACACACAGACAAAATGAGGGGATGAAAATAAGACATTTCACACAAATGGAAACAAGAAAGTAGAGTAGCAATACTCATATCTCACAAAATATACTTTTAAAACAAAGTATATAACAAAAGACAAAGAGGGACATTATATAATGATAAAGGGATCAATACAAGAAGAGGATATAACATTTGTTAACATACATGCACCAAATACAGGAGCACCTAAATAGATAAAACAAACATTAACAGAAGTAAAGGGAGAAATTGACAGTGATACAATAACAGTAAGAAACTTCAAATAATTTGCAATCTAGCTTGGGAGGCTTAAAAATAAACAGACCCAATACAAAGTGTTAAATGCTCAAATTAGAGCTACATAGTGGAGAGGGCATGCAAGGTAGAAAAACTAATTTAGTCTGAAAATGGATTGTGCTCAAGAAAGCATTTTCCAGGCAAGAGGACTAGTCTTCATAAACACTGGGAAATGAGAGTACATAATACATTTCTAAGTGTTAAGTATTTCAGTAAAGCTGATGGGATAGGATGCATATAAGGAAATGTGGTCAAAAATAGGACTGGAGAGAGAGTCATCAGATATCATGACATTGATATCTATTCAGGATCTAGAGTTTGTGCTGTATTCTAGATGACGTAGAGAAACCAAACGTGTAAGTAAGAGAGTAACAGAATGAGACATGTTTTAGAATGTTCTCTTGTGCATCAGAGTGGAGGTTGTATTGGAAGGTATCAGGCAAGAGTCAAGAAGGCCAATTAAGAGTCTCTGGAAATACTCCAGGAAAGATATAAAGAAATAAAGATTGGGGGGTTGGTGAAGGGATTAAATAGAAGAGAAATAGAACTTCAAAATGTTTAGGATTAGAACTGATATACCTTGGATGTGGTTATAAGAGGTTGAGCGAGAAGGACAAATCGTTCCACTTCCACTTCCTCTAACCTCATTTTTGACACATAGAAATCACTCAACAAGATGTCTGTGTAATGAATAAGTGGAAAAGTAAATGAAGCTTAAACACCATCATTACTATCTCGTAGTCAATACTATAGACTGAAAGCTTATTAGGTACCATGCTCTTGTTATTTAGCTATATGAACACATTGAATACTTACAATAACCCTATGTGATAGGTTCTATATATTTCCATTTTATAGATGAGGAAAATGTAGTTTGCTAAAGTCACTAAGAAAGTGGAGGAATTATAATGTGGGTCTCAAGAGTATAACTGGAAAATTTTATCTTCTATAGTATTTCAGAAAGTTGATATTTATCCACTGTTATTTGAATTTTCACCAATGCTGTGAAAAATTAGTCTTAATTTTCCAAGGAGACTGCCTTCTATATTTTACAGAGAACCCCAGATATTGGTATCAGAGAAGCAGTCAGGTTGGAGTGTCATGGAAGATGGATGAACTGTACTCCAGTACAAGCCTAGAAACTTGCGAAAATATAACCCGCATGAGAGAGAGCACTGTTTCTTTTCAACTGTGAAAATTAACTCATAGACACAAAAACTAGGAGAAAAGTAACATGGTACTTTGCATTCAGTTACTCTCCTGTCACTAAAAATAACACAAGTGATGCTGCATTTTTCTTCTCTCCATAATGAATGGCCTAACTGCATTTGGTAATTGCATATGACTGAAAATAATTTAATTGAAAATAAACTGTGGTTTTGCTTTTTGAAAATGCAGACATCTTGAGTTTCTCATTTGTTTCTTATATTTTACCAGATCTTGCCACTAAGATGAGAGGAAGTTCCCCAACACTTAAGATTTCCCTCCATGGAAATCCATGGGGTCACACTGTCATGATAAGTGTCAATAAGCCAGGAACAATTCAATGTAATCCCTTGAGCTTTTTCACTCCTTATTACTAAAAAGCAATTCATCATCATTATCAGCACCATCATCTTATCATCATCACAATTCCTGTAATTTATACATTAGAGAATCTACAAGGGAATTCCATTTACAATATCTCACTTGATTCTCTCAAAAAACATGAGGTGGAAAACAGGTATTTCTTAATTGCTTATGAAAAAAACAAAATTCAGAGAAAATAAATGACTTTCCTAGATTGCATATTTGAAGAACCAGAGCTTGAACCTAAGAATCTAAACACAATATTTTCCACTAGTTAAGTGCCTACCCAAAGACTTAATTAATTTTTTAAAAAACTCATAATACACACACCTCTAAGACACATTAGGAATGTAAGATTGAGGAACAAGATTTTAATACAATAAGGACATTTTAAATTAAATAAGGGAAATGTCAATGTTAAGAAGGTATGAAATGCAGGAAATGGGAATTGCATTTGAAATTAAGAGACCAGCAAGTTAAAAAAAACTTGTATATATATAGACTGCTTTATCAAAACTTCATGGGAAATGCAAACCAAAAAAGTACAATAGATACACTCACAAAAAAGAAAAAACAACCCAAACACAACACTAAAGATGGTCATCAAACCACAAGAGAAGAGAACAAAAGAGGAAGGGAAGAAAAAAGACCTACAAAAACAAGTCCAAAACAATTAAGAAAATGGTAATAGGAAATAGATATTGATAATTACCTTAAGTATAAATGGATTAAATGCTCCAACCAAAAGACATAGACTGCCTGAATGGATACAAAAACAAGACCCATATATATGCTGTCTACAAGATACCCATTTCAGACCTAGGGACACATACAGACTGAAAGTGAGGGGATGGAAAAAGATACTCCATGCAAATGGAAATCAAAAGAAAGCTGGAGTAGCAATTCTCATACCAGACAAAATAGACTTTAAAATAAAAACTGTTACAAGAGACAAAGAAGAACAATACATAATGATCAAGGGATCAATCCAAGAAGAAAATATAACAATGGTAAATATATATGCACACAAGATAAGAGCACCTCAATATATAAGGCAAATGCTAACAGGCATAAAAGGGGAATTCGACAGTAACACAATAATAATGGGAGACTTTAACACCCTGTTTATACCAATGGACAGATCATCCAGACAAAAAAATTAATAAGGAAACACAAGCCTTAAATGATCCATAAGACCAGATAGATTTAATTGATATTTATAGGACATTCCATTGGAAAGCAGCAGAATACACTTTCTTCTCAAGTACACATGGAACATTCTCCAGGATAGATCACATCTTGGGTCACAAATCAAGCCTCGATAAATTTACAAAAATTTATGGACAAGAAGAAGATTTCTTTCTTTAAAAAAGAAATGGACAAGTTCTTAGAAACAACCTTCCAAGACTGAACCAGGAAGAAACGGAAAATATGAACAGACCAATAACAAGTACTGAAATTGAAAATGTGTTTTAAAATCTTCCAACAAACCAAAGTTCAGGCGAGATGGCTTCACAGGCAAATTGTATCAAACATTTAAAGAAGAGTTAACACCTACCCTTCTGAAACTCTTCCAAAAAAATCACAGAGGAAGGAACACTCCCAAGCTCATTTTATGAGGCCACCATCACCCTGATACCAAAACCAGAAAAAGATATCACAAAAAAAGAAAATTACAGGTCAATATCACTGATGAACTTAGACACAAAAATCCTCAACAAAATATTAGCAAACAGAATCCAACAACATATTAAAAGGATCATACACCATGATCAAGTGGGATTTATCCCAGGGATACAAGGATTTTTCAATATCTGCAAATCGATAAGTGTGATACACCATATTAGCAAATTAAAGAATAAAAACCATATGATCATCTCAATAGATGCAGAAAAAGCTTTTGACAAAATTGAACACTATTTATGATTAAAAACTCGAGAAAGTGGTCATAGAGGGAACCTACATTAACATTATAAAGGCCATATATGACAAACCCACAGCAAACATCATTCTCAATGGTGAAAAACTGAAAGCATTTCCTCTAAGATTAGGAACAAGACAAGGATGTCCACTCTTACCACTATTGTTCTACATAGTTTTGGAAATCCTAGTCACGGCAATCAGAGAGAAAAGAAATAAAGGAATCCGAATTGGAAAAAAGAAGAGTAAAACTGTCACTCTTTGCAGATGACATAATTCTATATACAGAAAATCCTAAAGATGCTACCAGAAAACTACTAGAGCCCATCTATGAATTTGGTAAAGTTGCAGGAGACAAAAATTAATACACAGAAATCTCTTGCATTCCTATACACTAACAACAGAAGATCAGAAAGAGAAACAAGGAAACAATACCGTTTACCATTGCATCAAAAAGAATAAAATACCTAGGAATCAACCTACCTAAGGAGGCAAAGACCTATACTAAGAAAACTATAAAATGCTGATGAAAGAAATGAAAGATGACACACCCAGGTGGAAAGATATACCATGTTCTTGGATTGGAAGAATCAATATTTTGAAAATGACTACACTTTCCAAAGCAATCTACAAATTCAATACAATCCTTATCAAATTACCAATAGCATTTTCACAGAATTAGAACAAAAAATGTAACAATTTGTATTGGAAATACAAAAGACCCTGAATAGCCAAAGCAATCTTGAGAAAGAAAAATGGAGCTGGAGGAATCAGGCTTCCTGACTGCAGACTATACTACAAAGCTACAGTCATCAAAACAGTATTGTACTGGTACAAAAACAGAAATATAGATCAATGGAACAGGATAGACAGTCCAGATACAAACACACGCACCTATGGTCACCTAATCTATGACAAAGGAGGCAAGAATACACAATGGAGACAAGACAGTCTCTTCAATAAATGGTGCTGGGAAAACTGGACAGCTACATGTAAATGAATGAAATTAGAATACTTCCTAACACCATGCACAAAAATAAACTCAAAATGGATTAAAGACCTAAATGTAAGACCAGATATTATAAAACTCTTAGAGAAATACATAGAACACTCTTTTACATAAATCACAGAAAAATCTTTTTTGATCCACCTTCTTGATTAATGAAAATAAAAACAAAAATAAACAAATGGGACCTAATTAAACTTAAAAGCTTTTGCACAGCAAAGGAAACCATAAACAAGATGAAAAGACAACCCTCAGAATGGAGAAAATATTTGCAAACAAAGCAACTGGCAAGGGATTCATCTCCAAAATATACAAACAGCTCATGCAGCTCAATAACAAAAAAACAAACAATCCAATCAAAAAACGGGTGGAAGATCTAAATAGACATTTCTCCAAAGAAGACGTACAGATGGCCAAAAGGCACATGAAAAGATGATCAATATCACTAATTATTAGAGAAATGCAAATCAAAACTACAATGAAGTATCACCTCACACCAGTCAGAATGGCCATCATCAAAAAATCTACAAAAAATAAATGCTGGAGATGGTGTGGAGAAAAGGGAACCCTCCTACACTGTTGGTGGAAATGTAAACTGGTACAGCCACTATGGAGAACAGTACGGAGGTTCCTTAAAAAACTAAAAATAGAACTACCATATGACCAAGCAATCCCACTCCTAGGCATATACCCTGAGAAAACCATAATTCAAAAAGATACATGCACCCCAATGTTCATTGCAGCACTGCTTACAATAGCCAGGGCATGGAAGCAACCTAAATGTTCATCAACAGAGGAATGGATAAAGAAGATATGGTACATATATACAATGGAATATTACTCAGCCATAAAAAAGAACAAAAGAATGCCATTTGCAGCAACGTGGATGGACCTAGAAATTGTCATAGTGAGTGAAGTACGTCAGACAGAGAAGAAAAATATCATATGATATCGTTATATGTGGAATCTTAAAAAAATGATAAAAAATGAACTTATCTACAAAACAGAAATAATTTTACAGATGTAGAAAACAAACTTATGATTATTAAGGGATAAGGAGAGGGGAGGATAAATTGGGAGACTGGGATTGACATATACACACTACTATATGTAAAATAGATAACTAATATGAACCTACTGTATAGCACAGGGAACTCTACTCAATATTCTGTAATGATGTATATGGGAAAATAAACAAGAGTGGATATGTGTATATGTACAACTGATTCACTTTGCTGTACACCTGAAACTAATACAACATTTTAAATCAACTATATGTCAATAAAAGTTAAAAAAAAAACCCTCATGATATACATGCCTCTAAGACACATTAGAAATGTATCCTTGAGGAATAGGATTTTATTACAATAAGAACATTTTAAATTAAATAAGGGAAATGTTAAGGTTAAGAAGTTAGAATAAAGCTAGATCAGGAATTTTCCCCCCAGAATAAATAAAAAAGGGATAAAAAGTAATAACCACAGAATTTTTAAAAAAACTATTTAAAAATGGCCAAAAAAAAGCCAAATAAATTATCAGAAGCTGCAGCCAGCAATAAGAATAATAATGCTAAACTACAAATCAAAAAGTGGTGGCCAAGGGCAAATACAGAAGATTCCGTAGAACAAGCTGAATAGTGTGGTGCCTTGCCTGCACCCAAACATTGGGAGTAGTACTGAAGAAAAAATTTGGGAAGATACAATTCTAAGAATTCACACTATAAATAGCCTCCAAATTGGAAAGAAGCAGGATGATGGGGAATCATGGAGTAGGAAGTCCTATTCAAGTGCTTTGTCCATTTTTGAATTGGGTTGTTAAGTTTTTTGTTGTTGCTGAGTTTTAGGAGTTCTCTATATATTCTGGGTATTAATCCCTTAACAGACATATAATTTGCAAATATTTTCTCCCATTCCATAGTTTGCCTTTTCACTCTGTTGACAGTGTCACTGCAGTGACTGTGTTCTTCATAGCTTTTTCATAGAAATATAGTATTCTATAATAAATAATGCCACAGACTGTGAAATTAGACTTCCTGAGTTTGAATATTAGCTCAACTACTTATTGGCCATCTGATCTTGGACAAGTAAGTCAAGCATTCTACTTTAGTTTATTCTTCTATTAAAATGGAATAATAATAGTATCTGGTATAAGGCTAGGTATTATATGAATGTAAGACATATACATATATATATAATGAAATAACCCAATATAAAAATGCTTGGCCTAGTTCCTGGAATATGTTTAATAAATGATAGCTTAAATGAAATAAGATTGACCATTGAAAATAAGATTGACCATTCATTCTGTTGAACTTTTGGAGTAGAGGAGAAAATGGGAGTATAGAGGTAATATATCCAATGTGGGGAAAAGGTCTTAAATATACCTAATATAAGCCTGCCATATAAAACTTGAGGAATATAAGGAGGATCAGAAGGGAAAGGACTTCCACAAAATTACAGGGCAAGATAGTGGGGGAGCCAGTTAGAGGACTAGCATATATTAACTCAGGTTGGGAAGAGAGAATATAATATGTTTAATATACTTTTATGTCATCAGGGATCAGCCCAAATGTCTGGCACATGGTAAATGTTGAATAAATAATTGTAGAAAGAAAAATGAAAGAAGAGTAGAGAGTTTAGAATATGGATAGACTACAAATTAGGCACAAAAATCAGAGACAGTGATGTCAGCCCTGAAATAACTAGAGCCCTATCTTTGGCCTGATACCTTAAATTCTGGTTGTACTCTCCTGCATGGGGAAGAGGGAAAAGAATCAGGTCTAACTTGGATTTTCTTTATTTGAGAAAGTCATTTCATCCCAGAGAACATAACTTAATCTTGTTCTCAAGCTGGCTATTCAGGAGCAATGGACCACAGCAAAAGCCATTTTGAGAAGAATCAACTGGTGTTCATAGATGACAGAGAGTGCTGAGGAAAATAGGGCTGTCAATCTTCTCTTCTCCCAAACATGTCTTCAGAAGGCTCCATGTTTTTTCAATCACCCAGCTTAGATCCAAAAGATAATGAAATCTGGACTCAAGTATAAAATATAAAGTTCAGAATATTTCAACCCTGAGAGAACCAAATAGGTACTTGGCCCCAAACATCCAAGAATGGATTTGGCACCACAGCAATGCAGTAAAAGATATGTTGCAAAAGTAGGTGAAATAAAGTAGCATTTACAGAATGGGGGAGTAAAGACCTCCAAAATATGCTTCTTTAAATAAGTAGTGATAACACTTGTAAAAAAAAAAAACAACTTTTTCAGCACTCTGGAAATTAACAATATGATGAGAGTTATTTTAGGAAAATGGCGTTATCATGGTAAGAACAACAAGCCTTGTGGTGTTTTTATTTTCCCTATTCCCATCTCTATCTGCTCAGCTCCACAATCACCTTGAAAACCAATATCCTTGCAACATCAGTAGCAGTGAAAAGTAGTAGCCTAGCAGCCATTGTACTCTGACTCTGTACGGTCAGAGTTCCCCTAAAACCCCCATCTTCAGTGAATAGTCACTATTTGACTTATTCTGACAACTCCTGAAAGGCCGTACTCTCAGAGTTTGTCTTTACTTGACCTGATTCGGGCTTACTCTGTGTTAACAGACCTATCTCTAGGATGTTTGTCAAAAATAATCAGTGGTAATTGCTTAGCATTTCAGCTCTCTGTGTTGGTAGTACCATTTGTGGCTAACAAAAGGCTGACAAAAAAACTTAAAAAGAGAAATTGGAGAATGAGATGTCCATAGGGTGCATTGAAAACCTCTGACATATTCCTGGGAATTCAAAAGCCCATGTGCCCAGAAAAGACCATAGAAGGCCATAACCTCTCACCTCTAACTGACCTTGATGCTTTGTATAAGCAGATAGTGAAAACTATAGCAGAATTATAAATTTCCTGCCAGAGCCTTAAAAGGCATGTCCCATCACATAGAGAGCTGGGATACTTATCAGTTTCATGCATTTAAGGAAATCTGTTTAAAAATTACCTGACTGTTGAGCTAATCAAGAAGAAACATCAATAACCACACATGAAAAAGAATACATAGTTTACAGAATTAGACAAGGAAAGTCACTAAACAAATAAACAGCAGCAGCAATTAGAAAACAATAAAAAGCAGCAACAAAAAGAACTCTAAGGAAGAGAAAATCTGTCTTCCAGTGTTGCCACATTATAGTACTAAAAACAATAGCCAAGATATGGAAGCAACTTAATGTCCATCAACAAATGAATGGATAAAGAAGATGTGGTATATATACACAATAGAATACTACTCAGCCATAAAAAAATGAAATAATGCCATTTGCAGCAACATGGATGGACCTAGAGATTATCATACTAAGTGAAGTAAGTCAGAAAGAAAGACAAATACCATATGATATCACTTACATGTGGAAATGAAAATATGACACAAATGAACTTATTTATGAAACAGAAACAGACTCACAGACATAGAAAACAAACTTATGGTTACTGAAGGGGAAAGGGGGTGGGGGAGGGATAAATTAGGAATTTGGGATTAGCAGATACAAACTACTATATAGAAAGTAAACACCAAGGTCCTACTGTATAGCACAGGGAACTATATTCAGTATCCTGTAATAAACCATAATTGAAAAGAATATGAAAAAGAACACACACATATATATATATATATATATATATAACTGAATCACTTTGCTGTACACCAGAAATGAACACAATATTGTAAATCAACTATACTTCAATAAAATATATATATATATATATACACACTATCAAATGTAAAATGGATGGCTAGTGAGGAGCTGCTGCATAACACAAGGAGATCAATTCAATGCTTTGTGATGACCTAGAGAGATGGGATAGGGAGGGTGTGAGGGAGGCTCAAGAGGGAGGGGATATGGGGATATATGTATACATATAGCTGATTCACTTTGTTGTACAGCAGAAAGTAACACAACATTGTAAAGCATTTATACTCCAATAAAGATGTGAAAAGAAATTTTAAAAATAAAAATTCATTAATAGAGCTCAAGAGGAGATTTGAGTGGGAAAAGAATCAGTGAATTTAAAAAAAAGTCAATTGAGATTATCCAATCTGAGGAAAAGAAAGAAACATGAATGAAGAATAATGTTTCAGAGACGTGTGGGACACCATCAAGCATACAAACAAACATAAATAAGAGTCCAAGAGGAAAGGAGAGAGAAAAAAACATAAAGAATATTTTAAATAATGGGCCCCAAGTGTCCCAAATTTGATGAAAAACATTATCCTGCACATTCAAGAAGCTCAATTAACTCCAAGTACAATAAACTCAAAGAGATGCATACCTAGATACATCATAGTCAAACTGTTGAGAGATAAAACAAAGAGAATCTTGGAATTAGCCAGAGAAAAGCAACTTATCATGAATAAGAGATCTTCAATAATATTAACAACTGACATCTCATCAGAAACAATGAAGGACAGAAAACAGTAAGATGACATATTTTATGTGCTTTGTCAACCAAAAATTCAATGTTAAACAGAATTATCCTTCAAAAATGGAGAAATTAGCATATTTCCAAATAAATAAATGTTGAGAGAACTCATCACTAGCATACTTGCCCTACAAGAAATACTAAAAGTAATTATTTAGGCTGAAATGAACAGACAATAGACAGTAACTTGAATCCATATGAAGACAACAGGTCATTATAAAACACAGTATAAATGTAGTTTTTGTTTGTAAGCCTTTTCTGTTATCTAATTTAAAAGACAACAGCTAAATCAATAATTATAAAACTGTGCTGAGAGGCTTATAATGTATAATATGTAATTTGTATAATAATAAAAGGACAAAGGAGGTGGGTGATATAGTGGAGCAAATTTTTTTGTATTCTATTGAAACTAAATTAGTAGTAATGTGAACTAAGTGAAGATGTTAATTGTAATCCTGAGGGCAACTACTAATAAAATTACTAAAAAATATAGAGTAAAGGAATCAGCAAGGGAATTAATTGGTATACTATAAATATGAATTTAATGCAAAAGAAGACAGTAATGGAGAAATAGAGGAGGAACAAAAAAGATGTAAGACTTATAGAAAATGCCAAATGCATTTAAAAGGTAGAGCTTGATGGAATGGAAAAAAAACATGATATAACAATACATTTTACTTTCAAAGACACACTTTAAATAGACTCATTTTAGATTCAAAGACACAAATAGCATGAAAGTAAAAGGATGGAAAAGTATATGCCATGAAAATAGTAACAGATATGGAGTGGCTATATTGTATCAGACAAAATAGATTTTAAGAATTGTTATTTAACATTAAAAGGATATTTTATAATAATAAAAAGGTCAATCCACTGTTATAAACATAACGATTATAAACAAGATGCACCTAACAGAAGCCCAAAATACATGAAACAAAAACTGATATAATTGAAGGGAGAAATAGAAAATTCAACAACAGAAGTAAAAGACTTCAGTATTTCACTTTCAATAATAGTAGATCTAGGTAGAAGATCAGCAAGGTGCAACACTATAAATCAACTAGATCTAACAGTTATCTGAAGTTCACTTCAACTAACAACAGCAAAACACATTCTTCTCAAGTGCACATGGAAAACGTAACTCTTTTATGATAAAAGGCAATCAACATATTAGGAATAGAAGGAGAATTTTTCAACTTGATAAAGGTTATCTATGAAACACTGACACCTAACATGGTATAAAAGACTGAAGATTTCCCTCCTAAGATTAGGAACAAGACAATATTGTTCACTTTTATTCAACATTGTACTAGACACAGCAATTAGGCAAGAAAAAAAAATGCATCCAAATCGGAAAGGAAAAAGTAAAGCTATCTGCAGTTCGTTTATATAGAATTTTTAAGGAATCCACAAGAAAACTACTAGAAGTAATAAATAAATTCTTCAAGATACAAGATCAATATCAAAAAATTCATTGTATTTCTAAACACTGGTAATGAACAATCTGAAAATAAAATTAAAGAAAACTTCATTTATGATGGCATCACAAAGAATAAAATGCCTAGGAATAAAATTAACCAAAGAAATGCAAGTCATGTACACTTAAAACTATAGAACATTATTGAGAGAAATTAAATAAAACCTAAACAAATGAAAAGACATCTCTTGTTCACAAATTGGAAAACTTAATTTATCTACAGATGCTGGGCAATCCCTATCAAAATCCCAGATGCCTTTTCTCAAAATACTGACAAGCTGATCCTAAAATTCATATAGAAATTCAAAAGGCCCAGAATATCCAAAACAATTTTGAAAAAGGAATAAATTAAGAGGACTCACATTTCCTGATTTCAAAACTTACTACAAAGCTTCAGTAATCAAGATAGTGTGTTACTATACTAAAAATAGACATACAGAACAGTGAAATAAAAATGAGAACACCAAACTAAACCCAGATATGTTTTATATAAAGTGTGCAGAGTAGGCAAATTCATAGAAGTAGAAAGTAGAATAAGGGCTGGAGATGGGAAGGAGATGGGTGGGTAGTGACTGCTAATAGATACTTTTGAGCATGGTGAAAATGTTCTAAAATTCAATAGTGATGATGGTTGTATAACTCTGTGAACATACTAAGTACTACTGGATTTTATATTTTAAAAGGTTGAATGTTATGGTATGTGAATTATATCTCAATAAAGCTGTTATAAAAAAGTAAGAAGAAACAGTCTACTCTAGTTATGAGGGTTTTTTGAAAGATGATGTTTGTGGTATGTAGAAAATTGAATATTTCTCTAGATTTAATATAACAATCACAATAGACTTTTCATAGGGTTTATATTTCTCTTCCAAATTTCTCTGATTCTTTTTCCATCCATTCAATGAGTTTTCCAGAGACTCTCATCTCTACTGCTTTTCTCTTTGTTCCTTTCCTTTTCATAAGGATTTGTTTAATACTTCTATAAGAAGTAAGGCAGGGGATAGCATCTAATTATTATTTTTAAAAAAGAAAACAAAGTTTGCCTTTCTTTAAATTTTCCTCAAAGAACATTCCCTGAAGTGATTCATTTTTCAGGAACAACCAGTTTACCTGCTAATACGAGAGGAGGCTGAGAGCAAGAGGAATGATGGAAAAGGCATATTACAATTATCAAAGTAGAAGCAATGACACTTCTTTTCCATTTTAAAAATAACCAGAAATGGAAAGAAAGAAAACACTGCTCATTGTTGGTAAGCAAATTGAAGTTCACTTGTTCCTTTTTGAATTATGAAAATAGAGGTCAGAAGTAAATAAAGTGGGTAAGGAAAGTTATTCATATAACATTGAGTTTGAAAAGGACCTCAGAAATATCTTGTTCAACCCCTCATTTACAAACGAAGAAACAAAGGACCAAGCAACCTTCCATAGTGACCAGGTCAATTACTGAGGTCTTCTGGTTTCTTTTTCAATGTCTTTTCTACTTTGTCCTTATGGCAAAGATGATAATTGTCCCAGTAGCCATTTTTTTCTCCTTTACAATTAGAGAGAGAATCTTCTAGGTTTAAGGTTACACGACCTACTACTAAAGATGCTCCCTTTCCCAGTATGGGAGCTGGAAGATGGGCAACTTACGCATCTCCTCCTTAAAAAGAGATTGCCAGCCTTTCTTTGCTTTTTTCTTAGTTATATTGAACTCTGATGAGGAAGAAAACTTCCTAGAGAAGGACAAATCCATAGTTAGAGGAAATATGCATTTCTGTATGATTTTGTAGGGCAGAGGTTCCAACAGCCCTGGATCACTTATCTCCAAACTGTTGCATGAGAAAAACAAACTTCTCTCTTACATAAGCCACTGTATTTTGGAGTCTTTTGTTAGAGCATCTTAATCTGTACCTAACAAGTATAAACATGAAAGAAAGATTTTCCCTGAAAGATCTTTACAATCCAAGAGTTTAGCAGACATGTGTTCAATAAAGGACTGTGCAATAAAGACAAAAGTGAAATAGGGAAAGGACAGGAAGGCCAGAAAGGGGGAATCATACATGGCGAGTAAAATAACCAAATTAGTGAAAACTAAAGTTGCTTTTAGGCAAACGTTTCCATAGGACCTTTCATCTTTTTCTGCTAATCGTCACAATTTAGAGTCCACTAGTTATCTAGACTGAGATACAGAGGTATTTTTTTGTTGAGGAATTCCCCAGGCTTCCTCTAGAGGTTCCAGATTTTTCACCTGGCCTGGACCTGATTTGAATCTTACTTTTTAACAGAAGGATACATTTGTAGTTAAAGTGTATTGCAGTTGGGATTATTCCAAACCACCTGAATATTGTGGAAAAGAGTACCTGATCTCCACAAAAGTTATGTTTTCCTTCAGCCTGTGAGAAAAGCCGTGTCAGAACATAGATAAATCAGACGAGCCAGCCCCAGTCAAAAAGTGGGTGACTGGAGCCAACAAGAGACAACTCTAGTCCCTTAAGGCTCCTCAAGGCAGGGGGTGGAGGGGCTGATGAAGATACTCAAACCCTCCCCCCTCACCCCAAATAAGAGACCTATAACACACCAGAGAGATCAAGGTAGTGTTCCATGCTTGCCCTGAAGAGATCTATTTTCACTCTAGAAAGTACTTCTGTATTAATATTTAGCCAGTGAATGGTAGTGTCTTGAAGAAAACAAAACTAAAAAAAAATTTAATGAAGGCAACAACAAAAACCTAATGCCCAGAAAGTTATTTTATGGAGAGGAGGACTTTAAGGGACCTATCAATTTATCTGGTACATCCTTGACTACTAATGGATTGTTCCCTAGAGTAAATTTCTAATTATTTTAATCAGGCTACTTTTAAGTGACTCTGGTGGAGAGGGTTTTTTTTGTTTGTTTGTTTGTTTCTTACAATTACCACTGGGGGAGAGTTTTCTGTGGTCTGATACACATAGCTGTTTCAAACTTGTTACTTTGGTACAAGAATTTCCTTTTAAAATTTGTTTTGTTATTTTCCACCAAGAACCTGCTATATGGGAAGAATTAGGTTACCACATGCTGGTTTCCTATTCCATTTATTTCAGTGTGAATCTCTGTTCTCAGAAAGTTTCAATCAGATTTCTGGACATCACAGCCTGCTGCATCAATTCTATCCAGCCCCAGGAAACTCAGGTGAAATTCCCTGGGGAGAGACTCACAGTTGCCATCAGGAATGATTTTGACCAGTATGTGGGGGCATCCTTCCGGCTGATCCATCCACTTGCCCCCCCACTCCAACTCTAAAGGCAGATCTGTTCAGGTATACTCCTTTCTCATACACAGAAACTAACCCTTATCATTAACTGCTCATTATACTCTAAATGATAGTGTGTGATAAAGTTTTTGAATTTTAAAACACAATGTAAATATAAATTGCAAAACACTCTGTAGTAAACATTTTATATATAGTACCCTTAACTGAGGCATCTGTCATATTGTTTACTGACTCTCCAACCCAAATATTGTGGCAGGAATCATGTCTTTTATTTCATTGTATCCCAAGCTTTTGTATCTCACAGAGCCTAGTTTTGTGTCTGACATGTAGCATGCACTACAGATTTAGTTTTTAAAAACATAACTGAAGGAATGATTATCTGGACTTTTTCAAGACTGTTATAAGCCTCAAGTTATATATATATAAAAGTATAGTTGAACTGTGTCACCTTAATAAAATAGCCAGCATGTTCCTGTCTTCATAATAAATTAAGTTTATATATTTTTAAATTGAATTTGCATTTATACCACAGCCTCTCCAATGAGTTGTCATATTGTAATCAAAAAATGTATGGACTTGGGAACTTTCCTCAAGATAATAAAGGCCATATATGACAAACCCACAGCCAACATCGTCCCCCTAACATGGTGAAAAACAGAAACCATTTCCACTAAGATCAGGAACAAGACAAGGTTGCCCACTCTCACCACTATTATTCAACATAGTTTTGGAAGTTTTAGCCACAGCAATCAGAGAAGAAAAAGAAATAATAGGAATCTAAATCGGAAAAGAAGAAGTAAAGTTGTCACTGTTTGAAGATGACATGATACTATACATAGAGAATCCTAAAGATGCTACCAGAAAACTACTAGAGCTAATCAATGAATTTGGTAAAGTTGCAGGATACAAAAGTAATGCACAGTAATCTCTGGCATTCCTATACACTAATGATGAAAAATCCGAAAGTGAACTTAAGAAAACACTCCCATTTACGACTGCAACAAAAAGAATAAAATATCTAGGAATAAACCTATCTAAGGAGACAAAAGACCTGTATGCAGAAAATTATAAGACACTGATGAAAGAAATTAAAGATGATACAAATAGATGGAGAGATACACCATGTTCTTGGATTGGAAGAATCAACATTGTGAAAATGACTCTACCACCCAAAGCAATCTACAGATTCAATGCAATCCCTATCAAACTACTAATTTTTCACAGAACTAGAACAAAAAATTTCACAATTTATATGGAAATGCAAAAGACCCCGAATAGCCAGAGCAATCTTGAGAAAGTAAAACGGAGCTGGAGGAATCAGGCTCCTGGACTTCAGACTATACTACAAAGCTACAGTAATCAAGACAGTATGGTACTGGCACAAAAACAGAAATATAGATCAATGGAACAGGATAGAAAGCCCAGATATAAACCCATGCCCATATGGTCACCTTATCTTTGATAAAGGAGGCAGAATATACAGTGGAGAAAAGACAGCCTCTTCAATAAGTGGTGCTGGGAAAACTGGACAGCTACATGTAAAAGTATGAAATTAGGACACTCCCTAACACCATACACACAAAAAAAACTCAAAATGGATTAAAGACCTAAATGTAAGGCCAGACACTATCAAACTCTTAGAGGAAAACATAGGCAGAATACTCTATGACATAAATCACAGCAAGATCCTTTTTGACCCACCTCCTAGAGAAATGGAAGTAAAAACAAAAATAGACAAATGGGACCTAATGAAACTATAAAGCTTTTGCACAGCAAAGGAAACCATAAACAAGATGAAAAGACAACCCTCAGAATGAGAGAAATATTTGCAAATGAAGCAATGGACAAAGGATTAATCTCCAAAATATATAAACAGCTCATGCAGCTCAATATTAAAAAAACAAACAAAGCAATCAAAAAATGGGCAGAAGACCAAATAGACATCTCTCCAAAGAAGATATACAGATTGCCAATAAACACATGAAAGGATGCTCAACATCACCAATCATTAGAGAAATGCAAATCAAAACTACAATGAGGTATCACCTCACACCAGTCAGAATGGCCATCATCAAAAAATCTACAAACAGTAAATGTTGGAGAGGGTGTGGAGAAAAGGGAACCCTCTTGCACTGTTGGTGGGAATGTAAATTGATACAGCCACTATGGAGAACAGTATGGAGGTTCCTTAAAAAACTAAAAATAGAACTACCATACGACCCAGCAATCCCACTACTGGGCATATACCCTGAGAAAACCATAATTCAAAAAGAGTCATGTACCACAGTGTTCATTGCAGCTCTATTAACAATAGCCAGGACATGGAAGCAACCTAAGTGTCCATCAACAGAGGAATGGATAAAGAAGATGTGGTACATATATACAATGGAATATTACTCAGCCATAAAAAGAAACGAAATTGAGTTATTTGTAGTGAGGTGGATGGACCTAGAGTCTGTCATACAGAGTGAAGTAAGTCAGAAAGAGAAAAACAAATACTGTATGCTAACACATATACATGGAATCTATGAAAAAAAAAAAAAGGTCATGAAGAACCTAGGGGCAAGACGGGAATAAAGACACAGACCTACTAGAGAATGGACTTGAGGATATGGGGAGGGGGAAGGGTAAGCTGTGACAAAGTGAGAGAGTGGCATGGACATATATACACTACCAAACGTAAAATTGATAGCTAGTGGGAAGCAGCTGCATAGCACAGGGAGATCAGCTTTGTGACCAGCTGGGGGGGGGGGATAGGGAGGGTGGGAGTGAGGGAGATGCAAGAGGGAAGAGATATGGGAACATATTTATATGTATAACTGATTCAATTTGTTACAAAGCAGAAACTAACACACCATTGTAAAGCAATTATACTCCAATAAGATGTTAAAAAAAAAAATGTGTGGACTTTACAGTCAAATAGTCTTCGGTTTGACTCTTTGTTATCTGTCTAAAGTTGTCATCTAATCTCTGAGCTTCTGTTTCCTTGTCTTCAAAATGAGTATACCAATAATTATCTCATGGCCTTGTCTTACAGATTAAATGGGATCATTTATTTGAAGGTACTGAGTCTGGTGCCTGGCCTGTGTTTTCAAGCTGAATCAATTAGGATGCTTTAGCACAAGGAACAGAAAGACCAACTAAAAGTGAACTAAACTGCAAGGAAAATTTATCTCATAAGAAGTCTGCATTAGGGCAGTGTCTTAGCTTAGGCTGCCATAAAAAAATATCATAGACTGAGAAATAAATGTCTGTTGTCTAAGCCACCCAAAGTTCTGGAATCCAGAAGTCCAATGTCCTGGTGCCAGCAGATTCAGTTTCTGGTGAGGACTTTCTTCCTGCACATGGCTGCCTTCCCTCTGTGTCCTCACTTGGCAGACAGAAAGAAAGATCTCTGGGACTCTTCGTCTTCTTATAAGGACACTAATCCCATCGTGAAGGGCGACCCTCACGACCTCATCTAAACTTAATTACTTCCCAAAGGCCCCACCCTCTAAATATCATCACATTGGGAGTTAGGGGCTTCAACATATGAATTTGGGGAAGACACAAATATTTAGTCCATGAAAGGTAGATTCAAGGTTGGTAAATTCAATGACCCAGCAACGCTGATCATTGTGCTTTGTACCTTTCTGCTCCACCATCTTCAATGTGATCACAACTTCTCTGCTATAGGTTGCAGATTGGTTGCTATATAGGTTCCTTAAAGACACAGTCATATCCATCAAGTAGGAGAATAATTTCTTCTTATGCATCTCTTCATATTAAGGAGGCATATTTTTTCTTTAGAACCCATTGGTCAATATTGGGTTCTATTTTATGCTCCAGTAGCAAGGAAACCAGGAAAAGCAAATTCGTGTAATATTCAACCTTGAGGTGTCAACCCCTTTTTCCCTCCATTGGATCCATGACATGTTCCAATAGTATGCATATAGTAGGTTCTTGGTAGTAGCTATAATGCTTATCAGTTTTATCCTACATATGGGGAAATGAAGCAGATGGCTATATAGGAAATACAGTCAACCTGAGCAGTAAACTAATATCAAATGTGTAATGCAGAAAAGAGCTCTGGAAGTATACATTTGAATTGTTTATGTGCCCTACACATCTTTCTAGCTGTGTAACACTGGGGGCAAGTCCTTTAATCTCCCTGATCCTCTCTTTCCCTATCTACACCAGCAATCATATAAAGCCCTAGTCTTATTTTGAGCTCATAAGGCAGATAATATTCAGGTAGGCATCTAAAATAACTGACATACTATAGGCCTGCTCTCACTGTGGATTCAAATCAATCTAGGTGATCTATTTAAAGGCTTATGACATTTCTCCCTTATTGCAAGCTATTCTGAAAATCAAATGCCACTTTGAAACATGACGCTGAGCCCCCAAATCGTGTCCCTAGCTCACTGTTGTTGTTGTTGCTTCTTTTTTTTTTTTTTTCCTGTGATCCTAACAGACAAATTTTCTTCTTCAGTTTGCAAAACTGATTCTCCCTATTTTATACGGTGTCACAAGAATCCTATTGACCAGTCACTGGGCCTGTCATATAGTAGGCATTCAATTAGTGAATGGACAGCATCTTTAAAGCTTTTGTTTGTTTGTTTGTTATTGTTTTTTTGTTGGTAAGAAAGATGGTAAGAATGCCTGGTGTAAGTGAGGTTACGGAGAAACTAGAACTCTCATACACTGCTATTGGGAATGTAAAATTGTACAACTACTTTGGAAAATAGTTTGGAAATTTCTTAGAAGTTAAACATACTTATCATATTATCCAGCCATTTTACTCCTAGACATTTATCAAGAAGAAAGGAGATATATATCTATGGAAAATCTTGCACACAAATGTTTATAGTAGCTTTATTTTTAATTGCCCCAAACTGAAAATAACCCAAATGTCTATAAACTAATAAATAAATTGCAATATGTATCTATATATAAAATACTACTCGGCAATTAAAATGAATAAAAAGAACTATTAATCCATGCAAAAACATGGATGAATCTCAAAATAATTATTCTGTAAGAATCCAGACCCAAAATATATATATATGATACATGATTTCATTTATATAACATCTAGAAAATGTAAATTAATTGATAGTAGCAGAAAGCAGATTAAGAGATGCTGGGGTCAGGGAAGGACAGGAGAGAAGGATTACCAAGGACA
Source organism: Balaenoptera musculus (assembly GCF_009873245.2). NCBI lineage: Eukaryota > Metazoa > Chordata > Mammalia > Artiodactyla > Balaenopteridae > Balaenoptera > Balaenoptera musculus. Next base: position 51,335,324 of record NC_045785.1, on the reverse strand, counting down.
TGATGAAACTTTAGGAGGTGATAGGTATGTTCATTATCTTGATTACTGTGATGGCTTCATAATTGTATACATATGTCAATACATATCAATTGTACACCTTAAATATGCACAGTTTATTTTATGTCAGTTACGCAGAAAAAAAGTTTTGTTTCTTTTTTTTGGTTGTAAAAGATGGTAAAAGTCATAACCCAGTAGGTGTACTCTTCTGAAGCATAGCGATACAACCAAATGATTAAGTTAAGTGGACCAGGAACAATTACCAAGTAAATGCATTTGTAGGTCAATGACTAACTGAAGTGTAATGAATTATTTTAACCTACATGAGGGTTTCAAGTAAAAGTGGCTTTGGAGATAGGATGTGGGTCTCAATTAGAATCTTAAGCAAATAGGGCGTGCCTGACTCACAATTCTCACTTGCTTAATTGAAGTGAATCTTGCTTTAGCTGTGGAGCTGGAAGCTTGCTTGTGCTTTTCATTGCCCCCATTTTACTTTGATCCAGAACTCTTGATTTATTTCTAATCCCTCCACCCCCTTGGCAATTTTGATGGCCATGTTCTACTTCTCAAGCACCTCTCTAGCTTATTATTTCTTTAATTGCACCCCTTACCCATGCTGCTCTCCTTGGTCACATTTGCTCAATTAGTTTCTTAATTTTAGACCAGGGACATCACAGCTTTGTGCATCATGTTTTTTTTTTTTTTTAACCATACTGACACTCATGATAAATGATGACTGTAAATACATTTGGCATAAGCCGTTGCTCCCATTCTAATTCCAAGACAAATTTGTAATCTTATAGATGGTCCTGTCATCTCATGTCTTATTTTTGGAGGAAAAAAACTCATAAGTAGATAGAAGAAATATAGCTTTCAGGGTGGCCTAAGTGGAAAATATAGGGGAGAAAGAAAGGTTAGATTTCAATTACAGAAAAATAAAGTATGTGTGGAGCTGCCTACCTTATGCTCAGAATTGCTAAACTCTTTCTGTTTGGAGAGCCTTGGCAAGTCATTCTATTCCAGATGTGCTTTATGTTGGCCATCTCCTTTCAAAATAATTTGCATCTTCCTTTTCCTCTCCTGGCAATAAATTGTGGTAAAGAAAAGAACATCAAGGTTCTGAGCAGAGATGAAGATAGATTATTTGAAAGCCATAAAAAAGGAGGTAAACCAGTGCTAGGGATGTCCAACTCCACATCTGGGTATCTCTTGTTCCAAATGCTGGGTGCCATTTTCTGCCATGCAAAGCTCTTGGGAGTGAGTGTATTCTATGAGGTTAGAGTGTGGTCTTGAATTTTATTTGAGACATAAGAGTACTCATTTGATCCAATCTTTTCATTTTACAGTTAGAAAAGAAATGAAGCTCAGAGAGAAAATATAATTTGCCTAAGGCACACAGTTAAAAGGAACAGTTGGGAAAACTGGGAGACAGGAAAACTTCTCTGGGAAATAGAGAAATCAGACTTTGAGCTGGACCCATGGCAGCAGGATGCATAAACAGCAGCTGAGGTCTCAAAGAGAGTGGACAAAGAGCATTTGAGTGACTCTTGAAGCAAGGGCAGCAGAGAGGTTGTGGAAGATTGCTGACTGGCTCAACCTGCTGTTGGATGTGTCTCTTGTTGATTGTGGTTTCTTAATCTGCCTTTACTAGTGGACTATACAACCAGGCAAACACTCAAAATTCAACCAGAAAATTGTTTCCTCGGCTGGCAAGGCATAAAATCAAAAAGCTCTGTAAATCTGGACTCCCATATGTGGTTCTCAGCTGGTGTAAGTCCCTGAATGAATTATATGAGGCCAGAGAAATTAATGCTACACACATGGGGGCGCAACTTAAAAGCAAAAATTACATCTGAGAAGACTCTGCCGGGTGCTACGGAACTCTGGAAAGCAGACAGAGTCCACACTGATATGGTATGCTGGCTACGGAGGACCCCCAGTAACATTATGATCAAGCATAGGAATAATGTATAACAAATGAGCAAGGACACAAATTGAAAGAAGAGCAAAAAAGCAATAAAGGATGCCTTAATATTCAGCCTCCTCTAGTTGGGTGAAACCAGGTGGGTGTTAACTGTCACTTTCCTGCCCATCGTAAATGCTGCCTTGTTCTGAGTGAATTTAATGTTCTTTACACCTGTTTAAAGCCTGTAGCCCAATGAGTTAGGATGACCCCTTTTCCTTCTGGCCTCATACTATTGACTTGAGAGTGACTTACAGTCCCAAGAGAATTGCAGTCACACACTGGATATATTTTTAATGTCAATTTCTGCAGGTGCTTTTACACAAGGAATTGTTATAACAATTATTCTCTCTATCCTGGGCCCTAGGATAGATATTGGTTTTTAGCACATTAAATGGAGGATAGATGGGTGTATGTAATGCAAAATGAGATGACCATCACCTGGGTCTTTAGGTAAAGTGGTGACAGCCTGATAGTTGGGGAGTTGTGATATTTTTCACCACTTTTAGAGAATCCTGTGGTTTTGGAAAGCTGAGAAGCAAGAAGGTGAAATGGTTTTTATGGCTATAATCATAGGGCTGGTGGGTAGAATTGAAATTTGTAAACTCAGAAGTAAGGGATATCAACAAGTGATTTCAGAGATGCTTTCTTTTTTGTCATTGATAACAGCTTTTTGTATTGATGGTTTAAATCTAAAATTTAAGATAATTCACAATGACCAGGAGACAGAATTGCCATACTGTACAACTCAAACATAATTAGCACAATTGCCAGCAGTAACCACAGATGCTCAGTTGAGAATCATGTCCTGCATTGCAGTATAGAAGAGCAAAATATAAGTAGGCATTTCAAAGATGTAGTATTATAATAATGTTAAAATAGGAATTAAGTTTCCAAAATTTGAAAGTAATTTATTTAAAGCTAAAGCTGATTGAAGATTATCTCTATAAAGACATAATTATATTTGGATTTGTTTTCTTATGTGTAAATGAAAATGTAGAATACATTATGCAAGAGAGGCATCTGATGTAAGTTTGGTCAGAGGAAACAAAAGTCACTGAGTTACTAAAGGAGGCAACTTAAACAATACTGGCTGGAGAAGACTGGACTCCAATTAATAGGGTCAGACATTGTGGTAGAGAGGGAAAGCCAGAGCATGCTTCAGATTTTATCTAAGGTCTGTGTCCTAAAGTGGGTGAAGGACCAGGTCTTAGAGGTCAGTTAGAAAATTTCATACCAGTAATCAAAAAATGTAAAGTAAAATATAAGTGAAATGCCAATCCCATTTATTATATTTGTAATTATTTTATAACATCAACTCTTCATTCATTCACCCGGGAGTTAGCACTAGATAGCTCACTTTCAGAAGTGAGGAGATGGAGTTTTTTGTCTAGCTGAGATCACAAAGTTAGAAATTATCCTAACGTGCCCAGAATCAAGACCTTCTGATTCAACATCCATATATGAGAAAAAACTCTCAACAAAGTGGGTAGAGGGAATATACCTCAACATAATAAAGGCCATATATGACAAGCCCATGGCTAACATCATACTCAACACCGAAAGCTGAAAGATTTTCCTCTAAGGTCAAAAACAAGACAAGGATGCCCACACTCACCATTGTTATTCACATAGTATTGGAAGTCTTAGCCACAGAAATCAGACAAGAAAAGGAAATAAAAGGTGTCCAAATTGGAAAGGAAGTAGTAAAACTGTCACTATTTACAGATATGATATTACATATAGAAAAACCTAAAGACTCCACCAAAAAAAAAAAAAAACTGTTAGAATAAGTAAATTCAGTAAAGTTGTAGAAAACAAAATTAATATACAAAAATTTGTTGCATTTCTATACACTAATAATGAACTATCAGAAGAGAACTTAGAAAATAATCTTATTTACAATTGCATCAAAATAATACCTAGAAATAATTTTAACCCACGAGGTGAATGACCTGTACACTAAAAACTATAAGACATTGATGAAAGAAATTGAAGACACAAATAAAGGGAAAGGTATTCCATGCTTATGGGTTGGAAGAGTCAATATTGTTAAAACATTGCTAAATGTCCATACTACCCAAAGCATTCTACAGATTCAATGCAATCCCTATCAAAATTCAATGGCATTTTTCACAGAATTAGAACAATCCTAAAATTTGTATGGAACCACAAAAGATCCTGAAGAGCCAAGCATCTTGAGAAAGAACAATAAAACTGGAAGCATCAGGCACCCTGATTTCAAACTGTATTACAAAAGTATAGTAATCAAAGCAGTGGTATTGGCATAAAAATGGACACATAGATCAATGAAATAGGATACAGAGGCCATAAATAACCCATGCATATACTGTCAATTAATTTATGACAATAGGAATAAGAATATACAGTGGGGGAAATGACAGTTTCTTCAATAAATGGTACTGGGAAAATTGGAGAGGCCACATGCAAAAGAATGATACAAGGCTAATATCTTATAACATACACAAAAATTAACTCAAAGTGGGTTAAAGACTTTGAATGTGAGACTTGAAACCATAAAACTCCTAAAAGAAAACATACGTGTCAAGCTCCTTGACACCAGTCTTTGCAATGATTTTTTGGATCTGACTCCAAAAGCAAAGGTAACAAAGCAAAAATAAGTGGGATTACCTCAAACTGAAAAGCTTCTGCACAGCAAAGGAAATCATCAGGGAAATGAATGGGACATTTTCTCCCCACTGAATGGAAGAAAATATTTACAAATCATATATTTGATAAGGGGTTAATATACAAAATATATAAAGTACTCATATAGCTCATTAGCAAAAAAAAATAAACCTGATTACAAATGGGCAGAAAACCTCAATACACTTTTTCCCAAAGAAGACGTACATATGGCCAAGAGACACATGAAAAGATGCTCAACATCACTAATCAAGGAAATGCAAATCAAAACCACAATAGGATATTACTTCACACTTGTTAGAATGGCCACTATCAGAAAGACTAGAAATAAGTGTTGGGAAGGATGTGGATAAAAGGGAGTTATTGTACTCTGTTAGCAGGAATGTAAATAGGTGCATCCACTATAAAAATTAGTATGGAGGTTCAAAAAATTGAAAATAGAACTACCATATGAACCACCAATCCCACCTCTGGGTATTTATCCAAAGAAAACAAAAACACTAATTGGAAAAGATACATGCACCCCCAGTGTTCACTGCAGCATTATTTACAATAGCTAAGACATGGAAGCAACCTAAGTGTCTACTGATGGATAAATGGATAAAGGAATTTTGGTGTATATACACAACGAAATACTATTCAGCCATAAAATCTTGCCATTTGCAACAGCTGGATGGACCTTGAGGGCATTATTCTACGTGAAGTAAGTCAGAGAAAGACAAATACTGTATGATCACTTATATGTGGAATTTATTTAAAAAATAAACAACGAGCTCATAGATACAGAGAGCAGATTGGTGGTTGCCAGAGGCGGTGGTGGTGGTGGTGGTGGTGGCGGGGGTGGGCAGAATGGGTGAAGGGGATCAAAAGGTACAAACGTCCAGTAATAAAATAAAAGTCATGAGGCTGTAATATGTAGCATGGTGACTATAGATAATAATACTGTATTGCATGTTTGAAAGTTGTTATAAGAGTAGATCTTAAAAGTCCTCATCACAAGCAAAATTTTTTGTAACTATGTATGGTGGATGTTAGACTTACTATGGTGATTATTTTGCAATATATACAAATATCAAATCATCATGTTGTACACCTGAAACATGTTATATGTCAACTACACCTCAATTAAAAAAAAAAAAAAAGAATCAAATCTTCTGGCTTTCTAACCCATGTGATTTTTCTTATCTAGCACAGCCCCTCTTCCCACTCCAGACAGAGCAAATTTCTGGCAAATCACAACCCTCACCCTCCCCCGGGTTCATGATAAGTATTTCTCACCAGTCAGGATTCTCTTTTAGGATGAAGTCCCTATCAGCCTCAAGTTTCTTTCCTGAATAGCCTGAACGCATTGCCTCTCATCGTTTGGGGTTGGCATAGGTAATGAAATGGAGTCACTTTTTTGCCTAGACTAAATGCCTACATAGTCTAAAGCCAGGTTAGCTTTTTTGCCCTTTTCACTTTTCACTTTGTTTTAGATAATAAACTGGATTGGTCAGCATCGTTTGTGCTGATTTACTCTACACCCCTTTACCAGCCTGGAGTTTTGCTGGAACCTATGATGCAATGGGGAAAGTTTAGATCTTAAACAGTATTTATTATATCCTGGAGGGAAACTGAAAAAGAGTAGGGGAGAGAGGAGGCAGCATCTTCTAAAATTATTTCCCTTTAAGGGGAACAAAATCTCCTTTTAAAGATTCATATTGTAAACCAGAGATTTTAGTTTGACTCTTCTTTTAGCATAGTGTGAAATAACAACTGTCCACACCTTGCATTTCTCTGCCTGAACCGTACCTCAACTAGTATCTCCATTGACAAATGAGTACTTCTGAATGAGTTTCACTAAAAATAAATAGCTGAGAGGAGGGGCAAGATGGAGGAAGAGTAAGACGCGGAGATCACCTTCCTTCCCACAGATACAGTAGAAATACATCTACACGTCGAACTGCTCCTACAGAACACCCCACTGAACGCTGGCAGAAGACGTCAGACCTCCCAAAAGGCAAGAAACTCCCCACGTACTTGGTGGTAGGGCAAAAGAAAAAAGAAATAACAGAGACAAAAGAATTAGGGACGCGACCTGCACCAGTGGGAGGGAGCCGTGAAGGAGGAAAGATTTCCACGCACTAGGAAGCCCCTTCGGGGGAGAGACTGGCGGGTGGCAGAGGGGGGAAGCTTCGGAGCCGTGGAGGAGAGCGCAGACACAGGGGTGCGGAGGGCAAAGCGGAGAGATTCCCGCACGGAGGATCGGTGCCAAGTAGCACTCACCAGCCCGAGACGCTTGTCTGCTCAGCTGCCGGGGCGGGCGGGGGCTGGGAGCTGAGGCTCGGGATTCGGTGCTAGCTGGGCGGGAGTCAGGGAAAAAGTCTGCAGCTGCCCAAGAGGCAAGAGACTTTTTCTTGCCTCTTGTTTCGCGGCACACAAGGAGAGGGGATTCAGAGCGCTGCCTAAACGAACTCCAGAGACGGGCGTGAGCCGCGGCTATCAGCGCGGACCCCAGAGGCGGGTGCGAGCTGCGGTTATCAGCGCGGACCCCAGAGACGGGCAGGAGACGCTAAGACTGCTGCTGCCGCCACCAAGAAGCCTGTGTGCGAGCACAGGTCACTCTCCACACCGCCCCTCCCGGGAGCCGGTGCAGCCCGCCACTGCCAGGGTCCCATGATCCAGGGACAACTTCCCCGGGAGAACGCACTGCGCGCCTCAGGCTGCTGCAACGTTGCGCTGGCCTCTGCCACCGCAGGCTCGCCCCGCCTCCTCCATACCGCTCCCTCCCCCTGGCCTGAGTGAGCCAGAGCCCCTGAAGCAGCTGCTCCTTTAACCCCGGTCTGTCTGGGCGGGGAACAGACGCCCTCAGGCGACCTACATGCAGAGGTGGGTCCAAATCCAAAGCTGAACCCTGGGAGCTGTACGAACAAAGAAGAGAAAGGGAAATCTCTCTCAGCAACCTCAGAAGCAGCGGATTAAAGCTCCACAAACAACTTCATGTGCCTGCATCTGTTGAATACCTGAATAGACAACGAATCATCCCAAATTCAAGAGGTGGACTTTGGGAGCAGGATATATTAATTTTTCCCCTTTTCCTTTTTTTGTGAGTATATGTGTATGCTTCTGGGTGAGATTTTGTCTGTATAGCTTTGCTTTCACCATTAGTCCTAGGGTTAGGTCCGTGTTTTTTATTTTTACTTAAAAAATTTTTTTTTCTTAATAATTTTTTCCTTATTTTCTAATTTTAGAAATTAAAAAAAAATTTAATAGTTGTTTTCATATTTTTTATTTTAAAAAATTAAAAAAATTTTTTCTTAATAATTTTTTTATTTTTTACTATAAAAAAATTAATAAATCTATTTTAAAAAATTAAAAAATAATTTTCTGAATACATTCATTCTTAAATTTTTTTTTCTTATTTTTATTATAATAGCTTTATTTTATATTACCCTCTTTCTTTCTTTCTTTCTTTTTATTTTTTCTCCCTTTTATTCTAAGCCGTGTGGATGAAAGGCTCTTGGTGCTCCAGCCAGGAGTCAGTGCTGTGCCTCTGAGGTGGGAGAGCCAACTCTTCAAGACACTGGTCCACAAGAGACTTCCTAGCTACATGTAATATCAAATGGGGATAATCTCCCAGAGATCTCCATCTCAACAACAAGACCCAGCTTCACTCAACGACCAGCAAGCTACAGTGCTGGACACCCTATGCCAAACAACTAGCAAGACAGGAACACAGCCCCATCCATTAGCAGAGAGGCTGCCTAAAAATCATAATAAGGCCACAGACACCCCAAAACACACCACCAGATGTGGAAGTGCCCACCAGAAAGACAAGATCAAGCCTCATCCACCAGAATACAGGCAATAGTCCCCTCCACCAGGAAACCCACACAACCCACTGAACCAACCTTAGCCACTGGGGAGAGACATGAAAAACAACGGGAACTACGAACCTGCAGCCTGTGAAAAGGAGACCCCAAACACAGTAAGATAAGCAAAATGAGAACACAAAAAACCACACAGCAGGTGAAGGAGCTGGGTCAAAACACACCAGACCTAACAAATGAAGAGGAAATAGGCAGTCTACCTGAAAAAGAATCAGAATAATGATAGTAAAGATGATCCAAAATCTTGGAAATAGAATAGACAAAATGCAAGACATTTAACAAGGATGTAGAAGAACTAAGAGGAACCAAGCAATGATGAAAACACAATAAATGAAATTAAAAATACTCTAGATGGGATCAATAGCAGAATAAACTGAGGCGAAGAACGGATAAGTGACCTGGAAGACAGAATGGTGGAATTCACTGCTGCAGAAACAGAATAAAGAAAAAAGAATGAAAAGAACTGAGGACAGTCTCAGAGACCTCTGGGACAACATTAAACGCACCAACATTCGAATTATAGGGGTCCCAGAAGAAGAGAAAAAGAAAGGGACTGAGAAAATATTTGAAGAGATTATAGTTGAAAACTTCCCTAATATGGGAAAGGAAATAGTTAGTCAACTCCTGGAAGCACAGAGAGTTTATACAGGATAAATCTAAGGAGAAACACGCCAAGACACATATTAATCAAACTATCAAAAATTAAATATAAAGAAAACATATTAAAAGCAGCAAGGGAAAAACAACAAATAACACACAAGGGAATCCCCATAAGGTTAACAGCTGATCTTTCAGCAGAAACTCTGCAAGCCAGAAGGGAGGGCAGGATATACTTAAAGTCATGAAGGAGAAAAACCTACACAACAAGGTTACTCTACCCAGCAAGGATCTCATTCAGATTTGATGGAGAAATTAAAACCTTTACAGACAAGCAAAAGCTGAGAGAGCTCAGCACCACCAAACCAGCTTTACAACAAATGCTAAAGGAACTTCTCTAGGCAAGAAACACAAGAGAAGGAAAACACCTACAATAACAAACCCAAAATATTTAAGAAAATGGGAATAGGAACATACATATCGATAATGTAAATGTAAGTGGATTAAATGCTCCCACGAAAAGACACAGGACTGGCTGAATGGATACAAAACAAGATCCATATATATGCTGTCTACAAGAGACCCACTTCAGACCTAGAGACAAATACAGACTGAAAGTGAGAGGATGGAAAAAGATATTCCATGCAAATGGAAATCAAAAGAAAGCTGGAGTAGCAATTCTCATATCAGACAAAATAGTCTTTAAAATAAAGACTATTACAAGAGACAAAGAAGGACACTATATAATGATCAAGGGCTCGATCCAGGAGGAAGATATAACAATTGTAAATATTTATGCACCCAACATAGGAGCACCTCAATACATAAGGCAAATACTAACAGCCATAAAGGGGAAATTGACAGTAACACAATCATAGTAGGGGACTTTAACACCCCCCTTTCACCAATGGACAGATCATCCAAATGAAAATAAATAAAGAAACACAAGCTTTAAATGATACATTAAACAGATGGACTTAATTGATATTTATAGGACATTCCACCCCAAAACAACAGAATACACATTTTTCTCAAGTGCGCATGGAACATTCTCCAGGATAGATCATATCTTGGGTCACAAATCAAGCCTTGGTAAATTTAAGAAAATTGAAATTGTATCAAGTATCTTTTCCGACCACAACGCTACGAGACTAGATATCAATTACAGGAAAGATCTGTAAAAAATACAAACACATGGAGGCTACACAATACACTACTTAATAACGAAGTGATCACTGAAGAAATCAAAGGGGAAATCAAAAAATACCTAGAAACAAATGACAATGGAGACACGACGACCCAAACTTATGGGATGCAGCAAAAGCAGTGCTAAGAGGGAAGTTTACAGAAATACAAGCCTACATCAAGAAACAGGAAACATCTCGAATAAACAACCTAACCTTGCACCTGAAGCAATTAGAGAAAGAAGAGCAAAAAAACCCCAAAGCTAGCAGAAGGAAAGAAATCATAAAGATCAGATCAGAAATAAATGAAAAAGAAATGAAGGAAAACAATAGCAAAATCAATGAAACTAAAAGTTGGTTCTTCGAGAAGATAAACAAAATTGATAAACCATTAGCCCACTCATCAAGAGAAAAAGGGAGAAGACTCAAATCAATAGAATTAGAAAATGAAAAAGGAGAAGTAACCACTGACACTGCAGAAATACAAACGATCATGAGAGATTACTACAAGCAACTATATGCCAATAAAATGGACAACCTGGAAGAAATGGGCAAATTCTTAGAAAGGTATAATCTTCCAAGACTGAATGAGGAAGAAATAGAAAATATGAACAGACCAATCACAAGCACTGAAATTGAACTGTGATTAAAAATCTTCCAAACAAACAAAAGCCCAGGACCAGATGGCTTCACAGGCGAATTCTATCAAACATTAGAGAAGAGCTAAGACCTATCCTTCTCAAACTCTTCCAAAATATTACAGAGGGAGGAACACTCCCCACCTCATTCTACAAGGCCACCATCACCCTGATACCAAAACCAGACAAAGATGTCACAAAGAAAGAAAACTACAGGCCAATATCACTGATGAACATAGATGCAAAATCCTCAACAAAATACTAGCAAACAGAATCCAACAGCACATTAAAAGGATCATACACCATGATCAAGTGGGGTTTATCCCAGGAATGCAAGGATTCTTCAATGTACGCAAATCAATCAATGTGATACACCATATTAACAAATTGAAGGAGAAAATCCATATGATCATCTCAATAGATGCAGAGAAAGCTTTCGACAAAATTCAATACCCATTTATGATAAAAACCCTCCTGAAAGTAGGCATAAAGGGAACTTTGCTCAACATAATAAAGGCCATATATGACAAACCCACAGCCAACATTGTCCTCAATGGTGAAAAACTGAAACCATTTCCACTAAGATCAGGAACAAGACAAGGTTGCCCACTCTCACCACTATTATTCAACATAGTTTTGGAACTTTTAGCCACAGCAATCAGAGAAGAAAGAGAAATAAAGGAATCCAAATCGGAAAAAGAAGAAGTAAAGCTGTCACTGTTTGCAGATGACATGATACTATACATAGAGAATCCTAAAGATGCTACCAGAATACTACTAGAGCTAATCAATGAATTTGGTAAAGTAGCAGGATACAAAATTAATGCACAGAAATCTCTTGCATTCCTACACACTAATGATGAAAAATCTGAAAGTGAAATTGAGAAAACATTCCCATTTACCATTGCAACATAAAGAATAAAATATCTAGGAATAAACCTACCTAAGGAGACAAAAGACCTGTATGCAGATATTATAAGACACTGATGAAAGAAATTAAAGATGATACAAATCGATGGAGAGATATACCACGCTCTTGGATTGGAAGAATCAACATTGTGAAAATGACTATACTACCCAAAGCAATCTACAGATTCAATGCAATCCCTATCAAACTACCACTGGCATTTTTTCACAGAACTAGAACAAAAAATTTCACAATTTGTATGGAGACACAAAAGACCCCGAATAGCCAAAGCAATCTTGAGAACGAAAAATGGAGCTGGAGGAATCAGGCTCCCTGACTTCAGACTATATTACAAAGCTACAGTAATCAAGACAGTTTGGTACTGGCACAAAAACAGAAATATAGATCAATGGAACAGGATAGAAAGCCCAGAGATAAACCCACACCCATATGGTCACCTTATCTTTGATAAAGGAGGCAAGCATATACAGTGGAGAAAAGACAGCCTCTTCAATAAGTGGTGCTGGAAAACTGGACAGCTACATGTAAAAAGTATGAAATTAGAAACACTCCCTGACTCCATATACAAAAATAAACTCAAAATGGATTAAAGACCCTAAGTGTAAAGCCAGACACTATCAAACTCTTAGAGGAAAACATAGGCAGAACACTCTATGACATACATCACAGCAAGATCCTTTTTGACCCACCTCCTAGAGAAATGGAAATAAAAACACAAATAAACAAATGGGGACCTAATGAAACTTAAAAGCTTTTGCACAGCAAAGGAAACCATAAACAAGACAAAAAGACATCCCTCAGAATGGGAGAAAATATTTGCAAATGAAGCAACTGACAAAGGATTAATCTCCAAGATTTACAAGCAGCTCATGCAGCTCAATAACGAAAAAACAAACAACCCAATCCAAAAATGGGCAGAAGACCCAAACAGACATTTCTCCAAAGAAGATATACAGATGGCCAACAGACACATGAAAGAAGCTCAACATCATTAATCATTAGAGAAATGCAAATCAAAACTACAATGAGGTATCATCTCACACCGGTCAGAATGGCCATCATCAAAAAAATCTACAAACAATAAATGCTGGAGAGGGTGTGGAGAAAAGGGAACCCTCTTGCACTGTTGGTGGGAATGTAAATTGATACAGCCACTATGGAGAACAGTATGGAGGTTCCTTAAAAAACTAAAAATAGAACTACCATACGACCCAGCAATCCCACTACTGGGCATATACCCTGAGAACACCATAATTCAAAAAGAGTCATGTACCATAATGTTCATTGCAGCTCTATTTACAATAGCCAGGACATGGAAGCACCTAAGTGTCCATCATCGGATGAATGGATAAGGAAGATGTGGCACATATATACAATGGAATATTACTCAGCCATAAAAAGAAATGAAATGGAGGTATTTGTAATGAGGTGGATGGAGTTAGAGTCTGTCATACAGAGTGAAGTTAGTCAGAAAGAGAAAAACAAATACAGTATGCTAACACATATATATGGAATCTAAGAAAAAACAAAAAGGTCATGAAGAACCTAGTGGCAAGATGGGAATAAAGGACACAGACCTACTAAAGAATGGACTTGAGGATATGGGGAGGGGGAGAGTTGAGATGTGACAGGGTGAGAGAGTGGCATGGACATATATACACTACCAAATGTAAAATAGATAGCTAGTGGGAAGCAGCCACATAGCACAGGGAGATCAGCTCGGTGCTTTGTGACCACCTGGGGGGTTGGATGGGGAGGGTGGGAGGGAGGGAGATGCGGGAGGGAGGAGATATGGGGATATATGTATATGTATAGCTGATTCACTTTGTTATAAAGCAGAAACTATCACACCATTGTGAAGCAATTATACTTCAATAAAGATGTTAAAAAAATAAAAATAAAAATAAATAAATAAATAAATAAATAAATAGCTGATAAAGTCTTATGAAGAGACGCAATAAAAAATGGTAGAAAGGTAACAGGGAATAGAAAATAGAGAAACATAAGAGAGAAGAACCAGGGTTTACATTGGGAACTGAGTCAGCTTTGTTCATCCCAATAATAAGAAAGACAATGAGGATCAAAGTGAAAGCTCTTTATGTCCTGTATATAAACATTTATCATGGTTATAGCTATTATTTACTAAACTCTCCCTTTATCAAAATCAGGAGAGAGTTGGGGGCAATGATTCTTCCATAAATACCAGAAGACAGGCTAGGCTGGCATTATCCCCATTACTAAGATGAAGAAGCACAGGCTGAGAGATGCTGTCACACTCTTTGCCAGTGGAGGAATATGAATGAGAATCTAGGTTTTGAGGGCAAGCTCATGGGTCTCTCCACTGTGTCTTCACAGTTCTTAAGAACCACCTGAATCTCTTTTTAAAATATGGATTCCTGGACATCATGCCACATCTTCTTAAATTGGCATCTCCTAGAGTTGGGATTGATGTATCTGGCTTTTTATCTGCTTTTTCAAATCATAATTATCCAGGTTTAGGAAACAGAGCTGAAGAATTTCTACCTCATTCTGCTTCTAACAGGCTGGATGACCATACATAATTCCTCACCCCTTTCTGGACCTCTGTTTCTTCATCTGTAAATTGGGTAAGTTAAACAAGATATTTTATTGAGGACTATTCCCCAGTCATGGAGCCAAGATTTCCTGAAAGTAATCAGGAACCAATTGCTGATTTTATTTAATGTGCTCTAATAAAACAAGATATATATTATGTTGGAGGTCTTTGAGGAATGCCCCAAATGAGTTCTTTCCAACCCATGCTCTCTTATTATGCTCCAACTAGAGTGATCTTCTGTTTCTTGAACATACCAAGTTCTTCCTTGCTCCATGAACTTTGCACTATTTTTCTTAGCATCTTTATGGCGTGTAATTGCTTACAATGTTGTGTTAGTTTCCTGCTGTATAACAAAGTGAATCAGCTATACATATACATATATACCCATATCCCCTCCTTCTTGCATCTCCCTCCCACCCTCCCTATCCCACCCCTCTAGGTGGTCACAAAGCACGGAGCTGATTTCCCTGTGCTATGCAGCTGCTTCCCACTAGCTATCTATTTTACATTTTGTAGTGTGTATATGTCAATGCTACTCTCTCACTTCGTCCCAGCTTACCCTTCCCCCGCCCTGTGTCCTCAAGTCCATTCCTACATCTGTGTCTTTATTCCTGTCCTGCCCCTAGGTTCATCAGAAACTTTTTTTTTTTTATATTCCATATATTGACCTTTCTCCCACATACAGTGTCCCAGGATCTTTGCATGACTGGCCCCTTCTCATAATTACACTTTCAAATTTATAATCACCTAATCAATAACACCTTCCCTGATTACACATAGCCCTCTTTCAATGGATCTCTGAATCATTACCTATTTTTTTGTTTTGTTTTTGTTTTTACAGAGGAATTTACCTCTATGGAAAATTACATTTATTGATTTTTATGTGTGTGTGTGTGTGTGTGTTTTTTTTACATGGCCTATTGAAAATGAGACTCCGTGAGGACAGGCACCTTGTCTTTTTTCACCAATCTCACCATCTGGAAAATCGTGGCACATAGCAGATGTTCATTAAATATTTGTTAAGTCAATGATGAATCAGTATAATCTTCTTTACATTTACTTAATGTTAATTAGCACATTACTCATTCTGATTGGCCTTTTCATGTCACTGATTCTTATCTTTTGGTCATGGTTGCTTACTGATGTTTAAACTGGAAGGCCTGGGTAACACATATGGGTTTTCTTTGCTATTGTACAATTAGCAATCCTCTGAATCCTCTGGAGAAATTTCTGTACGCAGACAGTGGGAAAGCAAGTGTCCATGGAGGGATTGCTCAGGGACATCAGGGCCAGGCTGCAAAGCAAACATTACTTCTGCCCACATTCTCTTGCTACGAACCCAGTCAGTGACCCAAATTTATCACCAATGAAAAAGAAACAAAACCTTCCAATATGCTAAAAGCAGAATATGATTGGTGATCAACCTGACCAACTCTAGCTACACACTTCGTTTGTAGCCAGAGTACATATTCTAGGCAGCAACATCTCCATTTTCTGTACTCACCAAACTTCTCTCAATTTTTCTCCTTTCAGAAACTGTATTGAAATACTTTGTTTGTTTTCCTTTGTGTCCTTTTTGGACTTTTATATTTAATCTCAAGGGGGTAAGTTTTAAGATGGAAACCAATGTTGTGGTTACTCCCTCAACCTGGAATTGGAAGAAGATCTCTCTATTTTTAGTCCCTGAGCCCTACCCAACACTGAGAATTTCTGAATGGCTATATTTCATCCTCAGGTTTCTGCCTCTAAAACTTTGGCTTTCTTCATCACTTTAACATTTTTATTTTTCATGTCACTTCTTCAGCCCCTTCATCTTTTCCTCTTTCCCTTTCCTTCCTCATCGACTACCAGCAAATTCTTCTTAGTTTATTGATGAGAGCAGTTTTTTCCTACCCTCATAACTCTACTTTCTGGATCATTGTCCTGGAGCTTATTTTCCTACATCAAAATGATCCACAGCATTTCTTCCCTAAAGAAATTATGCAACTGTATACACAGGTAAGAAAAAAGGGTATGTGAAGGCTCTGGTACTAGATCACAGAGACCTCTGTGTGTGTGTGTGTGTGTGTGTGTGTGTGTGTGTGTGTGTGTACACACCAAAGAGCAAGCAAGAGGTGGAGAGAAGGGGCTGTAGGGAGAGTGGTCTTAGCTCCTGAACAGTGTTCTCTAGCTCTAGTTAGAACAGAAACAAAAGAAATATGCCAGAATGTAGTATTAGGAACTTAGATCATAAAAGGAAATTATATATTATGGAAAACTATATGTTAGACATTTACCCACTTTCTCATTTAATCCTTCAGTGTTGTGAGATGTACATCATTAAGCTTTCTAAATGTAAGAACAATTAAGACTCAATAATTGATGTAATTTTCTAAGGCATGCAGATAGTTACTTCCAGGTTTCCTGTTTCAGTGACTGTGGATGCCCTCTTCAGTACACTTCAACATGTTTGCCTAGAGTCTGAAGTCGGACTTTTTAGTCTACTATTGAAATGTGGTAAGAATACAGAAGATCTGCAGCCAGAGAAGCCTGAGGACAGGGCCCAACTTTGGAGCACTGTGTGACTTTGAGTAAGTGGCTTAAGCTCTTTAAACTTCAGTTCTTCACCTATAAAACTGTGAGAATAGTCGTCACTTCATAGGCTTGGGATGGGGATTAAATGAAATGTAGAATGGCTACCATAATGCCAAGATCAAATAGCCACTCAATAAATGTTAGCTACTATTATCATTTTCATCCAAATATGAATTTTTTTTGGCTCAATGTATGGAAACATCGTGGTCAAAGTCATACTATAGTTGACTAACTTGGGAATATGCAGTGTATCTCTAAGTATTAGACAAATTCTAATGCTGCTTTCTGCTATACAGGCCCTTCGTTTAGAGTCTTGACAAATAAAAAGAGTTACCTGCCATGGTTACAAATATTGAGATGCAAAATATTTTTCTTTTCCATGGACTCATCCTGGAAGTAATTTAATGTAGCTCTTATTCTCTCCAGAAGAATGTAAATGTCAGTAATTTTTAGAAACATAAATACATGGTAAATGAACTCTTAAGTACATCTGTAGATACAGGAAGTGAGCCTCAATTCACAATAGAACACGAAGTAATTTAATATTGGAATGGAGAAGCCTGTTTGTTGAATGAGCATCAAGGCCTATAACAGAGCATTTGTCTTAAAATATTTCTCACAGGGTAAGAAGAATGGAAGCACCAACCACCCACAACCCATACTTTCTTTTCCTGAAAAACCAAGGTACACACAAGTCCTGCCTACCTACCTCCACCCCACCCATCCTTGAACAACTCATACACTGTCTTTTGGCAGAAAGAGTAAAAATCCTACTGAAATCTTTATATCCTTTTCTCTGAGTAGCTTCTCCACTGGTTTCTGGAATTCTTATCTAAACTTCTGAGGTTCAGCCTAAACATTAAAAGTTAATCCTGTCATACTTCAGTGTTGAGAAAATTTAAGTAAAAATAATAGTATTCGAAGCAATTTAACCAACATCGACTTATCAGTTAGCAGAGTGTAGAAATATGGGTATTAAAATGGGGAATCATACTTGGGATTTGGGACATTCTTCAAGTCTATCTAGCCACTCGTTTAAAATTTTTATGGAGTATAGTTGATTACAAGTTGTGTTACTTTCTGCTGTACAGCAAAGTGAATCAGTTATACATATACATACATCCCTCTTTTAGATTCTTTACAAAAAAGAAATAGAGTTACAGATGTAGAAACAATCTATGGTTACCAGAGGGGAAGGGAGGGAGGGATCAATTGGGGAGATTGAGATTGACATATACACACTACTATATATAAAATAGATACCTAATAAGGACCTACTGTATAGCACAGAGAACTCTACTCTGTAACTAGCCACTCTTGAGCAATTCACATCTTCTCTAGGCTTCAACTTCCTCATTTGTTAAAAAGTACACTAATAATTACTACCCTATAAAGTTTTTTGTTAATGTAATAATTGACATATAAAATTAGTATATAGTTTCAGTGTACAACATAATGATATTTGTATATATTGTGAAATAACCACAACAAGTCTAGTTACACATCCATCACCATGCAGTTACAAATTTTTCTAATGATGAGAACTTTTAAGATCTACTTTCTTAGCAGCAGATATACAATGTAGTATTATTAACTATTAGTCACTATGCTGTACATTTTATATCCTCATGACTTACAACTGGAACTTTGTACATTTTGACCACCTCACCCATTTCACAACCCCACACCCCCTGCCACCTCCTGCATCTGGTAACCATCAACCTTTTCTCTGTATCTATGAACTCAGTTTTTGTTTGTTTGTTTTTTAAATTCCCCCTGTAAGTGAGATCATACAGTGTTTGTCCTTCTCTGTATGACTTATTTCACTTAGCATAATGCCTCAAGGTCCATTCACATTATTGCAAATGGCAAGTTTTACTTCTTTATGGCCGAATAATATTCCACTATATGCAATGTATCACTTTTTTATCCATCCATCCATTGATGGATATTTAAGTTGCTTCTATGTATTGGCTATTGTAAATAATGCTTCAGTGAACATGGGGGGTGCATATATATTTTTGAGTTAGTGTTTATTTCCTTTGGATAAATAACCAGAAGTGGAATAGCTGATTATATGTCTGCCACACAGCATTTATTCATTTATTCTATAAATAATTTTAACACCTTCTATATTTCAGTTTCTGTGCTGAGTTCTACTGTTACAATGTGAATTAAGACACAGACAATTCTCTGAAGTAGTTCACAGTCTATCAGCGAGGAAAGCACATAAAGTAAGAAGTGTGTGATAAAGGCATGTCCAGAGAGCATATGGGAGTAAAGACCTCTGAAGGGATACACATGGTATCAGTGGATAGAGTGCTAGATGAGAGGTGGAGGTGGGCTAGGCTAAGGGTGGGAGATGTGTTCCACAAACATCTGGGCTCCTAATAGAGCTCAAGTTGCTCTTGTCTAGTCCTACTTGGCCCTGGCAAGGGTCATCCTTCTATGCCCGGGGCCCCACATTAGATTACAGAGATTTACAAGTGCTCTGGACCATTGGAAATGGGTGAAGAAGGTTGTCTCGGTGGATGAACAGATTGGGAGGTTGAAATGTTGCCAAACAATGGTTGATGATCTAGATACTGTAAGCAGACCACCCACATCTGACCACATTGAGAAGATTCAGTTATCTTCTAAGTGATGCACAGTACTTTCTCAAAGAGAAAAGGGTATTCCAGAAAAGCCTTCACATGGTTTGTGCTGCTCTCCAGCACCAGCACCATAGGATATTCGTTCCCAAAGACTCAACATTTTCCCTCTGCAGACTTGACTCCTGCCCATGTGTTTCCCTTATTGTGGAACCTTCAGATAGTCAAGAGAAATGGACCAAATTTCTTAATCTTACACCTTGACTATAGATCTTTAAACTGAACAGAGAATTTAGCCTCTTCATCCTTTTGCTCTAATCTGTTAAAATCTGCTGGGATGAAGAGTACAAGGACAAAGGGTAGTAGGATGGGGTGAGCAAGGTTTGGACACAGTGGTTGATTCCAACTTTGATATTTCTGGAAGCCAGACTTTGGCAAAGCCAGATTGGGTTGCTAAAGAAGATGGCACATTCTTCCTCTATGTCCCAGCTTTATTACTTTTTTTTATTTTTTAAAGATTCTTTTGATGTGGACCATTTTAAAGTCTTTATTGAATTTTGTTACGATATTGTTTCTGTTTTATGTTTTGGTTTTTTTGGCTGCGAGGCATGTGGGATCTTAGTTCCCCAACCAGGGATCGAACCCACACCCTCTGCATTGGAAGATGAAGTCTTAACCACTGGACATCCAGGGAAGTTCCACTTAACCACTGGACATCCAGGGAAGTTCCAGCTTTAAAATGGAATGGGGTACATTTCAACAGCCTCTGTTATACAGAAATTTTGGGAAGTGGAATGATTTGTTCAAATTCACAGAGCAGAGCCAGGCTAGATTTCACTTTCAAGTTCAGGGTTCTTCCCAGACTAATTCTTTCCATTCTTTCCATTGCTTTTTTTCAGACTGACATTTTGTTATTGCCACTGCTTGTTGCATAATCGTTAAAGTCAACGCTGTTTTCTTTTTCCAGCCCTAACATTTTTCTTGCTGCGTGAACCTGAACAACTCACTTTCTTTCTCTGAGCCTTGCATTCTCATCTGTTAGACAGAGATTCTCATCTCAGGGAAATAATACATACATACATACGCTTTATAATTATTGTGAGAATTATATGATTTAATCCACGTAAAGATTTTAGCATGGTGTTTTTCATATAATTGTTCAGTAATTTTAAGAAAACATTTTAGATACAGTATTTTTCAAAATGCCTCTCTGGCTCTAGGTTTTCTCTTTCCTTTATAATTATGTATTAGTGCAACTATATGCTAAATACTATGCAGTGTCGACTCATTTTAAAACAAAGATTATGCAAGACAGATATTCTCTGGATTTTATGAATAAAAAAGTTTAACACTTAAAATTCATTTTCCTAATTATTTAATACATTTATTATTATCTGTGCTTAGATTATTTATGTCTATTATAACTGTATGGCAGAAACACTATATAATGGTGACTACTGTGTATCTCTTTTCAACTCTGTTCAGTGACACCACCTTGATAGCTTGAAGTGTATGGTGGGAGTATTTACACCATGGAATGGCAATGCTATAAATCAAGCCTTGATTTGTTGTTTTGTTGATTTTTCTAGACTTGAATTGACAGGTTAATAAGGAAGATTAAACTCAAAAGTGTGCAGTTTCTATAGTACTGTAAACACAAATAATTGAGGACATTTTTCTGGTATTCAAATACTATTAGAGGATTTAGCAAAGATTTAGATCATGCCATTAATAAACATATGAAGTTTCAACATATGTCTTTGTTGTTTCATTTTTGTTCTCCGTTACATTAACGTAAATGAAAATATCCAAACCAACATTCATGTCATCACCACACTCATTCTTCAACGAGGTGAGTGACTTCTTTGTAGATAGAAATCAAGCATATATTTGCAGTCTGATTTTGTCAAATCATGATTGAATTGCAAAAATAGGTTGACTGTGGATACAAGAGTTCAGCAAAAATCAACTAAAATATTCTATGAGAATCAGTTGTCTATATGGCATTTACAATAAAGATTCTTCTATATTTTATGTAAATTACGTGACATACATCCTGTATATCAGTAAAATGTATAATAAACTTTACATACACACACAGGCACACATTGTTTTTCTCAGAGAGCTGGTTGTTAACTACTAACATACAGCTAACCCAAAATACATTTACCTTCTAGTCATTACCTCTCTGGTTCCTGAATAGATGATAAACAAACTCTAGGGTCCAGACACCAGCCAATACATATCCCAAGCCCTATAGTACTTCTCAGGATGTGTTTTCCCAAAATGACCTTGTGTGAGTTAGAGTCATCAAAACCTAGCTCTCTTGCTCTGCCCAGGGCAAAAGAGAATTATTCCCTATTAACCTAAACAAAAGTCTTTCTCAGGGCCTAAACTTGTAAATAAAGGATTAAGAGAAGTTGAAATTCACTGACATTCCTGTAAGCTCAGTGCTCAAGAAACTTGTGGGGTTCATCCCTTCCAGAACTCTTGTCTTTATGGAATGAATATCATAACAAGCCAGTCTCAGGCTTGTCTCTGTGCTTTATCATTTTCATTCATCATCTCTAAGGCTGAGCTGGCCCGGGTTTCCCTTGTCTGGGCCGTGGATGTCCCCTGCTGGAAACCAGAGCTCACTGCAGCTGAGGGAATTGGAGCAGCGCGGCAGTGGATGTGAATGCCTGTGTGAGGATGCTGTTGCTGCCTGCATGCATCTTAATAGGAAACTGCTCAGAAGATTCACTCTCTTGTCCTAGTTTTACAAACCTGTCCTCATTTACTGGTTTCATCAACTACATTAATAATAATCACTATTTATCAAGTGTTTAGCATAGTATCCAATGCATCATAAACTCTCAATAAAAATTTATTGAAAAAAAGTGAACATATGCCTAATCCTTGTCAGATACATTGCACATTATCTCATTTAATCCTCAAAATAATCAAACAAGTTAGAATCTGTGATTAACTCATTTTTCTTCCAGATGAAGGAACTTGGGCCTAAAAGAGGTTAGATAACTTGCCACATCCAAGCTATGTGACCTTAAGCAGTGTCAGAGTTAGCACAGGAATTGGAGCTCCCTGTCTGCTGGACTTACTTCTCTGCCACACCATGCCACACCATCTCCAAGGCTTTTCTCCACTCTGCCACTTACAAGCAAACTTCGTGCTTTCACTTGCTTTCATACTTCCCCACCCCCAGCATTCACCCAGGATCAATCTTTTCCTTTGTCCTGCTTGGTACCTTGGCCAAATCCCTTACGTTTTCAGAGCCCGAGTTCTTCATCAGATAAATTAAGGGGGTGGATTAGCTGACTCTTAATTTTCCTTCCAATTCTAAAATGCTGATGCTTTCTGAATTTAGTTTCGGAATAGACATGCTGAAGTCCAAATTGCTGGGGATTTCCTCTCTGGCTAAGGAAACAAAACTCAGTTATGTACTACTTAACAAGTTTGTATCAAGAGGATGAAACTTAACCCAAGTTGGGGCTGCCCTTTAGGATTATTTTTCAGATCAGAAGCCATTGATCACTTACACAAGAGGTTATCAGTAGGTAGACAAGACGTGCTATTTCCCCCTTCTCTCCAGTGAGCCGAAGCACGGTTGGCAATTCAGACAGCCAGTTGGGAGTTTTCACCATGTGACAAGCCCAAAGGCATTTCTGAGGCTGCCAGCACAGAGGCCTGTCGAATCTGCTAAGGAACCAGATGCAGCAGATAAAATATCTTTCACTGTTGGCATCTGGGGCCTGTGCTTGCCAGCTGAGAGAAGGGGCTAGGTGGCACAGTGCTGGGGGCGGGGATGGTAGAGAGACAGCAGTAGAACAAATCACACACTTTCTCTTTAAAGTAGGAGAAAAACAGGTCTAGAGAGCATTTCACAATTCTGGAAAAACTGAATTAAATGAAAGTGAATTACATCTAGGTTTTATATCAAAGAACAGATTATACGTAGGTCAATTATATGTTGTGACTTTGGACACTGTTGTTTTATTGAAAGTCTGTTACTGTTTTGCATTTCTAGAATGCAATAGTCTTTTTGTAACTGACTCAGTGCAACTGCATTCATCAAGGCCATCTTTATTTATAAACATTTTAGATATTCTAGTTCTACTCCTAATAGAAAATGCAAATTTAATGCATTCATTTTCATTGTCAAGCAGTAAATGCTGCTTGACATATGTTGGTCCATGTCTCCCAATTTTGTTTTTCAGAAATACGTTTCCTATGTAGATTCCTCAAATGGTATTCATTCAGTTCCATTCCTTTCCTTTCAATATAATTCATCATGGATTTATTGAATACCTACATTGACAGGTGTGATGATTACAGACGTGAAGAGACAAAGTGTTTGTCTTCAATGAGCTTACAACCTAGAGGATCTGAGGAGATATTGCTCCTAGGATCAGTGTAGGGAGTTGGTGTAGAGAGGCGCAGGAGCAGAATAGTAGCCAAATTAAGGACACCTTTCTGTGTGTCATGGTGTTGTTAGATGGAGTTCATACTTCCTAATACAATGAATGTGTCTGTGTGTGTGTATATTTCCCTCCTTTGCTTTGATTTTCCAAAAATAAAAATATACTAAAGGGGATTTTTATAACTATGTCAACAGTTTTCTTCAGAATAACGTTGTTGCATATTTTGTTTCAATATATTTTATGGATATCAAAATGACAAAAATGCTAGAAGAAAGTACCCATAGCTCCATTCTATTTTCAAATCAATGTTATTTTTTTCCATGTCACTTTCTAGAACTTGCTTTTACCTACTTTCACAATATCATAGATAGATCAATAGAAAAAACTAGAATGTTCTAATGCCAATTATTCCTTTGTGGTCTCTTGCCATCTCTTTTATCCTTATCCTTCCTCAGTTCATACCACTTCCCCGAACCCTAGAAAACAGATCACCTGGAATCTATATCTTTCCATATCTTTCTCTATACTCAAGCAGGAGTCCTAAGCAAGCAGTAATTTTATATTTGTTTTTGTTTTTTCTAAAATAAAGGTCACGCCACACACTGTTCCCTTCATCTTGCATTTCTCACTTAACATTTACCAACCACTATTGCTGGACACTATTTTCAACCAGTGTGTTTTAATCTACAACTAATGCTTTAAAGACCATTCAGTATATATATCCTCACAAACTTTTCTCTATGGAATAGATTTTCAGGAGTAGGACTACTAGGTCAAAGGGTATGTATATATTTTATTATAATAGCTATTATTAAATTGCATTCAAAATTTCTGTCAGTAATATATCAGTGATTTCTTTTCTCTGCATCCCCACAGGCACAGGTTATTATAACTTAAAAACAAAATGTTTGCCTATTTAATGAGTGAGAAGCACATTCCATGATTCATTTAATTTACATTTTTCTAAATACTATTGCAGTTGATTTTTTTTTTTTTTTTTTTTTTTTTAACGGAGTTTTGGCCTTTTTGGATTTGTTCTGTGGATTACTTATTCAGGTTATGCAAGTTAAACAAAACCAGAAATCTCTCACTATGTTCCTTGTATCCTCTCATTCAATTTTTGCTAGGAAATAAATTGTTAGGCTCCAAGACAGGCATGAAATAAATTTTAAGACAAGATTAGCCATCAATGTCACAGACCCCACAATGCTTGAATTGGAAACTTTGTGATTATATAACATTCACTCACTCAAGCAACTCATTAGAAAATACTTATTGATTTACATGACTAACACTATAAGAGGCCCTAGAGACTCAGATAATTAAAAATATGAGGGAATATATGGGGGTAGGATCAAGATGGCAGAGTATGAGGAAGTGAAACTCACCTCCCCCAAAAAAACACATCTACATGCAAAACACATCTACCTGCAAAACAATTCTCACTGAAAACTAACTGGAGACTGGAAGAAAGACTCCTATACAACCAAGGCTGTAAGTAAGATCCACACAGAATCAGTTAAGAAGGGAAAGAAGGGATCAGGTGGGATCTGTGTCCCTGGGAGGGGTCGCAGAAGAGGAGGGGATCACATGGGTGGAGATCCTCCCTGGGGAGTGAAGTTTCAAGCCACATAGTAGGTGCCTCAGCCCTGGGGTCTGGCACCAGGAAGAAAAGTCCCCTTGGCTGGTTTGAAAGCAGATTGAAACAGAAAGGGATGGTGGTCAGTTTCCTGAGACCACCCTGGCATGTGCCCCAGACTGAGCCAAGTACCCTCTTTGATCCCACTTGCTTCACGACACAGCTCCATACAGCCATAGCAGGCCAATATGGCTGAGGGGAAGGCTCAATTTTGTGGGACAAGGGTAGCTCAAATCCAGAGCAGGGTGGGAGCAGCCACAACAGATGCTTATGAAGGCAGCACATTAGAAGTGGTCCAAGTCTCTGACTGTGGTTATGGCCAACACAGTCCATACACTAACCCATGCCAAGCACCCACACAAGCCCCTCTTGCTCTAGAACTGCTCCTGTCTGGGGTGAGGGTGCTGATGCTGGGAGAACACACACTTAAATGGAACAGAGTTAGCTCAGACATAAATCTCAGGAATTCTTTTCTGGAAACTTGGGACCTAACCACATCCCCAGTAGGATGGTGCTGGCCACTGAGCAGAAGAAAAGCCCCAGCTCATATCTAGCTCTGGCCCTCCATCTCCAGCCCCACACCTTCTACCAAGGTAGCAGCTGCCAGCACACACTAGAGAAAGATGTGACTCATGCTCATGTCAGATCCAGTTTCTCACCAAAGCCACTGGGCACACAGGATGCTTCCACACTAGGATACCTCTTAAAGAGTGGAATAGTTAAATGTTTCACCTAATTTCATAGAGAAAGTTAAGCAAAATGAGAAGACAGAGGACAAGAATAAGAAAATTGAAAGAACAAGAAAACCCCTGAAAAAATAACTAATGAATCAGAAATAATTTACCAGATAAATATTTCAAAGCATTAGTAATAAGGATGCTAACTGCATTAGGGTAAAGAATAGGTAAACACAATGAGAATTTTAACAAGGAACTAGAAAATATAAAAAGGAACCAGTCAGAACTGAAGAATACAATAACTGAAATGAAAAACATGTTAGAAGCAATTAATAGAGGACTAGGTGCCACAGAAGAATGCATAAGTGATCTGGAAGACAGAATAATGGAAATCACCCAATCACAATAGCAAAAAGAAAAATCAACAAAAAAATGAGAACAGGTTAAGGGACATCTGGTACAACATCAAGCATACCAACATTTACATTATAGGAGTCCCCAAAGGAGAAGAGAGAGAGAAGCGGGTAAAAAATGTATTTGTTTTAATTATGGTTGAAAACTACCCAAACCTGAAGAAGGAAACAGATACACATTTACAGAAAGCACAGAGGATCCCAAACAAGATGAGCCTAAACAGATCCACAACAAGACATATCATAATTAAAATGGCAAAAGTTAAAAACATTCTTATGGCAGCAAGAGAAAAATCAAAGAGTCATATTTAAGGGAATCCCATAAGGCTATCAGCTGATTTTTCTGTGGAAACTTCACAGGTCAGAAGGGGGTGGCATGATATATTCAAAGTGCTAAAAGGGAGAAACCTGCAACCTAGGATATTATACCTAGCAAGATTATCATTTTAAATTGAAAGAGAAATAAAGAACTTCTCAGATAAGCAAAAACTAAAAGAGTTAATCAATATTAAAAGTACCCTAAAAGAAATGTTAAAGTGTCTTCTGTAAGGGGAAAAGAAAAGGTTACAGCAAGAAGTAAATATGTATAGAAAAGGGGAAATCCCACAAGTAAAGGCAAATATACAGTAAAGGCTGAGGATCAACCACTTAAGCTAGTACAAAGATGAAAAGAACCACTTAAGCTAGCACAAAGATGAAAAGATGTAATTGTAAAATTAACTATAACTGCAATAATCATTAAAGGGATAAACATGAAAATGTTATCTTACATTAAAAACAAAATGTTGGGGAAAGGAGCAAAAAATGTATATCATTTAGATTGTGTTTGAACTTAAATGACTACCAGTTAAAAACAAGTAGATAGGGCTTCCCTGGTGGCGCAGTGGTTGAGAATCTGCCTGCCAATGCAGGGGACACGGGTTTGAGCCCTGGTCTGGGAAGATCCCACATGCCACGGAGCAACTAGGCCCGTGAGCCACAACTACTGAGCCTGCGTGTCTGGAGCCTGTGCTCCACAACAAGAGAAGCTGCGATAGTGAGAGGCCTGTGCACCGTGATGAAGAGTGGCCCCCGCTCACCACAACTAGAGAAAGCCCCCGCACAGAAACGAAGACCCAACACAGCCAAAAATAAATAAATAAATAAATAAATAAATAAATAATTAAAAAAAAAACACAAGTAGATATAGTTATAGGTCGACATATAGGAACCCCATGGTAACTACAAATCAAAAACCTACAATAGATACACAAAGTAGAGAGAAAGGAACACAAACATATCACTAAGAAAATCATAAAACCACAAGGTAAGAATCTAAAATAGAACTACAAAACATGAAAATAAGCAACAAAATGGCAAAAAGTACATACCTATAAATAATCACTTTAAATGTCAATGGACTAAATGCTCCATTTAAAAGACATAATTTGGCTGATGAGATAAAAAGCACAAGACCCAACTATATTTTGCTTACAAGAGACTCACTTCATAGCTAAAGACATACATAGACTGAAAGTGAGGGGCTGGGAAAAAAGTATTTCATGCAAATCAAAGTGATAAGAAAGCAGGGGTAGAAATATTCATATCATATTCATATGTACCTAATACAGTAGCACCTATTTATATAAAACAAATATTAACAAACATAAAGGGAGAAAGTGACAGTAATACAACAACAGTAGGGAGCCTTAACAGCCCACTTGCAACAATGGGCAGATCATCCAGATAGAAAAAAACCAATAAGCTAACAGTGGTCTTAAATGACACATTAGACCAGTTGGACTTAGTCATCTACAGGACATTCCACCAAAAATGAAAGAATACACATTCTTTTTGATGCATATTGAATTTTCTCCAGGATCAATCACATGTTAGGCCACAAAACAAGTCTCAAGTTTAAGAGGATAGAAAGTATGTAAAGCATTTTTTTTTTGTATGAAATTAGATATCAATTACAGGAAGAAAAATGGGAAAAGCACAAATATGTAGAGACAAACAACATGGTACTATAAAACCAGTGGGTCGATGAAGAAATCAAAGGAAATCAGGAAATACCTCAAGATAAATGAAAATGGAAACACAACTTGCCAAAACTCTATGGGATACAGCAAAAGCAGTTCTAAGAGGGAAGTTTATAGTGGTATAGACTTACCTCAAGAAACAAGAAAAATCCAAAAAACAAAAAAACTAACCTACCATCAAAAAGAATTAGAAAAAGAAAAAAACAAAGTCCAAAGTCAGCACAAAGAAGGAAATAAAGGTTGAAGAAGAACTAAATAAAATAGAAATAAAAGACAATAGAAAAGATAATGAAACCAAGAGCTGATTTTTTGAAAAGATAAGCAAAATTGATAAACTTTTAACCAGGCTCATCAAGAAAAAAGACTCAAAATAAGAAATGAAAGAGGAGAAATAAAAATCAATATCACAGAGATACAAAACAATTGTAATACTACAGTTATATACCAACAAATTGGACAACTTGGAAGAAATGAACAAATTTCTAGAAACATAAATCCTGCCAAAACTGAATCAGGAAGAAATAGACAATCTGAAGATACTGCTGACTAATAGTGAAATTAAATTTATAATGAAAAAAAAAACTTTCAACAAACAAAACTCCAGGACTGGATGGCTTCATAGGGGAATTCTACCAAACAAAGAAGAGCTAATACCTATCCTTCTCAAACTATTCCAAAATAATTGAAGATGATGAAGTACTCTCAAATTCATTCTACAAGGCCACCATTACCCTGATACCAAAACAAAAGATACTACAAAAAAGCATTTACAGACCAATATCTCTCTTGAATATACATGCAAAAATCCTCAACAAAATATTAAACAACCCAAATTCAACAATATATAAAAAGGATCATACACCATGATCAAGTGGGATTTATTCCAGGGATACAAAGATGGTTCAATATCTTCAAATCAATGTGAAGCATCACATTAACAAAAGGATTTAAAAAATCAGATAATCCCTCTATGCTCACTTTCTGGAGAGCTTTTATCATAAATGGGTGTTGAATTTTGTTGAAAGTTTTTCTGCATCTATTGAGATGATCATATGATTTTTATCTTCAGTTTGTTAATATGGTGTATCATATTGATTGATTTGCATATATTGAAGAATACTTGCATCCCTAGGATAAATCCCACTTGATCATGGTGTATGATCCTGTTATTGTGTTGTTGGATTCGGTTTGCTAACATTTTGTTGGGGACTTTTTCATCTATGTTCATCAGCGATATTGGCCTGTAATTTTCTTTTTTTTTTTTTTTTGTCGTATCTGTCTGGTTTTGGTATCAGGGTGATGGTGGCCTCGTAGAATGAGTTTGGGAGTGTTCCACCCTCTGAAATTTTTTGGAAGAGTTTGAGAAAGATAGGTGTTAGCTCTTCTCTAAATGTTTGACATAACTTGCCTGTGAAGCCTTCTGGTCCTGGACTTTTGTTGGAAGGTTTTTAATCACAGTTTCAATTTCATTACTTGTGATTGGTCTGTTCATATTTTCTGTTTCTTCCTGGTTCAGTCTTGGAAGGTTTACTTTTCTAAGAATTTGTCCATTTCTTCCAGGTTGTCAATCTTATTGGCATATAGTTGCTTGTCGTAGTCTCTTATGATCCTTTGTATTTCTGTGATGTCAGATGTAACTTCTTCTTTTAAATTTCTGATTTTATTGATTTGGGCCCTCTCCCTTTTTTTCTTGATGAGTCTGACTAAAGGTTTATCAATTTTGTTTATCTTCTCAAAGAACCAGCTTTTAGATTTATTGATCTTTACTACTGTTTTCTTCATTTCTATTTCATTTATTTCTGCTCTGATCTTTATGATTCCTTTCCTTCTACTAACTTTGGGTTTTGTTTGTTCTTCTTTCTCAAGTTGCTTTAGGTGGAAGATTAGGTTGTTTATTTGAGATTTTTTTCATTTCTTGAGGTAGGATTGTATTGCTATAAACTTCCCTCTTAGAACTGCTTTTGCTGCATCCCATAGCCAGGACATGGAAGCAATCTAAATGTCCATCCAGAGGAATGGATAAAGAAGATGTACATATACACAATGGAATATTACCCAGCCATAAAAAGGAACAAAATTGGGTCATTTGTAGAGGTGTGGATGGACCTAGAGACTGTCATACAGAGTAAGTCAGAAAGAGAAAAACAAATATTGTATTTTAATGCACATATGTGGCATCTATATAGAAAAATGCTATAGATGATCTTATTTGCAAAGCAGAAAGAGACACAGATGTAGCAAACAAACATATGGGTACCAAGGAGGAAAGGGGGGGGCGGGATGAATTGGGGGATTGAGATTGACATGTATACACTAATGATACTATGTACAAAATAGATAACTAATGAGAACCTATTGTGTAGCACAGGGAACTCTACTCAATGCTCTGTGGTGACGTGACGTAAGTAGGAAGGAAATCCAAAAAAGAGGAGATATATGTATACCTATAGCTGATTCACTTTGCTGTACAGTAGAAACTAACACAACATAGTAAAGCAACTACATTCTAATAAAAATTAATAAAAAATAATAATCAGCCTAAATTAATCCTCATGTCAAAGAGACACATTTTGGGGTGTCAAATTTTGCTCCCCTATGTAAGCTATTTTCAGTAACATTTAAAAGTAGAATAAAATATGTGTTATCTAAGATCACAATGCACAAGCTAACCAGAATTTAAATTTATTTTGTTTTCAGTTGAATTCTTAATAAATTGGTGTGATGTTGCTTCTTTCCTGCTCATGAGAAGCTCTGATTGGCAATTGTCTTTTATTATAATATATAGTGAGAAATGATTATTAATAAATGGAATTGAACTAAAAAATATCAGATGATCATCAAAATCAATGCAGAAAAAGCATTTGACAAAATTCAACATTCATTGATGATAAAAACTCTCAATGTTGGGAAGATATCTCAATAAAGTTTATCTCTGACAAACCTAGAGTTAACATCATACCAACAGTGAGAAGCTGAAAGTCTTTCCTCTAAAATCAGGTACAAGATGAGAATGAACACTCTTGCCACTTCTATTTAACATAGTATTGGAAGTCCTAACCAGAGCAATTGGACAACAAATAAAAGAGAACCAAATTTGAAGGGAAGAAGTAAAACTGCCACTATTTGCAGATGACATGATTTTATATATACATATATACACATATATGTACACCCTAAAGTCCCCCCATAAAACTTTTAGAACAAATAAATAAATTCAGTAAAGGTGCAAGATACAAGATAAATATACAGAACTCTGTTGCTTTTCTATACACTAAAAATGAACTATAGAAATAGAATGCAAGAAAACAATCCTGTTTAAAATTGCATCAAAAAGGGTAAACTATCTAGTAATAAACTTAACCAAGGATGTGAAAAGACCTATACTCTGAAAACTATGAAACATTGATGAGGAAATTGATGATACAAGGAAATGGAAAGATATCTTGCGTTCATGGATTGGAAGAATATTGTTAAAATGTCCACACTATCCAAAGCAATCTATAGACTTCATTCAATCCCTATCAAAATAGCCATGAAATTTTTCACAGAACCAGAACAGATAATTCTAAAATTTATATGGAACCACAAAAAGGCCAAATAAACAAAGCAATCTTGAAAAAAGAACAAGGTTCTAATTATCATCTTCCCTGGCTTCAGACCATATTATAAAGCTACAGTAATCAAAACAGCATGACACTAGCAAAAGAAAAAACAGAAACCTAGATCAATGGAACAGGATAGAGAGCCCAGAAATAAACCCTCACACCTATGGTCAATTAATCTATGACAAAGGAGGCAAGAATATACAGAGAATATATGGAGAAAAGACAGTCTCTTCAATTAGTGGTGCTTGGGATACTGGGCAGCTACATGTCAAAGAATGAGATTAGAACATTTCCTTACATCATGTTCAAAAATAAACTCAAATTTGATTGAAGACCTAAATGTAAGACGTGAAACCATAAAACTCCTAGAAGAGAACATAGGCAGAACACTCGTTAACATAAATTGTAGCAATGTTATTTTGTATCACCCTCCTAAGTCAAAAGAAACAGAAGCAAATGTAAACAAATTGGACCTAATTAAACTTAAAAGCTTTTGCACAGCAAAGGAAACCATCAACAAAACAAAAAGACAACCTGCTGAATGGGAGAAAATATTTACAAATGATATGACTGATGAGGGATTAATAACCAAATATATTAACAGTTCATATAACTCAATATCAAAAACAACCTGATTAAAAAATGGGCAGAAGACTTGGATAGACATTTTTCCAAAGACAACATATAGATGGCCAATAGGCACATGAAAAGATGCTCAATATCACTAATCATCAGGGAAATGCAAATCAAAGCCACAATAAGTTATAACCTCACTCTGGGATGAATGGCCATCATCAAAAAGTCTACAAATAACAAATGTTGGTGAGGACATGGAGCAAAGGGAACCTTGTACACTGTCAGTGGAAATGTAAATTGGTGCAGCCACTATGGAAAACAGTATTGCCCGTCCTCAAAAAAGTAAAAATGGAACTACCATATGATCCAGCAATTCTACTCCTGGGTATATATCCGAAGAAAACAAAACACTATTTTGAAAAGGTTTGTGCAACCCAATGTTCATAGAAGCATTATTTATAATTGCCAAAATATGGAAGCAACTTAAGTGTCCATCAATGGATGAATGGATAAAGAAGACATGACACATACACACAATGGAATATTTCTCAGCCATAAAAACAATGAAATTCTGCCATTTGTAACATGGATGGACCTAGTGGGTATTATGCTTAGTGAAATAAGTCAGACAGAGAAAGACAAATACAGTGTGTTATCACTTATATGTGGAATCTAAAAAATAAAACAACGGTATATAACTAAACAGAATCAGACTCACAGATATAGAGAACAAACTGGTGGTTACCACTGGGAGAGGGAAGGTGGGGAGGGGCAAGATAAGGGTAGGGGATTAAGATATAGAAACTACAATGTACAAAATAAATAAGCAACAAGGATATGTTGTACAGCACAGGAAAATATAGCCATTATTTTGCAATTACTTTACATGGAGTATAACCTATAACATTATTGAATCACTATACACCTGGAACTAATACAATATTGTAAATCAATACTTCAATAAAAAAATGTTAGGGATCAAAGGTATGTTTTCTATTTATAAAAAGGGTCCATTATATATAGGGAACAGACACATAAATAGAAATTGTTATAGAATATGATAGTTGCTATAAGGGTGCCAGACATGAAAGGTTTGAAAAACAGAAGGGAGAAATTTTTGCCTGGAGGGGACCAGAAAAATATTCAGAAAACATTACTAATTTATCTGAATCATAAAGGATAAGAAAGGAAGACTTCACCCAGCCAGGAAGTCAGGAAAGCAGGTATGGGGGAGAGAGTTTTTTTCTAGAAAGAAGAAATGACAGGAGCAAAGCAAAGGTAGTATGAATGTGTATAGTGGTCATGTAATGGCAAGAAGTGCCATGTGATGTGATGGTGGCATTTCTAGGGCCAAACACAGAGAGCCTTTAAGATGCATTAATAGTCTACTGGAGCCAAGCCTGGGCCTTTAATAAAAGCGACTTTGCCCACAACCAATGTCAAAGGAAATTAATGTGCCACTTCCTACATCCCAAATATAACCTATACTTAATCTTCTCCTTTACTTCCTGATCCTAAAAGACTCCAAATGGACGTAACTGCACTGACCCAGCACTGACATTTCTCTTAGTGTAGCCCTATAACAAACACTTAATATCATTCCTGCCAGATAGCTAAAATTTTGTCCTGCCTTTTTCTAGCACGTTGATCTTCAAACTATCTTTGGTTGCAGCTCTGTCTTTGAAGATCTGATACTGACAACTCATTCCAATTCTTTTTCATCCCATAACCTGACAGGATTCACAAGGCCAGGGGTGATGATAAATGAGACTAAGGCCCATTGTGAAAGGCATTGAATGCCAACCTAAGATGTTTAGATTTCATGTCATTAAATAATTATTAAGTACCTACTGTGTGCCAGACATTCTTCTAGATGCTGAGCATACGTTGATGAACAAGATTGACCAAGTCCCTATGCCATGGAAGGACATTCTAGTGGAAAACCTTAGAAGTGCCCTATAGAGGAAAACATAGGCAGAACACTCTTTAACATAAATCATAGCAATATCTTTTTGGATCTTTCTCCTAGAGTAATGGAAACAAAAACAAAAAAAAAAACAAATGGGACCTAAGTAAATTTATGTTTTGCACAGCAGAGGAAACCATAGACAAAATGAAAAGACAACATACAGAATGGGAGGAAATATTTGCAAATGATGTGACCGACAAGGGAATAATCTCCAAAGTGTACAAACAGCTCATATAGCTCAATATAAAAAAAAAAAAAAACTAATCAAAAAATGGCCAGATCTAAATAGACATTTCTCCAAAGAAGATACACAGATGGCCAAAAGTCACATGAAAAGATGCTCAACATTGATAATTTTTAGAGAATGCAAATCAAAACTAAAATCAGGTATCACCTCACACTGGTCAGAATGGCCGTCACCAAAAAGTCTACAAGTAACAAATGCTGGAGAGGGTGTAGAGAAAAAGGAACCCTCCTACACTGTTGGTAGGAATGTAAATTGGTACAGCCACTATGGAGAGCAGTATAGAGGTTCCTTAAAAAACTAAAAATAGAGCTACCATATGATCCAGCAATCCCACTGCTGGACAGATATCCAGACAAAGCTATAATTCAAAAAGATACAGGTACCCCAATGTTCATTGCAGCACTATTTACAATAGCCAAGATGTGGAAGCAACCTAAATGTCCATTGACAGATGAATCGATAAAGAAGATGTGGCACATATATACAATGGAATATTACTCAGCCATAAAAAAGAATGAACTAATGCCATTTGCAACAACATGGATGGACCTAGAGATTATCATACTAAGTGAAGCAAGTCAGAAAGAAAAAGACAAATATCATATGATATCACTGATATGTGGAATCTAAAAAAAAATGATACAAATGAACTTATATACAAAACAGAAATAGACCCAGAGACATAGAAAATAAAGTTATGGTTACCAAAGGGGAAAAGGGGAGATAAATTAGGAGTTTGGGACTAACAAAAGGACACTACTATATACAAAATAGATAACCAACAAGGACCTATTGTATAGCACAGGGGACTACACTCAATATTTTGTAATAAGCTATAAGGGTAAAGAATCTGAAAGAAATAGAAAAAATAGATATATCTATGTATAACGGAATCACTTTTCTGTACACCTGAAACTAACACAACATTATAAATCAACTATACTTCAATTTTTTAAAAATTGCCACCCTATAGAAAAGGTGGCTCCATAGAACATTTTTTTTTTAAACATCTTTATTGAAGTATAATTGCCTTACAATGGTGTGTTAGCTTCTGCTTTATAACAAAGTGAATCAGTTATACATATACAATATGTTCCCATTTCTCTTCCCTCTTGCATCTCCCTCCCTCCCACACTCCCCATCCCACCCCTCTAGGTGGTCACAAAGCACCGAGCTGATCTCCCTGTGCTGTGCGGCTGCTTCCCACTAGCTATCTATTTTACATTTGGTAGTGCATATATGTCCATGCCACTCTCTCACTTTGTCACAGCTTACCCTTCCCCCTCCCCGTGTCCTCAAGTCCATTCTTTAGTAGGTCTGTGTCTTTATTCCCGCATAGAACATTTTTAAGCAGGAAAGAATCTGTGTTCTAGGATGACTGCCTCATGTCATAACTTCCTATACCTTCATGTTTAGGCCTCTTTCAACCTATTATAAGCTTGCTTCTCTGTGGTAATTGAAGAAGGCTGATTAATATTCTTTCCTTCCATTAAAACTAATCCATTATTGAGATTCATTTTCCTAAAGCCTGTTAGGTAACAAATCTGATCAATAAATAACATTAAGAAGTAATACTTCATAATGATCAAAGGATCCATTCTTTAAGGACATAATCCTACTTTTGTATGCATCTAATAACAGGACTTTAAAACAAAGCAAAACTGATAAAAATAAAAGGTAAAATAGACAAATCTACAATTATTGCTAAAGATTAACACTCCTATCTCAATAATTGATGGAGCAAGTAGACAGAAATTTAATAGGAACATAGGAGACTTAAACAACACCATCACTCAACATGACCTAACTAACATTTATAGAACACTGCAAACAAGAACAGAATACATATTCTTTTTAAGAGCACTCAAAATATTTACTTAGATCATTTGCTGGTCATAAAACAAGTCACAACAAACTGAAGAGTATCACAGTCATGAGAGGCCTGTTTTTTGACCACAATGGAATTAAAGTAGAAATCAACAGTATAATTATATCTGAAAGCTCCTTCAAATATTTAAAACTAAAAAAAATCATTTATAAATACACAATATGAAAGCACAAGGGAAATTAGAAAATATTTTTAATTAGATGGAAATGAAAATGCATCAAAATGTGTGGGAGGCAACTAAAACAGTGCTTAAAGGAAAATTTATAGCATTGAGTGATTATACTAGGCACAAAATCTCTCAACACAATTATATAATCTTTCACCTTAAAATAGAAAAATGAAGAGCAAATTAAATTAAAAGAAAGTCAGAGGCAGGAAATAATAAAAATGGGCAAAAATCAATGAAAGAGAAAACAGAAAAACAACAGGAAAAAACACCAAAACTCTTCCTATGACAGGTAAATAAAATTTATAAAACTCTAACCCGACTAATTAGAGATAAGAGAATACAAAAATTATTAATATCAGAAATAATAGAAAGAACATCACTACAGAGCCTAAAGACATTTAAAAGAAAGGGAATACTATGAACATTTTGCCAGTAAGTTGGACAATTTAGATGTAATGGGGAAATTATTTGAAAGACACAGCTACCAAAGATCACTCAAGGAGAAACAGATATCTTTAATAGCCAAATACAATATATTAAGGAAACTAAAGTTGTAGCTAATAGCCTCCCAACAAAGAAATATCCAGGCCCAGATGGCTTCACTGGTGAACACTATCATTGGGCTGCCCTCTGTAGTTCTGTAAGCCTTGTAATTGCCCAGCCACAAAACTGAAGAGCCCAGAGAGAGCAACAGAGACGTCAGTGGTTTATTATATGGATAGGGAATCTTACAAGTCTGAAGCATCATCCTGGAGCAACACCCCACCATGTGTGGCAGAGAGCAGGAGGGACATGGCAGCAAGTCTTCCATACTCGTGGGAGAAGGAGGCTACCATTTATAGGGGGAATCTACGTCAGGTTGGATCATCAGTTACCAAGGAAACCAGCGGCTGGGACAGAGGGACAAGCAGGTAGGTAGTTACTGATTAAGCCCTATGACTAAGAGGATTGAATAGTCGTGTGAGTAGGGTGTAGGTGAAGCAGGGACTGATTGAGCAGGGGATGTACAGAGAGCAAGACAACAGCCATCTTGAGTGGCCTGACCATACAACTATCAGCCATTTAAAATATATATACCAATTGATCAATCGCTCATGAACTCTTCTAGAAAACTAAAGAGATGGGACACTTTCTGACTCATGTTATGAAGCAAACATTACTCAGATGTTTAAACCAAAAGCATTGTAAGAAAATAAAACTACTCCAATACAGATGTTAAAAAAAAGAAAAGAAAAGAAAACTAAAGACCAATATCTCTCATAAATACAATTCTTGAGAATTTTATTAAATCTACTCTGGTAATATGTAAGAATGATAATATACTATAACCATGTGGAATTCAGAGATGTAAATTTGTTTAACACTGGAAAAATCAATAAATTAAAATCACCTTATTAAAAGAGTAAAATAAAAAACCATATGATCATCTCAGCATGTGCAAAAAAGCATTTGATAAAATTCAAAACTCATTTATTTAAAAAACTCTTAGCAAACTAATAATGGACGAGATCTTTCTCAACCTGATTTAGGGTAACTAGGAAAAACCTACTGCTAACTTTGTGGAAAAACACTGAATTCTTTCTTCCTAAATTCAGGAACAAGGCACTCCTAATCAATATTATCCTGGAGAGGGCTTCCCTGGTGGCGCAGTGGTTGAGAATCTGCCTGCCAATGCAGGGGACACGGGTTCGAGCCCTGGTCTGGGAAGATCCCACATGCCGCAGAGCAGCTGGGCCCGTGAGCTGCAATTACTGAGCCTGCGCGTCTGGAGCCTGTGCTCCGCAACAAGAGAGGCCGCGATAATGAGAGGCCCGCGCACCGCGATGAAGAGTGGCCCCCACTTGCCGCAACTAGAGAAAGCCCTCACACAGAAACGAAGACCCAACACAGCCAAAAATAAATAAATAAATAAATAAAAATAAAAATAAAGGAATTCCAAAAAAAAAAAAAAAAAAAATATTATCCTGGAGATACTAACCAGTGCAAGAAGCCTAGGTTAAAAAGTAGAAGCCATCAGATGTAATATAAAGAAATGAAACTGTCTTTATTTGCAAACAGCCTGATTGTCTAAGTATAAAATACTAAGGAATTTTAAAAAATGCTACTAAAGCTGATACTTGAGTTTAGCAAGGCTTCACGACACAAAGTCAATAAATAAAAATTATATTCTTATGTACTAGCTGTTATTAACTGAATCACATCCCAACAAAATTCATATGTTGAAGTCCTAACCCTTATTGTGACTGTATTTGGAGATAACCTGTATGACCCTCTTATAGGGCCTAAGTGAAGTCATAAGAGTAGGGCCTTAAATCCAATAGGACTGTTGTCCTTAAAAGAGACAGTAGATCTCACAGATCTTGCAGATTTCTGCGTGTACACAGACAACAGCAAGAAGGCAGCATCTGCAAGCCCCGGAAAGAGTCCTCACCAGACACCAACGCTGCTGGCACCTTGATCTTGTATTCTAGCCTGCAGAACCATGAGAAGTAAATTTCTATTGTTCGAGCCACCCAGTCTGTGGTATCTTGTTAAGGCATCCCGAGCTAATACACCAGCTTTGAATAATAGAAATTGAAATAAAAACAGTATAGTAACAGTAGCATTAACAATATAAAATGCCTATAAATAAATGTAACCTGCATATATGTATGTACATACATATGCACACATGTATATACCCATGTACATTGTAAATGTATGTGTGTGTATATATATATATATATATATATATATATATACGCTCAGTCAATATTCAAAAAATATAGTCTCAGTGACTAAGCTATTATGAGTGGCTTTCATCCCTGTATATTATTAGAAATACATAAGTAGATGACTTTAGGTAGCGGACAGTTATGAAAACTCAGAATAAACTAAGGAAGCTTGGGCATGAAGCTCAGCAGGTGTGAGGACACTTGTAGACACCATCTTGTCTTTGGTTACAGTACAAATTTAATTATAATTTCTGAATGTTTTTGGAATGAATGTGTAAAATGTTTCTTTCTCCTAATATTTCCTCCAGCTCACTTCAAGGTTCCAGGCAGTACCCTGATTAGCTAAAAGGCGGCACCTTAAGCCATGTCAGAGAGGCTGTTTGTCAGAGTCTGATTAGGAATCTGGAATGACAAATAACTCAGACTGGTAG
This sequence comes from Balaenoptera musculus, assembly GCF_009873245.2. Classification (NCBI taxonomy): domain Eukaryota; kingdom Metazoa; phylum Chordata; class Mammalia; order Artiodactyla; family Balaenopteridae; genus Balaenoptera; species Balaenoptera musculus. The sequence continues at coordinate 51,294,974 of NC_045785.1, read as the reverse complement.
TGACTACCTGGAGTAAAAGTGTTGAGAAAGGATTTTGAGATTGTATTTGAACTCAGGGGACTATATTCAGAGGCGTGTCTTGTCTGACACATCTTGGGGTGTCAGCATGCATACCCTTTATTCGTCATCTTTGCCTGAAATGCCATCATTGGCTCCAGGAGACAGAATCAGGCCCTCAGCTGGCATTAAATAATGGTACATATAGTCAGTCTTTGACTTGTAGTGCCATTCAGCTCACTGCCATGTGTGAAGCAAACTTGGAGATTTTTCTTGCCCTTTCACAGTTCCTAAACTCCATCACTATTATTGACCTGAACTTAGCCATTTGATTAGCTATTTTGCAATGTTACATGAATGAAAATTTCTTTTGTTTAATTCACACACACACACACACACACACACACAGATATGCTTCCCAGAAGGAAAAACCAAAATTCACAAATTATTTTGACTTGCCCATTTAGGCAACTGCTAAATGACAAACCCAGACCTAAAATTTAGTTCTTTTATTCCCAAGTCCAGTGTGCATTTCAATACCTCAGACAAAGTATCTTCCAGTTATAAGAGTCAGAGTTACGTAAGAACAACATATGATTTGGCCAAAAGTAGAAATCTACTGAGTTTCCTAAGAAAGACTCCACTTACCAATTTGCTTTAGGATCATTTTTCTTTTATGGTTAGGGGTTCTTTCTGGGGGATTTCTTCTACCATAGCATTTTGCACATTGTTTATAATTATTTTCTTGTTTCTTCTCTACTCAATCATAAGCAACTTGAAGACATTTCTATAATTTCTATATCCATAGAGGCTAACACAGTATCTAGCTTATCATAGGCACCCAAAAAACAATTGGTAATTTAATGACTGAATAAATACAAATTATTTTCAGGCTTTTGTAAGATTATGACATTTGTCAAGAAAGTGATCTGAGAATTTGGAGAAATGTAATGATGTACCTCCACTGATTTAAATACAATATATCATTAATATCAGCTAGAGGCCTTGCACTGAGCCAAACACTTTAACATACATTTTTTTTCTTGATCATTCATAGTAAGTCTGTGAAACATATTACTTAACCTTCTGTACAGATGAAGAAATTGATGCTCAGAGAGACTAACCAACATATCCTATTTCACACAGTAAGATCCAAACCTTTACTTTCCAAGTTCAGTGCTCTTTCTAGAACAATATTAGTTAAATTGGGGAAATACATATATTTTAAGAACTGTCTGGAATATTTCCTATAATGATGATGATCCAGATTCTACATAATTTTTCAGAGATTAGTCTTTCAAATTATGAGATCTAAAAACATATGTGAAATATTTATCTTCCATTTTAAAATTATCTTCTTTGTGTCTTCGAATTTAAAGTGAAATCTATTTAGCAGTGTCCTGGTATATAATGTGATCCCCTACTGAGCCCTAAGCAGGTCCAACTAGGTTGTAATTCAAACTTACAATAATTTTCCACTTGCAGCACACCCTCCCTCCTCATTTTGTCCTTTGGATAACCTCATAATGACTTTTACTGTATTTATGGAAGACCTTTCCAATTAGCCCACTGGAACTTTCAAATAGAGAAGAAACAAAGGAATGAAAAGAGGAAAGAAGAAAAGCGATGATCTGAGGTAGCATTTAACTAGCAGGAACTTTTCACAGTGTCAGGTCATAGAAATATAGAAAGTCAGAAGTCCTAGAGTTCTCACAATCCAGCCCCATAATATTTACAGATGTGTTTACTTTGGCATATGCAAAAAAAAAAAACACTGGGTTTATAGTTAGCCAATCTTGGGTCAGATCCTGACTTTGCTACTTTCAGCTTTTTGAGCTTTATTTACTATGTTACTTTGCCTTGTTTTCCCTAGTTATAAAATGAGAATATTGATATCTAATGTACAGAATTGTTTTGAGGACCAAGTGTGGTAATATATATAGCACTTAGCACATGCCTGGCACAGAGGAAGAGCTCATAAATGTCAGCCTCTCTGTTGTCTTTATTGTCATAATAGCATGGCGCTTCACTGAGAAATTCTAAATTTATACTTGTGTGGGTATTAGCTTGGTATGACTGCATGCTGATGACACTGTTACTGTTAAGCTACTCTCAGGCAATGGTCTGGATCTTAGAGGTGTTACTAGAAGTCAGTTTAGCCACAAGCCCTTTGATAAGGTTTTCATTTTGGTTCTCAATGTAGTATTCTAATGGCAATACCTAGGGATTTCAAAGAAACCTTTCCTACCTAAATATATATATTTTCCAGTGGACTCCCCCCAATTATTTTTTCCATTCTTTCATTCAAATTTATTTTATTGTTTGTTGATTAACCTCAGTCTATTTGCCCCAATTTCTCTAATACTTCTGAATGTTGTCTCTTTATACACTCCGGTCCAGGGAGAGCGGAATGACAGATATGTGAATATGATGGGTAAATTCGGCAAGTGTAAACTGGGCTTGCTTGGTGCAGTCCCTTCCTCTTTCCTCTTGGAGCATGTAACTCCCAGGAGCATATACCCTTTCCTGCCCATACGTGCCACTTTGCCACTATTTTATGGAGACCCGACACACTTGAGGAGGTCTGTGTATGTTTGGCGATGTCTGTAATTAGGTGAGTAAATATATGTAATCTGGATCAATATTAGAGTTTACTGTCCCATGTATAAACTATTTTCTAACTTAGTCTTATCAAAGTAAAGGCAGAGTCAATATATTTTGGCCCCCATCTGCTAACTCATTGTTTAAGAACTTGAGCCACAACGGGGAGTACTGTTCTGGGGACTCCAAACACCCCTGGGCTGAGTATGGGATCATAAAATCTTTGATTCAGATTATTTTCACATGTTTTTCTTATAGCCTTTTACTAAATAGTTCTTATATACACTACATTCAGACATTAGAGTTATATCAACTAATATGGTTTCATACCATCTACCATGTTCACCAACTAGGTCTATATACCATTCCAAGATATTTTTGGCCTTCAGATTATAAATTTTGACCTTCATTCAGAACCAAGTAAAGACCAGTCTGGAGTTACATGGTTTGTCTGCTTTTATATTACCTCTGGGGCTCTTTGTTGTAAGACCTGCTAATTATACATGTGAATATTGGAGAACCACATTGTTGTTTAACCATTTGAAATAAAGCAGATTTTATTAATGAGCAAATTAAAAGAAATGTGGGGCACTATCAAGTTAGATGCAAGTCTCCTTATACAGAGAAAATGGGAAAAATAAATCACAAATTCATTAAAGAAGCATACTTGTGATGTCTTAGTCTCGGGAAATAAGCTGGCTCAGAAACTGTGCAAGGGTCAAAAGCAGTAGATAAGGTAATTGAAGGGTACTTTATAGATGAGGAGAAAATGAGGGCTCAGGAAACTGTTCTAGTTCTGGAAATGACAAAGGATAAACAAAAAGTACCAAGAAATGAAAGAGCAAAGAATGTATTTACAAAGGGAGTTGAGCTTTCAGAGGACAAACTAGATCTATGTGAATGGAGGAATAAAAGGGAGTGTAGCAAATAAACACAGATCTAAATGATTTAAATGATGAAACTGTAAAAATGAGGACTCTTAGGCTGAACATATCTGGTTGATTCTCAGATTTACCAATCAGATAAGTCATTCTAACTTCCTAGATAGACTCAGTAAAGGGAGAGAGAAAAAGCCAGAGATGTAAGACTAACTGGTATCCCTCTACACAGGGGGAGTACAAGAAATGAGAAAAAAGGATTTCCTCCTAACACCCAGCAGTGAAACACGTATGATAATAATAAATTTATATATATTATAATTAAATATTATAATTTAATTTAATTTAATATTATATATATGTATATAATGAAAAGTCATGAAAGAAGGTAAGAACAAACTTACCTACCATTATTGTTAATGTAATTCATGTATCTAATAGTTGTCAGCATTTAGTTAATAACTTAGCAAAAAATTTCCCTATAGTCTACTTCACAGCAGGCACTATGCTAGTTACTACAGATGAACGGATATAAAAGCCAAGGTGCCTACTTTTAGGGGTTTACAAGAAAATGATGAAGAAATACATTTAATGAGTAACTTAAATATGATGTGTCAGTGGTAATGCAGGGGTATTCACAAGGGGCCTTGAGAGGAAAGAGGAGGGGGACTTACAATCTAGAAATGGCTGAGATTCAGGCTTGGCTCTTAGCTGCTTAGCAACCACGAGGAAGAAGCCACCATGGTGAATTCTCTAACTTTCAGTACCATAAAGGAAGAAATATAGCAATTCCTCAGGGAAGGTAAATTTGTCTTTTTTCCTGGCACTAAATTGGAAAGAAATTTTTTTACATGGAATTTTGTAGGAAACATTGAATGATATAATGGGTAATGTTCTCAGCATCAGTTTTCAGCCCTTGCAGAAGTAGGTATAATATGTTTGTCTCTTACCATGGCTTTCAACAAAAGTAAAGAGCATATTATAGCAGAATATTCATTACCAACCTTGTTGCATATCAGAACCATTTTGGGATCTGTTTTAAAATACATATTTCCTGGGCATTATTTAATAAGTTCATTCTCCGGATCTTAAATTCTAATAGCTTACATTCTGACCATACTCTTTCCTTTTCTGCTCTCTTACCTTTATATTCTCACCAAAACTGCCTTTAGATCTTATAGAGATCTCTGGTCCACTAATCTTTCCATTTTCTCCCAAGCTATTCATTGTCTCCTTGGCTTTGTTTTTCCCCTGGCTGATTACTTAAGCTACCTTCTTACCAGAATCCTCAACCCTTCTAACTACAGTAGCACAATACATCTGCAGCCATCCCATAATAAAACTGTGACCTTCTATTATTTATTTTTGACAGAAGTGCATAGACATATGAATGTAAGAAATAAGAAAGAATTTTAGAATCAGAGTATTAAGTTATCTTTAGAAAATCTTCCCAAATTATGAAAGAGAATATAATAGTTATAAAGAGCAAAGGAATTCTGTATGACACTTGCTTGCTATTTGTGTAGGATACTGAATCGAAATATGTTTACCACATGCAAGGTACTGCAATTCAAGAGATAAGAGAGGATAGATTTACTAGATAATAGTCATTTTCTTCAAGGAAATTATAGGCTAGTTGAAGAAATATAACAGATAGCAATAACTAGACTTGAGTGCCTACTATCTGATTTACAATACCCCTGTCTATCAGGTAGCTTTTGATACATTAAGTACTTCAAAACCTAACAGATTAAAACAGTCATTCTCAAAGCATGGGACCTGGACCACCTGCCTTAGAATCAGATGGGAACTTGCTAGAAATACAATTTAGGGACCCCCATCTCAGACCTATGAATCAGAATCTCGATGGGTGGGGCCAAGTAAATGTATCTTAACAAGCCTTCAAAGTGATTCTGATGCAAGCTAAAGTTGGGGCACCACTAGCTTAAAACAGTCATATATTAAATTTCACAGATCTATGTTTTGGTAATTTGGGCTGGGCTCAGTGGAAGTTGTGGGGTGGGGGAGGTGGGTTCTTTTCATCCCAACTGTGTTCACCTATACATGTGTTAGTAAGTCAGCTGGTTGCTGATTGACCTACAATGTTTTCAGCTGGGACAGCTTATCTTTGCTCCAAGTGGTCTCACATGCTTCAGGAAATTAGCCTTGGCTTGTTTGAACAACAGTTAAGCAGGATTCCAGGAGAGCAAGTGGGAGCATGCAAGGTCTCTTGAGGCCTAAGTTCAGAACAGGCACACTCTTCACATTCATCACATTCTACTGGCCAAAGTGAGTCTCAAGACCAGCCCAAGTTCAAGGAGTGGGGACACAGACTCCACCTATTGATGCATGACCTACAAAGCCACTTGCAAGGGCAAAGGTATGAGACAGAGAATTGAAGCCATTGTTTGCCAACAGTCTACTACATGATAGATACTCTTACATTTAATCCATTAGACTAAGAAACCGAAGTTCAGCAAATTTAAATAATTTTTATAAGGTCATCCATCTAGTAAGTGGCAAATGCTAGATTTCAACCAAAGCCTGTCTAATTCCCACTAATCAGATCATGTATAAATAGATATAACATAGTACGTGATAAGCAGAATAATAGAGGCTCAGATAAGAGTTTACAGAAGTATGAAAGAGAGAACTATGATTTGTGGCTGGAGAGATCAGAAAATTTTCAATAAGGGTAGTGAAATTTGAGCTGGTTCATGAAGGATGAGTGATTTAGGAAGAGAAGCAATTGTGAGTCTAAAATAGCTGTTAAAAAATACCAAACTCCCATCAGTAAACACATGGAATATTTTTTGGCTAGAATTTAGGTTATTTGAAGACAAAAGTAAATACACTTAGAAATAGAGGTCTTGACAAAAGAGAACTTCGAATGCCAAGGTAAGGAATTAGAACTTTAAGATTTTTGAGCAAAACATGAAAGTAAGGTGTTCATACATAGGTTTCAGTTATTCTTATCTTCATGCATATTATTGTTTTGTGAATTTATCTATGGAAAATTGTATTTGAGTCACTTTCCTTCCACAATTTTTCAGCTCTCTTTCACCTTCTTTAAGGACATATTGTTCCAGGAATACAGAACTAAGAAGCTAATTTGCCCTCATTCAGATCTGATACTGAATAAACTGGAGGGTTGCGATAGGTCACACTTTCTCTAAGCTTCCCAACTGGGCATGTGCAGTGGCACACAAATTTAAATGTGCCAAGATTAATCCTCTCAGCAATCTAGGCACCATATTGACTCTGGAGCAGCTGAAGCCCCTTGGGATGGTTATTTCAGGCCACAAGCTACTGTGTTTATTCTCTACAGTGTGCTGTGCAAACATTAAGCATTATCATTTTCTAAGTGTTCCATATATGTAAAAATTGGGAGGCACTACCCTATGCCCTCTGTGACCAGCCTCCCAGAACCCAGGACATACTAAGTGAGATACATCACTGTGAAAGAGTTTTGGGAATCCTGAGGTGCATCCTAGAAAAAAAATTTTTTTAAGACACCCAGGTGACTCTCATACCCCACCAGGTTTGTGAATCACTATTATAGAAAGTTCTATCCAGTAACCTAGTCTTGTAACTTATTTTCTTTGGTTTATGACACACACTATAACTGGGAGCCTAAGGGGTCCCACCCCATTCCATTTCTGACTTCAGCCTCAATAACGACCTCTTTAACAATAGTGACCACCTTACCAACTTCCTTACTACAAAGACTTTCAATTTTACTCCTTTCAAGCTTCTGTTCCATGAGCCACACTTGGGATAATCTGACTTCTCTGGGAAGACCAGCTTTGGGAAAGACATAAACAGATGTCCAAACACATATTTTGATTTTCAGGTGACCTAGGAGCTTCATGGAGAAGGGCATAAACTTAGATCCATAGCTATACAATAAACTGGATGTTCCTGAAGGGACTTGAACTATAGAAGAAGAAAATAAGGTTCCTAAGAGGGAAAAAATCACAGTAAAGTGAATTCTGGTAGAATGGGCCAGACCAAATGGGCCTGATTGTTGGAGAGAGCCGTATTTTCAATTACACTAGCAGATTCCATTTGAGCATTCTCTCACCCAAAGATAAACCCTCCACCATTATCCCAGAGTCACCTGTGTGTTCTGGAAAGAAGAGTCATTTGGAGAGAGGAATGGAGTCACTAGGATGCATCAGCTCTGTTATAGAAACTCCCACTGAAAGAGCTGGCCATGTAAAGTGGAAAGAGTGGACCTGATGGTGATGAAATCTTAGATGTTGGTTTATAGAGAAGGTCGGCAGTGGGATGGACAGTGGCCTGGGGGTATGGAGTGCTATTGTCTAGAGGAGGTCAGGAGGGGACAGGCGGTGGCATAGGCAGAAACTTGTGAGTAGCAGAGTGATCGTGGACAATTAAGCAGGATGGTATCTGTACTGGATGGTGGAATGAGGGATTGTAAAGACATGGGCAAGTTTGATTACATTTGTTGATTGTTGTTAATATAAAATATATGTTGAATTCTTATTACATACAAAGTAACTGTTCAGGATATGAATTGTGTCAGCAATCAAAACTGGAAAAAAAAGGGAATACGTGTTCTCATGGAATTTACATTTCAGTAGTATATTTTATATAGAAAATCCCATCCCTCTGGAATACTCAAAGAGAATAATTGAATATAAGGATCCCTGTCAGGTGATGGTAGTAGTGGTAAGTGATAAAGACTATTTCAAGTTAGTCAGATTAGTAGAGGCTCAGAGCATTGCTAATGAGTGAAGGGATAAATTTTAACATTATTTTAAACAAACACACTTAAAAAGGCAAAAGTTCTTAAATTCATATAATATATTCTAGTATATAATCCCAAACATTTGGGGATTCTCTCTGTTCTGGGTTATTCCAATCACCCACCACAAAAAAAAAAAAACTAACTTGAAATGACATTCTAGCTCTAAAGGGTGAAGCATGTTTATATTTTTAACAACTTTGAATTAAACATCATTGATCTTTGTGGTAATTCTTGGGAATACAAAGATTAATTAAATACATCTCCTGTCCTTATTGGGCTCACATTCTCATGGTTGCACACACATAAAAAACAAATATCCATAGCAATTAATTTGCTCTTATTAAAGTATGTGCAAATTCCCAAGTAAAGTATCTCACTGCATTTATTGGGAAGTCAGAGAAATCTCAATAAAGGATGTACTATTTGTGCTGGTTTTTGAAAGACAACCCAAACTAATGTTTATCAGTCAACAAAGGAGATGAGGGGCATTCCTGGCTGAAGAAATAGGACTCCCACAGGAGTGGCAATGTGCAAGACCACGTAGTGTTTAGAGGACCACAAATAACTTCAATATGGTTAGAAAAACTAGTAACATATTTTCCTTTCCTTAGCTGATCTCAGGCTTACTTCAAGGCAACATAGATTTTCATCCTGAGCTGTATCAGAGACAGGTAATTTGAGGTTGCATAATGTTAGGACGCTTAATTAGGAAAGGCTTCCTTGACGCTATATTTCAAATGGGTATTCAAAGTTTTTCAACATCAATATTTTCTGTCTTGCATATATGCACACAATTTTTCAAATAATTATAAAAACAATAAGCACATTACGCTTACCCATCTTATCTATCGAGTAGAAGTTCTTAGCAGGTTGGTCAGTCGGTCAGTTGGTCATTCACACAGCAACTCTCTCTCGTAGCAACTCTCTCTCAGCAACACCACAGGCTTACTAAGCCTTTTTATAATTATTTAGATTGATTACAGGTGCTATTAAATTAAGGTTGTGCTATTTTAAGCTCAGCAGGTGTAAACACATTCAGTGAATCACAATGATTACAGCTGGAAAATCATTTCCTGCCAACCGCATTTTACCTTCAGACAGAAGCTTAGTAAACATGGATTAAACAACATTTTTAAAGTGGAACAACTTGGTAGAAATTCATGGAAAGGCCTAGAACGTTACCCCAAATCATGGCTCAAACATTGTAGCAAAGAGACTATATGGAAAAGGATTTCATCAACTGTGGAATGTTATGAAGACGTGATGAATGGAGTCTATGTGGATTTCCTACTTGTGACTACTTCTCTCTAGAACTGCACTGTCCCATGCATGTAGCCACTAGCCAAAAGTGGTTACTTAAATTTAAATCTGTATTAAATCATATTATATAGAATTTAAAATTCAGCCCCTCATTTACATTAGATATGTTTCAAGTTCTCAATAGCCACATGCAGCTAGTGGTTCCCATGTTGAACAGCACAAATGCAGAACACTTTTATCAACACAGAAAGTTCTGTTGTGTAGCTCTGTGGATAAAGAAGATGTGGTGCATATATACAATGGAATATTTCTCAGCCATAAAAAAGAATGAAATAATGCCATTTGCAGCAACATGGATGGACCTAGAGATTGTCATACTGAGTGAAAGTATGACAGAGAAATACAAATATCATATGATATCACTTATATGTGGAACTTAAAAAATATGGTACAAATGAACTTATTTACAAAACAGAAATAGAGTCACAGATGTAGAAAACAAACTTACGGTTACTAGGGGGAAATGGGGGGAGGGATAAATTGCGAGACTGACATAAACACACTACTATATATAAAATGGATAACTAATAAGGACCTACTGTATAGCACAGGGAACTCTACTCAACATTCTGTAATGACCTATATGGGAAAAGAATCTAAAAATGAGTGGATATATGTATA